>NC_141145.1:137126574-138408074 GCF_053477565.2 Lygodium microphyllum
AATGCATTGTGGACTATGAAGCACACCAAATACACCTGAGCTTACTAGACTTTGAGATCATCACTGTTTTTAGCAAAGGGAGCCTTGTCTCTCCTCTAAGGAAAGACATACAACTTGTCTTACAATCAAACCAAAAACCAAGTGAGGATGGCTAAAGAGTTTTGAAGGAATTGCTCCTCGCACATGGGGACAAGAGGGAAGTAAGAATCCTCTCGGAATCCAATGAAAGACCAAAGCTACTAGAAACACTACAATAGCTTCTCGAGCTATCAAAAAGAGAACTTTATCTAGAATGAAGAGGAGATCTAGGGCATATCCTCGCATGCATCAATGGAGAGTTAGCATAACATCGCCATGGGTTCCCAAAGTGTTGCTACATGCTCAAGGGTTTTATGTGGAAAATTATCGGGCCAAAACCACCTGTAAAGCCACCTCCACTAACCTTAGCCCAACTCCCATTGAAATCAAAGAGAAAGAGAAAGAGACCCAAACGTCGATCTAGGTCAAGGGCCAAGATGCTTGAGGGGCCAAATATAGAAAAGGTAGTGACTACTGAAAAGCTAGTTCTTGTGACACTAGTATCCACAATTTTGAAAGAGAAACCACTTGTGGTAGTTGCTAATTCACATGAGAAATCGGCAGTGTCTAAGAAGTCATCGTCTCAAGTGCAAGAAAAAAAGCAACCACTTCCTAGTTATGTTGCTCACGCTGAACTAGCCAGTCCAAAGAAGGAGAAGATAGAGTCATCAAGTGTTGAGAAGGAACAACCCTTAGTTGTTGTTGGTCCTTCAAACCAACCAAATTCTCCCATAAACAAAGGATCCTTATCACCTAAGCCCAAATTGAAAATCCATAAACAGAAACCTAGTGCAATTGCTCAATGCCAAAAAATGGATCCACAAGGAATGGCCAAGAAAATGTCAAAGGATCGACAAGCTCCCTCTGAGACTATTATCAAGAACATCATTAGAAAGTCCTAGATTGAGACTATTCTCAATCAGACTAAGAATCCAAGTGCATAGTCATCTTTGACTAATAAGATTAACAAATTTACTGCATCAAACATTACTACTTCCAATGCTAAGGTGGAACCCATAGACTCAAAGCATTTGGCTATGGTGAAACCTATCATTTCACCTAAGGAACAAGTTTCTAGTGCTTCAACCTCGTAAAAAAATACTAACTCTAGCCCAAAGAGCACAAGGAATTCAATGATTTACAAATCTTGTTCTTCTTAGTAAGAACCTCTTGTACATTTAAAGCCGATGAAGAGATCTATCATGAAGGCTCTAAAAACATAGGGCAAAAAAAGGATCAATCCAGGGTTACGAGTTCCACAGAGAACTAGATGAAACACTATTGACTTTGCTTACTCGCGAACATATTCATGCTAACATCGGAATTCAAATTTTTGAGGATAAGAAGCTCTTCAGAAAGGCCTCTAATATGGTCAAAGATATCACAAATTTTTTTGTATTATCCAAAAGTTGTGGGAAAAATCATGAAGAAAATGACCAAGGTAGAGCGAGAGAAACATCACTTGATTCCTATATTCCACCTTGCACGCAAGCGGAGAGGAAGTTGCAGCATTAGTCCAAAAAGAAAAAGTTTGAAGTGAGTTTGAAAGAAAATGGTATTCAAGTCAAGGTTTAGTTGCAAGGTATGGCAGTCGTCTAATGATTATTGATTGTTGAGCAACAAAAGGAACATTGGATTTCCCTACATGATCCGACATATGTAGCCACTATATCTCTGAGAGTGCTTGCAATGTCCGTGGTGTCAATATTTCTAAACTTATTGAAATAGATCCCTTGTGTGACAAACTTCTTTCAAAGGAAGAGCTACATATTCCAAGTTGATTGGGACAAAGCAACATGATGATTGATGTCATTATATATTTTTTCTCCATGACCCTCAACTTCTAGATGCTTCATTGCAATACAATCCTAACTTCTATGAATGGTTCATTCCAAGGCTAAATGGCACTAAACATCATCTTTCCCCTACTTCTACTGCCATCTAGAATGCATCTTCGTTACTTATTGTGTAGCAAAGTGGCATACATAAACCTTCTACTAACTCTAACATAGTGGCTAAAAGTAGTGTGCTTGAAACTCCAATTCCTAGGTTCACATCTACTGATGTCCCTACTAGCTCACCCCACTAGTTATCCCAAGTTGAGCTAGTTGAACCCCGAGGTGCCTCAAAGGATGTTGCTGAAACTCACCTCCAGAATTGTCGTGCTAACCTTGACCCATGTTCTAGCTTCTAGACTTTGCTAGTATATTGGTCATTAAGTACCATGGTTGGTCATTTGGCAAAGGAATTCCATTCCTCTAAAACACAATGGCTACTCCAAAATGATGATATATTCACCACTTATGCCAAGTCATTTGCAATGATTGATTTGCTAAGATGATGAGGTGATATAAGTTGCTTGCAAATGGCATCACACATGAGAAGAGAGTGAAAACCTCTATTAGAAAAGCCTCTTGGTTCAAGAAGAATATGCTAAGACCCTTCCTTAGGAGCCATTGTAATCATGCTGACTTATTCCCTCTTATGATTTTATGACCACCATCCAAGACCAATCGATACTTGATGAGCTTGAGAAGAATTGTGATTCCTCAAGTCTATTCTTGTAGAAGTGGGATTCTCATCGACTTGAGATTACTTTTGATAACAGTTGTCTTATGGCAATGACTAAGCAGCATCATACAGTCAGTACACTTCAATCTGATATGACTTACGAGACCACTTCACTACACTCTATCATCCTAGATCAAAATTTGAACATGCCATCATAGTTGAAATATCACTCATTGATTTACAAGATTTTGACTAAGAGGAGTTACATATAGCCAACTAGTCACTTTGCAAGACCTTCCTTGCTTAACGATTTGATTACTTACCTTTGTGGACTAGTTACCAAACCAATTGACTTAGATGTTGTTGTTGAATTGGAGTACAATTTGAATTTCTACAATTAGTGGATTTTGAAAAAAATGCACTAATACTTGTGTATTACTAATCCTATTTACTTTATACATAGTCATTTCTTTAGCTCAACCTGTTGCACTAACAAGAACCAAAGATCCTTTGACCTTCGGAACAATACTACATCTTATGCACGGGAAAGATCCAAGATACGCGATCTAACTTTTGTTTTGGATATAGTGGTAAGAACTAGAAAAGTTGTCATTAGTTCCTTCTATCTTTTCTAGTGCATGATACTCTCACAATTTCGCCAAGTCAATGCATGAAACATGATGTGACAAAGCATTGTAATGAAACCTCAAGGTTCAAAGCCAACACCATCGACAATAGTAGCTTTCTCTGAATATTCAAAGCTTTAGCAACATCACAACAACAAGATCATCTGTGAGACTCCAACAAGAGATAGTGATATCAACTTCACATCTACAATGTGGCCCTCAATTTGTTCAATGAAGAGATCCCTTGACTCCAAGATACAATGTTTATCTACTTCCTATGGAGACATCACGCTTGCTTCATCAACACTACAAGTCTTCATCAATTAGTACAAGTTCTTCTTCAATAACTACTATATCAACAAAATTGTGCTTCACCATTCTAGGCTTAATGTTCCATCTCAATTATGCACACTCCAATGGATGAGGAATAGGCTCATATATTTTGGAAATTATACCATGGTTTAGAAGTTACAAGAAGAAATATATGTTAAGAAATAGACAAATGATATATGCTCCAGGAAGAGCTGTACTGAATCCCATATGCACAGTGAGGAGAGTGAAATAACCAAACTTCTATAAAGCATTGTACTTAACTATCACTTTCATATGAATGAATACAATGTCATGATGCTTTGTACTTTCAATTAAGTATCTTGACATTTTCAATCCTACACAAGATTGTGTTTATGAGTCCAAGCTGCCATCTTGGAACCTAATTCACTTGTGTAACATTTTGTCTCTACTTGTCTATGTCATCATAAGTTTGGTCCTCATCTTCCACCCGCCATAGCATCTGCCTGCTCTAGATCCATGATTTTAACATGGTATAAGATCCTAGTCGGGCATGGCATGACTCCCTTCTCTGCTCTCGGTTCCTCTTAAACCTCAAGTCAGCTCAATGAGTCAACTCATCTCCACTTGCTCCATCTTGGCAACCATAGCCAGGTCAACACCTATCTACCTTGAAGCTTTTATAACTTTCTCTACAGGGCATATCTCTCCAAGCTCCCTTCTGAAGATTTATTCCTTGACTCCCAAGGCTTCTCTGCATCAGATAAGAACTTGACATTGCCCTATCTGGAGCTCAGCATTGTCACTTCTGTCAGTTGCTGCCATAAACTCACTATGTGGCTTGCAGGACATACCCTTCATGGAGGACTTGGATCTCTCTCTAGAGGCAATATCTTCACAAGACTCCTAAGAATATCCTTCTAACATCAAGGAGCTCCCTCCTGTAGACTCAAAGTTGGACATTACTCATCATTCAAATGCAGCATTACAAAAATTCGTATGTTCTACCCAAAAATGTGCATGCCTATGCTCATGTGCTCTGCGCATGATGATTTTGCAGTGATGTAGACGATGATCATAGTGCTTTTATAGATCATAAAGAGAGCTTCATTTCCATTAAAAAAACTTTTGAAAATGATCCACTGTAGCTCCTGAAATCAGTGAAAAACCAAGCCTAGGTCAAAACCCTAATCCAAGAAGCCATAGCCAAAGCTTCAAAATTTGACATTTTTCACTATTTCTTCTCACGGAAGTTATCAATAGTGGTTTTAATCACTGAGCAATACTCTCTGAAGTTCATTACAATTCTCAAAGTGCTCGAGGAAGCTCAAAATTCATCCACAAAGTTCGTAAGAGAAAGTAGATCAAGTACCCACTAGTATCCATTAATACTCAACTAGTGTCAATTTGACACTGATCCTCTTGTGTCTCTTGACACATTAAAATACAACATTTTTGCTAGTTAATTGAAGCTTATCAATATGGTAGAGCTTGAGAAAATAGCTAAATTCAATGGTGAAGGTTTTCATGCATGGAAGGAGAAGACCATGTATCACCTTATGCGAAAGGACTTGTGGGGCCTATTTGAAGATGATGCAGATAACAAGAAGGAAGATGATGAAGATGAGTTCGTTGAAGAAGACCAGCTCAAAACCAAAGAATGGAAAATGATGAATAACAAGGCACTAGGCATCATTTCCTGGGGACTAAGTGATGATGTGCTACATCATATCTCTGGCATTAGAAATGCTAGAACTGCTTGGGAGGAACTTGGCAGGATGTTTGGTACCCAAGCAAAGAACTCAAAGGTAAAATTACTCATGCGGTTTTATAAACTAGATATCAAAGACAATGCCTCTATAACCACACACATTAACAAGTTCAAGAGCCTAAAAACCCAGCTTGCAACTCGTAAGAAGAATATTGATGAAGATGAAGCAATAGCTGTACTGCTTGCAAGTGTAAACAAGGATCCATATGAGAACCTTGTGTCCACTCTAGGTAATGTTCCTAGTCTCTCACTCAAAGATATTGAGCACTCACTGTTTGATGGAGAAAGAAAATTTAAAAGCAAATTTGTAAAAGAGAAAAATCTCCTATACACCAAAGTAGCTACTAGACCCAAAGGAAGAGGTCGAGGATTCAACACCGACAACAGAAGTCGGATGCAATGTCATTATTGTGGTAAGACTGGCCACATTGCGAGTGAATGTTTTCACAAGAAAAGAGCACATTAGATGCAAAATGACCACCATCAAAGTCAGTTCATGAATGAAAAAGAATAAGAAGATGCTTCCGCTACCATCAACAACTCTAACAGATTGTTCTAAGGATCTTGTTTCCCATGGTGGATGTAAAAACCCTACCAAGTTGTAAAGTTTCAAGCCTTAACTTGACTAGGCTGCCAAAGAGCTAGTCTCCTGGTCCATGTTCACATGCAGGGGGGGCAAAAGCCAGCAAGGGTAGAGACTCATCATTTGAGGGGGGGTGTTGAGAAATAGACAAATAATGTATGCTCTAGGAAGAGCTGTACTGAATCCCATATGCACAGTGAGGAGAATGGAACAACCAAATTTCTATAAAGCATTGTACTTGGCTATCACTTTCATATGAATGAATACAATGTCATGATGCTTTGTACTTTCAATTAAGTGTCTTGACTTTGTCAGCCCTACATAAGATTGTGTTTATGAGTCCAAGCTGCCAGCTTGGAACCTAATTCACTTGTATAACAGTTTGTCTCTACTTGTCTATGTCATCATGAGTTAGGTCCTCATCTTCCATTCGCCATAGCATCTGCCATGCTCTAGATCCACGATTTTAACAATCTCTTGGATGCGAAATAGACTCATATATTTTAGAAATTATACCATGGTTTTCTTGAAGGTAACTCCCATTATTATGGTTACATGGCAAGGTAGTTATAGCCCATACTTTAACTTTCAAGCAAAGATTATGGAAGAAATGCACTCTTCACCCATGGTTGGTCATTTAGATGTCTTCAAGACCTATGATAAGATTTTTACAAGCTTCTATTGGAAGGAAATGCACTCTTCACCCATGGTTGGTCATTTAGATCTTTTCAAGACCTATGATAAGATCTTTAAAAGCTTCTATTGGCAGGAACTATTGAGAGATGTTAAGGACTTTGTTATGAAATGTCTCTCATATCAACAAAACAAGGATAGCACTCAAAATCCTAGTGGTTTACTACAACCATTATGTATTCCCAAAGGCAAGTGGACACACATCACTACAGACTTTATAATAGGCTTACCTACCACCAAGAGAAGATGGACTAGCATTTATGTCATGATGGATAGAGTTACACAAGAAGCCCACTTCATCTCAACAATGACCCAATATATAGCCTCACAAGTTGCCAACCAATTCCTGAAGCATGTTTTCAAGTTATATGATTTGCCTTAAGCATTGTTCATAATAGAGATGCAAATGTTGGTAAGGAGGATTCAGCTCTATGGATACTAAACTTATTCCTTCAATGGATTGTCCTCCTCAAACTAATAGTCAATCAGAGAAAGTCAAAAGATGGCTACAGACCTATTTGAGACACTAAAATTGTAATGAAGTGCTTCGATATCCCTTTCAATTATGCTAGAGATGATAGGTTTCCCTCCCTTTGTTGCAGTCGAGTGTTTCAGATTTCAATTAGCATTTAGACATGCATTTTTTAGATATATTTGATAAATATTGGATACTACACTAGCCCAAGCGTAATGGATGGAAGAGTATTATTCTTCATTTTAACCATAAAGAAATACAAGATCAACCTCTTCAACTTCACTTATTCTTCAAGCTTTAATAGCTTCCTTCCTCTTTCTCTCTCTTCTTTCACTATTCTCTCACCTATTATTCTTTCTCCTTTCAAACTCTTTCTATTGCAAAGAAACTTATCAAACCTTGGTCATTTATAAGGACAAGACGCCTGCAATCCTGAATGGGAACTCGTAGCAACTATCAATCATTGCAAAATCCACCCCAAAAGTGATAGTATCTACAAGTAAGACACTAGTAACCTAGAAACTAAAGCAGTAGAAAACTCCCTCTTGTTTCTTGCTCTACTTTTGAGGATCCAAATGGCATAGCCAATCCAACTTTGGATCCAAAAACACAATAACCCTTGACTATTCCTATAATTGTGCCAAAGAATGAAGCCCAAGGAAGAGCAAACATGGACAAAATGCAATCAACTAACAAGCTTACGAAGGAAACTAACAAATAAGTACATAGAGGAAGCTTCATAGGACCTAAACCTCATACTACATTGGAACCTATATTGCAAAAGAGATCTATTATTAAGATCGCAAAGGAGGTCACTAGGCAAATTGGCTAGGCTATGGCCACATGTCTTTAACAAATTATTTCCATGACCAATTTGATTGCATATAGCCATGATATTGTAGACATAGGTGCACTAAAAGAGGAAAAAATTGAGGTTGTGGCTACAACACTAGGTCACATGGAAAGAGTAGAAGCACATATCTTTAGCAAGCATCATGTAGTAGTTGAAGAGCTTAGGCGGAATCTATCCAAGCTTCAACTAGGACCACTCAATTCATAACCTCCTATTGAAGCAGTCTCCTTTAGTCTAACGAAAAAGAGATTCGGGATTTAGAAAAGGAGGCCCAAATTGATGTGCCATTCCTTATATGTGGTTCAATATTAGGCCTTCTAATGAATGTAATGGAAATCAATTATGACCAACATGGAGAACCACAAAGGGCCATCAAAACTTCCAAAGAGGATCCCATGTGTGTGCCATCCACATCTCTTTATGAGTAAATAAATAATCAATTTCAAGTAATCTACATGAACAAAATCTCAAAAAATCCATAAAATCATGAACATAGCACAAAAATGTGCTTAACTCATAATTCCGAGTCACCTATAATGCTAGGAAGCACGAAAACCTCAGCAAACTAGGGAGGGATCGTTAAATTTTTTTTAATTTTTAAAAAAGAAGCGGAGATCATTCGATCGAAAAAGCAATCATTAGGGCCAAATTCACAAAAGAGCAAGAAAATTCATAGGAAGGCACAAGTAGGCTAAATTAAATCCTAGCTCGATGGAAAAAGGCATGAAGAAGCAGGAAAAAGGCGACGCCCCTCGTGATTGGTGTGGCCACACACCTTAAAAGTATAAATGTTCAAGTCGAGTCTAGAGCGCAGTCGTAGGGATAGGAGGCACTGTAAGGGAGGGCACCAGCCCTCAAATTTGAAGGGCTACCCAACTTTTCATTTTGAAGGTCTTAGAGGACCTCTCCTTTTCTTTCTAAAGAGTTTGGAAGGGCATATAACTATTTTTCTAAAACTCTTACCTTTCTTTTGAAGGGTAATATATGTATCGCCATTCTCTAGAAGGGCAAAACCCCCTTTGAAGGGTGTTGCAACCTTCAAATTTTAGGCCTGGAGGGCACCATAGCATAGTATTAGGCTTTAGCCGGGAGGAAAAAGGGCAAAACATTCGCGCCGTGACCGTCAAAACCCAAAAGCATGCAAGACGATGTGCATCATCATAAAGAGGCGTTTTTCTAATGAACAACTAACTACCCACAAGGTTCAAGGGACGGGGACGGGGACGGAGAGAGCTTCCTCCAGCCTTAACATTAACAGCAAATATGACTCATTCAATGCTTAAGACAGGCACAAGTCCCCGGACACAAAAGAAAACCCCGACAACGAAAGGAAAAGGAACCCATCCCACATCTATGCTAACTTAAGAGAGAGAGAGAGATACATAAAAAGGACACGCATGATTAAACATGGAGCTCATACAACATCGCTATACCAAGTTTTACCATGGATGGACCTCCACCCTAAAGCGAGATTTTGGCCTTGCCACAAACGCAAAGTCCCACCAGCAGTCACATGCCCCCCCCCCCCCCTTCTTTGTCTCACGACTATTAAGGGTGAGGGTGGTAGTAGTAGTACATATTGAATTTGAACAATTACATGGTTGTATGTGGTTGATTGCCTTTGAAGCAAGGATCAAGAAAGACTATTCAATCAAAAAGTTAAAGACTTTGATGATTGCATGGTGGTAGACTATTCAATTAAACAATTACTTTAAAAAGTTAAAGACTTCGATGATTGCATGGTGGTATTCGTTGGTGTGAGGTGAGCATTAACATTTTTCCAAGGTCCTTTTGGGAGTTTCCCATGGGTTTGGTTGAAAAACTTTGTTGATTATTCTATTACATAATAGGATGGCCATTGGCCTCAATCCTCTCTCTCTTTAAAGTTTTGCCCGTTCGGTATTCTTACATGTACCCAATGTCATTTAATGAGTGCTCTTGCATGTAGAAGTCTCCTTTATGTTTAGTGCTCTTAGATGTAGAAGTCTCCTTTTGTCATACTGTGCATGCCCTTGTTCATTCATTCCCATTTAGTGCTCTCACATGTAGAAGTCTCCTTTTATCATGTTGTGCATGCCCTTGTTCATTCATTCCTTTTCACTAACTTTGCCTCCTTTCCTTGAAAATTTCACTTCACTTTCACATTTTGGAAGCATCTAACACTTGCTCACATCGCATTCATGTGCCCTTTATTCACCCCTATTTATGGTAGGACTATAGTGAACTTTTAGCTCTTATTGGTTCTTCGGTCATAAAGGTAGCAAGACATAGGAATTGCTTGAATGTGATTATTTGGTTACCTATGAAGTAAATTATTAACTTTCTTAGACTTTTTGCAGGTTGTTTCCACCGTTTGCTTGGAGCTCATTATTATTTACTTACCACTTGATGGATGGTTGCAATCATTACACTAGCATTAGTTGTACATGTGGTTCAAGTTAATGCACTCAAATGGTAGAGGCCTTATTTCGTTTTCATATTCGTCTCCCTTTTTGAGTTCAAATCATTGCATTAATTTTCCTTCTTTTATTTAACATTTCAATGTGCTATTCCTTATTTTCATATGTTGCAAGGATTCGTAGCTCTTGTTTACATTCTTATTGTCACTTACATTATATAATATCATACTTGTTCATGTGACATTCTTATGTTAGTTATTTATGCCAAGACTGGGCTAGATAACATTCTTATTGTTCCAAATACTACTTCACTTCCGTATTATATATTCCAAAAATATCAGTCAAAATTGTTGCTCACTTGGAAAAACAACTTTTTGTAATTATTCAGATCAAGTTGATAGGTTCCTCTCATCTTTTTCACATTTCCACTATTATTCCCTCATGAAATTGTAAGGAAATGCATTTGACTAGCAAGGGTATGTATTACTTAATTGACAATCTTAAAACAAGAGCCAATGATTGAACGTCATCTTTAAAAACAAACAACATGAAAATGCCATGTAAATGAGGAGTGTGATCTTTTTCGGGTGCCATTGTGAGTAAGCTAGCACTAAGTTTTGTTATAATACTAAAAAGTTCAAGTTTGAATTCACTCAACAAAAACCTCAACATTTCATGTATGTGATCGTACATACATACATTTATATATCAAACCTATATATACCTAGATATGTGTGGATGTGCACTAATGTACTTGCACATATATACATGTACATGTATGTGCTCGTGCTCTAACCATCTAAAGTAAAGGAAGTGAAAGAAGACGATAAAGTCCATTGCTTCTCACACAAATACATAGGTTTCATGCAACAAAATAAGAAATTGTATTATATACCAATCCAAACTATCTAATCCAATTGTTGTGGTTCTTGAGATCCTCGAGAAGTTTATAACTTTATACGCTAGCAACAAATTTGTATGTTTACGTATACATATGTGTGCATATATTGTAATTAAAAGCCAAATGTAACACATGTATTGCTTGTATACATGTATAGCCATGTGCATGGATACTTAGTGTGTAACTTTATATACAAGATGGGCTTATGAATACATACCACTGTTTCTACTTTTTAGGAATTATCAATGAACAGTGATTTTTCACGCCACCCACACACACACACACATATATATACATATACAACCTACAAATACAATTATTTCTGATGATGTATATTTTAACTATATAGTATATTTTACAGGCCTTGCGCGACCTTTGTTTTTTGGAAAGTATCATAAAATCCACTGTTATCTCGCACTTGTCGTACTGCTCAAGTCGTTGCCATTAACTGACACGGGATGGCACGCGCATGCAGTTTACCGAAAAAGAAAAAGGAAAAAGAAAAAACATACATAATTTATTTTTTTGAACACCGGAAGAAATCCACAGACACCCCCGGGCCCCCCCCAAACATGCGCTGTCGTTGCAGCTGCTGCGCGCATCTATCTCCCTTTCCCGAGAAACGGCCAAAAAAAGAAAACACATAACATCCATTCGCGATCATTATTAACTCGCGAAGTACAAACCCGGCATTTTTATTGTCGTTGTTTTACTACTATTATTATTATTATTATCAGTATTATTGTTTTTTTTTTTTAAGGATAATGATTCGTGACTCACTGAGATTATTCCGACTTGTTGTCATCCAGTTTCCCCGAAAAAAGAAGAGTGCGTTATTATTATCACCCCTTTCAAAAAAATAAATAGCACATGATTCATGGGTTGATGTCAAGCTGAGTGAGCCATGCTTTCGCTACCCAGACTAGTCACACTACACGCTACCATCCATTCACGAGATAACCCACGACATGTTCACCCGGTTTCACATATAAACCATCCAATCTCCGAAGAAAGAAAACAACTTGTGATTTCATATGATTCACTACCATTATCATTATCATTATCATTATTATCACCCGTTTTAAGAAATCCCCAAAGTAAAAATCGATTCATGAGATTGTTCGGACTTTAGTCTTTATTAGTTTGACTCAGTCATAAATGCTTTCACTACACACGGGAACACCTCTTGATTAGAATTTAATGCTCTTTCTATCATGATCACAATGATAATGCGAAATATATGATTGCTGCGTTACCACATTACAGCGCACTTGTTTAAATACATTACAAATCCAACTTCCCTTAGGAGGGTTTTTTTAAATACATTATAAATCCAACTTCCCTTACAAGGTTTTTTTTTTTTTTTTTTTTTTTGGGTTGAAGATCCCTTCTAGAGGCATTTTGACCTTCAAGAGAAGACAAATATTTTTAAAACTTTATTCTTGAAGGGCAAGTAAAAAAATTTGCCCTTCCTAAAAATAGAAAAAGGCATGATTTTACAAACCTTGCTATAGAACGGTAGTTATGGCATGCATGCTTGGTCATTGTTGCAAGCGCGGTTGATTGCGAGAGAGGTTTCTCCAAAATGAATCATATCAAGTCCAATGATCGCAATAGATTGTCACTCGAGAGCTTGAATCAACTCGTGTTCCTTTCATACAATGGTGCTAAGGACCCTATAGATATTGATTGAGATGCCATCTCTGCAACGTGAGATGGATTAAAAGCTCATTGCAATATTAATGTGGTAGCAACAGAGTTGATATAAGAAAGTATAAGTAATGGTGTGCTTTGATTGTATTCCTATTTCATTTGAGACTATGGATGATTGTAGATGCAATCCTCCCATGCAACGTACACACACTGCTTTTCCCACCAGCCCAGTGAGGTGGTACCACTCTTCCCCCCACCTGAACCCCCACCCTCACTCTGCTGCAATAATCAATTGCCTGTTGTGCCCACTACAACTTTCAGAAGTAACCATTATACTCCTTATTTTCAAGCCATTATAATCTTTATTCTCAAAGCAGGAGAAATTTCATCATAGAGAAAGTCACCAGTGTTCACCCAGGAAAACAGATCCAGATCCCATAACTTAAAAGCTCTGCAACTTCACATCATGCAGATTTTTGCCTACTGGGTCTTAGCTCAGTGGTTCGAGCGTGGATGGAGTTCCGAGTTCAAAGACCCTGTGCTGCACACCTCCTGCAGCACATTGAAATATATATCCGCCTCCAGATCGTGTAGCTTTTTTCCAATGTTCAAGAAAAACATTTTGGGTATAGCAGATACATAAACCTTTAACTCCAAATTTCAGAGGGGTTTTTAAATCAAATTCCATGCACTCACAATTTTTATAACTAAGAATTATGCATAAAGTTCAAGGTTTTAAACGTAACTTACTCTTTAAATTTTAAAATTTTTGCAATTCATTTTCCATTAAACCTCATGCACACTGGCTTCTTCCTGAAGGCCATGAATGGCATTTCACAAAATCATGGGTCAACTACAATGACTTCATATTTAATAACCTGTGCTGCAAAAATTTCAAAGGCTGCTCATTTTTCACAATGCTTGACATTACACCCCAGTTTTCAGTGAGCACTACAGAAACTAAATATAACAGTATATGTATAAATTAGACAATCAAAAAGTTGGGTACAGTATTCTCAGAATATTCTCTGAAGACCAACAGGTCTTTGAAGTGCCTATGATGGATTTTCAATTCATTACCAAAAAAAAACCTGCTTCTTTTAATGATATACTGCAAGTCCTTACAAATTAAAATTTTCTATAAAACTAAAATGCCTTACAGTCTGAAAGTTTTAAGCTTTCTATACCCTCAAAATAGAGGATTTTCTTTCTAAAACTTGCTATCGAGCTGACACTAAACCTTGGTCTATTGTGTGTGTGAAGAGAAAATGAACGGTCAAAACTGGGGAATCTAAGCACTTGACAGTCGATCCCGAGAAATCTTGGTTATACACTTGACCTAGGTTCCACAGGTGTTCTACATATCAACGTGTGCTGGTGACCATCAAAACAAGTCTAAAAGCTTTCATTTGTCCTAATGGCAGGTCAACAATTTCATATAATCAGTACCATCCATATTCACGACCCATGGCCCAAGCAGGCATGTTGAAAATAACTAGCACATTTCCTTGTCATTCGATGAAAAAAATAGAGCGGACCATGAAATCTAAACCTTGAAGTTGCCATCAGACTGGGATGCCAGCCCCAAGCATGTGTAACTATTGGCATACAGCGCCACCAATGGTTGGTCTGCATGCATATGGTAGCTAGCTGCTGGATGGCAGGTCCAAAATACAGGTTCCAAGGGGGTGAACCTTCAACTTATGGGTTAAAAGAACAGTCTGTCAGCCCTTCCTTATTGCAAATTTCTGGATCCCTTGACCACATAAAACATAAATCACGAAGTGATTGAGAATTCCTTGTTGAGAATCCCTCAACTGACAGGTCATGAGCATAAAACTAGTAGTCACTGATCATTGCCGTGCTGCATGTGTGCCTTGTACTGATGCTTGAATCGCCTTGACCATGGTTACAACATTGTCAGAATTTTTACTTGCACATCTCATCAAGGTAGTCTGTAGAACTGTCGTCAACATTTCATATCGTAAGGCAAACTTAGAGTTCAGAGAAAAATTAAGGATACTTCACACTAGCCAATCACTGAGACAGTAGGAACTGTACTTCACTGGAACCGTTGAAAGCAACCCTCATGCAAAAACAGTAAAATCTGTTTGCTGGCGGAGAAGTATCCAACTTTGCATGTGAAACTAAACATAGCAATCTATCAGTGTTCCACAAAACCAAGGTGAATTGACACATGAATGGAAGGTTCTAAAAACAGCTTGAACTTTGTGGACAACTAACCTGGGCATTCCACCTAAAATCAAAAAGTGCTGATCAAAATGCTGTTGAACAAATGGGAAGTTCTAAGGCCTAATCAACCTTGCAGCCTACTGAAGTACAGATGATGTTCGCACGAAGAGTCATTTCTCCATTGAGAACAATCCATATCATGTCGACTAGGACATTCCACTTAAAGTCAGAGTGCTGACAAAACATGTATGGCAGCTCCCCAATGCAGTTGAATGAACAGGGAGTTCTCAGACCTAAACAACCTTGCAGCCTACTGGAGCCATTTCTCCATTGACAACAAAGCATATCATGTCAGTAGAGGGCAGCCGTAAGTCTTTTTGTGGCATAGCTGAATGTAAGGAGCGAAAATGCCAGGTGGCTCAGAAAAGACCTGCAAAACTTGTGATTCAAGGTCAGTGACCAACACCCATTGAAGTGGTATGCACTTTGAGTGCTCCACATGTCCCAAATTTTGAGCCTCCAGGTATGGCGCCCACCTTGGCCATCAGAACTACACGCATGTGTCACCCCAAACAAAACAGTGAGCACAAGTACTAATCTTTCCACGTCCATGTGCGAACACCAGCGTAGACATTAAGTGCTGAAGATCAGCCAATATTGAAGGTAATATACAAGAACTCAGCACCAAACTGAACTCCATAGCTGAAAATAAGCTGAACCAAGTATTGAAAGCATTAATCAAGTTACAAGACGAATCTTTGTAGAAGGAAACCCTTGATAATATCAAATTTGGCAGTACAGTTAACAGCTGCTGATGATAGCACATATGAGAATACTACTATCTTACAAATGAACTTGAGAGGTGGGTTTGGGATTTCCACAAAGGACTCTCTGAAGAACTGGACATAACAAGAAGCCCTTGTTGATGAAAGTTCTGGGCTTTCCTATCCAAGAGAAGTAAGGACCACGCAAGAGCACAGTAATTAGCAAAGAGGGCTCATGAGAAATTACAATTCTGAATCATGCAAACTTAATGATGTTAGTAGTAAGATCTTTGATCATTGACTCAGCTGGCAAATCAAAACCATGAGTGCAAACAAAGTCTCCCAAATGCATTCTGGGAACTAACTATAAGGAGCCAAAGAATTCGACCAATCATCCCTAACAATGCAAATCGAAGATGTGCTTGACAAGGTCGAGCCAGAAGGTTTCCTCTGCCTTGCATAAATCGAGTGTTTGGATTACACAAATGGGAAAATGCGACCCTAAAGCATTTCAGTGACTAGAGCTGGGAAATAAAATAGAGTTGAGAAAGAAAAAAAGAAGGGTTTGCCACCCTGAAATGTACTTTACTGTGTGAAATGAAGCTTTGTTGAGCTTCTAAATCTTCCTTTGGATCTTTCTAGCATGCCTCAACCTCTTCTTCAGGCGCAGCAGTAAGCTTCTTGCCTAGTGTGTGCTTGTTGTTGTGCATCCACACCTTGAGAACATGCCTTTTCACACCAACATCCATGCAGAACTGTTGCACAGCCTCTTCATCATGTTTCTGTATCCTCCACCCGAGCTTCTCTGCAAACTCAAACATCTGCTCCTTCTGCTCGAGAGTAAACTTGGTCCGGAACCGTTTCTTGAGAGGTGACTGCGGCGACACTAGCCCACCATCAAACTCATCGGAGTCGGTACCTACAGATGGGTTGAAAGCCATTATCATCTGTGGGGGAGGGGGCAGTGGCATGCCAATCCCACCACCACTGACGCCAATTCCAGTGTGAGCATGGGGCAGTGGGGGAGGAGGCAATGGCAACGGGGTATGTGGAGCAGGGGAAGGAAAAAGAGTCTCAATTCTCTTCCTGTCATGAGAGTGGCTCCCAAGCCCATACAATGACAAGCATTCACAAGGGAGTGGCTCACCATCAGGTTCCCGCCGGTGAAAGTTGCGGTGGCAGCTGCAAGCAGCACATCGAAGAGCTTCGAGGGTGCCCTCCTCCCCACTGGGCATGAATTCTCCACATCCATCCACAGCATACCCACCAAGGCTCGCTGCATGGTTTTTGAGGCATTCTCTGTACTTCACAGGCTTTCTCCCTTTCAATTCCAAGGAAGAAGGAATTCTGACTTCATCCTCCCGTGGCCCATTGGTGCTAATGTTAGCCACTGCCAAGCCATTGCTAACATTACCCACTGTGCCATTATTACTGTGATTGTTGTTGTTGCTGTTGATAACATTCTTGATGGTGTTGTCTTTGCTGCTGCTTCTGTTTCCACTGCCGATTCTACCACTGATGTGAGTGTTGCCAGCACCAGTAACAACCGTAGCGGTGGCAACTGTGCCACCTGCAGCAGGGTAGATGACCTTCAGCTTTTCTCCTCTTTCTTGCAAACCATTGCCACTGTTGCTGTTGGAAATGAAGCCAGAAGGAGGCATGGGCATGGGGGTAAGATCTTCATCAGCCCCTTCGTGTCCCCCTAGGTCCATCAGCCTTCACTTTGAGGAAGGGGGCCAAAGCAGGGGCCCCAAATCCCTTGTCTCCTTGCAGCTTGAGTTGGAAAAGAGTTAAAAGACAACCCAAATCCAGCAAGAAAGAAAGGGCAAAATGACAGCAAAATAAGAAACAAGAACACACTCCTGCTACAGGGAAAGGCTGTCTCCACTGTTCACTTGATTTGCAGTTTTGAAACCAAAAAAAGCCCCTGGTTTTTCTTCAGAAGCTGTCCTTTTTCATGAATTCCTCTCTGGTACACAGCCCATGCTAGGCTTCTAGAGAGCCCACTGCAGGCTTCTGAGTGGTAGCCATGGAAGGATTCAGGAGAACCCATAGCAGCTTTCTATGGAGAGACCATCATAGGCTGACTTTGCGAGTGATGGGTATTCTCCTCGATGGAAGTATGGAGCGAGGGACCCAACGAAGAGGGAGCCTGCTGGTAAGAAGGTTCACAGGAGAAGGGAGTGAACAAGGGAAAAGAAGAAGAAAGGGGGAAGAAAAGGGGTTTAATGATTAGGCAGAGCAACAAGACTGTTGGAATGTGTGAGGAGTCCTAAGGAAGAGAGGAAGCAAAGTATGTTGTAAGGAAGGAAACACAAGGCTTGGAAGGAGGAGCCTATATGAAGCTGTGAGAGAGAAAGAGAGAGAGAGTTAGAGGAAGGGATAGAGAGGAGTAATAAACAACATAGGTTCTATGAAGGGGAAGAGGGAACAAGTTTGAGAGTGGTGTATGATCAAGGGGACAAGGAGCTAAAAAGAAAACCCTTATTCAACACAAGAACTCTCTTACAACTTGTTCTCATGGTGGAATCCAAATGCAATGATCTCACATGCCTTCAACCTTCAACCAATTCTATATTTCATCAAATAGCCATGTCATCCCACCAAGAAACGGGGATTTTAGGAGGCTTCTACAATCTAAGATGCATAGTACATGATGGGCAAAACATAGAGTACATATTTTTTGTTAAGAATAAATATTAATGCAAATTGGTATCAACCATCATCTCAATGGTTTTGCCCCTACTAGGATAAAGGGGAAAAATCATGTGTCCATTGTCATGTGGTAATTGACCAAGTAGGCCACAAAGTTGACTAGTTTTTGGGACCACATTTGAAGCCCTCTTTTGAGTCATCAAACTTCATCATCCTCACCTTCTTATGTAGCTTAGTGTTTGTGCATGTTGAAATCGTACAAGTTCCATCGTTCATGGTACTACAAGCAAGAGTATTCATCACTTATCAAAAACCTACTCAAGATGGAACAATAAGCATCCTCTATGGACTCTCCAAGTGGGAGTGTGCAAGCAGCTATTGGCCACTTTGCTCCATCAATTTTCACATCCTTAGAGGGGGACTCACAAACCTATACATCTTTCAAGCTCCTATTATTCAATTACATCACATAAGTCTCTTAGCAATATTAGAGGTTGACAAACATGCAGAATATGTCCCCCCCCCCCCCCCCCCCCCCTTTCATGTTGCGAAAATATGAAGTTATCCAAGGAACACATGAGTTTATCAAAGGGCCATTTTTGTAACTTATTGGGTGGAAGAAGGGGGAAGGCCCATGGGGGGGGCGGGGGGGGGGTGGGGGGGGGGGGGGGGGGGGGGGTTTGTGGGGGTGGGTGTAGGAACAATGCAATGTTGAAGGGGATTTTAATTGATACTTTGCTAGGGTTTATAATGTTTCCAACAATAAAGCTTTTGCCTCATAATTTTTTTAGCAAAGTCATTTTTGCATTTTTCCCTTTACTTTGCACCCTTGCCATTTGTAATGAGCAAAGTGATCTTTCTATTTTAATCTTTGTACTTCCTTGTGGGTATGACTCATCTAAGATCAAGTAGCTAAGATAGTTTGAAACCAATGTTCTCATAGGACAAGTGATATTACTACTAGAAGCAACTTGGGCCTTGACACCAAGGTTGAATGATGCAGTGTTGAAGGGGATTGCATTGATATTGTGTTACTTTACTAGGGCCTAGAATGCTTCCAACATTAAAGGTTTTACCTCATACTTTTATTAGCAAAGTAGGTTTTCCATTTTTCCCTTTTACCTTACACCCTTAGCATTTGAAATGAGCATAGTGATCTTTTTGTTTTTATATTTGTACTTCATGGTGGGTATGACTTGTCAAATATCAAGTAGCCAAGTAGTTTGAAACCAATACTCTCATAGGACAAGTTCTATTAATGCTAGTAGCAACTTGGGCCTTGACACTAGGGTTGAATAAGCATGGTCTAATGTGTGTACTAACATAAACCAATTTTAGGAATTTCTTGGCTAAAAAGCAGGTCAAATAACTTCCAAATCATAGTTGTAAATGCAAGCAACCTATGCCTATTCATTGTCAATCCCAACAATCTTTTGGATCAACACTTGAAGGGTGGAAAAAATGTTTTTTTGAAGGATTATGGTTTGAATTGCTCCACATGTGACATCATACAAACTAGAGATTAACTCGGTTGTGAAGATTTGAATAGTCATTCTTGGAAGATTTTAGGTGTTTTAGTATGGTAAATAGGAAGGACTATGCACACTTTGTGGACATGACGACACTCTTTGCCAAATATATGTGCCTAGCATGTAGATTGAGACTAAGAAAGGGCTTGCTTTCAGCCCATTATCAACAAACCAAGGAGTCTAAACCCATTCTTCGAGGAAAGGTTTATATAGATATTGATGACATGTGAAACCATGGGTTATATGGAGTAACATGGAACCATATCCTTAAAACGGCTTCAAACCCTTTTAACAATATCTGAACGAGTATCAACTAAATATTGTGATATTAGCTAATCTTCGCACTACAAAATCTTCACACTAGAGAAATGGGCCCTTCTTTGTGGGGAAAGTTGTTCCTTTTTTTTTTGCCTATCATCATCAATAAAATGGGCACTTTTTCCAGCTCTAAATTATATCCTTTTGTCACCTTCCAAGCAAGCAAGGGCTACATGTAACTCCTTAGTGATACTTGATATGAGAGCAACATATGGCTCATGTAATTACCACCTTAGCCACTTACAATACCAAAAAGTATATGCAATTTGCACACTCTAAGGTGGCAACCTTTATTGTATGCACGGGACATATGCTTGATGATAAAAGCCTATGTGAACATGACCTTAAAATGCTAGCACTTTGTTGCAGGCAAAGGTTAGCTCATAAGCAAGGAGATACTTGAAAGGCCATCATTTGTTTATACTCCAATCCTTCAAACACTAAACATTATATACTTTAGATATATTTACTTAATACTGACAAAGGCATTTATCTTGTTTTTTACATTATTCATCTACACAATGTAAAGCAAAATATAAACATCACCTAGTAACCTCCTCTTTACAATGATAAAACTTGTGGTTCACCATGAAAACTTGATCTCTCATTACTTGCTAAAATTACATACACCACATCAAGGTACACCAAATCATGTGAGTCATTCTGTGAAAAGTGGCTAATTTTATGAGACCCAAAGTAATATAATCATCCCATAGTATTATCTCCTTATTAATTTCATTTTATTTATTGAAGATCTTCAAACCAATGTGTTGGATTAGCAAAAGAGGTCAAAGCTATCCAAAGAGTATTATCTATCTCTAATAATATGACCGAGTGGATTGCACTAGTTTCTTGCATGTAAATAAACTCGATTTTACAAATTTTCTTCAAAAGTAGTGTTAACAGGTTTATATGTAAATTTGTTGTTATATGTGCAGCTTTACTTCAACAGTGAATCCCCTTGATTTCCAATCAATAAACTGCATGATTTAGTTTTCTTTGAAGAATATAAAAGATATATAGTGTATTACCTATTCACATAAGAAGTTGAAGGAGAAAAACACCTCTCCATACTACAATAATGAAGCTTTCATTTAAGCTCAAGAAAAATTTGCAAATTCAAGCTGCTAAAGTCCAACCAAGGTGCAATTAGAAAATGTTTGAGAATGCCTTGCTACTTTCTATTTGAGTTCTCTTAAAGCCAGGCATCAAAGAGAATCAATTGCTACTAATCAAAGATGAAGCATGTGCCTTGAAGCAAATACCTTGATCACAAATGACACTATTAAGTGATACCAATGGCAAAGGCATAGGTGTTATATTATTATAGAAACATTATGTTATTGTTATTAGAGTTGCAAGCTTATATAGAGAAAGGGATGGCTATGGATGTGTATGACCAAGAGATATAGCATGTACTCCATGCAATAAAAAAATGGCACCATTATTTGTATGACAATCAATTCATGGTCAAGAGCAATCACAGGGTCTCAAGTATTCCCTTACTCAGTCAAATCTCAATCCTAAGCAACATAGGTGGGTGGCTACACACTACACTACAAAACTATGATTTTGATACCATGTATATAATGGACAAATATAATATAACAGTTGATTCTCTTTTTAGGATGTGGATATGTAAAGTTTTAGCCATTGTTGAGCTTCATAGTGACTTGGTTGAAGAGCTATAGAAAGCTTACCTTTTGGATGAAGCTTAGCCATGTATTTTAGAAATTACATCAAGGGCCTATGGAGGAGAACTCTCACTTTTAGCTAAAAAATGACCTCATTTGGTTCAATGGCAAGATTGTCATCCCTTACTCTTCTCATTGCAAGCTGAAAATTATGGAGGAGATATCATGCAGCCTCTACTCTATCACTTGAAATGGCTTTCTCTTTGGAGAGACCATGTAAAGATGCGGAGGTTGCATTTGTCATGGAGCACATGAAAGAAGAAAATACATCAGGCTTGAATGGGTTGTGATGGAAGTCTTCAAGAAAATTTGGGATGTATGTGGTAGTGACCTTGTGGATCTACTCAACTATAATAAAAAGATTGGCTATATGCTAGAGGAACTTAATAGAGGATTTATTAAGTTGGTGCTAAAGTCTTTGGAAGGAAAGAGACTATCTCACTTGAGACCACTAATGATGCTAAATGTCTCATATAGTATTGTGGTTGAAGCCTTGGCACTTGCAGTGAAGCATATTTTTGTGAGGTAATTCAGTCTCAATGATACAAATTTGTCAAGATGATATCATGAATCTAATCCTTTCCATGGACTTGTGTTGTTAAACATGGACTTTTTGTTGCTAAACATGGACTTAAAAAAAGGCATGCGGTAAGAGAATCTAGGCCTTTATCATGGTTACAATCAAAGCTCTCAGGTTCATGCCCATATTCACCAAGATAATTGTTGCCTTTTTCAACACCACCATTGTGCATGGCAACCGCATTGATTTTTTCTAGGCCCTTTGTGCTAAGGAGGTCCATATAGCAGGGACCCCCCTTGCATTACTTCTATTTATGCTAATCTCACTAGGCACATTCTTATTAGGTGACTTGATGGTTGGTCATTTGTGGCACAATTCTTTATAGATGACAACCCTAGTATGGTAATAGTTGAGAAGGAATCTGTGACTCCTTGCTCTAATCTATTAAAAGTTAGTCGAGCATTCAAACTCAACATCAACCAATCCAAAATTGAGCTTGTGTCAATCAACTAAAGGATCCTAAATAATGGATATTTCAGTATGCCTTTTAAGTTGTTGAGGCATAGAGAAATCTTTATATATCTGAGATGTCCCCTTGAGTTTGTGGGACTATGTCTCAAAAATTGGGGTCTTTAAGGACTAAATTGTCTCCAAGCTTGGAAAATAGGAAAATTTCCCTCGCTTTTGCTAGTAGCCTATTTATGCATCAAGCCAATTGTTTAATTTTGTGTTATTGAACATGGATTTGGAAAAGAATATGATAAAGTAAGCTACGGGGATTTGTCATGGCTACACTAAAAGCTCTTGGATTTGGGCCATACTTATCAAAGTGGTTTGTGCCTTCTTCAACAATGATATTACATGCTTGGTGGCCAATGGGATGGTTTCTAGGCCATGCTAAGGAGGTCCATGTAGCAAGGATATGCCCTTGCACTACTTACTCTTTATGCTAATCACAAACCTCATCCTTACAAATATAGATAAAAGAGTTTAGGATGATGTCATTAGGAGGCTAAAACTACTTGATGGCCAATAATTTGTGGTGAAATGTTTTATGGATGACAACTTGAGTATGCTAGTAGCTCAAAAGGATCAATGGACTTCATGCTCCAATACTTGAGTATGCTAGTAGCTCAAAAGAATCAATGGACTTCATGCTCCAATCTATTAGAAATTCATTAAGCCTTCAGACTCAACCATCAATCAATCTAAAATTGAGCTTGTGTTTGCTAAAGGACCTTGACGAGTGGATGTTTCAATATACTTTAAGGTGCTAAGGCATAGAGAAATCTTCAAATATATTGGATGTCCCCTTGGATTTGGTGCAACTACGTGTCAAAAATATGTTGGTGGTTTAAGGATAGAACTACCTCCAATCTTGGAAAATGATGGCAACATCCCCTTACTTTTTCTATTAGGCTAGTGGTATTTTAATCCATTCTCACATCAATTATTTCCTTTGTGGGTATGATCTTCTGCTTTAGTCCAAATTGGTTGGGCAAGTATTGAGAGGCACTTTAGAGATTTCCTATGGTATTTTGATGGTGGACAAAAATGGCACTTAGTGCCTTGGGAATCAATCATTATTGAGAAAAGAGAAGGTGGGATTAATATTAAAAGTTTGGATGAGAAGGCCACACTATGCTTCACCTTATTTGAGAAGAAGTGAGAATAACAACTATGGGCCTCTATCCTCCAATTCTAGATTTCTAGTGCTAGACCAATTGTGGGGGCAAGATGGGATGGTTTGAGGTGGGAGGATGTGATTGGAAATGGCCATCTCCATGTGAAGTGCTCCTACTTAGAGGTGGATCAATAATTGGGTAAGGTATGGGGATCCACCCTTAAGGAGGTTGTGTGGGTTAGTGCTTAAAGCAATAAGGGGGACTCCTCCTTGTTGGCAAGCATATGGCTTGCCTACTTTACTTTTGATCCACCCCTTATGATGATAAGGGTTAATGGTAGGCTATCCTAGTCCATTGATACTATAGGTCTAAAGACTTGGTAGGATGTCAAGGACCAATATGCATGAGCTCTCAAGATCCTTGATATGTAGATGAAGGCATGGGCTCAACCAAAAGGAGGAAAATTGACTCAATATAGGAAGTAAAACATGACTGGCCCCAACACCCTAAGTGTCACAAATAAGCACCTAACAAAGTAACTTCATGCACCTATAGGCAATCTCCATTAGTCATGCAATTAAAAAAAGGACCTTGCTCTACCCTCAAGTAGACACTTCAAGTGTGCTTGGAATTCATAGAAAAAGGCATTCCCACTCTCCAAGATGAGATCCTATATAAAAGAGAAGGATAAAACATGGATAAAGGGAGTCTAGAAAGAAGGCACCCTCAACCAAGATGAACTTGTCCTTATGAAGGCCTTATGCAAGCTAACTATTGGATATCTAAGAGATCACCCATCTAACTATTATGTGTGTTGTGCAAATGGCATGAAGAAATACTAGTCCATCTATTCTAGGAGTGCATCCCACCAAAACTAGTATAGTAGATGATTCACAATTGGTTGAAGGGGTTTGGTTTTAGGAACAATCTTTCTCTCGTGATGGTCTTGTTGGGAGAAAGAGGTCCTCTTGGTGAGGAAACCATGAAAACAAGGAATATGCTAAGAGTTGTTGTGCTTAAACATATTTTGAAGTGCATGAACTAGGACCTCTTTGGAAGAACTAGAAATAGAACCTTGATGGATGGAAAGTCAAGCATGGCCTCTAAGAAATCACGTTTACAAAGTGACATGCAAGGGGTTTAGTTATTTAGCTTCCATAACTTGATGCACTTTGAAAGTCTTGGAGTCCTTTTACTTCCTTTGTTTAATATGACTCTCATTGTTTGAATAAAGAACACCTCTCCATAAACGAGAGTGATATTGGACCCCAAAAATTGAGAGCTTGCTTGCACATGCCACTTCATTTTGTTGTAACTCTATAATGTTGATTGCCTTATGGAAGTTAAGTGCATTTGGGAAACACTAGCTTGGATGATGTGGCGCACATGATCCTACATTGTTAGGGACTTTCTCATTAATTGATAGTTGATCATGATGTTACCAATCCAAAACATATGGTTGATTATTCAAACAACACACTATGACATAAGAGTGACCAATCACTTACTTTTCACATGTTTCCCACATTGAAGAAGAGGGGAAGAACCTTCATTTCTTCCAACTTAGGCATACAAGTAGCTTGTTTAAAGAAAGAAAAAAGGAAGCACTTTTTCTTTTCACTAGGGGGAATATGCAGCCCATGAAAAATCCCAAGCAAAGCACCTCCTAAAACTCAACCTCAATTGGTCCTCTTATCTTCTTGAAAATATCACAATATACCCTACCAATCGTAGAAGTAAAGCAAAGATGGGGTCATCATGCAACCATGTGTGCCACTTATTTCAAAGTAAGAGATAGGTGAAGAGCCATGACTTATTTATAAGTGAAGATTTCTAACATGACTCTTAATAAACACCAAGTTAAAAGTACCACACTTACCCATGTGCTTGGTGGTCTCAATCAAGAAAATAGAAAATGGGAACCTTGTACATTTAAAGATGCTACATATGGAGTCCACATGTTATAAGCCTGAGAGGTGCATTGAAGTTGTTCATTTTCTTTTCAATTGATGGTTCACTAATGATGAGACCATCAAGCACATGTGGCCTAGAACTCCAACTTTGCTCAACATCACATATTTAACAAATAAGAAATGTTGCAAACAAAATGTAGAGTGTTGTAAGGTATTGTTGGTTTCATCTCAAAGATTATCCAATTCATAGCCACCATCAATATTTTTGAAGGTTTCTATCATTTAATTATAAAGTATGTAAAATGAAAAGGTTGCTCATGATGAGCATGCCCCTTAACAAAGTTCACCACATGTTCTCTTAATGACCAACTTTAGTGCTCTAGCCTCATAAACGTGTTTTTAATATGAGGCATATGCAAAATATGAAGCTTTGACAATGTTTTGTTTCAAAATCTAGTGAAAAACAAAATCATTTCACCAACATGTTTAGTCCATAAAAGTGATCATAGCTATAGTGCAATGGTAAAATTGAAAGGAGAAATCCTAAAATATTTTCTACATTGGCCAAATACAAGTTCCTTGTTCTTTTAGCTCATTACAAATTTTTCTCTATTACTTTTAACATCAAGAAAGTACTAAGAACAAAAAGTGTCCATGGAATCAATCTAATTGCTCTCAAAAGTTGAAAGTTAGATGTTAAATATCCATTCTAAAGGTCAAAAGCTTTACTTCGTATGAAGTCCTTAAAGGAAGGTTATTGTCTGTTTAAGGGATATTGCTAAGGAAAAAAAGGCCCTTATGATACCAATATATCACTAAAATGTGTAAGATTGAGACTAGATTCAACTGATATAGTAGTTTCATTGACCTTATCTCTTAATGTCAATTAGACATTGCAAAATTTTTTGCAAGTTATGAATAGGGGACAAGACTTAAATATTCATTATACAAATCTTATATGCATTTGCAAATGTTAAGGGAAAGCATGAGTTTGAGAATATGTGCACTCACTTTCACTCATCAAGAGCTCTAATTTGAACACTTCCAATGTTCATATAGTCATAATAATTTGTGGTATATGGCATTTCAAAACTAATGCTATGCATAAAAAGGTAACTTAGTGCGTGAAGTTTTTACAAGAAATGCTCAAGAAATGTAACTCAAAAGCTTGTTGCCATTGTGCCCCCATTAAAAATAAAAGAGGAACAAAGAGCCATCAAATCTTTACACTTGTCCTTTTTCATATCTTTCTCTCATAGGAAGACACACATGTGTACACATGTGCCTCAGTCCATGCACAAACAAGCACTCAGGTGTGTATGAATGTGTGCATGCATGCGTGCGCATGTGTGCACACACACATGTATGCACACACATATACAAAGTCACGAATGATGAAACCAATATCTTGACTCTTTATACAATTTATTAACTATCCTCAAACTCTAAAATTCTATGTATAAATACATGAAAAAGGAGAATTGTTGACTACTTCAAATCCTTTAAAGTTGCATGCATCTTATTTCCATTTTTGGTACTAAAACGTTCTTTACAGTCCTTGGAAGTATACAAGGTTATGCCTTACCATATATATTTAGGACATGTATGTATGGACTTTTAATCCTTGAGTCTCTTCCTAGATCTTTCTCAATTCGGCTTATTTTCCTAAATAGCTCACTATCTGTACTTGTGTACTTATGTATAGCATCATATGTTGCAATGTGGTATTACTAGAAGTGGATTTATATTATCAAGATTTAGTTTTGTCCTTAAATATGTGTGTGTTTTTAAAAAAATGATGTAGAGTACATTAATTTAAAATATTTACATGCCCTTCAAAATAATTGAGCTATCAAGTTATCAAAAAACTTTAAGCCTAACAAAATCCACAATAAAGGTGCGATTACATCTCTTAAGACCTTTAAAAAACAACAATATGCTAGCATGCAACTCAATCCATCTTTCTATTAGTTTCCACTACACTAGTTTCTTACCAAAAATTCAATCCTTCCTCTCCTTCCATTGTTAGGTGATTATTACCCCTCGCACTATATTCCAAATCCTTAGTGCTTCCTAATTGAGTTGTGTTGCATTGCCAAAGAGAGCAACCTTCAAGTTGACAGCTGCTTCTTGAACCATTTGCATAGTCTTCTCCATATCTCTCTAGTTTTCTTGCACTTCCAAATTCAGTGTAGTGTATTTCACTCTCTCTCTTACAAAAGTGAGCAAAGTACAGACTTTTTAAGCACCTTGGTATAGAATTGCAAACCTATAGTTCATAAATTGATTGCATACAACAAGTGGCAACAGATTGCAAAATAGTACTCAAAAAGTGATTTGTATTCTCTAGTTATATTGATAACCAACAAGTTGTGTATTTCAAGCATAAAGTGATCAATAGAACCTACCTCTAATTGGAAGCCACAAGGTAGCACACATAAGCCAAATTTCATAACCTCTTTCCAAACTTATATCTAAGAGTGATTAACAAAGGGTTTTACTCCCCCTTACTTTAGTCTTTTGGCCCATTTCATTTGAGTACAATGCTAAGACAATGTCAGCTATGAACCTAGGCCTTCATGGTATTTTATTCACAAGCTTCGCAAATTGCTTAGGAGAGAGAGTCTATCATCAAATGAGGCTCAAAGTTAAAATGAGTTTCCACCAAACTTGTGGGGCTTGAAAATACTAGAGGTAAATCACTAGAATAACTTCGCAAAAATTGATGTTATTCTTTTGTGATTGGCACTTTTGTTCCTTTTGGATTTTGCTTCTAGGTTCTTCTCCTCCTTTGCTTCCTTTTTACATGCAACAACTTCTCTTTTGCCTTTAACTTTAGTTGCCCTATACCATAGATGAGTAACATGATAGCTTTCATAAGTGGGAATTGGAGGTTTCACAAAGCATAGTGGAAATCTTAGAGGATGTAATTAGTTGTTTGTTGGTTTCTTTTCACTGCAAGAACACTCCTTTTCCAATAGCTTTTCCACTTTTTCTTACCAAATGGTAGTTCTCAATTTTTATTCCATTGGATAATGGAATGTAGATTCAAAAGTTTCAATCTTATTCTTCATCAACTATATTATTGCAAATGATAAATCTAGCTACCTTAGACTAGAAATTGTAGGTGTAGATGGTGAAATCTATCAATATCTGATGGGTTGATAATTGAACAAAAAAATGTAAATAATGCACTAGATTCCAAGCATCTAGTTCTAGTTCAATCCATATACAAATTTGAGCTTTTCTCATCCACCTTTATGTATACAACCTAAGAGTGCAATAGCTTATGGATGGACAATCCTCAATCTATTGAGAATAGCAAATGATACTTGCCCATAAAGGCTAGATGTATGCCCTAAAGAGGCTAGAAGATAGACACATGATGTATGCTCTAGGAAGAGGTGTTGAAAATCCCATAAGCACAATGAGGAAGAGTGGTACTATCCAAAAGCTATATAAGCATGTACCTGAAATTCATTTCAACACAATAGTACTATCATTCTGTGCACTGAAGATTGTGTTTATGAGTCCAAGTTAACCTATCTCGGAACCTAATTCACTTGAGTTACAATTCTTTATCTCAATCATGTTTTATCTTTACAACCTCCGTCTGCCATAGCTAGCATAGCTCTAGATCCGTGTTTCTCAACATGGTAACAGAGCCATGGTTGAGCTAGGTAGCCAAGGGTGTGATTTCTTCTTCTTTGCAAGCTCTACAATTTGTCCTTCTTTCATTCTTCTCCTTGTACAAGTCCACTTCCATTCTAATCTCTCTCTTTTCAAGTGAACGTGTGCTAGCTATTTGTGTTTGAAGATGCTGAGATGTGGTTCTTTACCACACCATTCCCACTCCTCTCACAGGCTCACTCTCGACTCGGACCTCTTCAAAATAGATACATACCTTCGATGGCCTTCTACACAGATTGTAAACCACCCTAACAGACACTCCAAGTTAGGCTCCCCTCGGCCAAGCTCCTCTATTGTCTGCTAAAGTAGGGATCAGCCTACAAAGTTGTGAATACTGGAAGAATTATTAATGGAGAATGCCTCATGATTAGTGTCCATGGTCATCTGTGCATCAAACAGGCTGACATGGATATCCTTGTAGTAAGACATGCCGCTCCTCAATGCGCAAGTATAGTTTGCCATCCAATCGCAATGGTAAGCTGCGACAAGATCAATGCAGATCTACTTTTGATCCTAAAGATGATGACACTAGTTGTGGATCACATAGACAGGCAAACTTTGCCACATTGGCCGACTTGATGTCTGCATAAGCACGAAATTCGAGCTCCTTGCTTGAAGGCTTGAAGTCATTGTCTCAGAGAAATGCCATGATTGCTTCACATGCGGAGGACATAGCCTCTACACCCTCTGTGCATGCATGCAATGCCAGCATCTTTCACAAAGGTTTGAAATCAATGTCGAGGTGGAAGGGTATGGCAGGATCACATGCTGATGGGATGGTTTTTGCAGTCCAAGGGAAAACCTTGAAAAGCAAGGTAACATTTGAAAGGGATGTTGCAATTTCTAGAAATGATAATGAAAACCAAACCACTCTTGCATCCCAACAAGAGCATGACACCAAGAGCAGGTCTACCAATGCATTTGAGAATGGTCTGAATAAAGGTGTTGATAAATGACTAAGATCTCATGAGACCATAGTGTTTGCACCTTCCAAATCTATGCAAAAACCAGTTCTTAGTGGGGCCAAGATGTATTCCTAGCTCTTCAAAAGGCGTCTTTGCAAAAAGCTAAGCAAAAAAAGAGGAATCACAAAGGCTCTGACAAGGCTGAAACATTGAAAGATGCAACTATCTCACAAAATAGAGTGCATTGGACTAGGGCAAGGCCTATTACCATAAAGGTAGAGTGGGCTTCACAAATTGAGGACCTTGAAAGATGCATCAAAGACTTGAAAGACAGCATGCCAACATGACATGTTACAAGAAGACTGGAGCAAAAAGTCAAGTACCATGCACCAATAAAAGGGACAAAGATCATAACTAAGGAAAAGAGTATGAAGACAAAGAAGACCAAGAAGATCAAGAAAAATAAAGAATGCCGAAGAAGCAAGAAGAAGATAAAGAAATTTCCGTTGCTATGACAACAAATAATTTTCATTAGTGGATCATGTTTTTCCCATAGTGGATCTCTATTTTCCGTAGTGGATCTTGTTTCCCATAGTGTATGTAAAAAAACCCTTACCAAAATGTAAAGTTTCAAGCCTTAACTTGACTAGGCTTCCAAAGAGCTAGTCTCCCAGGCCATGTCATCATGTGGGGGGGAGAAGCTAGCAAGGGTAGAGACTCATCATTTGAGGGGGATGTTGAGAATAGCAAATGATACTTGCCCATAGAGGCTAGATGTATGCCTTGAAGAGGCTAGAAGATAGACAAATGATGTATGCTCTAGGATGAGGTATTCAGAATCCCATAAGCACAATGAGGAAGAGTGGTACTATCCAAAAGCTATATAAGCATGTACTTGACACTCATTTCAATGCAATAGTACTATCATTCTATGTCACTCAAGATTGTGTTTATGAGTCCAAGTTAATCTATCTTGGAACCTAATTCACTTGAGTTACAATTCTTTATCTCAATCATGTTTTATGTTTATAACCTTTGTCTGCCATACCTAGCAAAGCTCTAGATATGTGTTTCTCAACATAATCCACGATTGAATGTTGGTGGCAATTCACTACAAGGGAATGGGGAGATAGTGATGGCAATTTGCAATGCAAAATAGCGATGTTGCTATTTGCGTTACTATTTTCGTCACAAACAATGTTGCTAAATTAATTTAGTGACACTAATAGTGATGCTTAGCAATACTAACAGTAACACAAATAGTGACGCCGGTCTGAGGAAAAAAAAGGGTCGAAAACCTGAGTATGGCATTTGCCATGTAAACATTTTTGAGAGAGAGCGAAAGAGCGAGCGAGAGAGATTTTCACCTTGGGAAGGGAGCGAGAGAGAGAGAGAGAGAGAGAGAGAGAGAGAGAGAGAGAGAGAGAGAGAGAGAGAGAGAGAGAGAGAGAGAGAGAGAGAGAGAGAGCTTTTCACTGCCGCCATTGTCGTCGTACATGAAGAAAATGGAGAAGTGCGCAAGCGAGAAAGAAGGGATGTCGTGAAGAGGAGGCGAAGAATTCATCCTTGAGCCTTTGTGGTAGACACATTGCCTCTTCTTACTTTATTCTTGTGTTTTCTTCTTTTCTTTTTTTTGTTTTTCTTTGTAATGAGATGCATTGAAAGAGAGAGAGAAAGAGAGGAAAGGAGAGAGGAAGGAGAAGAAAGGAAGAGGAAGAGAGAACAAGAGAGAGGAAAAGAGGAAAGGTAATAAAGAAAGAGAGGACGAGAGGAACGATATAGGAAGGAAGGGAAAGGAAGAGAGAAAGGGGAGGAGGGTAACAAAGAGAGAGAGGAAGAGATAAATGAGACTGAAAGAAGGGAGAGAGGAGAATGAGCAAGAAAAACAACAAGGGGGGAGGGAGAGAAACAAAGAGAGAGGCAACAAAGAAAGAGAAAGAGAGAAAGAAAGAGAGGGGAGAGTGAAAGAGAAACGGAGAGTGAACAGGGAGGTGGAAAAAAGGGTAAGGTAAAGAGAAGAAGGAGAATGAAAAGAAAAGAGAGAGCTAGAGAAAGAGGGGGAGATTGGAGGCAGGGGTCGTGCATCATTTGGGGAGTGGCAACCATAGGACTTATCTAGAGCATTTTGTAAGTTTTCTTTTTGTTCTTCTCACTTTTTTATTTGGAATATCACTTGTACTAACATTTATGTTTCTAACAATGCTATTCTATTTTCTTTGCAACACTCCATCACAAACCTCAATGTTCCCACAAGTTTGGAGAGTCGATATGCAAAGAGACACGGTCTCACTGCACTTATTATCAATAGATTATACGTGTGTGATGGCCCAGTAAGTCAATCAATTTTCTTATCTGTAGTCACTACTTTTTTAGATGCATTATATATAGTGAACTAATGTTTAGTTGTTCATTTTGCTGAGTCTGTTCGATGCTCCTTTGTGTCAGGACGAGCTTTCAGATGGTGAGGATCCATAGCACGCGCTGGATTCATGGAGCGCAAATCATCTTCTTTTTTGGTCCTGTGATCTGCGCATGCCTCTTCCATGTAGCATTCCTTAGATATACTTATTATCATTTGTATAAATCGCACTTTGAGATATTTATAGATAGTTTTTCATGTTTGTTTTGGGCTCTCCTCTCCATGGTTTCATTAATGTCATGAGTTGTCATCACAAGTCTTGTACTTATTCTATGAGTTATCAGTCTTGTAGTTTTAAGTAGTTTTTGTGCTTGTCTTGATGACCATTGCGTATCCAATATGTAATTGCTTTGTAGAATATTATACAACACATGGTGCAGCAAAACTAGAATATTTTAGATATTTTGGATATTACTTATTGTAAATATCCTAAAAAGATATGGCAATTTCTAGAACTAGATATCATGTAAAAAAAAAACAAGTGATTTTTCAATTAGTTTTGGAGATTTAATACAAAACCATTGTTGCACGCACACTTTTGCACTATAACCCACTTAATTTTTGTAAATTAAAAACCATTCACAAGTGCACACACACACACGCGCGCGTTAGAGACACATTTAAATTGTTATTAAAATGAACCCCCTGAAGTCACGCATACATGTACTCAAGTGCCACACATCATCTAATTCTAAAAATGAACTGCATCAGTAGAGACCCAGTCAAGTTAAGTCATGTCTAGTCTGAGCGGGGCTAGGGCTACGTTTTCAACTCACCATGCATTAACAGATTAAATTAACAAAATGATTTGTGCTTAAGTGATCATCTAAAAAATAAGTCATTAGTTTCACCCATCCACTTCACCCCATTGTAGGATGCTAAATGTTACGTGGGATTTGGGATTATTAGTTTGACTTTGGTCTGTGATTAGTGTTCTTTATATTTTTAGTCGGAGTTTTTAGTTCAGTCTTGACTTTTTGAGTCTGTGTCTGGGTTACGATATGCGTGACACTTCTATTTTCTGTTGTGTGCTTGTCTACGGGGATCAGGGTGCTTGATTGTTTGCATATCATGAAGCTTTCGATCACATATGTGCGTACGTCATGTCGAATTTTCTGTACGATGTGGTTTGCTTGGGATGGTATGGTCCAATCCAGTCAGTCTTGTCATAAATATTTTTCCTATCGATGGTCTGAGTGGTGGTTTTGTTTGTGGATTTTGCAAGTTTTCTCTTTTTATTTGTGGTTTTGTGTGTGGGTTTTTGATATAGTCTGAATGGCACCTTCTTCTACCCCTCCAATTGTAGTACAGCATGTTTCCCTCATAGTCCATGATTATTCTCTCCTTTTAGAGGCAGATTGCATTTGACGTGCAGGCCTCCGCCCATTTGTTACCCTCACATTGCCGCTTGTGGATGAGAAGCTTTGTTACTCCTTCTTGGCTTCTTATAAAAACCAATCTGGTCTGGTTTACAACCGCACCTTTTGTTTATGTATAGCTAATATGTCAAAGAGAGGAACTAGGAGAGAGAAGAAGAAGAAGAATAAGAAGAGCAGAAGAGAGAGAAAGACAGTTACAAGGAGAGAGAAAGACTAGAAGATAGGGAAGGAAGACATTGAAGCTTGGAGAGCAAGGTGAAGGAGAAAGAAGACTTGTATATTTATCTGATAATGAAAAAAAAAGTCTCTCTCACCTTATATACCAGCCAGTGTAGCTAGTATTTCCCCGTTATTAAATCCCCCTCTCTTACATTCCATCCCCACCCGAAGGTTTTTGCCCTAAAAAATAATTTGGGCACATGTGGTAATTGGGAGGGGCCGATCGGAGTACTACTCTGCAGCATTATTACAAGGGTATATTGATGAATGAAGAGGTATTATTGTGTATGATGGGCCATGGGGTATGTATGATACATGGGCCTTATTGGGGAGTTATAAACATGAGTTTTTGACCCAAATATATGGAGTAAATGCGGGCTGCAGATAGTGGACAGCATGATGTTTACTACAGGACCCTGCTGTAGTAAATCGGTCATAACTTTCTGTGGGAGGATCCGAATGGGGTGTGCTATACATCAAAATGGAGCTCTCGAGAAGTACTTTCAGCCCATGTATGGTGTGCATTTCTTTCTATAGTACAGAATGAAACCTGCTTTAAAACAGAGTGCTATCTGCATTCTGTCTGGGGGAAAACAGGGCCATAGTTAGCTAGATTTCAGCCAAATCTGCTTCTAAAAGGTATGGGAACTCTTCCAAAACTGAAGCTCGCCTCCAAGAAGCTTCATCAAGGGGTAAACCTTGCCACTTAATCAAGTATTCCATGATCGAGCGAGAGGGAAGCCTTTTTTTCCTTTGTCCTATGACTTTTTCGGATATGTATTGAATGATGCCTTCATCATCTATCGGTGGGAGTTCCTCAACATAGTCCACTACTGAGCCAATGAAGGGCTTCAACTGACTCACATGGAAGACATTATGGATCCTTGTAAATGGGGGTAATGCCAATCGATATGCCAAGTCTCCCACTCTCTTGATAATCTGGTATGGTCCATAGAACCTATGTGCCAACTTATTGCTAGACGTATCTTTAAGGGAGGCATATCTAGACTTAGGCACTTTCAAGAGCACCAAATCCCCTTCTTGGAACTCCACATCCCATCTTTTATCATCAGCATAAAGCTTCATTTGATCTTGGGCTCTCTTCAAGTTAGCTTTACACTGCTAAATTAAGGCGTGCATTCTCTCCAATTCTTCATTGCTTTGTGGATTTATTTTTATCATTGAAGATAACCACATGAAGGGGCACCTTGTAGCCATACAAGGCCTCGAAAGGTGAAACTCCAATGCTAGCATGTGTAGAGTTATTATAGGAAAACTCAGCCAAGTGCAACCATGAGTCCCAAGCATGATGCACATCATGACAGAAATGCCTCAAGTAAGTTTCCAACCATTTGTTAACCCTTTCTGCCTGACCATCTATCTGTGGATGGTAAGCAGTGGAAGCGGCTAACTGAGTGCCCATAGAGCTGAAAACTGCCCTCCAAAAGTTACTCATAAACTTAGCATCTCGGTCATGCACAATGACCTGTGGTAAGCCATGTAATTTGAAAACATATTCCATGAATTGGCTGGCTACTTGAGAAGCATTATACTGCGTCTTTGTGAGAATGAAATGGGCTGCCTTTGTGAGTCTGTCCACAACTACATAGATGCTATCCCAACCTTTCTTGGTCACCGGTAGGCCGGTAATGAAGTCCATAGTGATGTGTGTCCACTTGCCTTCATGCATAGGCAATGGCTGAAGTAAACTAGTTGGTTTTAATGTGATGTCCTTGTTTTGCTGATAAGGCACACAGCCCAAGACAAAGTATTTCACATCTTTCCAAAGGCCCTTCCAATAAAAGCTTTTAGCAATTTTGTCATAGGTCTTAAAAACTCCCAAATGACGAGCTATAGGGGCTAAATGCATCTCCTACATGATTTTCTGCTTGAATGGGGAGGTATGAGGGATGGCAATTCGGCCATTATACCATAAAAGCCCATTTTTAAGCTGATACGAAGAGTTTTCCACACATTGTCCTTACTGTAATTTCTGAAATACATTGCTGAAATCAGCATCTAACAGGTAAGCCTCTTGAAGCTCATGTATCCAGTCACTGTGTAACTCCATGATAGTAGAGACTTTACATGCCCACATCCTAGACAGGGAATCAGCCACTATATTGTCCTTCTCACGAGTGTGGGTGATGTCAAAGTCATAGTTCTGTAAGGTGGCTACCCATCTCCTCTGCTTCTGAGTCAGATTCAACTGAGACAAGAAGTACTTGAGTACTCTATGGTCGCTTTTCACTCTAAATCGGCTGCCATACAAATAGTGATGCCATTTCTTGATGGCATGAAGGATGGCCAGCATTTCCTGATCATAGACATTCATAACCCTCTCATTTTCAGCCAGCTTTCGGCTCTCAAAAGCTATGACCCCATGTTCTTGCAGCAAGACTGCACCAATTCCTCTCCCTTTGGCATCACACTGAATGGTGAATTCCCTAGAAAAATCAGGGCATACCAAGATAGGGGCTGAAGTAAGCAAATCTTTCAGCTGATTTAATCTTCCATCTGCCAATGCATCCTAGAAAAATGCTTCTTTCTTCAGCCTATCAGTGAGAGGGGCTGCAATAGTGGCATAGTGCCGAATGAATCTGTGGTAAAATGAGGAGAGACCCAAGAATCCTCTCAAAGAGGTAGTATTTGCAGGTGTGGGCCAATCTCTGACACACTGCACTTTCTTTGGGTCAACTCTAATGCCTGCCTCACTAACAATGTGTCCCAAGTACTCAACCTCAGTCTGCATGAACGAACACTTTGTCTCCTTAGCAAAGAGTCTATGCTCTCTAAGTATATCAAATATCTGCCTCATGTGCATAAGGTGAGCTTCCTTAGCGACTATAAATGAGGATGTCATCGAAAATTACCAATACAAATTTGAATAAGTAAGGCTGAAGTATTTTGTTCATGAGGCTCTGAAACGTGGCTAGTACATTAGTCAAGCCAAAGGGTATGACTAAGAAGTGATAGAGCCCATAGTCAGTCCTGAATGCAATCTTTATCTCATCCCGTTCACGCATGCATATCTGATGGTAGTTGGATCTCAAATCAATCTTTGTGAAATACTTAGCTCCCTTCAACTCATCTAACAAGTCATCCACCCTAGGAATAGGGTATCTATTCTTGATAGTGATCTTATTCAGATCTATGTAATCAATACACATCTTGAAAGTGCCATCTTTCTTTTTGACCAGCAAGACAGGTGATGCAAAAGGGGATGAGCTAGGCTCAATGAATCCCATATCTACTAAATCTTTGACCTGCTTGGCCACTTCTTCTCTTTCACATTTGGACAACCTGTAAGGGGGTTTATTGACCGGCTTGGAATGGGGCTCCAGATCAATGGGATGATCAACCACTCTCTTGGGAGGTAATGTTGTAGGTAACTGAAACAAGTCACCATACTCCGCAAGTAGAGCCTTAAGGGCTGAATTATCATGCATTTTTTGGGACTGATCTGCATTTTCCTTGTTTAATTGCAACACAAAAATCTAGGAGCATTTCTTGAACTCTTTCTTGAGCTGTTTGGCTATAATAAGCTGAAATTCACTGCTATTTTTAATTCCCTGCAGGTGAACAAGCTATCCAGCCCTGAAAAACTGCATGTGCAGCAATGAAAAATCCATGGAAATGGTGCCCAAAGTTTTCAGCCAATCGCAGCCCAACACAATGTCTATCGGCCCCATATTGAGTGCAATCAAATCCACTTTTTGCTCATAATTTTCAGCAAGCTTAATAGGTATAGCTTGGCATACATGAGTACTAATTTTCTCACTCCCATTAGCCACTTGCGCCCTCATTGGTTGCTGTAAATCAGAGATAAAACATTTCAGCCTGTCCATGACTGCTCTATTTATGAAATTGTGTGTGCTACCACTATCTACCAAGACAAATGGATCTTTCCCATGAATCTTGCCTTGAAGACGAAGAGTGTTGGGGCTCTTAGATCCTGTCCAAGCATCCAAAGAGATAGTACAAATAGTGGCAGCAGCATTTGAATCATTCTTATCACCCATATTTACATCTACATGACCGCCGAGGTCAAATGGGAAGGTGTCAGCCAGGTCAAAGAATTCTTCTTGCCCACATTCCTCTTCAACCTCATCATTTTCGGCCGTGATTGCAAAGGCACTAGCATCCCCATGATCCTCATCAGATTCATCAAAGACTAACATGCTATGTACCCTTGCTTTTGCATTCCTATAAGCACATTTAGATGCATGCTCGGCTGTATGCTTTTCCTCGCATTTAAAGCAAAGTCATTTTTATTTCCTCTCTTTGTAGAGGTCCATCGGGATAGAGCGTTGACCACCAAAAGCTGAAGCATTTTTCCCCCTGTTGTCCCCTTGTCTATTCTCAACTCTTCCTTGGTTTGCAGTCCTAAAAATTACTGTTTTTCCTAGAGGCATTGAAGGTGGGGTATGTGGGGATCTTCGGGGTGCTGAATGGCATATTTCCACCACCATAACCTTCTCCAAACTACCCGGGTCTTACAGCACTTCTTTACTGCCCAAAATGTGACTGCATAGGTCCTCTTTGCTACCCAAGCAGTGGTTGAGGCACCCCTCTTTGTTGTCCATGCTGAAATAAAGCGTCTTGGCGGTACTTACGAGAGTACCTCTCAGCCAACTCAATAGCTTTGAACAAATCTGATGGGCTTTGGGCTGAAACATCAGCTGAGAGTTGGGGATCCAAACCATAAATGTACTTGTGGAGCTTTGCATCATCACTAATGGACTCAACATATATTGTGAGATTGAGGAATTGGTTTGTGTAGTCACGCACCATCATCCCACATTGCTCTAATCCATACCATTGCCTTGCAAGCTTCTCCTTCTCAACTGGAGATACAAATACTTGAATCATAAGGGCTTTGAATGCATCCCAAGTGTCAACAAGCTGTTGATTTTCCCTCTTTATGTACAGCCACCACATGTGGGCAAAGCCCTCCAATTGTACCGTGGCAAAGTGTATCTTTTGATCGTCATTTCTTGGCATTATGTCAAAGTAGACTTCAAGCTTCGAGAGCCATTCTTCTAATTCAGCTGGGGAGGATGATTGGCCATTGAACTTTGAGAAAATGATCTTTTCTCTCAACTCCCTTTCATGTTTGGGGGCTGTCCCATATACCCAAAGTGGGGCTGATCCATTGGGCTACCAAGAAATGACCCATTGTTTGAGTGATTCCTTCCAAAAGATGGCCAAGCACGTATAGGTGGCATGGGCACAGTTGTTGGTGGCCGAGAGTTACTTCTTATCCCATTGTTTATGGGATCCTCATGCCTTTGTGAGGGGTCTCCTTGCTCAAAGCTGATGTTGGGAATGCCCACTCTTCCCAAAATACCTTGGGTACTTGCATAGGCTGCATTCACGGATGGGATGGTCACTCTTTCAGCTTGCATGCTTGGTCTATCCTCTTTTTCCTTGCCTTTAATTTGGGACTCCATCCACATTGAGAACTTGGCTGCAAGTGCTTCCATGGTAGAGGTCATTTGGCGCATTGCTGTCACCATTTGAGCTTGACCTTCCATTATTTTCCTATGCCTCTCCGCATGTCTAGTCTCATGTGAACTAAGGGTATGATTGAGTGCACTAAGACTTCCCATAGAGTGAGAGAGATCTTCCTCTTCAACCTCAAAGTTCGTGTCATCCCTCACGGTGCGCGCATCCCTTATCTGTTTTGCTGAACATCTTCATTTGCTTTGTTTTTCCCCTGTTACCCGCCATGTCTAGGTGCAGTCACGTGAGACCACTTGTCACTGTTTTGGCTATAACTAGAGCTAGACAACTTCGATTGACTTACTTTTTTGTTCAAAATGGAGGCAGCAATGTTCTCTTTGAGATGAGCATATGCATGCATTCCCAAGTTTTATACAAAAATTTCTATAATAAAAAATGTGGGACTGTTCTGTGCAGTCCAACACCTTGTCCACACCTAGGAAAGGCCTGTTTTGGGCTGTAGGTATTTGGTATACTCCAAGTGGGTATCCAAAACTAAATGGGGTTCTTGGCAAGGCCTAAAAGTACTCTCCAAGGTCAGCTTCTCAATCTTGGGAGTGGCAACACCTCTGCAAATGCAAGCAATTTCTCCAGCACTTTGAAACAGTCACAAGAGGGCTGAAATTGGGTTCTCCTTCTATTGCACTGTGGGATTCATTGTTTTCTTGGTATCATGCATCACTTGAGCATCCCTTAGCATGTTTGGCATCACTTCAGCATTACTGAGCACAAGAATAAGCATTCCCATGACCATATCAACAAGATAGGCTCTCATACATGCATAATCACTGCCATTACTGCATATATGACTGCATAGGTGTATCCAATGATACATACATCCATCTTCAACCCAAATAAGGCAATGCAATCCCATACATCACTGCATACATAGCTACATGTGTATCTAAATATACATTTTCTTGGGTACATCCATACATCCCATGCACACAAGAGTGTGGCATGTCATAGTCATCAAAATTCCATCATGCCAAGTCAATTTCTCAATTTCCCAAGAAGTACCTACACCTGCAAATGAGTTTTGGGCTCCGGATCACCGGGAGGTGTGCAAAGTTCCCCCCGGGCCAGGTTTTGCACCCCTTCAGGATCTTTGATGGCAAGGGGGGGTCACCCCTCTTTTGTCTTGCCACCTCGCCTGGCATCGGGCTTTTCCTCACCCAAAATATACATGGCAAACATTTATTAATTAAACACCCAACATGAGATGCATTTTATGAATGGAAATTTTGGGCTTTTCATGAAGTGCATGGAATTGGAATGGGGAATAGGGATAGAGAGCTTACCGGCAGTGACTCACTGCCTACTCACCCTTATACAATGGATTTCTTAATCAATTCTTGGCTCAGCCAATTCACAAGAAGCCAAACGAGTTATGGGTAAGCAAAATATAATCTCAATGAAGCTTCAGCATGAATAAAATCCATTCCAATGCCATAAGATCAAATAAGAATGATTGAGATTAATATTCAGCATGCATACAATGTTTGGGACTCCTATTACCTACTTGGACTCATGCATCCTCTCAAACAAGTGGATAGGATTCAACAAGAGGCTTAATGGGAGAGAATGAGAGCCAAGAATCGGTTACCTTGAGTTGTTTGATGAAGAAGGCATCCACTAATGCCACTTCAGTCCTTCATGAGAGCTCCAATTTGATCCTGCATGCCCCATAGCTCCAAAATGGTTGTGCTCCATCAAGAAAGGATGAAGTCAAGCTTGGGGAACAAGGATTTTTCCATGGGGAAAGGGCATTGCTTGCATAGACTGATCAAGGGGAGGATTCCTTCCAAATGGGCACTCCATAATGCCTTCTTGCTTCCAAGAAGCCTTCAAATCTTGAGGATGAGCTCCAATGTGACTGTAGCTTGGGGATAGGATGGCTCAGGACCTTCCCATGAAGAGCTCTTGCTGAAATTAAAGCTCTACTTCCATAGCCATGGCTGCCCACAAGTGCATGTCTTCAAATCTTGCTTCTAATCTTCTTCTCGTGCTTCTTGATGGCCAAATCTTGAGCTAGGCTTGAAGAGGGGAATCCTGGGACCAAGCAAAGACCAAAATCTTCAAGATTTTTGAGCTTGATGCCAAGCTTTCATGGCTGCCATGGACTGCACATGGTCAGGGTTTGTTGAGGTGGAAGAGGAGTCCAAGAAGTTGAGAAAGAAGGCTTCAATCTTGCCCAGGGGACCTGCAATAAGCTAGGAGTGAGAGCTAGGAAGGAGAGGAGGGCTAGAGTGCTGTCAAACAGGCTAGGAAGTAGCCCGTGTTTTGCGCCAGATTTTACAAGGCTACTCCTGGGGGTTGGAGATGGTCACCACAGCTTAACCACAGCTTGGTCTGTTGCTCTTGAGCTTCAGAAATGAAAGGGAGAGGACTGACACTTCATGGAAGAGGGGGGAAGCAAGATTTGGGCCTGATTTCCTCCATGCAAGCTTGCAGGAAGCTTGAGAAATGAGGAGAGAGAAGACCCTCCCTAAAAAGTAACCCCCAACTAGACTTTCTTCTATCTCCTGTGACCATGGTTACTAAGAGTTTACCTTTAAAATGGGCCAAAAATGACCCATGAGCTACCAAAGTCGGTCTTCCTTCCTCCAAACTTGGTCCAAGCCGCCATTAATGCTCCTGCTTGCAGTCCTTGTGGTCCAGAAATCTTTGGGAACTCCCCTACTGCTCCCTGTACCTGTGTACCTATGACTCAAAATTCCATGTGACTAGAAAGTTGTAACTGGGTAAAATGAGGGACTAACTAGGACCAAGAACCTAGGCTCTGATGCCAATTGTCAAAGAGAGAAATTGGGAGAGAGAAAGAGGAGAGAGAAGACTATAGAGAAGAAGAAGAAGAAGAAGAGTAGAAGAGAGAGAAAGACAGTTACGAGGAGAGAGAAAGACTAGAAATAGAGAGAGAAAGACTAAAAGATAGGGAAGGAAGACATGGAAGCTTGGAGAGCAAGGTGAAGGAGAAAGAAGACTTGTATATTTATCTGATGATGAAAAATTAAGTCTCTCTCACCTTATATACCAACCAGTGTAGCTAGTATTTCCTCGTTATTAAATCCCCCTCTCTTACATAATATCAATGAAGCACTGTGCTTGCCCATTTCTACTTCATTTGTGCCCAGTGGTAACTAGTTACTTACTGCTGAAGAGATTGTCATTCTCTTAAAGAAGGAAACTTCTACCCCCTTGCTTCTCCAACAGCTTATTAACAATTCACGTGCATTTGTTGCCCATATCTCTTCTCTCGTATGGAAGTAGCTATGTCAGTTCCTCTAGGACCAGTTTATGTCAGGTAAATCTGTATCTAAGTATCTATCCAAGGAACTGTTCATAGCTTCTGTGAAGATTCTAGAGGGTGCTAAGTTCAATTAGGCAGGCTTTCTACTATCCAAAATGGATCAACATTTTCAACGAGTATGAAAGGGTCAACTTAGTAATGTCTCTTATGGTACCTTCTTACAGTGTATTATCACTTTTGCACCTTCTCCTAGTGGTGTATCAGTGCTCCCTGATCCTGCTCCTTTGCCGATGCAGCCTCCACCTTCTGTCCCTTCTCCTCTGTCCATGCAACCTAATTCAGAAGATGAAGAGTCCCCAGTTGTTTTTTTTTACAGAAGTGCCTTCATATGAAGGGTCCTTCCAGTCCTCTTGTATTAGATTCCCCTGTAGAAGCATTTGTTCCTACTGTGTTTGGCAATGCCCTTCCTTCATTCTTCTCTTGTACCAATTTATTTGCAGCACAAAGGGAAGGACAACTAGATTCGCAGATCCCTTCATCTTTACAAACCATATTATCTGGGCCCATGCTTCCACAGATGGTTTCAAGAGTCTAGTCTACTTTGGAAACCTCCCTCACTTCTTGTCTTCAAACACTGTACACAAGTGTTTACACTTCCATGCAAGACAAGGTAGATTCCCTAACCAATCAGTTGAATAAGGCACTAGAGGATTTGTCTTCAAAAAGGGCTATACTCAGTGATATCCATAAAAAAATGGCTGTTGCCACATCCTTAATGGATTCACAGAAGGCAACCATTCAAGAGCTGGAATCTAAGGTCGCTAAATTGGGGGAGGGGAATGCATCTCTGATGCTTGAGAAAAATTTTGCCCTTGAGGAAATGGTCACTTTGGCTAGTAAAATTGGTATTAGTGAGGGTCAATTGTAGCACTCTTAGGAAACTATAGAGTCCCAAAAGAAACTTATTGAATAACTTCACCACAAGGCAGCTGTTCTTCCTATTCCTACTCTAGCTCATGTATCTTTTGTTTTGTCTTCCAAAGAGGAGCCTGATCAGTTGCAACATAAAGCTAAACTGTGTGACGGGTTTTTTGCTAAAGTGGACCACCTTCAGCAGCATATGGATTGCATGCAACAAGATTTTATTCACTATATTGACTTAGTGTCACCACCTCCTTCCTTTTGGATTAAATATCATCAGCAAAGATTTTCCTTATACATATCCTTAAGCGATGCAGATTTGGAACCTCCAGAAGATGGGTGGTCAAATCTATGGTTTGTAGACTTACTAAGAGTTGTATTTGATAAATTTGTGGATGAGTTGGTTTCCCATGAGGTCCAATTGTTATCTTTCATGTATCTTACAGGCCATTTGCAAATCCCTGATGAGGAGGACTTGAATGTTTATGTGGGGGATGTGATCTTGCAAGCTGTTCTATATATGCATTCAATTGATCTTTTGCTAGCAGAGAGTTTAAAGACTTATCATGAGCAGACATCTTGGTGTAGAGGACATGCTTGGCACCCACCTTTGGAGGCTGATACTTTGGAACCTCCTCATCTCAGGAGTGTATTTCATAAATCTGATATTCAGCCATTACAAACTTAGTTGTTGAGCTTTATTGCTGATCATCCCTTATTTACTGAGTCCTTTTTTCAGGATCTTAATTTTCAATGTTCTTTCTATCTGCTGGATCCTGCTAATCTCCTTTCTTATTCTCTTATGGCGTATCATTTCCTCTTTTATGTTTCCCTTCTTTCCTATAGTCTTGATACCATTTCGCTTTTATCTTTTACCCCTTCTAGATCTCCTCATATTCATGTGTTTACCATTTTTCCTTTTATTTTGCTGATCCCACCTTATCTCCTACCCCTTCTTAACCTCCACCTATTGCTCCTCCTATTCCTTCTCTTTTCTCAGTGGATTCTCTTCGAACCTTTTTGTTCCATTTTCCATCTTCCTTATCTCTTCATTTACCCTCATTTTATGATTTATCACATCCTCCTTTACAATTCTCTCATCTTATTCCATTACCCTCTCCCTCCGATTACATTAACATTTCTCCCCAGGTAGTGCTGGATACTCCTAGATATGACAATGATATTCTCGGTTGAAGACAATGGACGCTACATGATTCTGTACAGGACCAGTGTTTAACTGGCCTCTTATTCCAGGGTCCTGGGATACGTCTCCAGCATATTCGAACTCTTACCTTCATTTTTCCAGGGTGCATGTTACTTCTGAGGATACCATTGTCTGTCTTGCAGCTCATTTTGTTGGTATCTTTCTTTTATGCATCAGCAGTCAAATCTACTTACTCAAAAGAGTATTCCCCCATTGATTATCAATCCAATTGTGGATGTGACTGTTGCTCAAATGGATATACTGTACTACTTTCCACAAGCTTTCCCTACCAGGTTCATTATCTTACTAGAAAGGATATGTTGTTTACAGTTCCTCCAGAATGTGCCTTAGTATTTTGATGATGAGAGTAAAGCTCTGGAATGCCTCAAGCTTAGTATGCAGTTTAAGAAGAGATACCTTCATCCTACTTAGTAGAGGATCTTTTCATGATTGTGTCATATTTTTATTAATGGAAACTTCTTTTTTCTCTCCAACTTTTGGGGATCCATGCCATTTAGATATATTTGTATATGGGTATTTTTTGTGTTGGGTGTTGTTGTTTTTTTTTAAAATCATGTGGAGCTAATGAAGAAGAAGCTGTGAAGATTGATGATGTTAGTCATAACATGGTTGCAGTTGAAGACTTGGATGCCGAACTTTTACATCCTTTGAAAGTTTGAGTTATTTTGGTTTTATGATGTTGGAATGGTTCTTGGTATTATTGGTTTTCATTTCATATGTATCTTAGATACAGGTTCTATGAAGTTGATATGTTGGGAAAATGATAGTAGTTGGTGACTTCTGATGGATTGAAGATTCTTTTTAGTAGATATTAAGCTTTTATTCTCCTTTTCTTTCTGAGTTCGCGAGGACGCTTCCTTTCTAAGTATGGGGATATGTTGAGTGTGGAAGTGATTTGTTTTTTGGACTGATTTTTTGTTGTTTTTATTGTTGAATGGCTGTTTTTGGTAATTGATTGTTTGAATTTGAAGATGTTTTGAAGTTTTTGGAATGGTTTGAGTATGTTTGAATGGTTTATGTTGATTTTTGATAAGGATATGTTGTTTTAAAGGGTTCTTTGATTCTCTCTGTTTGGTTCTGTAAGGTTTGATTTTCTTCTGTTTTGTTCTTTTGTGTTTCTGTTTTGGTAGTTGAGATGGTTGAATGGATGTTTTGAGAGATGGTTGAGGTTGTGTTAAAAGTTTTATGAAATATTGAATTGGTTTTGGTTTGGTTTTTGTGGTTTTTATGGTCTTTGTTAATCTTCTATAAGGTTTTGTAGCTTGTGTAGTTCTGCTCTTTTGTTGTCCTGTTGTTCTGTGGTCTGTGCTATTTGTTTTTGTTGAGTGTTATGTTGGATGTATGGATGTTTTGGGAAGTGTTCTTGTCTTAGAAAAGGATGAATGGAAGCTCTATTCAAGCTAATTGAAGTGAAGAAGTAGCTGATGAAGATTCACAGAAGGTTGTAGAAGAGCAATGACAGAAGCCAGATCTCATAGGACATTATGATGTCTCTGGTGCCTCTTCGCATCTGACACACCTTTTGGGAGGTGCATCCACGACCTAAGAAGGATTATTGTGAGTGATTATTGAGCATTGTAGTGAGGAGATGATGTACTATTGATTGAGAGAGAAAGAGAGAGTCAGAGATAGCCAATTCTATCAAAACAATGTATCTACCTATGAGAGATTGAGAGATAGAACTATGAAGACAATGAAGATGAATCATATGTGATTATTTCCATTAAAAGTGGTATTTCTCTTGTGTTATCTTTATCTATCAATGAAAAATATGAAGAATATGAAGAGCAATATCAATGTTGTTGAAGATTAAAGCCGTGGGAGAATTGTTACTATGATTATGCGTGAAGATTTGTTCTTTTCCTTGTTGTGGTTCTTTAAAGAATGAAATAAAATCTTGTTGATGTTACAATATAGATTTCTTTGTAGTAGAAACCCTTTTCCTTGGTGTCTCTCTTGGGGGTCCATTTTTCTTGTTCTTCTTCTAAATTTTATTGGCATGCCATGATGGGTGCATGTCATGAAGCCATATTCACCATTAGTGTTTTTCAGAATAATTACAAGCAATAGGAAACGATTACATACTTGCTGAACTAAATTTCTTGAGTGCAGAAGTAGACTTTTTTCTAGCAGTGGTCTATTGATTTCAAATTGTATTGACATTTTCCTCAATCACAAGTTGTTGCATCCTACCCTTGCAATGTGTGCTTTTCCTTTATTGTTTTCCTTATGTGTTTGATTTGATTCACCTTACCCTCTCCACCTTCTAAAATGAGAAGAATCCTTCCTAGGATTAAAGGGTTAGAGGATGAAGGGTCTTCAACACATAATCTTAGTATTTTACTTTCACATGAGCCACGCATAGATATTCGAATTATATTCTAAATTAGCATAGCTATTCATATCAAAAGGGCGGATGCCTACATGCATAATGTAAGTGAGGACATCAAGCAAGAAGTTACCGGAGTCCACTCGGCTAGCAACACGCAACTTCTCCTGAGTGAGGATGCGATCTAAATAAGGATGTCCCTTAATGTGTTCTTCGAGGGGTCAATTGTAGAGGGTAGTCAATAGCATATATGAAGTTGGAGCTACATAGGTTGGGTTGTATTCTAATGCCTTGATTGTGTGTCGATGTTCAGCGTTGGTCATTATTTGGCATCCCGCTAGCTCCCATTGCAATCATAGAGTGTACCATTTCCACAAGGAGGAGTCGTTGTCAATAAGCTATTTCAACTTCTCAATTTCTTGGTTTGTGGCCATGATCATGTTCGTGCTATATGACGTAATGAGACACAATTTGATTGCTTGTTCCTTGGATATCTCAGTTTCCATTAACTCGTCAACTACTTTGGAAGCCTTAACAAATGCAAATTCTAACTCCTCCCAAGAGCAAGGGAGTGTTCATACTTCCGTTGCTATAGGTTCCTCCAAGAGACCTAAGTCTAGTCGATCATAGTTTTTAGCAAATGCCATGAAAGTAGCTTCCAAGCATCTTCGGAAATCAATCAAGTCGTCCCTAGTATTTTCAGCAAAGTTCACGGCCAAGGTTAGAATTGATCACCACTCATAAGAGGGTCTACTCCCGGTAGGTGGTTGAGGCTTGATAACACTAGAGAATTCAGCAGCTAATGGTCACAGCTTGGTTTGCTCCTTAGGTTGTAGCTTGGCCTCATGTTCGATGGGTTGGGTTTAGTTGTGATTGTCGTGCTACTAAATGTGTTTGAGATTTGAGGGATATCATCAACTTGAGATTTGGGCATTGTATTAGTAGCAAGCTGCAATTTTGGATGATAGATTAATCGGTTTAGGCGTTGCCGAGCTAGGTTTTAGTGGTTCTATGGACTTGGTGGCCCAGTTATCTTGAGGTTTGAGTGTCTCCAACTCATAGTTTTGTGGAGCCAAGCTTTGTTAAAATACTAAGAATGCATGCTAAGGAGGATCACTGATGAGCAAATAGACAATCATAATGAGACATAAGAATCGACAAAGAATAACAACTAATATTATCCAAACATAATGCAAGTACAAGTGATGAGAATGACTAACTGAATGAGTGTGGGGATGAGTTCCTTTTATAGGCTTACAGTAGGTGGTATTGATAGGTGGAGAAAAGTGGAAAGGGACCATGGTAATCACCAATAGTAGGTGGTATTGATAGGTGGAGAAAAGTGGAAAGGGACCATGGTAATCACCAACTTTGGTTTTAATGACCTAGTCTAAGGCTTTATTTACAATATGTTTCTTTGCCTTGTTTATTCCCAACAAAGAGGATTTGGTGGATGTGATTGCACATTTCTCAACACCACTCCTCAATCACAACCGGAAAAGACACTGAGTATACATAGTCTGTCGTGAGTAGAACCTTACTAAGTGTAGACATGGAAGAAACAAAAATAACTATACAAAGCTAGAGGATGTTACAAGGCCTCACTAAGTGTGTAGAGGTTGTAGTGTGCAAAGGTTACATGAGGAGTATAGGAGCTTATTGTCAAGAATCACGTGGTGGGGGGACTTGCTCAAGATGCTGCGCCGAACACACACAAAATGGACAAGGAGAAGCTCACTCAAGAGACAAGAAGAGAGATGGAGGCCAAAACGTTTTCTTGCTGGTTTCTCCTTCTTCTTCCACACACTTTACAATGTACACAAAGTATAGATAAGATACAACATAAAGGAAAGTGGCCTATTAAGTCAAACAATGCATAACAGACTACACTAGTTGACTGGCGCTATAACTATGCCAGCTATAAATAGGTGTAACAACTTGAATATAATAAGTAATGAGTTAGTAGCCATGTGAGATTCATAATGACCATCGACATGCTAAGTGTAGACGTGTGGACCCATATAACTAGGCAGTCCATCATTAATGTCCGCATGTGTTAAGCTTGTCTATTTGCTCCAAGTAAGCTTGAGGGGGAGGATCTCTGCAACTCCAAGTAAGCTTCGAAAATTTTGAAGCTTCTCTGCACCCAATGCCTTCGTGAAGATGTCAGCTATTTGATCCTATGTGCTGACATACACCAAGTCAATCTCACTTGCTAGTACCTTCTCTCTCACAAAGTGGTAGTGTACCTCAATATCTTTTGTCCTGGCATGGAACACAGGGTTCCTAGCCAACTGTATACTGCTCATGTTGTCACAATAAATGACAACTCGACCTTCCACCTGCACATCTAAATCAGCCAATAACTTTTGCAGCCATACTACCTCACATGCTGCAATAGCAGTACCTCTATACTCAGCCTCTGTACTCGACAAAGCAACTGTAGATTGCTTTTTGCTACTCCAAGTAACTGCTACACTACCAAGAGAGAACATGTATTTGTTGGTAGATCTTCTATCAGACATACTACCAGCCCAATCTGCATCTATGTATCCAAACACTTGTACATTTGTACCTGCCTCATAGAAAAGTCCATAATGTAATGTGGACTTCACATGTCTCAATATGCGTCTGACTACATCCAAATGTGGCTTTCTAGGTACTTGCATAAACTGACTCACAAGACCAACAATGTAGCTCAAGTCTAGCCTTGTAATGGTCATGTAAATCAAACTCCCCACTATCCTCCTGAACATAGTAGGGTCTTCTATCTCATCCCCAACATCAGCACTCAACTTTACATTCTGCTCCAATGGGACTGAAAGTGGTTTGCATGTTGTCATACCATACTTGGACAATATATCCAAGCCATATTGTCTTTGGGACAGCCATATACCATCATCACATTTGATCATCTCAATGCCAAGGAAGTACCTTAGCTTACCTAAATCCTTCATCTCAAACTTCTTCTTCAAAAAATCCTTGACTTCAGCAATCCCACTATCACTATCACCTATAATAATCAAGTCATCCACATAGATGACTATGATGACCAAACCTGCATCTCCCTTTCTCACATAAAGTGAGTGATCAACATCAGAAACATAAAAACCAATATTGACAAGATACTCTCTGATCTTGTCAGACCATGCTCTAGGTGCTTGCTTGAGCCCATAGAGCGCCTTCTTCAACCTGCACACATACGTGGGATACTCTAAATCTTCATAACCTGTTGGCTGATCCATATACACTTCTTCCTACAAATCACCATGCAAGAAGGCATTCTTCACATCCATTTGCTGCAACCTCCAACCTTTGGCTGCTGCCAAAGCAATCACACATCTGACAGTTGCCATCCTAGCAACTAGATTGAAGGTTTCTTCATAATCAATGCCATATGTCTGGGCATAGCCTTTTGCAACCAGCCTAGCTTTGTACCTACTAATAGAACCATCTGCATTGTGCTTAATCTTATAAACCCACTTACATCCAATAGATTTCTTGCCCTTTGGCAATGATACTAGATCCCAAGTCTTATTGGCTTCTAATGCATCCATCTCCTCATCCATTGCTGCATCCCAATGAGTATGACCAACAGTATTCTCAAAGCAAGTGGGGTCAACATCCTCAACTGGTTTCACCATATAAGCATAATGGTGAGCTGTATAACTTTCAAAACCAAATCTTTTAACAGGATATCTGACCCTGCTTGATCTGCGTACCACCAGATCACTCAATGGAGCCTTTACATTACTATGAGCTCTCTATGCACCTGGTGTCCTGACAGAAGGAATACCAAGCTCATCATCCAAGCTCTCTGAGCCACTGGAGTCTCCATCAAGAACTGCATCAAGCCATCTGCCACTTTATTCTTTCCTTTGTCTTTACCTGTAGTGCTACTAGATGCACCTAAAGATTTAGAGCTACTCCTTAGTCTCCCAGACCAAGGACTACCACATGATGTCTCTAGTCCACTAAGAGTCCCTTGCTTTTCAGCCTGCATATGAGTGTCATGATCATCATCATCATTCAATGCATCACCACTAGATGCATACCAACTGCTCATTTCATCAAAGATGACATCCCTGCTTACTCTGAACTTACATGTGACAGGGTTATAACAATGATACCCTTTCTGCTCTAAAGAGTATCCAATAAAGACACATTTTTCTACCTTTGGATCAAGCTTCTTCCGTGGCTCATCTGGCACATGAACATATGCAACACAGCCAAATACCTTCAAGTGCGATACATCAGGCTTCTTGCCAGTAAAGCATTCTTCAGGAGTCATCCCATGAACTGCAGCTATGGGAGTTATATTCATAATGTAGACAGCAGTATGGATAGCCTCAAACCAAAAATGTTTGGGCATATTCTTTTCAGCCATTAATGCCCGTGCAACTTCTGCAATATGCCTGTTTTTTCTTTCTGCAACACCATTTTGTTGTGGAGTATACTTGCATGTGAACTATCTCTTTATCCCATGAGACCTCAGAAAATCACTGAACTCATCCAAGAGGTACTCTCCCCCTCCATCTGACCTCAAGCACTTTATTTTCAAGCCTATTTCTCCTTCAACTGCAGCCTTGAAAGTTCTAAAGTGCTCAAATTCTTCACTCTTTTCCTTCATAAAATATACCCACAGCTTTCTAGAACTATCATCAAAGAATGTGACAAAGTATGAACTGCCTCCAAGAGACACATTTTGTGTAGGCCCCCAAATATCCGTATGCACAACATCAAGGATATTTTTGCTTACATCTCTGTCATGTGAAAAGGGTTGTCTTGCCTGCTTACCAAACTGACAAGCTTCGCATACCTTATGAAATTCTGCAACTCTAAATGTAGGCAAACTTGTAACCAACCCTTTGGACTACATTAATTTCAGCCTTTGTACATTTGAATGTCCAATGCATTTGTACCAAATTTCAATATCTGCAACAACACCTTTTCCTTTAGCATACATAGCAGCATTCATAGTAGGAATTCCAGCATCCAAAGTAAACATACATCCAACTCTACTTCCCTTTGCAACCAACCTGCACTTGTCATTGAAGTCTTCTACAAAGCAACCCTTTACATTAAATCTAACTTGCAGCCCTTGCTCTACCATCTAACCGACTAACACCAAGTTATTTGTAATAGATGGCACATGTAATACATCTAAAAGACTCTTTGTCTTACCATCATGCAAGGACAAGGAAATTTTTCCAATGTGTAAAATTGGGTGGCATGAATCATCACCCGTCTCCACATAATCTGTATTTTGCAAATCCTGCATCTCTCCAAACAATTCTGCATGGCTGGTCATATGATTGGATGCACCTGAATCAACATACCAAACATCATTATGTGTTCCCTTTCCTGTAACTGCATTCAGCATATGCTGCATAACAAACAGACGTTCATTTTTGTCTTCATTCCGTCATGAAGACGATGCATAGTTTCATTGCTGCAACTTACCACTGTGAATATCATCTTTCTTAGCATAACATTGGGCTGCAATATGACCTATTTTGCCACAATAGTGACACACAATACCAAAGTTGTTAGAACCTCTGTTCTGCCATCCACCTCTTCCTCTAAAGCTCCCCCTGCCTTTAAAGTTACCATGACCTCCTGAAACCTGCATATCGCCAAATTGCTGATTCAATCTGTTTTGCTGGTTGTCACTGCCACGTCCTGTACCACGGCCTCTTGAAGAGAACCTACCACGTCCCCTTCCTGAACTGGAGTAGAAATCTTGGACCTGTTCACCACTTTTTTCAGATGTCTCACTCTGCATATTGATCTCTTCAGTGATCATAAGGGAGACCAACTCATCAGAATCTGGAAATGGCTTTCTAACATATACAAAAGTTACAAATGACTTCCAAGCCTTTTCATTGTTAAGTCCACCCAAGGTAGACGACACCAAATCATCATCATCGGGCATTGTATCAATCGTTTCCAAGGCATCTGCAATGCTCCTTACCTTCAGTGCATACTCATTGATAGACATCTTCCCTTTCTTCAATATATTCAACTCTTACTTGATTTGAATCTTTCGTGCCTTTGTATTTACAGAAAACATACTTTCAAGTATGGTCCAAGCTGCATGTGAATTCTCTGCATTTCTAATATGTCCCAGTATATTATTGTTAATTACTGTAGATAGCCAATATATGACCTTTTTGTCTTTTGCATTCCATTCCTTCCATGCCTTTGTCTCTTTTGCAGTTGGAGGATCACTCACCTCTGGCTCCTTTTCTTCACCTGAAACAAACTCGTAGAGGCCTTTTCCAATAAGGAAGTTCGTGACACGGAACTTCCATGAAGGGTAGTTGTTCTTGTCGAGCTTCTCAATGATGGGGTTTCCACTGTTCTCTACCATTATCACAAAACTGATACCAAACAGCAAGCAAATCTTCTACAATCTTTCACAACACATGCACAATACTACACCAAGCAACCTTTTTCACTAATTGCTCAATAGCACATGTAATCTGCAACCTGTTTGCAGATAAACCTTATGTTTGCTTCTTGCAAACACCTCAAAAATTATAGATTCGCAATCTGTAACCTGTGCACCCACTTTCGGTCAATATAGCTGAAATCACAGTGTACCCTGAAACTGCTGTCCACAACCTTGCGGCTCTAAAACAGGGTCTGAAATGACCTCGGATGGCCAAAATAGCAGCGGATAAGCCCTAAAGGGCGTGCTTTCAGAATACACAGCACTCTTCACACACACCAAATCTCACTGCAATTTGAGATTTTTGCTCTGCCCTGCTTCTAGTACCTCCACAGGCACTGTCCAAGAGAAATAATGGAAGAATGGGAGAGCTTCTTACCCATGGCTTGCTTGCTTGAACCTTGCTTCTTCTCCTTCACTTCAGCCTTCGAAATCAGCCTCTCTCAGTGGCACGGCTCTAATACCATGTCAAGAATCATGTGGTGGGGGGACTTGCTCAAGATGCTGCGCCGAACACACATAGAATGCACAAGGAGAAGCTCACTCAAGAGACAAGAAGAGAGATGGAGGCCAAAACGTTTTCTTGCTGGTTTCTTCTTCTTCTTCCACACACTTTACAATGTACACAAAGTATAGATAAGATACAACATAAAGGAAAGTGGCCTATTAAGTCAAACAATGCATAACCGACTACACTAGTTGACTGGCACTATAACTATGCCAGCTATAAATAGGTGTAACAACACTTGAATATAATAAGTAATGAGTTAGTGGCCATGTGAGAGTCATAATGACCATCGATATGCTAAGTGTAGACGTGTGGACCCATATAACTAGGCAGTCCATCATTAATGTCTGCATGTGTTGAGCTTGTCATCTCAACACTTATGGTGGGAACATTAGGCAAGTCCACATGTTAAACTTTAAAAAATTCTATCGGAAAATGAGCTACAAAAGAGGGATTGCTAAGTCCTATCCTTTTGTTCTTGGGGTTCTTCTTCTCCTTCTTCTTCAATGTTGTTTTCATCTTCTTTGACTGTAGCAAGATATGCTCATTGAGACCTTTTCTTAGCATAGCAAAATTTCTCAATATGCCCAGTTTTCTTACAAAAATCACAGACTACGCTCTTCTTCCCTTTCACATAGAGGAGTTGTTGGTCTCCTCTTGAGATGCTTGTTTCTCCCTTGTTTTTGATCTTCTTTTCCTCTTCTAGGATAGAGGCTTTGATATCCACAAGCTTCAGCTTTGGCATATTGATTAATGTGGTAGACACATTATCAAACTCAGGTGGGAGACTCTTGAGAAGCACTCCAATGCAAATGTCTTCATCCATTTTCAAGTTGATTCCTGCAAGTTGTGTCAACAAGCTTTCCATATAATTCAAATGAGTTGCAAGTGAGGTATTACTTTGCATTTCAAGCCTAAAAAATTCAATCAATAAACCATATTTTGAGGATTTTGAATGAGCTCCAAATAGGGTTTCTAATCGATCCCATGTTGCGTAAGAGGTTTCACAATCATCAACATGATGAATGTAGCTGTCATCAAGTTTGAGCTTGATAATAGCTTGAGACTTATCATCATTTTTATCCCATACAACTGAAAGTGCAGCTTCCCTTGGTTTCTTCTCTTGACCACTTGTGATTGACCACAAGCCTTTCTTCATTAGGATCAGTTTGATCCTAGTTTGCCATGTATGAAATCAAACACCATTGAATCGGGATGTCGGTGAGTCTTTACCCATTTTGAGATAGCAAGATCAGCAGAGCAAATCAGCTCCACAAAATTCAAATTTCAATTGAGCACAAGTGCCAAGAAGCACTAGGTGATTAGTATCAAGAGATACTAGGTGATTTGGTGACTATTATGCCATTGAACTTGGAATCTTCAAGATCTTGCAAGTCTGAGTCTTCCCCTCCTTGATTTGATGTTGGAGTCTTCCCCTCCTTGATTTGATGCTAGAGTTGCAAAAAAAAATTGAGAGTAGTCCAACAGAAGTGTTGAATTTGAGTGTGTCAAAAGGGCACAAGAGGATTTGTGTTAATCAACACTAGTATTAAGAGATACAATGTATTTGGCACTTGATGTTGAATCTTCTTCTTGCTGATTTGATGCTTCAAATGTTGGTGGAAACTGAGTAATAACTCTAACCCAAGTGGCAAACAACTCCAATTGACTGAAATTGAGAAAATAAAGGGAAATAGAAGCTTGATGTTGAAGGAGCTATGGCTTCTCAGTTAGGGTTTCAACAACCATATGATCTTTTGTTGATTGAAGCACATAGACTCAATCATTTTCAAAAAAATTTATATGAGTAGAGAGCCTATCTTATGGGCTTTGAAAGCCCCATGGTGGTAGTCAGTATCGAGGCATAGATAGGTGGAATCAATGGTACAAACATATACGACGCAGATCTGGGCAACAATTGAGTAATGGCACAATGCTGGAGCATGGAGTTAACAATGTTGGGCTTTAACGTGATGGGCAGGAGCGCCCTGAGTCAGGGAGTATTGTCCTAGAAGAAACCACGATCTGAAACATCCTGGAGAGGGATATTCAACTCCTCCATTGAAGTTAAGTAGCTATGGAGGTAGGTGAGAGATTCATGGAAAAGTGGAGGGAGCCATAGATTCAAACTAGAATGACTCAATTAGTGGCCTAATGACTCACTAACTTAAAACCAGCTCTGATACCATGTTAAAATATTGAGAATGCATGCTAAGGAGGATCACTGATGAGCAAATAGACAATCATAATGAGACATAAGAATTGACAAAGAAGAAAAACTGATATTATCCAAGCATAATGCAAGTACAAGTGATGAGAATGACTGACTGAATGAATGTGGGGATGAGTGCCTTTTATAGGCTTATAGTAGGTGGTATTGGTAGGTGGAGAAAAGTGGAAAGGGACCATGGTAATCATCAACTGTGGTTTTAATAAACCATGCATACATGACCCAGTTTAAGGCTTTATTTGCAATATGTTTCTTTGCCTTATGGGGATGAGTGCCTTTTATAGGCTTATAGTAGGTGCTATTGGTAGGTGGAGAAAAGTGAAAAGGGACCATGGTAATCCCCAACTGTGGTTTTAATAAACCATGCATACATGACCTAGTCTAAGGCTTTATTTGCAGTATGTTTCTTTGCCTTGTTTGTTCCCAACAAAGAGACTTTGGTGGATATGATTGCACATTCCTCAACAAGCTCGAGGGTTGCGCTTGAGTAGCAATTTTGGTTGTTTTGGCTTTAGGTAGCCAAATCCAGGGATTACCCTCATACTAGCCTTGTTCTTTCAACAAGATTTTGGGGACCCATCACAGTTTGACCATGCATCAATGTTTACAATTCCGTCTTGGATTCCTAGGTTTTGAGTGTGGACCCTTAGCATCACGAGGGTGTGGGTGTCTGCTTTGAGGTGGTAGTCCTCGACACTTAGTTACCCATTTGAACTGGGGTTTCTTGGCATCAATGTTGAGTTCAGCGGGTTGCCGGCTTTGAGGTTTAGTGGGATGTGATGAGTCACGACCCCCCTCCTTAGGACAGTGGGGTTCTCTACCAGTGGCTTTGCAGACTTGGAAGGAGTCAAGCTACCCTTGTTGAAAGATGCAACTATTCAAATGTCGCCTATGGCTAGGCGAATACATTGCAACTCATAGTCTACAATACAACAAGCTTGCTTCTTGAAGGTTTGTCCTAACAATGATTCTGTGCCTGCATTCTTAGCGTTGGGCAACACATAGAAGATTATTGGCATGCTTTCAGACTCAATAGAAACTGCAACCTTGCACTTTCCCAAAAGTGTGTAGGATTGGCCTCCATAAGGGCTGAGCTTAGCATTAGTGGGCTACAACTATGGTTTTTGCCAATTTGGGTCCAGTGGTCATGGGTTAAGATATTAAGATCAGCTTCCTCATCAATCAATGCATTGATGGTGCATGTGTGCTTAGCAGTGATCATCATGCTTAGGTAAGTTGGTGCTACTACTTCCTCATCCTCATTGTCCATCTCAATGATAGTGGCTACTCATACGTGGGTAGGGGATGCTAGCATTGGGGGCTCATGTAATGGGTGCATGGAAGGGAAGTACTTCTTTATGAAACTACCATTGAAGAAGCCTATGCCCTCACCTTCTAGGGTTTTGAGTTCTACGTTGCCAGTTCGTGGCTGATTATTCGAACCTTAAAAGGTCCTAGCCCCCAAAACTTTTGCTTTTGCTTATGCCTTTTGACTGAGTACAGTAGTACTAAGTCACCCTGTTCAAAGTTGCATTGCTTGTTGACATGCTTGTCAAACCAACATTTGTGTCTTCCCTTTTGGCATATTAGCGCATGGGTGGCTAGAAGTTGGGTTCCAATAAGCATTCAAGTTCAATCAAGCATTCTATCCATGCCTCCTTCCCATCCCGTCTCTGTTAAAGGGCTATTTTAAGGTTTGATACAAAGAATTCCAAGGGAATAATTGCCTCTGTACCATATGTCAATCTAAAGGGGGTCTGTCGTCTTGTAAGCTGTGTGATAGGTCCACAAGGCCTCCATCAACTTGTTATCCCAATCACTGCATGAAGCAGAGATGACTTTGGTCAGGATGTTTACTAAGATTTTATTTGTGGACTTGGCTTGACCGTTTTCCTGAGGGTAATAAGGCGAGGATTTCCAATGGATGATTAGGAAGGAGGACATGAGGTGAGGTATCACTTCATTAATATTTTTCTATTGATTGTTTTGGTAGTCCGTGCTCAAGCATTTGAACTATGTCATCTACCCAATACGGGGTCATGTCAGCTTTTCACTAGATAAGCAAAATAGATGCACATATAGCAGTTCATCCACAATGCCTTGTCAAGTCACTTCTCTCGTGGGGATACGAGACAGATGGTCAGCCATGTAATGATGCTTCCCTTTATGCACCACCATGGAGAAGTCAAACTTCAAAAGCAGAAGAAGTCATCTAGCAATGCGTCCTATAGCGCATGGTTTGTTAACAAGATACAACAAGGCTTGATGGTCAACAAAGAAAGTAAAAGCGTAGCCAAAAGATAATGTCAAAATTTCTTTATAGCGAACACCATGGCCAAGCCCTCTCTCTCCATTGTCGAGTAATTTATTTTGGTCTCAGTGAGTTGTTTGTTGGGTAATCCAGGTTGTGTTCACCAGGTTGGCACAACATAGCTCCTACGACGAATTTCAAAGCGTTGATGTGCACATGAAATGTGATGTCCAATTTGGGGCTCGTAGAATTGGTGATGTGGTCAAAGCCTTTTTCAGTTTCTCATACACGCATCGGCATTCCTCAGTCCATTCGAATATAATCAACAGCTTGTATAGAGGTCTAGTAATCAATGCATAGTTTAACATGAACTGTTGATAGTACCCTATGTGTCCTAAGAAGCACTAAACACCCTTGAAATTAGTTGGGGGTGGAAGATTGACAATGACCTTGATCTTTGAGAAATCTGTGGCAATGCCATTCTTTGACACCGTGTCCTAGGATACATCCATGCTTCACCCAAAACTGGCACTTCAAGGGGTTCAATGAGGGACGGTATAGTTGACATTGTTCAAAGACCACTTTGTCTAAGTGTTCTCGCCACAATTCTATGGTATCGATTTCCTTTTTGCTCTCATCACTGAAGGAACAATAGTCCTCATATTTGTCGTTAGTCTTTGTTTGGTTGCTCATCGTTCTCCAAGTTTTGATATTTCTCTTTTTGGTGGTCGAGGATTAAGGTCCAAGTACCTCAAGTTTAAATCGTGCACCTTGGACCATCGCCATTCAGGCTCCTCTAAGAGGTCTTGGAGTGGCTTAAGGTTGATGTGTGGGGGCTAGCCCATAATGCATCCATGGGAGGCTCTAGGTACTATGTGACATTTATTGATAATTACAGTCACTATACTAGGGTTTATATCTTGAAAACAAAGGACGAGGTGTTTGCTATTTTTTAATAATTTAAAAAGCACGTTGAAAAGGAATTTGATTATTACATCTCTTGCTTGAGATTTGACAGTGGTGGGGAGTTTGTGTCAAATGAGTTTGACAATTTTTTGGTTGAAAATGGCATACATAGGTAGCTTACCTCAGCTACACTCCTCAGCAAAATGGGGTAGCTGAATGGAAGAACAAGGTATTGATGGAAGCTGCTCGGAATGAGAAGAGTATGCCACTCTATTATTGGGCTAAGGTTGTTATGACAGCCATGTATATCTTGAACATGACTTGCTTATGTGCACATACCTAATGAGAAAAGAAAAAAGTTGGATCCAAAAGCACATAAGTGTGTCTTTATTGGATATTCGTAGGAGAAGAACACATACAAATGCTATGATCCCTCTATTCATGATACATTAGTGAGCAAAGATGTCATCTTTGATGAGATTGCCTCTTGGTACACATCACCAATTGCAATCCCATCAGATATGCCTTCTACACATGTATCTACAATTGATTCGCACTAGAGTATTGCTTTGACAGGTTCTAGCAGTCCGACGATATCTCCATTGTCAAGAATCGCGTGGTGGGGGGGGGACTTGCTCAAGATGTGCGCCGAACACACACAAAATGCACAAGGAGAAGCTCACTCAAGAGACAAGAAGAGAGATGGAGGCCAAAACGTTTTCTTGCTGATTTCTTCTTCTTCTTCCACACACTTTACAATATACACAAAGTATAAATAAGATACAACATAAAGGAAAGTGGCCTACTAAGTCAAACAATGCATAACCGACTACACTAGTCGACTGGCGCTATAACTATGCCAGCTGTAAATAGATGTAACAACCTGAATATAATAAGTAATGAGTCAGTGGCCATGTGAGAGTCATAATGACCACCGACGTGCTAAGTGTAGACGTGTGGACCCATCTAACCAGACGGTCCATCATCAATGTCCGCATGTGTTGAGCTTGTCTTCTCAACACTCCCCCTCAAGCTCAACTCCATCTCTGCAACTCCAAGTAAGCTTCGAAACTTTTGAAGCTTCTCTGTACCCAATGCCTTCATGAAGATGTCAGCTATCTGATCCTGTGTGCTGACATACACCAAATCAATCTCACCTCCTAGTACCTTCTCTCTCACAAAGTGGTAATGTACCTCAATATGTTTTGTCCTGGCATGGAACACAAGGTTCCTAGCCAACTGTATACTGCTCATGTTGTCACAATAAATGACAACTGGACCTTCCACCTGCACATCCAAATCAGCCAATAAATTTTGCAGCCATACTACCTCACATGCTGCAACACAGCAGCACCTCTATACTCAGCCTCTGTACTCGACAAAGCAACTGTAGATTGCTTTTTGCTGATCCATGCAACTGCTGCACTACCAAGAGAGAACATGTATCCGCTGGTAGATCTTCTATCAGACATACTACCAGCCCAATCTGCATCTGTGTATCCAAACACCTGTACATCTGTACTTGCCTCATAGAAAAGTCCATAATGTAATGTGGACTTCACATGTCTCAATATGCGTCTGACTACATCCAAATGTGGCTTTCTAGGTACTTGCATAAACTGACTCACAAGACCAACAACGTAGCTCAAGTCTGGCCTTGTAATGGTCATGTAGATCAAACTCCCCACTATCCTCCTGAACATAGTAGGGTCTTCTATCTCATCCCCAACATCAGCACTCAACTTTACATTCTGCTCCAATGGGACTGAAAGTGGTTTGCATGCTGTCATACCATACTTGGACAACATATCCAAGCCATACTGTCTTTGGGACAGCCATATACCATCATCACATCTAATCATCTCAATGCCAAGGAAGTACCTTAGCTCACCTAAATCCTTCATCTCAAACTTCTCCTTCAGAAAATCCTTAACTTCAACAATCCCACTATCATTATCACCTATAATAATCAAGTCATCCACATAGATGACTATGATGACCAAACCTGCATCTCCCTTTCTCACATAAAGTGAGTGATCAGCATCAGAAACATAAAAACCAATATTGACAAGATACTCTCTGATCTTGTCAAACCATGCTCTAGGTGCTTGCTTAAGCCCATAGAGCGCCTTCTTCAACCTGCACACATATGTGGGATGCTCTAAATCTTCATAACCTGCTGGCTGATCCATATACACTTCTTCCTACAAATCACCATGCAAGAAGGCATTCTTCACATCCATTTGCTGCAACCTCCAACCTTTAGCTGCTGCCAAAGCAATCACACATCTGACAGTTGCCATCCTAGCAAGTGGACTGAAGGTTTCATCATAATCTATGCCATATGTCTGGGCATAGCCTTTTGCAACCAGCCTAGCTTTGTACCTACTAATAGAACCATCTGCATTGTGCTTAATCTTGTAAACCCACTTACATCCAATAGCTTTCTTGCCCTTCGGCAATGATACTAGATCCCAAGTCTTATTGGCCTCTAATGCAGCCATCTCCTCATCCATTGCTGCATCCAATGAGCATGACCAACAGCCTCCTCAAAAGATGTGGACTCAACATCCTCAACTAGTTTCACCATATAATCATAATGGTGAGCTGCATAACCTTCAAAACCAAATCTTTTAACAGGGTATCTCACCCTGCTAGACCTGCGTACCATGGATCACTCAATGGAGTCTTTGCATTAACACGTGCTCTCTGCACACCTGGAGGCCTCACTAAAGGAATGGCAAGCTCATCATCCAAGCTCTCTGAGCCATTGGAGTCTCCATCAAGAACTGCATTAATGCCTTCTAACACTTTATTCTTTCCTTTGTCTTTACCTGTAGTGCTACCAGATGCAACCCAAGATGTAGAGGTACTCCTTAGTCTCCCAGACCAAGGACTACCAGGTGACGTCTCTGGTCCACTAAGAGTGTGATTCTTGCTTTTCAGTCTGCATATGAGTGTCGTGATCATCATCATCATCCAATGCATCACCACTAGATGCATACCAAGTGCTCATTTCATCAAAGATGACATCCCTGCTCACTCTGAACTTACATGTGACAGGGTTATAACAGCGATACCCTTTTTGCTCTAAAGAGTATCCAATAAAGACACATTTTTCAGCCTTTGGATCTAGTTTCTTCTGCAACTCATCTGGAACATGAACATACGCAATGCAGCCAAACACTTTCAAGTGTGAAACATCAGGCTTCTTACCTGTAAAACATTCTTCGGGGGTCATACCATGCACTGCAGCTGTGGGAGTTCTGTTCATAATATAAACAGCAGTATGAACAACCTCAGACAAAAAATGCTTAGGCATATTCTTTTCAGCCATCAAGGCGCGTGCAACTTCTGCAATATGCCTGTTTTTCCTTTCTGCAACCCCATTTTGCTATGGGGTATACCTGCATGTGAACTGTCTCTTTATCCCATGAGACCTCAAAAAATCACTGAACTCATTTGATAGGTACTCTCCCCCTCCATCTGACCTCAAGCACTTTACTTTCAAGCCTGTTTCTCTTTCAACTGCAGGCTTGAAAGTTCTAAAGTGCTCAAATCCTTCACTCTTTTCCTTCATAAAATATACCCACAGCTTTCTAGAACAATCATCAATGAATGTGACAAAGTATGAACTGCCTCTAAGAGATACATTTTGTGTAGGCCCCCAAATGTCTGTATGCACAACATCAAGGATATTTTTGCTTACACTCTATCATGTGAAAAGGGTTGTCTTGCCTGCTTACCAAACTGACATGCTTCGCATACCTTATGAAATTTTGCAACTCTAAATGTAGGCAACCCTGTAACCAACCCTTTGGACTACATTAATTTCAGCCTTTGTACATTTGAATGTCCAATGCGTTTGTGCCAAATTTCAATATCTTCAACAACACCTTTTCCTTTAGCATACATAGCAGCATTCATAGAAGGAATTCTAGCATCCAGAGTAAACATACATCCAACTCTACTTCCCTTTGCTACCAACCTACACTTGTCATTGAAGTCTTCTACAAAGTAGCCCTTTGCATTAAATCTGACTTGCAGCCCTTGCTCTACCATTTGACCGACTGACACCAAGTTCTTTGTAATAGATGGCACATGTAATACATCTGAAAGACTCTTTGTCTTACCATCATGTAAGGACAAGGGAACTTTTCCAATGTGTGAAATTGGGTGGCATGAATCATCACCCGTCTCCACATAACCTGCATTTTGCAAATCCTGCATCTCTCCAAACAATTCTGCATGGCTGGTCATATGATTGGATGCACCTGAATCAACATACCAAACATCATTATGTGTTCCCTTTCCTGTAACAGCATTCATCATATGCTGCATAACAAACAAACGTTCATTTTTGTCTTCATTCTGTCGTGAAGACGATGAATAGTTTCCTTGCTGCAACTTACCACTGCGAATATCATCTTTCTTAGCATAACATTAGGCTGCAATATGACCTGTTTTGCCACAGTAGTGACACACAATACCAGAGTTGTTAGAACCTCTGTTCTACCATCCACCTCTTCCTCTAAAGCTCCCCTTGCCTCTAAAGTTACCACGACCTCTTGAAACCTGCATATCGCCAAATTGCTGATTCAATCTGTTTTGCTGGTTGTCACTATCACGTTCTGTACCACGGCCTCTTGGAGAGAACTTGCCCATGTCCCCTTCCTGAACTGGAGTAGAAAGCTTGGACCTATTCACCACTTCTTTCAGATGTCTCACTCTGCATGTTGATCTCTTCAGTGATCATAAGGGAGTCCAACTCATCGAAATCTAGAAATGGCTTTCTAACATATACGGAAGTTACAAAAGACTTCCAAGCCTTTTCATTGTTAAGTCCTCCCAAGGTAGACGACACCAAATCATCATCATCGGGCATTGCATCAATCGCTGCCAATGCATCTGCAATGCTTCTTACCTTCAGTGCATACTCATTGATAGACATCTTCCCTTTCTTTAATGTATTCAACTCTTGCTTGAGTTGAATCTTTTGTGCCTTTGTATTTACAGAAAACATACTTTCAAGTATAGTCCAAGCTGCATATGAATTCTCTGCATTTTTGATATGTCCCAGCATATTATTGTCAATTACTGCTGATAGCCAATACATGACCTTCTTGTCTTTTGCATTCCATTCCTTCCGTGCCTTTGTCTCTTTTGCAATTGGAGGATCACTCACCTCTAGCTCCTTTTCTTCACCTGAAACAAACTCGTAGAGGCCTTTTCCAATAAGGAAGTTCGTGGCACGGAACTTTCATGAAGGGTAGTTGTTCTTGTCGAGCTTCTCAATGATGGGGCTTCCACTATTCTCTGTCATTATCATAAAATTACAGCAAGCAAATCTTCTGCAACCCTCGACCTGTAGTGTACAACAATACACTAGACAGCCTTTTTCAGGGCCCTTTTAGAGCCGCAAGTTTGCAGATAAACCTTGTGATTACTCACTGGTAAACACATTTGAACTTATAGATCTGAAATTTGTAACCTGCGCACCCACTTTTGGTCAATACAGTCGAAGTCACAGTGTACCCTGAAACTATTGTCCGCAAACTTGCGGCTCTAAAAGGGCCCTGAAACGGCCTCAGATGCCCAAAATAACTACGGCAAGCCCTATAGGGCTTATTTGCAGAATACACAGCGCTCTTCACGCACACCAAATCTCACTGCAATCTGAGATTTTTGCTCTGCCCTACTTCCGATGCCTCCACAGGCACTATCCAAGAGAAAGAGTGGAAGAATGGGAGAGCTTCTTACCCGTGGCTTGCTTGCTCGAACCTTGCTTCTTCTCCTTCGCTTCAGCCTTCGAAATCAGCCTCTCTCAGTGGCGCGACTCTGATACCATGTCAAGAATTGCGTGGTGGAGGGACTTTCTCAAGATGCTGCGCCGAACACACACAAAATGCACAAGGAGAAGCTCACTCAAGAGACAAGAAGAGAGATGGAGGCCAAAACGTTTTCTTGCTGATTTCTTCTTCTTCTTCCACACACTTTACAATGTACACAAAGTATAGATAAGGTACAACATAAAGGAAAGTGGCCTACTAAGTCAAACAATGCATAACTGACTACACTAGTCGATTGGCGCTATAACTATGCCAGCTGTAAATAGGTGTAACAACTTGAATATAATAAGTAATAAGTCAGTGGCCATGTGAGAGTCATAATGACCACCGACGTGCTAAGTGTAGATGTGTGGACCCATCTAACCAGGCGGTCCATCATCAATGTCCACATGTGTTGAGCTTGTCATCTCAACATCCATGCACAGCGAGATTACGGAGCTCTAGCTCACTATCCAATGACACCAGTATGTCAGTGAGGGGAAGATATGATGTGATGGACAGCGAAGGGAAAGAAAAATCTTTTGATGAAGGGAAAGAAAAATCTTCTGACGATGCATCTGGTGTGATGACACCTGGAGGATTACTTCATGTTATGACTCGACTGACAATCTAGACAGTGAGCTTGGTATTCCGATAGTGTATATGCTTGGCCCTAGGCGGCAGAGTAGGTACATTCTACCTCATGAGAGAGGGGAATCGAGTAATGCACCACAATGTAGACAATCGTAGAGATTCATGTACCCTGTGGATAAGGCTAACTTATAGTTGTTTTTTTGCAAAGCATTTTGCTTATATGACAAAGGTGACAGAGGTCAAAGAGCTTGCTACATTTGCTGAAGGAGTGATGGATAAAAATTTGTGCATAGCTATGGATGAGGAGATAGATGGTTTGGCTGAAAATAGTACTTGGGATCTTGTGCCACTTCCAGAAGGAAAGAAGACCATTGGCTGCAAATGGGTCTACAAGATTAAATACAAGTTGGATGGTAGTGTAGAGAGGTACAAAGCCAAGCTGGTTGCAAAGCGATATGCCCAGCAGTATGGGTTAGACTATGAGGAAACATTCAGCCCTATTGCCAAGATGGCAGCCATAAGAATAATGATCACATTGGCCGCTACTAAAGGATAGAAATTGCAATAGATGGATGTGAAGAATGCTTTTCTCAATGGTGACTTGGAAGAGGATGTTTATATGGATAAGCCCGAAGGATATGTACACCCTGATTTCTAGCATTATGTATGTAAACTGAAAAAAGTGTTGTATGGACTAAAGCAGGCTCCGAGAGCCTGGCATGCAAGGATTGGTAATTACTTGCAAAGTTTGGGATTTACTTTTGGCAAGGCTAATCACAGTTTGTTTACAAAAAAGATAGATAAAGGCTTGGTAGTGCCGGTCATCTATGTTGATGGCTTAATAATCATAGGTGATGATGACTTGGGGATACAGCATGTTATGCAGATGCTAAAATCTGAATGTGACATGAAAGACTTAGCTGAACTGATTGGGCATTGAGGTGATCAAAGCTGAAAATGGTTTATGGCTAATGTAGAAACACTATGCCATGGAAATACTGAAGAAATATGGCATTGCTGAATGTAAACCACTAGATACACCTCTTCATCAGAATGTCAAGTTAGACATTAGCACTGGAGCTGAAATTGATTATGTGACTATGTACAGGCAGATGGTTGGTAGTTTGATCTACTTGACTATCACTAGGCCGAACTTGAGTTATGCAGTTGGGCTCATAAGTCAGTTCGTGCAAAAGCCCAAGAAGCCACCTTTGGATGTTGTTAGGTGGATTATGAGATATGTTAAGTCCACTGTAGATTATGGGTTGTTTTATGTGAAAGATAAGCCCTTGGATACACAGATGCAGATTGGGCAGGATGCTCATATGATCATAGATCTACGAGTGGTTATGCTTTTGGCTTAGGAAGTGGAATGATTAGGTGGAGTAGCAAGAAGCAACCTATGGTTGCATTGTCTAGTACTGAGGCTGAGTACAGGGGTGCTACATTCGCAGCATGTGAGATTGCATGGCTACTCAAGCTTATGGCTAATTTGGACATATAGGTGGATGCTTCAGTGACCTTGTTATGCAACAATCTTAGTAGTATACTCCTAGCAACAAATCCAGTATACCATGCCAGGACTAAACACATTGAGGTACACTACCACTTCATTAGAGAGATTGTTCTTGTAGGGAGATGCATGTGAAGATTGATGAACAGGTTGCATATATCTTTACCAAGTCTTTGGGTAAATATAAGTTTAGTGTTTTTAGACAGTTGCTTGGTGTACATATGTTGTCTTGAGCTTGAGGGGGAGTGTTAAGACTTCAAGCTTAGCTCTACTATTTTTAGGTTGTGTGTACCCGACACTTAGCTTGTCCAGCTATACTACATGCAGACATTAAATAAGTTGGTGACTTTAGACTTAGTCTGTACTTGGTGTGTGTTGAGTGTTGAAATGACCTATTTTTTGGCTGATTTTTGTTGTTTTTGAGAGCTGAATGGTTGATTTTATGAAATGATTGATTGGTTTGGAAGTGGTTTGAGAGTGTTTTGGATAGGTTGGAATGGTTTTATTAAGCTCATGATGTTTATTAGTAGAGATGTGAAGTTCTGTTGATGTCCTAATATGTTCTGTTTGGTCCTGATAGCTTCTGTTGAGCTTCTGTTTTGTTCTGTTTTCTCTCTGTATGGAAGGATGGAGTATTGATTGATAGGGTTTGAGATTTTTTGAAAGCTTATTGAGTGATTTTTGATGGTTTGGAATGGTTTTGGTATGAGTTATGTGGTTCTGATGCTTTCTATTGACCTTCTGTAACTCTTTGTTGAGCTTCTGTTGAGCTTCTGTGAGCTTCTGTAGACCTTCTGTATGCTTCTGTATGTGTTTTGTTGGATGAGAGTGTAGCTTGGAAAAGTTTTCTAGCCTTGGAAAGAGGTGAATACAAGTGCAAAAGAGCTAAAAGAAGTCAAAGAAGTAGCTGCTGAAGACTCAAGTGAAGATTGGAGTGAAGTGACAGTGGTGAGCTATGAAGAGTCACTGTAGTGGCTCTAGTGCCTCTTCATATCAGACATACCTCTTGGGAGGTGCATCCACGACCTAAGAAGGATTATTGAGGATTATTATTGAGTGATTGTAGTGAGGATATGATGTACTATTGATGGAGAAAGAGAGAGAGAGTCAGAGATAGTCAAATCTATCAAAACAGTGTGATTGTATGTGAGAGATTGAAAGAAAACTATGAAGATATTGAAGATGAATACTATGTGATGTATTTCCATTCAAAGATGGTGTATTCCTTTGCTTTCTTTGTTCTATTGATGGATTTTGTGAAGATATTGAAGATTATAGTTGATTCTATCAAATTCGTGGGAGATATCTACTATGATGCTGCATGAAGAATTGTTGTTTTCTTTGTTTTGATGATCAAAAGAATGAAATAAAAGCTTGTTGATGCTACAAGATAGATTTTCTTGCAAGAGAATTCCCTTTTCCTTGGTGTTCCTCTTGGGGCTCCAGTGTGAATGGTCTTACAGACCTTAGTGTATTGTATTCACTTCAACTAGATGAGTTAGTGATATAATGAAGAAAATAGAAGAGAGTACACAACTCCTCTCTATTGGTTCAAATCTCTGTCTCTCTCTTTCAATAGTAGTCTTGGCTAATTTTAATCTTGGTTTTCATGGATTTCCATGAGCATGTACTAAAGTTCCTTACATGTCATTAAAGATAATCTTCCCTTCCCACAATGGGCACCTACCTAATTATGAATTGTAGGTTCCTAGAGACAAGGCTAAAAAATTCACATTTGTGTATTGGTTCCCCAAATGGAGCTCTACATTTTTTATTGATTGAGTTTAATAAACTTCTTTTCCATTGCCTAGCATGACTATCAACTTTCTAATAGGCTTCCAATTGTAATTTCTTTATACACTTAGGATACATGAAGGAGTGAGTGGCACCACAATCAATGAGGATTTGAAAATTTTTTACCTTGGTGATCTCTAGAAACTTGCAAGATGGTATATTGACATCCAACCTCTTGATTGTCAATGGCTGTATGGATGGTGTATCTTTCTACTTCTTCATATGTGGCAATGTCTTCTTATTATTTCCCAACTAGGAAACAATCTTGGTCACCATCTTTCTCCTCGTACTTGACCACGATTGTTGAAGTTACCCCTTGGTAGAGGATAACTATGAGGATTCGCATTGGTATTGTTTTCCCTGCGGGGAATTGTGCTCAAAAGACAAAGGGGTTGGGATCCTTGTTTGACAGTGGCATTGAGAGGGTTAGGATTATTGTTGTTATGTGGGGTGGTTCAAGACATTGTTGATAAGATTGAGACAACCCTAATTGTGAGGGCCCATTTGGAGGTTGAGTCTAATCCTCTTCTTTAGGTAGGGAAATCCTTAGTTTTTTATAGATGTGGGATCACCCAAATGTTGCACCTAGGGAATGAGTCTACCATGGGTTGAGCTCACAATAGGGCAAGCCCATTTACTAATGGATTTATGCATTGGAAAAATCAAGTTACTTACTTCATCATTGTCATCTTGGGGAAATATTATAGGAGGGCAACACAGTGGGAGTAGTGTCCCTCTACCATCAATCCTTACCGCCTCAAACTAAAAAGTGTGTGCATCTTTTGGATTTGGTAAGATGGGGATAGGTACCTTCCTTGTAATGCCACTTTAATTTGCTTCTAGGCTTGGGAAGTCTCGGTGATAGCCTTATCATGGCACCATTGTTTCCATAAAAAATGAGTTACTCCAGTGAGACAAAGTCATGTGATCATAGCCAAATTGGTTACTCTTGTCCTAGTAGTAGAAAAGTAGTTTGTTATTTGTTCAATCCAAGTTTTAGCATTGGTTTCTATTCTAGGACCCTCGAAATTGAATTCAGAGATTTCTTTCAATAGAAACTTCTTTTTACTAGTAGTCAGACAAATTGGCTGGAGGTGGAGGTACCTTAAAAAGTTTGATAAATTTTACAAATGATTATTCACAACATAAAACGATTGAGTTTTAATGCATAGATTATGTATATTTCTCATAGCCTTGGAAATAACTCTTTAAACAAAGACTTAGTCATGCAAGTTGGTGATGGATATTTCTTTAAACACAATAGGATTCCCATGGACTTTAAGAAGATAATATTGATTGTACTATAATGACATAATTTTTTCATTTTAGTTTTCTTAGATGTGCTATTCTATTATAAGGGATAATGTTTGTTACTCAATCATAAATATACTAATCCTAATACAAATTTAATCATTTACACTTATTTTATGGCATTAACCCTAAGTTCCTCAAACATGAGTATTTTGATGAGCTTCAGCTCTTCCATCCATCTAATTCTCTTTAGATTAGTCTCAAGGTTTGCTAGCTTCTTAGCATCAATAAAGCAGTAGATGCCATATGAGGGCCAATACCTCTCTAGGGGATAGTAGAGACTTTCCAAGAACTTCATAAAGTCTTCCTATCGAGAGAGTAGTTCCATGAATGCAAGGTGGATTGGTATCTAGGATAGAAGACTAGAAAATCATGCCAATACTCATTTTGATTGTGCATCACAACAAGATAAGTTTATTTGAAAGCACAATTCTTTTCAAGATAAGAGTGCTCAAAGAAAAAGACGCAAACATCAAAAGTATTATTTCATTGTTTATATGCAAGGGCTTTACTTAGAAGCCATGTGCCTCATACAAGATTAGCCATAGATTCCTCTAAGAAAATAGTGTAATATTTAGGTGTCTGACTCACAACATCTAGGGCTAAATACATTATAGGGAGATTAGGGAATCTCTCCACCTGATAACTAGAAGCTTGGGATCGATACGCAAATACAATGTGGTTGGGTTCAATGACATAGGTACCTTTCCTATAAACCCACTAGGCTCAAGTCATATCCTCACTCTCATGGTACTTGATAAGCCCAATAGGACCAAGATAAATAAACTAGTGTAATATTTAGGTGACTCACTCACAAAATCTAGGGTTAAATACTCCATAGGGAGATCAAGGAATTCCTCCACTTGATAACCAGAAGCTAGGGATCATTGGTGAGCAAATATAATGTGGTTGGGTTGAATGACCCACATAACTCTCCTATAAATGTACTAAGCTCGAGTCATGGCCTCGCCTTGATGGTACTCGATAGGGCTAATGGGAGCATGGTAAAAGGTAAAAAGTTAGACAATGTTAAGCATTTTGGCCCAATGAATCATCCAAAACTTGTTGTTGGGGATTAAAGATTGCTTATGCCTAGTCACCTATATTTACCTTATACTTAGTGCCTACACACTTCTACACTATAGGTGGCAACTACCCATCATTGTTATATTTACTCTTTATTCTTTGTTATGCTAGAATAATAAAGGGAAGGTAGCTCATATTTTAATTTTAACTCGTGTTCAAGTAATGACAAATCCAAATATTTGACCACGTGTCCCAAACTTATGGAAAATTTCCATATTCCCCAATATGGTGTTTAATAAGGAAACTTGGCCATTTTGACCTACTCATCTAACTAAGAATAATAGGCCTAACTAACCTTCACATGGAAATGTAAAGGACATCGAATAGGCTTAACATCCTATATATGAAATTGCCTAAGCACCTTTTGTACATATCATTGTTGTGATAGGTAAAGGAGCCCCTTAGAGTGATTGTGCATGATACACATACCAAGAATATGTGAGGCTTGCCCCATGTCCTTCATCTCAAAGCTCTTCTTGAGATGAGTCTTTAAAGTATCTAGCTTATCATGAGCTCTCCTAGAAATCAATATATCATCGACATAAAGTACCAATATAATAAGGTTACCATCATGGGCCTTCTTTGTGCATGAACATGGATCCATATCACTGCAAGTATATCCTTGTGAATGTATCAAAGCATCAAAATTATGGTAACATTCCCTACCCTAGATGCTTGGTTAAGGCCATAAAGGCTCTTTCTCAACTTGCACACTAGATATTCCCTACTCTTTCCCAAAAAGCCCTTAGGCTACTACATATAGATATCCTCATGCAAGTTTTCATGTTGAAAAGTTATTTTCACATCCATCTGATAAAGGTCCAGATCTAACTAAAGTAACAAATGCCAAAACTAATAATTAGGTAGTCATCTTTAGTACAAGAGACAAGACTTCATCAAAGTCAATACCATGCTTCTGCTTAAAATCCCTAGCAACCAATCTAACTTTGTATGCTAGCTTGGATGTCTAGGGGTATACTCTTCAACTTATACACTGTGAGGTGCCTCCTCCAACAAACCCAGAGGAGTCCTCTTAGTAGTCAACTCAAATTCATATCCATGCACATCACCATCCCGTCTCCCCATGGGAAACCTTGGACTTAGTTGAACATGGGAATCTCAGTTCTACTTCACAAGGGAAGCATAGACAAGTCACCCCTGATAGCAATCTAATGCCCACCTAAGAAAGACCACTTTGTAATCAATCAAAGGCGGGAGTGAGGTTAACACCACACTTGGTTCAAAGAGAGTGAGAGACGGGGGAGAGTGTAGCTCGATCCCCCTACCCATAAGGAAAAATCTCAGCTATGACCCCCTAAAATGATGTTAAACTTGGTAAATTATCCTACCGATATTGGGAGGGTCACAATTTAATCAGCTCTATCTAGAGTCGAACTTATTGGGTCCACCTTGTCATAGGCATCCAATCGTCAGGATCGAAGCCTCCCACTTTCCTTGATGGGGTTTGCTTAGTTTTCTAATTAGCAAAGCATACTACCACACTTCTTGGACATATAAAATCAGCTTCCTTGTATTACTCTATTAAACTAGGTTCATTAAACTCGATCTTTAGCACATAACAAACAACTTGGAAATTAGATATTTTATTTCACCATCACTTTGCACAGTGATACAAAACTATCTTTTCATAGAAAGACACCATCTAGCCTAGGATAGGACCTTCCAATCCCTTGGGATTGGGCTATATCTGATCGCACTCCATCCGCGGTCAACAAGGATTTTACTGGCTCAGAGCCCCTCTAAGCTTCCTTGATCCTTCAGAGCCGTCCTAGATAACAGGGTCACTTACCACTTGGCCTTTTGCCCTCTCGAGTGCTCGAGTAATCAAAAACTAAAAACACCTACCTCCCTCGAGAGCGTAGGACCCCCACCCTCATGTTAGTTTTTCCATACTCCGCAGAGTGTAAGGGAGCATTGGGTTGGGGACCCCAATGCCCCAACCACCACAATCCACAACTCGTCCAGCTGTGCAAACCCGGAATCATAAGAGCCATAACTCTTCATTCACAAATCCAAAATCAGTCATAACCATAAGACATTTTAACACAGGTGTCAATGCAATGCATAGAATCTATCCCCTTCATCAATTTATGTGTTCCTTCCAAAAAAGCATTTGATAATGCTAACATGCTTTTACAAGTCTAACTAATCGTGATCCTTTTCTTATGTACTAACTTGATTATCTCAATTTGGCCATCCATCGTGATTATGATTTATAGCCACGACCTCGATTTGTTGTGGGATTGTTGATTCTTTGGTGTGAATGGGTTCGAGGTTAACTTCCGCTTGTGCTTCAGCATCATCTTGAGTTCCCTTGGCAGCAACGGCAACCACTTTCTCATTTTGGGGAGCTCTCTGAGCGTGACCTCACTTAGCATCATCTCTTGGGAGCCATAGAAGAAGCTTGATGGGTTCCGGCAGTGCTTCCGCATGTAGGGGTGGACAAAGAGAGAGAGAAAGAGAGGCTCGGGTGAGAGCTTTGTTGCGTCAATAGTAGTAAGGAGACATCTGCATAGATCGTTGTGTGTCTTTGTGTCTTCCTGACGTGACGCTCTACCCCTATTTAATTGTCTTGGGCTGCATTGCACCTACTTCTGAAGTGAGGGTTGAATCTAAACCGAAGATATATTTGTTTAACTTGGCCAAATCATCAATCCCTTCAATGTACATAGAAAGATTAAGGAACATATTAGAGTAATCACGAACGGACAATCCCCTTTGTTGAAGACCGTACCATCTTCTTTGCAATATTTCTTTCTCCATTGGAGAGACAAACACTTCCAACATTTCCTTCTTAAAATCCTCCCAAGAAGCAAAATTGTGACCAACTCTTTGCATATATCTCCACCATATATGCGTGTAGCCTTCAAGATGGAGTGCTACAAACTAGATCTTGGCTTCATCATGGAGAGGGAAAAGTGTCAAGTATATCTCTAATTTATTTACTCATTCTTCCCACTCCGTTGGAGATGAATTATCCCCCTTGAAGTTGGAAATGGTAATATTTTCTCTGTACTCCCTTTCATTATAGGCTGGCTAAAAATTGTTGGCTGGTAATCTCTATTCATTGAATCTCTTCCAAAAGATTTTGGTCTAGAAGTATTACCACCATGATTTGGTTGTCGCAATCCAAAAGAATGATGATGTTCATTTGTGGGATGACCATGAAATGGCTTGTCTTTGTTGGTGATATCATGAAATAACCTTCTTTCATCAAATCTTCCACTCTTATCATGGAAGTCCAATTCTTTTTTCTTGATGATAGATTGAGAGGGAAAAGATTTGTAGAAGGGGTCGCATCCATGTAACTCTTGATTCTCTTCTTCTCTTAGGTCCTCCTCTTCTTCATAATTACCTCATGTCTTGAATTGAATCGAGGTTGAGCATGATGCTTTGATGACATTGGTGGCTGATGATGAGTAATCTTCAATGTTGATGGCGCTCCTTTCTCAAAGGTTGGCATTATAGGCTGATCAATCCCTTTTCCTTTCATATTGGAGGGTTGGGCTGAAATATTTTCAATATGAAAAGTGGGTACATTTGATGGGAAAGATGTGGTTTGAGTCTTCATGTCCTTGATAGCTACTACTACATCTTCAAATCCACTCTTTATAAACTTGACCAACTATTGAAGTCCTTCATCCACTTTGTTGGATGTGTCCTCAACCTTCCCCAAGGATTTGGATAGTTTCTCATAATGATCATGCATCCCAATGTTCAGCATACGCATCTCTCTTGAAAGCATGGGATCTTCAAAAGGTTCGTGAGACAAGGAATTTCCATCATTACCCACTCGTGCACTATGAGCATTACCAATGCTTACAACATCATCTTGTTGGTCATGATTAAGGGCTTCATTTGTGTCATTTTGATCATTGATATATTCTCTGATGTCTTCTTGAATGGTCTCCATGACTTGATCTTTTCTTTTATTTTTGGCTATTATGGATAGGTGCTATCAAAGATGACTGTGGGGAAGAAAACTGTCAATATCTTGCTTAGTATTGTACCAATGCCAATGTTTTCTTGATCCAAAGGAAGCTTATATAGCAGGATACTCCAGATTTAGCAAGGTCTTAGCTTATATTAGGGTATATGGGTGAAATAAACTCAAACAGTACACCGTTGTCAGTCTGTATAGGTGTAGTCCCACTAGACCCCTTGTCAGAAAGATTGCTATAACTTTTGCTCCTAGAGTCTAATTACCAAAATTTCTGATTCAAATCAAATTTTGATATCCCCTCTTCAAATCAAGATATCAAGCTCCCAAATCAGATCATGACAAAAATTCATGTAATAAAAACTGTGAACTTGTCCTAGTGAATTCCTACAACCTGTAAACACCCTAAAATGGGTCTTGTAGTACTTGTAGACCCTTGAAACAACTAATAGATCTATGATGGGCTATAGGGAACTTGTAGGTATCCAGGAAACACCTACAATTGATAGGTACCTGTTGGAAAGACATGTACATTTGTTCAAGGATGTCACAAATTGCCCTGTTTGGTACCAGTTGTCTTCAAATCTTCATCCACTCTTTCCCAAGTGGTCTTCTGTGGTCCACCACATGTGGTGAGGGATAAAATGGTAGGACAGGCACCTAAATGGGCTCTAAAACTCTGGAAGGTGTGTGCAAAGTTCCTTTTGGGTAGGTTGTGCACTCCTACGGAGTCTTAAATAGCAAGGGAGGGTCACCTCTCTATTGTCCCGCTATCATGTCCGGCTTCTACCTTTTTCCTCGGTCAGAATATACATGGCAAAGCTAGTTTTCTAACAATCAATGAATTATATGTATGGCTGAATCAAAATCTTGCCATTTCATGATATGCAAGAACGGAAATGGGATTGAAATGGGGATAGGTAAGGAATACTTACAGCAGTGACTCATTGCTTTACAATTTTATTCCACTTACCACTTGATTCTACTCTCAGCCAAATTGCATTCAATCCATCAAGCAATCAAGGCTAGGATTAGGCATTAAGTTTCCAACAAATGGAGGGGATCATTAGCATTTGGCTTCTGAATTTTATTGAGAAGAAAAGAATTCAGCATAACATCATTCAGCCCTAAGTTGGGTCTAAATGCAATCAAATGGCAATTCTTAAATGGAATTACTCTTAATTCTCCATTTTCAACAATTGGATATTAAAGGGATTAAGATTAAAATTTAGAAATACCTCTTTCATTGTTGGAGTAGATGATTATGGAAGCTCCAATTACTGTTTGATACTTGAAATTCTTGATCTCCCACTTGATGTAGCCAAGAATATCCTCAAATTGCAATTCCTATGATGAATATGTAGCTCATAGATTGGTGCGCAAATCGGATGTTGTATGCATACGTAGCGAGCGCCGGAAGGTCCCCAAGAACAAAGAACTCTACTTTTAACTCAAAAACCAAGAGAGAAGGCTTGCACGACATGAAACAAGAAGACCAATTGGGAACAATCTCCCCCCATGCCTTTTGTGAGTGTTCCACAAAGCATGTATTTAATATATTATTTATCTCCAAGCTAAAAAATAGCCCAAATTTACAATTAGCACGCTTTAGCTTTTGTGTTTGCTTTTGTCCAAATAAAGAATAAAGCAGTTGGATGTCCCAAGAGTCGGGGGCTGTGCCCAAATACAATGTCCATTTAAATCGTACACCTATACACATACAAAATAATAAATATATGTCAAGCACTTTAATAAATAAGCGTGTCAAAATAAATATTTGCGCCATGCCTAAGATGCGTGCCCATCAAAAATGATAATTTCTTCTAAATAACTTGAATACACGCTATCGTCCCCAGTGCTTCCCAGCGCCACTACCACCTACTCTACACATCAACTGAAGCATTCACAATTGTTATAAAATAATAAAATTAAACCGACAAAAGTGAATACCTAGCAGTCTTCAGGTACAAAATAAATAAATAGGTTGGAACTCTGTCCTAACCTAATTTAATACGAGTACACACTCTAAACTCATAAACATCCATTAATTTAAATATGTATTTTGCAGAATCACCTACTATGGAATCACCCACTTGCACATTAAATTAATGAGACGCTCGAAAAGGTCAGGCGTCCCCATCAAATTTTCGCACAAGGAATCCACCTTGTGTATGAACCCCATCAAATAAATATAATTTTACAGAATCCACCACAAAACCTCATGGAATCCACCCTGGAATATGCCTCCTGACATCATAGACTCCAATTTTTCCTTCAAGAAAGCTCAAATATCCAAAAGCTTTGATAGAAGTGATCCTTGTAGCCCAAATGTGGTTGGAAATTTGAAAGGGAATCAATGATAAGCATCTAAAAGGGTAAAAGACTTCAATCCTTGATAGATAACTCTTCCATTGAAGCACATAAGCTTACATATACTGCCCATACACTTGCAATGCCAAGAAAAAACCCTATTCTTGTAATATTGAAGCAAGACCATGAATTCTTGACATAATCCTGTGCATAGAAGCTTTAGGATGCATCAAGAACCAAAAGCCCCATGATACCATCCTTCAAAGTCCAAAAATTTTGAAAAATCAAGTGGTTGCCCTATTTGACTCATTTCAAGAAAAGAAGTACTCTAATCTTGCAAGGAATCTTCAATGTCGGTTCAATGAGTGCTACAGAAGCTCAAGGATACTTGATAGAACAAAAGCCCTCTGATATTTTGAAGAAATTTCAAAGAAAACTGGATCATGTCATAAATCTGCCATAGCCAGGGTTTGGAAAGCTCAAAAATGATCAAGAAGCTGAAAGATGCCACTGATCACTTGCTGAAGATTGAGTAATCTTGGTAGAAGCTTGGAGTAATCCATTGCAAATAGCACCATAGCTGGAAATTTTCGTGGAGGAGGGGAGGATCTGATCAGCGCAAACATCCCCTCATGTACTGCGAAATGATAATTGCCTTAGTCAAGGCATAAGGCCACTCTACATGAAGCTCATAACACAAGGAGTCAAGCTCTAGTGTCCCATCACTAAGTAATGGTCATTGGAAGAAGATTGAAGCAATGGAAGCCATGGATTGTTGGAGAAAAGCTTGAGAAGAGGAGAGAGAAAGTTTTCTTCTCAAAAGTAGCTCTTCTTTTACCTCATTTTGTCACTGTATGTTATCCTTTTGTCCAAGAAGACTCAAAATGACCTTCAAATGTACCATGACCTGCTAAAATGGCTTTGAGTCCGCCATTTTTCCTTCCAGACTACTTCAAATTCCACCAACTTGGTCCCGACTTGCTGAAGAACACTTCCACTTGTCACAGTTTAAACTATGTACGCCATGTGACCAAATTTTGGCCTCCCAATTACCTTGTAACCATGCTATGACTAGATTCACCATGAAAATGACTTGCCACATGGATCAAAATCCATGCTCTGATACCAATGTAATACACTAGTTCTCACAGCAAGTCAAATAACTAGAAATTTATGAAATGCACCATACTTGCAAAGAAATACAAGAAATACACCATGTTTGCAAGAAAGCCATAGCCAAGGTAGCTAGGCATGAAATAGTATTTCCATGGAAGGTTGAGAATCATAGATGTAAGTTGCAACATGAATACTCACCTCGTGTCAAGGTGGGACATGGTATGCACCCCATATCTTGGTGGCTAAGAGCATGCACCCTCTTACTTGGTGGGAGAAAGGAACCTCAAAGCATGTATTGCTTGAAAATGGAAAAAAGATCCCTCACAAGTTACATCTCCACCTTTTATACTTAACCCTAGCCTAGTCTAGACTAAGGTGACTTATGCTTTATTACACTGAATATCTAGTCAAGTGGAAAGGAAGGCCATTGCCACTTGGGTCCGAGAGCCAGATCTCCTAGAGAAGGTGCGTGACTTGCTTCTCCAATTTGTCAACCGCTACTAAGGCATCAGGGAACAATCCTCTGTACATATGTACATACTTGCATCTGAATGAAATCTAAAATGGGGGAAACCTTGCATGGTAGAGTTGGGACTCCTGTAGCAGGCTTGGAGAGGGCTCCAAGCTCTGTCGTGGGGGTGGGTATATGGGAGGTAGGATTTTGGGGACTAGACTCTCCAAGGTGCACTGTGGGATGAATCCCATATCATGCTTGGGCATGGTCATTGCGGCCCTGAGATTCCCCATCAGGTTGCATGTAGCTAAGTGAAAGGGTTGGTTAGCAAATCGAGTGAATGGAGAGGGGGATGGGCTCTCATTTAGGTTGGGGTGAGAGGTAAAGGGGTTAGGATCCCAAGCGAGGGTTTCCTTCCTCTTCGCTTGCGAGAGCACGCCTTGACTCTAGTTCTTCCTGCTTTCCCATATGCCTTTACGATTTCTCTTTCCAAGTCTTGAAAGATTATTTCCTCTTCAGCATATAGAATCTGGGCTTTATTCTTCTTAAGCCGATCCATTCCCAAAATGCAATTGTAGCATCCTAGTGGTAGGATTTAAAATTTTGTTTTAGTTACATGGCTATCTAACTCAAATTGAAGTTTCCCTATAGTTTAGGTTGAGGCGATTTCCTTCCCACTAGCCAATTCTACTATAATTTTCCTTCCCCCCTTGGATTCTAGATGCCATCTTTTAATTGTCTTAGGTGCAAGAAAGGAATGTGTGCTACCACAATCAATTAAGATCATAAACGATGTACCTTTGTACGTCGCTAGAGATTGAATTTCTGAACATTGGTGGTCCGCTCCTTTCCTTTCCATGGCAGCATGAATGGACCCTCTTTCAAATTCTTCACCTAACGTGCATTCCTTGAGTTGTCCAATCATGGTATTTACCTGGGCACCAACTATTCTTCCATGTCCACAGCAGCCTGGGTTGTTGTTGCCATTCCCTCAGTCTCTTCCATCAATGGGGTTTGGGCTAGTAGGATTTTGAGGACGATTAGGAAAATTTGCCCTTAGGTGCCCAATCCTTATAGCATTGCCTAATTCCTATCCCATTTGGCCCTTGGGTGATTGCATTAGCTCTACCATTCCCTCTAGCATTGGCCATGTTGACACCACAGTTTGGGTAGCCCCTTCCATAGTTGTTTATTGGACGGTTCCTTTGGCCATTTCAAGAGATTTCCTTGGCCATAGGTTTTGCTCGCATAAGAGCATCGTCGAGAGTCATTGGTCTCATTGATTCAAGGTGAGTGTCCAAAGGTGGATTTAGTCCTTGGTAGAACCTTGCAATCTGTTGAGACATTGTCATTGGGGGTGCATATTTGCGTAGACTCGCAAACTTGGAATAGTATCCTTCCAAGGCTAGGCTTGATTGTCGTAAGTTGTAGAATTCATTCATCTTGATTGATTCAAAAGATGGGGGAAGATAACATCCTTTCACAACTTCTTTGATCTCCTCCCAAGTTTGGGAAGCTTCTATTACCCCCTTATCTCGACAAAACTGTTTTCATCAAAGCGTAGCTTCACCAGTAAGATGAAGATGAGCAGTCATGGATTGACTTGTAGTAGTAGTTTCAGTATCTAGGAAACAGTCGTCCAAAGTCTCAATCCACGCTTCTGCATCTTGCTCCACCTTGGATCCTTCATCGCTAAACCTAGGTATTGGTGTCTGCTTGAGAAGAAACTCAGATTTGGGCTCTAGTTTTAGCCCCTTCATAAGATTAAGCAATTCCATAGACAAGTCTTCTCTAAGATAGTCATTACTCATTCTCTTAATTCCAACATGTTTGACTGGCACACCAGCAATGTAGTGGAGTACATGATCTCAAAAATAACTCGCATAAAGTGTACTTCATCATTAACTTGTCAAAGAATCTCAACTATCATCATAAGCTCATAATTCACACTCTTCAAAAATAATAACGAGACTTTATATTTATGAAAAGTACTTACAAAGATGTATTTTATCATACTATGATCTACCAATACATCATCTCATGGATCCTTTCCTCATGAAAAATATCAGGGTCTACATTCTCATATCTTGGGGGATTATATACATGGCAAACAACATATTATGGTGGCTCTTGGGGATAACCAAAACATCTAGTACCAAAATAAGGCCTTCTTGGTACTATAACAACTCTCTCGGGTGGTACTATTTGTAACACTTTCTGATATACCCACAAGGTTTTAGAAAGAGGCTCATCCCCAATGTTTAGTAACCATTTAGCAAAAGCACTGAACAAAAGATATATCTTAACTATCCTTAGTTTCTCAGTCCATCAAACCTTCCATATTTTGTAATGAAGAAGGATGTTATGCCCATAATATATCTCCATGTGTGACCTTTTCCTTGGCCAAAAATCTCTCACATACCATGAGTTAGGATGAGGTTGCAAAACAATTGAAGGAATAAAGATCATTTCCATTATCTCAAATATAGCTTCATGATATGAGAAATTATTCGACCCTAAGGCTACTTGATACATGATGGGAAAAATATTCCATAAACATGTAGCTTCCTCATTGCTAAGTTCCTGATGAGCACAATGTATATGCTAGTGTTACTGCAAGATAATCAACAATAGTTTTCTTCAAACAAGTGTGCTTACTTTCTTAATTCCTTTTATATGTTGACTACTTAACCTTACACTAAAAGCTCTTTTGAAACCTAGGCTCTAATACCATGTGTGAGGTGCCTCCTCCAACCAAACCCGGAGGAGTCCTTTTAGTAGTCAACTAAAATTCATATCCATGCACATCACCATCTCGTCTCCCGGGAAACCTTGGACTTAGTTGAACATGAGAATCTCAATTCTATTTCAGAAGGGAAGCCTAGACAAGTCACCCCTAACAGCAATCTAACACCCACCTAAGAAAGACCACTTTTTAATCAATCAAAGGCATGAGTGAGGTTAACACTGCACTTGGTTCAAAGAGAGTGAGAGACGGGGGAGAGTGTAATTCGGTCCCCCTATCCATAAGGTAGAATCTCAGCTTTGGCCCCCTAAAACAATGTTAAACCTGGTAACTAATCCTACCAATATTGGGAGGGTCACGATTTAATCAGCTCTATCTAGTGTCAAAAAGTTACCTGGACTTATCGGGTCCACCTTGCCATAGGTGTCCAATCGTCAAGATTGAAGCCTCCCACTTTCCTTGATGGGGTTTGCTTAGTTTTCTAATTAGCAAAGCATACTACCATACTTTTTATACATATAAAATTAGCTTCCTTTTATTACTCTGTTAAAATGGGTTTGTTAAACTTGATCTTTAGCACATAACAAACAACTCAAAAATTAGATACTTTATTTCACCATCACTTTGTAGAGTGATACAAAACTGTCTTTTCATAGAAAGACATTGTCTAGCCTAGGATAGGATATTCCAATCCCTCGGGATTGGGTTGTATGTGATCGCACTCCATCCACGCGGTCAACAAGGATTTTACTGGCTCAGAGCCCCTCTAAGCTTCCTTAAGCCTCCGAATCCGTCCTACATAACAAGGCCACTTACCACTCGACCCTTTTCCCTCTCGGATGCTCGAGTGATCAAAATGAAAAAGACCTACCTCCCTCGGGAGCATAGGACCCCCACCCTCATGTGAGTTTTTCCACACTCCACAGAGTGTAAGTGAGCATTGGGTTGGGGACACCTATGTCCCAAACCACCACAATCCACAACTTGTCCGGCTATGCAAACCTGGAATCATAAGAGCCATAACTCTTCATTCACAAATCTAAAAGCAATCATAACCATAAGACATTTTAACATAGTTGTCAATGCGATGCATAGAATCTATCCCCTTCATCAATTTTTGTGTTCCTTCCAAAAAAGCATTTCATAATACTAATATGCTTTTACAAGTCTAAGTAAGTTCTAACTAATTGTGATCCTTTTCTTATGTACTAACTTGATTATCTCCGTTTGGCCATCCATCATGATTATGGTTTATAGCCACGACCTCGATTTGTTGTGGGATGACTGGTTCTTCGATTTTAATGGGTTTGGGGTTAACTTCCACTTCAACATCGTGTTGAGTTCCCTCGACAATAGTGACGACCACTTCCTCATGTTGGGGAGCTCTTTGAGCGTGACCACGTTGAGCATCTTGGCGTCTCTTGGGAGCCATGGAAGAAGCTTGATGGGTTCGGGCAACGCTTCCGCATAGGGGTGGAGAGAGAGAGAGAGAGAGAGAGAGAGAGAGAGAGAGAGAGAGAGAGAGAGAGAGAGAGAGAGAGAGAGAGAGAGAGAGAGAGAGAGAGAGGCTCAGCTGATTGTAGCAGAGCTTCGTGGCATCAACAGTAGCAGAGAGACATCTGCATGGATCATTGTGTGTCTGTGTGTCTTCCTGATGTGACACTCTATCCTTGTTTATATAGTAAGTGAGGGAGGGGGGAGGGAGATAAAAAGAGGACGTTTGCTTTTTAGTGTTTTTGATAGCGTCATCGATGTGATAAAGAAGGGATGCTTTCTTTTAACATTTTTGACGACGTTAGGGAGGGGCTCCATTTTTGTAGCGCGAATATATGGGCAAGCACCGCATTGCGCGTCACGTGGCCAGGCGGACAAGAAAGAGAGGCTGGACAGATTATAGCAGAGCTTCATCACGTCAATAGCAGCAGAGAGACATCTGCATGGATCGTTGTGTGTCTGACGTGATGCTCTACCCTTGTTTATATAGTAATCGGGAGGGTAGAAAGAGGACGTTTGCTTTTTAGCATTTTTGATGGTATCATCGATTATAAAGAGGGCATGCTTTCTTTTAGAATTTTTTATGACATCATCGATGGCGCCAGGAAGGGGCTCCATTTTCATAGCACAAATATATGGGCAAGCACCACATTGCGTGTCGCGTGGCCGGGTGGGTGAGAAAGAGAGGGTCGGCTAATTGCAGCAGAGCTTCGTCGCATCAATAACAATAGAGAGACATCTGCATGGATCATTGTGTGTCTGTGTGTCTTCCTGACGTGACGCTCTACCCCTGTTTATATAGTAACTGGGGGGTAAAAAGAGAACATTTTCTTTTTAGTGTTTTTGATGATGTCATCGATGATAAAGAGGGGACACTTTCTTTTAGTGTTTTTAGCATTTTTGACTACGTCATTGATGATGTTAGGGAGGGGCTCCATTTTCGTAGTGTGAATATATGGGCGAGCACCACATTGTGCGCCGCATGGCTGGGCAGGCGTCACTGTAAGAGGCAGTGATTAAGGGGGCAACCAAGGCATAGACCTTGGCATCTTGGCCTTGGCATAATTGGCAATGGGCTATGAAGGCTTCGTTGGCGCCATTGGCTGTGTGTGAGAAGCTCCCACTAGCTTGTAGGAAAATCTTCTCGGGATGTCATCCATCGCGGTAGTGTCGTCACCCAAGTGCACTTAACTGCCAAGTGACTATCCACTAGGCTAGTTCTTTTTGTTATTCTATACTACAAACATAGTTTTAATAAGCTAGTCTTGGGAGGTTTTCCCAAGTATTTTTTCCATGAATTGGCATATAATACCTTATTAATAATAACAATTATCTTCATAAGTAGAGCCAATTTTATTAAAAAAATTTAATGTACAACATAGATCAAATTTTTTGGAATTTATATGCACATTGTTTATTAAAATAAACTAAGTAATGGGAACATTACATACACCCATTTGCATAGTAAGGCATATTTTCCACTGGGAAATGTAACCAAATCCCATGTATGATTTTTTTATAGTGAATCAAACTTGGATTGCATGGTCTCTCCCAAGAGTGACTCACCTTTGTGCATGGTCTCCTCAGGAGTAAGGGGCTCACCAAATTTTGTAACCATAACATAGTCCATAGAGGGTGCAAATTCTTCAAGCTAGCCAAAATAGGTTGTGGGACTTGTACATTCTATCCAACATCATGATCATGGGCCACTAAAAGATCAGTTGTTGTAGGTTGTCTAGGTAGATGTGCGATAACAAGAGGCTCCTCTTGCAAGATCACCTTGCATACCTCAACCACTTGCTTAGACTATTTATGTATCTTCTCCTCATGGCAAATAACATCATGGTTGTGGATGACTTTTTGAGTTTGTGAATCCTATAGGTGATAGCCCATCTCACCTACATCCCCATGACTAATAAATATGTATTTCACTAACTTAGAATCTAGCTTATTGAGTTTGTCCTTAGGTACATGGAAAAAAGCCTTACATCCAAAGACTCTAATATTTGCATATGTTGAGGGCTAAACTGATTTTTTTTTGCTGATTTTTGTTGTTTTGTGAGTCAAATGGCTAATTTTGAGGGTTTATTAAATTTTTTAATTTTTTTCAAATTGTTTTGGAATGTGTTGGAATGGGTTGAGTATGTTTGAGAAGCTCATGATGGTTTTTGGTTGAGATATGATGTTATGATAGATTATGTAATATGTCTGTTTGGTTCTAATACGGTCTATTTTGCCTCTATTTTAATTTACTTTCTTTCTATTTGTGAGGTTGGGATTGTGAATATGTATTTTGAGGAATGATTGAGAGTATTTGAATGTTTTGGATGGCTTAAATTGGTTTTGTTTTGAGTTGTATGGTTTTTATGCATTCTGTTGACCCTATGTAGTGTTCTATTGAGCTTCTATAGTAGGTCTTCTATTTGGGTTGGTGAATATTCTAATGGATGGGTGTTCATATTGGGGAATTTTTTGCAATATTGAAAGAGGAATAATACAAGCTTGAAATAACTCAAAGAAGCTGAAGAAGAATTGAAATGAAGACTACAATAACAGTGACAGTAGTGAGCTCCCAAGGGACACAGAAGTGGCTCTAATGACTCTTCATATCAAGTATACCTCTTGGGAGGGGTATCCACAACCAATAGAGGGTTATTAAGTATTATTCATTGTAATTGTAAGGTACTATTGAGAGAGAGCATATGTGAGAGAGATAGAGTATGAGAGATAACCAATTTTCCATGAGAAACATTTTATCTACATAAGAGAGAGACTGCGAAGTCTATGAATATGATGAAATATAAATGCTATGTGATGAATTCCATTCAAATTTGATCTTTCTTTTGTGTCATTATGGTTCTTTTATGGTTTCTATAAAAAATATGAAGAACGTGTTGAAGATTTGTTGTGATCTATCTTGTCTTACCAAGATTTTTTCATTTTTTCTTGGTGAGGCTAAAAATGGAAGAAGTAGCATTGTTGAGGAGGAAGAAAAGCAATGGAAGATTGTAGAATTCCTAATAATATTGAATAATTAGAGATCTTCATTGCTAAATCCACTTTCTACAAGAACTACATCCCTCAATGGGCAGAAGCATGTCACTATCCTGATGCAAGCTCTATGTGACAAACTGATCCCACTGTCTTCTAAAGCTATAGAGAGTTGTATCACAATAGCCAATTGTTTCCCATAAAACTAAAAAGCAAAGAAAAAATAGAGAGTGACCATCCATGGGAGATTTTTCCTTCATTGAAGAATTTTCAAACATATCAAGTGGGAGATTGTGAAGAAGCTTCCAGAGTCGTGGTCAATAGAAGTTCACAAGAATAAGAAGGAAAAGAGGTGGAATTTGTTCATGGATACTCAAGAGCAAGATATGTGGGATGCTTGGTGCACTCATAACCTTTTGTTTGTCCAGTTGGAAACTCATTGGAAGCTAGTAGATAGATTGTTCTTCATAACCTTGCTATTAAAACCCTTCAAAGTTAGTATTATCAAGAGAATGGCACTATGGCAATCCTCAGAAGAATGAATTTTGATACCTTCAAAATTGAATAACTTCCCCTCTGCTATAGTAGAATGAAAGTTGAATTCAAAGACATTGAAAAGAAGAAATTAGAAGTAATGTTGGTAAGAGAGTCCTCCAGAGACTGAAGCCCTTCCAATTCTGTTCTATCAAGTACAGAGGAACTGGGTGGAGCTAACTCCCTGATGAATGATGCAGCCAAGAGGCTGTTGAGTGTTGAAATGACTTGTTTTTTGGCTGATTTTTGTTGTTTTTGAGAGCTGAATGATTGATTTTATGGGATGATTGATTGATTTGGAAGTGGATTGAGAGTGTTTTGGATGATAATGATTGTGTTTTGGAAGATCATGATGTTTGTTGATGGTTCTGTGATGTTCTGATAGGTTCTGAATGGTTCTGTATACCTTCTGTTTTGTTCTGTTTTGGTCTGTTTTGTTCTGATTGTCTTCTGTAAGGAGGGATGGAGTATTGATTGATGAAGAATGAGATATTGTGAAAGCTTAGTGAATGGTTTGTGAGAGTTTGGAATGATTTGAGAATGAGTGATGTGGTTTTGATGACCTTGTGTAACCCTCTGTAGGTCTTCTGTAGAGCTTCTGCTTCTGTTTCTGTTCTGTCTCTGTTCTGTTATGTTCTGGTACTGTTCTGTAGACTGTTCTGTATGCTTCTGTAAGTGTTCTGTGGAATGTATGTGTGACTTTGGGGAAAGTTTTCTAGCCTTGGAAAGAGGTGAATACAAGTGCAAAAGAGCTGAAAGAAGTGGAAGAAGTAGCTGCTGAAGACTCAAGAGAAGACTAGAGTGAAGTGATAGTAGTGAGCTGTGAAGAGACACTGTAGTGGCTCTGGTGACTCTTCATATCAGACATACCTCTTGGGAGGGGTATCCACGACCTAAGAGTGATTATTGAGAGTAATTTTAGAGAGATTGTAGTGAGGATATGATGTATTATTGATGGAGTGAGATAGAGAGAGTCAGAGATAGCCAATTCTACTCAAACAGAGTGATTGTATATGAGAGATTGAGAGAGAAGACTATGAAGATATTGAAGATGAATACTATGTGATGTATTTCCATTCAAAGATGGTGTATTTCTTTGCTTTCTTTGTTCCATTGATGGATTTTGTGAAGATGTTGAAGAATATGGTTGATTCTATTAAAAACCGTAGGAGATTTACATGATGCTGCATGAAGATTTGTTGTGCCTGGTGTTCTTTTCTTCATTATGATCATATGAAACATGATAAACAAGCTTGTTGATGTTACAAGATAGATTTTCTTACAAGAGAATTTCCTTTTCCTTGGTGTTCCTCTTGGGGCTCCATGTTTTTGGTGCGCAGCCGGGGAAACTTGCCATCAACAAGCACCAAAAGAGGCTGAAAATGAAGGAATTGGCATTGCCAAGAAGAGAAGAATTCAATGGATGTTTGTAAAGTTCCTTCTTCCACTGAAGAGTTGGAATTCCTCATAATCAAAGCCACTTTCCACAAGAAGTTCATCCCACAATGGCGGAAACACATCACCATCATGATGCATGCTCTATGTAGTGGACAGTTTCCTCTTCCTATTGAAGCAGCAGAAACTTGCATCTTGGTGGCAAACTGTTTGGGAACAAACTGAAGAGCAGAAACAGAGAGAATGACCATCCATGGAAGATTTGGCATTCATTGAGAAGTTTCCAGATAACATCAAGTGGGAGATTGTGAAGAAGCTTCAGGAGTCTTGGTCTATAGAGGTTCATAGGGACAAGAAGGAAAAAAGTTGGAATTTGTTCGTGGATGCTCAACAGCAAGACACATGGGATGCTTGGTGTACTGATAATCTTCTGTTTGTTCAATTAGCAACCCACTGGAAGTTGGTAGACAAAGTGTTTTTCACAACATACACTATTGAAACCATCAGAAGTTGGCATTACTATGATGATGGCACCACCACAATGCTCAGACGTATGCATTTTGACACCTTCAGAACCGAATACCTTCCTCTATGCAGTGGCATGAAAGCAGAATTTAGGGACGTTGAAAAGAAAGAAGTAGAAGAAATGTTGGCAAGAGAGTCCTCGAGAGACTGAAGTCTTCTGTTAACCCTCTGTGGAGCACTAACAACATAGTGGAGCCAACCCCCTGATGAATGATGCAATAAAAAGGCAAGCGTTAGAACGAGTCCAGAGGTACGTGAGAAGAGAGAAAGCAAAAATCAAGGCTGAGAACGAGCTAGCAGCAGAAGCCGCCTTTGACGCCCTTGCGGAACTCTTTACAGAAGTCCCAATGGCACATCAAGCCCTTCCTCCTCCTGCTGGAGGTCCACTTCCAAGCCAGATCCGTCCTGGAAATATTGATGACAGACCAGCGAACGTAGTCCCATTGCCAGTTTTTAAGGGAGAGTACAATGAAGACCCCGATCTTCATGTAGCAGAGTTTATGGTAGCATGTGTGGCTAACAATGCCAGAACCCCTGAGCATTGGTTAGCAATATTCCCCGCCACTTTCAAGGGCGCGGCGTTTCAGTGGTACGAGAGACAAGCAGCAGGAACTTTTGGCACATGGGACGACCTGAAGTTGGCCTTCCTCACTAAATTCAGGCGTGAAGGTTTTGAAGAGCGGATGAGAGAGGAATTTATGAACCTAAGTCAGTCCTCTGGAGAAAGAGTAGAAGCCTATGTCTCACGAATGGAATCCATCCTAAAGAGATGGACTAACCATAATCTAGATGATGGCATTCAGAAGGGAGTGTTTCTCAAAGGATTACAACCAGAAGTTCGTAAGTTTGTGGAGCTACAAAGACCAGCCACCCTGCAAGCTGCAACAGAAGGTGCAAGACTGTACGATGAAGTGGAAGCTAGATTAGCGATGAATACAGGAAGAGGAGTCCTACCTCCTCTGGTGCCAGGAATGATGTACCCACCAAATGCAGTTCCAGGGACTGTTCCCTACCCGTACCAACAGATGCCCCCGATATCACAGTACAGTGCACCAAATCCACAGTGGCCACAATCCATGCCTCAAATGATGGTTCAACCACAACAACAATGGTCCCAACCAATCTCCTCAATGCAAAATCAGCAGCAACAGTGAAACCCTACCAACTGGAGCCAACAGCCAACAGTTCAAACAGGAGCTTTGAATCAGAACCAGAACAGAGACCCCTCTGTACCAACCCAACCAGTTTATGCAGTGATTACAGAGACTCCTCAAAACCCTCCTGCCAGTACGTCCGGAGGAGAAAGCTTGAAGGATTATTTATCCAACTCAGTTGCAAACATCAAAAAGGAGTTGATGGATGTGATTACAGAACAACTACAGACGTTGAAAGTGAATACCGCAAGCATATCCAATGTTGCAGGAGCAGGAAGAGATGTGATGCGGTCAAATACTTGGTGTGGTAAGTGTCATCAAGCAGGTCATTTAGCCACTGAATGTACACGAAAACCAACCATCCCTGGAGCCTTCTGTTCCTACTGTTTGCGGAAGAATCATACAGAGGACATTTGCTCTCTGAAAGAGATGCATGATAGGAGAAGAAAGGAAGAAGACGCAAGATTTAACTTGCTGGAATCCAAAATGACAACACAAGATATTCGACCCAAGCCTAGAGAGTTTGGTCCTAATTTCGGACCCAGAAGATTTCCCTCTCAAAGTTACAGAGGAAGACAGTCTGGCGGTGGTCAGAGATCAGAAGTGGAGTGTTACAGATGCGGAGAAAAGGGCCACATCTCACCAAATTGTCCAAATCCTCGAAGGTCAGTGGATTACAAGCCCTTATGCAGTCGATGCAAAGGAGAAGGCCACACTGCAAAAGACTGTCCAAGCCTAGCCCCAGTGAAAAACAGTGCTACTGATAGTCCGTCCAAGGCCCAAGAGCCTACCTCCAATTTAGTGGAATTGGAAGTTGCTGCCATCACGCGTGCAAAGCAGAAGTAACCACCTATCCAGAAAGAAAATAACCCTCCTGCCAGAACAGTGAAGTTCAATCTTCCACCAGAAGAACAGAACAAAACAGAGCCTAACAGTGCCGTACAGAGCCCTACAGTGCCACAGAGAGTTACAGAGACAGGACCAGAGGTCCAGGATACAGAAGAGGAGGAAGTGCCACAAGTGGAAGAAGAAGTTCCTGTAATTCCTCTGTTGGAAGAAAGAGGGAAAATGAAAATGGGTGTTGCCCCATTCCCTAATCGATTAGAGAAGCCAGTGGATCCTATTAAGGAATACGATTTGGTCAGAGATCTAGATACCTTTAAACCAAACCTCACATTCCGACAATTATTGATGTTGTCTCCGAGTTGCTGGAAAAGGTTCAAAAGTATACTGACAAAAAGACGTGGTTTAAGGATTGCTCCCTCAACAGTGACAAAGTCCAACAAGGCTCCAGAGCCTGTAAAAGAAGTGGATGTGGCTAACGCTTTCCTAGATCCGGGTACTCCAGAGACTGGCGTATGGATAGAAGGCTGCTTCATTGCAAATGCACTAATTGATGGTGGTTCATCAGTGAACATTATGACGGATGTGACAATGAAGGATCTAGGCCTACAAGGTGTGCAACCAACCCAATGGCTCATCAGACTGGCGGATCAGAGTAGAATCAAGCCTTTGGGCATTCTTCCATATGTGAAGACTACAGTGGCTGGAAAAGATTATTGGCTGACCTATTTGGTGGTGAAGCCAAACTCTTATGGTACATCCTATCCTCTGTTACTGGGTAGACCATGGCTTTTTGAAGCCAGAGCAAGGACGGATTGGTTCAAAGGAACCTTGACCTTGGGCAGAGGACCCAATAAAGTGGTGCTGAAACTGTATGGTTCTCAAAAAGGACATGGATCCACCTCCTTGGAATTATCTTCTGATTCCCCTAAAGAGGCTACAGATGGAACATCAGCAGACGAAGATGCTGTCAAACAGATCCTTCCCAAGAAAACAGTGGCACACTCCTTAACAGTGGATACTGTAAGCCGACTTCCAACAGATGCAAAGTCATTATCAATGGGTGAATACTTCCTGCCAGAACCAGGCATGACTTCTGAAATCACCTCTGACAGTGAGATAGAAGCATGGATGTACTGCTCTCCCTGTTATATGGCCACAGCAGAGCCAGAGACAGAGGCAGAAGAGGAGACAGAGAATCTATTCTTCTGTTACAGAGCTCCTACAGAAGCAGAAGCAGAAACAGAGACAGAAGCAGCAACAGGAACAGAAGCAGAAGCAGCAACAGGAACAGAAGCAGAAGCAGAAGCAGAGACAGAGACAGAAGAGGATGGATATGATATGGACGAAGAAGATTATGAAAGTGAGCCAGCAGAGTCTATCCCACCTGAAGAGGATACATTTGAGGAAGAAGTTCCAGAAGTATCAGAAGCCGACGAGCTCATGCTATGGGACAGAATGGTGATGGTACCATTTGGTCTGGTAAATGGATCTTCTCATATGCAAAACCTTTATAAGAAATGGGTTAAGAAGAACAAGCCGTCTTTTAGCAGTGGCTCCTGCCGTCCTAACCCATCTCTGCCAAAGAAAGATGATGATGATGCACCGTGCCAACAAGCACCAATCCAACTAACCCAACAGGCATCAGAGGGTTCCTGTTATGTGACGTTCCTGGATGTGTCATCTTCAGAAGAGGAGTTTTCAAGCCACGAGGTAATTAATTTTGAAACCAAATCCGAAACGGCCCTTATCCCATTCCAACATCTCAAGGAGCAACCTAAGTCTCCACCAAAAGAAGAAATCGGTTCTAGTGGGACATCAAAAGAGGACATCACTCCCTTGAAGGAGTCGGATCTATATCCAGAAGCAGTCCGTGGAACCTTCATCCGTGAAGTAGAAGGTGAAAGGCAATTAACCTTTGTGGATTCAGAAGGCACTGAACGCCACTTGAAGGTGGGTAGCAGTCTCCCAGAAGAGGAGTTGTCAACTTTGTACAACTTGTTGAAAGAAAATTTGGACGTGTTTGCATGGTCTTACAAAGACCTAAAGGGGATTGATCCCACAATATGTCAACATCATATTGACTTGGAGCCTGATGCCAAGCCAGTATGGCAACGACAGAGGTGAATGAACCCGAATTATTCCACATTGGTGAAAGCGGAGCTGCTGAAGCTTCTAGAAGCCGAGTTCATCTATCCAGTGGCAAATAGTGAATGGGTTTCGCCCATCGTGGTTGTACCCAAGAAGAATGGCAAATTGCGAATATGTGTGGATTTTCGAAAGCTTAATTCCAAGACGAAGAAGGATCACTTTCCTATCCCTTTCACAGACCAACTGTTGGACATAGTGGCAGGACATGAGCTTTATTCTCTTCTGGATGGATTCAGCGGATACAACCAAGTCCAAATCGCAGAAGAAGACCAATCCAAAACAACCTTCACCACAGAATGGGGGACCTACGCTTACCGAGTGATGCCATTTGGGCTCTGCAATGCCCCTGCTACTTTCCAACGAGTCATGATGGCTGCATTTCAAAATCATCTGCACGATTTCATTGAGGTATATTTGGATGACTTCTGTGTCTATAGTTTGATTAGTGAACACTGGGAACATCTGGAACAATGCTTTGACCGATGCCGGGAGTATGGGATTTCCCTCAACCCCGACAAATGCATCTTTGGGGTCTCTTCTGGAGTTCTGTTGGGCCACATTGTCTCTGCATAAGGGATATCAACAGACCCTGCAAAGATCGAAAAGATCGCAACTCTGACAGCACCCACCACCCTCAAACAGTTGAGGGGATTCCTAGGCCATGTGGGTTATTACAGAAGGTTCATAGCCCATTTTGCGACAAAGGCAACTTCCCTGCACAAGCTTCTGAGGAAAGATGCAGAGTTTACTTGGACGGAAGATTGTGACAAAGCCTTCCACACTCTGAAGCAGTGTCTGATTGAGGCACCCATTCTGCAACCTCCTGATTGGACGAAAGAGTTCCACGTACACACTGATGCATCAATTGAAGGCTTAGGTGCTGTCCTCTGCCAAAAGGGCTCCTCGAAGTTGGATCAACCGATCTATTATGCAAGCCGGAAAGTCACTGATAGGGAATGGAACTATACAGTGACCGAGCTAGAGTGCTTGGCAATGGTGTTTGCCCTGGAGAAGTTTCGCCATTACCTCCTATCCACCCACTTTAAATTTTATGTGGATCATGAGGCCCTGTTCTTCTTGATGAACAAAGCAGATGTGAAAGGACGAATGATGAGATGGCTCCTTCTATTCCAGGAGTTTGACTTTGAGGTGATTACTAAGCCCGGTCGTTCCCATGTTCTGGCTGATCATCTGTCGCGTATCCCACAAACTGCAGACGAGGAGCAGGATGATCCAGACCTCCCTGATGCTTCCTTATTCTTGGTAGAAACTGTCACTCCCTGGTATGCGGACATTGCCAATCTGTTGGCAACCCAACAGTACCCTCCTGGTATTTCTAGTCAGGAAAGGAAGAAGCTCATGTTAGAATCAGCCCCCTACACCCTACTAGGTGGTGCACTGTACAAGAAGGGCAAAGATGAAGTGCTCCGAAGATGTGTTGCCGGGGATGAGATTGGGATTGTTTTGAAGGCTTGCCACGACGAGCCATGTGGAGGTCACTTTGCAGGAGAAGCTACAGCCAGGAAGGCTCTGCTAGCAGGATATTGGTGGCCTACCATTCACAAAGATTCCTATGATTACTGTAAAAGATGTGATGCTTGTCAAAGAATGGGGAAACCCACTAAGACAAGTGCCATGCCACTGCAACCTATCCTTCCTTTGAAGCCGTTTGAGAAGTGGGGCATTGACTTCGTAGGTCCGATCGACCCTCCTACCAGAAGGAAACAGAACAGATACATCCTCGTATGTACGGATTATGTCACAAAGTGGTGCGAAGCTAAAGCCCTAAAGCGGGACGATGGTAACAGCGTGGCCCTGTTCATGTATGAGAATATCATCACCCGTTTTGGCAGTCCCTTAGAGCTGGTAAGTGATAGAGGCACGCATTTCCTTAACAAAGTCATGGAAGAGTTGACAGAGTTGTATAAGATCCGCCATCGCAAGTCCACTCCTTATTACCCTAGAGCCAACGGCCAAGTCGAAGTCACGAATCGCATCCTCTGCTCGATTCTGACCAGAACAATTGCCGCACATCGTCGTGATTGGGACGATCGACTTACAGAGGCCCTCTGGGCGTACAGAACCTCTCATAAAGCAGCAACGGGACAGACACCTTTCCAGCTGGTGTATGGTACAGAAGCAGTTTTTCCTGTTGAACTGGAACTACCCTCTTTGAGAGTGGCTGTCAAAGAGCGTTTGGGGGATGACGATTCACTGCAACGCCGTCTCTTGCATTTGGAATGTTTGGACGAAATTCGTAGGATGGCTCTACAGTGCATGGAAGCCACGCAAGCTCGACGCAAGGCTTACCATGACAGCTTCATCAAGCACAAGGAGTTCAAAGAAGGTGATTTGGTCCTAGCCTATGATTCACGATTTGGAAAGTTTCCTGGCAAGCTCCAGCAGCGGTGGATGGGCCCCTATAAGGTACTTGTAGTCAACCCTAATGGCTCTGTCCAAGTGCAGACCGTTGATGCCTCTGATGATCCCTTTCTGATTAATGGATATCGCCTAAAGAAATACTTCCCTCCTTGGGGATCTTGACAATTACGGTCACTTGATCTTTTCCCTCATTGGCGCGGCACTGTACTTCTTATGATGATACTTCTGTTAGCCGTTCTTCAATCACTCCTAATGAAGTGGACGCAACCCTCTGTCCCCTCAAACCCCCCTTCCAGCCTTGATCTCTTATCCTCTATTTTCCACCAGCGACAGTGGCGAGGTGGGTTCTGACACATGGTCTTTCTACCATTCCCTTGTTCAATATAGAAAAAAGAAAAAAGAAAAAAGAAAAACAAAACAAAACATATCGGTCATGGGAGAAAAGGACTTAGGTCCCTGTCATGCCGACCTATCCTTCGAGAAGAAAGAAGAAAAAAACAAACAAATAAACAAATCTGTTATGAGAGAAAAGGAAGCAATTCCCTGTCATAGCAGTCCTCGTTCCAAGAAAAGGTGGTAAACACCCTTGGGCGAGAAGTTGGCTGTGGAAAAGGTGGTAACACCCAGCAGTCCAGAAAGTGGATTCATTAATTGATATCCCTAGGATCCAATTCCGAAGCTGCCTCCCTTGGTACGCTATGTCCTGGGTCTCTCTACAAAGTGACTACCTGTCCTCTAGCAGACTACATATTCCTATCCAACACAATGTTCGATTTGATGGCTACCTCCCTGGGTACGCCTCTTCAACAATTGATGACGCGATCTTCATCGACAAACAATTGAGTGATGTGAGCTTTCATCCTAACCGGATGGGGAAGTGAGTACGGTTGCCCTCTGTATCTATCAACAACGAGTGAGACAGAGGGTGGGGCGAGAGACCAGTCTTTTCCCTTCAAATCGAATGAGAGGTGAGAAGTGTGAATGAAGTGTTGCATGCACGGGATGGGCCTCTCAAAGCACAAAGCACGATTTGTTCTGTGCACTGCACCATAAGGCTCCCTGGCCTTCCTTCTCGCACCGTATGCCGGCACAGGGCGGGATGCACTGTTGCACCATCAACTGTGCACAAGGCATACACCCTTTGCACAAGTGATTGTGAGGATTACATCAATGGGTTTCAGGAAAAGGCTGCCCTCCTGTATCTATCAACAGAGAGTGAGACAGAGGGTGGGTTGAGTGTGACTGGAGTTTCTTCAATCAATTACCGAGAGGTGAGATTGAGGGACGTTACGACACTTGGAGTCAGGTATGTTCCACTTTCCCTGTGCACCCACGGGATGGGTTTTTGCCGTCATCATAAGACACATCACCCTGTTCTGTACACTGCACTGTAAGGCTCCCTTGCCTTTCCCCTTTGCACTTATGCCAGACGGGTTGGATGCACTAATGCACCATCAATTGTGCACCCTGGCATACTCCTTCTGCACCATTCCCCCTTGTTGATTCCTCAACCGGGTATGAGATATGGGTTTTAATCATGCTTCCTCGAGTGATATTAGTCATGGGGCGAGTGACTGTTCTTTCATTTCAATTGAGTGACTGTGAGTTGAGTGTAACATCCCTCATCATCGACAACGAATTTCCTACAATTCCTTCCATCAGTTACCTCCCTGGGTGCTGCCGCATTGTCCCTTCCATGAAGGACGTGTGCCGAGAAGATGCCTTGGTCCCTCCAGCACCGACAACAACACTGGACGTGCCATCGACACTCAACCTTGATTCTTGACGAAATGGGCCAAGTTCTTCTAACCCTACACTTTGGTTTCTTCGTGCCGGTCATGTTTTAAGTGTGGGGAAGTTAGTGGATGGTCTGTGGCATGGTCCTAGGTCCCTGTTGCTCGGTTAACCCTATCCGTTAAGGTCTTAAGTGTGGGGACGCGTCCCTGCGCGTCTACATTGCATATCCTTTGCATATGCCTTATTCTGCTCATGCATGAATGCTTTGCCTTGCTTTTACCCTCCTGGGGTCCCTTCCCACCCGCCCGGTTATGTTCCACCCACCCTTGGGGCTGTTCCCTTGCAGTTTTCCTTCATTCCCTGATTTTGAGGTCCTGCCATGTGAATGCCTCTTACGTTTACCAAAATCCAAATCCAACCTTATAGCCTTGTTCCTCCCTTTGAATTGATCATTTTTTCTTTTTACCTACCCCTGTTCCGGTGCACGGTTTTTGAGTTATTAATTTTTGAAGCATTTTGCGCAATTTAGCCGGTTTTTCATGTGAACGCGCTTTTCTTGCTTCGAAACTAGGATCTGATGTCATAGTCCTGCCAACCACTTTTCCCCTGCCATTTTTCCTTTTTATTCCGCGTCATTCCGATACATGGTTTGTCCGTTATTAATTTTCCGGGTTTTTCGCGCCTTTTTCGTGTGTATTTTTGACATTTTTCCATGTGAACCTGCCCTATTTACATCGGAATTCCAATTTGATTTGACAGCCGTGTCCCTCGTACCCTCCCCTACCTTTTTCCTTTTTCCTCCACCCTTTTTCGACTTCTGGATTTTTACTTATTAATTTTTAAATGAGTTTTCGGGAGTATTTTTGGAGGTTTTCACATGTGAACCCCTCCTACTTCTGCCGGAACTGCGGTTTAACGTGATACCCCTGTGCCACTCCTTCTTGCAGACATTTTTCCTTCTTACTCCATGTCATTCCGGTGCACGGTTCGTCCGATATTAATTTCCGATCCCATTTTCGGGTTTTTTTTTGGGTTTTTTCCATGCGAACGGGTCTTACCTCAGTCGGAATTATGTTTTGATGTGATCGGATTGTCGGGCACATCTTTTTGCACAGTTTTCCGTTTTTCCACACCTCATTCCGATGCACGGATCTTTCGATATTAATTTTTAAATTGCGTTTTTGATTCGTTTTTTGTGTTTTTTGCACGTGACCGCCCTTTATCCCTCCCGGAACCCTCGTCCCATATTTTTCTTGTTTCCCCCCTGTCGTCCTGCCCACTTTTCATTTTTACAATATTTCGTTTTGATGTCCGGATTGGGAGTTATTAATTTTTCTTTATTTTTACGTTTTTCTCACGCTCGTTTTGCGCGTGAACGCGCCCTTTTTCGATTTAACGCGTCTCCACGCGCCCCAGTCGTGTCCGCGTAACCCGTACCGTCTTCCTCGCGCCATTCCAATCCCGTCACGGCAAATTTTTTTACCCCGCCCCGCGCACGTGCGCGGGACGGGGATACGCCCCCTTTTAGACCCTGCCCACCCCAACCTGCCCGCCCACCTTTTATTTATTATAAAAAAAAAAAACGGACACCCCCTCCCGCCAACCGTCTCTTCTTTCTCTCTCTCTTCTCTCTCTCTCTCTCTCTCTCTCTCTCTCTCTCTGCGTACCCTCCCTCCCCTCTCCTTCCTCCCCTCCACTCCTTCTCCTCCCCCCAGTTCGCCTCCTCCTCCCTCCTCCTTCGCCTCCACACTGCCCTCCTCCAGCACGCCTTTTCCTCCCTCCGCCCACCCCGCCTTCTACTTCCTCTCCCCACCACGCCTTTTCCTCCCTCCGCCCACCCCGCCTTCTACTTCCTCTCCCCACCACGCCTTTTCCTCCCTCCGCCCACCCCGCCTTCTACTCTTCCCCCCACCACGCCTTCCATCTCCTCCCAACGCCCCCACCTCCTTCTTCTCCTACCTAGCGCCTCTCCCCCCCACTCCCCCCGTCTGCTTCCCTACCCCGCCGCCGCCCAGGGCCGCCCTCGACAGCGCCCGCCGCCTTATGCTCCTCCCCGCCCTCCTGCTCTTCCCCCACCCTCGCCTCCTCCAGCGGCCTTCTCCACCCCTTCTCCTTTCCCAGCGCCCGTCCGTCGTTGCCCTTCCCCCAGCTCCGCCCGCCACGGCCTCTTCCTCCTCCACCGTGCCCGCGGCCTCCTCCTCCTCGGCCGCCGCAACCTCCCCTTCTACCAATACACCTCCACTTCCTCCCTCCCTCCCCGGCCGCTTGGCCCGCGTTCGCCGTCGATTCCGCCGCCGCCAGCAGCCACGCCGCCAGAAGCCGCCTCCTCCCCCTCTGCCACCTCCTCCCACCCTTTCACCTAACTAAGGTTAGTTACTAACCTTAGTTTAATTAGTTACTAACCTTAGTTTAATTAATCACTAACCTAAGTCAACATTTAACTAGGGTTAGGTTAATAACTCATTTAACTAGGGTTAGGTTAAATCTAACCTACCTATAGTTAGTCCACTAACCTACCTCAGGTTAGTTAGTCTTACCTAGCCTTAGTTAGACCTAACCTACTTAACCTTAACTAACCTGACTAGACTTAGGTAGACTTACCTGACTAGACTTAGGTAGACTTACCTGACTAGACTTAGGTAGACTAACCTGACTTATCCTACTAACCCGACTTAATTGACTTATGTCTCATTGACTAATGTGACTAATGTGACTTAATTAATCACTACATATATTTTTCCATAAAAAAATTTCAAAAAAATTTCTAAAAATTCATTGTGCCTATTGCCAATTTTTGGAACTTTGTCTGCTGGGAATTGCCTACCCTATAATTTCTGAAAATTCCATATTTCCTAAATTTACCCCTAAATTGCCAATAAATATAGAAAAATCATTTAATAAATTGTAAAAAAATCCTAAAAAAATCTAAAAACCTTCTAAAAAAATTTCCCTCACCTCCCTTGCTCATTTTCCATTTATTCAAACATAAAAAATCACAACTAAAAATAATAAAAAATAAATAAAAATAACAAACCAACACAAACCAAATTAACACATCTGCTAAGATGTTGTTATTTTGGAAGTGGATTGAGAGTGTTTTGGATGATAATGATTGTGTTTTGGAAGATCATGATGTTTGTTGATGGTTTTGTGATGTTCTGATAGGTTCTGAATGGTTCTGTATACCTTCTGTTTTGTTCTGTTTTGGTCTGTTTTGTTCTGATTGTCTTCTGTAAGGAGGGATGGAGTATTGATTGATGAAGAATGAGATATTGTGAAAGCTTAGTGAATGGTTTGTGAGAGTTTGGAATGATTTGAGAATGAGTGATGTGGTTTTGATGACCTTCTGTAACCCTCTGTAGGTCTTCTGTAGAGCTTCTGCTTCTGTTTCTGTTCTGTCTCTGTTCTGTTATGTTCTGGTACTGTTCTGTAGACTGTTCTGTATGCTTCTGTAAGTGTTCTGTGGAATGTATGTGTGACTTTGGGGAAAGTTTTCTAGCCTTGGAAAGAGGTGAATACAAGTGCAAAAGAGCTGAAAGAAGTGGAAGAAGTAGCTGCTGAAGACTCAAGAGAAGACTAGAGTGAAGTGATAGTAGTGAGCTGTGAAGAGACACTGTAGTGGCTCTGGTGACTCTTCATATCAGACATACCTCTTGGGAGGGGTATCCACGACCTAAGAGTGATTATTGAGAGTAATTTTAGAGAGATTGTAGTGAGGATATGATGTATTATTGATGGAGTGAGATAGAGAGAGTCAGAGATAGCCAATTCTACTCAAACAGAGTGATTGTATATGAGAGATTGAGAGAGAAGACTATGAAGATATTGAAGATGAATACTATGTGATGTATTTCCATTCAAAGATGGTGTATTTCTTTGCTTTCTTTGTTCCATTGATGGATTTTGTGAAGATGTTGAAGAATATGGTTGATTCTATTAAAAACCGTGGGAGATTTACATGATGCTGCATGAAGATTTGTTGTGCCTGGTGTTCTTTTCTTCATTATGATCATATGAAACATGATAAACAAGCTTGTTGATGTTACAAGATAGATTTTCTTGCAAGAGAATTCCCTTTTCCTTGGTGTTCCTCTTGGGGCTCCAGAGGCACGCACTAGAACGAAACTAGAGGTACGTGAGAAGAGAGAAGGTAAAAATCAAGGCCGAGAACAATAGCAACAAAAGCCTTCTTTGATGCCCTTGCAACACTCTTTAAAGAAGTCCCAATGGCGAATCAAGATTTCCTAGCTAGATCTGTCCTAGAAATATTGATGTGATAGGCCAACAAATGTAGTCCCATTGCCAATCTTTAAGCGAGAGTACAATGAAGACCCTGATCTTAATGTAGCTGAGTTCATGGTAGCGTGTATAGCCAATATTCCATAATCCCTGAGCATTGGGTGGCAATATTCCCCGCCACCACTTTCAAAGGCATGGCATTTTAGTGGTATGAGAAAGATATAACATGAACCTCTAGCATGTGGGACTAAATTCAAGTATGAAGATTTTGAAGAGTGGATACGAGAGGAGTTCATGAATTTAAGTCAATCCTCTAGTTAACAAATGGAAGCATATGTCTCTAGAATGGAATCTATATTAAAGAGATGGACCAACCATCCCTTGGATGATGAAGGCATCTAGAAGGGACTCTTTCTTAGAGGCCTACAACTAGAAGTTTGTAAGTTTGTAGAGCTAAGGAGACCAATTAACTACAAGATGTAGTGGAAGGTAAGAGACTATACAATGAGGTTGAAGCAAGACTATTGATGACCTCAAGAAGAGGAGTCTTACCTCCTCCCATTCCAGGAATGGTATACCCACCAAACAAATGTAGTCCCAGGGACTGTTCCCTACCTCTACCCTCAGATGTAAATAGTGCTGCAATACAGTGCATTGAATCCATAGTGGCCCTGCAATGATGGTTCAACTACAACAATAGTGGCCTCAAACAATTTTCCCAATGACAACTCAACAACAATAGTGAAACCCTACCAACATGTAATGTGTCCGCTCGTCCACCTGTGGGACACATCTTAGCAGCCCATCGGAAAGAGAGTCTAGAAAGCACCACCTGGCACTCGCAAGGAATGCCACAGGGTTTGCGACCTAGGTCTTCCCAAGTTTGCCCTGAGCGAAAATATCCGGCCGTTCCCACTTAGGATCGAGGGATTCTTTCCTATCAGCAAAGTCTCTAGGAAGTAGCTAGCGTCGAGCTCCAGATAACCCACTTTGAGTAGGAACAATAGAGTCAAAGGGGATTTAAGCTGCACTTTCTTCATGGATAATGGGAAACGAGAGGGATGCGAAGCTCAACCTCTCTACCTATAAGGCATAGTCCCATTCCGCTCTCCTAAAACAGCATAGATCGGGATTCTACTCTACTGACGCTAGGTCTTCACAGTTCCATTATCACGACTTTTAAGAAAAGTTCCCAACTAACCGAGACGACCCTTCCATAGGACAGACCCAAGTCACATCCACCACACTTTCCTTGGGTTGCTTAATTATCTAATTACGTACCACCATTAGGGCAAAAAATGCTTCAAAAATGGCACTTGTAAGAAAGTGATTAAGTTGCTAATTAGTTGAGGTTTAGGAAGAATAAAACCTCTAAATTTGGTTGTCCAGATGTGATTAATGAGAGAATATTTGGTTCATTGAAGAGGTCGGCCATTAATTGCCCTCATCTTTTAATCCAGGTCAGGGGTCACCTTTTCGGCCGTTTTTGTCTTGGAACTCGAGAGATTTTGTATTTTTGAGATTTTTGCACAAAAATCGCATTTGTTTGCTCCCGCGTTTTCTTTCTACACACTATTCTCTTTCGCCATTCTTTTTGTTGCACTTGCTTCCTATCACTGTGAGATTCTTGCTCGGTTCATTTGCTAAAATGTCTAGTAGTACCTCTTCAAATAACACAGGCGCAAGCACATGTAAATACAAGCTAACTGTTCAGCTAGATCCGATTTACACATCTTGGAGAAGTATACATCATCGAGTATTAATAGATGAGATCGAAGCCAAAAGGTTGCGAACACAAGGAATGAAGCATATAGATTTGTGGGTGGACGGAAATATTTATCCCAGGCATCCTTCTACAGGTAAACCACCTCCTTTTTTCAATGTCCATGACTATATACGATATGTTGGAGAAGGTTACAATGGGATGCTTGGCTACTGTATGAGGTTACACATATATAGCTCAAATGCACGAAATGAAAAAAGCACTAGAAACTGCACAAACAAATATTTTAGAGTTGACAAGTCAGATTGATGTTTTGAAAAATGTTAACAAGTCATTGCAGGATAAGCTAACATGCTTGAGAGAAACTCCAATAGGATTTAGAGAAAGGAAGAGACCATTAAAAAATATAACCAACTTGTGTGAGAGAGCAAAGAAAAGGAGACTAAATCTTACAAAGAAATATGTCTCTAACATATTAGGCATCAATATCTGAGAGAATGAGGAAAGAATCAAACTTTTGAAGGAAACCATGAATAAGAAAGATATTTTGAGGATTCTTAAGTCACCCGAAAATGCGGATTTGAGAGGTCCAACTCTCAAAGAGTTAGTGAAGGACTTAAAAGGCATGGGTGATACTGTGGGTATAAGTCAGAAAGGTTATCGTGCTATCTCTGGATTATGGTTTAAAAATCTTAGACGCAATAGGGTAATTGCATTTGGATTGCCCCGAGCCCTTGCAGTTTCGACTACAAGAATTGCCATGAATCGCAAGATTCCACATGTTTTTGGAGATTACATTCACATCGAAAGGTCTATGTCCTATGAAAAATAAAAAAAGGCAATTTTTTATTACAATGCGTTTAACAATATATGGGTTGATCTAAAAAAGGTGCAAATTGCAATGGTTCACATGTATAAAATCACAGTAGAAGAAAGTTATGGTGTTCTAAAGTTTGTCTTGAAGTTGGATGAAGCACAGATTCAAAAGGGACAGAAGATGGAAAGAATTAGCATTTGCCTCATGAACATGGCATTGGACCATAGCAATGGTGAGGGCCAAGCTCCATTGCATAAGATCCAATCCAAGATGGAGATTTGGTGGATTGGTGCAGCCCAAGTACCAATTGAAAATCATCAGACATTGAAATGGTTGTTCAACCATACAGGTATTCCAAATATCATTAAGTTTCAAAGTGAAGGTGAAATATTGGTAGTTGATGGGGTTGGTAATTTTAATATGGAATGGCATATGAGTGCTGATTTAAAAACTATCAAATGTATTCTTGGAATATGTAATGGTGCAAAATATCCTTGCATTTATTGCATGGAAAGTATTGGATCCAAAGATTGGAGTAGTTTGTGACCAGTAAGAAGAGCCCCAAATAGAGACTCTATAGACTTGAGTAAATTTAAAAACATAGAAGACATTTGGGATCCCATTCTTTCATTCTCTCTTAAAGAATGTTCATATTTGTACTTTGCATGTAGAGATTAGAATAATCGATAAGCTTCTCAGGTTGCATCTTGACTATGCATATTCCATTAAGCCATTATCTTTATCAGATGAGTGTATTGATAAATGCGAAGCATTACTATCGAAAATGGGATTTCATGGAGGCCAAGTTCACTTGAGAAATGATCCAATACTTTCAGGAAAAACAAGAGATATCTTGGCCGATGTCTCTATGGGAGGCTCAACAGCTAAACGATTCTTAGGAAACCATTCAGGAAAGTAGGTGAATGTGGCTTGGGAGTGTTGGAGAGAGCTATGTGAGATCACAACAAATGTTGCAAGCATGCCGAGGCTTGCGTTTTGTAGAATGGAGGTTTGGATACACCTTGATGTTTTTTTGAAACTGCTTAGGCAACATAAGACAACATATACATATGCGAAAGAGTTCAAAAGATCAATCACAAATCTTGTTCAGGCAATAAAAGAGGCATGGGGAGAAAAAGATATCACTTTTTATCCGATAAAATAACAATTATTTAATATGGATTTATTTTGACAGGTTTTTCAATTGGTATAAAATAAGTGTTACTTTGTATTGCAACATATTCTTCATATTCATGGGCCTTACTTTGTGGAGGAGCATGGCCCCTTAGCAACTTATAGTAGCCAAGGCATGGAAAAATCCCACTATCAAGCACGCACAAGTTATTTTCGAAGCACAAGGCATGGGGGAGGAGTTACAAAAAGCAATGCTTTGGAGGAGCTATTCAATTGGTTTTTTCGACGACAACTTCAAAGAATGCAGATAAAAGATGGCAATGACACATGAGCAGTCACACTTGGAAGTACACATTCATTCATATCACCAAGGTGTGCTAGAAAACTAGATATAGACACAATGCATGCACCTGGACTGATAGTTGAGTTAGCTGTATACAAAGCTAGCTTTCCAAAACTCTCACATTCTCTTCCTCCTCATGAATCTTTCCTCTATAACGTAGAAATTTTCTTCTCTTGTAGCCGCTATAGATTTTACATCAGTTCGGTTTGCAGCCAAGGCGTAGGATGTGAACGCCAAAAAGTATCCTGCTCTAGAAGCAGAGTAACCTGGACCGTAGCCAAAAATCCTAATTGTTGTAGTCTTTTCCAAAAACATTACTTTGTGGATATTATATTGTAATCTTGAGAAACCTAGAAGCCTTGCAAGAGCTTTAATACAAAGTATGGGCCATGCTGCATCCTCTGAGAAACTACTATGAGTACTAAAAAGGAATTAGGGTCAATCCTAGCCAAGTAGTGGACGAGTGCAATGTCTTTCAATGTACTACCACTAGCTCTCGATCCTTTGCCACATCCCAAGAAGTTATATGAATCAGCAATCTCCAACTGCAAATAACACCCATACCAAATGACCGTGAAACTCAAACCTACCAATGTGTAAAAGCAAATTCAAAATAATCTTACCACTTGGTTTTCATCGTACTCCAATTTAACTGGATTCCATAAACTTATTGATGATGATGTCTCATTGGTGTTAATCAATTCTTTAACGTATTCAGAATCCTCTCTTTCAAAATTGGAAATCCCAAGTTGGCTTTGCATGCGATCGAACTCCTCATCAGTAATACTCAACTCTTTCTCAGCTTCTTTTGCCTTTTCAAAACAAAGAGAGAAGGCCTCACCAGCATCAATAAACTTATCATCTACAGTTTCTTTATCAAGTTTGAGTATCTCTTCCTTTGATTCATTCTCTGTGTCAACTATCCCATTTGCAGCATTAGAAGCCTCTGCAATAATGGCTAGACAATAATCTTCCCTAAGATTGAAAAGTTTTTGAATATCTGACAGTAAAATGTACTCCTTCTCCTTGAAAGGTATAGATGGTAGAGAAGGAACAGTATAGTGAGAACTCTCATCAGTTGCAGGGTTTGCATTTCCTTGGCTCTCCTCAATGATGGTCTCAGCTTTGAAGTGAGCAACATCCAACTTCTCAGCAATAGAAGCCTCAAAATCTGCATCTACAACCTCCTCTGTTTCCTTTTCATCTGCCAGGTCATCTAACATACAAAAGCTAGCAGACTTCGCTCCTTCCAACTGTTGCTCATCAGCTTTCAGAGGATATTTGACAAGGGTGAAAACAATAAAAGCAACAAACTTTGACATAATCTTGTAGTTCTTGGAATGAGTGGAGCACAATATGTCTCTTGCATAAAACCTGTCTAGAGAGTGGGCACCACACCTCTTAGTAAACACTGACTTTTCATTGCCTGTTGACCCAATGGGAACATGGACATATTCCTTTGTACCAACTTCAATAGTAGGACTTGCTAGAATTTCAAACTCCAAAAAGTCCTCCAAAAACTATTTTTTACAATATTGCAAAACACTGTCAAGGTCCCAAACAGGATTAAAGACATTCTTAACAACTCCATAGAAAGAGAGATCCATGCCATTCTAAAGGATAAAGTCAAGAAGCCTCTCTGATGGAGTGACATCAATAAGCTCTGATACTCCAAGAACTCTCATTGCATACTTTCCCTTCCCTAGAGATGTGCTTGGCATTCTGACACTGGTGGCAGAGCATGGGGAAGAAACAGAATGCACAGGCTCATCATTTTTGTCTTTCTGGCTCTTTTATTTCCTCTTCTGCATGGCAAGGACAAGGCAAACTGCAAGAAAAGTTTATGTGGATAGGAAGGACAGTGGGGGTAGAAGGAAGTTACAATTTGATGAATCTGAGGAGGAACTCTCTTCAAATATTGCTGAGGCTGGGCCATCAGAGGCCTCAGAGCATTTTGCCACAGAGATCCCCCCTACACCAGGTGTTGGCCTGGCATCTTCCATGGAGTTAAAGCATTTCAATGTAGAGAATGTTTCTTCTCGTGAAGTTGAAGAAGCAAAGGGTGAGACTTCCCCTGTGAAGGATTCATCCCCTCCAATTGCACCCGAGCCTACTTCTGTTGGAGCCAGTGAGCCTCCCAAGCCACAAAAGAAAAAGAGGAAGTCTTGGTTCTTCTACATGCAAAGGTGTTTCAGTGAGATTAGAAAAGCCCAGAGAGCTACAGAGCACGTGATTCCAATGGCTGCTTTCATAAGAGTTGTTAAAGAAATCTCTGACAGATTGTCTAGAGTGGCAAATGTCTCTGGTCTTAATAAGAAGTGGCAACTCTCAGCAATTCTTGCTCTACAAGAGGCTGCAGAAGATTTTCTCATTGATTGCATGAACGATGCTTACATTGCTGCTACGCATGCTCATAGAATTACCCTAATGAATAAAGATTTTAGCATGATCAGCAGAATCAGGTATAGGTTCAATAAAGTGTTGAGGCCCTTGCCTTCCAATGATCAAAAAGCCTTTGAAATCCTTAACATTTCCCCGAAATTGTCCAGGAAAGGAAAAAAGCTAAAGGTTGAGGATGTAACTCACCTTTACTCTACAAGGGGTGCCACTCAGCAGGAGTCTATCTTGAGTGAAAAAAGGCAGGAGGTCTTGGAAACTGAAGACGAAGTTTACAAGAGGAAAGCCGCATCACTTGCTCCCATCAACTACGAGAGGATGGGTAAAGTGTATGGGCAAATACTTGTGAATGTTTATGTGGAACCTGAGGAGGATTACCTTAGTATATCTCCCGAGGACAAGCCCATGTTGGAGAAAATGGATGTCCAACTATCTGACTCCGTTGTTTTTTATTGCATAAGTTAAGGCTTATAGGTTCAAGTATATTTTATATGTAACCTGTATTGATTTTGATCGATTCAAATAGCTTTTTCTATTGATTACAGGGCATTCGTCTCCTCTCTCACTCTCGATATCTATAGAGCCATATATGTTGTTGATCCACTTCTCTCAATGGAACTATTTGCAAGATCTGGGTCTAATATTGCACCATTCTTTCGTACTTTTGATAGTGTGACAAATTACCACATCTAGGAGAAGGCAGCAGATAAAGAATCAAAAGAGCAAACATAAGCATATACAAGCCTTATTATTTTGGCTTTGTACATTTATATGACATTTTTGTACCTCATGATGTAATGAACTTCTTCACTTATAAATTGAATGTAATGTACATTTATTTCTATACATTCAAAAGGAAACTTGCTTCATGATAGCTTATGAGTTCCCACTAAGAAATATCTTAAGGACAGTCAATTAAGATAAATTCCTACAAAGTTTTCATTCTCAAGGCTCAAAACTCACAATTGTGGGAGACAAACAACTTGTACAAGAGAAAGAGCACTAAGCTCTTTTACCAATTGTTACGCCATTCACTTTGAACTTATATCTAGGGGATGTATTGTCTAGCAATTCCAAGGTATCCCTCACATATTTCAGACTCCAATTGGAAGTAACATTCACCTCCTTTACTTCTTCATGCGGAAAAACGTGCACTGCAAGTTTATATAGTGTGCAATTTGTATCGGAATTCAAGGGGACCCAAATACCCAATCTTAGTTTGTATCTCCTGTAATCAAAGCCCAAAGCAAGAGTTTGGCGAGGGATACTGTAAGCCAAAGCCAAGGATTGAGGGCATGCACTGTACCTCAAGATATCACCCTTATGGTCGCACTCTCTAGATTTCCAAAGTGTCCCTATAGTGTTGTCCAAATCCTCTTTCGAAAAGTTTCTACTTAGCCAGGATACCTTCGTTCTTTGTAAATTTGCTGTTTTGAAGCAAGCCATGAAGATATGGAGGGGTACAAACCATGATAAATGTATTCTTCTTGAGATCCTTCCAGCTGTCATGGACTTTTGAATATCTTGATATATTTTGAATTTGAAACTCTGCATTGTTACCTTGTCAGGAATCTCCCAGTTTAGAGATGAAAGGCTTCGCAATGGCAAATCTTTGATATTCCCATACCTATCTGCTTTAGAGGCAACCACATACTGTGCATAATATATAAAAACCTTGCATTCACTAAAAAAAGACACAGTTTGATCGGCATAAATAATGTCTGCCAACACCTTATGAATGGCACGGAAAGTCCCACTTAGGCTTTCCACAGGTTGCCATTCAATACTTGTTTACGGAAAGATATCTGCAATGACGAATCGATTTTTAGTACTTGCCTAAATGGAAAAGAATTACATACGTTATTCAACTAATAACTTACAATGTGTTTGTTGGGGAACACGTTCGTTTGGAGGCAAGTGTATATCCTTGGCCATGTAAACATGTTGCACCTTGACAAACCACCCTTCGGGCATAATTTTGAAGGCAATGATACGCCCCTTCCAGTGATGTTTTATATCATCTCATTTTCTTCTTTTCACCTTATGAGAGCCCTTGCAAGATGGCAACATGGTAACCCAATTGTTTACAGTAAAGGTTTTGGGCTCCCAATTTCCATCTGCTCCCTGGCTATAGACTGTGCAAGAGTGTATTAAACGAGAAGGGCACCTAGAGGAAGCCATGAAAAGAATGAAAGTGCAGAGAAAGAAGCTCAAAGAGGGGTGAATGAACTAAAAAATAGCATCAAGAACACAAATAAATATGTATTGGGCGCCAAAAAGAATATTGAAAGATCTCTCGACTTTCAAAAAACTCATTATTAATTTCATCACATCTCTGTCACGTATTTTGTCAGATTTGTGAGTAAATAACATCTTTGGGAATCCAAAACATGTTAAACTTTGGGGATTTTGGCTAAAAAAGAAGAGAGAATCACGAAATGGACTCCACTATCTCTAAAAAAGAGGAGACAAGAATACCATATTCTTACACACGTGGAAAACTCTCTTTGGCCTGTTTCTTAATCCTGTGATTAACAAAAGTGCATTTTTGGAAGTGTTTTTGGCCATAATGATTATGTTTGACATGCAAAAGAAGCTTCCTTAATTAATCAATTTAAACACAGGTTCCTTCCGTAACTTAGGCACTGACACAAAAACAATGTCAAGCAAGTTCCTTTTTCAAATATCTGATCTTTATTTATCATAGTCCCGGAATACATCAAGTATCATGCCCGAAGGCTATCCCAGCAATCAATAGGATTGCTCCTCTAAGTTCTGCCCGTAGACTAGTACACGGGCCTCGAGATCCCATCTCGAGTCACGTCGACCTCTTGTGCGAGATCCGAAGGCAAGGAATTTATAGCCAGAGCCTCCCTTGGTACCCAAGTGTCCTCCCGCTCCAAGCAGCACCCACGGAGAGACCTCTCGCAGTGGGTTCAGTCCATATATCCGGCGTGGCTAACAACCCCCTTGGATAGGGCCAGGCAGGCAATCGGAGGTAATTGAACCTGTCTCTCCCTCCAAGCTTTTAACCTGAAGCATTAAGTGTTTTGCCTTGAATTAGTTCCTTGAGCAATGAAGTTCAAACAATGTATCTAAGTGTACAATCACGATCATTTCGGAGGTCGTTTGTACGACCAACTACTAAGGTGTGATTCCTTTCTCCAGAATGCTCCCAGCATTCGATCTTGGATCATTCGCAACTTGGCAAGATTCCAAGGGCTTGGCAACTAGGCTGCATGTTTTCCCTTTTCCTTCGGGTTAGGGTTTGTACCCTACCGACCCTAATTATCCTTACCTTTGGTCTCCTTGCAAGATAGATCATGGACAACCCCGTTGTCCTTGGTTAGTCAACTTGCTAGTTATCTCCTAGATCCCTTGTAGTACCTATGTACCTTTATCTCTGATCTTAATTCATCAAGATTGTCTACCCCCCTGTGGTTAAGATGGTTCTGTTTAGAACAGTCCTACTCCGTCTTAGGTATAATCTTCTTAAGCCTTCTTAATAATACTCACAGGCACTTAAGCTTTTACCTATCCCTCTTGAAGTCACCAAGGACTTTGACATGGGACTCATGGATCTCAGTCCCTTTAGGTAGATTACAAACAACATTGAATTTTCCCAACAACTTTAATGCACACAACGTATTGCCATGCCTTCATTTCAATGCTTACAATTTTGATATAATCCATACATTATTTTATGCCACACATGCGAAGGTACTTTCTAATCTTAACATTATCCTCTATGTAGTTATTTACATGGTCTATAACCTTCTTGAATGATCTAACTTTATGTGATCATTGTATGAGTCTAGCTGCACTTTAATCTTTTCTATAGATTATTACATGTACCTTAGAATCCTTCTTGCGATACGAACATGCACTTTGTTTCTTTCAATGTCCTCTGAAATGCATTTTAAGCAAGAACTTGTGCAAGGAACAATGCACTTTATGCAAGAAATCTTGCAAGATGTTTTTGGTAATTTACAATGCAATTATCTAATCAATTTCACCTATTATGATGTCATCTTACAACAAAAATTATCTTGCTTGTTACATACATCACAACTATGTTCACACCTAGGAAATTATCAAACATGCAATTAATGTGATGCATGTGAATATGATTTTTCATTGTGATAGTTATAACCTATGATTTAATAATAGAGCAACCTGGGTTTGGAGTGATGTCTTGATTCCAGTGGTATTGATGCCTGATGAACCGTTCGGAGTTGTGGTGCCACCTTGTTTCAAACCTCCATCCACACTTGTAGGGTTTTTGGCCATCTTTGTGGAACTACACTTCGGGTCCATACTCGAAGACGCGTGTACAAGTGATAGAGTTCTTGCACTCTCCTATGAAAAACTCTCGCTGCCTCTCCTTGAGTGGAGAAAAAAATAATGAAGGGGGAGGGGCGTATTTTCAGAAATTCTTCTTCTTCTTCTTCTCTTCTTCTCCTCTCTCTCTTTCTTCTTCTTCTACTTCTTCTCTTATCCTCTCTCTCTCTCTCTTCTTCTTCTTCTTCTTCTTCTTCTCTTCTTCTCTCTTCTTCTTTTTCTTCTTCTTCTCCTCTCTCTCTCTTCTTCTTCTTCTTCTTCTTCTCTCTTGTTGTTGTTGTTGTTGTTGTTGTTGTTCTTCTTCTTCTTCTTCTTCTTCTTCTTCTCCTCCTCCTCCTCTCTCTCTGTCTTCTTCTTCTCCTCTCTCTCTCTCTCTCTCTTCTTCTTCTTCTTCTTCTTCTTCTTCTTCTTCTTCTTCTTCTTCTTCTTCTTCTTCTTCTTCTTCTTTTTCTTCTTCTTCTTCTCTCTCTCCCTCTCACACTGTCGTGATGATGATTAGGAGGGGGTGCATTGTTCCACAAGGGAGGGGGCATGATGTAGGCGACCAGGGAGGGGGGGGTACTATCAATGACCACGGGGGGTGCTGTCCTCCAGCCTCACGAGGGGGGGCTTCCTTTTATAGAGGGGGAGGGGTGGTGTATGAGGGAGGGAGATGGCTGTTCACAACCGCCACCCCTTCCACCTGGGGCTACATGCCCCCCTCTCTCCCTTTACTCACACACACTCTCTCTCTCCCTGCCATGCAGTCGGCAGGGGGAGAGAGAGGGAGAGTAAAAAAATTTGTCCTAAATTTAAACAATTTTAAGGGGTGGTTTCTCATGGGGGGGAGGTACAAGGGGGGGGCACGGGGGATATTACATCCTCACCCCCTTAGAGGAATCGAGATGTCCTCATCTCGAGAAGACCTAGGGGTATTGTTGGTTGAGAGTATTTTCATCCATCCAGGTGGCATCCTCTTCTAAATAATCTTACCACTGGATGAGGTATTCTCTCAAGGTCCTTGATCTCAAATGCCTCTCCCTAACATCTAGGATTCTATCAGGCCGTAGCTCAAGGACTCTTTGGCTAGGCATTACAATTTGCTGATCATCAAGTACATGATTCAGATTAGGTAGATACTTTTTCAATAGGCTAACGTGGAATACATTATGAATCTTTAGAGTTGCGGGCAGCTGTAGTCTATAAGCATTAGGTCCTAGGAACTTGGTGATCTTATAAGGTCCACAATACCTTGGACTTAGCTTCTTGCACTCTCCCAAGGATAGTAAACACTTTTTAGGGCATACACGAATGAAGACCATATCACCTTTAATGAAGGATCTGTCTTGCCGTTTCAAGTCAGCGTAAGCCTTCTGTCTATCCTTGGCAGCTTGAATGTCTTGTCTTATTGATTTGATTTGATCATCCATGTCTTCTAGCATCTGTTTTGAAGCTTCTACCCTCAAAGTTGGATCCGAGAAGTACAAAGGGGTACGACAATCATGCCCATATACAATGCTTGAAAAGGGGTCATCTGAATACTATGTTGGTAAGAAGCATTGTAGGCAAACTCAACCAGTGGTAAGTATTGAATCCACTTTTTGGGTTCGCGACAGCAGTATGCCCTAAGCATATCTTCAATGACTTGGTTGACTCGTTCTGTTTGACCATCATTTTGAGGATGGTAAGCTGTACTGAAACAGAGATGAGTTCCACTAGCCTCAAAGATAGCCCTCCAGAAGTGTGATGTGAAAAGAGAGTCATGATCACTAATGATTCTTCTGGGTAACCTATGAAGTTTGAATATTTCCTTGATGAATAATCTTGCAATGCCTGAAGCTTTATAGTTCGTCTTGGCAAGGATGAGATGTGCGACCTTGGTGAGGATATCCACTACAACCATAATAGATTTATATCCTCCCTAAACTTGGGGTAGGCCAACAATGAAGTCCATACTAACGAACTCCCATTTCATTTGTGGAATGTCAAGTGGTTGCAATTTCCCAGGAATTTTGACATGTTTTGCCTTAATGTGTTGACAAGACAAACATTCCGTGACATATTTTACGTCTCCCTTGAGCCTTTCCCAATAATAGCTCTTTCTGACTGCATTAAGGGTCTTGGCATAACCAGGATGTCCTGAGAAAGGGGAGTCATGGGCTTTCCACAGTATCTTCTGCTTGAGAGTTTGGCTTACAGGGATGCATAATCTTGTCCTAAAGTAGACAAGCCCACTACTGATGGAGAATTCTTGATACTTCGTCTTTAGCTTCGGGTCTTGATCCTTGATGGGGATCTCCCTTAGCATTTTCTGATAGACTGGGTTATGATATGCCCCCTCTTTTGCTAGCTCAAGAATCAGGTTGTTTGGCATTGATACCTTTGTGGCTAGAGACCTTGCTATTGATGGATCTTGCAAAATAAGAGAATTTAGAAATGCCTTGCGACGACTAAGTGCATCAGCAATTACATTCTCTTTTCCAGGCCTATAATTGATTTCAAAATCGTATTCTTCCAGCACTTCGATCCATCGACATTGCCTCATATTAAGCTCATTTTGGGTGAAGATCCATTTAAGACTCTTGTGGTCCGTTACTAAGGAAATTTTGTTACCTAGTAATTGTTACCTTGCAAGTAATGTCTCCAAAGTTTGAGAGCATAGATAATAGCCAACAACTCCAGGTCATGGGTAGCATAATTCCTTTCATGGCTCTTCAATTTTCTTGAAGAATATGCTACATGATGACCTTCTTGCATAAGTACACATCCTAAAGAAAGTGTGCTAGCATCAATTACCACTTCAAACTCCTTACTGAGATCAGGATGTTTCAGGATGGGTGCCGATACTAAGCTTTGCTTTAGTTTGTCAAAGCTAGTCTGTTCAGTAGGTGACCATACAATTGCAACTTGCTTCTTTAGTAGATCAATCAGAGGTGCTGCAACAATCAAAGCATAATCTTTGATGAAAATCTTGTACCACCTTGTCAACCCAAGAAAACTCTGTATTTCTTTGACAGAAGTTGGTGTTGGCCATTCCAGAACGTCTCTGACCTTAGCTAGATCTACCAAAATTCCTTCTGCTGATACAATGAATCCCAGATATTCAATCTGTCACTTGAAAAATGTGCACTTCTTATTCTTGGCATAAAGCTTGTGTGCTCTCATTATTTCAAGAACAATGCGAAGCTAGGGTTCATGATCTTTCTCCTGTTTTGAGTAAACTAGGGTATCGTCAAAAAAGACGAGTACGAAGTCATCAAGATAGGGCCTAAAGATATCTTGCATTAACTTGTTGAAGGTAGCAGGAGCATTTGTCAGCCCGAATGACATCACTAGGAATTCAAAGTGTCCATACCTTGTACTGAATGCAATCTTCGAAATATCTTCTTCCTTGATCCTTATCTGATAATATCCAGATCTGAGATCTATCTTTGAGAAGATCTTCGCCCCTTGAAGACAGTCAAGTAATTCATCTATTCTTGGAATGGGGTATTTATTTTTTATGGTTGCTTGATTCAACCCTCTGTATTCAATGCATAGGCGAAGCGTTCCATCTTTCTTCTTTTGGAACAACACTGGAGCTCCCCATGGTGAACTGCTAGGATAGATGTAGCCTTGATCTAACAGTTTCTTGAGTTGCTCTTTCAGTTCGATAGCTTCTGGGATGGACATCTTATACGGCCTCTTTGCAACCGGTGCAGCTCCTGGCACAAGTTTGATTTCGTGGTTGACTTCCCTTTACGGAGGAAGTTCCATCAGATCTTCAGGAAATACGTCTGCGTATTCCTTTAAACATGAAGGAAGCTCCGTCAGATCTTCAGGAAATACGTCTGTGTATTCCGTCAGATCTTCAGGAAATACGTCTGCGTATTCCTTTAACCATGAAGGTTCTTCTTCAGATATCTGATTCTAATCTAGCTTATTTAGTTTAATCAGATAGACATGTAGACCCTTTTGAACACCTTTTAATATCCGTGTTGCTTTTGCCAACTGTATTTTTGGCTTACCAGTCTCACCTTGAGTCGTGACTAGTTCCCCTTCAAATTTGCGGAAGGAGACTTGGCCCTTCCCACAATGGATGTGGGCATCATTGGGTATTAGCCAATCCATTCCGAGTAAACATTCGTGGACACCTAGGTTCATTATCCTGAATCTCACAGAAGTTGGCTTCCCACCTAGTAGGAATTTCACCTTAGCAGTTTACCTAGTACAAATAACTTCACGACCATTTGCTAATTCCACAAGTAAAGTAGGTGCATCTGTTGTGGCTATCCCTAATCTCTTTGCACAGATTGGTGAGATGAAGGAATGTGTACTGCCACAGTCAATTAGGGTTTTGAAGCTTTTACCTTGATATTCTTATGGCGTTTGAATCACCGAGAATTGGCGATTTGGACCCTTCCTTTGATACCTGTTCTTCTCATAGCGCCCTAACACTTTGATTTTGTTAGCAGAGATCACTCGGGTTGCTTCTTCATAGACATACTTGTTCTTCTTGACTTCCCGACTGCTAACGTGCAAAGTTGCATTTACGCGAGCTTCATAGATGAACAGCTTCACAATCTTTAAATCCTCCATCCACTTAATTCTCTTCAAGTTGGTTTGAAGGTACGCGAGTCGGTGAGCTACTATGTAGTATATTCCTGAGTCTCCTATCCATCTCCGCTCCGCATACAGAGGCGAAGGGTTATAGATGCGGTCTAGAATATCCATCATGCCAAGCCTCTGACAATAATTCGAGGCATGCATTGTAGTCATGAACATGACTTGGAACACCGAGAACTTGCTCCATGCTGCTTCATGACTCTGCGACCCAGCATCCATAAGTGAGTAAAGAAATGTTTTCAACAGAAAACACTCCTCTATTCTACTCACCTTCCCCTGTTTATCCCCTTATTCCCTTTATTTTCCTTCATTAAGTTCCCTTGTAATCCTTAAATCTCATTGGTGGTTTGCTCTGATACCAATTGTAACGTGTCCGCTCGTCCACCTGTGGGACACGTCTTAGCAGCCCATCGGGAAGAGAGTCTAGAAAGCGCCACCTGGCACTCGCAAGGAATGTCACAGGGTTTACGATCTAGGTCTTCCCGAGTCTACCCCGAGAAAAAGTATCCGGTTGTTTCCACTTAGGATCGACCTAAAGTCAAGGTTTCTTTCCTATCAGCAAAGTATCTACGAAGTAGCTAGCGTCGAGCTCCAAATGACCCACTTTGAGTAGGAACAACAGAGTCAAAGCGGATTTAAGCTGCACTTGGTTCATGGAGAATGGGAAACGAGAGGGATGCGAAGCTTAACCTCTTTGCCCATAAGGCATAGTCCCATTCTGCTCCCCTAAAACATCATAGATCGGGATTCTACTCTACTGATGCTCTAGGTCTTCACAGTTCCATTATCATAACTTTTGAGAAAAGTTTCCAGCTAACCGGGACCACCCTTCCGTAGGACGGACCCAAGTCACATCCACCACACTTTCCTTGGCTTCCTTAGTTATCTAATTACCTACCACATTATGTTTGACATGCAAAAGCAACTTCCTTAATTAATCAAATTAAACACAGGTTCCTTCGCATAACTTAGGCACTGACACAAAAACAATGTCAAGCAAGTTCCTTTTTCAAATATCTAATCTTTATTTATCATAGTCCCGGAATACATCAAGTATCATGACCGAAGGCTATCCCAACAATCAACAGGATTGCTACTCCAAGTTCCGCCCGTAGACTAGTACATGGGCCTCGAGATTCCATCTCGAGTCACGTCAGCCTCTTGTGCGGGATCCAAAGGCAAGGAATTTACAACCAGATCCTCCCTTGGCACCCAAGCGTCCTCCCGCTCCAAGCAGCACCCACGGAGAGACCTCTCGCGGCGGGTTCGGTCCATATACCCAGTGTGGCTAACAACCCCCTTGGATAGGGCCATGCAGGCAGTCGAAGATAACTGAACTTGCCTCTCCCTCTAGGCTTTTAACCTAAGGCATTAAGTGTTTTTCCTTGAATTATTTCCTTGAGCAAGGAAGTTCAAAGAATGTACCTAAGTGTACAATCATAATCATTTCGGAGGTTGTTTGTACAACGAACTGCTAAGGTGTGATTTCTTTCTCCCAAATGCTCCCAGCATTCGATCCTGGATCGTTCGCGACTTGGCGAGATTCCAAGGGCTTGGCAACTAGGTTGCATGTTTCCCCTTTTCCTTCGGGTTAGGGTTTCTACCCTAGCGACCCTAATTATCCTTACCTTTGGTCTCCTTGCAAGATAGATCATGGACAACCCCGTTGTCCTTGGTTGGTCAACTTGCTAGTTATCTCCTAGATCCCTTGTAGTACCTATGTACCTTTATCTTTGATCTCAATTGATCAAGATTGTCTACCCCCTTGACCATGGTTGGTCAAGATGGTTCTGTTTAGAACAGTCCTACTCCGTCTTAGGTATAATCTTCTTAAGCCTTCTTAATAATACTCACAAGCACTTAAGCTTTTACCTATCCCTCTTGAAGTCACCAAGGACTTTGACATGGGACTCATGGATCTCAATCCCTTTAAGTAGATTACAAACAACGTTGAATTTTCCCAACAACTTTAATGCACGCAATGTATTTCCATGCCTTCATTTCAATGCTTACAATTTTGATATAATCCATACGTTTTTTTATGCCACACATGCGAAGGTACTTTCTAATCTTAACATTATCCTCTATGTAATTATTTACACGATCTATAACCTTCTTGAATGATCTAACTTTTTGTGATCATTGTATGAGTCTAGCTGCACTTTAATCTTTTCTGCAGATTATTACATGTACCTTAGAATCCTTCTTGCAATACGGATATGCACTTTGTTTCTTTCAATGTCCTTTGAAATGCATTTTAAGCAAGAACTTGTGCAAGGAACAATGCACTTTATGCAGGAATTCTTGCAAGATTTTTTTGGTAATTTACGATGCAATTATCTAATCAATTTCACCTATTATGATTTCATCTTACAACGAAAATTATCTTGCTTGTTACATACATCACAACTATGTTCATACCTAGGAAATTATCAAACACGCAATTAATGTGATGCATGTGAATATGATTTTTCACCGTGATAGTTATAACCTATGATTTAATAATAGAGCAACCTGGGTTTGGAGTGATGTCTTGATTCCAGTGGTATTGATGCTTGATGAATTGTTCACAGTTGCAGTGCCACCTTGTTTCGAATCTCCATCCACACTTGCAAGGTTTCCGGCCATCTTTGTGGAACTACGCTTCGGGGCCATACTCGAAGACGCGTATACGAGTGATAGAGTTCTCGCACTCTCCTATGCAAAATTCTCGCCGCCTCTCCTTGAGTGGAGAAAAAAATAATGAAGGGGGAGGGGCGTATTTTCAGATATTCTTCTTCTCCTCTCTCTCTTTCTTCTTCTTCTCTTCTTCTCTTCTTCTCTCTTCTCTCTTCTTCTTCTTCTTCTTCTTCTTCTTCTTCTTCTTCTTCTTCTTCTTCTTCTTCTCTCTCTCTTCTTCTTCTTCTTCTTCTTCTTCTTCTTCTTCTTCTTCTTCTTCTTCTTCTTCTTCTTCTTCTTCTTCTCCTTCCCTCTCTCCCTCTCACACTATCGTTATGATGATGAGGAGGGGGGGAGGCGGCTGCATTGTTCCACGAGGGAGGGGGTGTGATGTAGGCGACCAGGGAGGGGGAGGCTTTTGTCAATGACCATAGGGGGGCGCTGTCCTCCAGCCCCACGCTCCCTTTTATAGAGGGGGAGGGGAGGTGTATGAGGGGGGGAGATGGCTATTCACAGCCGCCACCCCTTCCACCTGGGGCTGCATGCCCCCCTCTCTCCCTTTAGTCACACACACTCTCTCTCTTCCCACCATGCAGTCGGCAGGGGGAGAGAGAGGGAGAGTAAAAAAATTTATCCTAAATTTAAAAAATTTTAAGGGGAGATTCCCATGGGGGGGAGGTACGAGGGGGGGTCATGGGGGATATTACACAACAACCGAAATCAATAACCCGAGTCTCAATAGGATCTTTGAACCAAAATCAAAATAGATGACCCTCTGGATCAACCCAAGCAGTCTATGTAGTGATTACAAAGACTTTGCAAAACCCTACTATGAGTACTCCAAGCAGAGAAAATTTGAAGGACTATTTTTTCAATTCAATTGCAAGCATCAAGAAGGAGCTTATTGATATGATTACAGAAGATCTTCAAACACTAAAGGTAAATACTACCACCGTATCCAATACTGTGAGAGGTGGAAGAGATGTGATGCGATCTAATACATGGTGTGGAAAGTGCCATTAGGTAGGACATTTAGCCACTGAATGTACCTAAAAACCAACTATCCATGGATCTTTCTGTTCATACTGTTTAAGGAAGAACAATCTCTAAAGGAGACGCATGAAAGAAGGAAGTGAGATTCAACTTGCTGGAATCCAAGATGACTACCCAAGATATCAGACCAAAGCCTAGAGATTTTGGTCCTAATTTTGGCCCAACGAGGTTTCCTTCTCAAAATTATAGAGGATGACAATTTGGCGGTGGCTAGAGATCAAAAGCGAGTATTACAAATGCAAAGAAAAGGGACATATCTCACCAAATTTTCCAAACCCTATAAGGTCCATGGACTATAAGACCTTATGCGATCGATGCAAAGGCAAAGGCCACACTAAGACTATCCTAGTTGAGATCAGAAGTCGAGTGTTACAGATGTGAGAAAAAGAGACATATCTCACCAAATTGTCTAAACCTTAGAAGGTCCATGGACAACAAGACCTTATGCAGTCGATGCAAAGGTGAAGGCCACACTGCAAAAGACTATCCCAGTCATCTAGCTCTCATGAAAGCCAACACATTTGATAATTAATAGAAGACCCAAGAACCTGCCTCCAACTTGGTGGACATGAAAGTTTCTGTAATAATGCATGCCAAGAAGAGAGAACCCACAATTCCAAAAGAGAACACTACCTCTACCAAAATAGTGAAATTCAATCTTCCAAAAGAGAGACAAAACAATACAAAATAGAATAGTACAGTGCATAGTAGTTTAGTGCCACAAAAGGATACAAAGATAGTTACAGAAGCATGATTAGAGGTCCAATAGATAGAGGACGCAAAGTATCCCCAATGATAGAAGAAGTGCAGCATTGCCATTTCTAGAAGAAACATGAAAGATAAAAGTGGGTGTGGCCGCATTCCCTAGCAAACTAGAGAAGCATGTGGATCCCATCAAAGAATGACTTGGTCAAAGACCTAGAAAGCTTCAAACCAAACCTAGCATTCCAACAATTGCTAATGTTGTCCATCAAATAAAGAAATTTAAAAGTATATTGACAAGAAAACGTGGCCTAAGGATTGCTTCCACAGTTGCCCCCAAGTCCAATAAAGCCACAAAGCATGTGAAAGAAGTGGATATAGCTAACACCTTCCTAGATCCTAGTACCTCAGAGATTGGCATTTGGATTGAAGGATGCTTTATAGTGGATTCATTGATTGATGGAGGCTCATCAATGAGCATATGATGGTGTGACAATGAAGGATCTAGGTATACAAAAGGCATGCAGCCTACACAATGGCTTATTAGATTGGCAGACCAAAGTAGAATTAAGCCTTCGAGCATTCTCTCATATGTGAAGACAACTCTCGCAAGACGAGACTATTGGTTGACCTATCTAGTGGTAAAATCAAATTCCTACAGGAGCTCATATCCTCTACTACTAGGAAGACCATGGCTTTTTGAAGCAAGAAATTCCAATGTGAGCTCATATCCTCTATTGCTAGGAAGACCATGGATTTTTGAAGCAAAAGCACAAAAATATTGGTTGAAGGAAACCGTAACCTTAGATAGAGGACCCAACAAGGTGGTAGTAAAGTTATATGGCTTGCAAAAAGGTAATGGATCCACATTTATTGAAGTTGCGACAAAGTCCTCTAGCAAAGTTATAGACAGTTCATCAGTAGAGGAAGAAGCTATCAAATAGATCTTTCTGAAGAAAACAAAGGTGCAATCCCTGATAGTAAGCACTATAAGGTAACTCCCAAAAGAACCAAAGTCCTTGTCAATGGGTGAATATCTACTGCCTGAATCAGAAATGACTTCTGAAATTACTTCTGACAATGAGATAGAGGTATGGATGTACTCTTCTCCTTTATTACATGGCCATAGCAGAGTTAAAGACAAAAGCAAAGATAGAGATAAACAAAAAAGCAAATCTAGAGGCAGAAGTAGAAGCAGAAGATACAATAGAGAGTCTATTTTTCTCCTACAATGCCCCTACAAAGATAGAGATAGAGTCAAAAGAGGACAATGATGCAAGTCCAGATGAAGACAATGAAAGAGACATGGAAGAAGTTATTTAGCTTAAGAGAATGCTAATGAAGAGAAACCCCTAGAATCTTTGGAAGTTGAAACTCCCATGATATTGGACACAATGATTCTAGTACCCTTTGGAGTGGTAATGAATTGCATCATATGCAAAACCTCCATAAGAAATGGATTAAGTAGAATAGACTTTCTTTAGCAATGGCTCTTATCACCCTAATTTACCCTTCTTAAGAAAGGATGATGATGATGCACCTTAACAAACACTAGTCCTACAATCCAAGCAAAACTCAAATGGTTCCTGTTATGTCGCATCCCTAGAGGCATCCTTAAAAGATGAATCCTTGAGTTAAGAGATAATTAACTCTCCCACAAAGTTCAAAATAGACATGATACCATTTCAACATTTCAAAGAGCTAGTCAAATCCCCATGGAAAGAAGAAGCCGCTTCCAATGGAGCATCAGATGAGGAGGCCACTCCCTTGAAAGAGTCAGGATCTATACCCAGACACAATCTGTGGGACTTTTATCCATGAAGTGGAAGGGAAAAAGTAATTAACTTTTGTGGATACATATGGTACCGAACATCACTTGAAGGCGGGTATCAGTCTTCTAGAAGAGGAGCTATCAGTCTTGCATGATCTACCAAAGGAGAACTTGGACGTGTTTGCATGGTCATTTAAAGATTTAAAGGGGATTGATTCCACGGTTTGTTAGCATCACATCAACCTAGAGCCTAATGCCAAACCTATGAGGTAAAGACAAAGATGCATGAATCCAAATTACTCAACCCTAGTGAAAGTAGAGTTATTGAAACTCCTTAAAGCCAAGTTTATCTATCTAGTGGCCAATAGTGAATGGGTCTTTCCTATTGTGGTAGTACCCAAGAAGAATGGGAAGTTGAAATATGTGTGGACTTCTATAAGTTGAATTCCAAGACAAAGAAGGATCATTTTCCTATTCCTTTCACAGACCCAACTATTAGACACAGTGGTGAGACATGAGCTCTAATCCCTCTTGGATGAATTGAGTGGGTATAATCAAGTCCATATAGCAAAAGAAGATCAATCTAAAATAACTTCACAACAAAATGGGGAAGCTATGCTTACAAAGTGATGTCATTTGGGCTTTGTAATGCCCCTAGTACCTTTCAAATAGTGATGATGGCTGCATTCCAAATTCACTTGCATGATTTCATTGAGGTATATTTAGATGATTTCTATGTCTATAGCCTAATCCATTAGCATTGGGGTGTTGAGATATCGAGCTTCACTCGTGATATGCCAGGGTGACCGTTGTGCATTTATGTCACCGACGTGTTAGTTGCAGATGCGGTTGGTACACCGCCCATGAATAATAGCTACATGACAGCTATCCTTATCTACTCTAGTTCGTGGCTCAGTTAGTATGCCACCTTAGTTATTTGAGTTTGGTTTGAGACCCATATATAGGGTTCTTCTATTTCTTTGTAAGTGAGTTCTTTTGGCTTACACAACTAAGAAGAGGAAAACTGTTTTCAGCCTCCACCTTTGTGTGTATTCCCCCATTGTGCAAGCAAGAAAGCTACAAGTGAGACTCCTTCCTTCTCTCCCAAAATCTTGACATGGGGACACTTGGAGCAGTGCTTTGATCGATGCTGGGAGTATGGGATCTTCCTCAACCCTGATAAATGTGTCTTTGGAGTTTCTTCAGGAGTTCTTCTGGGCCACATTGTCCTACATATCAGGGATAGCAACAGACCCTACCAAGATTGAGAAGATTGTAACTCTAACCTTGCTACCCAACCTCAAATAGCTTAGGGGATTTCTTGGCCATTTGGGCTATAAAGGAGGTTTATTGCATACTTTGCAACAAAGGTAGTCCCCTTGCATAAGCTGTTGAGGAAAGATACAAAGTTTACTTGGACTGCTAATTGTGACGAAGCCTTCAATACTCTAAAGTTGTGTCTGATTGAAGAACCCATCCTACAAACTCCTAATTGGACAAAGGAATTCCATGTGCATATTGATGCATCTGTAGAAGGGTTAGGTGTAGTCTTATGTCAAAAAGGCTCCTTGAAGCTAGATCAGTCTATCTACTACGCAAGCCATAAGGTCACTAATCGGGAAAAGAACTACACAATGGTAGAGTTAGAATGCCTAGCCATGGTGTTTTCCTTGGAAAATTTCCAACATTACCTGTTGTTAATGCACTTCAATTTTTATTTGGACCATGAGGCGGATATGAAAGGCCAATGATGAGGTGGCTCCTTTTGTACAAAGAGTTTGACTTTGAAGTGGTTACCAAGCTTGGTCGCTCCCATGTTTTGACCGATTATCTATCATGGATCCCTCAGACAAAAAAAGAGGAGTAAGATGATTCGAGTTGTTTCCTTATTTTTGGTTGAAATAGTATGCAAACATTGCCAACCTCTTGGCCACACAGCAATACCCCCTAGCATCTCTAGCATGTTGAGAAGTAAGCATGTGAACTCTCCTTATACTGGAGAGGATAAGGGTAGCTAGGTGTAAATGAACTCGAGGATAGGGGAGCAAGGGGAACCCTAACCCTAACTTCTGTAGAGGCTATATAAACTGCCTAAAGGTCACTCTCACAGTGGAGAAGAGTATACTAGTTGTACCTTTGAACAACTTACCAAGTAAGATCTTCTTCTTGTACTTGAGCTCTCTCTCTCCCTCTTATGCACACTCTTGTGCTTCCAACTCTAATTTTTCACATGGTATCAGATCCATCTTTGATCCTTTATCTTCCCTCAACTTTCTTACATCATTAAGTGCACATGAGCTTTCAACTTCTACCTCTTGCCTCTTGACCACCATAGCTACAGCCTGACCCACCTCTGTTGCATTGCTGAAAAAGTAGGAAAAGGTGTGGTCTAGGCAGCATGGCATCTCTACATGTGGCATGGTCTGCAGGTGGCACATTCTTCTCAGCCATCATAGGGCTTTCATAGCCCCCCCTAGTGGGCCATCTCCCTCTGAGAGGGTTTGGAGAAATTCCTCCTCTACTGGATACTATGAGCAAAACCCTATATGTGGGTTTTTGGCAGCCATAGCCAAGAAGCTTCAAGCTTCCTATTCTTTCACTTTCTTCAATATGTAATCATTAACACTAACTCTAATCACTGAAGCATATATTCTGAAGTATGTTCCTAGTCTACAAGTAGCTCAAACACTCAGGGAACATCATAAGTTCACCGAGAAGCGTGACTTCAATACCGGTAATAAGTCAAGTGACTCACCAAGCTTGACAAGGTAATACCTAAGCATCTCAATCTTGAGATGAGTGCTTCTAAGTACTAAAAAGGCATTTAGTGACATCAATACTACTGCCCTATGAATATTGATGTGATTGAAATCTCCTCGGACTCTTCATCAAGTGTCAAGGTCATTAATCGACCTTGCTCAACCAAATGCTCGTACACTAAACCACAAGGTGGGGAAGAGCCAAAAGTCCAATCAAAGTTCATCTCATTGAAGCCTAAGAAAATAGTAAAACTTAAGTCAAGGGTTGTTCGGAGAATAGAACCACCAAAATATTATCTTGAGATATTACATATGTATGATTTCCAACCTTTTTCATCTTTACAATTTTAAAGTTGGTTATCATTTGTGGTTATCATTTGTAGAGCTATCAATTCTACTATTTAGTTCGTACTAGCTAGGTGTGAATGAACTGGAGGATAGGGGATCAAGGAGACACCCTAACCCTAACTTCTCTAGAGGCTTTATAAATTGCCTAAAGGTCACTCTCACAGTGGAGGAGAGTGTACTAGTTATACCTTTAAACAACTTACTAAGCAAGATCTTCTTCTTGTACTTGAGCTCTCTCTCCCTCTTGTGCACACTCTTGTGCTTCCAACTCTGATTTTCCACATAACAAAGAGAAGAAGAAGCTTCTCTTGGAATCAACCCCCTACACTCTGCTAGGAAGTGCTTTGTGTTAACCCTCAGATGACAAACAAGGTGGAAAATCAAAAAAATCTAAAGCAAAAGACAAGGTCAAGGCAAATTAAAATGGAAGACGAAGGCACACCAATAAAAATATGGAAACACAAGAAGTGCAGAAAAGTCCTAAATCAAGGAGAAAGGTGCACAAGAAAAAGTGCAAGTCAATACTTTTGTAAAAGAGAGCAACGTGCACCATGATTTATTTTAAGAGTGTCCCGTGCAAATTGTAAAGGTAGATGGGTGGTAGAAAGGAAGCTAGGAAGATAGGAGGACAATGGAAAAAATGGCCTAGGCTATGTCCGGGCATGTAAAAAGGGGATGACCGCCCAAATGGGATTTAGGGCTTTGTATATAAAGTTCAAAAGATGAATGAGAGCTCATTATTTGGTGTGTGGCAAAGTGGACTCTTCCTCTTCTCTCCTTCTCTTCTCTTTGATTGCTTGTGTGTGCTTGAGGGAGGGAGTGTGAGAGTGTGAGGAAGTAAGTGTGTGAGGGTGAGGGATCAAGGAGGGTGAAGCTCTCCACCATCTCCTCTTTTCTTCTTCTCTCCTCTTCTCCTCTCCTCTTCTCCTCTCTTCTCTTGTCTCATGTGTGGCTATGGAGGATGGAGCTTGGAGGTGGGGGCTTGAAGATGCTTGAGCTTACATCAAGAATCGTGGAGCTATCAGAGTGCTTGAGAGAGGAAGCAACTCGATCGGGCATCAAGGTAAGCTCACTATATCCGTAGAGAGGTATGGCATGTCGGCTATGTGAGAGGTAGCCATTAGTGCTCGCTTGAAACTCTTGAAGCAATAAGCGGTCCGTGGGTCTTGGCAGTTGAGCTTGAACTTGCCTCTACATTTTGGTTCCATTGCCGAGACCAACGGATTCAAGCTTGAGCACTTGCACGCTTCAAATCGAGCATTGAAGTAAGGTTTTCATCCCCAAACTAGAGCTTGAGGTAGATAGGAGATTTAGGCATTTTAATCATCGATACAAGTAAGTATTTTGGGTTTCTAATGTGTAAATGAATAGGCTAAAAGAAGCGGGAATCTTCTAATCTTTGTTTGCATTGAGGAATAGGGTGAGCACACAATAGGGTTTTTGATGTTGTATAACAGGCTGAAACAGGGAAAAGAAGGGTAAAAAATAAAATCTGGGGTTAAAGGCTAGTAAGAGGAGCAAGGTTAAGGTGAATGCAAACCTAGGCAGAGCAATAAGAGGCCATGAGTGGCAAGGAAGACCTCACTTTGCATTAGAGAGAGAGAGAGACTTGCTGATCATAGAGGAGCTCACGCACATTGATTCCGGTGTTTTCGATCAATCTGTTGGGGTAAAAGGCCCTTGGGCCTGCCCTGTACAATAACCACCCATATTCTTTATTCATATATATGAGAAAGTGCAATAAGGCTATCATATATATCATTCTTGACAGCACCTACACTGTGTGTGCTCTTCTCTCCCGCATCTTTCTCTTCTCCTTCTCCACTTCCATTGCATCCCCTTCAACTAGTATCAGAGCTTTGGATTAGAGCTTGATCATGGAGCTTGGCCCGACATTACTTCAGCTTGGATTGAAGACCTAGAGCTTGGAGCTTCAATGCCAGCCTTTGCTTCTTCCCTCCGAGGTAAGATTTCATCTCCCACCTCTCCCCCAGCCTCATAGGCTCTTTGCAGGTGTTCCTTGGCTTCATTGGGCACCTTGTATGCCCCCATTTGCCCCCTTATCCTCAAGGTAACTAGCAGGCCCCATTTTTTCTCATATCTGGGGCATCCGAAATCCAATTTAGGCAAGATAAGAGTCTAACTTGGGGTTTTGGCATGCTCCGGACGCAATGACGATGTCAGATCTTCCAAATTCTAATCATAAAATTTTTTCTGCAACAGATTTGAGTTGGTTTACAGCAAGAAAAGGTCATGCTCTTAGCTTATGTGATACTCCTGAGGCTTGGTATTTGATACTCAAATGCTTTGGGGATGTTTGCCCAATGTTTTGAGATGCTTTGGGACTTGGTTTGAGCTTCCATAGCTCAATTTATGCAGGGATTTATTGTTGTACATTGTTTGGGCAGCAAGGTTTTATTGGGGACGGCTTATGCATAATGCGCTTTGTTGGCATTCGGGCGTCCTATTGGATGTATTGATGCTTGATCATCATAGTTTATGCCCAGATATGCTATTTGATAGCTATTGAGCCTTTATTTGGATGCAGAATTTTGTTATTGGTTGCAATTTATGCTACCTTGGTTGACAAGTTATTTTACCTTCAATTTGGTTATGCCTATGGTCTACGGGTGCTCCTGACTACTTGGGATGATATACTAATGTATTTGGATGATGCTACTTTGATGTTTATGCTCCCAGATGCTTCTTGACCAAAGAGTAGAGCTCAATTCTTGGTTCACTGTCATTTTCTTTGTAGCTAGCATTTCACTTGACAAGGTTTATGCCCCATGCTACTCATTATGGGACTGATGTCTAATGTGGATGCTTTTGGGTTTGGCTGTAGTATGGTAGATGTTTGGGCTTGAATCGACTTGCATTTGAGAATTTTGTGGAGCAGTTTACATTTGGTCAATTTATCACTTATGCAACTTGGATGCTATTTGGCCCTTAATGCCCTGATTATGGATCTTGGATTTACTTGGATGCAGATATATGTTTGAGCAGTGCTTACTCCATTGTCATCGCAATTGGTTATTGAGCTTTCATTGCTCATTAAAGCTTGGTTCTTTGTGGGTTACTCCTTGATCAGTGGACTTCTTGACAGTGCTTGGGTTTAGCAGTTATGGCTTTGTTGTTCTGTGTTGCCTAGCTTCTATGCTAGTTGGGTTGCTTTTGCCCATACAGGTCAGAGAGCAATTGCTCTTGATGCTTACCTAGCTATGCACTTTGTCTACTATCATGTACTTTACAGAGCCACTTATTTGGATGTTGTTTTACAAATACTTGGGCTTTTCATGGAACTTGACTCTTGCAGGATTTTTTGCCTCTTGCCGGTCTTGGCTTGACTTGGCTTTTCCCAGATGGCATTATGTACTGTAGAGATATGCTTATGCATATGGTTATGGGCTGATTTCATGGCTGAGTACCATATGCTCTTATGACAGATGTCTTATGCTTTACTGTACTATAGTTGGTTATGTCATGCAGTTGGCTACAAATTTTCTTCATGTGGGAGCTTTTGCATCCTTGGTTAACGCCTTTATATCCTCCCATCCGTTAAGGTTTCATGAGTCTTTGCAACATGCTTATACCACTGATGTACTTGCGGATGATTGTCTTTATGAGCAGGTTCCCTCTGTTGCGATAGCCCTTGACTCTTTGAGCTCCGTGGATGCTATGGATAGCCCTATTCATGATGACTTGGATTCCTTGTCGTCTTCTACATGTTCTTCAGTTTTACAGATGTTGTATGCTTCCATTGTGAAAATCTTGGGCATGTTAAAAGAAAATGTTTTAGATGGATTAGAGAGCAACAGAGATAGAGACGGACTCGACATGAGCAGAGAATCAGCAATGCAGCGGGTGTTACCACTGTTACTAGTGGTGAGGTACATGTTGTTACCCATGATGATGCAGTTGAGCATGTACTCCTATCATCTAGTTTCCCTACAACTTTCTTGCTCAATGATACGGCCTATGCCTCAGATTGGATATTGGACTCTATGGCATCTTGTCATGTTACCCCTCATAGAGCATGGTTCTCTTCTTACAGGGAGGTTGACAAATGTATTAATTTGGGCCTTAAGAAGACTTATGCTATTGTTGATACAAGGGACATACACCCAGCTTTGCTTGATGGGACTTCTCTTGCGCTCCATGATGTATTACATGTTCCTATGCCTAGTAAGAGCTTGATGTCTATCCGTCAGCTGTATGATTTAGGTTACTCTGTTTCTCTTCAGGATAGGTCATGGAAGATCTGTCGTGGTTTCTTGGTTTTGGCCTAGAGGTTCTACAGTTGATTCTCATAATCTAGTGCATGTTTCTTATGGGGGAGATTCTATGGTTGCAGTTATCCGAATACCACATGCATTGTTATGGCATTATCACCTAAGCCATATGCACCACGGAGAGATGGAGATCTTGTCTCATTCAAACTCATTGTTGCCTCCTATGTCACATGCAGATCTTGATGTTTTCCCTGATTGTTCTTATGGTCCTTGTAGATCCCCTTTGGCTCATGGTGATTATGAGAGGCATGATCCTCTAGATCTTGTCCATTGTGCAGTTTATGGACTTATGCCTACCTAGTCACTTGGTGGAGCTTCGCATTTTGTGACCATGGATCATGCTACCCACCGTGTTTGGGCTTTTCCCTTGGTACGAATTGACAATGCTACAATTATACTTGACAGGTTTATGGATTCTGCTGGTTGAAGGCCTAGGTGCTTGCAAATGGATTATGAGAGTCATGCTATCTCTCCTAGCTTTCAATCCTCTTGTCGGCATAGTCTGGCATTGATTTCCTATGCCCATGGTATTATGGGATTGCTCATGGCATGTGTCTGACTCTACAGGCAAAGTTTGATTCTATACTTACCACAATTGGGTTATCTTATGGCTTTTGGGATGAGGCCCTTATGACAGCAGTCTACTTACTTAATAGGGCACAGTGTCTGGATGGTATTACACCACATGAGGCATGGAGTGGCATGAGACCCTCCTATGATTACTTTCATAGGGTTAAGAGAATCAAATGATATGACAGAGATATTATGAATTATTGGTCTTCTACTTAAAGCATCAGCTACTACATTCTCTTTATCTGGTTGATATTGGATAAGGGGATGAAAACTCTGAATGAAAGCTACCCATTTGATATGTCGATCAGATATTTGGGGTTGACTAAGGAGATGTCTAATGCTTTGTTGGTCAATCTTAATCATAAACTCAGAACCCATTAAGTAATGTTTCCATTGATGTAAAGCTTGTACTACCGCTAGCAATTCCTTATCATAAGTAGAATATTTAAGTTCAGATGGTTTCAGTTTACAACTAGAATAGGCTATGGGATGATTATCTTACATAAGTACAGCTCCTATTCCAGATCCGTTAGCATCAGTAACTACTAAAAAGAATGGTCTATTGAAATCAGGTAGTTGTAATACAGGAGCATGGGTTAATGCATATTTCAATAAATCAAAAGATTTTTGTTGATTATTAGACCAATGATAAATAGTACCTTTCTTTAAAACTTTAGTCAAAGGCAAGGCAAGTAATGAAAAATTTTGCACAAACTTCCTGTAAAAACTAGCAAGACCTAGAAAAGAACGTAACTCATGCACATTTTTGGGTATGGGCCAATTCAACATTGCTTCTATCTTCTTAGGGTCAACCTTAATACCTTCTGATGACACAATATGACCTAGATATTCAATTTCTGTTTGAAAGAATTCACTCTTTTCTAGATTAGCATACAATTGATTATCTTTCAACAACTTGAAAACTAAAGATAGATGTTCATAATGCTCTTTCTCATTTTTACTGAATACTAAGATATCATCAAAGAATACTATAACACAATGCTGATATTTCAAAAATATGCGATTCATCATTCGACTAAATGTAGCAAGTGCATTAGTCAATCCAAAAGGCATCACTAGAAATTCATAATGTCCAAATTGTGTTCTAAATGTAGTTTTGAATATATCAGATTTATCTAATCTCACTTGATGATAACCAGATTTAAGATCTATCTTACTGAATATGGCAGAACCTTGTAGTTTATCCATAAGATCATCTACCCTAGGAATCGGATATCTATTCTTAATAGTAATCTTATTCAGGGCACGATAATCTATGTACAAGCAATAAGTATTATTATTCTTCTTTACCCATAAAACAGGTGCACTAAATGGAGAACTACTAGGTCTAATTAATCCTCTGTTTAATAATTCCTCTACTTGATTTTGGATTTCTTTCTGTTCAATCTGGTTATGCCTATATGGTGCTTTACATGGTGGTTGTGTACTAGGAATTAAATCTATTTTGTGATCTTCAGGTCATGAAGGAGGTAGTCTAAGTGGTAAATCTTCAGCAAAATAATCTTTAAATTGTGCAAGGAATTCTTTATGCCTAGAATGCATATGTTTTTCTTTTGCTTGAAGTTCATTCACCCAAATTAGATAAGATTTACTACTTTTACGTAATGCACGTTTAGCTTGAGTATGAGTAAGTAGTGGAAAATTATTTGATGCGTGCATACCATTCAATGTAATTTGTTTTCCTTAAAAATGAATTTTAATTGAATGCGTGGAATAATCTATGTCAGGATTATGTTGATGACGCCAAGGCATACCTAGGATAATATCACTTGACCGTAAAGGTACAACTAGAAAATTCCTTCTTTTAGTATATTCACCAATTTTAATTTCTAAATCATGCACCTCTTGTGTTCCATAATACCTTGTGCCTAAGAATGCTGCCGATACTATGTAGAAACAGTTTGTAATTTCAATTCTTTCACTAACTTTGCAGAAATAAAATCATGTGTATTACCATCATCATGCAAAATAATCTTTTCTTTTCCATGCACTAAACATTTCATTGTCAACAAAGAATGTGGAGTTGGCATACCTAGCAAAGTATCTGAAGTAATAGCAATGTCATCCTCATCTTCCATAAAGTTAGGCATTTCTTCATATTCTTCATCTTCCATTGCTCCAAGATAATTGATATGGACAGGTGGCTTCTTCGATTGGCAATTGGCTGCTAGATGTCTAGGTTGATGGCATTTGTAACAGACTATAGGTTTGGCTTTAGATACATTGTTAGCAATGGCAGGATGTCTAGGAATATTGGGATTTGGCTGAGGATGGCTTAGGGTTTGGATTGATATTTGATGGCAAAGCAAGTGGTCTTGTCCAAGACTTATGGAAAGATGATGAAGGAAAACGACTTTGATTGAATCTTCTAAAATTTGAATTGAATTGCTTGGAACCATAGTTACCATTTGCTTGAAATCGTTGTGGATGCTTGTCTCTTCCTCGAATATTGTCTTCAGTGTCATGAGCCAAAGAAATTGCATCTTCAAGGGTTGTAGGCTTGAACATATTGACTTCAGCGTAGTAATGTCCAAGTAATCCAGACATAAACTTGCGCTTGTGAGTCACTTCAGGTACGTCTTCAAGCATTCTGAGTTGTAGTAGGGAATTCCAAAAATGTTCGGTATACCGAGAAATAGGCTCACGATCTCTTTGTTGAAGAAGGTCCCATTGCTTTATGGCTTTTTCATGGAATTGTGGAGGAAGGAAATTCTGCAAAAAATTCTTTTTGAAACTCTCCCAGGTAGTGGGACATTCAATACTCTTGCGAACCACAGTCCACCAAAGAGAGGCTCGATTGACTAAATGATTAGTGACACATTTAATTTTGTCTTTTTCAGCGTATGTCTCTTCATGAAAGTAATCATCAAACTGACTGATAAATGCAAGTACAGTCTTTCCATCTCGAGTTCCATTGAAAGTTTGGAATTTGAAATTTCTTTTACTTATCTTTGTTTCTTTGCGAATGGATTGAGCTTTGAGCATCGCATCGATGGTACGTCAGATAAGATCTTCGGGTTATGGTCCATCTTTGTCGGTAGTAGATTGTTGCAAATTGGCCAATTGAACTTGCAAAGCAGCTTGTCAGGTTCTTCGTTCTTCATCAAGCTGCATCATAATTAAATCCAATTTTTGTTCCATCGTAGGTTCGGGAAGATCGCCTTCAGCCATTAAATCGTCCATATTTTGTTCCGTCATCCTATAAAAATCCAAAAGACCTCACACTCTCAAAATCCAATTAGCAGGATGAGCGTAGCTCAAAGTCGGGAATACAAGGCTTATAGATTTTTTGTTTAGCTTTCACGGTCTTCGACTTTTGCAGTTGCGGGATTTGTAGTCTTCTTTAAAAATTGCGTATGACCTGCGTGTGCTAAAACTGGTTCAACAAGTTTGCATGTGGGAACAGAGTCTTCCAGGGAATAATTTTGTAGTTCTGTGCTTCTGCGCTGGAGCAGTCCTTATGGGAGTAATTGAGGTAAGTCAGATTTGATCTCTGTGGACTTGGTGAACTTGCAGAAGTTGTAGACTTGCAGAACTTGGAGATTACTTAGATGATTTAACTTTTATAAAGCTTAAGTAACTTAAGCTTAGTAACACCAAAACTGACGACGAATTTTAGGGGGGGCCGTTATTTTGCGCCGAAATTCACGCTGATGTGCCGCCCGTTCAGAAGTCGTCAATTTTTATGAGCTTAAGCTTTATAATAAACTTTTTAAGCTTTTAGCTAAAGTTTCTAACTTCTTGGCTATGGAGATAAAGCTTACTGTACTGTGGAAAAACAACTTGTTGAAGGAGATGTAGGAGTGGTCTTCCGCTTCCTCAGGCCAGTCCTTCACGATCGAAAGCTGTAGACAGAGGTTCTTGACCGCCAGGAATCCACCCGTATCGACCGTTTGCGATGAAACTCACTATAGAGCTCGATCGTTCCAGGAGCTCCGCCTTCGCGCAAGATGGGTAGCGATTGGAAGCTCTCGATCTCACCTTTGCTCTAATACCACTGGTGCACAGATCGGATGCTGTAAGTGCGCGTAGTGAGCACCGCAAGGTCCCCAAGAATAAAAGAACTCTACTTTTTGCACAAAACTCAAGGTAGAAAGCATACACGACGTGAACAAGAGACCAATTGGGTGCTACCTCCCCCCATGCCTTGTATGAGTGCTCCACAAAGCATGTATTTTATATATTAATCATCTTCAAGCTCAAATAAAAGCCCAAATTACAAAATAGCACGCTTTTGGCTTTTGAGTTTGCTTTAGTGCTAAATAGAAATAAAGCTAATGGGCGGGCGCCCAAGAAGTCAAGCATACCCAATACAATGTCCAAATAAAAATATCATAATCGTGTGCCCATGCGCATACAAAAATAATAAATAAATATCCAACGCCTTAATAAATAGGTGCGACAAAATATAGGTGCCATGCCTAAGGTATGCGCCCATCAAAGTATAGATGATAACTCGAACACACACTATCCTCCAATGCTTTCTTCTGCCACTACTGCTATCTCTACACATCAAATGAACATTCACAATCGTTAGTAAAATAATACAATTAAACCGACAAAAGTGAATACTAGCAGTCTTCAGCTACATAAATAAATCAATTGGTTAGAAATCAATCCTAACCTTAATTTATCACGAGTGTGCACTCTAAACTCATAAACATTTATTAATTTAATATGTATTTTGCGGAATCACCTACTATGGAATCACCCATGTACACACTAAATTAACGAAACGCCCGAAAAGGATAGGCGTCCCCATCGACTTCTCGCACAAAGAATCCACTTTGTGTATGAGCCCCGGTAATCAAAGTTTACGGAATCCACGGTAAAACCTCACGGAATCCACCGTGTAATATGCCTCCTGGCATCATGGTTGGACTCCTAGAGTCGAAAAGTCAGACCGTCCGACCGAAAGAATCGGACCATCCAACTCCAATGGACCACTAGACCGTCCAGTCAAACACACCTTGGTAGTTGGACCAACTCCTTTTAGTCTGATCAAACCAACAGTCCAGTTAGACACCCATAGTCCAATCGAATAACCTTCTCTAGTCGGCGGACCACCCATTAGCTGAACCACGTGGTCCGATCAGACCAAAAACTGTAGGACCACTTTTCGGGGTCAAACCATCCCAGTCAAGTCGAGACCTTCTGACTCTAAGAGTCAGACCACCCAGTCCAATTCTGGGTATCTCACCAATTGGGTAGAAGACAGAAGAACTAGGAATAGGACCACTCCGCAGGGTAGGACCTATTAGGACACATTCCCGAACACCCCAGGAAACCTACCCTGGCTCACCAAAGCCAGGAACTAGAGAAAATCATGATTATACCACTTAGAGGTAGACTCTAGGAGCTTGGTGGTCACATAGCCAACTAGACTTGTAGCCTAAGGATTGGCCTCTATACTATGACCCAACCTTGATAGAGTGTAGAAGGAGAAGCATAGACCATGTACCACTCTCATGAGTGACTAGAGACTGCGCGTAGAGCCATATTAGGTTATAGACACAAAGGGGGGATAGCTAGAATTGCATAATCATTTTAGAGATGCACCCCATACAATGATTTCTTCCATAAAAGTGCACTAGAAAATGATAGAAAGCTTGATTTTGCACCATGCACAATGGAACACCCAACACTAAGTGTACATAAGTTGAGGACTATTTTTAATAACAAGGAATGTAATTAGACTTAATAACTCAAAGTAACACACCAATAGGAGGAGACCCCATAACATAGTCGAATGCCCTAGTGCCCCATCAATAGGGCCTTCAAAAACAGCGGTGGGACCAAAAGGACAGCAAGATTGAGGGTAAAGCACCACCAGAGCTGTTAGGACTAATCGACAACCTCATGAAGTGAGAAGCAGGAATGATGTCAGGAGCAAACGCAGACCAAGGAGATGACCAACAATACTTGTGTGAATTTTCGGTCGCGGTCCAAGACATGGTCAACGAGTACAACATGCTAAGTAGGATAGTAATCCACGGTAGGCTAGTAAAGGAGGTAGTGGCAAGCCTGGAGGAAGAGAGGAAAGCAGTTAGGAAAGCGTTGCAGGGCATAGTTACCTACAACCGAGAGTAGAGAACGAGGAAGCTGCAACAGGACATAGATGTGCACGAAGCTCGATGTGTGCTGGCTTTAGCTTACAAAAGCAAGGCGAGACCAAGCGCGGAGAGAGAGAGGGAGAGAGAGAGCGTGCGCTAGAGGTAGACCTCACATTGAGCGAGCTTGTGACCAAGCATCTCATGGACAACACAGTTGCTGAATAGAGTCCGGCAACACTAGCGACCTCACTACTCTCAGGCCTAGGAATTACTCAGGGGGCGAAGAGCCAATCAAAAATCCCTGCGGTGGCTAAGCAGCTGGACAAGTACCACCCTAGTAGCAGCCGGTACAGTTTTGTTTAGCAGTTTGAGCAAGTTTACAAGGCCAACGGTCTCACAGACTTTGCTTTACGGTCCCAAGCTTTCAAACTTTGCTTAGGCAATAAGGGTGGGACATGATACACCAACTTAGAAATGGCAGAGTGGGCAAACTTTGCTCGACTAAAAGATCTCTTCATTACGAGATTCTCGAAAGCGGGATACTCTGATAACCTCATAGTCCGATTGATTAATGTTAGTCAAAAGGACAAGGACATAAGAGACTACGTCACTCATTTGCGGAGCCTCTTCAAGAGAATCCCCATGAATGAGTGACCAAATGAAAGAGCAGTCTCCACCGTGTTCATGAACAAAATTCCCAATGAGGAGTTGTACAAGGCTTTGGCAAGCAACTCCAACTTGTAGTGAGACGTGTTAGCAAGGGTCTTCGAAGAAGCAATTAGGATGGATGACCAGCTGAGAGAGAGGAGCTCTTAAAATTCAAATTGTGATAACTCCAGTCAGAGGACCTCAAAGAGGACCACCACCTCCAGCAAAGGAATCAACTCCTAGCATGCAGAGGATAGGGGGAAAAGTGTAGATCAAGGCCAAGAGCTAGCCAAGGTGAGGATGGAGTTAGCAAGACTATAGGATTTGGTGAGGAAACCAATGCAACCACACGTCCAATGCATGCATTGTGGCGGCAACCACCTCTCGGCTGAGTGTCAGGATCCTAGGTCTAGACCTTGTGTGAAACTGTGGTAGATTTGGACACGATGCCATACACTGTAGGTTTCCTAGGAGATTCCCCTATGTCCAGCAGTACAACCCGTCGTACCTGGGGAACAAGCAGCCAAATTTCCTTGGAAGAGGAGCCCAGCTGGCACTTCCAGCACCAAATGATGTAAAACCTATCATCCCTAGGATGGAGATCAACCCGACAGGCATACCCCGGCCACCAAGACCCTATGTGACCCATCCATCGAGTGATGCCCCAGTCCATTATGTGGAGGAGCCTAACAAAGATGAAGCCTATGTAAACCCTTACATCTCATACGATAAAGAGGGAAACCCAATCCTGATGGACTATTGGTGATGGCATTAGGTAGAGGTAGGGGGAGAGGATTTGCAGGGCTGGACCCAAGATCCAATCTCGTGTTGGACTTGCAGTCACCCAGACCACATATCATCATGCTGTCTTGAGAGAGAACAAGTGACCAAGGCTGACCTCAGATGCATTGAGTGCGGCATCACTCACCTCTTTGCCAATTTTCCTAGATGGAAGCCATCCCCTAGCCCGATAAACATGCACTCAGTGCCCTTGGGGCTATTCGAGGTCGAGACATTCGGTAGTGAGGACACACCCATCCTGCTGCATGTCATGACCAGAAATAGGCAAGCATATCACTGCCAAGGCCCAGCAATGTAGATGCAACCACTTAAGACTGAGGATGCAACAATGCTAGTGACCGGCAAGAAGGTCATGGATGCAGAGGCAGAAACTACCACTCCAAAGATGGTAGAGAAGGGGGGTGCCAAGGAAGGGGAGTATCCCCATCCTAGACGCCAACTCAAGGCAATAGCCAAAGTCAAGGAGTGGGCAAAAGAATCCCAAGAGCACCTCAAGGATGCTGAGGCGATCTTGGAGGACAAGATCAAGGATCTCTCTAGTGTAAGCACACCAGTCTCACCTACACGACCAAGGTTGAGAGATGCACCCATGCCACAGGCGGTGCCACCTAGGCCAAGTTTAGATGCCATGGGCCAGCCGGTCAGTCAAGACCAGTGGCCCAAGGAGCACAAACCTAGGAGAGAGGCAAGCAACCAGTAACCTCCTCACGACATTAGTGACCACCCCAGTGACCCTGATTTTAGGAGACCTACTCAGATAGCACCCCACGATATGGCAGGAGTTAAAACACTGGGTAGAAGAACCGATGGAGCATGCTGCCCCACTGACTTGCAAGAGCATGATGCAATCACGCAGATACCCATCTTGACACTGCACTCAGTGCCGAAGTCACAAAATGTTAATGCCTTTTGGGGAGAAGGCATTGAGATGCACACAGTCTTGCCTATCCTAGCCCTAGGAGACGTCACACCGAAGGGAATCATAGATACCGGGGTGGGAGTGAGTGTGTTGAGCGATACTATGCTCCAGGCTTGGGGAGACCCGCCTGTCAAAACCGCTAGATTCAACGTCATTCTAGCTAACGAAATGAAAGTAAGGCCATTTGGAGTCTTAAACAGATCTCGGGTGTCCAATTCTATGTGAATTTCACAGTCATGAAAGGAGTGGACTACGACATTCTAATAGGACAACCTTGGATGTCATTGAAGACTGGGGAAACGGTCTAATGTTCCTAGGGAACCGAATGAAAGTAGTAAAGATCGAGATGGACACTTGGGAGATGACCCCTGTGGACCTAGATGCCATCTTTGCCATGCTCAAGGGTGATGCACCAATAAGGAAGTCACTCGGACCTCTATCCAAATACATCCCTTGTCTTGAGGATGAGGAGATTGGATGCACATCCTAGCAACCATCAATCTCCCATTCTCAGACGAGGAGGAGACGTACTAACAGGCTACAAAAACCACGAGTGTCTCAAGGAGGGAGGCCACAGTGCCACTCTGTATGATGGCCAGGAGTTCAAGCAGTCAACCTAGACCTATCTCTTTCCATGTTCCTAGCAACAGGCTAGAACTACATGAGATCCTCGAGTATCTAGTGGGAAAATTGGATGGTAACCCCACTGCTAATGTCAAGCCCCTCAGTGACCTCCTGGATGATTCTAAGTAGAAATGGACTAGGGTGCATGACCTGAACTTAATGTACAATTGGGCCTTAGTCACTGACAAAGGATGAGATCCTAGGGGATGACGAGTGGCCACAAGGAGCCGACTTCGATGATGAGTACAAGGACTACCACTCCAGTAGTGAGAAAACCGGGGAAGAAGTAGACATCGTAGAATGCGACACTAAAGGAAGGGTGATAGAATAGCTCAAGGTCGACTCCAAGCCCAAAAAAGGGAGTACTCATAGGATTGAGAGAGGAGTCATGCGGATAGAATGCGATCGCTCCTGTGGGAGCGATCGATTACGAACAAGCAGGGATAGCCCAATCACTGACAACATCCTTGCTTAGGACAAACACACCACCCACCGAGGTCCGACTACCAAGGGAAGCTTCTTCCTCTAGTGAGGATTGTGAGTTTAATTCTGAATCGGAGGTGAGTATAGAGAGTGACCCGAAGATACCCCTGACCCCCTAGGACCAAACGCACCAAGGGGGACCTGTCAGTCCACCTAAGATGTCGACGATTGAAAGGAAAAATAGAGAGGACATGAGAAGAAGAAGGAGGCGGAATGGCAGAAGAAACCACAAGACCTACTAAGATGATTTATGAAGTTTAAGAAGGACAACAGAGTAGTGGTCTTGTTGGGAGAAAAAAGACAAGGACAGACAAGTGAGGTGATTGAGGGACCCACCAAGGTCAAGGAAGCCAACTTGGCTAGGATCAGCAAGAAGCCTCGACCGGTGTTTATAGCTTACACCCTGACTAAGGAGGAAGAGGCCAATCTCATTACGCTCTTGCAAGAGTATGTGGATGTGTTCACTTGGTCCTTAAATACTCAAAGGCATGGATCCTAGAGTGGTGACGCATAACATACCAACGGCTTTTGATGCGATGCTAGTAAAATAACAATCGTACCCTATGAATCCAAAACATGCCCAAGTTGTGAGGGAGGAAATCGATAAACTAATGAGGGTAGGATTCATCTACGAGATAGAGCAGACGGACTGGGTATCACCAATTGTGATAGTCATAAAGAAGAATGGGAAGATACAAGTGTGTGTGAGCTATAAGCAAGTTAACACCTCGACAAAAAGGGATAATTATCCATTATCATACACAAAGCACATGCTCGAAAGGATAGCAGGAAAAGAGGCCTACAGCTTCTTGGATGGCTTCTCAGGATACAACCAGGTGCAAGTATACCCTGACGATAGGCACAAAATTGCATTTGGTACTAAATGGGGTGCTTTTGTTTACATTGTAATGCCCTTTGGGTTGATGAATGCACCTGCAACCTTTCAATAACTAATGTGCACCATCTTCAAAGATATGCTTAGATGAGAGCTAGAGGTGTTTGTAGATGACCTATGTTGTAATATACTAGTTCTCATAGCAAGACATATAACTGGAAATTTATGAAATACACCATACTTACAAAGAAATACAAGAAATACACCATGTTTGCAAGGAAGCCATAGCCAAGGTAGCTAAGCATGAAATACTATTGCCATGAAAGGTTGAGAATCATAGATGTAAGCTACAACATGCATACTCACCTCATGTCAAGGTGGGACATGGTATGCACCCCATATCTTGGTGGCTAAGAGCATGCACCCTCTTAGATGGTGGGAGGAAGGAACCTCAAAGAATGTATTGCTTTAAAATGGCAAAAAGATCCTTCACAAGTTACATCTCCCCCTTTTATACTTAATCCCCTAGCCTAATCTAGATTAAGGTGAATTATGTTTTATTACAAGCCATCCTTGCCTAAAAGAGCTTTGTCCTCAAAGCTCAATTGGAAACAAATTATAAAGATGATTACAAAGATGGATTGAATCATTTGGAATCATGTTGTAATGAAGCTCCATGTTGATGAAGATCAAAGAAATTGATGAAGAAGTATCATATAAATGGAATAGATTGTTGTAAACTATCCAAAACAAACTGTAGTACAAAATTGGCCATATCTTGAGCTAGAAGTGGCCAATTTCCACATGCAAGATACAGAAATGTAGAGGACAATATGTAGTATCCAATCATGCCTTCAAAATCAAATTTTGATGTTGATGAAACAATTTACTTTCACTCAAAAATTTAATATAGCAAGCTGTTTACTGCCCTGTTTATGAACTGTCCTCTTGCTTAAGCCATGAAAATTGTTCCAAATATAATGCTTGTTACCATGAAGACTCTTCAATAGGCAAACCCTTCCGTTTGACTAGGTATTCCACAAGAATACGGTTCCTTAGAACCTTCCCCCACTTGCCAATAATCTTCTTGGGCTCATACATGATCAAACCATCATCATCCAAGGGAGGTAGTTCTTCAAAAACTTGAATTTGAGGACCCACATACTTTTTAAGCTAAGACACATGAAAGACATTATGGATTCTTGTGTTTGAAGGTAAATCTAGTTGATAAACAAGATCCCCAACTCGCTTGACAATACGATAAGGACCATGAAACCTATGAGCAAGCTTGTTGTGTCCTCCTTTAAGAGAAGCATAACGTGACTTGGGAACCTTCAAAAATACCCATTCATCTTCCTCAAACTCCACATGTCTTCTTTTCTCATCCGCATAGATCTTCATTGTCTCTTGAGCTTTGAAAATGATGTCCTTGCATTGCTTCATAAGGGCCTCCATCTTTTCCAACTCCTCACCGACTTGTGGATTTACATCTTCATGAAACAATGCTGAGGGTACTTGTACTTTGTAGCCATATAAAGCTTCAAAAGGAGACATTCCAATGCTCATATGGTAAGTATTGTTGTAACAAAACTCTACTAGATGGAGCCATTGGTCCCATGCATTTTGTGTCTCATGGCAAAAGTGCCTCAAATAAACTTATAGCCACTTGTTAACTCTTTCAGTTTGCCCATCCGTTTGTGGGTGATATGCGGTACTAGGAGTCAAAAGAGTCCCCATTGAAGAGAACAAACTCCTCCAAAAGGTGCCCATAAACATAGTGTCGCGATCGGACACAATCTTCATTGGAAAACCATGAAGCTTGAAAATACATTCCATGAATTTTTAAGTCACTTGCTTTGCTATAAATTGGGCCGTAGTAGGGATGAAATTGACTAATTTAGTCAACCGATCAACTACCACATAAATTCTATTCCACCCATGCCTAGTTGTAGGAAATCCCACAATAAAATCCATAGAGATATTAGTCCACTTGCCTTGAGGAATAGGGAGTGGCCGAAGTAAGCCACTGGGTAGAAGAGATGAGTCTTTATTTTGTTTACACGGAAGACATTGCATCACATAATCCTTGACTGTCACATGAGCATAATTTTTTATAAACCTCCTATGGAATGAAGATAATCCAAGGAAACCTCTCAAGGAAGTAGAATTCATAGGAGTAGGCCATTCTTTAACACATTTCACCTTTTTAGGATCCACACGAATGCCTAGCTCTCCCACAATGTGACCCAAGTATTCCACTTCATCTTCCATGAAAGAACACTTTGACATTTTGGCAAAGTGTGTGTGTCTTAGTAATGTGTCAAAGACCTCTCACACATGCATTAAATGCTCATCCTTGGATTTTCTATAAATGAGGATATCATTAGAGAATACAAGGATTGTTTTGAAAAAAAAAGACTGCAATATCTTATTCATAAGTGCTTGAAAAGTAGCGGGTGCATTTGAAAGCTCAAATGGCATGACCAAGAAGTAGTATAACCCTCTTTAAGTCCTAAAGGTTGTTTTATACTCGTCCCCTTCCTTCATTCGAATTTGATGATAGCCCGAACGAAGATCAATCTTGGTGAAGACCTTTGCATCTTTGAGTTCATCCAAAAGGTCATCAATGCAAGGAATCGGGTATCTATCCCTCACCGTGGACTTGTTAAGCTCCCTACAATCTCTTTAACTTGTCTTTCCACCTCTTCCCTTTCAAACTTTGACATGCGATAGGGAGGTTTGTTGATGGGTTTTGTGTTGGGCAGTAAGTCAATAGGGTGGTCTACCTCTCTCTTTGGAGGCAAAGATGATGGTTGTTGAAATAAATCTTTGTATTTCTCCAATAGCTCTTTCATTCTTAGATCATTTTGCTTTGAAGAAGATGATGGTTTATTTGGTGACTGTTCTTCATCCACTTTCGTAGCAAAAGAGTGAATATGCATGACCATGCGTTGATTTATTTATGCATCTTCTTCATAGAGATGAGTTCCATTTGCTTTTGACCAATGCCCTTCAATGTTATAGGTTGTCCATTCCATTGGAATTCCATCAGCATGTTTTGCAAGTCCAAAGGAGGATGCAATCTCAACCCATGCAAAGACTTGGTATTAATGAAGCTATGGGTGCTACCCGTATCAATCAAAAGATGAACCATTCTTCCATTGATCAGCCCCTCAAGTCTAAGGGTGTTTTCTCCTTTACAACTGGTCCATGTATCATGAGAGATTGCACATAAAGAACCACTCGGATCAAAAGGAAAACTATCTACAATATAATAGAATTCATCATTATTTCCTTCATCCTCGTCATGCATTTCTTCAACCATAAGGTTTGCTTCCACGTGAAATACATTCCCCTCTTCACTTTCATCCTCATCCGTCTCATCGATGATGACAAATTTAAGCTTACTATTTTTAAATTTGCATTTCAGCCTATGGTCTTGTGTCCACTTTTCTCCACTTTGGCCCTCATGTCTCTTATTTGATCATTTGAAAAAACTTTGTTGTAAGAGTTGTTTTGAGATCCATTTTGTGCATTTTCAACCCTTTCAAAGCTTTGTTTTTCTTCAACCATTGGTCTATAATCATTTTCTCCACTTGGTTTGATCGATAGACCGTTGGATATGTAGGCAACTTGCTATAATTATTGTTGTAGGTACTAGTTGCCTTACCTTCTTGGCTATAAACATCCCTTTGCTGGCTAAAATGTGCTCCAACCCTTGAAGGCTAATTAGGTAATGAATACCCTGCACTTTTTTACTGAACCCCCATTGATTCTCTTCTATATTTCTACCCATACCTTTCAGCATATAAAATGGCTTCATGAATTGTCTTGGGCTGCATTGCACCTACTTCCGAAGAGAGGGCTAAATCTAGACCAAAAATGTATTTATTCAACTTGACCAAATCATCAATCCCTTCAATGTACATAGAAAGATTAAGGAACATATTAGAGTAATCAGGAATGGACATGTCCCTTTGTTGAAGACCATACCATCTTCTTTGCAATCTTTCTTTCTCTAGTAGAGAGACAAACACTTCCAACATTGCCTTCTTAAAATCCTCCCAAGAAGTAAAATTGTGACCAACTCTTTGCATATATGTCCACCATGTATGTGCGTAGCCTTCAAGATGGAGTGCCACAAAATAGATCTTGGCTTCATCATGGCGAGGGAAAAGTGTGAAGTACATCTCTAATTTGTTTACCCATTCTTCCCACTCCATTGGAGATGCATTATCCCCCCTTGAAGTTGGAAATGATAATCTTTTCTTTGTACTCCCTTTCATTATAGGTTGGCTGGAGTACATCTCTAATTTTTTTACCCATTCTTCCCACTCTGTTGGAGATGCATTATCCCCCCTTGAAGTTAGAAATGGTAATATTTTCATTGTACTTCCTTTCATTATAGATTGGCTAGAAATTGTCAGAGTGATGCCCAAGAGATGATTGTCTCCAAGAATCTCTATTCATTGAATCTCTTCCAAAAGAGTTTGGTCTAGAAGTATTACCACCATGATTCAATTGTCCCAATCCAAAAGAATGATGCTATCCATTTGTGGACTGACCATGAAATGACTTGTCTTTGTTGGTGATATCATGAAATGACCTTCTTTCGTCAAATTTTCCACTCTTATCATGAAAATCCAATTCTTTTTGCTTAATGGTAGGTTGAGAGGGAAAAGATTTGTAGAAGGGGTCACATCCATGAAACTCCTCATTCTCTTCTTCTCTTAAGTCCTCCTCTTCTTCATAAGAAACCTCATGTCTTGAATTGAATTGACATGTATGATGCTTTGATGACATTGAAGCTTGATAATGAGCACTCTTTAATGTTGATTGCTCTCCTTTCTCAAAGGTTGACATTATAGGTTGATCGATCCCCTTTCCTTTCATATTGGAGGGCTAGGCTGAAGCATTTTCAATATGAGAAGGAGGTACATTTAGTGGGAAAGATGTGGTTTGAGTCTTCAAATCCTTGATAGCTGCTACCACATCTTTGAATCCACTCTTCATAAACTTGACCAACTGCTGCTGAAGTCCTTCATCCACTTTGTTGGATGTATTCTCAATCTTCCCCAAGGATTTGGAAAGTTGCTCATATTGATCATGCATCCCAATATTCAGCATACGCATCTCTCTTGTAAGCATGTGATCTTCAAAAGATTCGTGAGACAAGGGATTTATCATTACCCACTCATGCACTATGAGCATTACCAATGCTTACAACATCATCTTGTTGGTCATGATTAAGGGCTTTGTTAAGCCAAAGCTCTCAAACAAGATGATGGCAATAGCGTGGTTGTGTTTCTATATGATAATATCATCACTCACTTTGGTAGTCCCTTAGAGCTGGTAAGTGATAGAGGAACTCACTTTCTAAATAAGATTATGGAAGAGTTGATAGAGCTTTACAAAATCCACCACATCACAAGTCTACACCCTACTACCCCAAAGCCAATGGCCAAGTCAAAGCTACCAATTGTATTCTTTGCTTGATCCTAACAAGGACGATTGCTACATATCACTGTGATTGGGATGATTAACTTACGAAGGCCCTCTAGGCATGTGGAACTTCCTATAAAGCTACTGCAGGACAGAGATATCTTTCTAGCTAGTGTACAGCACAAAAGTTATCTTCCCTGTCGAGTTAGACATACCATCTTTGTGAGTGGCTATCACCGAATTCTTAGGAGATAATGAGTCACTACAGTGCCACCTTCTACACATGGAATATTTAGACAAAATATGCCGAATGGCCTTAGAGTGTATGGAATCCACACAGGCTCAACGAAAGACTTACCATCATGACAGCTTAATCACAAGTACAAAGAATTCAAGGAAGATGACCTAGTCCTTGCCTATGATTTGAGATTTGGAAAGTTTTTAGGCAAGCTCTAGTAGCGTTGGTGGATGGGCCTCAACAAGGTAATTGCTGTCAAACCTAATGGCTATATCCCCAAGTGCAAGTCGTGGATGCCTCTGAAGATTTCTTCCTAATCAATGGCTATCGCCTAAAGAAGTACTCCCCTCCTTGGGAATCTTGACAATCACAGCTAGCACTCACTCTCCCACTGGGATGTCACTCATTCTTACCTCTAATGTTGTTACTAATAGTCTTCTTCTGATATTGTTGAGGTGATGATGCCTTTTGTCCTCTTAGTTCCACCTCCCGTCCCTACTCTACTACCTTCTCGTCTAATCCCACAGCAATGGTGTGGATGGTTCTAATAAGTGATGTTCTAGATCTATGGAAAAAAAAAACAAACAAACATTGGGTATGGGAGAAAAGGACTTCAATCTCTGCCATGCCAATCTACTCTTTGAGAAAAGGTAGAAACACCCTCGAGAGTAGGGGAAAAAAACAAAAACAAAAAAGAAGCAAAAAATAAAACAAAATTTTTATGGGAGAAAATGAAGAAATTCCCTATCATAGTAGGTCTTGCTCCAAGAAAAGGTGGCAAACACCTTGGATGAGAAGCTAGGCCATGGAAAAGGTGGTAACACCACATATTCTAGATCAACTAATTCCATGGTTGAACTTTTAAGATCTAGTTCCAAAGCCGCCTCCCTTAGTGCACTATGTCCTATGACTCTCTGTAGACCATATGTCTCCTTCAACAAATGACATGTTCCCATATTTCAACATATCCTGATCTGTTGGCTACCTCTGTAGGTATGTCTTTGATCAATAGACAAAATTTGACATCATCAACAAGCCCATGTTGATCTTCATCAACCACCCATTGAGTGATGTGAGCTTTCATCCTAACAAGATGGAGATATTAGTATGGGATGTCCTCTATACTTATCAGATGAGAACAAGATAGAGAGCAGGATGAGTGACCAATTATTTTCCTTCAATCAAAATGAGATGTGAGATGTGTGAATGGAGCATTGCACACACAAGTTGGGCCTCTCAATGCATAAAGCATGATGTGTTCTTGTGCATGGGGCTATAAAGCTCCATGGCCTTCCTTCTTCCACTGTATGCTGGCACAAGACGGGACACACTACTACACCATCAATTGCGCATAAGGCAAACAACCTTCACACAAGTGATAAAGTGAGGATTACATCAATGGGTGTCATGAATCGGGTTGTCCTCTTGCATTTATCAATACAGCACAAGACAAGGAGGGGTTAAGCGTGACTGATTTTTCCTTTCATCAACTGAGAGGTGAGACTTGAGGGACATTATGACACTGGTGCAAGGTATGTTTTTGTTTCTCTATGCACACATGTCCATCACTTGGTTCTATGCACTACACTACATGGCTCCCTGGCCTGCCTTCTTGCACCTATACCAGATGGGTTGGGACACATTGATGCACCTTCACTTGTGCACACTAGCATACTGTCTCTCCACCATTCCCCTTATTGTGATTTCTTAACCAGGTGAGAGATATGGGATTTTCGTTCTTCCCCTCTAAGTGATATGAGCTATGGTGGGGGGCAAGCAATTGATCTATCATTCTTATATGAGTGCCCGTTGAGCTGAGTGCTATATTCTTTGGCATCAACTTAATCAATTCTCATCAATGACACTACCTCCTTGGGTGTTGCTGCATGGTCCCTGCCCTGCTAGACGAGTGTTGTGGCAAACCATGGTACCTCCTGTGGATAACTTCAACTTCCTGCACATCGACGACAATCTACATTGATCACTTGAAGTGGCCAAGTATTTTTAACCCTACCTCTTGTGTTTATTTATGTGTGTGACATGTCTTTAGCATGGGGACACAAGGGTACAAATCATGGTCAAGTAGTAGGCCCCTCTTGAGTAGACAAACCGATCTGTTCACATTTAAGTGTGGGGACACGTCCCTATGTGTCTCATTTGCATATATCCATGAGCACCCTGCTCTTTGATTCTTAAACAATATCATATTTCATTTATGCCCTATTGAGGTCCCTTCCTCATCCACCCATCCTACCCCATTTCCATGGTCTTTCCTTGCCTTTAAGTCTTTTTTATCATTTTGTGAATCTTCCATCATGTAAACACACTCTATATTCACCAAAATTGAAATCTATTCTTACACCCTACCTTGTTGATCCCTTTGAATTGGCCACTTTTTCTTTTTTAGTACCCTCTATTCTAAGTAACATTTATCAATTATTAATTTTTGAAGAATTTTACACAACTTGGATATGTTGCCATGAGAACGTGCTTTCTCATACTAGAACTACAATTTGATATAATAGCCCTGATCTTTCCCTTCTCTCAAACACTTTTTCTTTTTATAGCCTCTTTGTATAATTCACGGATTGGTCGTTACTTATTTTTCCATATTTGTAGATTAATTTTTTCTCAGTTTTTGCTCTTTTTTCATGTGAACACACTCTTTTCTTGTTAAAATGGCATCCTAATTGGTTAACCTTGAGCTTCTGGTCCCACCAAACATTTTTCATTTTCCTTTCCCCTCATTCCGGATCACCGCATTTTTGTTATAAATTTTTACTTGTGTTTTTCTATAATTTCTTGATCTTTTTTTATGCGAACGCATCTTTCTTTCACCAGATTCACTTTTAGAACTAAGAATCCTATTGATCACTACTCCCCTAATTTTTTTATTTTTGTTCTCCCTTGTTTCATCTGACAGAGTGCCTCGAATTAATTTTTGTTACGATTTTTTTGTACATTTTTATGTCTTTTCCATGTGAACATCCTCGTTTCTCCTCGGATCCATGTTTTGACTTGATATGGCATGTCTGTCTTCTCAATCCAGCTGTCTTTCCTTTTTGTTTATTTCCATTCCACCCAATGGATTGTCCATTATTAATTTTTTATCCCATTTTCGAGTGCTTTTTTATTTTTTTCCATATGACCACCTATTTCTCCTGCCAGGCATTGCATTCATGTCATTCAAGCTGTTACACTTGGCATCATGCCCATTTTTTAATTTATTGTCAATCCAATGCCCGAATTTTTCCAAATTATTTTTTTTGTGAATTTTCAAGCCATCGCCCCCACGTGTGCCACGTGAACGCATGGTTTCTTTCTTGTGATGCATGTGTGAGTCTGCCACATCAATCGTGTATGCTTTGTGCTGTGCACTTTCCCTCGTGCCATCAATTGTCAATAGTGCAAATTTTTTTACCCCCATCCTGCACTGGTGCACAGGACGGGGAGCGATTGTGTGTTTTTCTTCTTCTTTTCTTATTATTATTGTTATTATTATTATTATTCTATTTTTTTCCAACAAAACAAACAACAACCCTCTCCTCCCTAAGTACTCTCTCTCTCTCTCTCTCCTTCTTGTTTTTTCTTTTATTTCTTCTCTCTCCTTCCCCCCACTCTCTCTCCCTCCCTACCATCCTTACTCTCCCTCCATTCTTCTTTCTCCTTCCCCTCTCTCCCCTCTTCACTTCTCCCTCCCTTCTCCTCCCCTTCCTCCTATTCCACCCCGCCAAGCTGCTCGCCACCTCACCATGCCACTCCCCCAACACCTCCATTCTAGCGCCCTCACTCTGCCTCCTTATGCTCGTGGTCTCCTTGCCCATAGGCCTCCTCCTCGTCGCCTACCCCCACTGTTTTCGCCTTGGTCCCTACTCCTCGGGCCTAAACTACCGGCTTGCCCAGTGCTAGTGCTACTGAAGCCAATCACCGCCCATTTCCCATCCCGTTGCTTCCTCTTTCCCATTTCCCCCACCCACTCCTACTCCCCTACTACCCCCCGTGCCCATCTTCCACCCCTCCCACCCCCCATTTTTTTTACCCCTCCCCCTGCCTACACCCTAACCCCCCCCCCCCCCCCCACCCCATTACCTATCTGCCCATCCCCATTTTGGACCCCCCCCCCAAACCCCCTTTTCCATAGCCCCCACCCCATTACCTATCTACCCATTCCCCTTTGCCCACCCCCCCTTTTTTTTAATCCCCCCCGACCCATCTTTCCCCCCTTTTTTGGGCACCCCCCCCTTTTTTTTTTACAATCCCCCCCCCCCCCTCGACCCTCTTTTCCATACGCCCCCCCATCTGCCCATTAGACCCCCACCCCCACCCTCCTTAGCCCCCTCCTAAGCACACCCAACCCCCTCCCTATAACTGCCATTCGTGTGCGGGTCTTGCTGGAAATTCCATAGCGAGCTTTGTCTTCATGGTTGTTCGTGTGGTGTTTCCTTTGTGGTTCGTCACGTTCATGAATGGGTGCCATCTTCGCCCCGTTCTTCCCACCGCAAGGACACGCACATGTGGTCTTCTCCATGCAATAGACTTCTTGTTGTTTCTACGCCACTCAACACGCACCCAACCTCGAGTATACGCATCCCTGTAATTTTTCAATCACTGAAAATATTCAAATTATTTTTTAAAAAGTAAAAAAATTTACAAAAATAAAAAACCATAAAACTTTACTTAAAATTCAAACAATTTGAAAAAATCCAAAAAATAAATTTAAAAATATTAAAGTTTTGAAAAAACCATTAAATTTCAAATGAAGTAAAACAAAAATAGCCAAAAATTTTTGAAATTCTAAAAAAATTCAACTGCAAAGTTTCATCATTTTTGTTGCGTTAATAGGTCATGAAATGTGGGCTTTCTTTATTTTGCACACATTTCAATGCTTTTTTTTTAAATCCTTACACACAATCATGAACCCATACATGCCTACTTCTTAATCAACCAAAACAAAAAATCAAACAAACCCATGAGACCTAGAATTTGATGACCTATCATACACATCCACCATTATGACCATATGATTTGGTTTAAATTTTTTTAATAAATAAATAATTAAAAATATTAAATAAATAAATAGCAACAAAATTCCATCCATTCCCATTGTGGTTGTTTGTTTTCCTATGTATTTTCCTCTTGTCCAAGTTGTCAACTTTCTACTAGTCGATAGGTTGTCCTTCTATTTGTGGTGTTTTTATTCTCACCATGGATCCCTAGGATTCGTGCTTTATTTTCTCACATGTCGACAAACCTTGTGTGTCCCACACACCGCCAAGTTTAATTTCTTTTCCCTCTTTTGCATGCACCATAACACACATGGTAATGTTATATAAAATTAAACCAACCGTTACACATACCAAATTAACAGAATGCACCCCATCAAATTTTCAATTAAAATGAACTAGCTATTAATTTATAAAAGGAATACCACCATTGCATGTGCACCTTGCACAATCACCCATATAATTTTGTAAATTAAAAATAACCCCTAATGCTCACAATGCACAAGCACATGTGCTAGAGACACATTTAAATTGTAAATAAAAATGAACCACCCACTGTCGCTCGTGCTTGCATGCGCTTTGCGCCAAACATCATCTAATTTGTAACAAGGAAGTGCAATTCTAGATATCGTTGTCTAGTTGAGTCCAGTCTATGTGGGTTTTGGGCTGCAAACTATAACTCATTGTGCATTAAGGGCATAATTTAACAATAAATCGTTGCTAATATCATCTACTAAAATGAATCTATGTATTTTTCACCTGTTCACATCATTGCACTATAGGTTAATGAACTGTGATTATGGGGATGGGATTTATCCGTCATACATTAGTCTTATCAGTCCATGCCATTTTTGGGTATTAATCAGTGGTTCTACTATGAGTTCATTTTGATCTATTTGGTCTAATCGGGGATGTGACATGATTATGCTTATATTTGATTCGATTGCTTGATTATGAGGGATCAAGGTGCTTGTTTTTTTGCATATCACCATGAAGCTATCAATCACATTTGCATAGGTCATGCCAAAAAAATTTCGTAGACTATGGTTTGCTTCGAGAAGTTTGGTTCAATTCTATCTGTCCTCTATTTTTTTCTTATATTCATCTTAGTGGTGGTATGTTTGATTTTTGCAAGAATTTTTTCTTTTTCAAGGTTTTCGTGTGTGTGTGTGTGTTATCCTATGTGGTCAAAATGGCATCCTCTTCCACACCACCGATAGTATTTCAGCATGTCCCACTACCAGTTCATGACTACTCCCTCATGCAAGATACTGATTGTATCCATCGGCCTTTGTCAGTTTGTTGCCCTTAAGTTTTCATGTCGTGGATGAGAAGCTTTGCTATCCCTTTCTAATGTCCTATAAAAACCATTCTGGCTTAAGTGTGACTGCAATTTCTACTTGTCTTTGTCTTCTACCAATGTCAGTGAGGCATTGTTATTACCCTCGGGGAATTCACTATATGTATACCCTCTATATCATGTGCATTCAAGGTCTATTTATAAATATCCTTATCTGTGAATTTTTCCTTGATAAAACATAATCCTTTTCTATTTAAACTATAAGTAACCCCTTTATATGGGATCATTCTGTATGTAAAAATTGTGTAAAAATGGTATGTTTTAAATCCCTTATGTTGAACCCATGTGATACATGCATATATTTATGACTGATCTCCTCGGGTTATTACCCCTTTCAATGTCCTTTGTGCCTAGTGGTAATCATCTGTTAATAGCAAAAGAGATCATTGTCCTTATACAAAAGAAGACTTTTGTCCCCTTGTTGGTACCAGTGACCCACATTTCTTCTCCTATGTCTGGAAGCAATTGTGTCAATCCTTATAGGATCGCTTCATTTTGGAAAAGCCTACATCCAAGTGCTTATCTAGGGAACTATTCATTGCATCTATCAGAATCCTTGAGCAGGTTGAGTTTAATTGGACAATATTTCTATTGGCTAAAATGAATCAACAGTTTCAGCATGTAAGGAAGGGTCATCTTATCAATGTGTCATATGGAGCTTTTCTTTAGAAGAGTATTACTCTTGCACCTCCTCTAGGTGGAGTCCCGGTACTTGATCATGCTCCTCTTTTTTAAAACAACCTCCTCCTCCAGTTGCCTCTCCACCTCCTATGGAAGCCAACTTTGATGATGATGATGAGCCTCCTGCTAGGTTCCATCCAAAAAAATGTTTACATACAAAAATTTCTTCCAATCCTCCTTCGATTTTAGATCCTCATGTACAAACATCTGATCCTGCTATTTTTGGTAGCTCCTTTCCCTCGTTCCTTTCCTACACAAATCTATTTTTCATCCCAAAGGGAAGGTCAATTGGATTTGCAAATTCCTTCCTCCTTATAGACCATGCTAGCTAGACCCATGCTTTCCAAGTTGATTTCTAATGTCTAGTCTACTATGGAAACCTCAATTCTCTTGTCTTCAAACCAGAGGTGTTTAAACTTCCTTAAAGATAAGATGGACTCTTTAATCCGTAATTGTAAATTGCAATAAGGAAACTATGCATTGTCTTCATGACAAAGTGAAGATAAAAATGAGCCAAGCCTGAATTCTCCTCCTCAATCTTTGCATAAGACTCTAATAATCTCCCCCTTTTTCTCTATTTGACGAGAGGCCTAGATTGAAGCAAGATCACCCAATAGCCAGACAAATCAGTCATGGCATCTCTGGTAGCCCCTCTAAGCCTCAAAGATTAGATCCTGAGTATCAAATTGCATCTTGAAAGTTTCCAAATAACTAGATTGGCAAGATACCCTCCATAAATAACTCCTCTTATTGGCCACAACACATGAGACTCCCCCCCCCCACTTCAATTTAACTACTATAAATATGGGGCATGAGGAGCCGTTGAGTACCTTAGCCTGAACCAAGAGAAAAGGCTCTTCTCGAACCAAGAGAGAAGAGCAAGAGAGGAAGAGAGGCAAGAGAAGCATGGGAGAGGAAATTCTTGTTGTAAAGATAAAAAGGATACTTCGTCAACTCTCAAAATTGAATCCCATCTTTTCTACCTTTACTTCCCCGTGGAATCGAGACTACTCGATTTTTATCTCCTTATAATCGCCATCTCCATCAATCCCATCGTGACGACCCAAATCTCTATTGTCAAAGTCTTCTCTACAATCTTGTGATCCAAGACCATGGCCCCAAAGAAGAAAATTATGAAGGCCGCGAAAAGAGGTAGCTACTAATAGCGATGCAGGTGCAACCACCACTACAAAAGAAATGGCAAGTATTGGAATTATAAATGAAGCTACGTATACCAACATCAACCAAGCACTCATCATAAATCCTTATGTGCTATATTTGATTATTATTTTAAATATTAAAGACAGCAAATAGATCATCATTCTCCCATAAAAAATCCTAGAGAAATTATTAACAATAAATTCCAAGTAATAATTTGGATTTACACGAGATGTACTAGGAATAGGATGCAAGGAAGATATTGCACTTTTTACCAAAAAAATTTACGCTTTTTCTGCATCAAAATAGGATTTTTCCAAGAACTAGATTCAAGGACTAAGAATTTTGTAAAACCTTGATTTGTATTGAATGGATGAAACCTATGATCGATAAATACAAATGCTAGTTCTTTGAAAAAAGTCTTGAGATGAAATTTTTAAAATACCTTTCGTAATAAAAATATCCAAGAATTTTAGAACTAGTGAATTGTCACTAAACAAGGACCCACACAACTCTGTTAAGAAAAAGAAAAACATCATCACTGCAGTTGCTCTCAAAAATAGAAGTCTAGGAAAAAATAATTTTTTGTTTAATTTTATCCCGAGCTAGATCCTAGGGGAAAGAGTAATTTGAGAGGATTATTGGAAGATATTGACACTCACACCAAGTTTAGCCATAATACTATTATTCTAGGAAAAGGCTTTGTCTTGGAAATAAATTCGGTGAAAGTATGTGTATAATGCATTTGAAGTAAGTTGTTTGTCGATATAAATTAGGTATTGATCTTTCTTAAATTATTAGGCTAAAAGATGAATAATCAAGTACATATGGGTGATTGAGGTAGTTTGATGGTGGGCACAGGAACGCTGACTAAGGTAGTGTTCTCTAATGGTGCCAAACCTTCCCAAGGTCAATGTGAATAAAACCTACTCCTCGAGGTTTTTGTTTTCATGTTTGTGAGTATGGACCAATCATGGCACGAAAGGTCCTATGATAGGGAATTCTAGTTGGTAGGAGGAGGTGAGGCTAGCAGGGGGGCTATGTTTACAAACTCATTAGACTCTTACGAACTATCAATTACCCTTTGAACCCACATAGTACTCTGAAAGTTCCAATACTAGTATAGGAACTGAACTTGGTGAGAATAATACCTTCGGGTTGATATTATGTCCAGCCAAACAGGAAACATTGTAAAAATATATTTTTCTTAAAGGAAGTATTGAGAAAGAATTTCTTTACACTATTTTTGTGTCATGAAATAAAGACGTGTAAAGAATCTGTGTCAGGAGATAATCAAGGAAGTTGTTTTCATATATCAAACCTAAAGTGGTAGGTAATTAGGTAATTAAAAATGCTCTATCAAGGAAAGTGGGTGGAGGTCCAGACCTATGAATGGGTGGTCTTGGTAAGCCGAGAATTTTTCTCAAAAGGAAAATTTGTGTTCATAAATAGGTAAACGAATGACCACTATTAGGAAACTCGACTTGTGTTGTTTTAGGGGGCCAGAATGGGATTTTGCCTCATGGGCAGAAGGATCGACGTACTACACTCCCCTTCATCAAGCTAAGGCTATGGCTTCCAATAATTTTTTGTACTTAGAGATTTTTCTTTTAGCTCCATGGTTAGAGTAAGGCTAAACTAGTTAGGCTAGGTTTTCCTTCTTTACAAAAATATATGAAAAGTTTGATAATCTTAGCTAGAATTTTGGAGATTTTCTCATTACTAATATGGAATGAACCTTTGAGAGAATGATAAAGCTTGGGAAAAAAATTTAGTATTCCAAGCTATGTATATGTCAGCGATGCATTCTTCTAACTTCAGTTGGAGAAGAGAAACTATGTGCATCTTGGACGGGCTATATGATTCTTCACCACTATATCAAGAGAGATGATGGGTTTGGGATGCACAATTCTACTACATTGATGCCAATTATCTTCCCTATATTCACACCAACTTAAAGAGGGGATACATGAATCATACCCATACCTAAAATCTTCTAGGATGGGTAGTCTTTGATAGTTATCTAGGAATCAATCCTAGTCATTACCATCTATGCCAAAGCTTTTAGTGTTTAGATTTAGATGACTAGAAGATTCCTAGATCTACCTCACATATGAAACATTTGGCCTCATCCCACAAGGCTCGACCTTTAAGTTCCTAGTACATAAATATGGTTGCTATCAATAGTCTAACATTGAACTTAGGATGAGCTCATTACACGAATCACCTTAGTTCAAGGTAAGCAAGCATCACACTTAGTTCAATGAGAACGAGAAACAAGGGGGAGCTAAGAATCAACCCCTTTGCCCATAAGGAATAACAATCCCCTAAAATGGTGCTTATCGGTTTTAGGACATTGACACGTAGGAAGGTCTTGATTTAACGGTCCTCATTCTAAGTTTGGGAAAAAGCCACCTAGCTAATCGGGTCCACCCATCGATAGGATACTTTTGTTGAAAAATCATCCACATCTGGTTCCCTCAAATAAATATTTTAGTATTCTAAACAAGGTATAGTACCATACTATTTATGACATATAAAAGCAGATTCCTTAATTAATATTCGAACTCAGTTTCTTGTTACATCCTTAGTTTACCTACACTAAGCAACAATCCATTAGAAAACATCTACTCTTTGATTTTTCTTATTTTCATATATACAATTGCTCCAAGAGTAAATCAACCCATTAGTCAAGTTCTATCCTTGCCTTGATATTCTTAGGCCTTTCGATGCTAAACCATGTCAGGCTCATATAGATTTCCAACCCTATCTTAGGACCAAGATAGAGATTATAACTCATACCATAGCCTCGCTCATTCCCACTTGCCTTAGGTGTAAACCTTCCTATACTATAGAGATAACCAATAATGTACCTAGTGATGGTTAGCCATATTGGGCCGCGTACAAACTCTGGGTGAGGAGCAACCCAAATGGCCATGGGGATGGCAATACACCTCATTTTCATCTAATTACTCAAGTCATGGATGTAATTAGTATGATTTTTATCACATTTAACAAGAAATAACAAACAATTGCTAATTTTCCAACCAATCAATCTTTTGAAAGCAAGATTGAAAATAGAAATTTTCCATAAATTCACAATGCAAGCTCCTCTCATGTGTTTGCACATGTTTAGTTTTTCTATGAACGTGAATGCACCCTTTCCTTTTCTTTTTTATTCAAAATTAAGACAAATATCCTAAATTTCCCTTTCTACTCATGCATGTGAATACACTTTATTCTCTATTTCACTATTTTTGCAAATAATCTAATCATAATCGATACGTGTGAACAATCCCGAATGAATGTACTTGAAACTCGAGTATTTGAACACAGCCTATTAAAATACATATATCTAAACCAAAAGAAAGAAACATCAGTTTTGATTATTAGAAATACTACTTAAAATAATGATAAACCTTCTAAATTTTTCTAATTTTCAAGGAAAGCTAAAGTTGTCATTTCAAAAATTCATTAGAATTCCTTACCTAGGGGGTAACAAGATTTCATGATATTTTCTAATAGTTCACTTAATGTTTTATCATTTAAAATTCACAAAACCAATATTTTTAAATATACTTAAGTAATCTCAATTTATTTTAATTATTTTATATTTTCTCATAATTTTAATATTTTTTTTATTATAATTATAATTTTATTTTATTAAACTTTTAAAGAATTTTCTACTAATTAAGTTAAGTAAACCTCATTTTTAATAAATAATAAAAATAATTTTCATATTTTCTACTTTTTATTTAAAACTTTGCATTCTTTTAATTAATGAAGGATTAATTTTTAATTTCTATCTTAATTTTCTAGAAAATTGGGCATTCTTTTGACTATTTAATAATAATAATGAACTTAGTATTATACATTGACGGAATTTAACAGCCTAAATTTCGGCGCCATATAGCTACCTGAGAGTCCCGCTATGTCGATGCACAATAAGGAGCCATCATGGATAAGAAGGATAAGAAAATAAGGGTTTTCAAAGAAGGGGATGACACGAGAAGAGCCTATAGCTTCCTCGAGTAGAGTTTTCTCACATCTAACTCGAGATTCTCGCTCCCTCGCTCATTCACAAGAGTTGACTCCTTGTTATTGTGTGTTGAAAATGAGAAGAAAGCCCCTTCTTTACATAGTTTGGGGGGGAGGTGTCTTTTTATGACCTTATGAAAGAATGAAATCTTTTTATTATAAAATCATTTTTTATCAAAAAGAATATTGTAATTAATTTATAGAAAAAAATTAACTTATCATTTTATCTCTTATTAGTTTAGAAAGAGTCTTTTGGTTTTTTCTAAGAAAAATGTAAGGGGAGGGGATTTTCAATTTATTTAATATAAATTTTGAGGGGTGCACAATGTAGATTACGATGCTGTTGGTTAGTAACCTTAATCTTTTTCCCCTTTTCTTTTCCCCCTTATCCCCTTTGGGTTACTCTTAATCTTTTTTAATTATTTATTTTGATTCATGTTTATTCTCTCTCTCTCTCTCTCTCTCTCTCTCTCTCTCTCTCTCTCTCTCTCTCTCTCTCTCTCTCTCTCTCTCTCTCTCTCTCTCTCTCTCTCTCTCTCTCTCTCTCTCTCATAATATAATATATATGTGAATTACTTATATGTACACACATACACTGAATACATTAAATTTTTTTGAATTATTTTTTTCAAAAATTAAAAAATAGAGAAAATTTTTGAGGTTTCTTGGTATGAAAATTTTTGTGAAAACTCTTGAAAATATGTAATTTATTAAATTATTTAAATTTTCTTATTGAAAATAATTTTTGTGAAAATTCAATAAAATTTTGAAAATTTGTATCCATAAAATAAATCAATTTTTTTTTGGGTATATAACATGTCAATAATAAATCCTTGATAAATCAAAATCATTTTTTTGGTTAAAAATAAGAGAAAGTCTAACTAATTTGTTAAAATTTTGTTTTATTCTCATAAATATTAATTATCTTACTTTAATAATGTTTGGATAGCTATTCTAGTTCATTCCCTTGAAAAAAGATTGGGGTATGTTACATTCTCTTTCCCTTAGGGAAATCGAGATGTCCTTATCTGGAGAGAAAACCAAGGTGTTCTTTTAGAAGGATAGATTCTTCTATCCAAGTTGCATCTTCTTCTTGAAGGTCTTTGCATTGGATTAAATATTCTCATAGGGGTACGATCAAGGGCTTTTCCCTGATTTCTAGGATCCTCTCCAATTGGACTTCAAGGATTTCTTGAGTTGCAACTACAACTTACATCATCAAGGATGTGGTTCAAGGTTGGGAAAATAGGATTTGAGGCAAAATAATTTGAAATACATTGTGGATCTTAAGATGAGGAGCAAAGCTAGTTTATATGTGTGACTTCCTATGTACTTTATGATCTTATAAGGTCCACAGTATCTAGGACTTAACTTTTTGAATTTTCCAAGAGATAGGGAGTTTTTCTTGGGTGGAACCCTTAGTAAAACCATGTCACCTTCCTTAAAGTTTCAGTTAGTCCTTTTTGGATCAGTGTAGATCTTTTGTTGATCTTGTGCAACCTTTATGTTCTACAAAACTGCCTTGACCTACTCTTACATGTCACCTAACATCTTTTTCGAAGCTTCGCCTTTTATGGATATATTGGAGAAGCTAAGAGGTGTTAAGCATTCTTGCATATATAATGCATGGGTAAGTATTCGATCCTATCCTTTGGCTCTCTCCTACAATGGGCTCTCAAAATATCCTCTAAGACTTGGTTCACTATTACAGTTTACCCATCGATTTGTGAATAGTAGGTTGTATTAAAACATAATTAAGTTTCAATGGCTTAAAGGAGACTAGTCCAAAACTTGGAGGTAAAGAATGACATGATAACTAATAATCCTTTTTGGGAGCCCATGTACATAGAATATATCCTTAATGAAGATTCTTGCAATATTGGAGGCCTTATGGGTTTTCTTTACTAGAATAGCATGAGCTACTTTGGTCAGCATGTCTACTATACCAAGATAGAATCATAGCCTCCTTGAACAATGGGTAAACCAACTATAAAATCCATATTAATGTATTCCCATTTCATTGTGGAATATCAAGAGAATGTCATTCACCAAAAAGCTTGACCTGCTCAATCTTGACCCATTGATATCATAGACATTGAGTCACATTATAAAGAGTTGAATTAGGGGCATATAAAAAGGCAAAGGACATTTGCATAAGACATCATTTTTTATACGATAATACAACTTCATCCTTCATCTCTCTAACTCTTCCTATCATTTCATGGCTTCCAACCATCTCTCTCCTTCTTTCCTATCTTTCTCTCTCTGTTTCTAGCCTTTCTCTCTCCTCGTCTAGACTTTCTCTCTCCTCTACGCTCTTCTTCTCTCTTTCTTGTGGTCTTTTCTCTCCTCGCAAGTCCCTTCATGATGACAAGTGGTATCAAAGTATTGGTCTTTGATCCATTTTCTCCTCTTCTTATTCATATTCAATTGTAAATTTCATCATAAAATCCTATTTCAGACAAGTACTGTAGGTACAAGACATGGACTATGACCAGCAGTGATTTGTAGGATACCTATAGTTGGAAGAAGACAAATATAGAGATCTTTGAAGCTAGAAGGGATAGATATGGTAGTGGATGGACAAATTAGCAGGTCATCACTCTTTCAAAGGCATTTTTTATAGAGGTATTTTAGTATAAAGAATCTCCACTGAAGTTGGAGAAGGGGAAATGTTACAATTACTTTTGAAACATACTCTTCTTTCCTCTTTTCTTTCAAGTTTGGCAAGCTTCTATGGAAAGAAATCTATCCAATACAAAAATCCTCATCTGTTTTCTTGATATTCACTCCTCATTGTCAAAGCTTGCAATAACAGAGACCTTCTTGACCTCAAAAGCAACAAGTGAAGCACCATTGTTGATGGCTTTGATAAGACCTTAAGGAGCATATTTTTCTTTCTTCTTTTTCTTTAAGACTTCTTTCCAACATCCATGATGTTATCAATAGTCCTTCCTCAAATTTCAAAAAGAAATGATCAATGTTTCTTCTTCCAGGTGCTAAACATCAACTAAGGCATCTATAAGGCATTCCAACAAGCTTGCAAAGTGGAAACAATCATGGAGAAGTTCATGTTTGCAGGTTTTCATACTCTATTGAGATAGAGAAATTTGAAATTGTCCCAAACTTTGTTAAATTGACATAAATAATTACAACATTTGGAGGTTGTGGTTTATATTAGTTCCAAATCAAGTTCAGAGTAATACTCCCATCATACAAATCGGTTGTACCCTGATGCAATGTATAAGAATTCTAATGACCTAACAGTGAGCGAAAACATTATGTTTAATGTGAAAGGCTTAATTTAAATTTTAATGCATAATCTCAAGTTTGTAAGATTCCTTATATGTTGCCTGTGTGAAACCTCAAGCACATCTAAAGAGCATCAACTACCTGCAGAGATACTATCTTGATGAGCCTAATGTTGATTCTTGATCTTCTTGCTGAGCTTGAGTCTTCCAAATCTTCTTAATGGGTTGCACTTGCTGGAAATTGAGTAGATCTAATTGGTAGAAACTCTAATAGGCTTGAAGGAGTGAGAAAATGATGGATTTTTAAGTTTGAGGTTGAAGAAGCTATGGAGGATTAGGGTTTGTAAATAGGCCGACTGATTTCCATGTGTAGAAGTAATCATTGAAAGAAATGTCTACTAGGTAGAAGGCCTATGAGGTGGGCTTCAAAGGGCTCGTGGTTGTAGGGAAGATCGTGGTTTGTGTATAGGGAGAATAGGCCGCACAACCAACTGACGGTGCAAATATGGTAGCGCTCTCAAATTTTTATAATGCTGGTGCATAGGTGCCACACTTGGCATTGGCATTTGATGCTTATACTCTACTCTGGTTACCTTGTTTGATGCCCGTATGCGGTCTACATGATGCCTAATGTCTTGGGAATGTATGCATTCGATTTGCCCATGATTTGGCATTGTTTTTGGCCTGGAAATTGACAGTTTTGGATTGTTTAGAGACTGTTTAGAGCTACTGTACATGAGCGGGCTGAAGCTCATTTGTCACATGTATTGCTTCTCTATTGATACCGGATGTATGCTATGGGTTATGTCATGATGTATTACACTTTGGGGATCGACTTCGAACTCATGATCGTGATTCCGGAATGCTTTTGAGCATCGCATTTGCTCCGTTGTTATTGGTTTGTCATTGGCAGTTTGGTCGACTTGGCTGGCATTTGGGCCACTTATGCCTATTGTCTGTACTTGACGGATAAGCTCTATGCATTACATGCTTTGGTCCGTGGTTGATGCCTCTTAGTTCGTCCATGCTTGACAGATATTTTGGAGCTCCGATTTGGATGTTTTGAGCACTTCCGACTCACAGGGATATTGACTTTGGCTTGCTACTGGATGTATTGACTTGACAGAGATCTTGCCATTGGGATTATGTCTTGCTTAGTGGTTGCTACATCAGTTGCTTCATGTATGTCATGCTCTTGGGAAGCGTATGATGCATTGACTTGGTCACTTGTCACTGGTACTTTGTCTTGGGTTGCTTGATATAGTATAAATCGATTCAAGCGATGATTATATAATTGCAACTTCCTCTCTTGATATTTCACAGTTGACTAATACCTTGTATACTTATGCTCAGTGTTGGTTGATTAATTTACGAGCTTCATTTCATATTACCCTTGATTGAGAGAGTGGTTCCACTTCACACAAGTATCTGCTTGGGAATGCAATTAGCAAACCCTGTACCTGTTCAAGATGCTCTTGCCTCGGCAATTATGCATAAACCCACAACAGTGTACATGATCCATCTGATCAGCCCACAACACTGTACATAATCCATCTGCTCAGATAAGGAGAGAGTGACCTAGGAGGAGCAAGCTCAACCTCAGTACATGAGTCAGAGATGAAGAAGTACCCTCCATAGCTGATGTATTTGCAGCAATCTGCCCTCATCCCCATGAGTTCCATGCTCCAATTTGCCCCTTATGCATTGAAACTCGTTTTTGTGCTGCTCTCTCTCTCTCTCTCTCTCTCTCTCTCTCTCTCTTTTGGGAATTTATGCCCAAATTGTGACACATGGCATACACGTAACAATTTTCCTGTTTAAACCTTTCGGTCTAAAATTCTCTATGATCGGTGCAAAATTTGACCTCGGCACAGACCAGAGAATAAATCCTCGTGCAAAAACGAAGATAATTTGTAGAATTTTACCCCTACACTAGCCACTAACCCTACCACACTAGCTTCACCAAAAGCAATTATTGTTGATGCCCCTACTGACACTACTACTACTCTTGTTGTATAATATGAGAAGACTGTGACCTTGTAAAACATATCAGAAATCTGGTGCATCTGTGCAGTAGTTCTTCAATCTTTGGCACCTTGTCTCTCATTGCAAATGAGGATTTCCAACACATTCTTTGTGTCCTCAATATGAACGTGGCTGGCAAGTAGAGGATCATGTTGACATTGATCTCCATAAATAGAAGCCAAAGGAGGTTACAAATGTGATATCCGAAAAGGTAGATGTTGACATAAACAAGCGATTCCAAGACCCTTGATGAAGCCCTGAGGAAGATTGGGACAAATCGATAAAGCAGTTGATGTAAGAGGGGGGATTTAATAATGGGGAAATACTAGCTACACTGGCTAGTATATAAGATGTTAGGGACTTGATTTTTAGGTATCAGATAATAATACAAGTCTCCTTTCATCTTCACCTCTCTCTCCAAGCTTTCATGGCTTCTTCCTCTCTCTTTATGTCTTTCTCTCTCCTTTTCTAGTATTTCTCTCTCCTTGTCACTCTCTTTCTCTCTCTTCTGCACTCTCTCTCTCCGCTTCTTCTCTCTCTCTCATGTCTTCTTCTTGACAAGTGGTATCAGAGCTCTAGTTCTGATCCATTTAGTTACCTTACATGCACAGTTACCATCCTTTTCAATTTTTTTAAAACAATCCAAGAAGCTTTAGGTACACACGGACAGGCACTAAAATGGAGGAGCACTGAAGGACCCAGAGGTCAAGGACCAGGAGGACAGTAGTCAGGAGCATTAATGGAGTCCTTTGCGTTAGATTTGGGAGAGACAAAGTGAGATCAGAAAATCCTTGAATCATGTGCATGGATTTCAATGGCTTGATCAGTGAAGGACTACAAAGGAAGTTGAAAAGAGGAGATCCATGAACCTCCACTACAATGATTTTTAAGTCTCTGTATCCATGGCCCGCGGCTAAGAGCAAAACCATTGATCAAAGTGGCAAGCCATATTGATTTTTACTCAGCTGATTCAGTCGAGTTCCAGCTCCTCCACCTAGAATAATGGAAACCACAGTCTAGGGGTCTGCGCGAGGTTTCTCCATAGTAGGAACCGTTAGCTGTTAAGCAACGTCGGACAAAATAGAGGGAGAGGCGCGACATTGCCATTACTGTTGGTGATGCTGGCTGCAGGAGGAAGGTGAAGCAGCCAAGCAGAAGCAATGGTGAGAGCCACCGAGGATGCCAGTGCCAAGAAAGGAAAGAGGACGACAAGACGAGGGAGTCTGTAGCCATGGCAAGAAAGGCAACAAGTTCAGAGTTTGAAAGGAATGCTTTGAAAGTTGGGTATTTTTTGCAAGTGAAAAGAAAAGCTTGAAAGGCAGGTCGCAAGTGAAACACTAGATGAATGAGCAAATGGAGATGGCTAGGGTGTCATTACGCCATAACTAAGCCAATCTGAGAAGAAAATATGCATTAGCCACCAGGACCACGACACTATTTCTCGCCAATTAATTGGCAAGAGTGCGACTCGCTTGCGAAGGGTTATCTCTAGGAACGCAATTGTCAGCTACAGGCAACTCTCTGTGTGTGTCAAATTGAGCTACCAAGGCAGCTCCTAATGCTTATTTTGTGTGGTGCTTAAGGTTGTTTTGATGCATTCGAGGCAACATTCGTTCAAGAGGGAGAGATGGCAGTGATTTTTCCGAGTTGATGACGACGAGTTTTCTAATGTGCATCTCTTTCTCAACATGATTGCCAGAACGACTTCCTCAAATTCAGATATATCAATGCTTATAGAATCAAATTTTATACTGACACAAGACTTTGTGGATACTCTCGAGAACATCTAGATCTGAGAAATTGATGTGTTTGTTTTGAGAATCACAGTCATGCACAAGCTCTAATGATGATGCTTCCCAAAGCTCAGACCAGCACATTCAACCTCAAGCACTTGAGGGTAATCTGGGATTATAACAGAGACTGTTTATCCTTCACGCTTAACCCTTCAATCTTCAAGCTTGTAGCAAGCATTTGTTCCTTGATCACTGTGGAAGAAACTTTTTGTAAAGAGCCAGCAGTTTCATCTGTTGATGTCATCCCATAAGATGCCTGACTCCCCACCACTACATGTGTTGGAGGGGATTCAATGCCTTTCAAACAACATGCTGCCAAATATTTTTGAGCTTGTCTTGCGATAATGGCTTAAGAAAGAATTCCACAGCCCCAAGAGAAATTGATTTCACCATCATGAGCATATTTTCTATTGCTGTTGTGAGCCACAAGACATTGAAGGCTCCATACGACCACGAGCTGCAAGAAGGAGGACAACCATGAATTCTTTGGAGTGGGCAGCCACTACTTCTTCCCCAAGCTTAAGTAAGGTATGTCTCATGGGTCTTGGTCTCTCTTCTCCAACCACTTGCTAAGCCCAACCTCTTGCTTGGAAAGATTAAAGAATTACATGAATTATTGTTTAGGCTGAAGTTATGGATCACCTATTGCTTGCCTTCTTCCGTTATGCACTTCTTGAAATGCATGCATGACTGAGCGCACTTCAAATTTCTTTCTTATTGGCTGAGAATTTAACTCCTAACCCATAACTGTGCTTGGTTTTGATTCTTGATCATTAAGCCAAAAATTGTAAGAAAGGGTAAGTGATGCAATCAGTGAGTCACTGATTTGCAAAGGTAACCCCTTTCCCCATCCCATTTTCATTATTGATCATGCAGATCATGAAAGGCCCAATCCTCAATTTGTAAATGCACATCATGCCGGTTGCTTAATAATAAATGTCTACCATGTATATTCCGGGTGAGGAAAAGCCCGATGGTAGGTGAGGTGGCAAGACAAAAGAGGGGTGACCCCCCCTTTCCATCAAAGACCCTGAAGAGGTGCACAACCCAGCCCAGGGGGAACTTTTCCCACCTCCCGATGATTCGAAGCCCGAAGTTGCTTGCAGGTGCAAGTACCCTCTTAAGGATCCAAGATATTGACTTGGCACTGATGTAGATGTGTTTTTTGATGTATGGATGTATTATTGGCAGCGAATGTATGGGAAAATACTATTGAGGATGTATTTGCAGACATGAGAATACATATGTAGTCAATGGCAATGAATACACTCTGAATACGATGCTTGGACTATATGGGAGATGCCTACGCATGGGGAATTGTACTAAGAGATGCTTTTGACATCTTTAATTTTGGAATAAGGCTGCAAACAGTGAATTTGGATGATTGGGCAATGTATTATGCCATGTGGGATGACCCTTCAGTCATGCATTGACAAGTTGATCCATTGCAACCCCTTTCTTGACCCCCACAGGGTGCTGTAAGAAATTTGCTTGCTTTTACAAAAGTATACCTACTCCCAAAACCTGAGGTGAAAGTCTTATAGAGTGCCCACAATTCCTACCAAGGGCCTTGATCAGTTTGGGAGCTCTATTTGGACTCTACAAGATACTTACAGATCAAAACAGGCCTCCTACAGGTGTAGATAGGGTGCTAGACTGCACACTACAGCAGTACTTTTCCTATTACAAAATTATTAGTATAAAACCTAGGAGTGTATGCCTATGCTTACTTCGAAGAGGGCATCCTTGGATTTGACTTGAACAAAAAAAGTAGGTCAATTGGAGCTTCCTAGCTCAAGTTACGGGCAAAATACTGGCATGTGGTCTAACAATACTGCACCTAACCATGGCAAGAAATAAGGGAAAAACTAAGGCAAATGATGACCTCCAGCAACAAATAAGGGATGCACATGCTCTGAGGGCTGAAACTAACCTTGGGGTGGAAGATGAAGATTACTCTCATGACGTGGGGAGCCTTAGGAAGCTCACTAACACCCTTAGTTCACATGAGACAAGGCATGTTGAGAGGCATAGAGAATTGATGGAAGGCATTGGTCGAATGAAGACCACTATGGACACCCTTGTTGCCCAGCTCACTAAGTGGATGAAATTCCAAATGAAAGGGAAGGAACATGAGGATAGGTCGGGTATGCATGCTGAAAGAGTGACTGGCCCATCAGTGAATGCAGTAAATATGAACTCCTAAGGTTATTTTGGGAGAGCGGGCATCCCTAACAACACTTTTGAATAGGGAGAGCCTTCACATGGGCAAGAGGAGCCCATGAAAAATGCAATGAGGGGTAATTTCCAGCCATCACAAGGGCCCATGCTATCTATGCGATTTCAGCCATATTTTGGCAGGAATTAGTCTAATAATGGATCATTTTTGGGCAGCCACATGGATCAGCCTCAATTTGGATATGGGGGGTAGCCACCTAATTATGAAAGAGAGCTGAGAGACAAGATTATTTTCTCAAAATTCAATGGTCAATCGTCATCTCTAGCTGAACTCGAAGAGTGGCTCTCCAAGATTGAGGATTATTTTGACATCTTGCCCCGTAGTGATGATCAAAAGATCCATTTTGCAACATACATGGTGGAGGTACATTAAAAGAAAAAATCAGCAAGTAGACTCATGGGTAGCATTCAAGGCACTCATGGTGCAAGTATTTGTCTCACCGGTGGAGAAAGAAAAGCTTGCCCGCCAATGGTATGGCCTTGAACAACGTGGTCTTGCTGTTAGAGAATACACAAATCAGTTCCTCAACCTTACCATGTATGTTGAGTTGATTAGTGATTATGCCAAGTTACACAAGTATGTGTATGCCCCAACTCTCGGCTGATGTTTCAACTCAAAATCCATCGGATTTGTTCAAAGATACTGAGTTGCTTGAGAGGTACTCTCATGAATATCGCCCGGATGCTTCATTTCAACATGGACATCAAAGAGGGGGGTCTCAGTTTGGGCAGTAAAGAGGACCTATGCAGCCACATTTTGGGCAGCAAAGAGGCGTTGTAAGGCTGGGATAGTTTGGGGCAAGTTATGGTGGTGGTAACATGCCATTCAGCACTCATAAGATCCCCACATACCCCACTTTTAATGCCTCAATACCAAAAAGTAATTTTAGGATAGCAAACAGCCCAAAAAAGGATAATAAGCAAGGGGATAACAAGAATAAAAATGCTTCAACCTTTGGCAGTCCAAAGTCCATTCCCATGGATTTGTATAAAGAAAGAAAGGAAAAAGGGCTTTGTTTCAAGTGTGGCGAGAAGTATACAACTGATCATGCCTCAAAATGTGCTTTTAGAAATGCTAAGGCACGAGTTCACAACATATTGGTATTTGAGGACTCAGAGGAGGACCCTGAGGATACACATGTATTTATGATGACTGCTGAAACAGATGATGCTAATGAAAAGTTTGATCAAGAAGAGTTCTTTGATCCTAATGACTCTTTTCCTTTTGACCCCGGTGGTCATGTATCATGGGATATGGGTAGAAAGAATGAACTACATGCTGAAATACATGCTGCCATTGTTTATACCATATCTATGGATGCTTGGATAGGATCCAGAAGCCCTAATACATTGCATATTAAGGGAAAATTTCATGGGAAGGATGTGTTTATACTTGTAGACAATAGTAGCACCCATAGTTTCATTAATAGAGCAGTCATGGATAGGCTGAAGTGTTTTCCCACTGATTTACAACAGCCATTGAAGGTGCAAGTTGCCAATGGGGATAAAGAAATTAGCACTCAAGTATGTCGTGTTGTTCATATTCAGCTTGCTAAAAATTTAGGATAGCAAATGGATTTAATTACATTGGAAATGGGGCCTATAGATGTTGTCTTGGGTTGTGATTGGATGAAAAATTTGGGCACTATAACCATGGATTTTCCTTGCTGTATATGGAGTTTGTCAGCGCAAGATAGCTCATTCACTTGTAGGGAATTCAAAATAACAGTGAATTTCAGTTCATTACCAACAAACAACTCAAGAAAGAGTTCAAGAGACGGTCCCAAATCTTTGTATTGCAATTAAATAAAGAAAATTTATATCAATCCACTAAAATAGTAAAGAATTCAGCATTGAGCGCTCTTTTAGAAGAGTACAAGGACCTCTTCCAAGTACCTATAGCACTACCCCCTAATAGAGCAGTTGATCATCCCATAGATCTAGAGCCTCAGTCAAAGCCTGTGAACAAGCCACCTTACAGATTGTCTAGGTGTGAAAGAGAAGAAGTTGCCAAACAAGTCAAAGAATTACTGGACATGGGATTTATTGAGCCTAGTTCTTCACCATATGCTTCCCCTGTGTTATTGGTCAAAAAGAAGGATGGATCTTTCAGGATGTGCATAGACTACAGGGATCTTAATAAGATCACCGTGAAGAGCAGGTATCCCATTCCACGCATAGATGACTTGCTAGATGAGCTCAAGGGGGCTAAGTACTTTACAAAGATAGATTTGAGGGATCCGCATGAGGGCAAGGGATGAGGTCAAAATAGCGTTTCAGACTGATCGAGGGCTTTATCATTTCTTGGTTATGCCTTTTGGGTTAACTAATGCACCGGCTACCTTTCAGAGATTAATGAACAAAATACTTCAGCCCTTTCTTTTCAGATTTGTGTTGGTTTTCTTTGATGACATCCTCATCTATAGTAGATCACTAAAGGATCACCTTTGGCATATGAGGCAGGTGTTTGATGTATTGAGGCAGCATAGACTCGTTGCCAAGGAGACAAAATGTTCTTCCATGCAGACAGAAGTGGAATACTTGGGGCATATTGTTAGTGAAGATGGAATTAGGGCTGATCCTAAGAAAGTGCAGTGTATAAAAGACTGGCCCACACCTGCAAATACCAATTCACTTAGATGATTTCTTGGTCTCTCATCATTCTATCACAGATTCATTAGGCATCATGCCACTATTGCAGCAGGATTAAGAAAGAGGCTTTTTTCTAGGATGCCATAGCTGATAAGAGCTTTAATCAACTCAAGGAATTGCTTACCTCAGCTCCCATCCTGGTATGCCTAGATTTTTTGAAAGAATTCACCAAGATCAGGATCAAATGAAGCTTTATGTAGATGATAAAAGAAGGGATGTTGAGTTTCAAGAAGGGGATTTGGTGCTTTTGAAGGTGCTCAAGTCCAAATATGCTACCCTTATGGATGCGTCCAGCAACAAGTTAGCTCACAGGTTCTATGGGCCATACCGAATTGTCAAAAGAGTGGGAGACTTGGCATATCAGTTGTGGCATGCCCCCATCCATGAAGATTTATAATGTCTTCCATGTGAGTCAATTGAAGCCCTTCATTGGATCATCAGTGGATTATGTTGAGGAGCTACCACCGATAGATGAAGAAGGCATCATTCAATACATACACAAGCAAGTCATAGGACAAAGAGAAAAGAAGCTTCACTCTCGCTCCATCATGGAATACTTGATTAAGTAGCAAGGTTTACCACTTGAAGAAGCTTCTTGGAGGCCAGCTTTAGTTTTTGGAAGAGTTTCCTTACCTACTAGAAGCATATTTGGCTGAAATCTAGCTAACTATGGCCCTGTTTTCTCTCAGAATTGACTACAGACAGCTCTCTGTTTTAAAGCAGATTTTATTATGTACTATGGATAGCAATGGACGTCATACATGAGCCGAAAGTACTCCTCAAGAGCTCCATTTTGACATATGGCACACCGCGATCGGAGTCTCCTACAGAAAGTTATGATAGATTTACTATAGTAGGACCTTGTAGTAAATAGCTTGCTGTCCACTATCTGCAACTCCATTTACTCAAGATACTTGGGTCAAAATTTCATTTGTATAATTCCCCAATAAGGCCCATGTATCGTACATACCCCAATGACCAATCGTATGCAATAATACCTCTTCATTCATTAGTATACCCCTGTAATAATGCAACAGAGTAGTACTCTAACCTGCTCCTGCCCAATTACCATAAGTGCCCCAATTGTTTTTTAGGGCAAGAACCTTTGGGTAGGGATGGAATATAAGAGAGGGAAATTTAATAATGGGGAAATACTAGCTACACTGGCTAGTATATAAGGTGTTAGGGACTTGATTTTTGGGCATCGGATAATAATACAAGTCTCCTTTCATCTTCACCTCTCTCTCCAAGATTCCATAGCTTCTTCCTCTCTCTTTCTATCTTTCTCTCTCCTTTTATGGTCTTTCTCTCTCCTCATCACTCTCTTTCTCTCTCTTCTGCACTCTCACTCTCCTCTTCTTCTCTCTCTCTCTCTCATGTCTTCTTCTTGACAGTTGATATTACAAAAAATTCTCAGGATCACATTCAGCACATGCTTACAGGCTTCAGAACTTGACAGAAGCTTCCAGCATGGGTTGCATGTGCTACTTTTGAATCTATGTATGTGCCAATATCACTTTGAGGAACTATATTTCTAACCCAGTTTATTTGAAGCTCTTGTTACAATTTTTTTGGTTTAGCTATACCAACTATGGTTCCAGCAGTGCAATTATATACACTACTTCATGATATTCTCTCTTAAGAAGCTTGGTCAACATTGTGGATTTATTTCCAAATAGCTACAATGAAAAGATGTGCTTATTCTAAGATGAAGTTTTTGTGCATTAATTTGAGCAAGAAGTTCCGATTGCTAATCCGGATTGGACAGGCTGTAGCTCCAAAAAAAGCTCTTTAAGTACTTTCAACCCATATGACCCATGCATCTCTAACATTGATTCAACATTAAATATGGCCCAAAATAGAGATTTGTTCTATAGTGAAACAAAGGTTACTAGTTAGCATGATATTATCTCAAAATTCTTGAAGGTAATGACACCATGCCCAAAGTAATGCTAGTCCATGCAGAGAGTTAAGTCCAATCCTTAGCCTCCCGGGTCAAAAGGAAAGGTGGCATCCCATCCATGCATTAAAGGCATGAGCACCAAAGCATATGTATCATCATCATTCATAAAATCATATTTATGTACTTGTGAATCCATAAAAGCATAAGCAACTGAGTCAAATCAAGTAGAAGCCCATAATCATGGTCTTCCTCATCACAAACTTCATAGGTTGCAACTTTAAACCCTTTATCTTCCTCTTGATCAACATCAAAATTTTTCTCAACATGACTACCTTCATCCTCTTCATCTGGATATTCAAATACCAAGAATATCCTTTCATTTTTTGCTCTATATATGTATTTATGATTGGAGTACTTCGGTTCAACACATCTATAACATAAGCCTTGAGCATGCAATTCTCTAATCTGATCACACTGATTAAATGCCCACATCATCACTATGTAGATTAGCAAAATAATAATCATACTGCTATCCATGGTACTCATGATAAGTACATGGGTGAGAAGGAAATGAATGCTGCTCATAGTCATATTGCTACCCGTAGTGATATCTTTGTCTATAAGAGAGTGATTGGCTATACTCATTGTTATACAAATTGAGCAATGATTGCAGTAAGTCTTGTTGAGCTACTGCATCAACCATAGCAATCGATGCAACTAACATATGCTTGTCCTGCATATGTTCCAAACCCTCTTGCAAAAGAACATTACCATAAAGATTTATAAGAGCTTCCATGATGCATGGCTATACTAATTGATCCATGTGAGATGTCAAATGTTGGGCAAGTGCTCATTCTATTCGAACTATATCTACAACTTTACCTACCATCATCGTTGTGTAACGTGCCCATCTATCGACTATCCAGACACATTAGCGGTCCATCGAGAGACGAGTCTAAGGGACGTTGCCTGCCACTCCCATGGAATGTCACGAGGTTTTTCACCTAGGGTTTCCCGAGTCCACCTCGCAATGGAATGTCCACGGCCGAACCCACTAGGATCGACATGAAATTTTGGTTCCTAGTAGACAAGGTCTCCTGACAGCATTCTAGCGTCGAGGGTTTTGGACATCCTACTTTACGTAGAGATACACAAGCCAAAGCTAACCCATACCGCACTTGGTTCAAAGAGAATGGGAAATGAGAGGGATGCGCTGCTCGAACTCTCTGCCTGTAGGGCATAGTCCCATTCCGGTCCCTAAAGGTCCAACATCGGTAAAGGTCCAACATCGGTAAAACCTTGTGAGAAACCTCCCAGTTTTCCGAAACCTCCGTGCCGTAGAACCCCTTGGGGACTCCGCCCACCCGCTTCCCTTGATAGCTTTAGTTTCTAATTAGGTCCTACTACATATATGTGTGACATTTAAATTTAGCTTCATTAATCAAGCCTTTTAGGGAACAAGGTTCATTTGCGTAATTTACAGCAAGACACGAAAACAGACCAAGCAATCCTTTTGACAAATAAGTTCCTTAACATATCTTCAAGTTAATCTTTGTCTCCTGCCCATACAAGAGAATTATATATCCTCTTTGTCCAACAGAAGTACCCCTTCTACCTTGCAGAAGTAACTGGTCCAAATCACATGGCACCACAAATTCTATCCTTTATCTAGAATAGGATCTTCCAATGCCCCAGACGTTGGGCTCACAGCAATCTCTAGTTCTGTCTCGGACTCGACAAGGGGTGTCCAGAGCTCCACTAATCCCGAGCGATCTAGGAGTGAGACACAATTTCCGTGGATGGCCTTTTCACCACTGGACCTTCATCCAGTGAATCGAGTAGTGCCCTCTCGGGTTGAAATGTGGTGTGACCTTAGAGATGATACACCCAAGTAAAATATCCTTCCTTAATTAATCCAATTAAAATCTATGACCTACTTCTTTGGACTAAATCCAAAATGTAATGAAAATTCTGAAGCTCATGGAAGCATTTGATGCACATCTTTTTTCTAGAGGCTACCTTGAAAAACAAATCTGTACCATAGATGCAAAATGCACGCTGCCGAAGCTAGATCCTGGGGTGTGTCAAGACAATTTATTTATTCCCCATGGTAATTTGTCATCACAGACCCCCACCATGAATTTACCATCAATCACAAGCACTTGGCTTATTTTATGATGTGTATTTTGTTAATTTGGTGTGTGCAACGGTTAGTTGATTTTTATGGTGCAACGTGAGAGAGAGAAAAAGAGAAAAAACCTAGTGATATGTGGGTCTGTTTGCAAAGTCTGATACCACGTCCTCAAAGATGGAATGTACAATCCACTAACATAAGGTCAACTAACAATAGTTGTCCTGCCGTACAAAAAAAGGAAACCAACTAACACCTGAACCAAACCAAAAAATGATACGCATGACCAAAATAAATGAAAAGATGGATGTTTTGGATTTTGTTTTGTATGTTTTGATTTGTTTGGTTTGGTTCTTTTTTTTTTCTTTTTTTTTTTCATACCATGACAGTATAGTATGGATATGTTTTGTTTTTGTGTGTTTTAAAAAAACATTAAATGGAAAATTTTTGTGGAAATATAATGGGATCATTGTGTGGTTTTGTTTGATTTTTTTTCCTTTTTTGTTGTGTTTTTTTTTTCTTTCTGTCAAAAAACCAAGGAGTGGATTGTTCCTACCACGAAGGTTGAAAACCTTTTTGTTTCAAAATTTTTGGAAATGGAAATTTCAAAGGATTTTCCATGATAAGTGCATTTTTAGAAAATTTTCATGAAAGAATTATGTCTCAAAAAACAAAGTTGACATTTTCCATTCCAAAAATTTGTCCAAAATGTGAAATAATATAAATGCATTTTTTGGATTTTTTTTTCTTTTTTGGGAATTTTTTTGATGATTTTTATGTATTTTTCTAGAATTTTCATGAATTTCTATAATTTTTTTGAATGATTTTGGCCAATTTTGATTTTTCAAAAATTATTCAATGGTATTTTCCATCAAGAAAAATTTTCAAAATGTGGGAAAAGATTTTAGAAAAAATTTGTAAATTTTTGGAGAAATTTTATGATTTTTGTAGAATTTTAAATGTTTTTTAAATGGATTTTACGATTTGGAAGGGATTCTCAAGATTAAAAAATGAATACCCGGGTATGCGTATGTGAACAATAGCGACCTCGCATGCCCACGAAGGAGTTAGACATGCGTTCTCTTGCGTGAACACCCGCGAAGACCACGAACACACCGATCACGTACGGAAAGCCACACACAAGCCCACACAAACCACGCACAGACACGCGCAATCCCGCACGAACCACACAAACACACATGAACGGTGGGAATTGAGGTGCGGGTAGAGGGGGGTGTCCATGAGGGTGAATGGGGGAAAGGTGGGAAGGGGGCTTAGGAAGGGGGTGTGGAGAGGGTGGGTGTTATGGGGGGGAAGGGGAGTTTAGGAGGGGGTGGGGAGAGGGTAGTGGGAAAGGTGGGAATGGGGGTGGGAGGGGGAGGGGGAGGGGGAGAGGAGGGCCAAGGAGGTGGTGGCGGTGGCGGCACTAGTGCAGCTGGCAACGACGGAGCAGGTGGTGGCGGCGGTGGCACTAGTAGAGGTGGTAGAGTTGGTGGCGATGACAACGATGGTCCTGGTCTGGGAGGAAGAGAAACAAGAAGAAGAATAAGAAGAAGGAAGAAGAAGAAGAAGAAGAAAGAAGAAGAGGGGGAGGAAGAAGAAGCGGGAGGAAGAGAAAGAAGAAGAAGAATAATAAAAAAGGTAGTTGGGGGTGGGGGGGTTGCGGGAACCGAGAGGGAAGGGGGGTGGTTTAAAAAACAAAAAACCATTAAAAGGGTGGTGCGCCCCCATCCCTTGGGTGTGTGCGGGGCGGGGGTATAAAAATTTGCATCGGTGGTAGCAAACGGGGCCAGGACGCCGGCGAGAGAGTTGCGGATGCAACGGGGGCGTTTCGAGGTGCGTGAAATCGAAAACACACACGTTCACATGTGAGGCGAGGCGTGCGCGAACACGACGAAACAAAAAAAATAATAATAACATGCAAACCATGCATTGGAACAAAATTCCAAAAAATGAAAAAATAGGCCAAGTGACAAGGGAAAGATGACGGAAAGTGCAACGGGGTGTCCAAGGCAAAATCAAGGTGTTCATATATGGGAAAAATGTGAAAAACAGCTCAGAAAATGCATACGGGGATTAATATAAAAAAATTCACTCACCAAAACATAGGGTGGAAAGAAGGAAAGAGGTGCAAAATAACGTGCACGACAAACTTATCATGTCAAAACAAAGTTCCGACCGAGATAGGATGCATTCACATGGGAAAAATCCCAAAAACAGACTCGAAAAGGGACACAAAAATTAATACGAGAATAACCAAGTACTAGAAAGAAGGCCTATATAAAGGAAAAATATCTAAGGGAAGGGGATTCACATGGTAGTCACATAAAAACTCATGTTCGGGGGAATGAGGAGGGGTGCACATGCGAAAAATACAAAAAAGACGCTCAAAAACACATCAAAAAATTAATAACTAAAAATATAGTGAGAAAAATAGGGTGGAGAAAAAAGAAAAAATATGGGGAAAGATTGGTTGGACATAGCTATCAGATTGAACTAGAATTTTGGTGAAAATAGGGCGTGTTCAGATGGAAAAATGTAAAAAATACGCACGAAAATGTCCCAAAAATCCACAAAAATTAATAACCACTGAACCATGCATCAGAATGATGGGTAGTAAAAAGGAAAAATTGCAAAGAAAAGGTGTAGGGCACGGCTGTCATGTTAGATGGTTGGTCTGAAGCAAAAAGGATGTGTTCACATGGAAACACGGACAATTGACGGAAAATGGGTCAAAAATTAATAACTCAAGAAGTGTCCAGCAGAATAGGGGTTGGTTAAAAGGAAAAATGGTCAGGTCAAAGGGAAAAACATGGTTGTTCGCACCCCCCCCTCTGCGTCTGCGGCAGCAGCAGCGCCCCCTCGTGGACTGGAGTATAGCGCACCCCCCTCGTAATTTCAGTGCCCCCCCTGGCTGAAGAAGGAGAGAGAGAGAGAGAGAGAGAGAGAGAGAGAGAGAGAGAGAGAGAGAGAGAGAGAGAGAGAGAGAGAGAGAGAGAGAGAAGAAGGAGAAGAAGAAGAAGAAGAAGAGAGAGAGAGAGAGAGAAAGGAAAGAAGAGAAGAAGAAGAAGAAGATGGAGAGAGAGAAAGGAGAAGAGGAGAAGAGAAGAAAAGAAGAAGAAGAGGGATAGAGAGAGAAGGAGAAGAAGAAGAAGAAGAAGAGGAGGGAGAAAGAGAAGGAGAAGAAGAAGAAGAAGAAGAAGAAGAAGAGGGAGAAAGAGAAGGAGAAGAAGAAGAAGAAGAAGAGGAGGGAGAAAGAGAAGGAGAAGAAGAAGAAGAAGAAGAAGAAGAAGAGGGAGAAAGAGAAGGAGAAGAAGAAGAAGAAGAAGAGGAGGAGAGAGAGAGAAGGAGAAGGAAAGAAGAAGATGAAGAAGAAGAAGAAGAGAGAAGAGAAGAAGAAGAAGAAGAAGGAGGAGGAGGAGGAGGAGGAGGAGGAGGAGGAGGAGGAGGAGGAGAGAGAGAGAGAGAGAAGAGGGAGAGAAGAGAGAGAAGGAGAAGAAGAGAAGAAGAAGAAGAAGAAGGAGAAGAAGAGAGAAGAGAGAGAAGGAGAAGAAGAGAAGAAGAGAAGAAGAGAAGAAGAGAAGAAGAAGAAGAAGAGAGAGAGAGAGAGAAGGAGATGAAGAGAGAAAGCTTGAGAGTCATGAGAGATGCAGGAGCTACAAGAGCTGATAGAAGCTCAAGCGGGAATTAACACCCCAGTCCCATGGCAGTAAACCAGGTTCTTTTATAAAATTATGATGGATTTTGCATGGTTTTTCGCACACATAAAATAATAGGTTTTACTCACGAGGTAATCACGGAATGATGGGACCTAAAACGGGCCGGCACTGGCTCGTGCACTAGCCGGGGACCTCTATCTCATGAGCTGAACAACCCCACGGCCTCGCGGCCAGGAGCGTTGATGACACGTACATTGCCTTCCTAAATATCTTGCGTTTGTATTACATCATTTGTAGTCCACTCTTCTCTCACCCACTACTCCTCAGAGGGAGTCCCTTACACATTGCCTAATGGCACGAAGCACAGACATAGGGGGTCCTCCAACGGCTGAGTGCCGCCACCCCTCTACGACTCTCCTACACCTTGGGGATTGGCCCCTCGGTGCGTCGCTCAACATATAAACATTTAGTACAAAATCCACTCAAGGTACCAATTGATCGTATACAGGAATGTATCATTGTCCTTACTTCTCTTTCCCCCAGACCCCATGACTAGCCTATGGCTTAGGGTGTCATGTCTCTCACTCAACGTGGGTCAAGGTCCTAATGAAAGCAATTGCTGTGCATCCAGGATTTCTGATACCTTTAAATGTTTCCATGATTTATGCATATTGTGGATGCTAAGTGCTCAAACAATTATAAAATCAGTATTGTGCACATGTGGAAAACATCCTTTTAATGGTTTTCAGCTACTGTTCTTATGCGGCGTTGCATGAACCTAGCACCGAGGAAACCCTCATGCTACTAGGCCCTTATTCTATAATTATTTACCGATCTATATGGTATGAAAAAAAACCAGCAAGCTTTTCATCGGTTCACTCAGCATTTAGACACATTTTAACCACTCTACCCTCCCATCGATCAAATGTTGCATTGTTGCATAGATTTATAAGGCATTTTGCCATCATTTTATGTGTAAAAAACAGAAAAAGACACACTAGAACAAGAAGGTGGGGCTGAACTGAGGCAAATCCTCATGGCTCAGTCCCCACAAACATTCACGAACATTGTTCTTATTTTTCATTAATTTTCGGTACCCAAAATGCATTTTTCCCCTATTTTTAGTGGTTTTCCTCTATTTTCCTTGTATTTTCCTTAATTTTTTACATTATTTAATTACTAAAAATTCAAAATAGGTTATGGGCTGTGGCCCTTAGTTCCTTCTTGCAACCAAAATGAAAAATTAGTTGGTGCCCCTATTTATTTTTCCATTTTTATGCTCAAAAACATCATTTTCCCTTGGTTTTCCATATTTTACGTGTTTTAGTTTATTATTTTGGGCCACAAGATGCGTGCTTTTCTGATTTTCTGATTATGATCAACAAATACTCATGGAAAACAGCAACATAAACAATTTTTAGCCCACATGCACAACATTTTATCAATCAAAAGCCATGAAATCTCAAATTTCCTTTGAAAAAATTAAATTACCGCTTATTTGCGTGTTTCGGGTTTCATGTCCATGGCTGCAAATCTGAAAATCAGCAGCATTTCATGCTCATGCCGATCACACGTCACCATTTCCAGCCCGTGGAGCGATCCGATCGATGCCAGACAAGCCTCCACCATTCTTTCTTCTTCCTTTCTCTTCCCGCATGAATCCCCCCTTAGAGGAGAGCAAGGGAGGAGAGAGAAATACTGATTTTCTCTCTCTCTCTACAGGCTGCCATTGCCTGCGCGAAGGAGAGTGATTTGAAGTGAGGAATCAATGTAGTTGCCTGCTATCATTGGATATATGGCTTACTTGACAGCCATATCTTGCATTTTGGGGGGGGGGGGGCATTTTTCCACGCGACGTTGCTGCACGCCGCCCCCCTCTTCTTCGTTTTTTTTTTTTGGGGGGTGCCCCTTCCCAAAGGCACCCCTTCACTTCTCTTTTTGGGCACCTTCTCAATTTTGACCCACCTTTTGGCCCTTTTCCCGGCCTTTCGTGCATACGGTGTCCGAATCCAGTTCTGAAAATTTCTGTGTGCTCGTCTTGGCATCTTGGACGGGTCGGCAGCTTCCCTGACTCGCACAAGCACATGGAAAAATTATTAAAAATCCGCAAGTGTTGCACGGGCGTCCTTAGAGCATTTTGACGCTTAAAATCGTCCTAGGTCGAGCCGCCGCCTTTGACATTGGATATTTTTCCCTTGATATTCATAATTTTTAGCTATTTTTAAGCAATTCTCGGCACCAAAATTCCGCTCTCACGGAAGTATTGTGGATGTCTTGCATCATTCAAAGGAGATATGCTGGAATCATAACATTTAGATAAAATCAAAATGAAAGGAAGGTTTCATTACCTCACATTGCATATAGTTTAATCTTAAATTGTATTAAGTTAAACACCAATAATCTTGTAGATAAAGGTATTGGGATCTAATGTCCTCGTTGATTCTCAAAAGTAGAGTGATGTCTCTTCTTCCAACAAAGGAATAAACATTGATGGGAACTGTTGCAATTCGTAACAAGAAGCTTAGAGAAACTACCATCCATCATTGAAAACCATACCTAGGGAGCCAAGTCATGAAATAAATCTATCTCCTAGCTAGCATATGTTAAAGGTTGCTAAGTATGGAATACCAACGTATTCGATCTAACTAGGCTTCACCTTGTGAGGTGCATAGGTAAATAAGCTTGTCAAGACCCTAGATCATGAGAGGAGGCACTACTTCCAATCCAAAACAAGGACAATTGTATTATCCTATGGGTAGCTACAATGTATTTTGGGAAAAATACAAACTTGCCTTGCATTGACAAGTTGAGTGGAAACAAAGCCTCTAAGTCCTAGAGAAATCTAACCCAAATACCTACCAAGGGAGGAAAGTTCCCAAGGGGGAGAGTAAACAAGAGTGTTCACTCACCATAGACTCTTATGGTGCGTCTCAAGGAGGAGTAAGCTGTATTCTGAAAATGGATACAATGACTCTTGGTTCCAATACTTGGATGATAGCCTTTGGATGCTTGAAGTAATGTTCTAGATGTAAGTAAAGAGAATAAACTGTATGTTGGGAAGAGTACAGTGGTTGTTACCTCAATTGCTTGGTTTCTGCCTTTGGGATGCCTGGTTTATTTTGGAAGCCATGTTATAAGTTTATGTGAGGGAGTACGTTGTGGAAAAAGGATGGATTGAGCAAGTTATTGTTGATATGGAAAAGGAAATTTTTTCTAAGTAAATGATGTTAGGCTGGTTGTTTCAGCTTTGGTTGATTCCCTAAAGGATTTGGAATGGTTTGGTTTTGGATGAATATCCAAGTGATTATATTTTCATGGCGGGAACTGTAAGGATAAATTGCCATGGGAACAAAAGGGATGTTTTCCTTAGTAAATGTTATTGGGCTGGTTGCTTCAGCTGTGGAAGATTTCCTAAAGGGATAATTAAGGAAGAATGGTGCTAGCAACCCCCGCGAACTGCCAAACCCTAACCAAGGGGGTTATGAATCCGCGCCGGGAATGTGGACTGAACTCACCGCGAGAGGTCTCTCCTTGGAAATTACTTGGTGTAGGAGGACGCTTGGGTGCCAGGGGGCTCTGGCCGTAAATCCCAATGCCTCTGGACCCTACACAAGTGTTCCGTGACTCGAGATGGGATCTCGAGGCTTTGATACTAGTTACAAGGTAGAATCTTGGTAGGATAAACCTTCGGGTTTTTATTGCCGGGAGACAGAAGGATTTTTCTGCGGAGGCAGAAAGGGACACTTAATTCTCCTGTATGGGCAGGAGACAAACATTAATCTGAAGATAAGTTAAGGACGTGTTTGATCTTGTTATCTTGTCTTCATGTTTGCGCCCTAAATTACGTAAAGGAACCTATGATTAATGGGTTAATTAAGGAAGCTACTTTTATGTGTCAAACATAATGTGGTAGGTAATTAGATAACTAAAAAAAACCCCCGAGGGAAGCATGGTGGATGTGACCGTCGGGTCCATCCTACGGCAGGGTGGTCTCGGTTAGCCGAGAGCTTTCCTCAATGGAATTTATTTGATGCGAACATTAGATAGACAAGGATCTTAGAACTTGTAAGTTAAAAACCGGATTCATATCGTTTTAGGGGACCGGAATGGGACTATGCCCTACAGGCAGAGAGGTCGAGCGATGCATCCCTCTCATTTTCCATTCTCTTTGAACCAAGTGCGGTATGAGTCTACTTTGGCCCAGTTGTGTCTGCGTAAAGTGGAGCAGTTGTAGAGACCGACACTAGAAGGCTGTTAGGAAGACCCGATTACAAGGAACCCGGACTTCAGGTCGATCCTAGTGAGAATGGCCGGATAAGTTCCGTTGCGGGGCAGACTCGAGAGACCCTAGTTGGCAAACCCTATGTCATTCCTTGGGAGTGCCGGGCAGCATCTTCTAGATATATCTCTCAATGGACTGCTAAGACGTGTCCCACGATTTGAGGAGCGGGCACGTTATAGTGTGTGTTGGCTGAGTGGCCAATATATAGGCAAAAAAATTGGGGGGGGGGGGGGGTGAAAATGATAGGTTGGCCAAACAAATCTTGTTGACTATTAGTATGGTAATAAATGTGACCTACCCTACCATAACTGCAATGACTTGTTAGTAGCCATGTTGTATAAATTTGCATGCCCACTTCCTAACAAAACTATCTAGAAATTGGTGCTTGTTGTTTGAAATTAATAGGAAATGCATGAAATCTACCCAAATCTAGACTTATTTTTCCCTATCTTAATGATCTTGTAGGGACCGTCCCATTTGGGCTCAAGTTTTCCTAGTTGGAACCAACTCCCTACACACATCATAATATAGAACTAACTACCCTTTCTTGAAGCTTTATTTCTTTGTCTTTAAATCATGCAACTGTTTCATTCAATTCTTAGCCACTTCTTCCTGATGTAATAGACTTTGCAATTTGAGCTCATCCAAGTGTGCCGAATTCGTAAAGCTCTCAAAGAGTGCATCTCCATCCCCCAAAGAATGGTTGATTGCGAATCTTATGGTTGGCAACTCAATCTCGGGGGGTAAAACATACTTCTCCCCATAAACTAACTTGAATGCGGTGTGTCATGTAGCTTGATTAAAGGTCGTATTATATGCCCACACAGCCACATATAGCTTCTTATCCCAGTCTCGTTTCTTCTCTGATATTATCTTTGACAGGATACCCACAAGCTGTTTATTAGTGCTTTCAACCTGCCCATTTGTGTGTGGGTTATAAGGAGTTGTCTTATTGTGCTTAATCTACCATGCTTCAGTTGGCTCTTAATCACCTTGTTTAGAAAATGTGGTCCTCGGTCCGATATTAATTCCTTTGGCAAACCAAATCAACAAATAATTTGCTCAAGTAGGAAGCTAGCAATTTCCTTTGCATCATCCTTCTTTGTTGCTTGAGCTTCTAACCACTTTGTAAAATAGTCAGTTGCCTCTATGATATATCTCTTCTATGTAGAAGACGACGGGGTAATAGGACCCACAAAATCAATGCCCCACTTCTCAAATGGTAGTATGGCCATAATAGGAGTTAGTGGCCACTTTCTATTCTTCCTACTGTCATATCTTTGACATATATCACATCTCTTAACATACTCAAATGCCCCACTTCTCGAATGGCAGTATAGCCATAATAGGAGTCAGTGGCTGCTTTCTATTCTCCCTACTGTCATGTCTTTGACATATATCACATCTCTTAACATACTCAAATGAATCTTGGAAAATGGATGGCCATCAATATCCAACTCTTAAAGCTTTTTGTGCAGTCGATCGGCCAGCAAAGTGCCCTCCACAAGCGAAGTCATGGCACTCTTCCAAAATAAACGAAACCTTGCCATGTATAACACATCAGTGATAAACCTCATCAACCCCCTACCGATATAATGTTCCTGCAATCAAGGCAAATTTCAAAGCCTACTATCTAATTTTCCTCTTCTCAGACTTTGATAAAGTGGATCCAACCTCTCATGTAGATAAATAGTGCGTTATGGCGCAGCATACCAAGATGGAATGGAGGCCGTATCAATTTTAAACATATCGCTTCCTTTAGCTGAAGTTTCCTTTGTCTCCCTCCCCGAAATCCACAAGACATTCAATGATACCCCGCAACTTTGGTGGCTTACTTCTAATCTCATAATCAAACTCCTGCAAAGTGATTAACCACTTTGCTAAATGGTCAAGCGGATGTAGCTTGTTCATCAACAATCTAAGCCCTTCCGCCTTCGTATAAATTACTACCTTTCCATAGAGGATGTGGTGACTGAAATTTTTTAGTCGTAAACACCATTGCAAGGCACAACTTCTCCATACATGTCTAGTTCGTTTCTTATATGCCAAACTTTCAACTAGCAAAGGCGATCAGATCATGCCATTTTTCCTCCCAAATTTGGGCTAAACAGTAGCTATTGTGGCTGACATAAAAGGTCTTTCTTCTTTTTGGTGATTTTAAAATTGGTGCTTTTACTAGATCCTGTTTCACATAATCAAAAGCTACCTTACAAGGGTCACTCCATACAAATAGACAGCTAAAGGATAACAGATTTGTTAGTGGCAACATTCTTTCTACCAGGGCATTTATGAACCTCCGATAATACCCTATCAATGACAAAAAGTTGTATACTTCTTTCGGAGTGTGTGGTTGACTCATGGTGACTATGACCTTGATCTTCTCAAGTCAATCGCACGATCCCTACTGAACTGACAACATGGCCTAGCAATAGCCCATAAGGCACCCCAAGGACGCACTTTCGTGGGTTAAGAGCTATGCAAAATTGTCTGCAGTGCTGAAAACACTTTCTTAGAATAATCGATTGCCTTTCTCTTATGGTGAATGCCCCCAACTCATCAATAAATACTCTCAACTCTTCTAGGGAGATGTCTCCAAAGGTCTTGTCTACTGTTTGTTGCCATGAACCAAGTGCATTGCATAAATCAAAGTCCATCATATGGTATGCAAAGGTACTGAAGATAGTAATGAAAGTTGTTTTCAACTTATCTTCTTCTGCAATTGCCATCTGATTATATCTTGCAAACAATCCATAAATGAAAATATTTCCCTACCCACCACTAATTGGTCCAAAATTTGATCAATAAAGGACAATGGGTAGTAGTCCTTAACTGTTTGCTTATTAATCTCTTTAAAGTCTATGCAAAGCTGGATTTTATTATATTTCTTCTTCCTAATAACAACATGTGAACACCATTCAATGTGTTGAACAGGGAAGATTAAACGAGCTTTTTGCAATTTTTGTAACTCCTCAAATAGCCCATCCCTCAATTAGAAATGCATACGCCTAACTTTCAGACATACAGTATGCCTACCTTCCTTTAGAGGAATGGTATGGATAGCTAGGCTAGGAGGAATACCTCTCAGCTCATCATTTCCATAGTCCTTTCCAATAGAAACTTTTGTTGATCTTGTCATAGGTCAGATGTCCAGCTAAAGGCGAAGAATGTAGTTCCTCCATAATTTTCGTGTAAAAGAAGAGGTAGAAGGAATGGCAATCTTGCCTTTCAACCAAAGGAGGCCATTTTTAAATTGATAATGTGAATTTTCTTCCATAAGACCTTGCTGTAATTTCTGAAAAATATGGCTGAATTCCTCATCCAAAAGATAAGCCTCTTGTAGTTCTTCAATCCAATCACTATGTAGTTCAATCATTGCTGAAACTTTGCAAGCCCACATACTAGAAAGAGAATCAGACACTATATCGTATGAGTGATGCCAAAGCCATAATTTTGTAGAGTAGCTACCCACCTATGTTTCTTAAGAGTAAGATTGGACTGAGTAAGGAAATACTTAAGAACCCTATGATCACTCTGGACTCTGAATCAGCTGCCATACAAGTAATGGTGCCATTTCTTTATTGCATGCAAGATAGCCAACATCTCCTGTTCATAAACATTCATGGCCATTTCTTTATCTATAAGCTTACGGCTCTCAAAGAAAATCAGTCCATGCTCCTGTAACAAAACAGCCCCAATGCCATGGCCACTGGGATCACACTGTATGATAAATTCTTTAGAGAAGTCCAGGCATACTAAGATAGGAGTAGAAGTAAGGAGTCCCTTTAACTGGTTGAAGCTACTTTCTACAAGAGCATCCCAAAAGAAAGCCTGCTTCTTCAACCTGTTAGTCAAAGGAGCTGCAATAGCGGCATAATGCTGATGAATCGGTGATAGAATGAAGATAAACCAAGGAATCCTCTAAGAGAAGTAGTAGTAGTGTGTGTTGGCCAATCTTTTATACATTGCACCTTCTTGGGATCAGCCTGTATCCCTTTTTCACTGGCAATATGTCCCAAGTATTCCACTTCAATCTGCATGAAAGAACATTTCTTCTCCTTAGCAAAAAGTCTGTGATGTCTCAATACATCAAAAACCCTCCTCATATGTGATAAGTTATCCTGTAAAGTCTTACTATAAATCAGAATGTCATCAAAGAACACTAAGAAAAACTGAAAGAGGAAGGGCTGTAAAATCTTATTCATCAAGCTCTGGAAGGTAGCTGGAGCATTTGTAAGCCCAAATGGCATCACTAAGAAATGATAGAGCCCTTGGTTAGTCTGACTTCATCACCCTCATTCATGCGAATCTAATGATACCTTGATCTCAAATCAATCTTTGTAAAGAATCGAGCCCCCTTAAACTCATGAAGCAAATCATCAATCTTTGTAAAGAATCGAGCCCCCTTAAACTCATGAAGCAAATCACTATGATCTTATTAAGATCCCTATAGTCAATGCACATTCTGAAAGATCCATCTTTCTTTTTTACTAACAAAACTGGAGATGCATAAGGTGAAGAACTTGGTTCAATGAATCCCATCTTAAGAAGTTCCTTGATTTTCTTGGCTACTTCCTCTTGTTCACACTTAGACAATTTGTAAGGTGGCTTATTGATTGTCTTTGAGTTGAGCTCCAAATCAATGGGGTGATCTATTGCTCTCTTGGGAGGCAATGAAGTACGCACCTCAAACAAATCCCTATACTCCGCAAGAAGAGCTGTCAAGGTTGGATGGCTTGCTGAATTATTGGGCTGATCTTGCATCTCTTTACTCAAATGCAAAACAAATATTTGTGAACACCTCTTGTACTCCCTTTTGAGTTGTTGAATCATGATAAGCTAAAAATCTGATCTACTAGGATTTCACTGTAAATGGATGAGCTATCCATTGAAGATAAACTCCATATATAACTGTGAGAAATCCATAGTGATCTTTCCTATTGTCATCAACCAATCACAACCGAGTACAATATCTATAGGCACCATTTCCAAAGTAATCAGGTTTACTTTTGCTTCAAAATTTTTAGCTAGCTATAAAGAAACTTGTGGGCATATTTGTTTGCTGGTTTCTTCTTCACCATTGGCCACTTAAACTGTAATGGGCTATTGTAAATCTGTGGGAATACAATTCAGCTTGTTCGTAATGGACTTATTCACAAAACTATGGGTATTGCCACTATTTATCAGAATGAACACAACCTTTCCATGAATGTTACCCTTCATACGGAGTGTATTAGGGCTCTTAGAACCGGTCCAAGCATCCATGGAAATAGAACAACTAGTGGCAGCAAGTGGCTCATGACCAATCCCATTTGGATCAAAATGATCACTCCCACCTAGATTAAAAGGAAAAGAGTTGGCTGGATGATAGAAATACTCTTGCCCAACTTCTTCCTCAAAAACTTCATTTTCAGTATTAAGTGCAATTACATTTGCTTCATCAATCTCATGTTCAAGATCCTGAAAGACTAACATACTCTGAAGCTTGGATTTGACATTTTTGTATACACACTTTGTGGCATGATCAGGTGTATACTTTTTCCCACACTTGAAACATAAGCCTTTCTCCTTTCTTTCTTTGTAAAGATCCATAGGAATAGACTTAGGATTCATGTTGGCTGAAGTGGATTTAGGCTTGTTGTCCCCTTGTTTTAAGTCAACTCTAGGACTGTTTGCTGTCCTGAAATTACTTTGAGGTCTAGAAGCATTGAATGGTGGATAAGTTGGCACCCTTAAGCTCCCATTTGGCACATGATTGCTGCCATAAATGTTACCAACTTGCCCCTGTTAAAAACAGTCCTTGGTTGTCCAAAACCAGGCTGAAATGAAGATTCTCTTCTATATTTCCTTCCATAGAGCTTTGCAAGCTCAATAGCCTTAAAGAGAAAATTAGGGTTTTGTGCCACGACATCAGCTGATAAAGATGGCTCTAAACCATACATGTATTTGTGGAGCTTAGCCTCATCACTGATGCTTTCTACATACATGGTTAGGTTGAGAAATTGGTTAGTGTATTCTCTTACACTTAGGTCTATTTGTTCCAAACCATACCATCTCCGTACCAATTTCTCTTTTTCAAGAGGGGAGACCAATACTTCAGCCATAAGTGCCTTGATGAAAGCTTCCCAATTCTCTACAAGTATGTTTTCCCTTTTTATATACCTCCACCAAGTATGGGAAAATCCCTCCAAATGCAAAGAAAAAAAATGAATCTTCATGTCATCAATTCTGGGGAATATGTCAAAGTAAGATTCCATCTTAGAGGTCCACTCCTCTAAATCAGATGGTGAAGATGACTGATCATTAAACTTAGCTAAAATGATCTTGTCCTTCAGCTCTCTTTCATGGAATGGTTGCTATCCCAAAATAGACTGATCATGAGTGCCATGTATTGAACCCCCAAATTGAGATAGAAATCTCCCAATAGGTGGCTGAAAACCACTATGCAATCTTCTCGTTGGTAGAGGACCCCTAGGAAGTTGAGTATTCAACCCAAAAGCTTGAGAGTTGGCTCCATTCAAATTGTCCAAATAGTCATCATGCCTTTGTGAAGTATCACCTAATTCATATTGGCTATCTGGAATGCCTCTTCATCCAATAATTCTATGACCATGATCATTTTGGTCAGATGGCTGAAGTGGGACTGAAAGCTCACTGTTTGAATAAGCTTTCTCCTTTGCTTCTTTAGATCCCATTTACATCTACATCCATCGGGAGAATTGATCCATAATTTGAGCATTGGATTCCACCAACTTGTCAATAGAAGCCTTTATTTGAGTCATTGAATCTACTAACTTCTCAATGGAAGACTTCCTTTAATCAGTAGACAAAACCATTTGCTCCATTCTTGAAAATAGGGCCTCATGACATTCTCTATGCCTTTGTTCATGTACACATAAGGTATCATTGAGTACATTGATTTTCCCTTGTTGTTGAGGCTCTTCAAGGCTCTCTTGAGATACATTCTCTAACATGGAATCTCTGATTTGCTGAGCATAATCATCCTAGACCTTATTTTTACCCTTATGCCCTGCCATAATAGTGTAGTCCTGTAGTACCCCCTATTAGAAAAATGGCTATAACTTTGTCTAGGCAACTCAAATTCCAAATTTTTTTAGTTCAAATCAAAGCCAAGAATTCCCTCTTCAAGATGAGCTATAGCATGCTATAAAAAATTTAGGACAAAAAATTCTGCAACTCAATCTTTGAGTCTGAACTGTCCAGGCCTGTACCCTGTTTTGACCTGTGAATGCCATGTTTTGACCTTGTAAGGTAAAATAGTAACCCCAAATGGTTACCAAACCCTATAAAATGCTGACTAGGACTTGTGGGTATCTTGTAGTACCTGCACGTGTACTTCAATAATGAAGGGTGTACCTATAACAACCTATAAATGCCCTGCAATGTCCCATAAAATCCATGTTTTACCATATTTTGATCCTGGAGATACTTGAGCCTTTGGAAACTCTTCAATATTCAATTCTCCACTCGTTGTACTTGTGTGGAGGGTCACCTCTCTTTTATCCCACTATCTCCCCCGGCATCCACCTTTTTCCTCGATGGGTATATCAACATGGCAATGACATTCTATTCTAATCAACCAACATGCAATGCATTGCTAAAATATTCATTCAGCCCCTTTCATGAGATGCAATAGAATGAAATCTGGAAAATTTGGATAAGGAAAGGGTCTTACCAATGCAATTCAATGACTCACTGATTTCTTTACTACTTACCCTTTTACAATATTTCAGCTTAGGCAAAAGAATTCAACCAAACAAGTCAAGGTTATGCATCAAACTTGGAAAATGATACCTATGATGAGATTATGATTGAATCAATACTGAAATTCAATGGAATAGGCTGAGATTAATGGAAATAATACTAATCTCTGATCTATTGATCAATTCATAGAATTAATTGATCAATAATCTCTCGTCAACAAGTGGAAAAGCATTAGCAAGCAGATTTTGAGAGATTTCAGAGATTAAGCAAGAAAAATACATTGATTAAGCTTAAAGAGGATGATAAATGTCAGCTCCAATCCCATTGATGGAAGAATTCTTCAAAATCCACCATAAATCCACCATGAAGCTTGAAATATCCATAACCAGTCCATAGGAGCTCAAATATGATCAAATCCATGAAGAATTAATGCCCCAGGCTTGCTTGAATACTTGAACACCAAATATTCAAGCCTCTTGAAGAAAAGCCCCAAAATAAACCTTCAATATGAGCTCCAATGTCCTCCACGAGCTAAAATCTTTGCAATTTGTTGAAGAATCCTTATTGCCTTGATCCCATGGGCTAGATTGATGAAGAATCTTCAAGAAATTCATGAGAAATGGAAGCTTGGACTGAAGCTTTCATGGACTGTTGGGCTGCCATGGACTGTTTATCTAGGGTTTACAGGAAGGTGAAAAGTTCATGAGTAGAGTTCAGTCTTCAAGTATCACTGATGATTTACACTTGCCAATGATCAGAGAGAGTGCCAGAGGTTGGGGCTGAAGCATCTAATGTAGGAAACAGGATGGGATTAGCTTGAAAATTGCGTCGCAATTTTTAGGGGGATGTTCAAGGCTCCATTGTTGAGCCAATCTTGGTCAAATAGGTAGTCAAAGTGTAGATCTTGAAGCAAGGAAACTATTCCAAATGGTGCTTGGCCAAGAAGATCAGGGATTTGAGAGAGATGAGCACATCTTGATGGTAGACTTCCATGAAACCTACAGGAAACTCCAAGAAAGGGGAAAGAGAACTCCCTCTTTTCAAAGTAACCACAGTTTCTTCCCAAATTAAGCCCGGTTAACCCTCATTTACCCTAGTTACCTCCGAATTGCATGAAATTTTGGTGACAACCTGCTACTTTAGCCTTCCTTTGCCATATCTAACCTTGAAGATCTCCAGATGTAGCCTCTTACTAACTGTAGATGGTTTGCAACCCTCCACTAGTCACTATCTTTACCAAGTACTTGTTTGAAATTGATTTTCGATGGAGAAAATAGGACTAAAAATAGAAGGTAAAATGGATCAAAGACCAATGCTTTGATACCACTTGTCAAAGAGTGGATTAGAGAGAGAGAAAGAGGAGAGAAAAGACTGCAGAAGAGAGAAAGATTGCAGAAAGAGAGAGAAAGAGAGTGACGAGGAGAGAGAAAGACGAGAATTGGAGAGAGAAAGATAGGAAAGAGATAGAAGCTATAGAAGCTGTGAGCAAGATGGGAGAGAAGGACAGTAATTGTATTAATGTGTCAAAAGATGTGAAAAATTACATGTCCTCTCCTTTTATACCAATGTCAGTGTGACATGGCATAATATCAATATTATTTTTACACTAAATTCTTATTCTTCCCAGCTTCTAACATTAAAAAATACATCATTTTACATAAATAAAATAATAATAATAATACCATAAAATAAGATTCTAGGACAAAGAAAATAGAAAAAAATAGTTTTTGTGGACTAAATATTATAAAAAATTAACACTATATTTGTGCAAGTATAATGGAGATAAAGCATGAGGATTTTTTAGTTAAATCAAATATAGAATTGGATGATGTGATGAAGCAGGTATCTTTGGAGGTTTAGATGATGACATTGAGTCCTAACAACTCTTGTTCTATGTGGGAGCATGTCAATAAGCTTTGGAAACTGTAGATGTAGGTCCAAAATGCAGGGAAGGTGATTACCTTGAAGGACACGGTGATAACTCTTCTCTCTCAATTATCGCCCCAATTCAGTGCATTTTCTTCCTCCTTGATTGCTTCAAGGAGAATTGAAACCCTTAAGTGGATTAGTTGGTTTCAATGGTCTTAGAATAAGAGGAAAAACTCAAAGAAGAGATGCTCCCCAAGTTGGAGGCTTTAACTAGTTTATTTGCCCAATAGAAGGAGACAAATAACAACAACAAGAATAATGAGAAGTCCAAATAGGACAAAGACAAGGAGTCTACTTGCCGCATCTATGGCAAGATAGGTCATTAGAAGAAAGATTGCCTTGACCAAGATAAGAAGGACAACAAGAAGAAGAAGCCTATGAAGGACTTAGGAGTGGTTGGCTACTCCTTTGGATGGTCTTGCATGTATGCATCCGACGCATGGGAAAATTCTCATAGGTGAGAATTGTTTGGTCCTATCAAAGGCAAGAGTGATATGCAATTGATTATGAATGGGCAAGGCAGTGCCCACACATTAAGTGTGCTCTATGTATGAGGTCTCTAGGGTATCATCTACTTTCATTGAGCAATATATTTGCTCTTGGTTTGATGGTCAAGTTTGATAAGGACTCCTTCCAAGTTCTTGATGGAGTGTTTTGAGGGATTCTCTATGGAGGACATGAGGAGAATAAGATTCTACAAGATATAGTATTATTATGCCTTTTCTTCCCTACTCCTTTCTTAAAAAACATAGACTAAGATGTGGCATGCTCCTTTTGGCCAACTCAACTACAAGTACCTTTAGAAAGCGCAGGTAGTGTAAGGATTGCAAGAGATTGGGGTGAGCTACCCACCATGTGTATCTTGCATTTGTGGAAAGCAATATAGAGATGCTATTCCTAGCAAGGCTTCATGATGGGCTAAGGAGCCCTTGCAACTTGTTTTGATAGACTTATGTGGTTCAATGTGGATGGAGTCCCTTAAGGGAAGTTTGTATTTTATGCTAGTTGCATATTATTTTAGTAGGATGATGTGGGCATACTTCTTGGAGTTGAAGTCCAAATCATTCTCACATTTTAAGGATTGGTTGATCTTGTAGGAGAACAAGCTTAGCAAGAAACTCAAGACCCTATGTTTCGTGACAAGGGAGGGGAGTTTGTCTCCCATGAGCTAATTCATTTTTGTGCAAATCATGGCATTTACCACTAGGAGTTTGGCAATATGAATACCCCTCAAGAAAATGGCATATTGGAGCAGAATAATTGCAATGTGATTGAGATGGTGTGGACTATGATGGAGCATCTGCAGACATCTTAGTGTCTAGGGCCCAAAGCAATGGCCATTCTTATCCACATCCTTAATCAATCCCTTGCATTGCCCATGATTGGTATGATAAATTTTGAGGCTTACTTTGGTCAAAAGCCGTGCCTAATTCCTTGTCTAGAAGACTCATACCTAGAGCAAAGATACCATCATGAGAATCTTATCTGGTGCAGCAAAGGATATAAAGTGATTGAGAAGAGGACGGATCATTTGTTTGGGAGATCAAAGTTTTCTACATCACTACTTACGGATTCTGACGAGTATCCATGTAGCATTTAATGATGATGGTGGGATGGAGCCTATAGTTCATCCTCTAAACATATTGAATTTTGATTATCATAATTATGAGTAGAGGAGTTGACGATGGTTGGCTATGTGAACCCATTGTGGATATAAACATTGTACTTTGACAGAGCATCGAGGGGTCCCAACAAGAAAGGGAGTATAAGGATAGTTATTAGAGATTTTAGAAGTTGTGTCGTGATGAAACTAGTTGTTTATCTCAGGGCAGGGTTTACCAATAACATGGAGGAGTATAAAGCTTTGATCATGGGACTAAACATCACTAAGAGAGGCAGTATCCATCAGTTATTAGTGAAAGGGGATTCCCAGTTGGTATTGAACCAACTAAATGGGACATACACAATATGAAATCCCATTCTTTCTATGTATCATCGCATTGCTATGACCCTAGTTGATGGGTTTGAGAGAGTGTCTCTTCAATTGGTTCCAGGTTCTTGGAATTAGTTTGCATAATCGTTAGCAAATTTTTCTTTTGAAGAATACATTTTCTTCAATTGTGGTCCTAATTTGGATATCTCTATTAATGATGAGATAGGACCTGGTCGATTGTGGGGGCTCTTACCACCCAGATGATGGCCTATGTGGTAGGCGATGGTTAGTATGGGTAATGCAAAAAGTAACCGAGACCCATTTGCCTTTGTTATCTTGGACCCATAGGCTAGTCAGACGACACATTATGTGTACACCTCTTGCTATATATGCAGGAGGAATGGGTCACAATTTAATGCATTTAAATTAGGGCTTGCAACCCTAATTTCTCCTTAGAATGGAGCGTTTGGTTGTATATCAGTGTCCCTCCAAGGAGGGTTTTATATAAGTTGCATTGTTATATCTCTTTAGGCCAAGAGGGCTAGTTTTGTTGGTTGTGAAATGTTATATCTCTTTAGGCCAAGAGGGCCATATGTCTATTTGGTGCAGGTATGTTTAATGGTTTTATATTTTAGTAGTTGCATCACATAGGTTGGATGAAGTGCCTGGCAAGAGCCTTTGCTACACGGGAGCTTCTTGTGGCCATTCTAGGTGGTATCATCACCTTTCCAAGTTTTTTCCTTATGCCAAGAGCGTTATATGTGTATGTGGGGTTATTTTCTTTTCTTTTGTGGGGGCTGGCAATCATGGCGTGAAGTTCTAGGGTTGGGTTAGGTATATCTGGGGGAGATTTGAGTAGTTGTCTACCTCCTGTTAGGACATTGTCAGGCATTAAAAATCTGTGATAGAGGGTAGTCCTTGTGACCCTTTCCTGCTTGCTAGGCAGCTGTCCTAGGAGTCCCTTCTAGTGTGAGGCAACTAGATAAGCCTGCTAGAATATCAAAAGAAGAGAAAGTCCTAAGAATATCTAAAGAAATTAAATTACAGAGGTGTGTAAAAAGGGGTTCTAACGCCTCAATAAGGAAAATAAGAAAAAGAAAAAGGGAAAAAATCACACAACCAATTGATTATCGCCTTGCGAAGGCTTGGTAGGTTTTTGGGGACGAATTTGCTGACCCATGGCTGATGCCTTGTCTTCCCAGGGGTAGCAACTAGTTGAAAAGAAAAGAAAAGGAAGGTTGGAGCAAAAATAAAAGTGAGCAAAAGAAAATGATTAAGTATCGCCTCACGAGTGCTTGGTAGGTTCTTGGGTAATATGTCGGGACCTGAGGTTGATGCCTTGTTCTCCTCGGGTCACTCTACACTCAACTCCCTCATTTTTACATGTATAAGTATGGAAACATTGGACATGGAAATGTGCTATAAGAAAAATATGATGACCAGGCTATAGGAGCCCTCACCTAGTAGGAGGTCCTGATCCAGTTGTCCTAAGTTAGGTAGGTAGTTTATACCGCCACTAGGATGACCTCTTTGATAGGCTTTTTAGTCAATCCCTATTAGAGCAGTTGGTTAAAGAATTGCTTTGAATTTCTATCAGATTATATTGGGCCTATACCTTGTGGATTTTCATGCCTTGATTCTGTTAGGGGTTAGGGTGAGAGCGGTGGTGTGTTTTGTTGTGTATTTTTCTGTATTAGCTTGATGCTCTTTATGGTTATGTTTGTGCAAATCAGTTTGTGGGATTCAACAAGCTAAGTCACCCTATCCTGTGGTCGCCAATGAGAGGTGGATTTTAGATCCTGAAAAGTGATAAAAATGTGCCAAAATATTTTACTCCAATGTAAGAAGTTGGGAATAGTAAGTAAGTGTTAATAATGTTGATATTATGCCATGTCACACTGACATTGGTATAAAAGGAGAGAAGATGTAATTTTTCACATCTTTTTGACACATTAATACAATTACAGTCTTTCTCTCCCTTCTTGCTCACAGCTTCTATGGCTTCCTCATCTTTCTTGTCTTTCTCTCTCCAAATCTAGTATTTCTCTCTCCTCGTCACTCTTATTCTCTCTCTTCCTGCAGTCTTTCTCTCTCCTCTGCAGTCTTCTCTCTCCTCTTCCTCTCTCCCTAGTTCTCTCTCTGACAAGTGGTATCAGAGCTTCAGTCTTTGATCCATTATTTTCTTCCATTTTCAGTCCCATTTTCCTATTTCAAAATCAATTTCAGACAAAAATGGTACAAGACAGTGACTAGTGGAGTGTTGCAGGACACCTACAGTTAGCAAGAGACAACATCTGGAGATATCCAAGGTCAGATATGGCAAGTAAAGGCTTAAATGGCTGGACGTCATCAAATTTCATGCAAAAATGGAGGTAACTAGGGTAAAGAATGGTTAACCGGGCTTAGTTAGAGACTAAACTACAGTTACTTTTCAAAAGAGAGCTTCTCTTCTCTCTCCTTCAAGCTTTTGGCTGAAGCTTTCATGGTGGCTGTCAAGAATCTCTTCAAATATCTCTCTCTACTGAACATATCTCTCTGTCAAAGCATGGGGCAAAGAATCTATGTTGCATGAGCTTCAGGAGGAGTACCAGAGTTGAGGTGTGTTGCAGATTTCAGCCAGACTACAGCCCGAAAATTGCGCCAAAAATTGCGTTGGATTTCCTACTCTCTCTTCCCTGCTCAGCTTGCTCCACAACCTCAGCCATTGACCACAACTCTTGAAGGCTTCATCAAGCATTGATTGGCAACAATCTTCAGCCTCTGAAGCATTCTGATCAGTCATTCTCTTGCTCAAACCCTAATACACAACAGGGCAGCCATAGCCACAGACATGGAAGCTCAAATTTCTCAAAATTTTGAACCTTCCCGACCTCCAAAGCTTCTCTAAAGCTAAGTACAAGTTGGATAGACTCCAACATTGAAGACATTGAAGAGATTTCAACCCGTGCATGACATTGGAGCTCAAATGGAAGGATTATTTTGGGGCTTTTCATCAAGGAGCTTGAATCTTTGAGGTTCAAGTGCTCAAGCAAGGCTGGAGCATTGATTCTTCAAGGATTTCATCATATTGAAGCATGTATGGACTAATTTCATGGAGATTTCAAGCTTTATGATGGATCATGAAGAACTTTTGCATCAACGGGGTTGAAGTTGACATCCATCATATTTTTCAAGCTTAATGGAGGTATTTCCCTTTTACTAATCTCTGAAATCTCTCAATAATCCTATTGCTAATGGCCTTTCCACTTGTTGATGAGAGGTTATTGATCAATTAATTCACTGGATTGATCAATAGATCAGAGATTAGTGTTAATTTTCCTCAATTTCATCCTATTTCATTGAATTCCATTTTGATTCAAACCATTACTCATCATAGGTATCATTTGATCAGCTTGATGCATAACCTTGATTTATTTTGTTGAATTTCTCTCACCCAAGCTGAAATATTGTAAAAGGGTAAGTACTAGCAATCAGTGAGTCACTGAATTGCATAGGTAAGACCCTTCTCCCATCTCAATTTTTCTTATCTCAATCAATTGCATCTCATGAAAGGCTGAAAGAATATTTCTGAATTGCATATCATGCTGATTGCTTAGTACACTAGCCTCTGCCATGTTGATATTCCCACCGAGGAAAAAGGTGGATGCCGAGGGAGATAGTGGGACAAAAGAGAGGTGACCCTCCCTCACTATTGAAGATCCCGAAGGGGTGCAACCAACCGACCCGGGGGGAACTTTGCCCACCTCCCGATAATTCGGAGCCCGTGTAGGGAGCCTGTCATGCCGTTTTATCCCTCACACAGGTACAACGAGTGGAGGATTGAAGATTGAAGACTTTCCAAGGACTCAAGTACCTACAAGACCAAAACAGGGTAAAACAGAGAATTTACAGGTCACTTACAGGGTATTTACAGGTGGTTACAGGTACATCCTTCATTGCTGAAGCACATGTGCAGGTACTACAGGGTACCCACAGGTACTACATACCCCTTTGCAGGGTTTGGTAGCCATTTGGGGTTACTATCTTGCATTACAGGGTCAAAACAGGGCACTTACAGGTCTAGACAAGGTGCAAGATTGGACAGTTCAAACTCTGAAATCCAGCTACAGAATTTTTTGTCCTAAACCTATTATAGCGTGCTATAGCTCATCTTGAAGAAGGCATTGTTAGCTTCGATTCGCACAAAAAAGTTTTGAAATCGGAGTTTCCTAGCCAAAGTTATAGCCGTTTTACTGACAGGGGGTACTGCAGGACTGCACTAGTATGGCAGGACATAAAGGCAAAAATAAGGTCCAGGAGGATTATGCACAGCAAATCAGGGATTCCATGATGGATATCACACTTCAAGAGAACCCTGAAGAGCTTCAACAACAAGGAGAAATCAGTATACTCACTAATACTTTGTGTGCCCATGAACTGAGACATAGGGAACGACATGAGGCCATCTTGTCAAAAATGGAGCAGATGGTTCAATCTACTGATCAGACCAAGGCTTCTATTGATAAGTTGGTAGAATCTCACGACCAACTCATGGCACAAATCTCTAAATTCATACAATTGCAAATGGCATCAAAAGAAGTTAATGAGAAGGCTTGTTCAAACAGTGACCCTTCAGTCCCACTTCAGCCATCCAACCAAAATGGTCATGGAAATGGGATCATTGGAAGAAGAGGTATTCCAAATAGGCAGTATGAAGTAGGAGAAGCTTCACAAAGGCATGATGACTATTTGGGCAGTTTGAATGGGGCCAATACTCAAGATTTTGGACTGCATACTCAGAATTCCAGGGGTACTTTACCAACAGGAAGATTACATGGTAATTCTCAGCCACCTGTTGGAAGATTTCAGTCTCAATTTGGAGATTCTGTACTTGGAAATCCTGATCAGCCAATTTTGGAACAACAACCTTTTCATGAAAGAGAATTCAAGGACAAAATTGTTTTAGCCAAATTCAATGGCCAGTCATCTTCACCATCAGAATTAGAGGAATGGACCTCTAAGATAGAGTCCTACTTTGATATATATCTTAAAACTGATGATATGAAGATTCACTTTGCTTCCTTGCACTTAGAAGGATTTGCCCATACTTGGTGGAGGTATATCAAGAAAGAGAATGTACTTATTGAGAATTGGGAAGCTTTCAAGGCACTTATGGCTGAAGTCTTTGTTTCGCCTCTTGAAAAAGAGAAGCTAGCACAAAGATGGTATGGTTTGGAACAAAGGGGCCTAAGTGTAAGAGAATATACAAACCAATTCCTCAACTTGACCATGTATGTGGAAAGCATCAGTGATGAGGCCAAGCTACACAAGTTTATGTATGGTTTAGAACCATCTTTGTCAGCTGATGTTATGGCGCAAAATCCTACTTCACTTTTCAAGGCTATTGAGCTTGCGGAGCGCTATGGAAGAAAGTATAGGAAAGAGTCTTCATTTCAGCCAAGTTATGGACAGCCAAGGACTGTTTTAAAGTAAGGACAAGTTGGTAACATTTATGGTAGCAATCATATGCCTAGTGGGAGCTTATGGGAACCAACTTATCCTCCGTTCAATGCTCCTAGGTTTCAAAGTAATTTTAGGACAGCAAACAATCCAAAGGTTGAATTTAAGCAGGGTGATAACAAGCCTAAGTCCACTTCAGCTAATACAAATCCCAAATCTATTCCCATGGATCTTTACAAGGAAAGGAAGGACAAGGGCTTATGCTTCAAGTGTGGAGAAAAGTATACTCCTGACCATGCTTCAAAGTGTGTATACAAAAATGTCAAGCCAAAGCTTCAGAGTATGCTAGCTTTTGAGGACTTTGAAGATGACATAGATGAAGCTAATGCAGTGACAATCAATGCTGAAAATGAAGATTTTGAAGATGACGGTGGACAGGAGTACTTTTATGATCCAGTCGACTCTTTTCCTTTTGATCCAGGTGGAGATATTCCGTTTGATCCTGGTGGATCTTGTGTTGAGTCGCTTGCTGCCACTAATTGTTCTATCTTTATGGATGCTTGGACGGGATCTAAGAGCCCTAATACACTTCGTATGAAAGGAAGCATATGTGGAAAGCCAGTGTTCATCCTGATAGATAGTGGCAGTACTCACAGTTTTGTCAATAAGTCCATTATGGACAAGTTGAATTGTGTTCCCACAAACTTACAGCAACCCATTAGAGTACAAGTGGCTAATGGTGAAGAGGAAATCAGCACACAGATTTGTCCACAAGTTTCTTTGCAGTTGGCTGAAAATTTTGAAGTCAAAGTAAACCTGATCACTTTGGAAATGGGGCCCATAGATATTGTACTTGGTTGTGATTGGTTGATGACATTAGGCAAGATCACTATGGATTTCTCATAGTTATATATGGAGTTTTTCTCCAATGGACAACTCATCCATTTATAGGGAATTCCTAGTAGATCTGATTTTCAGCTTATCACCATTCAACAACTCAAGAGAGAGTACAAGAAGCGCTCACAGATATTTGTTTTGCATTTGAACAAAGAAACACAGGATCAGCCCAATAATTCAGCAAACCATCCAACCTTGACAGCTCTTCTTGAGGAGTATAGAGATTTGTTTGAAGTACCTACTTCATTGCCTCCTAAGAGAGTGGTGGATCACCCCATTGATTTGGAGCCCAACTCAAAGACAATCAATAAGCCACCTTACAGACTATCAAAATGTGAACGAGAGGAAGTAGCCAAGCAAATCAAAGAGCTTCTTGAAATGGGATTCATTGAACCAAGTTCTTCACCTTATGCATCTCCAGTCCTGTTAGTCAAAAAGAAAGATGGATCTTTCAGAATGTGCATTGACTACAGGGATCTCAATAAGATAACAGTGAAGAACAGGTATCCTATACCCAGGATTGATGATTTGCTTGATGAACTTAAGGGGGCTCAATTCTTCACGAAGATTGATTTGAGATCAGGGTATCATCAGATTCACATGAGAGAGGGTGATGAAGTCAAGACTGCTTTTAGATCGTGGGCTCTATCATTTCTTGGTGATGCCATTTGGGCTTACAAACACTCCAGCTACCTTTCAAAGCTTGATGAATAAGATCTTGCAACCTTTCCTCTTTCAGTTTGTCTTGGTGTTCTTTGATGACATCTTGATCTATAGCAAGACTTTACAGGATCATTTGTCACATATGAGGAAGGTTTTTGATGTGTTGAGACATCATAGGCTTTTTGCTAAGGAGAAGAAGTGCTCTTTCATGCAGACTAAAGTGGAATACTTGGGGCATATAGTCAGTGAAAAAGGAATATAGGCTGATCCCAAGAAGGTGCAATGCATAAGAGATTGGCCAACGCCTACTACTACTACCTCTCTTAGAGGATTTCTTGGTCTATCTTCATTCTATCGCCGATTTATAAAGCATTATACGGCAATTGCAGCTCCTTTGACTGACAGGTTGAAGAAAGAAGCTTTCTTTTGGGATGCTCTTGCAGATAGCAGCTTCAACCAGTTAAAGGAATTACTTACTTCTGCTCCTATCCTAGTATGCCCGGATTTCTCCAAAGAGTTTACTATACAGTGTGATGCTAGTGGCCGTGGCATTGGGGCTGTTTTGCTTCAGGAGCATGGAGTAATTGCATTTGAGAGTCGTAAGCTTACAGATAAGGAGATGGCCATGAATGTTTATGACCAGGAAATGTTGGCTATCCTGCATGCAATCAAGAAATGGTGCCATTACTTATATGGCAGCCGATTCAGAGTACATAGTGATCATCGGGTACTCAAGTATTTCCTTACTCAGTCAAATCTCACTCCAAAGCAACGACGATGGGTAGCTACATTACAGAATTATGACTTTGACATCACTCATACAAGGGGCAAAGATAACATAGTGGATGATTCTCTTTCTCGTATGTGGGCCTGCAAAGTGTCAGCCATGACAGAACTACATAATGATTGGATTGAAGAACTACAGGAGGCCTATCTTTTAGATGAGGAATTCAGCCAAATCTTTTAGAAATTACAGCAAGGTCTTATGGAAGAAAACTCGCATTACCAGCTTAAAAATTGTCTTATTTGGTGGAAGGGCAAGATTGTTATTCCCTCTACTTCTTCTTTCAAGCGGAAAATTATGGAGAAGTTACATTCTTCGCCTTTAGCTGGACACTTGGGAGTTTTCAAGACTTATGACAGGATCAGTAAGAGCTTTTATTGGAAAGGACTGTGGAAAGATGTCAAGGACTTCGTTATGAAGTGTATGCCTTGTCAGCAAAATAAGGATAGCACCCATAAGCCAGGAGGTTTGTTACAGCCATTGCCTATTCCTACGGGTAAATGGACTCATATTACTATGGACTTTATCACTGGCTTACCTACTACCAAGAAGGGGTGGAATAGTATTTATGTGGTGGTTGACAGACTCACCAAAGCAGCTCATTTTATCCCAACAAAAATTCAGCTTACTGCTTCTCAAGTGGCCAATCAGTTTATGGAGCATATTTTTAGACTACATGGATTACCGCAGGTGATTATCCATGATAGGGACTCAAAGTTTATGAGTAACTTCTGGCAAGCGGTATTTACATCTATGGGTACTAAGTTGGCTCCATCTACGGCTTATCATCCCCAAATTGATGGACAGACAGAGAGAGTTAATAAATGGTTGGAGACTTATCTTCGCCATTTTTGCTATGATGTCCAAACCTCATGGGATTCTTGGTTACACCTGGCTGAGTTTGCTTACAACAATTCCACTCATGCGAGCATAGGAGTTTCACCCTTTGAGGCTTTGTATGGTTACAAGGTGCCCTTACCCACAGTCATCTTTAATGAAAAGATCAATCCTCATGGGAAGGAAGAGTTGGAAAGAATGCAGACCCTTCTTCAGCAATGCAAGGTGAATCTTAGGAAGGCTCAAGATCAAATGAAGATGTATGCTGATGAGAAGAGGAGGCCTTTAGAGTTTCAAGAAGGAGAGCTGGTTTTGTTGAAGGTGCCCAAATCCAAGTACTCTACGTTGAAAGATGGATCCAGTAATAAGCTTGCCCACAGGTTTTATGGCCCTTACAGGATCCTTAAGCGGATTGGAGATTTGGCATACAAACTAGAGCTTCCCTCTTCAACAAAGATTCCTAACGTCTTCCATGTTAGTCAGCTCAAGCCCTATTATGGTGATCCAGTGGATATAGTTGATGAGCTGCCACCTATTGATGAAGATGGTCTTGTTCAGTACATCCCAGAGGCTGTTATAGGTCAGCACGAAAAGAAGCTTCGATCACGTTCTGTTGTGGAATATTTGATTAAATGGAGAGGTTTACCCTCTGAAAAGGCTTCTTGGAGACCTGATTCCATATTGGATGAGTATCCATACTTGAGGGAGACATTGGTGGGGCTGAAGCCTATTGCTTATGGAGCTAGTATTGATGCAGACTGGTTCAGGACAGCACGCTGTTTTAGAAAAGTTTTTATCGTACCTAATTTTCAGAATTAAGCTATCTACATGGGCTTAAAGTACTCTTCAAGAGCTTCATTTTGATATGTGGTACATCTTATTTAGACACTTATATCAAAAGTTATGGCAGATTTGGTCCAGCAGGGACTGTTTATTCAACAAGCTGTCTACTTTCTTTTGGGACTATTTGTTGAAGACTTTATGGCTCCATTTGCTTCTGAAGTACTTCAAATCATGTATATAGTTGGGCCTTACTTCTGTTCTTCAAATTCAGCTCTTGTAATGGTCATTCTTCATTCATTTCCCATTTGTAAAGCTGTAAAACAGAGTAGTACTCTGTTCTATCCATCTCCTCTCTAGTTGTTTCTAGGTTTGTTTTTGAGGACAAAAACTTTTGGGAAGGGATGGATTGTAAGAAGCTGGGAATAGTAAGTAAGTGTTAATAATGTTGATATTATGCCATGTCACACTGACATTGGTATAAAAGGAGAGAAGATGTAAATTTTCACATCTTTTTGACACATTAATACAATTACAGTCTTTCTCTCCCTTCTTGCTCACAGCTTCTATGGCTTCCTCATCTTTCTTGTCTTTCTCTCTCCTCGTCACTCTTATTCTCTCTCTTCCTGCAGTATTTCTCTCTCCTCTACAGTCTTCTCTCTCCTCTTCCTCTCTCCCTAGTTCTCTCTCTGACATCCAAGGTGGGAATTGAACCTCATTGGAAGGAGCAGAGACGAATGTTCCAATTTTTACAATCTACGGAAGATAGGATTTGAAAGGGGTTTCGAAGAGCAGTTGCAAAATTTTCATAAATTTTCCACATGTCTGTGCAAGTGGCCAGCAGTGTGGGACCCCAAGTCGAGTAGGCAAAAATTTCCTGAATGCGAAACAGAGGTTGAGGAATGATCAAAATGCGAGAGGCAAGACAGGATATAGGCAAAGGGCCGAGAGTTTTAAAAATTTGGCATGGGCCCTTTGGGGGGGCCTTTTTCCCCTTCAAAAAAATAGAATTTTGTGATTTGGGGGGGGGGGGGGCATTTTCAAAACGGTGGCGGTGGGAGAAGAGCCATGGTAGGCCTGAAAACAAATCCTGCAACAGCAATTGGCAATGAACATCTGCATTTTTTTCCTCTCCGAAGCCCTTCTCCGCTCATGCAATGGCTGCCTAGATACAGAGATCAAAACTCAGTATTTCTCTCTCCTCCTCCTCTCTCCTCTAAAAGGTTGATCACACGTAGAGAATCAAGAAGAAAGGGGGATGAAGGATGCTTGTCCGGCATGAAGGATGCTTGTCCAGCATGGACCGGATTGCCACAAGATCAAGAGGACGTTGAGAGGCGATGTCCAGCAATGTTGGGGAATTGATGATGGGTCCGTGGGCTGCTGCCCCGAAACCTTTTTTAATAACACACAACACGCAAATAAGTGGTGTGCTCAATTTTTACAAAGAAAATTTCATTGTTTTGATGCTTGATGGTTTAAATGATGTGCGCATGGAAAGAAAATTTCTATGAAGCATGTTTGAGGGTTGCACATGATAAAATGTAGAACTCTAGTCACGCATGGTTGCAATAAATAATTAAAAACCCTAAATGCGTCTTTTAAGAGGAAAAATGAGGGTTTCTTCCATTTGGAGTTGGGGAGTGAAGTTCATATGGGATAAAAAAACTAATAAAAACCATTTTTTAGTCAATACGATTAGTCAAGAAACATAAATTAAGAAATTTCACATTTTTATGAACAAATAAATGAGAAAAAATAGGAAAAAATAGAGGAAAAAATAGTTTTTACATCTAAAAAATTAGAAATATATACTTTATGTTCATGAATGAATAAAAAGGCTAGAGAATGAGGGATAAGCCTCATTTCAGCCTTGTTTTCATGTTAGAGTATGATTTTTACTGATTTTTACATGAAAAAATGCACAAAAATGAACGTTACACCTATCCAATGAATGCACAACCTAAACGGTAGGGAAAAAGAGAGGTTGTGAAAGTAAGTGGTCACTAAAAATATTTTGGATTTTTATTTATTTGATTATGCATGGCATACAGGTCGATCACCATTTAAATTTAAGAGAGACTCTAGTAGCAAGAGGAAATTCAGTGCTAGTCTCTTGGAATGTCACAATTACGAGTAGCTTGGAAATCATTAAAGAATTGTCTTTGCACCTCATGTTTTTTTTAAAAAAAATCATAAAATGTTTGAGCACGAGGTGTGTCATCCACAATTGCATTATGCATATCACATGGTAACTCCTAGATGCATAGCCATTGATTGCCAAATACGTGACCTACACTAAGTTGAAATTTTATATCTTGAAATGTTTGAAATATATAAGAGCGGAGTGTGTTTGTATGTGATTTATGTTAGAGCAGCGCATTGAGAAGCCAATCCCTTCGGTGTAGAAGAGCTGCAGTGGGGCCACAACATTCAATCGAAGGGGTGCCTCCTTTATGTTTGTATCACGTTAGTGTACTACATTTAGATGTGTGGGATCTTCCTCTGAGGAGAGTAAGGAAGGGAAATCGTTGGACTACATTCCACTACAAACGTAATATCTACATTAGCAATTAGGGCAGTGTGTCCATTGGATGCCCCTAGTTGCGAGGCTGTGTGGGGTTGTCTTGTGAGTGTTAGAGAGGCCCGTCGGCTAGTGCCTAGAGAGCCAGTGTCGGACCCTTTTTAGGTTTTGAGAATTCTGCACATAAGCCTGTTTGAGATTTATTGCTATTTTGTTGGCCATTTGAGGTAGTTTTCGAGCCCCATTTTAGACCCGAAAGATTGTAGACATTAGTTTCAAAGTATACTGTGATTTTTGTTGTGTCGACCAAAAAAGGGTGCACAAGTCATAGATTTCCAATTTGTGAGTTTTGAGGTGATTTTCAAGAATCAAACACAAGTTTTATATGCAAATAGGTTGTAGATTACATATATTGTTGAGCAGTTAATAAAATATGTTGCTTGATGTGTTGTTGTGCACTTGTTGTAAAATGTTATAGAAGACTTGTTTCTTGTTTTGTATCAATTTTGTAAAAATAGTAGAGAACAATGGAAACCCCATTATTGAAAAATTAGATGAATAATCATCCATCATGGAAGTTTCATGTGATGAAATTTCTTATTAGAAAAGGTCTTTATGAGTTCATTTTAGGTGAAGAAAATGAGCCAAAGCGAGGCCAAAGCTAAGTAATCTTGTGACTCTATAAGAATTAAAGGTATGGAAAGAATGGAATGCAAAAAACAAAAAGACTATGTATTGGCTATGTGTAATCATTGATAACACTATGTTGGGACATATAAAAAATACCAAAACTTCACATACAAGTTGGATAATCTTTGAGAATATGCTTTCAATAAACACAAAGGCACAAAAAATTCAACTCAAGGAAGAGTTGAATACCTTAAAGAAAGGAAAGATGTTTATAAATGAGTATGTTTTGAAGATGGGAAGCTATAGATGCCTTAGCAACTATTGATGTAATGTTTAATTATGATGATTTGACTCATCTACTTTGGGTGGCCTTAATAATGAGAAGGGCTTGAAATAATTTATTACTTTTGCATATGCACAAAAGCTGTTTCCAATTTTCGAAGAGTTGGTCTCTCTCACGATCACACTGAAGAGATCAATATGCATGGTAAGTCATCCGAAAGAAGTGGTGAATAGGCCCAAGCATTTTACTCAAGTTTGGGAAGAGGACATAACAAATCCTCATTAAGAGATTGTGATATGGGATGTGCTGATTTAACCAGCAAGACAAGTTAAATCAGCAGTTCGAATGTCTCAAAAGGCCGTGAGAACTTTAAATATGGTGGCGAATTTAGAGGAAGAGATGGACGTCAGAACTGAGGTTCTAGCAAATTTGGTATTGTTTGTCATTATTATGGTAGAACAAGTCATATTGCAACACATTGCTATGCTAATAAGGATGATTTCCAATAATCAAACATTGCAGCAAGGAAAGTACGCATTATCTTCATGATAGAATAAAGACAAAAATAAGCACATATTTGTTGTGTAATATATGATGAATATTTTATGAGAAAGGGGACACATGATGATGTATGGTATGTTGATTTAGGTGCATCTAACATATGACAAATCATGTTGAATGATTTGGAGAGATGTAGCATTTACAAAATCCAGGTTATGTGTAAATGGGTGATGATTCATGCTACCCAATTTTACACATTAGAAAAGTTCCCTTGTCCTTGCATGATGGTGAAACAAAGAGTTTGTTAGATGTACTATATATGCCATCCATCACAAAGAATTTATAGTTCTTTTTGGACAAATGGTTAGAGCAAGGGCTATAGTTCAATTTAATGCAAAATGTTGTTTTGTAGAGGACTTTAATGATAAGTGCATGTTGGTTGCAAAAGGAAGTAGAGTTGGCTGCATGCTCACTTTAGATGCTAGAATTTGTGTTATGACTGCTATTGTATATGCTAAAGGCAAAGTAGTAGTTATTGGAGACATTGAAATATGGCACAAACATATGGGATATGCAAATGTGCAAAGGTTGAAATAAATGTAGTCCAAAGGGTTGGTTATAGGGTGGCTTTCTTTTAGAGTTATAGAATTTCATAAAGTGTGTAAACCATGTCAGTTTGGTAAGCATGCAAGATAACATTTTCTAAATGATAGAGATGTGAACAGGAAAATACTTGATGTTATGCATATAAATATTTGGGGGCCTACACAAAACATTATCTCTTGGTGGTAGTAAATATTTTGTCACATTTAATGATGATTGTTTAAGAAAGTTGTGGGTGTATTTCATACAGGAAAAGAGTGATGTGCTTGAGTACTTCAAATCTTTCAAGGCTGCTTTATGAAACATAAATAGGCTTAAAAGTTAAGTGCTTGAGGTCAAATGGAGGGGAAGAGTACCTCTCTAATGATTTCAGTGACTTCTTGAGATCTCATGGGATAAAGAGGCAATTTACTTGTGTAAGTATGCCCCATAGAATATTGTAGAAGTTTCACAAGCATTGATGGTGGCTGAAAAGAATTTGCCAAAACATTTTTGGCTTAAAACTATTCATACTGCTATCCATATTATGAATAAAACTCCCATAGCTATAGTTCTTGAAATCACCCACAAAGAATGCTTTACAGGTAAGAAGCCTGATATGTCACACTTGAAAGTGTTTGGTTGTATTGAATATGTTTATGTGTCAAATGAGTTGTGCTAGAAAAATCAAAATTGATGTGTACCATGACCATGGACTAAAAGATACACTGAATAATGACAAAGAAGATGAGACTCGATTTAGAAACCCCATGCCCATAGTTCATCATGTTTGCCTAAATTGCAATGTAGTGGATGGGTGAATACTAATTGGATTTATTTTATAAGGTGGGAAATGATTCATCAATTCATTGTTAACTTATCCCATTAATGTATGGTGAATCTAAATTAATGCACCTCATTCCCACATAGACTTAACTTGACTAAGGGTCTTTATAATACAATTCTCTTAGAATTAGAGGATATTTATCATAGAGCACATGTAAGTGTGATGATGGGGGGTTAATTAATATAAATTAGGGTGTATGTAGGGTAGATGTGTATGCACATGTGAATAGTGGGCGTTTATTTTAAAATAAGAATTAAATTATGTAGGTTATTGTGCAATATGCTCATGCAATGGTGAGGGTTCCTTTTATAAAATGAATGATCATGTTTTTTTAATAAAAATTTGTGAAGTGCATTGTGTCAATTTGGTGGTGCAATGATCGCTTGATTTTATTACAACTCATAGTGTGTTATTGTATACATAAAGGAATAAAAAGGGAGAAAAACTTGGCATGGTGTGAGACACTTGCATGATTTGATGGAAAAAATAAATTGTAGGGCAAACACATCCTCAAAAGAGGTCATAAGGACAAGTAATAGAATTAGGCCAATCAAGAAAATAAGAAAAACATACCCACTACCAAAACAAAAAAGGAAATCAAGTGTGTATGAGTCTGGATATTTTTATCATATTTTAGGAGTTGGGGTTTTAATTGTGTATTGTTATGGGATTTTTTGTATTTTGTATTTTGAATTTTAATTTATAATCAAAATACAATGACATTTTTGGGTTTTTCTTTTATTTTTAATAATTGAATAGGTTTTGTTATGTTTTGTAATTAAGCATGTTCTAGTGTTATTTGTTGTGGTTTCTCTTGAGTTTTTCTCAAATGTAATGTAATTTATTGTTTGTGTTTGTTTTGTGTCATGTTTTTTTTTTTCAAATGGTGAATTGTGTTGTTTTTTTTGTTACATTTCTTATTAGGTTGCCTTTGTACAAAAATTTCAATTTATTAGGTGTTGGAAATTTTTTTGTTAAAAGTAAATTTATGTTTTTTTTTTGTTTTTAAAAAATAGAGCACCATTTCAAAAAGATGTGTGAATTAAGGGAAAAACTACTGCTACTTGAGCTATGAGTGTGCATTAACAACAACTTTGTGGCACGATCAAGCTACATATATGTCCCACTCATGAACAAAGACAAAAAATCTATGCAAATGACCAATATGAAAAATTCATATACAAATAGCACCTAAAATGGTTGCTAGTCCCTCTCATGAACGAGCCACACAATGATGAACACATGCACAAATAGAGATATGTAGAAATTGCAAAAAGTGGTGGGTGAAATGTTGTTGAGATGCGGGTCCCCTTGCATAGGAATAGGGGTTGAAGTTTTTATTTCCCTTTTTGTCTTTTGAGGGAATAGTGGCATGAAATGGGGTTATGGGGGGGAGGGGGTTCCTGCAGGAGAACAAGGCAAGGGGCAAGAGGGTGGTTTTGGTATGGGGGAGGTGGTCTTTTGTTGGTGGGTATGGAGGTTGGAAGAAGGAGGAGGAGAGAAGAGGGTGGATGAGGGAGATGTAGGTGGTAGTGGAGGAGGAGGTGGAGAGGAGGAGGAGGGAAGAGTAGGAGGAGGAGGTGGCAGTGGAGGAGGAGATGGAGAGGAGGAGGAGGAGGGAAGAGTAGGAGGAGGTGGTAGATGGTAGCCACGGGGGGTGGAGGAGGGTAGAAGAAGACGGTGAGGAGGGAGGCAGAGGATGTTAGAGGAGGGGGAGAGGGGGTGACATGCACCGAGGAGGGCATATCAAGTGCAAGGAGAGGCGGTGTGGCAACCAAAGCATGGCACATGTCAAGGCACATAGGGGGCATAGATCACTGTAGGGCTAGTGGTGGCCAACGATAATGAATGACAAGAGAGACAGGGAGGGTGGCAAGGAGAAGGAGGTGAAGGGGGGGGGGGGAAGGCAAAGAGGAGGAGTGGGTAGAGGAAGGAGGAGGAGGCAAGGGAAGAAGAAGAAGAAGAAGAAGAAGAAGAAGAAGAAGAAGAAGAAGAAGAAGAAGAAGAAGAAGAAGAAGAAGAAGGGAAACCATTTTTTAAAGAAATATAAATTTTGAATTTAACTTTTTATGCTTTTTTGTAAAAAAAATTCATGTACTTTATCTTTTTAGATTTTTTATTTTTTAAGAAAATAAAAATGATAATTAATGAGTTTTGTTAAGAGGAGTGTCCCCCCCTTCTCATGCGAGGCCAAGGTAAATTTTTTGCAACGGACGGAGGTGAAAATCATTCCAACAACATGTGTCAAATGGAGGTGGGACATCAGAGGAGATGGACATCTCATGAGACATGAAAAAAATGAAAAAGGATAGGGTAACATATGAATGTAGTAAGATAAGAACCCACCAAAATATACAAAAATTAATTTTGAAAACTTCATGACTTGGATGATAGTGTTGGAAAAAAGGAAAATCAAGTAGGTTAGTAAGACAACCATGTATGCGCACTAGAAATTCCACTTTTGGCGTCAAAAAGATTTGTTCACGTGAAAAAAAAATGAAAAACACACACAAAAAACATGCAATAGTTAGAAATGACTAGCAAAAAATATGTTAATTGGAATGAAGTTCAGTAAAAAGAAAAAAAGTCCCAGTGACAAATTGAACAAGGCCAAAAAATCAAAAGGTAGTTTTGGTGCTGAAAAGGTATGTTCATATGAAAAAATGGTAAAAATAAGAAATAAAAAATGAGAATATTCAAAAATTAATATCGAACAATCCATACATTGGAATGAGGGATGCTAAAAAGGAAAAATGTCACGTTTGATAGGAACAATAGGGCTATAAGTTGAAAGAGTAGTTGGGCACCAAAAAGACATGTTTGCATGTAAATAATAAAAAAATATTAAACATTTGAAAATTAATAGCACATATTTAGTAACTCAAAATAGGGGACTATAAAAAGAAAAAAGAACTTGATTCAAAAAGGGAAAAACATGACTATAATGTGAGAATCCACTTCTAGTGATGCAAGGATGTGATCACATGGAAGAAATGAAAAAGAGAAAAATAGAAAAATGTACTAGATGGAAACATTAAGTATGGCATGTAGCAGGATGGGCGAGTGGGAAAGGAACCCCAATAGGGTGTGTAAAAGAAATAGTAGCGATTGAAGAGCCGTAGAGGGCGACCACATGATTTTGTTCTAGATGGACGCACATGCATGTATTCTCACACTTAAGACCTAACATAGGCTAGTTAGGATGACTACCGATTGAGGCCATAGACAAGACAAATAGTAGGATTAGAAACACTTGGACCATTTAGCAGTTAGTCATTGATGAGCAAGGTGTTGCAACCCACTATAAGAATGGCCCATTACAACATGTATTTAGCAAGGCAAGGATCATCGCACAACACAAAGAAAGGTAGCTTTGCTATTGGAGATTAACTAGTTAATATTAGTGAAAAATTCAACACTCAAACTCATCAATTAGTCATGATGAAATGATAAAATAGGCAGTCCCCCAAAGACTCACATCACTAGAGGAAGAAGAAAGAACCCTTATTGCAACCCAATTTAGAAATTGACAAGATGCAGAGGTTGAGGAGTATGTGAATTTGCATAGTTGATGGTGCATTAGTGTAGCCCAAACCAACTAGAATAGGTGCAACACTAAAGGACAATAAGCCTTATGGTGCAATGCATAAAACATCAATGCCATGTTGGGTGGTGGTTGCAGAGGCCTATCCCATGTGTGCATAGGGAAATGAGAATGTACCTATTGCCTTGGAGTTGTAATGTCCCTCAATCCATACCTCTCATTTGTTGGATTAGAATGCTAGTCATGCTCAGCTCTCCCCTCTATTGATAGGTATAGGAGGACAATCACATTGATTTATTCTCATTGCCACTTTTGCAAATTTTGTATGCCTTGTGCACAATTGATGGTCCAATTGTGCATCTAGTCCTATGCCGGCATATAGTGTGAGAAATTGAAGGCTGATGAGCCTTGTAGTATAGTGCATAGAATAGATCATGCATTGTGCATTGAGATGCCCAACCTATGAGTATAACACTCCATTCACACATTGCACCTCTCATTGATTTAAAGGGAAAATATTGGTTAGTCAACCCATCTTATGTCACATGCTTTGTTGATAGATACACATGGCAACATGTACTCATATCCCTATCCTAGTAGGATCAAAAGCTCATATTACTTTGTGTAGGAAGATCACAGCTTGTGGATGATGTCAAATGGTGTATGTTGATGAAGAGATATACTCAGGGAGGTAGTCAATAGATCAAGAGCTTGGATTGGCACAAGACATCCCATCTTATGTAGGAGTTATACGTTCTGCGGTGTTAAAAGATATAGCACACCGAGGGAGGCAGTTACGGAATTGCATCCTCAAAGGATCAACGAATGATTCAACTCGACATATGGACCGCATCGTGTTGCCACCTTTTTCACAACTAACTTTCCACCCAAGGGTGTTGCCATATTTTCTTGGAGTAGGGCATGTTAGGATTTTGTGTGTGTGTGTGTGTGTGTGTAAAAGGGAACCACCCTTTATCAAAACCAAATGTGGCACATTGACAGGATGAAAGGAGAACTCTAAGAAGTAGTGGAGGGTGCTGCAAATGAGGAGAATAAAGAACTATGCTACCTTAGAATAAGAAGAACAACTATTGTCAATAGCATGCAAAGCAATGGTAAGTGATGCCCAAGGGGGAGAGGGACTAACCATTATGATTATCATGATCCTCAAGGAGGAAAGTACTTCTCAAGTGATACCATTGATTAGGAGAGGATCATTGGAGGTATTGATGACTTATACTTCGATGGAGCCATTAGGGTTGAAAGTGAGTATCTTGTAAGAGCCCATCCAATGTTATTCGAGCTTTCTTGGTGAAAACTTGCAAAAGCATGAATTGTATGCTAGGACGAGGTTGCCTTCCTTGAATTCTTTATGCTTGATGAAGTTGTCCTAGTAAGATTTGTGAGTGGCTTGCATATTTCCCATGCATCATAAGGCCATTCATAAAATCTTATCCAAGTATTCTAGGTGCAAGAGACTACACTATATGGACTCATCATCCCTTAAGCACTCCTTAATAGTCACTAGAAGAGAGGGAAATTTGACCTCAATAGGAAAGATAGCTTTTGTTCCATACATCAATGGAAATGAAGTTCTTTTCCTATTGTGGCTTGATGGGAGGTTTTCTATTCCCAAAGGATCTCTATAAGAAGTCGATCATCCCAAAAGTGGCAATGTGTAGCAACTATCCTTATTAGGATCAAGAAGAGGATGTGATTGATGACTTTGACTTTGGGTGTTGGCTCTAGGATAGTAGGGTGTGGGCTTGGAATGGTGAATCTTATAGATATCTATCAATTCTTCCATGATCTTATTCAAAAAGTGATTGCCTCGATTAGTTACCAACTCTAGAGGACTATCAAAGTGAGTAATAATGTTCTCATATAGGAACGAAGCCATTCTATTTGCATTTTATCATCTAACTTGGGGGCTTTGCACTTTGTTACATAGTCCCTACGTACTAGGATATAATGGTTTTTCTTCCTTCTGGTGGTGGAAGGGTCGATATGTCCAGTAAAGTTAATATCCCATTTCTCGAATGGTTTCATGGGAAGGATAAGCTATAATTGTTATGATAAAGACTGGATAAGATAAGGATATGCAAGCATGTGGACAAAAGGATCCCATAGTTATCCTCATCGTAAATATCCTAGACGTTTAGATTAGGAGTCCACCTACCTCATTTAATGTACAATGTATATATATAACTACTATTAATGAAATAATTAATTGGAGTTCACTCTACTTTCCATATGTTCTATATCTCTCTTTCTCTGATTGTGCATAATGTCTTCTCATCTACTTATCCTCTAGTTCTTACTTTTCACCACATGGTATTAGAGCCCCAAGTTCTAGTTCTATAGCTTATCGTATCTTCTCCAAAATCACATCACTTATCTTCATTTACTCTCAATATTCCAATGGCTCTCCTCAATGCCATTATCGCTTACAATTGACACATCAAGATTGACAAACTTAATGTCAATAACTATCAAGTCTGGAAGCTGAGGGTGGAAGTATACCTATGCCAAGCTAATCTCTAGAACATCATCAATGGTAAGGAAGAATGCCCTAACAAGAAGGAGCCGATAAGGAAAATTAGATGCAAAGAGATGTAGTTGCAAGGATGGAGATCCTTATCCATTGTGGAGATTGACAAGTACAACTAGTAAGAACAATACCCATTGCAAAAGGTATTTGGGATTTCTTCAACACTACCTATGAACACATAGATATTGTATATCAAATGACCATGTTCATAAAGTTAGCCACTGCCACTATGCATGAAGATCAATTTGTTACTATGTTCTTAGAACACTGGCAGTCGCTGCTAGGTGAAACCATAATATTTAGATTAGTCATCTCTTAAGCTATGTTTCTTCTATCCTCTTTGCCTCTATCCTATAGATCCTTTATTACCACTCTAATCTCCACCGATAAACTCAAGCTGTAGCCTCTCATCAATAGAATCAAACAAGATCAAGTCACGAGGGATGCTCTATCCACTTCTTCTACTCAAGATTCCAAAGCCCTAGCTATAACTTCCTACAACCCAAAATATATTCACAAAAGAACTCACTTCCTTCACCCAAAGTTCAAGTTTTCTCCTTAGTCCAACTTCAAAGAAATCCTTGCAATCCTCATCACAAACCCAACTCTCATTAGTCATTTCAATCCTTATCCATTCCTAGAAATCCTCACTATCCTCTCATATGTAATGTTTGCAAAAAAAGACAAGGTCATATAGAAAAGGATTGTCAGCAAAAAGATAAATTCAACTGTTGGGATGAAGGGTAGTGCATGTGTTTGCATATATGGGCAAGCAGGTTGTACACAGTACATACACCTATCTAAAACATTATTGAGGTACTCTTTAGTACCACAAAAGTCTTGTGTCTCTATCTCTTCTCTCTCTCAACTTGCATCTCTACACAGAAGCTCCATTACAACTAACTCAACAAAGTGGTATCAGAGCTTTAGGCAATCAAGAGACTGGCATTTCTTCATGTGCATGAGCTTGAAGTTGAAGAAGAGTTCACTTTGAAGAGTCTGCAGGCAGGGCACTAAGGTTTGAAGCTTCTTGTTGAAGCTTGAAGTTTCCCTCTTCATTTGAGCTTATTGGAACAGCCATCATTGGCCACTTGGGGACCCTCCCCATCATCTCCAACACTTGGACCAACATTCCAATCTCTTTAGGACTGAAGGCGCCATCAAATGTGGGTATGCATATCTGGTTTTCAGCATGTTGAGGACCTACACTATAGCTGATCCTCTTTATTTGGCATCATGGTTGTGCTTCAGACTTTGCATCTAATGCTTAGAATTGAGCATTGAAGTATAGTATTATACTTGGGGCTAATATACATTTAGATTCACATCTAAAATACATAGTATTCAGATATGCAATAAACAAGGTAGCATCTAATCTCTTGAGATTGATGCTCATATGATGGCTATTTGGATGTGTCTTGATGCTAGATGCTTTGGGAATCAGGAAATGAAGTGATGTATCTTTTTGCTGTTACATACTTGGGGATATTCCTAACATATTACTGAGTGGATTTTGGAGCTTCCATTGCTTGGCATTAACTATCCTTTATTGTCATATAGTTGTTTGGTTGTGAATCATGGCTAGCAATAGTGACAATCATCTTATGCATATCAAGAAGCTTGAAGGAGCACACAACTTTGTAGTTTGGCAAAAGCAGTGCTATAATATCTTGTTGCAGAAGAAGCAAGAAAAGTTGATTAAAGTAAAGGAAAGAAAACCAGCTAATGTAGAGCATGAATCTGGGACGAGCTAAATGAGCTTGCACAGTCGACCATTGAGCTATCAAATTTTATGCCTTGCTGTTTAACATTGAAGGATTGGATTTGGAGCCCCAAGAGGAACACCAAGGAAAAGGGAATTCTCTTGCAAGAAAATCTATCTTGTAACATCAACAAGCTTGTTTATTAGGTTTTATATGATCACAATGAAGAAAAGAACACCAGGCACAACAAATCTTCATGCAGCATCATGTAGATCTCCCATAGATTTGATAGAATCAACCATATTCTTCAATATCTTCACAAAATCCATCAATATAACAAAGAAAGAAAAGGAATACACCATCTTTGAATGGAAATACATCACATAGTATTCATCTTCAATATCTTCATAGTCTTCTCTCCCAATCTCTCATATACAATCACTCTGTTTTAGTAGATTTGGCTATCTCTGACTCTCTCTTTCTCTCTCTCTCTCTCAATAATACATCATATCCTCACTACAATCTCTCATAATCACTCTCAATAATCCTTCTTAGGTCGTAGATACCCCTCCCAAGAGGTATGTCTGATATGAAGAGTCACCAGAGCCACTACAGTGTCCTTTCATAGCTCACTACTGTCACTTCACTTCAGTCTTTACTTTAGTCTTCAGCAGCAGCTACTTCTTTCACTTCTTTTAGCTCTTTTGCACTTGTATTCACCTCTTTCCAAGGCTAGAAAACTTTCCCAAGCTACACTTTCATCCATCAGAACACATACAGAAGCATACACAATAGTCATAGTACATTACCAGAACAGCTACAGTACAGAACAGAACAGAGATAGAAGCTCTACAGAAGACCTACAGAAGGTTACAGAAGGTCATCAAAACCTCATAACTCATACTCAAACCATTCCAAACTCTCACAAACCATTCAATAAGCTTTCATAAGATCTCAATCTTCATCAATCAATACTCCATCCCTCCTTACAGAAGACAATCAGAACAAAACAAAAGCTATATAGAAGATATACAGAACCAATCAGAACCTCTCAGAACATCAAAAACCTCATATCTCTACTAATAAACATCATGAACTTCCAAAACACAATCAATATCATCCAAAACACTCTCAAACCACTTCCAAACCAATCAATCATCTCATAAAATCATCCATTCAGCTCTCAAAAGCAACAAAAATCAGCCAAAAAACAAGTCATTTCAACACTCAACATATCCCCACACTTAATAAGGAAGTGTCCTCGCGACCCAGGAAAAAGGGAATACAAGTTCATTCAAAAGCTCAACTTTGATCTTCAATATCTATTCAAAAACAGTCCATCCAACCACGACCCCAACTTATAACCTGTATTTGATATAAAAAATACAACGAAAGGAAAACCCTTTATACATTAACACTTCTTATCAAACTGGAAATCACAACAAACTTGTAAAGGATATAAGAGTTTTCTTCTTCTTCTTCTGCATCATCTTCAACTCTCCAACCACGACCCCATCACCACAATTCTTCAAAATGTAGCTCGCACGAAATCCAATCCAATAGGCAACCACCACGATCTTTTTACATAAATTAACCCACAACACAAATACTACACACAACACAACCATCTGAATGACTCCTCCAAAAAGAGAGATTTTCATTAAAAATCATCCACCATACATTGGAAAGGGTATCAATGAAGATGATCCCTCTTGAAAGATTGATGATTTAGGAAATGATCCATAGACAAGGATTCATCTACAAATGTTTTGGGAGGATTCTGAAAAAACTGAAGGCAGCACATCCTTTCCAACAGGACCAGGTATCTGCTAGGAAAACAAAGGGCATGAAAATACAATATATCCAGCTGCTGGGAATCAATGCTCACATTGACATTCATGAACAAATTTGGAATAGGCTTGGAATCATTATGAGAATGCCTATGCATATACACCAGGTACCAAGCAAAATGAGCTGTCAATCTCACCGAAGGATCTGCAGACTGTGAATACTGCTGAGCAAAATGAATATAGTTCTGATAAGCTTGACTGGCAGCTGTCCATTCTCCTGGAATTAATGGCCACTTTATCTGAGGTCCTGTAAGAGAATCATTCGAGCTCCATCCCCTTCTTCTGGAAATCTGATGATCAAACCCGTCATAGTCACTAACCAACTGAGGTGGTTGAGATATAGAAGTGTTAGGAGAGGGAAGTTGAATAAGGAAAAGGGGATGAAGTGAGGGATAGGCAAAATCATAAAAGGAAGAATGATTTAAAGAAGGAGTGGCTGAAATTTGTAGGGAATCAGTTAAAAAAGGTGTTAACTGATAAATAGAAAAGGTAGAAGGTACATGAATGGATGGAGAAGGACATGGTGGAGAAGGGGAAAATACTCGATCCTCGATAAAATAACAATATGTAAAAATGGGAATTTGAGGGAAAGATGAAGGTTGGAAAAGAAGGGGTAAAATGGTTGTGGAATTAGTTTGACAAAGGGAAAGATATATATGATATCGATGAGCCATTTGTTGGTAATATAGGAGGGTAGGAACAGAAGGTCCTAAGAGAGATCTTCTATGATAGGCCTCAAAAAAGGTAGAATCAAACGGATTATGTTTTGAAAGATAAGCTAAGAGATCCACCCTCAGTTGATTAGTACTCTGGGCATAGGTAGGGGTTGTATTCTGTCTTTGATTCAGGACCATAGAATCAATCATGGTATGCCAGAAATTATCAGGGCAATTAGACACTTTGGAGGAGTAACTCTGGAACATGTCATTTATGCGCAACTCCAAATGGTTGACATACAAAACAGCTTGTAGAACCACGTCTCCCACATACCATGCCATATCCACTTCATTTGGAATCAACAAGTCTCCTCGTAGATACATATATGACATCAACATGGTATCTGTCGTGACAGAATCTTCAAACACCATCCTTACCACCTCTGTCAGCAACTCAGCAGATCAAGCCCCACTCCAACCATCCTCTGGAAGAGGTAAATCCATCGTGGAAAGCTTCATGTAGAAGGCTAACTTCTGTAAAGTGGTAGTGGACAAAGAAAGAATGGTCTGGAGGAACATATTCCTGAAACTGCTCAAATGTAGACCATAGCAAATCCATCCTGGACTGCAATCTTTCCACTTTATCTTGGAATAGAGGACACAAGGTAGCCTGTCTCTGAAGAGCAGCCAAGTCCTGCTGTGAGAGAGAAGGGATCAAGGGAACATGAGGGCTTGGAAGAACAGACCGGGACTGTGCCAGTTGAGCTTGCAACTGCTTGATTTGGGAAGCTTGTGATTCTACTGTGTCATTAGCAATCTGTAAGGTTGAAAGTTTGACATCTAAAAGAGTTTGGAACTCCTGCGCTTCTCTGGACATCCTCTCCTTCTCCTCTGAAAGGCGAGTAACCTCTGATTGAGCCTTGGTTAACTGAATCTTCAAAGAAGATAGCTCATCTCATTGGGTTGCAACCAGTTGGGTTTGTTGCTCCATCTGCTTAAACAAATCTGCTAGGGTATCCTTAGCAGAGGCTAACTCGGATATTGCCTTATGCAACTGGTCCTTAGACTGCATGAGTTCTTCATAAAAGGAAGCGTACAGCTGTTGAACACAGGCTGTCACTGACAATTCAATGGAACTCTGAATGTCTTTACATAGGAAAGGAATGGCATCTCCCGAGACTAGACTGTTCAGTGAGGGGACTGATATATCCAACGAACCTTCTCTATGTGCTCTGAACAGGTTATTACATGTGAGATACCCAGGGAGATCACTGCCAGAGGTAGCAGGAATGGGCACTGAAGGAAGAACTGAAGGAGCTTTATCCGCTACCCGCTTCAAGCGTTTGCGCTGTATGACCAGGGGAGGCGGAGAATCATCATCCTCTATGTCAATGGGTTCTGACTCATCTGAAGGTGGAGGAGGAGGTACTGGATCTGAGGGAGGAGGTGGAGGCACACTCTTCTGTAAACCTGAGTAGGTCAAGAAGGCAGACAAATATGATCCATAGGTGACATTGGTAACATTGCCCCTGGTGTGACTTTGACAAAATGTTGATCCATTTTAGTGAGTAGGTAAGTGCTCCAATCAATAGCGACTCCTTTCAACACCATCCTTGAAGCTGTGAAAAGCTCTTTGGACAAGTACTGGGATGGCGTTTTTGCAGGCATAAACCTGTCCTGGAGAAACTGACAGACCATCTTCCACATAGGATCAGTGATCATGGAAAAGGAAACTCCTGAAGAGTTGATCACCTTCTTAACATCCAGCATTTCCCTTGTCTGCTTTTGTAACAGCTTCAAAATCTCTTCATTAGAGAAAAGCTGGCGAGTGGTAACAAAGGGTTCACCTTTGGAGGGAAGAGAAAGAGCCTTCCCGAGGCCTCGAGGTATCAAAGTCATAGAAATACCCTGGACCAGTCCCGACTTCTTGCTGTAGGAGGCCAGAAACTCATCACACATCGATGGATCCTCTGGAAGCAACGGAAAGGAGGTAGCCACAAAAGCAGCGAGTCCCGCTTTCGTGAGAGGCTCAAAAGTGAGTAGGAAAGAGTAATCCCTACTGATGAGTGGGACATACTGGATAGGGGGAGGAGCGTGAGAAGGTACCATTCAGATGGTTACACACACACCACAAACATAGACAATCAAGGACAATGCCTGCAAAGCAACATACAAAAAACCAAGGATAAGAGAACAACCAAAAAAATAAAACGTGACTCGACCAACTATCCCCAAGCAAACCACAGCCTAGAAAAAATTCGACATGACCTCTAGACATATGCGACCGAAAGCTTCATGCTATGCATCATACAAATACCCAAAACCTCGTATCAGGCAATAAAGAAAAAAAACTACACACCGTACCCTTAACCGTAACAAAGAAACTAAACCAAAACATCACCACAACCCACACACATCAAGACCACAACTTTGATAAACCGGTGTTTGACCATGGAAATAACTCCCAAGACTTCGCATACCCATCCCACGAAACGAGTTCGTTAAAAAGGGGAAATAAGTGCAGTGAGGGGGAGTAAGTGAAATGAAAGGTTCATTTTAATAAATTATTAAGAAATGGGTGAATTTTTATTAAGTGATAAACCTTAGCAAGAAAACGGCAGTTCCATCTTAAAAATTTAATTACCAATTATTAGGTTAAAGCGGTGCTTTAATTCGAATCCCGGACTTCGATACCCAGACTGGGTCTCTAAATGCAAGTTCATTGATTACAAATTAAGGTGATGTGGAGCGCTTTTTTGCTAGCGCGTGCTCTTGTAATGGCTGGTTCATTGTAATTAAAAATATTAAAGTGCCTCTTTAGCGCACTTAGCACGTGCTAAGTGAACGGCTGGTTTATTTTTATTTTTTTTAAAAATGGCGTGTTGAGCGCGAACGCGCGTTATGGTGGTGTTTAGGGTTCTTTTTTTGTTTGTTTGTTTGCTTTTTTGTTGGTTTTTTTTATTTTTGAATTAACCGTGGGTTTTGGGGTAGCTGAAAAAAAAAGGGAAAATACATGGTAGTGGGTGTATGTAAATGCAAAGAATGCGCTCTCCGCAATCCAAAAATATCTGGATTTTTTCTCTGAAGGGTTAGTGTGTATGTGGATGAAAAAGGAATTTGTATTAGATTGTTGTTTGTGTATGTTTTTTAAAAAAAAATGTTTTAATGAATTTAGGTGTATAATGAAGTATTTTTTTAGCTTAGAAAACATGCCAAAAATAAGTCAAAATGTTAATGGAATTTTTAGGAATTTTTTGAAAATTAATTGGGAAATTTTTTGCATTTTTTTGAGTATGTGTAAAAGAATTTTGAATGTTAAAATGGTTGGAATTGTTTTTGGCTTGAAATTTACAAGTTAAAAAAAATAGGCAATGTGTGGCAGAAATAGTAGGAATTTTGCTAGATTTTTTTTGGAATTGTTTCAGAATTTTAAGGGTTATTTAATGGTTTTATTTTATAAAAAAATGTGAATGGTTTTGTTTTTTTGTTGTTTTTAAAGGTTGCGGGTGTTTGAAGTTAAAAAAATCTGGGAAAATACCCAGAAATAAGCTGCGTGGCATCTGCATGTCCGCTACCAATGAACAAGCTCCCGCACCCGCGCACGATCAATCGCGAACAAGCTCAAGCTCCCACGCGCGCATACACACCTACGCGTGTGTGGATGCCGCGAGGGTGTCGACGGGTGGGACGGGGGTTTATGGAAGGGGTGGGGTAAGCTGCTGCGGGGGAACAGGGGGCTTACAGCGGGGTAGGGTGGGGTTTAGTGTGAAGGGAGGCTTAGGTGGGGGTTAGGTTGGTGTGTGTGTTTTAGTGGTGTGACTGGGGGCTGACAGAGGGATGGGTTGTTTGTGGTGGGAAAGGGGGCTTGTGTGGGGGGGTGTGTTAGTGGTTGCAGGGGAATGTGTGTAATGGGGGGAATGGGGGTTTAGAAGGGGGGGGGTGTGTTAGTGGTTGTGGGGGAATGTGTGTAATGGGGGGGGAATGGGGGTTTAGAAGGGGGGGGTGTGTTAGTGGTTGCAGGGGAATGTGTGTAATGGGGGGGGAATGGGGGTTTAGAAGAGGGGGGTGTGTTAGTGGTTGTGGGGGAATGTGTGTAATGGGGGGGGGAATGGGGGTTTAGAAGGGGGGGGTGTGTTAGTGGTTGCAGGGGAATGTGTGTAATGGGGGAGGAATGGGGGTTTAGAAAGGGGGGGGTGTGTTAGTGGTTGCAGGGCACACGAGAAGGAGGGCACAGGGCCCGTGGCAGGCAATGGCGGACGCAGCGGCAACGGGGCTGGAGCACGACGTCGCGGCGTCAGAGGCGGGCGCCGACGGGATAGGGCGGGCTAGAGGACGACGTCCATGGGTTGGAAGCGGGCGCCGTCGGTAGGGGATGGGCGCACGAGCGCGGGCGGCGGTGGACTGGCGCTGTCAAGGGCGCTGAGGGCGAGGAGGGTGGGGGAACGTGGCGGACCCATGGCACGGGCAGAGGGGCGGGGACGGCGCTGTTGGCGGCAGTACGGCGGCCAGTGGCGACCGTGGCGGGCAGAGGGCGAGTGGAGCGGGCGGCCTGGCGTTGTCGAGGGCGGGTGGCAGGCGGCCTGGCGCTATCGAGGGCGGGTGGAGCGGGCGACCGTGGCGGGCAAAGGGCGGGTGGAGCGGGTACTGCAGCAAGGAGGAAGGAGAGGGAGGGAAAGGAAGGAAAGGAGAGGAGGGGGAGCAGAGGAGGAGCAGGGGAGGAGGAGGGAATGGAGGAGGAGGGGGAGGGGTAGGGGTAGGAAGGAGTACGCAGAGGAGGGGAGAGGTAGGGAGGGAGGCGGTTAGGGTGGGGAGGGGTCGGGAGAGGGGAGGGGGGATAGGGAAAGGTGGGGGTGGGGTAGGGGTAGGGTAGGGTAGGGTGGTGGGAGGGATAGGCTGTGGGTAATGGGAATGGGCGGGTAGGGTAGGGTTATGGGCGGGGTAGGGTGGGTAGGTAGGGGTAGGGTGGGTAGGGAGGGGTAGGGGTTGGGGGTGCCCGGGGAAGGGTAGGGGGAGGGGGTGGAAAGGTTAGGTTAGGGAGGCTAGGGTAGGTAAAAAAATTTGCCATGATGGGATTGAAAGGACGCCCGGATGCTGGGACGAGGCACATTAAGACGCGTAAAATCAAAAACAGGCGCGTTCATGCGCGGGATGGGCGCGCGAAAACACATAAAAATAAAGAAAAATTAATTTTTCCCAATCCGGATGTCAAACCGAAATGTTGTAACAACAAAAAGTGGGCAGGACAGTAGGGGGAAGACAGGGAAAATATGCAACGGAGGTTCCGGGGGAGGGGGGTGGATAAAGGACGGTCACGTGCAAAAAACACAAAAAACAGATCAAAAAATGCAATTAAAAATTAATATCAGAAGATCCGTGCATCGAAACGAGGTGTTGGAAAAAGGAAAAATGTGCAGAAAGACGTGCCCGACAATCCTATCACATCAAAACATAGTTTTGACTAAGATAAGATGCGTTCACATGGGAAAAACCCAAAAAACAAATCCAAAAATGGGATCGGAAACTAATATTGGACGAACCATGCACCGGAATGACATGCAGTAAGAAGGAAAAATGTCTGCAGGAAGGGGTGGTACAAGATTGTCATGTCAAAATGCAATTTTGGTGGAAGGAGGAGGGGTTCACATGCAAAAAACACCGAAAATATGCCCGAAAACTCATTGAAAAATTAATAATTAAAAATCCAAAAGTCGAAAGAGGGTGGAGGAAAAAGGAAAAAGGTGGGGGAAGGCGTAAGGACACGGTTGTCAAATCAAATTGGAATTCCGATGCAAACAGGGCAGGTTCACATGGAAAAATGTCAAAAAGATGCACGAAAAAGTCTTGAAAAACCAGAAAATTAATAGTGGACAAACCGGGCATCGGAATGACTCGGAGTAAAAAGAAAAAATGTCACCAGGAAATTTTTTGTCAGGGCTATAACGTCAGATCACGGTTCCGAAGCAAGCAAAGCGCGTTCACATGGAAAACCGGCTAATTTGTGCAAAATGCTTCAAAAATTAATAACTCAAAAACCATGCACCAGAACAGGAGTAGGTAAAAAGGAAAAATGGTCAGTTTAGAGGGAGGAATAGGGCTACAAGGTTGGATGTGGAGTTCGGTAAACGTAGGGTGCGTTCACATGGCAAGACCACAAAAGTAGAGAATGAAGGAAAACTGCAAGGGAACAGCCCCAATGGTGGGGGAAAAATAAACGAGTGGGTGGGAAGGGACCCCATCAAGGTAAAAACAAGTCATGGCATAGAGGCATTAGTAGGTTGAGGCATATGCAGAAGGGTATGCAATGTAGACGCGCAGGGATGCGGCCCCACACTTAAAACATGAACGGGTAGGGTTAACCGAGCAACAGGGACCTAGGACCACGCCATAGACCATCCACTAACGTCCCCACACTTGAAACATGAACGTCACTAAGAAACAGGATGTAGGGTTAGAAGAACTTGGCCCATTTTGTTGAGGATCACGGTTGATTGTCGATGGCACTTCCTGTGTTGTTGTCGGCTGCTGGAGGTACCAAGGCATCTTCTCGGCACACATCCTTCATGGCAAGGACCACCCGGTAGCACCCAAGGAGGTAGCTGGTTGAAGGAATCGCAGGAAATTCGTCGATGATAAGGAATGTTGCACTCAACTCACTGTCACTCAAATGGAATGAAAGAACTGTCACTCGCCCCATGACTAATATCACTCAAGGAATAAGGATTGAAACCCATATCGCATACCCGATTTAGGAATCGACAAGGGAGAATGGTGCAGAAGAAGTATGCCAAGGTGCACAGTTGATGGTGCATTAGTGCGTCGAACCCATCTGGCATAAGTGCAAAGAGGAAGGCAAGGGAGCCTTACAGTGCAGTGTACAGAACAGGGTGACATGTCCTGTGATGACGACAGACACCCATCCCGTGGGTGCATAGGGAAACAGAAACATACCTGACTCCAAGTGTCGTAACGTCCCTCAATCTCACCTCTCGGTAATTGATTGAAGAAACTCCAGTCACACTCAGCCCACCCTCTGTCTCATGCTCTGCTGATAGATACAAGAGGGCAACCATTTCCTGAAACCCATTGATGTAATCCTCACGGTCACTTGTGCAAAGGTTGTATGCCTTGTGCGCATTGGATGGTGCAACTGTGCATCCCGCCTTGTGCCGGCATATGGTGCGAGAAGGAAGGCCACGGAGCCTTATGGTGCAGTGCACAAAAACAAATTGTGCTTTGTGCATTGAGAGGCCCATCCCGTGCGTGCAACACTCCATTCACACTTCGCACCTCTCATTTGATTTGAAGGGAAAAGACTGGTCTCTCGGCCCACCCTCTGTCTCACTCGTTGTTGATAATTATAGAGGGCAACCATACTCACTTTCCCATCTGGTTAGGATGAAAGCTCACGTCACTCAAGGGGTTTGTCAATAAAGATCACGTCATCAGTTGAGTTGGATAGGAACATGTCGTCTGCTAGAGGACAGTTAGACGCTTTGTAGAGAGACCTAGGACACAGCGTACCAAGGGAGGCAGCTTCGAAACTGGATCCTGGGGATATCAATTAATGAATCCACTTTCTGGACTGCTAGGTGTTGCCACCTTTTCCACAGCCAACTTCCCGCCCAAGGGTGTGTGCCACCTTTTCTTAGAGCGAGGCCTGCTATGACAGGGAATTGCTTCCTTTTCTCCCATAACAGATTTGTTTTTTTAAATCTTTTTTTTCTTCTCTCTTTTTTTTCTTTGTTTGCCCCTATTCCCGAGGGTGTTTCCACCTTTTCTCGAAGAATAGGTTGGCATGATAGGGACCTAAGTCCTTTTCTCCCATGACCGATATGTATATTTTTTTTCTTTTTTTTTTCTTTTTTTTTCTCTTCGAATTAAGCAAGGGAATGGTAGAAAGACCATGTATCAGAACCAACCTCGCCACTGTCACTCGTGGAAAATAGAGGATAAGAGATCAAGGTTGGAAGGTAGGGTTGAGGGGACAGAGGGTTGCGTCCACCTCATCAGGAGTAGCTGAAGAACGGTTATCAGAAGTAGCATCATAAGAAGTACAGTGCCACGCCAACAAGGTAAAGGATCAGGTGACCGTGATTGTCAAGATCCCCAAGGAGGGAAGTACTTCTTCAGGCGATATCCATTGATCAGAAAGGGATCATCAGAGGCATCAACGGTCTGCACTTGGACAGAGCCATTAGGGTTAACGGCAAGTACCTTATATGGGCCCATCCACCGCTGTTGAAGCTTGCCAGGAAACTTGCCAAATCGTGAATCATAGGCTAGAACTAAATCATATTCTTTGAACTCCTTGTGCTTGATGAAGCTGTCATGGTAAGCCTTACGTCGAGCTTGCGTGGCTTCCATGCATTGTAGAGCCATCTTGCGAGTTTCGTCCAAACATTCCAGGTGCAGGAGACGGCGTTGTAGTGAATCATCGTCCCCCAAACGCTCTTTGATAGCCACTCTCAAAGAGGGTAATTCCAGTTCAACAGGGAAAACAGCTTCTGTACCATACACTAGCTGGAAGGGTGTCTGTCCTGTTGCCGCTTTATGGGAGGTTCTGTACGCCTAGAGGGCCTCTGTAAGTCGATCATCCCAATCACGATGATGTGCGACAATCGTTCTTGTCAGAATCGAGCAGAGGATGCGATTCGTGACTTCGACTTGGCCGTTGGCTCTGGGGTAGTAAGGAGTGGACTTGCGATGGCGGATCTTATACAGCTCTGTCAACTCTTCCATGACTTTATTAATGAAATGAGTGCCTCTGTCACTTACCAGCTCTAGGGGACTGCCAAAACGGATGATGGTATTCTCGTACATGAACAGGGCCATGCTGTTACCATCGTCCCGCTTTAGGGCTTTAGCCTCACACCACTTTGTGACATAATCCGTACATACGAGGATGTATCGGTTCTGCTTCCTTCTGGTGGGAGGATCGATTGGGCCTATGAAGTCGATGCTCCACTTCTCGAACGGCTTCAAGGGAAGGATAGGTTGAAGTGGCATAGCACTTGTCTTGGTGGGTTTTCCCATTCTCTGACAAGCATCACATCTTTTACAGTAATCATAGGCATCCTTATGAATGGTAGGCCACTAGTATCCTGCTAGCAGAGCCTTCCTGGCTGTAGCTTCTCCTGCAAAATGGCCTCCACATGGCTCATCATGGCAAGCCTTCAGAACAATCCCAATCTCATCTCCTGCAACACATCTTTGGAGCACTTCATCTTTGCCTTTCTTGTACAGTGCACTGCCTAACTGGGTGTAGGGGGCTGATTCTAACATAAGCTTCTTCCTCTCTTGACTAGAAATGCCAGGAGGATACTGTTGGGTTGCCAGCAGATTGGCAATGTCTGCATACCAGGGGGTTACAATTTCTACCAGGAAGAGGGAAGCATCAGGGAGGTCTGGATCATCCTGCTCCTCGTCTACAGTTTGTGGGATACGCGACAGATGATCAGCTAAAAGATGGGAACGACCAGGCTTAGTAATCACCTCAAAGTCGAACTCCTGGAATAGAAGGAGCCATCTCATCATTCGTCCTTTCACATCTGCTTTGTTCATTAGGAAGGACAGGGCCTCATGATCCACATAAAATTTAAAGTGGGTGGATAGGAGATAGTGGTGGAACTTTTCTAAGGCAAACACCATTGCCAAGCACTCCAGCTCTGTCACTGTGTAGTTCCATTCCTATCAGTGACTTTTCAGCTTGCATAATAGATGGGTTGATCCAGCTTCGAGGAGCCCTTCTGGCAGAGAACTGCGCGTAAGCCTTCAATGGATGCATCAGTGTGTACATGGAACTCCTTCGTCCAATCAGGAGGTTGCAGAATGGGTGCCTCAATCAGACACTGCTTCAGAGTGTTGAAGGCTTTGTCACATTCTTCCGTCCAAGTAAACTCTGCATCTTTCCTCAGAATCTTGTGCAAGGAGGTTGCCTTTGTTGCAAAATGGGCTATGAATCTTCTGTAATAACCCACATGGCCTAGGAATCCCCTCAATTGTTTGAGGTTGGTGGGTGCTGTCAGAGCTGCGATCTTTTCGATCTTTGCAGGGTCTGTTGATATCCCTTGTGCAGAGACAATGTGGCCCAACAGAACTCTAGAAGAGACCCCAAAAATGCATTTGTCGGGGTTGAGGGAAATCCCATACTCCCGGCATCGGTCAAAGCATTGTTCCAAATGTCCCTAGTGTTCACGGATCAAACTATAGACACAGAAGTCATCCAAATATACCTCAATAAAGTCGTGCAGATGATTTTGGAATGCAGCCATCATGACTCGCTGGAAAGTAGTAGGGGCATTGCAGAGTCCAAATGGCATCACTCGGTAAGCGTAGGTCCCCCATTCTATGGTGAAGGTTGTTTTGGATTGGTCTTCTTCTGCGATTTGGACTTGGTTATATCCACTGAATCCATCTAGATGGGAATAAAGCTCATGCCCTGCCACTGTGTCCAATTGAGCTTTCGGAAGTCAACACATATTCGAAGCTTGCCATTCTTCTTGGGTACCACCACGATGGGTGAAACCCATTCACTATTTGCCACTGGATAGATGAACTCGGCTTCCAGAAGCTTCAGCAGGTCTGCTTTTACCAATGTGGAATAATTCGGGTTCATTCGCCTTTGTCGTTGCCGTATTGGCTTGGCATCGGGCTCCAAGTCAATATGATGCTGACATATTGTGGGATCAATCCCCTTTAGGTCTTTGTAAGACCACGCAAACACGTCCAAATTCTCTTTCAACAAGTTGTACAAGGTTGACAACTCCTCTTCTGGGAGGCTGCTACCCATCTTCAAGTGGCGTTCAGTGCCATCAACATCCACAAAAGTTAACTGCCTTTCACCTTCTACTTCACGGATGAAGGGCCCGCGAACTGCTTCTGGGTACAGATCCGACTCCTTCAAGGGAGTGATGTCCTCTTCTGATGTCCCACTAGAACCAACTTCCTCTTTTGGTGGAGACTTAATTTGCTCCTTGAGATGTTGGAATGGGATTAGAGCCATTTCAGGTTTGGTTTCAAGATTAGTTACCTCTTGGCTTGAAGCCTCATCTTCTGATGACACGTCCAGGAACATCACATAACAGGGACCCTCTGATGTCTGTTGGGTTTGTAGGACTGGTGCTTGTTGGCACGGTGCATCATCATCATCTTTCTTTGGCAAGGATGGGTGAGGACGGCATGAGCCACTGCTGAAAGATGGCTTATTCTTCTTAATCCATTTCTTAAAAAGATTTTGCATATGAGAAGATCCGTTTACCAGACCAAATGGTACCATCGCCATTCTGTCCCATAGCATGAGCTCGTCTGCTTCTGATGCTTCTGGACCTTCTTCTTCAAATGTATCCTTAGCAGGTGGGATAGATTCTTTTGGCTCACTTTCATAACCTTCTTCATCCATATCATCTCCTTCCTCTTCTATCTCTGTCTCTGTCTCTGTCTCTGTCTGTGTGGGAGCTCTGTAAGAGAAGAACAGGTTCTCTGTTTCATCTTCTGCCTCTGTCTCTGGCTCTGCTTTGGCTATGTAACAGGGAGAGCAGTACATCCATGCTTCTATCTCACTGTCAGAAGTGATTTCAGAAATCGTTCTTGGTTTAGGCAGGAAGTATTCTCCCATTGATAATGGCTTTGCATCTTTTGGGAGTTGGCTTACAGTATCCACTGTTAAGGAATGTGCCACTGTTTTCTTGGGAAGGATCTGTTTGATAGCATCTTTGTCTGCTGATGTTCCATCTGTAGCCTCATTAGGGGAGTTAGAAGATAATTTCAAGGAGGTGGATCCATGCCCTTTTTGAGCACCATATAGCTTCAGCACCACTTTATTGGGTCCTCTACCCAAGATCAAGGTTCCTTTGAACCAATCTGCATCCTTGCTCTGGCTTCAAAAAGCCATGGTCTGCCCAGTAATAGGGGATAGGATGTACCATAAGAGTTTGGCTTCACCACCAGATAGGTTAGCCAATAATATTTTCCAGCCACTGTAGTCTTCACATATGGGAGAAGGCCCAAAGGCTTGATTCTGCTCTGATCCGCTAGTCTGATGAGCCATTGGGTTGGTTGCACACCTTGTAGGCCTAGATCCTTCATTGTCACATCCGTCATAATGTTCACTGATGAACCACCATCAATCAGTGCATTTGCAATAAAGCAGCCTTCTATCCACATGCCAGTCTCTGGGGTACCTGGATCTAGGAAGGCGTTAGCCACATCCACTTCTTTTACATGCTCTGGAGCTTTATTGGATTTTGTTGCTGTTAAGGGAGCAATCCTTAATCCACGACTTCTTGTCAGTATACTTTTGAACCTTTTTCGGCAACTGGGAGACAACACCAATCTCGTTTCGAAACGTGAGATTTGGTTTAAAGGTATCTAGATCTCTGACCAAATCATATTCCTTAATAGGATCCACTGGCTTCTCTAACCGGTTAGGGAATGGGGCAACACCCATTTTCATTTTCCTTGTTTCTTCCAATAGACGAATCATGGGAACTTCTTCTTCCCCTTGTGGCACTTCCTCCTCTTCTATCTCCTGGACCTCTGGTCCTGTCTCTGGAACTGTCTCTGTAACTCTCTGTGGCACTGTAGTGCTCTGTACGGCACTGTCAGGCTCTGTTCTGTTTTGTTTTTCTGGTGGAAGATCGAACTTCACTGTTCTGGCAGGAGGATTGTTTTCTTTCTGGATAGGTGGTTCCTTCTTCTTTGCATGTGTGATGGCAGCAACTTCCAATTCCACTAAATTGGAGGTAGGCTCTTAGGCCTTGGCTGGACTATCAGTAGCACTGTTTTTCACTGGGGCTGGGCTTGGACAGTCTTTTGCAATGTGGCCTTCTCCTTTGCAATGACTGCATAAGGGCTTGTAATCCACTGACCTTTTAAGATTTGGACAATTTGGTGAAATGTGTCCTTTTTCTTCGCATCTGTAACACTCCACTTCTGATCTTTGACCACCGCCAGACTGTCTTCCTCTGTAACTTTGTGAGGGAAATCTTCTAGTTCCGAAATTAGGACCAAACTCTCTAGTCTTGGGTCCAATATCCTGTGTTGTCATTTTGGATTCCAGCAAGTTGAATCTTGCGTCTTCTTCCTTCCTTCTCCTATCATGCATCTCCTTCAAAGAGCAAATGTCCTCTGTATGGTTCTTCCGCAAACAGTAGGAATAGAAGGCTCCAGGAATGGTTGGTTTTCGTGTACATTCAGTGGCTAAATGGTCTACTTGATGACACTTACCACACCAAGTATTTGACCGCATCACATCTCTTCCTGCTCTTGCAACGTTGGATATGCTAGCGGTATTCACTTTCAGCGTCTGTAGCTGCTCTGTAGTCACATCCATCAACTCCTTTTTGATATTTGTAACTGAGTTGGATAAGTAATCCTTCAAGCTTTCTCCTCCTGAGGTACTGGCAGTAGGGTTTTGAGGAGTCTCTGTAATCACTGCATAAGCAGGTTGGGCTGGTGCAGAGGGATCTCTGCTCTGATTCTAATTCAGAGCTCCTGTTTGAACTATTGGCTGTTGGCTCCAGTTGGTAGGGTTCCACTGTTGCTGCTGATTTGGCATTGGGGAAATTGGTTGGGACCATTGTTGTTGTGGTTGGACCATCATTTGAGACATTGATTGTGGCCACTATGGATTTGGTATACTGTACTGTGATACTGGGGGCATCTATTGGTAGGGGTACGGAACAGTCCTTGGGATTGCATTTGGTGGATACATCATTCCTGGCATCAGAGGAGGTAGGACTCCTCTTCCTAGATTCATTGCCAATCTAGCTTCCACTTCATCGTATAGTCTTGCACCTTCTGTTGCAGCTTGCAATGTGGCTGGTCTTTGCAGCTCCACAAACTTACGGACTTCTGGTTGTAATCCTCTGAGAAACACCCCCTTCTGAATGCCATCATCTAGATTATGATTAGTCCATCTCTTCAGGACGGATTCCATTCGTAAGACATAAGCTTCTACTCTTTCTCCAGAGGACTGACTTAGGTTCATAAATTCCTCTCACATCCGCTCTTCAAAACCTTCACGCCTGAATTTAGTGAGGAAGGCCAACTTCAGGTCATCCCATGTGCTAAAAGTTCCTGCTGCTTGTCTCTCATACCACTGAAACGCCGCGCCCTTGCACTACAGTGTCCTTTCATATCTCACTACTGTCACTTCACTTCAGTCTTTACTTCAGTCTTCAGCAGCTACTTCTTTCACTTCTTTTAGCTCTTTTTCACTTGTATTCACCTCTTTCCAAGGCTAGAAAACTTTCCTAAGCTACACTCTCATCCATCAGAACACATACAGAAGCATACAGAACAGTCACAGTACAATACCAGAACAGCTACAGTACAGAACAGAACAGAGACAGAAGCTCTACAAAAGACCTACAGAAGGTTACAGAAGGTCATAAAAACCTCATAACTCATACTCAAACCATTTCAAACTCTCACAAACCATTCAATAAGCTTTCACAAGATCTCAATCTTCATCAATCAATACTCCATCCCTCCTTACAGAAGACAATCAGAACAAAACAGAAGCTATACAGAAGGTATACAGAACCAATCAGAACCTCTCAGAACATCACAAAACCTCATATCTCTACTAATAAACATCATGAACTTCCAAAACGCAATCAATATCATCCAAAACACTCTCAAACCACTTCCAAACCAATCAATCATCTCATAAAATCATCCATTCAGCTCTCAAAAACAACAAAAATCAGCCAAAAAACAAGTCATTTCAACACTCAACATGATTTTGCTTATGACATTTGGAAGTGATTAGAAGAATTGTATACGCAAGAAAAGTGTTGCAAGAAAAGTCATTATTGCTAAAGAAACTCATGGATTTGTGTATGAAAGAGGATACTACAATGTCTACTCACCTTAGTGAGTTTAAATCCATTTTCAGCCAGCTTCTTGCTTTAAAGTTCAATATTGATAATGAGTTCAGAGCTACATTCTTGCTTTGCACTCCTTAAGGAATGCTATGAGAAATTCTAATGCTATGCTTTTGTATGCTAATGTAGAGAGTGATCTACTCATGGAAGAAATAAATCGACAAAACAATGCATCCGATAAGTCTTCTAGTGCTTTTCATACTAGAGGCAAATCATAGCAAAAAGGCAAATCTGATAGCAAGGGACACAATAAATCACATGGTAAGGATGTTGAATGCCATTAGTGTGGAAAGAAGGGTCACTTCAAACGTGATTGCTATAAATCAAAGAAAGAGAAAGGAAAGGGCAAGAAGACAGATGATAGCAAGGAAGAGAAGAAAGAGAGTCAACCTGCTAAAAGAAGAGCACTGTAAAGATTGAAGAGGTGAATGTGGTCACCACCATGAGAGCAACAACGGGAATGATGTACACTTTGCCTCTTCTTGTTTCAGTGCACATGCTTTGATAGCCGATATGGATGATGACATGCACACTTGGATTTTGGATTCAGGTACCTCTTTTCATGTCACCCCTCACCGTGAGTGGTTTACAGACTATACAGGAGGTCGACATGGTGTTGTCCATCTTGGGGACAATTATGCATGTGACATTGTAGGCATTAGCAGTGTGCAACTACAGTTTTAGAATGTATCTATCTTCACTCTTTAGAATGTAAGGCATGTACCATAGCTCAAGCAGAGCTTGATTAGTACTGGTCAACTAGATGATGATGGTTTTCATACCACCTTTGATGATGGGAAATGGAAGATTTGTAAGGGATATAGGGTTATTGCCAGAGGTTGAAAGAGTGATACTTTCTATCCACTTCATGTATCTAGTGTGTGTGACCATGTTTTTGCCATGACTGAGCAGCCAAGTGTTTCCTTGTGGCATAACCAGTTTTGGGACACATGAGTCAAATAGGAATGAAAGTACTTTCTCGTTTGGGGTACTTGCCTTGTCTTCAATTTTGAGCACTGTGATAATTGTGTTTATGGTAGGCATGCACAAACATCTCATAAAAAGTCTCTTTCACTGAAATCTATGCCTCTAGAGTTAGTACATTTCGATATATGTCAGCTGCTAGGGTTATCTCTAGGATGAAAGAAATACTTTGTCACATTTTTTGATGATGCTACTCGGAAGGTATGGGTTTACCCTATTCGTAGTGAGGACACAGTGCTTGACTAGTTTCAAAAGTTCCTAGCATTGGTTGAGAACCTGACTGATAAGACACTTAAGTGTCTTTGCTCTGACAACGATGGGCAGTATGTGTCCAAATCCTTTCAAGCATTTTTTGATAGCAAGGGGATAAAGAGGGAGCTCATTGCCCCTCATAATCCACCCCAAAATGGAGTTGTAGAGCGCATGAATCGGACCATATAGGATAAGGTTCGTATGATGTTATCTCATGCTACATTACCCCATGGATTTTGGGCAGAGGCTATTATGACAACCATTCATCTAATTAATAGGTCACTAAACATGTCTTTGGGGGGAAGAGTCCCTCATCAGGAAGAGTGGTCAGGTAAGCCACCTTCTTATGCTCATTTGTGAGTGTTTGGTTGTGAGGCCTTTGTGCAGATATGGAAAGAAGAACGTAACAAACTGGAACCATAGTCTTGTAAATGCATATTCCTAGGATATGATGACGAGGGTGAGATGGGGTATAGACTTTGGGATCCCAAAAAAAGAAAGATAGTATGCAACAATGACATCATCTTCCGTGAAGAACGCATGCATGAGCATCCCGAGAAGACTAAGGAAGTTAGAAGGGTTGTTTTTAGAAAGGATGTACCTTTTACACACTCGTTTGTGCCCAATGGTTGGATAGCAGCATATACCTATTGTAAATGACCCTAAAAATACATGGAATAGTTTTGGAAATGACCAACAAGGTATTTCCCAAGATGATCCATAGTTGTAGTAAGAAAATATGCAATTAGGACAACAAGCAAGTGACCGGACAACATGCTGAAATTTTAGGACAATAAGCTGAAAATGCAAGTTTGCAAGTTCCATAGCTTGCAAATGGTGAGCCTTTGCTCCATAGGTCAACCCAACCATCAAGGCCACCTAACAAGTTTGTTCTTTGGTGCATAGTATGCTGCAGATTATGTCATGGTTATTGACTGTGGTGAGCCATCATGCTTCAAGGAAGCAATAACTAGACCAGACAACAAGAAGTGGTTCAAGGCCATGCTGTTGGAAATGGAATTAGATGATAAGAATGGTACTTGGGAATTAGTGCAGTTTCCTAAAGGGCAGAAAACTCTTCCATGCAAGTGGGTTTACAAGATGAAGGTCACTTCTAGTTCTTCGCCAAAGTACAAAGCAGGGATGGTTGCAAAGGGGTACAAGCAGGAACATGGAATTGACTTTGACGATATCTTCTCTCCCGTAGTCAAGATGACTACTCTAAGAACCATTTTGAGCTTGGTTGTAGCTAAAGATATGGAGCTCATATATATGGATGTAAAGACTACATTCTTACATGGTGATCTGCATGAGGACATATATATGCAACAACGTGAGGGTTTTGTTGCTAAAGGCAAATAGACAATGGTCTATAAACTGAAATGAAGTTTGTATGGGATAAAATAGGCACCGCAGGAATGGTATCATAATTTTCATACTTTCATGCAATCTCAAGGATTTCAAAGAAGTCAAGTTTATCACTGCTTGTACACCAAGAATGCAGTAGATGGCAGCCTGATTATCTTGGTTCTGTATGTTAATTGCTAGCAAGGATACTCATGCCTTGGATTCATTGAAGCAAAGTCTTGACAACAGCTTTGACATGAAGGATTTGGTGATGTCAATCACATTCTTGGGATGTGGATACTCATAGATAGATCAAAGGGGTTACTCTATCTATCTCAACAGGAGTATGTATCCAATATTTTGCAGCATTTCAATATGGAGGGGGGAAAGCAATTGGAGTTCTTTTGCCTCCAGATGTGAAACTCAATCCAAAGGACAACCCTACATCTGATGATGAGAAGGCTCAAATGGCCAAGATTCTGTATGCTTTAGCCATTTGCAGTTTGATGTATGCTATGGTTGCTACACGTCTTGACATTGCCTTTGCAATGGAGTGGTTAACAGGTACATGGCAAACACTGGTAATAAGCATTGGGAAGCACTGAAAGGTATTATGAGATACCTCAAGGGAACAAAGGATTTATGCATCTTTGGTAAGCATTAGGCATATATCGTTGGATTTATGGATGCAGACTATAATGGATATGTGGACTACAGGATGTCCACTACAAGGTATGCATTTGACTTTTTCATAGGGGGATCTATCTCTTGGATATTCAAGTTGTAGAAGTGTGTTGCACTATCTACTACAGAGGTAGAGTATGTGGCCACCAGTAAGGCATGCAAAGAGGCCTTATGGCTGTCACATTTGGTTGTTGAGCTTGGGATTATTGAGATTCCTGTCCTCCTCCACTCTGATAGTTAGAGTGCTATGATGTTAGCACGGAACCCTATCTTTCATGCAAATACAAAAAACATACGAGTGAAGTATCATTTCATTAGACATGTAATTGATAGCAAGAGCATTGAGCTAGTCAAGGTCCACACTGATGATAACCCTATAGACCTTCTCACGAAAGGTCTTCAAGTAGAGAGGTTCACCCATTGCCGGTAAATGATGGGTATTGGATAGGTATAGTATTTTCAACTTTATACATACTTAGACTTACCTGATTCTTTTTCTCTACCTTTGGGCACATTGCCTTTTGGGGGGAGGTTGTTGGGATAAAGGGCAGTGCCCGTGTCCACCCGTAAGGGCCAGGCTATACATAGTACATATACCTATCTAAAACATTATTGAGGTACTCTTCAATACCACAACAATATTGTCTCTGTCTCTTCTCTCTCTCAACCCTACATCTCTACAGAGAAGCTCCATTACAGCTAACTCAACATTAAAAAAACCCACTCAAGAGGGCAAGCTCACTTTGTTAGCATTGGAAATTATAACACACAAGATCAACACTAGATACCATCATTACCTTAGCTACAAGTGTTTGGGTACCTTGTTAATACTCCAAAGAAGAATACACCTGGTTCCTAGACTTTGGAGCTACTCATTATATGACTTTTCACAAAGAATGGTTGGTCAATTTCAAAGAAATGTCTACTCCACTTAGTGTAGCCATGGGAGACAATAGTATCCAACAAGCTTAAGGCTACAACATCATTCAAGTGGAGCTTCCATCTAATGACATAATTAAGGTACATGAAGTCTAATATATTCCAAATCTCAAGAAAAATATTTTGAGCATTAGTGAGCTCACTTCTCAAGTTTCTATAATTGCTAACTTCTTCAAGGACCTCTTTCTCTTGCAGCTACTTTCACCTTCTCTCACACTCACTTATCCAAAAGTTTCATGCACTTGGCTATTCAATTCTCAGACCTCCTACAAATGCTTTTGCTAATTCCACCTCATTCTCTAGTTCACCACAAGATTCTCTTCTATGGCACTTTTGACTTGGTCATGTCTCTCGACATGTTCTCCAATAACTTACCCATAAGAAACTTGTGTTGGGCATCCCACCTTCTCTCTCTCAAATCTCCTACCAATGGTTTTGCTAATTACAACTCACTTGGATTCACACACTTGGATATTCAATTCTCAAACCTCCTACCGATTCTTCCACTATTTCCACCTCAATTGGATTCACACACTTGGATATTCAATTCTCAAACCTCCTACCGATTCTTCTACTATTTCCACCTCACTCTCTAGTTCACCACAAGATTCTCTTCTATGGCACTTTTGACTTGGTGATGTCTCTCGACATGTCCTCCAATAACTTACCCATAAGAAACTTGACTTGGGCATCCCACCTTCTCTCTCTCAGCTTTCATTTTTTCAAGCCTATGATCTTAGCAAAGCCACACATCTTCCTTACTTCAAATATTATTCCATTACAACTTAACACCTTCAAATTAATAACACTTTGACATTTGTGGTCCCATGAATCTTGTCTCTCTCATTGGAGAAAAATACTTCATGGTACTCATTGACAATTACTCTAGATATACTATTATATATTTTCTCACAAGTAAGTTAGAAGTATTTTCGAAATTCCAAGAATACAAAGAAGTAATGGATAATAAAAACAAGTTATGAATCAAATATTTTCGAATAGATAATGGAGGAGAGTACACATCCAATGAGATGGAAGACTATTGCAAAGCTTTTAGGATTCATCGTGAGTTTTCTATACCATATTATCCACAACAAAATAGATTTTTTGAATGTAATATTTTCACTCTGCTAAATGCTATAAGAGCTATACTATCATTAGCACCTCTTGAAAATAATATTAGGAAGAAGTAATTGCTACAACAACATATCTTCCAAATAGGTTGTACTCCTCTTCACAGCCACACTCCCTACTAGTTACGTTTTGGCCACCCTCCTGAGGTATCACATTTGAAGATATTTGGATGCATTGCCTTTCTTGTCAACATGAACCAGAAATCCAAATTCTCTCTCAGAGCCGCATAGCTTATCTTCATTGGATGTAGTAGTGAGCCTTGTGGCCATGAAGCTTATAGATTTTATGACCCACAGCACAAAGTCTTTATTTATGGTTGGAGTGCCATATTTAATGAGCTCCATATCTTTTTGGCCTCTTCAATCACCATTAACTCTCAATCTCTTACTCTTTATCTAGTTGCACCCTTTGCAACAACCACATATTTGAATTCATCCCTTACCACACACAACTCTAATGTTGGGCCCACTACTTCTACTTCATCCTCTCTGCAACATACATATCCCATTTTAGGTTTACATCTTTAAGATCCTCTCCTACCATTTACAATGCTAGGTCCCACCTCTCATACACCCACATGCCACTCCATAAACCCTCCCACCCACTTGCCACACACGTGAACTCCCTATACTAAACCAATAATTCAATTAACCTACATTAATTACTACTTGCCAAAGCTTTTCAAATCATCTTTCTAGCTCATGGTGATCTCCCATTGGGAAGCCTTTTAGCACCAAGATCATTTCCATTTTCTTCTCCTTTCCTCACAAATCCCTCTCATAACTCCTACTTGTAGCAAACTCAATCCCTAATCCAATGTAGGTCACAAAAAGGCTCCATTCAGCACCATACAATGCATGATATGACACCAACAATTCCATGCAAACAACCCACAACTAGCAACCTATGATAATCCTACTGCTTCAACAATCATTTTAGCTCCTATCTTCTCCATTAATCCATCAAAAAATCCTTGCCAAACTAGTCCATTAGCTATACCTTCACAATTCTATCCATTTCAGTTGCCCCATGATACTTCAACCCTATCTATACCAAGAAACAATGCTCAATATACAATCATGACAGACTTATTCACTCTAGCTTCAACTCCTTAAGAATATCCTCTTTCATCTTCCACTCTTGAGAAGCTCCATTAAACCAAAATAGGAACTTCAATAAGAAAAGGAACCTTCAACTCTATCCCCAATCTTTGAAGGTCTGCAAGAAGAATAGCTACCATGCCTTCAACTTCAAGCAACTCCCCTCCTGCTGCTATCATTGTCACTATTCTTGTAAGAAGTTGGGAATATATGTGTTAGTGAGAGAGTTATTAATAATACCTTGTCACACTGACATAGGTATAAAAGGTGTGAAACCTGTAAATTTTGACATCTTTTATCAATATACAATTATTATCTATCATTTCACCTACTTATACTCAGCTTTCATGGCTTCTCTCTCTTCTTTTCTATCTTTTTAGTCTTTCTCTCTCCTTGTTACTCTTTCTCTTTCCTCTTTTCTCTCTATTCTACTCTTCTTTCTCTCACCTCTCAACCCTCTTCTTAATAAGTGGTATCAGAGCATTGGTCTTCAATCCATTTGGTACAATCCTTGGATTTCTTCCACAGTCTTCTTACTTCCTAGTTATTCAAGGGTAGGGTATCAGTTTGGAAAAATAAACAAGTGTAGTGACCAAGGAGATGAAGGATAGCTAGTCATAGCTAATTGGAGTACTTGAAGAAAAAGTTGGAGGCATCTTGGATAAAATAGTAGGTCGTGCATCCATAACATGTCATTCTGGAGGTAAAATGGTTAAAGACAGGGAGAATAGATTTAGTCTTGGTTAGATGTCCAGTTACTTTTCACAACGACAGGCTTTCTCTTTCCTTTCTCTTTCAAGGCTTTGGCTAAAGCTCTCATGGTAGACATGGAATATTTCCTTCTCTTGGATCATTAACCATATTATTTTCTTCTAGAAGCATGGAGCAATGATTCTTCATCCCTTGCCGATCATTTCAATAACTAGCTTGAGTCATTGATTGGTAGAAGCACTCTAGTTCCAGCTCAAAAAAATGCACTATAAAATGTGCTGAATTACTGCTCTCCATTCTTAGCAAGTTCCAAGATCTTCCCTATTTCTTGCCTACTTCTTGGACAAGTTTCTTGCCTACTTCTTGGACAAGTATTTCTTGCCTACTTCTTGGACAAGTTTCCTATGTCATTTCCAGCAAGGATACATACTTTATAACCTCTGAACTTCATTCTCTTGGCTAGAAACCCTAATACACAACAAGGTAGCCATAGCCACAAACCTTGAAGCTTCAAATTCTTCAATATTTGGCTCTTCTCAACCTCCAAGTGTAATGTCACCATTACTTAGTTTATTTTAATAAACAGTGTGCATATACATTCCAAAAATTGATTTATGTTGAAAATAAAATTGCACATTTGAAGATAATTGAGCACGTATTATATGCCAGTTCATGGAAGTAAGGCTTGGGAAACCCTTCCAAGACAAGCTTATTAAAACTATGTTTGTAGTATAGAACAACAAAAAGAACTAATCTAGTGGATAGTCACTTGGCAGTTAAGTGCACTTGGGTGATGACACTGTCGGGATGGATGACCTCCTGAGAAGATTTTTCTACAAGCTAGTGGAAGCTTCTCATGCACAGCAATGGTATCAATGAAGCCTTTGTAGCCCGATGCCAAGGTCTATGCCTTGGTCGCCACCTTGGTCATGATCCTTGGAGTGATGTCTGATGATGCGATGCATGGTGCTCGCCCGTATGTTCATAAATTTTTATCTTCATGCTACAAAAATAGAGCCCCTCTCTGACGTCATTCGATGATATTATCGAATATGATAAAAGAAATTGTTCTCTCTTTATCATCGATGATGTCATTCAAAACACTAAAAAGCAAGTTTTATCTCTTTACCCCCCCTCCCTAATTACTATATAAATAGGGGTAGAGCATTACGTCAGGAACACAATGACCCATGCAAAAGTCTCTCTTTGTTGTTGATGTAATGAAGCTTTGTTGCCACAATCAACTGAGCCTCTCTCTCTCTCTCTCTCTCTCTCTCTCTCTCTCTCTCTCTCTCTCTCTCTCTCTCTCTCTCTCTCTCTCTCTCTCTCTCTCTCTCCCCACAGCTACACAGAAGCGCTACTCAAATCCATCAACCTTCTTTCATGGCTCCTAATAAGAGATGTCGAGAGGTTGAGCGAGGTCATGCTCGGAGAGCTCCCCACCAATGCGAGAAAGTGACCAATGTTGAGGGAGATCAACACAAAATTGAAGTGTAGACGGAAGTTACCCCTGAATTCATTCAACTTGAAGGACCAATTATTCCACAACAAATCGAGGTTGCGATCATAACCTATAATCATGATGGATGACCGAATGGAGATAATCAAATTTAGTACATAAGAAAATGATTGCTTTTAAGCTATTAACTCTACAAGTTCCTAATGAGGGACAAGTTATTCCGTTACATAGATTATGATCTATTGGAATACACTTAAAATTACAAAAGCATGTTAGTATTATCAATTGCTTTTTAGGAAGGAACACATGAATTGATGGAGGGGATAGATTCTATGCATCGCATACATTGACAAGTGTGTTAAAAATGTCATGGTTATGACTCCTTTTGGATTTGTGAATGATGAATTATGGTTCTTACGATTTTGTGCTTGCATAGATGGACAAGTTGTGTATTGTGGTGGTTCAGGACATTGGGGTCCCCAACCCAATGCTCCCTAACACTCTGCAAAGTGTGGAAAAACTCACATGTGGGTGGGGGTCCTATGCTCCCGATGGAGGTAGGTGTTTTTGGTTTTTGATCACTTGAGCACCTGATAGGGAAAAGGGCCGAGTGATAAGTGCCCCTGTTATGTACGACAGATCCTAAGGCTTAGGGAAGCTTAGAGGGGCTATGAGCCAGTCAATTCCTGATAGAGTGTGATCACATATAGCCCAATCATGAGGGATTGGAAGATCCTATCCTAGGGTGGATGGTGTCTTTCTGTGGAAAGAAGGTTTTGTACCACTTTGCGGAGTGATGGTTCTACCTAATATTATCAAATAAAGTATCTGATTTTCGAAATTGTTTGCTATGTGCTAAAGATTGAGTTTAATGAATCCAGTTTAACGGAGTAATAAAAGGAAGCTATTTTTATATGTCCAAACAGGGTGGTAGTATGCTTTGCTATTTAAAAAACTAAAGCAAACCCAACCGAGGAAAGTGAGAGGCTTCGATCCTAATGACCCAACGCCTATGGTTGGGTGGACTTGATAATCCGGGTACTTTCTAACACTAGATAGAGCTCATTAAATCATGACCCTCCTAATATCGGTAGGATTAAATACTAGGTTTAACATCATTTTAGGGGCATGGAGCTGAGATTTTACCTTATGGGTAGAGGGATCGAGTTACACTCTCCCCCATCTCTCACTCTCTTTGAACCAAGTGCGGTGTTAACCTCACTCCTACCTTTGATTGATTACAAAGTGGTATTTCTTAGGTGGGATTTTATTAAGGTTAATACAAAATTTTTTATCCCTTCCCCCCTATCATCACCGACAGGTGGTGGGGAGGGAAAGAAAGGAAGAACAGGCTGCTCACAATGACTAAGAGAGAGGATGACGACGTGAAGAAGGCGATGCTGATGAGGTTGATAGGGAGGAAGTTGATGATGTGGCGATGGAAGATGGAGAGGATGATGAAGGCAATGATGACATGGACAATAACCACGATGGGGAGGAGCACACGTGAGCTACTTTCCCCTCCCCCCTCCCAAACCCTTATAAACCCCCCCTTTCTTTAAGCGAAGGGCATATATCACCTCTTGTCCCCTTTTTTGGTATCATGAGAGAGAGAGAGAGAGAGAGAGAGAGAGAGAGAGAGAGAGAGAGAGAGAGAGAGAGAGAGGGGGGAGAGTTGAGAAGAGAGAGAAAGGAGAAGAAGAAGAGGGTGAGGGAGGGTGAGAGAGAGAAAGAGAGAGAGGGAGAGGAGTGACAAAGCGCAAGAGAGAGAACCTCCCAAGAAGGTTTCCCTTCTCTTCCTATCCTTAGAGGGTATCCACATGCGTCCTTTCCCTTTGCCCGCAAACCCATACCCTGTTTTTGCACGATTGCACTTCAATTGCAAGCTCATTTTGCTCCCCAATTGGCCCTCGCTAATTGAATACAAGGTGCGGAAGTCTTGTGCAAAGTGCATCTAAAAGAGAAGAGATCGGGGATGGTATCCAAGCGGAAATTTTCACATGCAGATGGCAATCCCTCAAGGAGCAACAAAGTCTAAGGCAAGGGCATCAGTGCCAATCCAACTACGATACTGACCGTAAGCAATGTATTCCCAAATTAATAGATGCTTGTTTTGATTTCTGCATGAAGAACATTAGAAGCCGCATTATAATAGGTCATGGAAAGGGATAGGTTACATCTCATACATTCCAAAGATAAAGTTGCAAAGTGTGGGTATCAAGAGAAATTAGTTGTATCTAGATGCTATGTGACAAACTCACACATAGCATAATAGCATTCGAAGGTATTGTCGACTCTCCTTTTTGTGAAATTAATAGATGGGTATTTTCCCACACTCAAAGTATATTGTAGCTTGCATGCTTGACGGATTGTAGGATAAGTAGTCTAGCTTAGGGGAAATTTAATCTCGAATCTGTTAGTTCATTGGGATCTTGACGATGTGCGTAATTAACACAACCAACGACCATAAGGACTAAGACTAAGAAAGCCTTGAGATCCATCCGATAGCGACTATGTTATCAATCCTATTTGGGGTTGGGCTAGATACAACAACAACCTTAGGGGAAGCGAAGAGCTCAAGGATTAGGAAACCCTAAGTCAAAGGAAAGACCAATGCTTTTGTACTTGTTGGAAAGAAGGTTGGAATGTAAGTGATTAATAGAAATTTTGGTTTATGGATCAATGTACATGATTAATAGAACTTACATCTTGTATAGCATTTGAAACCTTATCATATGCCCTATCCAAAGGAAGGGAGTGTTAAGTAAAATCACACTTTGATCCCAAGGGGGAGAGCGAATACGTGGTGGAAAGGTTATCGCGACTATTCCTGCAATGTTTGGAAAAGGATACCATTGTTTTCTTAATTGATCAAACCACATCCTGAACGGTTTTGCATTAACTTGATTGTTGGATGTGTTGCAGACCAGAGTTACAGCATTGGAATGTGTGCACAAGAGGGAGAAGAGAGCTCAAAGTATAAGAATAAAATCTTGCTTACTAAGTTGCTTGGAGTATAACTTGGGTACACTCTCCCACACTTGATAGTGACCCATAGGCTGTTTATATAGCCTCTGCCAAGCTAGGGTTAGGGTTTCCCCTGCCCCTAGGGCTATTCACACTAATTTTCCCTTATACTCCCTTGCTTATAGTGGGTTCCTATGCTTGTCTTCTAACACCCCCCCTCAATGCTAGGGTGGCATTGGATTACAAGGCATGTAAGATGTTCCCCCCTTCTCGGGATGCCTTTATAAATTAGGCTTACAAGAGTGTTTTAGGTAGATAATTTAAATAGTCAAAATAGTCGATCTTTAGATGGATTGGAGGCATAGTTGGCCACCAATTCTTTGGGTATATCAGGAGTGTTGGGGCATTTACTAGTGATATGCCCTGTCTTCTTGCATTTGTTACATTTGATCTTCTCGGGATACTTCTTCCAGCAGTTGTTTACAAGATGTCCTTTTTTCTTACAGAAAGAACATCTAGTGAGAGTTGTATGTACCAATTGTTGATCATGGGAAGTTGAGAATGCCTGACTGTTACTACTTTCTTTGTGGTTCCTCTTTTCTTCATCCAAATAGGATTGAATGGTACTTGCCAATGTAGGATCTGGAATGTTGGTGAGAGTGGTTACAAGGGTAGGAAACACCTATTTTACAGCTTTTAGGAGAATAGCAATAGCATCTTCTTCATGTATTGAAGCTTATATAGAGGCAAGCTGTGCTATAAGTCCCTTCATATGAGAGATGAATTTTCCCAAATCTTCTCCTGATCGATATTCCAAGCTAAATAATTCAATTTTAAGGAAGATTTTAGAGCTTTTCAAGCTCATCACATTTTTCTTTAGCAGTGTTTAGTTGATCAACATGATGAATCAGGGATTCATCTAAGTGTAACATTATGATTGCTTGAGCACGTTGGTCATCCTCTATATCAACCAGATTTGCAGAGTTTACAGCTCTACTACCTTGAATGAGAGGCCAGTACCCTCTCTCCATGATTTTGTATTTTATAAGTACCTGCCATGGGTGGAAATCTTTGCCATCAAACTTTCGAATTTGAGGACAGACATCAGCATATGTTGTGATCAGTGGGAAGGTCTTACCACTTGTTAGGACAAGGGCAGTGTCTAGTCCCTTACAAATTTTCCACTGAATGTGGAAGCAAATCAGACAATTTGAAATCAAAGTTGCAATGAAGAGAAAGGCTGAAAATCATATAAATGTAATATTTCAAAGTATGACTGTGGTGGTCCTTTCTTATGTGCAAACTTCTTTCGAGGTTTAATAGTCTTTTTAGGTTTTAATGAAGTAAACCTAGACTGGACTTCAGGCTCCTCCTTGTGGTATGGCTTAGTGGATGAAGCTTGTGTTGGACAAGGTTGGTCTATGATCTCAATGCTTGTTGCTGATGATTTCGAGGAGAGTATAATGACACTCATCCTTTTGATTTCATTGACCACCAGTGTACTTGAAACAAAGTCACTCACGGTATGCAATACACTTCTAATGTATGATGGTCTATGTGTTTATAATTGTACAAATAACCTTACAAAAATATACGAAGAGGAATAAAAAACTCACAAGATTTTAGTGAATACCCAGCAAGCAAATGATTAGATGATTCATGATTAGTGTTTAGAAACACTAATGTCAAGCTTAGTGAAATGCTTGAATGAAACGCGGTTGGAAGTCGACTTCCCAATGCATTTAGTGATGTCCATTGAGCATGCCCAAGAGCTTTTGAATCTAGAATAAGCTTCAGAGAATATGCTTCAGTGATTAGAATCATTGTTAATGAAGCTCAGAGTGAAAAAAATGACAAAATGTCAAGCTTAGAGTTTGCTGGCTATGGATTCCACAGGATACACAGCTAGGGTTTGTCAGAGATCTCTCTCTATAGGGCAAGTTTCTAGGAACCCTTGTAGATGAGGATAGCTCAATAGGGGAGCTATCAAAGCCCCAAGATGGTTGCTGGGATCGTGTTGCTTGCTACATGCACAGCAGTAGGGATTTCACACTGTCAAAAAATTGCGCCTGTTTTGGAAACCACGCAATGTTAGGCTCAGTCGTGGACAATGTTGGGGGTAGACCTGACGAGGATTTGCGCCTTGATGTGGGAAGAGATCTCGAAAAGAAAGCACGAGCTGATATGGCCTCCTTTGTCCTCCCCAAGTCCTCCAATGGAGGTAGGTTGCAGGCAGCTATGGAGGAAAGAAGGATAAGATGAAGGAGATGATAGCTCATGTGCACTTAGTGGTAGCTGAGGGTATAGGAAGATAAGGGGATCAGCGGAGGCTCTGATACCATGTTGCAGACCAGAGTTGCAGCATTGGAATGTGTGCACAAGAGGGAGAAGAGAGCTAAAAGTACAAGAACAAAATCTTGCTTACTAAGTTTCTTAGAGTACAACTTGGGTACACTCTCCCACACTTGATAGTGACCCATAGGCTGTTTATATAGCCTCTGCCAAGCTAGGGTTAGGGTTTCCCCTGCCCCTAGGGCTATTCACACTCATCTGCCCTTATACTCCCTTGCTTATAGTGGGTTCCTATGCCTGTCTTCTAACATGATGTGATTTGGATGATTATTCCAAGTGCTTGCATTTGATAGTAGATTGGACTATTTAAGAAATGATATTTTTGCACCGGTGGATCATCTCCAAGTTCAAGTCACGTTTCAACCCGAGAAGGGCACTGCTCGATTAACAGGCCAAAGTTCGAGTGGTAAAAAGGCCAACCACAAAAGTTGTGTCTCACTCCTAGGTTGCTTGGGGTTACTGGAGCTTTGGACACCCCTTGCCTCGAGTGGAATGAAGTTGTAGTTTGCCGTGAGCCCAAAATCTGTGGCTTTGGAAGATCCTATTATAGATAATTGATGGAAATTATGGTGCCATGTGATTTGGACTGGGTACTTCTATTGGATAAAAGGGATACATAATTTCTCATGTATGGGCAGGAGACAAAGATTAACTTGAAGACAAGTTAAGATACTTTTTTGTCAAAAGGACTACTTGCTCTGTATTCGTGTCTGTGCTATACATTATGGGAATGAATCCGGTTCCCTAAAAGGACTAATTTAGGAAGCTGATTTTGAATGTCACACATAAATGTGATAGGACCTAATTAGAAAACTAAAGCTATCAAGGGAAGGAGGTCGACAGAACTCCCAATGGGTCCATCATATGGCAAAGTGGTCTTAGAGGAATGGGAGACTTCTTACAAGGATTTACTCTCATTCAACCTTTAGGTATTGTTAGGTTAGAACCCGATTCATGCCATTTGAGGGGATTGGAATGGGACTATGCCCTATAGGGAGAGAGGTTGAGCGGCACATCCCTCTCATTTCCCATTCTCTTTGAACCAAGTGCGGCATGGGTCTGGTTTGGCTTGGGTATCTTTGCATAAAGTAGGATGTCCACCACGACCCAATGCTAGAATGGTGTCAAGAGACCTTGACCACTAGGGACTCAAGTTTCAAGTTGATCCTAATGGGTTCAGCCGCAAACATTCAATTGCGTGGCAGACCCAGGAAACCCTAGGCGACAAACCCCATTACATTCCATGGAAGTTTCGGGCAGCATTGCTTAGACTTGTCTCTCAATGAAGTGCCAAAAACATGCCTAGAGGCAGGCACGCTATAGTTGGTATCAGAGCAAAACTTTGTAATGATATATGATTGATTAATGTACAGTTCGTAGATATATCCTAAACAGAATAACCTAAATGGTATGGCTTGATTGTCGGGCACCTTCTGCACCCACAAATGCTAACATGCAAGAGAAGAAGTTCATTTCTCAAGCAAATTAAGACACCTGAGTTTGATGGAGAAGGGATAGACATTGCAACAGAGGTGGAGATATGGATTGAGTCGATGAATGACTATTTATTAGTTGGAGGAACCGCTTTCTCCACTCAAGAATTGATAGCTAAACTTAAGTTAGTTGGCCATATGGTGGAAGTAATGGTGCAAAGACCGAGGTGTTTTTGAAGTCGCCGTCACTTGGGCTTAGTTGAAAGATGTTGTATACGGACAATACCTTTCGTCAATCTACCAGACTTTGAGGATGAATGAATTCTTCAAGCTCAAGCAGTTGGAATTAACCTTGGAAGCTTACTACTCAAAGTTTATAACCCTACTAAAATATTCACCACCTATGGATATTCCGTAGTAGGTATCCAAGTCTTGCCATGGCATGAACACTCCTCTAAACCACTGTCTTGAAGCAATGCATCCAACGGACTTGCAAGATGTATTAGTTTGAGCAAAGCCAATCGTCTAAGAACTTAATTTGGGCAATTATGACGAAGATGATTCCTAAGATCAGGAGAAGAGATGCCACACATGCGGAAAGATGGAACACATCCATAGGAGATGTCCCTACCGTCAATGTTTTCATTGCAATGATCTAGGAGACATCCAAGCAGATTGCCCTGACTTAAGTCCAGAAGATATGGAGCCTCCAAGGAAACAAAGATACAGGAATGTAGTCTTTAGATATATAGAGGAATCAAACAAAGACAATGACCTAGAACCTACTACACCTCTTCAGGATGACTAGAAATCCTAGAAGTTTTATTGACTTGTAATACAACTTGTATGGGAATAAATCCTAGTCTTGTACCTACAGTTAATTGCAATAATATGAGTTGCACTACTTGAGTCATTAAGTGTAGCACAACAGATGCATGGTGGGTCCTAACCCACAGGCCTTAAGCCCCTTTAATGCCTATCTTCCCCAGTTCTTCCAAGATGAGGACATCTCGAGTTCTCTAAGGGGGAGAGGATGTAATACTCCTATGCTCCTCTGCTAGCCATAGGAACACCCCCTCTAATTATTAAGGTTAATACTGATTTTTTTATCCCTTCCCCCTTGTCGTGGACATGTGGCGAGGGGGAAAGAAAGGAAGAAGAATCCATTGACGATGACTATGAGAGAGGATGGGACATGAAGAAGGTGATGTTGTCGAGGGGTAACAGGGAGGAAGTCAATGATGTGGTGATGGAAGATGGAGATGATGGTGAAGGCAATGATGACATGGAAGATAACCATGATGGGGAAGAGCACATGTGTGCTAATTTCCCCTACCCCCTCCCAAACACTGATAAATCCCCTCCTTGAGCGAAGGGCATATACCACCTCTTGCCCCCTTTCTTGCTACCGTAAGAAAGAGAGAGAGGGAGAGAGAGATGGAGAGGATGAGAAAGAGAGAGAAGGAGAGAGAGAGAGAGGAAGAGAAAAAGAGAGGGAGAGAAAGGGAGAGGTGAGAAGAGAGAAAGACAAAGAAGAAGAAGAAGAGGGAGAGAGAGAGGGTTAGAGAGAGAAAGAGAGAGAGGGAGTGACAAAGAGCAAGAGAGAGAACCTCCCAAGAAGGTTCTCCTTCTCTTCCCCTCCTTAGAGGGTGTCCACACGCATCCTTTCCCCTTGCCCACAAACCCATACCCTGTTTTCACGAGATTATCCTTCAATTGCAAGCTCATTTCGCTCCCCAATTGGCCATTGCTAATTGAGTACAAGGTGCGGAAGTATTGTGCAAAGTGCTTCTAAAAGAGAAGAGATCGGGGATGGCAATCGATCAATGAGCAACAAAGTCTCAAGCAAGGGCGTCACTGCGAATCCAACTGTGACACCGATCGTAAGCAATGTATTCCCAAATTAATAGATGCTTGTTTTGATTCTCGCATGAAGAACATTAGATGCCGCATGAGAATAGGTCATGGAAAGGGATAGGATTCATCTCATACATTCGAAAGATAAATTTGCAAAGTGGGGGTATCAAGAGAAGTTAGTTGTATCTAGATGCTATGCGACAAACTCACACATAGGATAATAGCATTCCAAGGTATTGTCGACTCTCCTTTTTGTGAAATTAATAGATGAGTATTTCCCCACACTCAAAGTATGTTGTATCTTGCATGCTTGACGGATTGCATGATAAGTAGTCTAGCCTTGGAGAAATTCAATCTCGAATCTGCTAGTTCATTGGGATCTCGATGATCTACGTCGTTAACACAAACAACGACCATAAGGACTAAGACTAAGAATGCCTTGAGATCCATCCGATAGCGACTATGTTATCAATCCTATTCGGGGTTGGGCTAGATGCAACAACAACCTTAGAGAAAGTGAAGATCTCAAGGATTAGGAAACCTTAAGTCAAAGGAATGCTTTTGTTGGTTTATCGATTAATGTAAGTGATTAATAGAACTTTTGGGTCATCGATCAATGTATACGATTAATAGAACTTACATCTTGTATAGAGTTTGAAACCTTAGCATATGCCCTACCCAAAGGAAGCAAGTGTTAAGTAAAATTGCTCTTTGATCCCAAGGGGGAGAGCATATACCCGATGGAAAGGTTATTGCGACTAATCCTGAAATGTTTGGAAAATGATATCATTGTTTTGTTCATTGATCAAGCAACATCCTAAACGTTTTTGCATTAAGCTGATTATTGTTGAATGTGATTTGGATGATTATTCCAAGTGCTTGCGTTTGATGGTAAATGCATGGAAGGGGTCAGTGATGACAAGTTGCCATGGAAAATAAAAGGAATGTTTTTCTTGGAAGATGATCATTAGGCTGATTGCCTTAATTGCGCTTGATTCTTAATTGGATTAATTAATGACAGAACCTTAAATGGACCGGAATTGGCTATGGCACTAGCCGGACCTCATGCACATAATGCACACAATGGACAACCCCACCACACGGCCTCGCGGGCAAGGAGCATTTGTAATACACCGATGTACACTTGATAGACTTAATCATGCATTTCTAGTTGATATGTAGTCCAACGTTTACCTTCCCTTTTCCTCAAAGGGAGATCCCATAACATGTAGGCATAGTGCCTTGCCACACAAACATCAGGAAGCTCCCCTCGAGACTGATTGCCGCGGCTCCATTGCGACTCTCTTATATCTCAAGGATTGGCCCCAAGATGCATCACTCCAACATATAAAACATAATGCAAAAACTCCACTCCTTGTTTTGTACGATCTAGGAATATATAGATCCTCACGAAACAGTCCCAAGAAAAGTGTACAACTAACCTATAGTAAAGGCTCCTTTCCACTCAGCGTGTAATTCATGTCCTAGGAAGACAATTGCTATGCAATCCATGACTAATACCATGTCATGAGTTATGCATAGTACATATGATCCTAGTGCACAAACAATATTTATCAAATGATCAGCATTTCATGATATGGAAAAAACAACCCTTTCATGATTTTCACTAAACGTATGCTTCGATGTATGAAGACTAACACCGATTTCTCGTGTTACTAGCCCCTTAAACTAAATTATCACAATTCTAAATGGAATGCACAATCAAATGCTTCAAAAATTCAAACCCTCTCAGTCCTCTTAATCTCTTAACATCACCCTTTTCCTCTAACATTTAGGTTATTCTGTGTTGCATAGGTGTAGGGTTTTGTTTTGTATGTATTTCTCGCATAAAAAGGAAAAAACATGAACTATAACACATAAACAAAGCCAAACTAAAGCAAAAATTCATGCCTCAGCTTTGTTTTATAGCCACAACCACGAATCATAATTTTCTAGATTTTTATAACGTGAAAATCCTATTTTTTCTATTTTTAGTTATTTTTCTCTATTTATTTGTGCATAAAAATAGATTATTTCCTAATTTATGATTAGGGATTGATTCTGATACGCTGAAAGATGTTTTGTCTCAGAATTTTATCCCATGCGCATCTATTTTTCCCACCCGAAACCAATAAAATCTTCATTTTTACACTAAAAAAGCACTTTTCGGGCTATAATTTAATTATTGTGACTATTTATTATTATGAATCTACAATTATTTTATGCAGATCCCTCATTAATAATGAAAAAAAGTTCCAATTTTTTTTTTTGTTTCATATGAATTCCATTTCAACCATAAAACATCAACAAAAGGTAAATTTTCTTTGTAAAAATAGCGCATACAGCTTATTTGTGAGTTGCGGGTTTTTTGATTATTTTTTTAGGTTGCTAACAGATCGACCAGAAGCAAATCTTCAATGCTGAACATCTTCCAACAGAGGAGAGTGGAGCAGATATCTTCACCAAAGCACTTACGAAGGATCTGCTTCAAGTTCATCTTCAGAGACTCAGCATTGGGCCGAGGAGATAGTTCACCTATGGGTGGTCATTGAGGGGGGGTGTTAGATATGATCAATGCCCCACCCTCATTAGGTGCTACCAATGATCCACGGTGCTCAAAGTTGTAAGGCCCCCATTATGAGGAGAAGCCAAATGTGATCCCGAACATTGGTTGAGTCCTGACTTGTATATTAGATGAGGTTTATTTTATGATTAGCTGGGAATTCCCTTTTACTAATAATCATCGAATGCTACCTTTCTTGGCAATATTTAGTCCTATAATCAAGGCTTTATACTCTGCCATATTGTTAGTGAATCCTACCCTGAGATAAGCAGCTAATCTCATTATAACTCTACGTCGGGGATCTCAAATAACTACTCCAACACTCCCTTTTTTATTAGGGCCCCTAGACGCTCCATCAAAGTATAATGTGTATGTCCACAATGGGTTTACACAGCCGGCCATCAAGAACTCCCCTACTTGTAATGATGATAATCGAAATTCAACATATTTAGAGGATGAACTGACGGCTCCATCCCACCTTCTTCATTAAACTCAATAGGGATGCTTGTCAAGATTTGTAAACAGTGATGGTAGAAGACTTTAATCTCCCACACAAAGGTACTGTCTTCTTGCTCAATCACTTTGTATCCTTTGCTCCACCAGATAAGCTTCCCCTGATGATATCTTTGCTCTAGATATGGGTGTCAAGATTGTGGGAGAGAAGGAATGAGTCTCACTTGTAGCTTTCTTGCTTGCACAATGGGGAAATACACATACAGGTGGAGGCTGAAAACAGTTTTCCTCTTCTTAGTTGTGTAAGCAAAAAAGAACTCTTATACATAGAAATAGAAGAACCCTATATATGGGTCTCAAACCAAACTCAACTAACTAAGGTGGCATACTAACTGAACCATGAACTAGAGTAGATAAGGATAGCTATCATCCAGCTATTATTCATGGGCGGTGTACCAACCGCATCTGCAACTAACAAGTCGGTGACATAAATGCACAACGGTCACCCTGGCATATCACGAGTGGAGCTCGATATCTCAACACTCCCCCTTGAGCTCAATCCCAATTCCTACATACCAAGCAGGTCTCTGAACTTGCGCAGCTTCTCTGCGCCCAATGCCTTCATGAATATGTCAGCTACCTGATCCTCTGTGTTGACATAAACTAGATCAATAAGACCTAGTAAAACCCTCTCCCACACATAGTGATAATGCACCTCAATGTGCTTTGTTCTTGCATGATAGACTGGGTTATTTGCCAAGTATATACTACTCATGTTGTCACAATAAATGACAACTGGCCCATCTGTAGGCTAATGCATATCATAAAGTAGCTTATGCAACCAAGCTACCTCACATGCAGCCATTGCTGCGCCCCTGTACCTAGCCTCTGTGCTCGACAAGGCAACTGTAGGCTGTTTCTTGCTGCTCCAAGTGACTGCAGCACTCCCAAAAGAGAACACATATCCACTGGTAGATCGTCTATCAGAAATACTACCAGCCCAATCAGCATCAGTGTATCCATGCAACTGTATCTGAACCCCAGTCTCATAAAGTAGTCCATACTGCAATGTGGACTTCACATACCTGAGTATGCGTCTAGCTGCATCCAAATGCGGTTTCCTTGGAGCCTACGTAAACTGACTTACCAATCCAACAGCATAGCTCAAATCTGACCTGGTAATAGTCATATAAATCAAACTTCCTACTATGCGTCAGTACATAGTAGGGTCTTCCAGAAGCTCACCTGCATCTGCGCTCAACTTCACATTCTGCTCCAAAGGAACTGAAATAGGCTTACAGCCTATCATCCCATATTTGGACAGCATGTCCAATCCATACTGCCTCTGCAAGAGCCGTATCCCACTTGGTGATCTAATCACCTCAATGCCCAAGAAATAACGCAGCTCTCCCAAATCCTTCATCTCAAACTTCTGCTTCAATAGCATTTTCACATGAAGGATATCTTCATCACTGTCACTTGTCATAATCAAATCATCAACATAAATGACAAGTAGCATAATATCTTTCTTTGTTTTTCTCACATAAAGTGAGAAATCTGCCTTGGAAATCTGAAAGCCAATAGTGACAAGATACTATCCTATCTTGTTAGACCATGCTCTAGGTGCTTGCTTCAAGCCCTACAAGGCTTTCTTCAACCTGCAAACAAACTCAGGATGAATAGCATGCACATAACCTGGTGGCTGCTCCATATAGACCTCTTCTTGCAAATCACCATGTAAAAAGGCATTCTTTACATCCATCTGATGTTAAGACCATTCCTTTGATGCAGCCATAGCAATGACTGCTCTTACGGTTGCCATCATTGCAACCGGACTGAATGTTTCTTCATAATCAATGCCATATGTTTGTGCATACCCCTTGACTACTAATCTTGCCTTGTATCTGTTCATAGAACCATCTGCATTGTGCTTCACCTTATAAACCCACTTACAACCAATTACATTCTTATCTTTAGGCAAAGGTACCAATTCCCATGTAGCATTTGCTTCCAAGGCATCCATTTCTTCATCCATGGCTTTTTCCCATTTTTCTTTTCCCATGGCTTGCTCAAAAGAAGTGGGTTCTGGTTCCTGTATCACTTTGACCATATATGCATAGTGAATGGCTGTAAATCCATCATATTTCAGCCTATTCACAGGATACCTAGCTCTGGTAGACCTGCGCAAAGTAGGTTCACTCCCAGGTGCCCTCAAAACATCCCTGGTCTTCCTTACTCCAGGTGTAACAATAGAAGGAATACCCAACTCATCATCAATGCTCTATTCTGAGCCACTGGATTCACCATCCACATAAGAGTGACCTGCATTCACATCAACCATGGGCTGATCTATCTTCTATTTTCCTTTTCGTGATGCCTACATACCACTATCTGCATTGCTTTGAGAAGATTCTCCTAATCTCAATCTGCCTGTCCATGGCGAAGAATGTGAACCACTGCTAGAGGACGCTCCAGGTCCACTAATATCTTGTGACTGTTGCTGTGAATTCTGTGCAGCATTACCATTTTGTGCATCTACATTATCAATCACATTTACTGGTTTATACCAGCTACTCATCTCATAAAAAACAACATCTCTGCTCACTGTAAACTTACGAGTAGAAGGGTTATAGCATCTATACCCTTTTTGCTACAGAGAATAACCAATAAAGATGCACTTCTCAGCTTTTGGATTCAACTTGGATCTCAACTCATCTGGCACATGAACATAGGCAATGCAACAAAAAATTTTCAAATGAGAAATATCTGGTTTCCTACCAGTATACCTCTCCTTTGGAGTCATGCCATGTATTGCTGCAGTGGGAGTCCTGTTCATTATGTAGACTGCTGTAGCAACTGCTTCAGCCCAGTAAAAATCTAGCAAGTCTTTTTCGTTGAGCATGGCACGAGATACCTCTCCAATATGCCCGTTTTTCCTTTCTGCAATTCCATTTTGTTGTGGGGTATGACTGCATGAATATTGCTGCTTTATGCCATGCTCCTGCAGGAACCTTGAAAACTCATTTGAGAGATACTCTCCCCCTCCATCTGACATTAGGCATTTTATTTACAGGCCTGTTTTTTTTTCAACCATAGCTTTAAGAGTTTTGAAATGCCCAAAAACTTCACTTTTCTTTTTCATAAAATACACCCAAACTTTTCCGCTATAGTCATCAATAAAAGTGACAAAATAATGATAGCCTCCAATAGATGCAGCTTTAGTAGTCCACACATCAAAGTGGATTAATTCCAATGGCTTCTTACTCTCTTGAACATGTCTAGGAAATGGTTTCCTTGCCTGTTTTCCAAATTGACAGGCTTCACATACCTTATGCATTTTTGCAACCTTGAATTTAGGTAATCCTGCAACAATATTTTGGGCTTGCATTGATTTAAGTCATTGTACATTAACATGACCAATGCATTTATGCCAGATATCAATATCTGCAACTACACCGGTCCCATGTGCAAACATTGCTGCACTCAATTCAGGCATGTCTGCATCCAATGTAAACATTCTGCCCTTCTTTCCTTTTGCTATCAAGCGACCTTTATTTTTCATATCCTCAACAAAGCATCCATGAGAATTAAATCTGACCTGCAAGCCCTGCTCAACCATTTGACCAATTGAAACCAGGTTCTTGGTAATATTCGGGACATGAAATACATCTGACAGGTATTTCTTTTTCCCATCCTGCATAGACAAAGGAATTTTCCCAATCTGCACAATAGGATGTGTAGTATCATCACCAGTCTCCACAAATCCTGGTTTTTCCATTTTCCTTGCATCCTGCATCCATTCTGCATGACCTGTCATGTGGTTTGATGCACCTGAGTCAACATACCACACATCGTTGCTTTCTTCTGCACTTGTCACAGAATTGGTCATGTGCTGCACCATAAACAAATACTCATTTCTGTCATCACCCTGTCTATTAGAAGATGCATAATTCCCTTGTTGCAATTTTCCATTCATGATGTCATTCTGTTTTTTATAGCAGTCTTTAGCCATGTGACCCATTTTACCACAGTAGTAACATTTAACATTGCTGTTTGCATTTTGGCCTCTTTGCCATCCACCATGACCTCTTTGGCTCCCCCTGCCTCTAGAGTTACCACGTCCTCCTCCATAGGATTGGTTTTCTTGAGTTTGCTGCATATTCTGATTTCTACCACGGCCTCCAGATCAGCCTCCTCTACCTCTGCCTCTACCTCTTCCAGCATTTGAGTAGAAGACAGCTTCTTTTGAAGTTCCTTCTGAAGAAGATGCACCACCATTTCTTTGCTCCTCAGAAATTAGAAGAGCAATCAACTCCTCAAAATCAGGAAATCTTTCACGGATGGAAATCGATGTTCGGATTTGTGCATAATCCTTTCCTAGACCATTCAAGGTCACAGAAACTAAATCATCATCTTCCACTGGCAACCCAATGGAAGCAAGTGCATCTGCAATCTTCTTCACCTTCATGTGGTAGTCATTGATGCTCACACTTTCTCTTTGCACATTGTGCAACTCTTGCTTGAGCTGCATTTTCCTAGCTTGCGTATTTGTGCTATACATTTTTGACAAAGTATCCCATGCCTCCTTTGGCGTACTTCCATCCTGAATATGCACAATCATAGAGTCTGAAATACTGATAGATAGCTAGTACATAACTTTTCTGGCTCTCTCATGCCATCCTTTAAATGCCTGCATTGAACATTAGGAAGAACTGGTTCTTCTTCATTTCCTGCAACGAATTCCCAATATCCTTTTCCCATAAGGAAATTCTTCATTCTAAACTTCCATGCTTGGAAGTTGTTCTTGTCAAGCTTTTCAGTGACAATCTGTGAAAGAGAACCAGACGCCATTACAAAACACTGCAAAAACTTCTGTCACTGCAAAAAAACACAGCTTCAGCCTCACAAGGGCAAATCTGCAAAACTGACGAAAGTGGTATTTGACCACACAGTCACTTCCTAGTGACGATTTTTTATCAACAGGCAACAAGGATGATTCTGTAACTCCCAATGTCTCTGTGCACAGGCATATGATGCAATTTCTACGGTAATTTTTCACCGACCTGTAGAACAGTGGTCGCATAGCATAAAACAGGGCCTTTTGTTGAGTGCATGCAGAAAACTTCAGCCTCCAAAACAGGCCCTGAAATGGCCTCAAATAAAAAAAACAGAGCAACCAAGGGATAAAGCCCTTGCCCGCATCATATATTTCCCTCTTGCTACACGGCGAAGGGCGTCTCAATATGAGACAATGCACTCTTGCACTTTTCGGCTGTGCTACCTGCAGAGACTTGCTCCCAAAACAGAAAAATGAAAGCAACACTGGTCCTCTTACCAGAACACCGCGAACTTGGTTTGCTTTCTTGAGCTCCTTACCATGAACAAGGCTCTGATACCATGTCAAGATTGTGAGAGAGAAGGAAGGAGTCTCACTTGTAGCTTTCTTGCTTGCACAATGGGGGAATACATATACAGGTGGAGGTTGAAAACAGTTTTCCTCTTCTTAGTTGTGTAAGCCAAAAAGAACTCTTATACATAGAAATAGAAGAACCCTATATATGGGTCTCAAACCAAACTCAACTAACTAAGGTGGCATACTAACTGAACCACGAACTAGAGTAGATAAGCATAAATGTCATCCAGCTATTATTCATGGGTGGTGTACCAACCGCATCTGCAACTAACAAGTCGGTGACATAAATGCACAACGGTCACCTTGGCATATCATGAGTGGAGCTCGATATCTCAACAATGGGTGCTCTAAATAAGAAATCAACTGCCCCATTAAACAGTTTAAGCTCTCCCGCAGGTCTCAAATCAAACCCAGCATGGACTTGCAATGCATTTAACGTGTTATCATACTAAAAAATAATAAGGTTTAATCTTATTAAGATTAACCTTATTTTTAAATTCCACTCCCTATAGATCAGTTAATAAAGCCATGGACTTATTTTTACCTATCCTAACTATCTTGTAAGGGCCATCCCATCTAAGTTCCAGCTTTCCTGAAAATAGCTCCCTATGCGCATCATAGTATAGAACTAACAGTCCTTTCTTAAAGGTATATTTCTTCGCTTTAAGATCATGCAACCACTTCATCCAATGCTTAGCTATCTCATGGTGCAACAAACTCCACAATTTGAGCTCATCCAAGTGGGATGTAGTTGTAAACCACTCAAATAGGGCATCTTCATCACCCAAAGAATGATTGATTGCGAATCTTATGGTCGGCAATACAATTTCCAAGGGCAAGACACACTCCTCATGTAACATGTCCACTCTTCCGCTTAAGGGACACGTCTTAGCAGCCCATTGGGAAGAGAGTCTAGAAAGCGCCGCCTGGCACTCGCAAGGAATGTCATAGGGTTTGCGATCTAGGTCTTCCCAAGTCTGCCCCAAGCAGAAGTGTCCGACCGTTTTCACTTAGGATTGACCTGAAGTCAGGGTTCTTTTCCTATCAGCAAGGTCTCCAGGAAGAAGCTAGTGTTGAGCTCCAGATGAACCACTTTGCGTAGGAACAATAGAGTCGAAGTGGATTCATGCTGCACTTGGTTCATGGAGAATGGGAAACGAGAGAGATGCGAAGCTCAACCTCCCTGCCATACGGCATAGTCCCATTCCTTTCCCCTAAAACAACATAAATCGGGATTCTAACTCTATTGATGCTAGGTCTTCAAAGTCTCGTTGTCTCATCTTTTGAGAAAAGTTTCCAGCTAACCGGGACCACCCTTTTGTAGGACGGACCTAAGTCACATCCACCGTACTTTCCTCAGTTTGCTTCAGTTATCTAATTATCTACCACATTATGTTTGATATGCAAAAGCAACTTCCTTAATTAATCAAATTAATCACTGGTTCCTTCACATAACTTATGCACTGGCACAAAAACAATGTCAAGAAAATTTCTTTTTCTCAAATATCTGTTTTTTATTTATCATAATTTAGAAGTACATCTAATATCATGCGCGAAGGCTATCCCAACAATCTACAGGATTGCTCCTCCCCCAAGTTCTACCCTTTGACTAGTACATGGGCCTCGAGATCCCATCTCGAGTCACGTCGGCCTCTTGTGCGGGACCCGGAGGCAATGAATTTATAGCTAGAGCCTCCCCTGGCACCCAAGCGTCCTCCCGCTCCAAGCAGCACCCACGGAGAGACCTCTTGCGGCGGGTTAGGTCCATATACCCGGCGCGGCTAACAACCCCCTTGGACAGGGCCAGGCAGACAGTCGGAGGTAACTGTTCTTGCCTCTCCCTCTAGGCTTTTAACCTGAAGCATTAAATTTTTTTCCTTGAATTAGTTCCTTGAACAAAGGAGATCAAATAATGTACCTAAGTATACAACCACAAACATTTCGGAGGTCGTTTGTACGACCAATTGCTAAGGTGTGACTCCTTTTCTTTGCGGATGCTCCCAGCCTCCGATCCTGGGTCTTTTTCCCGCATGCTCCCAACATCTGATCCTGGATCGTTTGCGATTTGGCGAGATCCCAATAATCTCAAACAAGATTATGCAAGCAAATGTTCTTGGTAAGTTAGCTTATTTTGACTTGCCCTTTCGCTTGGGTTTTACCTTATGGTATCTTAACCTAACCCAAGCACTAACTGGTCAATCAAGGCAAAGACATGCCCTATTCGCAACCGAACCAAGGGTCTTTTATTCTTCCAGTTCTAATCAAGTTTAGTTAACACACTTAGCAACACAGGACTCTTCATCTAGGCCTTCAAGATACAGTCTAGATGCATGCGTCCCTTCCATCTCTCTCTTAGTGTGGTACTATGCAAGGTTTTCCAATCATCCTTACCATCATGCACATGGTGCATTTAGTGTATTTGTACATCCTAAACAACCTTTAACTCTCTTCATACCTGGCAACGAATACTTATCCCTAATGCATTGGATCTCCTTTGACTTGTGTATATGGAAGTCTAGGTTTCTATCCATCGGTGCAATTGCATCTTATGAATGGAAACTAACATTTCATGTGTTTCTTTTAATCATGATTGCGAAGCATGAATTCTAAATGACTATTAATGCACTAAATTGGTTTAAAAGCTATTATTTTATGAGAAATAATGCAAAAACCTTATCATTTTATGATAAACTTATGCGAACTCCATACTCTACCATTTCATGCATGCAACCTAGCAGTTAGAGTAAACAAAAATCCTATTGGTTGCTCTGCTCGCCTCCCCCGCATTTTCGGTGCCAATGGTAGCTTTGGCGCTTACACTTCCCATGGCTCTCTTTTTGGGAGCCATTTCCACGTAGAGTTTGGATAGTCTGGTCCTTAACGGCCTTCAAGACGTTAGGCTCAGAAAGGAAGGGTTGTGAGAAGGGGTCCTTCGCCGATGAGGGGGTGGCTTGAGTGTGGCTCCTCGAACCTACTCACCAAATCTCTCTCTCTCTCTCTCTCTCTCTCTCTCTCTCTCTCTTCTTCTTCTTTTTCTCTTCTCATTCTCTCTCTCTCTCTCTCTTCTTCTTCTTCTTCTCTTCTCCTTCTCTTTCTCTCCCTCTTCTTCTTCTTTTCTTCTCTCCTTCTCCTACTCTCTCTCTTCCTCTTCTTCTTCTTCTTCTTCTTCTTCTTCTCTTCTTCTTCTCCTACTCTCTCTTCCTCTCCTTCTCTTCTCTCTCTCTCTCTCCTTCCTCTCCTTTTTTTTTTCTCTTCTTCTGCTTCCCCCTCTCTCTCTCCTTCTCTTCTTCTCTCCCTCTCCTCTTCCTCTTCCACTTCTTTTTCTCTTCCTCTCCTTCCCTCTCTTCTTCTTCTCCTTCTCTCTTCTCTCCTTCTACCTCCTCCTCCTCTTCTTCTTCTTCTTCTTCTTCTTCTTCTTCTTCTTCTTCTTCTTCTTCTTCTTCTTCTTCTTCTTCTTCTTCTTCTCTCCTTCTACCTCTTCTTTTTCTTCTTCTACTTCTCTCTTCTCTCCTTCTACCTCTTCTACTTCTTCTTCACTTCTTCTTCTCCTTCTCTCTCTCCTATTTCTCTCCTTCTCTTCTTCTCTTCTCTCTCCCTCTCCTTCTTCTTCTCTTCTTCTCCTTATCTCCCTCTTCTTCTCTTCTTCTCTTCTTCTCTTCTCTCTCCCTCTTCTTCTTTTTCTCGTCTTCCCTTTCCTCTTCCTCTCTATTGTCTCCCTCTCCCTCTCTCTCCCTCTCTCCCTCTCTCTTCACTTTGTTCAAGGGGGGGAGGGGGGCGCAGCTGACTGGCGATCGAGGAGGGGGGAAGGTTTCAGTCGGAAGCCCCCAAGGGGCGGGCACTGCTTGGCTGTGTGATGAACGAGGAAGGTGGGGGGCGTACTGACGAAAGCCAAGGGCCACTGCTGCAGACCGCGCGGAGGATGACGAAGAAACGGGGGGAGAATCTGCGTTTCGACAACCAGGGGGGCACTTTGTACTCCAGGGAGGGGGGAAAATCCCTTTATAGGAGGGGGAGGAGGAGGGTGGCATGGGCGCCACCCCTCCCACCTGGGGGCTGCATGCCCCCCTTAACATCCACCTCACTTCCTCTCTCTCTCTCTCCTCGACGTCCTGTCGGTGGGGAGAGAGAGAGGGGTAAAAAAATTTGCCTTAAAGTTAATAATTTTTTTCATTAAAAGGGGGGGAGTTCCTATGGGGGGGAGGGGGGGAAGGCATGGGAATGTTACATCCTGTCCCCCTCAGAGGAATCAAGATGTCCTCATCTTGAAAGGATCTGGGGGTATTATTGGTTGATTGTATCTTCATCCATCCAGGTTGCATCCTCTTCGGGATAATCTTTCCACTGGATGAGGTATTCTTTCAAGGTCCTTGACCTCAAATGCCTCTCCTTGACATCTAGGACTCTATTAGGCCATAGCTCAAGGACTCCTTGGCTAAGCATTACATGATTTGGATTAGGTAGATACTTTTTCAATAGGCTAACATGGAATACACTATGAATCTTTAGGGTTGCACGCAGATGTAGTCTATAAGCATTAGGCCCTAGGCACTTAGTGATCTTATAAGGTCCACAATACCTCAGGCTTAGCTTCTTGTACTCTCCCAAGGATAATGAACTCTTTTTAGGGCATATGTGGATGAAGACAATACCACCTTCAATGAAGGATCTGTCTTACCGTTGCAAGTCAGCGTAAGCCTTCTATCTATCCTTGGCAGCTTGGATGTCTTGTCTTATTGATTTGATTTGATCATCCATGTCTTCCAGCATCTGCCTTGAAGCTTCTACCCTCAAAGTTGGGTCTGAAAAGTTCAAAGGGGTACAACAATCATGCCCATACAATGCTTGAAAAGGGGTCATCTGAATACTCTGTTGGTAAGAAGCATTGTAGGCAAACTCAACTAGTGGCAAATATTGAATCCACTTTTTGGGTTCGCCGATAGCAGTATGCCCTAAGTATATCTTCAATGACTTGATTGACTCGTTCTGTTTGACCATCAGTTTGGGGATGGTAAGCTGTACTGAAATAGAGTTGAGTTCCAATAGCCTCAAAGATAGCCCTCCAGAAGTGTGATGTGAAGAGAGAGTCACAATCACTAATGATTCTTCTGGGTAACCCATGCAGTTTGAATATTTCCTTGATGAATAATCTTGCGATGTCTGAAGCTTTATAGTTTGTCTTGATAGGGATGAGATGTGCGACCTTGGTGAGCATATCTACTACAATCATAATAGAGTTATATCCTCCCTGAACTTGGGTTAGGCCAACAATGAAGTCCATACTAATGAACTCCCATTTCATTTGTGGAACGTCAAGTGGTTGCAATTTTCCAAGCATTTTGACATGTTTTGCCTTAATGCATTGACAAGACAAACATTCCATGACATATTTGGGAATGTCACCCTTGAGTCTTTCCCAATAATAGCTCTTTCTAAGAGCATTGAAGGGTCTTGGCATAGCCAGGATTTCCTAAGAAGGGGGAGTCATGGGCTTCCCACAGTATCTTCTGCTTGAGAGTTTGGCTTGCAGGGATACATAATCTTGTCCTAAAGTAGACAAGCCCACTACTATTAGAGAATTCTTGATACTTTATCTTTAGCTTCGGGTCTTGATCCTTGATGGGGATCTCCCTTAGCATTTTCTGATAGACTGGGTCATAATATGCCTCAACTTTTGCTACCTCAAGAATCTGATTGTTTCGCATTGATACCTTTGTGGCTAGAGATCTTGTTGTTAATGGATCTTGCAAAATAAGAGAGTTTAGGAATGCCTTGCGAGATTGAGTGCATCAACAACTACATTCTCTTTTCCAGGTCTATATTTGATTTCAAAATCATATTCTTCCAGCACTTCGATCCATCGACGTTGCCTCATATTGAGCTCATTTTGGGTGAAGATCCATTTGAGACTCTTGTGGTCCGTTACTAAGGAAAATTTGTTACCTAGCAAGTAATGTATCCAAAGTTTGAGAGCATGGATGACAGCCAAGAGCTCCAAATCGTGGGTAGCATAATTCCTTTCATGGCTCTTCAATTTTCTTGAAGAATATGCTACGGGATGACCTTCTTGCATAAGCACACATCCTAAAGCAAGTGCACTAGCATCAGTTACCACTTCAAACTCCTTACTAAGATCAGGTAGTTTTAGGATGGGTGTTGATACTAAGCTTTGCTTTAGTTTGTCAAAGCTAGCCTATTTGGCAGGTGACCATACAATTTCTACTTGCTTCTTTAGTAGATCAGTCCAGAGGTGCTGCAATCAAAGCATAATCTTTGATGAAAATCCTATACCATCTTGTCAACCCAAGAAAACTACGTATTTCTTTGATAGAAGTTGGTGTTGGCCATTCCATAACATCTCTGACCTTAGCTAGATCTACTAAAATTCCTTCCACTGATACAATGAACCCCAGATATTCAATCTATCGCTTGAAAAATGCACACTTCTTCTTCTTAGCATAAATCTTGTGTGCTCTCATTGTTTCAAGAACAATGCAAAGCTGGGGTTCATGATCTTTTTCCTGTTTAGAGTAGACTAAGGTATCATCAAAGAAGACGAGTACGAAGTCATCAAGAAAGGGCCTAAAGATATCTTGCATTAACCTGTTGAAGGTATCAGCAGCATTCGTCAGCCTGAATGACATCACTAGGAATTCAAAGTGTCCATACCTTGTGCTAAATGCAATATTCGGGATATCTTCTTCCTTGATCCTTATCTGATAATATCCAGATCTGAGATCTATCTTAGAGAAGATCTTGGCTCCTTGAAGACGGTCAAGTAATTCATCTATTCTTGGAATGGGGTATTTATTTTTTATGGTTGATTGATTCAACCCTCTGTAGTCAATGCATAGACAAAGCGTTCCATCTTTCTTCTTTTGGAACAACACTGGGGCTCCCTCCCCATGGTGAACTGCTAGGACGAATGTAGCCTTGTTCTAACAGTTGCTTGAGTTGCTCTTTCAATTTGATAGCTTCTGGAATGGACATCTTATACGGACTCTTTGTGATGACTGGTGCAGCTCCTGGCGCCAGTTTGATTTCATGGTCGACTTCCCTTTGAGGAGAAAGTTCTATCAGATCTTCAGGAAATACATTTGCATATTCCTTTAACCATGAAGGTTCTTCCCCAGATTCCTGATTCTGATCTAGCTTATTCTATTTAATCAGTTAGATAGGTAGGCTCTTTCTAACTCCTTTTATTATCCGTGTTTCTTTTTCCAACTGTATTTTTGGCTTACTAGCCTCTCCTTGAGTCGTGACTAGTTCCCCTTTAGAATTTTGGAAGGAAACTTGGCCCTTCCCATAGTGGATGTGGGCATCATTGGGTATTAGCCAATCCATTTTGAGTAAAAATTCATGGACACCTAGGTTCATTATCCTGAATCTCACCAAAGTTGGCTTCCCACCTAGTAGGAGTTTCACCTTAGCAGTTTGCTTCGTACAAGTGACCTCATGACCATTTGCCAATTCCATAAGTAAAGTAGGTGCATCTATTGTGGCTATCCCTAATCTTTTTGCACAGACTAATGAAATGAAGGAATGTGTACTGCCATAGTCAATCAGGGTTTTGAAGCTTTTACCTTGATAATTTGATGGAGTTTGAATCACTGAGAATTGGCGATTCGGACCCTTCTTGTGAAGAGCGGCGTGGACCATTGCCCTCTCAATGTCAGCATCCATGGATGGATCTTCTTCATCGTCCAGCTCCTTGTTGGAAACACTGGAGGTTCTCCCTCTGGCCATGATGGTGGTTCCTTGGCCATGAGCAGCTCTATTTTGACCTTGGAATTGCCCTTGGTGATGTCCTCTACTAAGCTTGGGACACTACCTCTTGAAGTGTCCGGGCTCGTTGCAATGGAAGCAACGTGGGTTGCGGTCATTACTTTGTGTAGGAACAAAGTCATTGATAGCATTGGCCCTAGCTTTCTTTCTTTGGCCCTGATTCTGACCCTGCGCTCTCTTGGTCTAGGCCTTAGACATACCCTTATTCTGATCTTTATAAGGCCAAATCCTATTGTTCCTTGGTTTGGTCTGCACCTTCTGTATTATTAGAGCAACTCGAATGAGTGCGTCTTGTAGGTCCATCGGGCACATTGATTCCAATCGGGTGTTTATGGGTCGATTCAACCTAGCACAGAATTTTGACACTTGTTGTGTTATATCCATTGGAGGTACGTACTTTAGGAGTGAAACGAACTTTGAATAATATGCATCAAGGGATAATCCTAGCTGTTTCAAGTCATAGAATTCATTCATCTTTTGTGTGCGGTAGGCAGGTGGCAAATATCTCCCTCGCATAGCTTCCTGAAGCTTCTCCCAAGTGATTGTCCCCTCCGAGATCGCTTGGTCCCTGCACCACTGTTTCCACTAAAGTCTCGCTTCGTCTATAAGCTTAAGTTTGGCGGGCATGGCTTGGTTAGTAGGTGCAGTTCTTGCTGCCTCAAAATAGTCCTCCATGGACTCAATCCAGATCTCGATGTCAACTTGAACAGTCCTTCCCTTGCCATCAAACTCAGGTGGCTTAATTTGTTTGAGAAGGAACTTCTTCTCTTGAACCACAGCTATACTTAGTGCAGAAGTCGAACTTGGAACCTGCGCTTGGGGTTGCATCTAGGCAATAAGATTCTTTATGTTAACATCTTATCAAACGTTCCCCATATTATGTTAATATGACTAGCACAACTTTTAGCCAAGTGATTTAATCACTTAACACCTTAGCTAACATTTATGATCAAGGTAGACAATTGTAAAAAATCTTATTTATTCATGAGGGCATAACCCTTTGAGTACATTTATTTTGGATAAGTAGGACAAGTTGATTAATACATTAGTTTGGGGAAAATAGGATTGTGTTACAATCGGCTACAGGGATAGAATAATAATATAGAGTGGGGTCATGGATTTTCAGGAAACAATAAGTCATAGGAAGCTTGGGGTATCCCTTCCTTTGATACCCATTCTTCTCATAGTGCCCTAACACTTTGATCTTGTCAACAGAGATCACCCGGGTCACTTCTTCATAGACGTACTTGTTCTGCTTGACTTGCCGACCGCTAACATGCAAAGTTGCATTTGTGTGAGCTTCGACAAAGATGAATAGCTTCACGATCTTTAAATCCTCCATCCATTTGATTCTCTTCAAATTGGTCTGAAGGTACGTGAGTCGGTGGGTTGTTATGTAGTATATTCTTGATTCTCCCGTCCATCTCCATTCTGCATACAAGGGTGAAGGATAATAGATGTAGTCTAGAATATTCATCATGTCTAGCCTCTGACGATAATCCGAAGCATGCATTGCAGTCATGAACATGACCTGGAACACCAAGAACTTGCTCCATGCTTCATGATTCTACAACCCAGTATCCATAAGTGAGTAAAGAAATGTTTTGGACAGAAAAGACTACTCTATTCTACTCACCTTCCTCTGACTATCCCCTTATTCCCTTTATTTTCCTCCATTAAGTTCCTTTGTAATCTTAGATCCCATTGGTTCGGCTCTGATACCAATTGTAACGTGTTCGCTCGTCCGCTTAAGGGACACGTCTTAGCAGCCCATCGAGAAGAGAGTCTAGAAAGTGCCGCTTGGCACTCGCAAGGAATGTCATAGGGTTTGCAATCTAGGTCTTCCTGAGTCTGCCCTGAGTGGAAGTGTTCGGTCGTTCCCACTTAGGATCAACCTGAAGTCAGGGTTTCTTTCCTATCAGCAAGGTCTCCAAGAAGAAGCTAGCGTTGAGCTCTAGATGAACCACTTTGCGTAGGAACAACAGAGTCGAAGCGGATTAATGCTGCACTTGGTTCATGGAGAATGGGAAATGAGAGGGATGCGAAGCTCAACCTCCCTGCCATAAGGCATAGTCCCATTCCTTTCCCCTAAAATAGCATAAATTGGGATTCTAACCCTACTGATGCTAGGTCTTCATAGTCTCGTTGTCTTGTCTTTTGAGAAAAGTTCCCAGCTAACCGGGACCACCCTTCCGTAGGAAGGACCTAAGTCACGTCCACACTGATACCTACTATAACATGTCCGCTCATCCGCTTAAGGGACTCGCAAGGAATGTCACAGGGTTTGTGATCTAGGTTTTCCCGAGTCTGCCCTGAGCGGAAGTGTGGCCATTCCCACTTAGGATCGACCTGAGGTGAGGGTTCCTTTCCTATCAGCAAGGTCTCCAGGAAGAAGCTAGCGTCGAGCTCCAGATGAACCACTTTGCGTAGGAACAACAAGGTTGAATCAGATTCATGCTGCACTTGGTTCATGGAGAATGGGAAATGAGAGGGATGCGAAGCTCAACCTCCCTGCCATAAGACACAGTCCCATTCCTTTCCCCTAAAATAGCATAAATCGGGATTCTAACCTTACTGATGCTAGGTCTTCATAGTCTCGTTGTCTCATCTTTTGAGAAAAGTTTCTAGCTAACCAGGACCACCCTTCCATATGATAGACCTAAGTCACGTCCACCGCACTTTCCTCTGTTTGCTTTAGCTATCTAATTATCTACCACATTACATTTGATATGCAAAAGCAGATTCCTTAATTAATCAAATTAATCACTGGTTCCTTCACGTAACTTATGCACTCACACAAAAACAATGTCAAGCAAATTCCTTTTTCTCAAATATCTATTCTTTATTTATCATAATTCTAGAGTACATCCAATATCATGCCCAAAGGCTATCCCAGCAATCTACAGGATTGTTGCTCCAAGTTCCGCCCATTGACTAGTACACGGGCCTCAAGATCCCATCTCGAGTCACGTTGGCCTCTTGTGCGGGACCCAGAGGCAATGAATTTATAACTAGAGCCTCCCCTCGCACCCAAGTGTCCTCCCACTCCAAGCAGCACCCACGAAGAGACCTCTCGTGGCGGGTTAGGTCCATATACCCGATGTGGCTAACAACCCCCTTGGACAGGGCCAGGCAGATAGTCTCAGAGGTAACTGTTCTTGCCTCTCCCTCTAGGCTTTTAACCTGAAGCATTAAATGTTTTTCCTTGAATTAGTTCATTGAACAAAGGAGATCAAATAATGTACCTAAGTGTACAATCACAAACATTTTGGAGGCCGTTTGTACGACCAACTGCTAAGGTGTGACTCCTTTTTTTTCCCGATGCTCCTAGCATCCGATCTTGGGTCTTTTTCTCAAATGCTCCCAGCATCGGATCCTAGATCGTTCGTGACTTGGCAAGATCCCAATAATCTCAAACAAGATTATGCAAGCAAATGTTCTTGGTAAGTTAACTTATTTTGACTTGCCCTTTCCCTTGGGTTTTACCTTATGGTATCTTACCCTAACCCAAGCATTAACTAGTCAATCAAGGCAAGAGACATGCCCTATTCACAACCCAACCAAGGGTCTTTTATTCTTCTAGTTCTAAACAAGTTCAGTTTACACACTTGGCAACATAGGACTCTTCATCTAGGCCTTCAAGATACAGTCTAGATGCATGTGTCCCTTTCATCCCTGTCTTAGTGTGGTACTATGCAAAGTTTTCCAATCATCCTTACCCATCATGCACATGGTGCGTTTAGTGTATTTGTACATCCTAAATGACCTTTAACTCTCTTCATACTTGCCAATGAATACTTATCCCTAATGCACCGGATCTCATGTGACTTGCGTATATGGAAGTCTAGGTTTCTATCCATCGGTGCAATTTCATCTTACGAACGGAAAGTAACATTTCATGTGTTTCTTTTAATCATGATTGCGAAGCATGAATTCTAAATGACTATTCATTCACTGAATTGCTTTAAAAGCTATTATTTTATGTGAAATAATATGAAAACCTTATCATTTTATGCACGTAAAAGCTATCATTCCATGCATATAAACTTATGCGAACTCCATACTCTACCATTTCATGCATGCAACCTAGCACTTAGAGTAAACAAAAATCCTAAGGCTCATTCTTGCTCCATGCATGTAGCTAACCCATTTATTTCTCCTCAAAAAATAATACATAATTGATTATAAAGCTTAGGATATCTAAAGAACCTGGGTTTGATTCGTGATCATGGGGGCATTTGTTGCGTTGGCTGCTCCGCTCGCCTCTTCCGCATTTTCAGTGCCAATGGTAGCTTTGGCACTTACACTTCCCGCGAGTCTCTTTTTGGGAGCCATTTCCACGCGGAGTTTGGATAGTCCGGTCCTTAACGGCCTTCAAGACGTCAGGCTCGGAAAGGAAGGGTCGTGAGAAGGGGTCCTTCGCCGATGAGGGGGTGACTTGAGTGTGGCTCCTCAAACCTTCTCACCAACTCTCTCTCTCTCTCTCTCTCCTTCTTCTTCTTCTCTTCTCCTTCTCTCTCTCTCTCTCTCTCTCTTCTTCTTCTTCTCTTCTCCTTCTCTCTCTATCTCCCTCTTCTTCTTTTCTTCTCTCCTTCTCCTACTCTCTCTCTTCCTCTTCTTCTTCTTCTTCTTCTTCTTCTTCTTCTTCTTCTTCTTCTTCTTCTTCTTCTTCTTCTCTCTCTCTTCTTTTTCTTCTTCTTCTTCTTCTTCTTCTTCTCTTCTTCTTCTTCTACTCTCTCTCTTCTTCTCCTTCTCTTCTCTCTCTCTCTCCTTCCTTTCCATTTTCTTTTCCTCTTCTTCTGCTTCCCTCTCTCTCTCTCTCCTTCTCTTCTTCTCTCCCTCTCCTCTTTCTCTTCTACTTCTTTTTCTCTTCCTCTCCTTCCCTCCCTTCTTCTTCTCCTTCTCTCTTCTCTCCTTCTACATCTTCTTCTTCTTCTTCTTCTTCTTCTTCTTCTTCTTCTTCTTCTTCTTCTTCTTCTTTTTCTTCTTCTACTTCTCTCTTCTCTCCTTCTACCTCTTCTACTTCTACTTCTCCTTCTCTCTCTCTCCTCTTTCTCTTCTTTTCTCTCTCCCTCTCCTTCTTCTTCTCTTCTTCTCCTTCTCTCCCTCTTCTTCTCTTCTTCTCTTCTCTCTCCCTCTCCTTCTTCTTCTCTTCTTCTCTTTCTCTCCATCTTCCTCCTCTTCTTATCTTCTCTCTCCCTCTTCTTCTTTTTCTCTTCTTCCCTTTCTTCTTCCTCTCTATTATCTCCCTCTCTCTCTCTCTCTCTCTCTCTCTCTCTCTCTCTCTCTCTCTCTCTCTCTCTCTCTCTCTCTCTCTCTCTCTCTCTCTCTCTCTCTCTCTCTCTCTCTCTCTCTCTCTCTCTTCACTCTATTCTCACAGGGGGGGTGATCGAGGAGGGGGGAAGGTTTCAGTCGGAAGCCCCCGGGGGGGGTGCTACTAGCCGCCTAATGAATGAGGAAGGGGGGGTGTACTGACAAAAGCCCAGGGCCACTGCTGCAGACCGCACGGAGGGTGACGAAGCGGGGGGTGGATTTGCATTTTGATGACCAGGGGTTGCTCTGTACTCCAAGGAGGGGGGAAGCTCCCTTTATAGGAGGGGGAGGAGGAGGGTGGCATGGCCACCACCCCTCCCACCTAAGGGCTACATGCCCCCCTTAACATCCACTTCACTCCCTCTCTCTCTCTCCCTAATGTCCTGTCATCAGCGGAGAGATGGCGGGGGAAGGCACGGGAATGTTACACCTCCCCATAAACTAATTTGAAGGGGGTGTGGCCAGTGGATCGTTTAAACATTCTGTTATATGCCCAAACTGCCACATATAATTTTGTATCCCAGTCCCGTTTCTTTTCAGTGACTATCTTGGATAGGATACCCACAAGCTACTTATTGGTACTTTCAACTTGTCCATTAGCTTGCGGATTATAGGGGGTCATATTATTGTGCTTAATTTTCCAAGTTTCACTCAATCTTTTAATCATCTTATTCAAAAAGTGAGTCCCATGATCCGATACTATTTCCTTTGGCGGACCAAAACGGCAGATAATTTGCTCAAGTAGGAAACTGGCAGTCTCTTTTACATTGTCTTGCCTTATCACATGTGCTTTTGACCACTTTGTAAAGTAATCAGTGACTACTATATTGTATCTCTTCTGAGTAGTGGACGACGGGGTAATGGGACCCACAAAGTCGATGCCCCACTTCTCAAATGGAAGAATAGCCGTAAGAGGCATAAGTGGTCGCTTTCTATTCTCTCTACTGTCATGTCTTTGACATGTATCGCATCTCTTAACATACTCAAATGAATCTTGGAAGATGGATGACCACTAATATCTAGCTCTTAAAGCATTTTGTGCTATCAACCGCCCAGTAAAGTTTCCTCCACAAGAGAAGTCATGGAACTCCACCATGATAAATGAAACCTCGTCAGGCATCACACATCAACGATAGATATCATCAACACCCTGCCGATATAGTGTTTCTACAATCAAGGAAATTTTCAATGCCTGTTGTTTAATTTTCCTCTTCTTTGATTTGGATAAAGTAGCTCCAGTCTCTCCCATAGATAAGTAGTGCATTATAGCAACATACCAGGAGGGAATAGATGCCATATTAATCTTGAACAAAGTTTCCATGTCACTTCCTTCAGTGATGACCTCTTTGGGCTCTCCAAAATCCACAAGACATTCTACAATGCCATGTAGCCTCTGTGGATTGCTCTTGATCTCATAATCAAACTCCTGCAAAGTGATTAACCACTTTTTCAAATGGTTCGGCGGGTTGTAACTTATTCAATAAAAATCGAAGCCCTTTCACCTTTGAATAAAAAACCACCTTCTCATAAAGAATGTAATGTCTAAACTTTTTGGTCGCAAATACCATCGCAAGGCAAAACTTCTCCATATAAGTGTAGTTAATTTCTAATATGCCCAACTTTTGACTAGCAAAAGGTATCGGATGGTACCACTTTTCCTCCCAAATTTGGGCCAAACAATAGCTAATACTATACATAGTGGCTGCTAAAAATATATAGAACATTTTGCCCCTTTTAGGTGCTTTGGCAAGCTCCTGCTTCACATCGTCAAAAGATACTTTGCAAACATCACTCCATACAAACTGACAGTTAAAGGACAATAGGTTCGTCAATGGCAACATTCTTTTTGCCAAGGCATTGATAAACCTCTTATAAAACCCTATCGATGACAAAAAGCTATGTACCTCCTTTGGAGTACATGGCGGACTCATAGTGATTATGACCTTGATCTTTTCAAGGTCAGTCACAATTGCCATTGAAATGACCACATGGCCTAACAATAATCGATAAGGCACTCCAAAGACGCACTTCTGTGGGTTGAGATCTATGCAAAATTGTGTGCAATACTCAAAACACTTCCGCAAAATAATCAACTGCCTTTCTCTTGTGGTGGCTGCCCCCAAGTCATCAATGAATACTTTCAACTCCTTTGGGGAGATGTCACCAAAGGTCTTGTCAGCTATTCTTTCCCACGAACCCCAGGTGCGTTACATAAACCAAATGCCATCACATGGTATGCAAAGGTATCAAAGACAGTAATAAATGTTGTTTTCAGCTTGTCTTGCTCAGCAATTGCCATTTGGTGATACCTTGCAAAGCAATCCATGAACGAATATATTTCCCTCCCTGCTAATTGATCCAAAATTTGGTTAATAAAGGGAAACGGGTAGTAGTCCTTGACTGCTTTCTTATTCAACTCTCTAAAGTCTATACAAAGCCGAATTTGATTATTCTTCTTCTTTCTAATCACAACTGGTGAACACCATTCAGTATGCTGAATAGGGAAGATCAAACCCGCTTTTTGTAACTATTGAAGCTCCTCAAATAGCCCATCCCTTAATTCAAAAGGCATACGCTTTACTTTCTGACATACAAGACATGTACCTTCCTTTACATGAATAGTATGCACATCCAAACTAGGGGAAATGCCCCTGAGTTCATCATAGTTCCAAGTGAAAATATCATGGAACTCATGAATCAAGGACACATAGTCCTCTCTCTTTCGAACTAAGCATGGAACCTGATTTAATTGGCTGCAAAACATTAGGCATACCAAGGTCCAACTCAATAACGTCCACATCTCTTATTCGATCTTGAGACTCTATCGGCTCATTCAATGTTATTTGATAAATATCCTTTGTAGTGGACCCTTCTTTAGATCTATTGCTCGATGATGTATCACTACCACTGTTTCTAGTTCAATAGAGGATAAAGGAGCTCTCTCACTCTAACGGGACTTAGGGCAATCATCCACTATTACATGATTGACACCTCTTCCTAGAATCACTCGACTAGAGAGTATATTGACTTGGTAGTCTGTTCATAAGATCCATGGCCTACCTAAAAAAACTCGATAGCTAGGATGTCATGCAAACCTTATCACCCTAAACTCTAGATAGCATTCCATGCTCGCAACTGTAACGTGGACTTTAGTGATGCAACCTTTTGGTTGTCTTAGACTGTCATCCGCCATCCTAAGAAGTGTAGAGCTATCTTTTTGAATTTCGAGACCTAGCCTCTCCATCAAGTCTGAACTCATGATATTGATGGAGGATTCAATGTCCACAATAGCAATATTCCATCCATGTATGTTGGAACCCTAGGGCAATACTTTTCAGCATGATCAAACCAATCTTCTCCCACTCGTGCGATGCCCAACAGTTCTACAATATACCCAATATATAGGATTTTCTTGATTTCCTTGCGTACTTCTGGAGAAAGTTGAATCAATTGCAAGAGATTCACATCCGTTTTAACTTCGCAAAGAGAACTTGCTAGATCAAATTTGTGGTAGTTAGCCAAAGTTCTCTTCTTGCGCCATACCATTCTCTCTTTTGGTCTTTGGACTGGCTTTAGTGCCTCTTTTTTAACTTTTGCCTTCTTTCTTGGCAATCCTTTATCCTTCTCAGGATCAACTTTACTATCAAGAGGCCTTAGAGATCCACCTTCCATATCAGGATTTAGAACTTGCTTTCCCCTAGCCTCTTGCTTAGGATTTCCTTCGACAAGTTTTACAGTTTCTTTATCACCCTCTTTAATATTTTGACCTCTTGTTATCGCTTGTAGATTAGAAGTTTCAGTGTCATTGACACATATAGCCTCAATAAGACTGACTCCACTACCATGAGGCAACTCATCTAAATTATCCTTTCCTTGTTGCAATATTTGTCTTGGTCCCTCATCTTACTGAAGATTATTCCCTTTGCGCGATGATTAACTGGACCTGGTAGTTTACTCCCTTGTTGGAGAGAACTAATCTTACTCCAACAGGTGGTAGCTAAGTGGCCAGACTTTTTACAAATATCACATTTAACATTCGGACAATTCTTAGGGAAATGTTGGCCACCACACCACTTACAGTTGAATCTTGAGGGGGCACCCTCTTCAGGGCGTCGACTCCCTATCAAATTCTACTACTTCTTAAGAAAATTAACATCCACATCTATATGTCTATATTGTTTAGAAATCATACCGGTGTAGTGCTTCATCATGTCCTTAACTTCGCCAAGGACATTAGAGCCACTCAACTCATAGTCGCGATCATCTATATGTCGTCCCATCGACCTAACCACTTGATTAGGAATTGGCCGCTGACCTATTGGGACAATATTAGGATTCATTGTTTGGCCCTCACTATTTAGTGAGGCTGCCTAACTGTAAGAAGTTGGGAATAAGGATTTAGTATAAATAATATTGATATTAGCCATGTCACACTGTAATTTTTCATATCTTTTTGACACATTAATACAATTACAATCCTTCTCTCCCATCTTTGTCACAGCTTCTATGGCTTCTCCCTCTTTCATGTCTTTCTCCCTCCAAATCTAGTCTTTCTCTCTCCTCGTCACTCTTCTTCTCTCTCTTCCTGTAGTCTTCTCTCTCCCCTTTCTCTCTCCCTAGTTCACTCTCTGACAAGTGGTATCAGAACATTGGTCTTTGATCCATTCTTTTTCTTCTATTTTCAGTCCTATTTTCCTCCATCAAAATCAATTTCAGACAAAAATTGTACAAGACAGTGACTAGTGGAGTGCTGCAGATCATCTACAATTAGTAAGAGACTACATCTGGAGATATCCAAGGTCAGATATGGCTGAGGATGGCTTAAGTGACAGGTCGTCATCAAATTTCATGCAAAATTGGAGGTAATTAGGGTAAAGGAGAGTTAACCGGGCTTAGTTTGGGGTTAAACTGTGGTTACTTTTCAAAAGAGGTCTTCCTTTCCTCTTTCTCCAAGCTTTGACCAAGCTTCCATGGAGTTTTCTAGCTGAGATCTTCTCCTTATTCATTGATCATTGCTCTCCTTCAACAATGGCTTGTATAATGGCACTCTAGGCATCAAATGCAATAGGTTGCATACCATTTTATGGACTGGAGGATTAGCCATGTGGGCAGGATAGCAGCCTGAAATTTGAGGTTGATTTTTCCATCCTTGTTCTTCATCAATCTTCAGCCAATCTTCAGCTATGGTGCTTCTAAATGATCTTTGGCAGTGATTTCTTCAACTCCCTGGTGTGTAGACTCCAAAATGGGGCTATATTCTTCATCTTTTCACTCTCTTACATGAACAGTCCATGTTCAGCCATGAAAGCTTCAGCCCAAGCTTTCATTTCTCAACAATTTCTTGAAGATTCTTTATCTTTTCAGCCCGTGGGATCATTTCAGCAAGGATTCTTCAACAAATTGCAAGGATTAAGCACGAATGGTCAAAGATTGAAGCTCAAGAGCTTCCATGGAGCCAAAATTTGGGGGAAATAGGTTTAATGCCTCAATTTCAAGCATTTGAAGCTTCAAGATTATTCTTAAGTACTGAATACAAAAACCTTGCGGATTATTTTGTCAACATTGGACCATTGGAGGCTTTATCAAGCATATGAAGATTGATCAAGTCATCATCAACCATGTCAAAGGTACTCTTCTTCAATTCTTAATCTCTCTCATTAATCCAATTGCTAAGCTTAATCCATTTGATTGAGAGATTAAAGAATTGGATAATATCCATCAAATTTCATCCAACCTTTGCTTGAATAAATCCATTCATGTAATGCAATGCTTGCTCTATGCATACTAGTTCTAATCAGTGAATTAAAGACTTCAATCTGAAAATTCCAGCATAACACTTGAATCCAATTGATTGAATCTATTGATTGATGAATTTGTTTACTCTAATCCATTGATTGGCTGAATTATTTTACCCAAGTTGAAATATTGTAAAATGGTAAGTACTAGTAATCAGTGAGTCACTGAATTGCAGTGGTAAGACCCTTTCCCTATCCAAGCTTTCAAGATTCCATTCAATTGCATCTCATGAAAGGATGAATGAATATTTTAGAAATGCATCTCATGCTGATTGATTAGATTAGCAAGCTAGTGCCATGTTGATATACCCAACGAGGAAAAAGCTTGATGCCGGGGGAGATAGTGGGACAAAAGAGAGGTGACCCTCCCTCACTATCAAAGATCCCGAAGGGGTGCAACCAACTGACTCGGGGGAACTTTACCCACCTCCCGGTGATTTAGAGCCCGTGTAGGGAGCCTGTCATGCCGTTTTATCCCTCACACAGGTATATCGAGTGGAGAATTGAAGATTTAAGACTTTCCAAAGGCTCAAGTACCTACAGGGTAAAACATGGAATTTACAGGGCACTACAGGGCATGTATAGGTGGTTACAGGTATACCCTTCATTAGTAAAGTACAAGTATAGGTAATACAAGGTACCCACTGATCCTATCTATCCTTCTACAGGATTTGGTAATCATTTTGGGTTACTATCTTGCATTACAGGGTCAAAATAGGGCACTTCAGGATTAGATAGGGTGTAGGCTTGGACAGTTCAAACTCATAAATTGAGCTACATAATTTTTTGTCCTAAATCTATTATAGCGTGCTATATCTCATCTTGAAGAGGGCATTCTTAGCTTCGATTTGAACTAAAAATTTTTGAAATCTAAGTTTCCTAGCAAAAGTTATAGCCATTTTTCTGACAGGGGGTATTGCAGGACTGCACTATTATGGCAGGACTGCACTGTTATGGCAGGACGTAAGGGTAAAAATAAGGTCCAGGATGATTATGCTCAGAAAATTAGGGATTCCATGTTGGATAATACACCTCAAGAAAGCCTTGAAGAGCCTCAACAACAAGGGGAAGTCAGTATACTCAATAATACCTTGTGCATCCATGAACAAAGACATAGGGAACAACATGAGGCCATACTATCAAGAATGGAGCAAATGGTTTTTTCTACTGATCAAACGAAGTCTTCCATTGAAAAGTTGGTGGATTCAATGACTCAAACAAAGGCTTCTATTGATAAGTTGGTGGAATCTAATGCTCAACTTATGGCACAATTCTCCCAATGGATGAAAATGCAAAAGGGATCAAAAGAAGCTAAGGAGAAAGCTTATTCAAACAATGAGCCTTCAGTCCCACTTCAACGATCTAAACAAAATGGTCATGGACATGGGATTATTGGAAGAAAAGGCATCCCAAATAGCTAGTATGAAGTAGGAGAGGCTTCACAACGGCATGATGACTATTTGGGCAGTTTGAATGGAGCTAATTCTCAAGCTTTTGGGCTGAATACTCAAATTTCTAGGGGTTCTCTACCAATAGGAAGATTGCATAGTGGTTCTCAGTCACCTGTTGGGAGATTTCTGTCTCAATTTGGGGGTTCCATACATGGTATTCATGATCAGCCTATTTTCAGACATCAACCATTTCATGAAAGAGAGCTAAAGGACAAGATTATTCTAGCTAAATTTAATGGTCAGTCATCTTCACCATTTGATTTAGAGGAGTGGACCTCTAAGATGGAATCCTACTTTGACATATTCCCTAAAACTGATGACATGAAGATTCATTTTGCTTCCTTGCATTTGGAGGGATTTTCCCATAATTGGTGGAGGTATATAAAAAAAAGAAAACATACTTGTAGAGAATTGGGAAGCTTTCAAGGCACTTATGGTTGAAGTATTTGTCTCCCCTCTTGAAAAAGAAAAATTGGCACAGAGATGGTATGGTTTGGAACAAAGAGGCCTAAGTGTAAGAGAGTACACTAACCAATTCCTCAACCTAACCATATATGTGGAAAGCATCAGTGATGAGGCTAAGCTCCACAAGTATATGTATGGTTTAGATCCATCTTTATCAGCTGATGTCATGGCACAAAATCCTACTTCCCTCTTTAAGGCTATTGAGCCTGCGGAGCGTTATGGAAGAAAGTATAGAAGAGAATCTTCATTTCAACCTGGTTTTGGATAGCCAAGGACTGTTTTTAAGCAAGGGCAACTTGGTAACACTTATGGCAGTAATCATGTGCCAAATGGGAGCTTACCAGTATCAACTTATCCTCCATTCAATGCTTCTAGACCTCAAAGTAATTTCAGAACATCAAACAGTCCAAGAGTTGACTTCAAACAAGGGGACAGCAAGCCTAAATCCATTTTAGCCAATATGAATCCTAAATCTATTCCTATGGATCTTTATAAAGAAAGAAAGGAGAAAGGCTTATGTTTCAAGTGTGGGGAAAAGTATGCACGTGATCATGCCTCAAAGTGTGTATACAAAAATGTCAAACCCAAGCTTCAGAGTATGTTAGTTTTTGAGGATTTTGAAGATGACATGGATGAAGCTAATGCAATTGCACTTAATGCTGAAAATGAAGATCTTGAGGAAGAAGTTGGACAAGAGTATTTCTATGATCCAACCGACTCTTTTCCTTTTGATCCAGGTGGAAGTGTTTCGTTTGATCCAGGTGGGACTTGTTATGAGCTGCTTGCTGCCACTAATTGTTCTATTTCTACGGATGCTTGGATAGGATCTAAGAGCCCTAATAAACTCCGTATGAGGGGAAGCATATGTGGAAAGCCAGTGTTCATTCTGATAGACAGTGGCAGTACTCATAGTTTTATGAATAAGTCCATCATGGACAAGCTGAATTGTATTTCCACAGATTTACAGCAGCCCATTAGAGTTCAAGTTGCCAATGGTGAAGAGGAAATCAGCACACAGATATGCCCACAGGTTTCTTTACAGTTGGCTGAAATTTTTGAAGAAAAAGTAAACCTGATCACTTTGGAAATGGGGCCTATAGACATTGTACTCGGTTGTGATTGGTTGATGACATTAGGTAGGATCACTATGGATTTCTCACAGTTGTATATGGAGTTTATATTCAATGGACAGCTTATCCATTTACAGGGAATTCCTAATAGATCAGATTTTCAATTTATTACCATTCAACAACTCAAAAGAGAGTACAAGAGGCGCTCACAAATATTTGTTTTGCATTTGAATAAAGAAATGCAAGATCAGCCAAATAATTGAGCAAACCATCCAGCTTGACAACTCTTCTTGAGGAGTATAGAGATTTGTTTGAGGTACCTACTTCATTGCCTCCCAAGAGAGCAGTAGATCACCCCATTGATTTGGAGCCCAACTCAAAGACAATCAATAAGCCAACTTACATATTATCAAAGTGTGAACGAGAGGAAGTAGCCAAGCAAATCAAGGAACTTCTTGAGATGGGATTCATTGAACCAAGTTCTCCACAATATGCATCTCCAGTCCTTTTAGTCAAAAAGAAAGATGGATCTTTTAGAATGTGCATTGACTACATGCATCTAAAATAAGATCACAATGAAGAACATGTATCCAATACCCAGGATTGATGATTTGCTTGATGAGCTTAAGAGGGCTCGATTTTTTACGAAGATTGATTTGAGGTCAGGGTATCATCGGATTCACATGTGAGAGGGTGATGAAGTCAGGACTGCTTTCAGGACAGATCGTGGGCTCTATCATTTCTTAGTGATGCCATTTGGGCTAACAAATGCTCCAGCTACCTTCCAAAGCCTGATGAATAAGATTTTACAGCCTTTCCTCTTTTAGTTTGTCTTGGTGTTCTTTGATGACATTCTGATCTACAGCAAGACTTTACAAGATCACTTGGCACATATGAGGAGGGTTTTTGATGTATTGAGACATCATAGGCTTTTTGTAAGGAGAAGAAGTGTTCTTTCATGTAGACTGAAGTGGAATACTTGGGACATATTGTCAGTGAAAAAGGAATACAGGCTGATCCCAAGAAGGTGCAATGTATAAAAAATTGGAAAATAGCTACTACTACTACCTCTCTTAGAGGATTCCTTGGTTTCTCTTCATTCTATCGCCGATTCATTGAGCATTATGTAGCCATTGCAGCTCCTTTGACTGATAGGTTGAAGAAGGAGGCTTTCTTTTGGGATGCTCTTGCAGATAGCAGCTTCAACCAGTTAAAGGAACTCCTTACCTCTGCTCCTATCTTAGTATGCCCGGACTTTTCCAAAGAATTTACTATAGAGTGTGATGCTAGTGGCCATGGCATTGGGGCTGTTTTGCTGTAGGAGCATGGAGTGATTGCCTTTATTACTTGTATGGCAGCCGATTCAGAGTACATAGTGATCATAGGGTACTTAAGTATTTCCTTACTCAGTCCAATCTTACTCCAAAGCAATGTCGTTGGGTAGCTACATTACAGAATTATGATTTTGACATCACTCATACAAGGGGCAAAGATAATATAGTGGCTGATTCTCTTTCTCTATGTGGACTTGCAAAGTTTCAGCAATGACACAATTACATAATGATTGGATTGAAGAATTACAGGAGGCTTATCTTCTAGATGAAGAATTCAGCCATATTTTTCAGAAATTACAGTAAGGTCTTATGGAAGAAAACTCGCATTACTAGTTCAAAAATGGCCTTATTTGGTTGAAAGGCAAGATTGTTATTCCTTCTACCTCTTCTTTTACACATAAAATTATGGAGGAACTACATTCTTCGCCTTTAGCTGGACATTTAGGAGTTTTCAAGACCTATGACAGGATTAGCAAAAGTTTCTATTGGAAAGGACTGTGGAAAGATGTTAAGGACTTTATTATGAAGTGTATGCCTTGTTAGCAGAATAAGGACAGCACCCATAAGCCAGGAGGGTTGTTACAGCCATTACCTATTCCTGTAGGTAAATGGACTCATATTACTATGGATTTCATTACTGGCTTATCTACTACTAAGAAGGGATGGAATAGTATATATGTGGTGGTAGACAGACTCACCAAGGGAGCCCATTTTATTCCAACCAAGATTCAGTTTACTGTTTCTCAAGTGGCTAGTCAGTTTATAAAGCAAATTTTTAGACTACATGGATTATTGCATGTGATTGTTCATGATAGAGACTCAAAGTTTATGAGTAACTTTTGGCAGGCGGTATTTATATCTATGGGCACTAAATTGGCTCCATCTACGGCCTATCATCCTCAAACTGATGGACAGACAGAAAGAGTCAATAAATGGTTGGACTTATCTTCTCCATTTTTGCTATGATGTCCAAACTTCATGGGATTCTTGGTTACACTTGGCTGAGTTTGGTTATAACAATTCTACCCACGCTAGTATTGGAGTTTCACCCTTTGAGGCTTTGTATGGTTACAAGGTGCCCTTACCCACAGTCATCTTTAATGAAAGGATCAATCCTCATGGAAAGGAAGAGTTAGAAAGAATGCAGACCCTTCTTCATCAATGTAAGATGAATCTTAGGAAGGCTCAAGACCAAATGAAGATGTATGTTGATGAGAAGAGGCGGCCTTTAGAGTTCCAAGAAGGAGAGTTGGTCTTAATAAAGGTGCCCAAGTCCAAGTACTCTACATTAAAAGATGGATCTAGTAATAAGCTTGCCCAGAGGTTTTATGGCCCTTACCGGATCCTTAAGAGAATTGGAGATTTGGCATACAGATTAGAGCTTCCCTCTTCCACAAAGATTCATAATGTCTTCCATGTTAGTTAGCTCAAGCCCTTTTATGGTAATCCAATGGATATAGTTGATGAGCTACCACCTATTGATGAATAAGGTCTTATTCAGTACATCCCAGAGGCTGTTATAGGTCTGCCTGAGAAGAAGATTTGATTTCATTCTTTCATGGAATATTTGATCAAATGGAGAGGTTTACCACCTGAGGAAGCTTCTTAGAGGTCTGATTCTATATTGGATGAGTTTCCTTTCTTAAAGGATACATTGGTGGTGGCTGAAGCCTATTGATTATGGAGCTAGTGATGATGCAGACAGGATCAGGACAGCACCTTGTTTTAGAACAGTTTTTATCGTGCCTAATTTTAAGAATTAAGCTATCTGCACGGGCTTAAAGTACTCTTCAAGAGCTTCGTTTTGATATATGGTACGCCTCATTTGGACACTTCTACTAGAAGTTATGGCAGATTTGGTCCAGCAGGGTTTGTTTACACAGCAAGCTGTCTACTTTGTTTTGAGATTATTTATTGAAGACTTTATAGCTCCATATACTTTTGAAGTACTCCAGATCATGTATATAGCTGAGGCCTACTTCCATTCTTCAATCTCAGTCCATATAGTTGGTCATACTTCATTCATTTCCCATTTATAAAGCTGTAAAAAAACAGAGTAGCACTCTGTTCTATCCATCTTTTTCTAGTCTTCCAGGTTTGTTTTTAAGGACAAAAACTTTTGGGAAGGGATGGATTGTAAGAAGCTCGGAATAAGGATTTAGTATAAATAATATTGATATTATGGCATGTCACACTGACATTGGTATAAAAGGAGAGGACATGTAATTTTTCATATCTTTTTGACACATTAATACAATTACAATCCTTCTCTCCCATCTTGCTCACAGCTTCTATGGCTTCTCCCTCTTTCCTGTCTTTCTCCCTTCAAATCTAGTCTTTCTCTCTCCTCGTCACTCTTTTTCTCTCTTCCTGCAATCTTTCTCTCTTCTACAGTCTTCTCTCTACTCTTTCTCTCTTCGTAGTTCACTCTCTGACACCAACTAGCCATAGGCATAGTCATACTATTGGGAGGAGTTGGTAACATAGGCAGATTCGGCATGATACTCCCTCTTCAATCACATGGGATTCACTAGTACTAATAAGGAGACATCACGTGTGTGCAATAAATATATGAAAGTACCCCTTATCTATCCCCTATTTATGGGACCTTACCTTACAAAATGTACATTCCTTCCCTTAAATAACCCCCCTCCCTTACACTCACATGGTATCATATGGTAAACCTAGTGGACCCTCTGGGTCTTCCATTCACATTTGATATGGGGTCCCCTTGACTCCTATTAGTCAATACCAAATTATTACCATTTCAATTTATCCTTGCTACGTAAGCCACTTGTAAGCGTGACTCTACTCCTTCTGCTTGGGTAATAGCAGTGTCAATGTCGGCCAAAGCGACACTATTAAGCTGCACCTGGATATTGAAATCTAATCCATGTAGAAAATGTTGCAACTGTGCAGCCCGTGGAATGGGGATATAAATATTAAGTTTGCAAAGAACTTGCTTTAGCTTCTTGGCATAAGCATGGAAATTCTCATTTGGCTGTTGGCGTGTTTACATTCAAGACATGCAACCAATACTGTCCACCTCTCTCAAGAGCAAACTCTCTATGGAAGACCGTGAAGAATTGGTTAGTGCTAGTTATGGTTCTAGCCTCTAGACCGTGATACCATACTGCTGGCCTTCGTTTTAACATCATATTGAAGAACATCATTAGGTGTCCTTCGTCTTGGATTCAATAGTTGAATATGAGTGTTTGAAACTCCTTAATATGGAGTTCTCCATCTTCTGCTGCTAACCCATGGAAAATGGACAAAGGTGCTCCTAATGCCAGTAAATCCGGTGTCCTTGCTGGAATTGCGATGGGTTGTGTCATAGCTACAATCGAATTGACAACAAGATTTTGTGTAGGTAAAACTATACCCCCACTTGACGTGGGTTGATTGACTGGAAGTTGGAAAGTACTAAGACTTCCACTTGTGCTCAAATGGCTACTTATAACACTCAAGTTATTAGAACCACTGCCGCTATGCAGCCCTCTCAACACAATACGCTTTTTGTATTTCAGCTTGACGGTTCTTGTCAGAGCACATAAACCAACTATTTGGTCTCTAGAAACCCTAGATTCGAAACCACCACTTGTTAGCGGCTCCCAACAAATGCACCACTAATGGGACCTAAAATGGCCGGCATTGGCTATGGCACTAGCCGGACCTTATGCACACAACGGACAACCCCACCATACGGCCTCACAGGCCAAGAGCATCTGTAATACACTGATGTACACTAGATAGACTTAATTATGTGTTTATAGCTGATATGTAGTCCAACGTTTACCTTCCCTTCTCCTCAAAGGGAGATCCCATAACATGTAGGCATAGTGCCTTGCCACACAAACATCAGGAAGCTCCCCTAGACTAATTGCCGCGGCTCCACTGTGACTCTCCTACATCTCAGGGATTGGCCCTAAGATGTGTCGCTCCAATATATAAAATTTAACGCACAAACTCCACTCTCTTCTTGTTTTGTATGATCTAGGAATATATAGATCCTCACCAAACAGTCCCAAGAAAAGTGTACAACTGACCTACATCAAAGGCTCCTTTCCACTCAACATGTAAGTCATGTCCTAGAGGAAGACAATTGCTATGCAATCGAGGACTGATACCATGTCATGCAGCATGCATAGTGTATATGATCCTAGTGCACAAACAATATTTATCCAATCAACATTTTGTGATGTGGGAAAAACATCCCTTTCATGATTTTCATTAAACGTATGCTTCGATGTATGGAGACTAGCATCGATTTCTCGTACTACTAGCCCCTTAAACTAAATTATCACAATTCTAAATGTAATGCACAATCAAATGCTTCATAAATTCAAACCCTCTTAGCCCTCTTAATCTCTTAACATCACCTTTTCCCTCTAACATTTAGGTTATGCTACGTTGCATAGGTATAGGGTTTTGTTTTGTATGTATTTTTCGCATAAAAAGGAAAAAAACATGAACTATAACACGTAAAAAAAGCCAAATTGAAGCCAAACTTCATGCTTCAGCTTTTTTTTACAGCCACAACCACAAATCATAATTTTCTAGATTTTTATAACGTGAAAATCCTATTTTTTTTCCATTTTTAACTATTTTTCTCTATTTATTTGTGCATAAAAATAGATGATTTTTTGATTTGTGATTATGGATTGATTAGGATAGTTGAAAGATGTTTTGTCTCAGAATTTTATCCTATGCGCATCTATTTTTCCCACTCGAAACCAATAAAACTTTTATTTTACACTAAAAAAGTACTTTTTGAGCTATAATTTAATTATTGTGACTATTTATTATTATAAATCTACATTTCTTTTATGCAAAGCCCTCAATCATAATGAAAAAAATCTCCACACAAATTTTTGTTCCATATGAATTCCATTTCAACCATCAAACATCAACAAATAGCAAATTTCATTTGTAAAAATAGTGCATATTGCTATTTGCGTGTTGCGGGTTTTTTGATTATTTTTCCAGGTTGCTAATGGAGTGGAATAGTAGCAAATCTTCAATGCTAAACATCTCCCCTCAGCCTCCTCTTGATCTTAGAGCAATCCAGTTCGGACAAGCATCCTTCAACCGGTCTTCATTCTTCTTCATGTGTATGAACTACCCCTAAGGGGAGAGAGAGGGAGGAGAGAGACACTACAAGATATAAGGCTTATACCGACGTTTAAAGCGACGAAAATACAAACAACAAAATTTGCCCCCGTCGTCGCAAAAAGCGTCGTTATTGACGACGCCATAGAAACGTTGCTATTGGCGTCGCTATTAGCGTCGCAAATGCGACGCTAATAGCGATGCCAATAGCGACACCAATAGCGACGCAACCAGTAAATTTGCGACGCGCATAGCAACAGCAATAGCGACGCGAGCAGTAAATTTGCGACGCTAATAGCGACGGTAATAGTGATAAAAAAAATTTTGTGGCAGGGCAACAAGCTGCCCTGCCACATATAGCACTGTGTGCTATATGAGAGCCATACAAAATAGTTTCTGCACTACTGTATACAAAGCACTTGCAAACAAAAAGAATGTATACTGAAATCATAAAACTGATACATTAAATAAATACATGATCGCATAAAAAGCGATTGGTACAATCATGACAGGATATCACTAATACATAGAAAATGTCTACATAGATCAGGCGACTAAAAAATAAAGGTGTGTGAGCTCTAGGGATCCAAGGGTGAGCTACAAATCCTCGTCCCCCGAAAGCTCGTCCCGCCACAAAGGAGCATCGAACGGATTTTGTAGAAAAAGAAACAACACATCAATCCACCATACAATAATGCATTCAAATATCTCATGGTAACTACGGACAAGAAAGATGAGTGACTTACAGGGCCACCGCGTCTATACAATCGGTCGATCAATGCATTGAGACCGTGTCTCTCTGCATATCAAGTCTCAAGGCCTTGCGGATTGCGATTTGTAATGGAGTGCTTCAAAGAAAACAAAATGCTAACTGTTAGAAACATGATTGTCAGTACAAAGAATATTTCAAAAAAACAAACAAGCAAAACAAAAGAGAAACTTACAAAGTCCTCCAAATATGTCATGTGGCCACCACTCCTAAGATGATGGACCACTCCGGTCTCGAGTCATGCCCTCGTCGCCTCGCGCTGCTGACTCCAACGTCCTGGAGAATCTATAGCCTCCTCCCTCAGTCGACGCCAGTCGTTTGCATCTAACCACTCGGGCTTTGTAGCCCCACTCTTGATTGCCTTGCGTGCGTCGGATCATCTATGTGACATGTATGCATGCATGCAATCCATCATCTAGCCCGTAAAGAATCTATCTACTGTGGCTGGCACCGGAGACTCTTCGTGCAAGGATGCTACTATGTAGTCCTTGCTCCCCTCCGGTATGTTCTTCCAATGATCCAGGACGTTGTGCCGAAAAACTTATTGGCACAACTCTCTCATGCGAGCCATCACCCTCCTCCCCTCATCATTCATGATGATGGCTCCTGACCTACTATCGACCAGATATCCATAACCCCTAGGAATCTGCCTAAGATGGGCCCTCTCCCATCTCCGTCCAAGCTCTTGGGCATATCCAGGAGACCCCTCTACATCCGGTGTACCGATGGGGGTAACCTCTCTCAGAGTGGCACCCAAAGGGGTGCCACATGCTGACGGCTACGCAAAAGCCGGAGTAACTGGAGTAGACGTCCCCACAGGTGTGACAAATCCTAGAGGTGACGCAGCTCCAGCTGAACGACGAGGCAGAGACACCACATCCGTGTCTCCACAGCAGCATCCCCCTGATCCCGATGCAGTCCCTCCCTCTAGCCTAAGTCGTGAGCGTCGAGATCGTCTGCTCGAAGCCGAAGCATCCGATCGCGCTGAAGCAATTCTAGCAGAGCGCCCTGATGAAGAACGAGACAGCTCCTGGTCTGCCATCTCTCTGAATCTTGCGAGTTGGTCTAGAGACATGCGTGCGAAGATGTCCTGCAACTCCTCATTGCTCATCCTTCGACTCATCCTGAAAATGTCACCTGCACAGATAAAAAATGGTGTTAGAATAATCAATTTAAATTATGCAAAGCATAGTAATATAAATCATTTTTTAAAAATCCCTCTTAAAATGCATATCTTATGTACCTTTATAAGAGATCTAAACAACGAATTGAGTAAGTGGATGCTCCAAGTATGAAGTATTCTATGGTTCCATGTTAATCTCCTGACACAACTCGGCATACACTGGAAGGTTGATAGACATGTTACCACAAAAGAATGAGTTCGCCTCGTTCTCAAAAAATTCTTGGACTCTTGTATTTCCATCATTGTTAGCGGATGCAGGCTCCAAGCTTTTGATGGCCTCCACCCCTTGTAATATCGACCCCTCTATTTGCATATTATCTTCATCTATGCTCAGAACATCGCTTTGATCATATACTCTCGCACTTCGGGGAGTTGAAGGTATAACATACCACCATAGAGGTTGTCGGGGGTTTGGATAGAAGATTACCTGTTCACAAACACGTACAAAGCGAGTTTGAACCATTGTGATATAAACCATGTCGTATTACAATTAGCAAGCAAATGACTCCCATTGAAATTCAGTCCATCTCCTCTAAAGCCTAAGGAGAAAAGAGTGCCTAAGGTAATTAAGTTCTTCAAGCAACGAAAGAAAACACCTAAGAGGAAACTAGTGATGACAAATGAAGGAGAAAAGTCTTATGGAGAAGCTAAAGAATAGCCTTATAATTATCAATTTGTCTATTTGTACTAAAGTAACATTCCCCTTGTATATACATTTGTAGTGCAATATTCTGACCCAAAATGTAATGATATGTCATATTGATCTTACCCATGAAAGATGATTTTTTGTTCATAGAATCATAGAGAATTATAAAGCTTGTACTAAGTCTTTCCTATTAAATTGTACTGCAATTTCGTAACTCATGATATAATGAAATCATTTCGGTCCACAAACGACAATTTGTTATTCATTGAATCATTGCAAAGCTTATACTAAGATTTTTTAAAATATTACTTCTCAATGTGTATAATTCCATGTTTCTTGCAGCAATATTTGTGAGCAAAAGAAAGATTCAAAATTATTTGTACATGCATATTTATGGTCCGAAACTCACAACACTAGGAGGCAAACAACTCATACATGATATAGAGCTCTTATCTCTTTTTCCAATTACAGCACCATTTACCTTGAACTTATATCCAGGAGTAACATTGTCTAGAAACTCCAAGGTGTCTCTTACATCCTTAAGACTCCACTTTGAAGTAATGTTCGCCTCTTTTACTTTTTGTGCAGTAACTTGCAGTGTAAATTTCAATGTCTTACAATCAATATCTGAATCTAGAGGAACCCAAGTACCCAATTTAAGTTTGTATCTTCTATAATCAAAACCTATGATAAGAGATTGTTGAGATATATTATAGGACAAACCCAATGATTGAGGGCACACATTGCACCTTATAAAGTCACCTTTGTGGTCAGATTCCTTGACTTTCCAACATAGAGACCTAAAATTTTGTCCAAATCTTCCTCTGAAAAATTTATGTTTAGCCATGAAACCTTTAGCCGTTGTAAACATGCTGTTTTAAAGGAAGCTACAGAAACATGCAAGGGTAAAAACCATGATAAGCATACTCTTCTAGAGATCCATCCAGGAGTCATAGCCTTTTGAATATCTTGAGAAATTTTGAGTTTAAAACTCTCCATTGTTGCTTCATCAGGCATCTCCCCTTGGTAATTGCAGATCTTGAAGGTATCCATACACACCTGCTCTTGAAGGAACCACATATTGTGCATATTACAAAAAAATTCCACTTTCATTTAAAAAACTTATGGTCTGATTAGCATAAATAATGTCTACAAATTCTTTATGAATGGCATGGAATGTTCCGTTGAGGCGCTCCATAGGTTGCCACTCGAAACTTATTAATAGAAAGATATCTACAACCAATAATCCATTATATAGCATATCCTTCAAACAAAACCATATACTCACGTATATTTTACAACTCAAACTTAGAGTGTACTTGTTGGGAAAAACATTCCCGTAGAGCCAAGTGCATATCTCTAGCCATGTAAACATGTTGCACCAAAGCAAATCAACCTTGAGGCATGGTTTTAAAGGCAAAGATACGTCCCTTCCAATGATATTTGATACCTCCTTGTTTTGTTTTTTTCACTCTGTGAGAACCCTTATAAGATGGTAACATTGTAACCCAATCATTTATAGTAAATGTTTTGGGCTCCCATTCTCCATTTGCACTCTTGCTATACATAGTGCAAGAGTTTATAGAATGAGAAGGACATCTTGTGGATGCCATGTAAAAGACAACAAGTATGCAGACAATGTGCAGAGAAAGAAACCTAAAGAGAGAGGTCAAGGATATAGATTAAAAATACTACGAGCATCAATAACTTTGAAATTTCTCCTGAGAAGGATGTATTGTGGATGCCATGTAAAAGACAACGAGTATACAAACAATGTGCAGAGAAAGAAACCTAAAGAGAGAGGTCAAGGAAACATATTAAAAATACTACAAGTACCAAGATCTTTGAAAATCCTCCTGAGAAGGACATCTTGTGGATGCCATGTAAAAGACAACGAGTATGTAGACAATGTGCAGAGAAAGAAACCTAAAGAGAGAGGTCAAGGAGTTAGATTAAAAATACCACGAATGCCAAGAACTTTGAAAATTCTCCTGATTCTCAAAATGGTCTTAATTAACTTAATTTTGTCATGTCTTTGAGAGAGGTTTTGTAAGCTTTTATTAGTTAATAGGGGCCGTTGGGACTACCAAAACTTGTCAGGGTTTGAAGATTTTGGCTAATAGGAGGGGAGAACCACAAAATGAACTCTATTATCTCAAAAGTAGAGGAGACAAGAATACCATATTTTTGTCACGTGGCAAAATCTCTTTGGCCCTTTCCTTAATCCACGGATTAACAAAAGCGCCCCTTTTAACATTTTTTGGCCCTAATGTAGGATCAGATAGCTGACATTTTCACAAAGGCATTAGATGCAGAGGAGCTTTGAAAGTTCTGAAGCTTACTTGGAGTTGTAGAGGTAGAGTTGAGCTTGAGGGATTGTGTTGAGATGGCAAGCTCAACGCATGCGGATATTGATGATGGACCACAAGCTCAACACATTGATGATGCGGTCATTATGATACTCACATAGCCACTGACTTACACTTATTATATTTAGTTTGTTACACCTACCTAAACTTGGCAAAGATATAGCACCAGTCGATTAGTGTAGTCGGTTATGCACTGTTTGACTTAGAATGCCACTTTCCTTTATGTTATATCTTATCTATACTTTGTGTATATTGTATAGTGTGTGGAAGAAGAAGAAAAAATAAGCAAGAAAACGTTTTGGCCTCCATATCTCTTCTTGTGTTCTTGAGTGAGTTTCCTCTTACGTATATAGTGTGTTTTTGGTGCAATAGCTCAAGCAAATCCCCCCATCACGCGATTATTGACAGATGACATTAGGAAAAATTAATACAGATTTTTCATAGCTATATATGGAGTTTATCTTTGATAGAAAACTCATCCATTTACAAGGAATTCCTATACTAAATCATATTTTTAGTTTATCACCATTCAACATCTCAAAACGAAGTACAAGTGGCACTCAAAGATATTTGTTTTGAAAGATCTTCTTGAGGAGTACAAGGATTTGTTTGAGGTGCCTACTTCATTGCCTCCTAAGAGAGCATTAGATCACCCTACTCATTCGGAGCCCAGCTCAAAACCAATTAATAAGCTACCCTATAGATTGTCCAAGTGTGAGCATGAAGAAGTAGCCAAGCAAATCAATGAGCTTCTTAAAATGGGATTCATTGAGATCTTAACAAGATCATAGTGAAGAATAGGTATCCCATACCCAGAATTGATGATTTGCTTAATAAACTCAAGGGGGCTATATTCTTTACAAAGATTGATTTGAGATTAGGGTATCATCAAATCCATATGTGAGAGAGTGATGAAATCAAGACTGCTTTTAGGACTAATGGAGGGCTCTATCATTTCCTAGTGATGCCATTTGGGCTTACGAATGCTTTAGCTACCTTTTAGAGTCTATTGAATAAGATTTTGCACCCTTTCCTCTTTTAGTTTCTCTTGGAATTCTCTGATGTCATTTTGATTTACAGTAAGACCCTTCAAGACCATTTACCACACATGAGGGAGGTTTTTAATGTATTGAGGTATCACACACTCTTTGCTAAGGAGAAGAGATGCTCTTTCATGCAGATTAGCATGGAATTCCTTCAAACATATTGTCAGTGAAAAAGGGATCCAAACTAACCCCAAGATAGTGGAGTGTGTTAAAGATTTGCCTACACCTACTACCACTACTTCACTTAAAGGATTTATTGGTCTATCTTCATTTTATCACTGATTCATCAAACATTATGTGGGTATTGGAGCTCCTTTGGCTAATAGGTTGAAGAAAGAAGCTTCCTTTTGGGATTCTCTTGCTGATAGTAGCTTCAACTAGTTAAAGAAACTGCTTACTTCTACTCCTATTCTAGTATGCCTATAATTTTCTAAGGAGTTTACCATATAGTGTGATGCTAGTGTCCGAGAGGCATAAGGGTTGTTTTGTTACAGGATCATGGAGTGATTGCCTTTGAAAGTTTCAAGCTTATAGATAAGGAAATGGCTATGAATGTTTATGACCAAGAGATGTTGGCTATCTTGCATGCAATAAAGAAATGGCATCATTATTTATATGGCAACGAATTCAGAGTTCAAAGTGATCACAAGGTCCTTAGTATTTTCTTACTTAGTCCAATTTTACACCTAAGTAGTGTAGGTGGGTAGCTACACTACAAAAGTATGATTTTGATACACTCATACAAGGGGCAAAGACAATGTAGTGGTTGATTCTCTTTCTCATATGTGGGCCTGCAAAGTTTCAGCAATGATTAAGCTACATAGTGACTAGATTGAAGAATTACAAGAGGCTCATCTTTTGGATGAAGAGCTCAACCATATTTTTTAGCAATTACAACAAGGTCTCATGGAATATAACTTGCATTATCAACTTCAAAATGGCCTAACTTGGTTAAATGGCAAGATTTTTATTCCCTCTACTTTTTCTTTTACACATAAAATTATGGAGGAGTTGCATTCTTTGCCTTTAGCTGGACACCTTGGATTTTTCAAACCCTATGATAGGATTAGCAAAAGTTTTTATTGGAAATGATCGTGGAAAGATGTCAAAGATTTTGTCATGAAATGCATGCCTTATCAATAGAATAAGGACAATACCCATAAGCCATGTGGTTTGTTGTAGCCATTACCTATTCCTACAAGAAAATGGATGCATATTACCATGGATTTCATTATTGGCTTGCCTACTATAAAAAAGGGATGGAATAGTATATATGTGGTGGTGGATAGACTCACCAAGGTAGCCCATTTCATTCCAACCAAGACCTAGTTTACTACTTCTCAAGTGGCCAATCAATTTATGGAGCATATTTTTAGATTACATGGATTACCACAAGTGATTGTTCACGATAGAGATTCAAAGTTCATGAGTAACTTTTAGTAGGTAGTATTCACATCCATGGGCACTAATTTAACTCCCTCTATGGCCTATCATCCACAAACCGATGGATAGATAGAAAGGGTAAATAAGTGGTTCGAGTCTTATCTTCACCATTTCTGTTATGATGTCTAAAATTCACGGGATTCTTTGTTACACTTGATTGAATTTTCCTAAAATAAATCCACTCATGCCAATATTTGAGTCTCACCCTTTGAGGCTATGTATGATTATAAGGTGCCCTTACCCATAGTCATCTTTAATGAAAGAATCAGACCTCATGGGAAAGAAGAATTGAAAAGAAAGTAGACCCTTCTTCAACAATGCAAGGAAATCCCAAGACCAAATGAAGATGTATGCAAATGAGAAGAGGCAACATTTAGAGTTCCAAGAAGGAGAATTGGTTTTGTTGAAGGTGCCCAAGTCTCATTATTCTACTTTGAAAGATGGATCTAGTAGCAAGCTTGCTCATAGATTTTATGGCCCCTACCAGATCCTGAAGCGCATTGGAGACTTGGCATATAGATTGGAGCTACCCTCTCCACTAAGATGATAATGTATTTGTTGTTAGTCAACTCAAGCCTTTCTATGGTGATCCTATTGATACAGTTGATGAGCTATCACCTATTGATAAATGTCTTATTCAGTACATCACAGAGACTGTCATAGGTCAACATAAGAAGAAGCTTCAATCTCGCTCCATCATTGAATATTTGATCAAATGGAGAGGTTTACCACCCGAGGAAGCTTCTTGGAGGCTTGATTCTATATTAGATGAGTTTTCTTACCTACGGGACACCTTGGTAGCTGAAGTTTACTAAGGAGCCAGTTATGGTGCAGACAAGGTCCTCACAACATAATATTTTAGAATAGTTTTTACTACGTTATGACATGTGGCATGCTTTGTTTTGATATTTCTACCAGAAGTTATGGTAGATTTGGTTCAATAGGGTCTATTTATACACAACAAGCTATCTACTTCATTTTGAATTCATCAATTGAATATTTTAAGGCTCCAAGTAATTTTGAAGTACTCTTGCTCATGTATATAGTTGAGGCTTACTTCCATTCCTTCATTTTAGTCCATATGTCTCTCATCTTTCATTCATTTTCGCGTTTACAAAGCTGAAAACAGAGTAGTACTCTATTCTATCCATCCTTTTCCAATCTTTGTAAGTTTGTTTTTTAGGGAAAAAACCTTTGAGATGGGATGGATTGGAAGAAGTTGGGAAGTTAGCATTTTAGTGCGAAAATAATAGTAATTCCATGTCACAATGACATAGGTATAAAAGGAGGGGACATGCAATATTTCTCATCTTTTGATAGATTAATAGATTACTGTCTCTCTCCACATTACCTTTCTTACAACTTCCATGGCTTCTTACTTATTTTTGTCTTTCTCTCACTTCTGCACTCCATCTCTCTCTTTTGCAGTATTTCCTCTCCTCTTTCTCTCTCTTCAATTCACTTCTTGATAGAAATGCCTAGGAAAGGATGGTCTATCTAGAGCATTCTTCTTTGCCTACTTGGAGGTGGTGAAGGATCCCCTACTAAGAGTATTTCACGAGATCTTTAATATGGGATGAATGTTGAGCAGCATGTTTTTAGGCCACGTTGGTCTTTTTCTCAAAGGGAAGATTGTTTGGAGTTTTCCTAGTGGAAGACAATCATCTTATTGTTAGTATCCTATAAGGCATTAGCAAAGATGATAGGAAAATATATCTATCCCATTCTCCAAGACACATTCATATCCTTGTTCATAGCACACATACATGCTTTGGGATAACACATCCACTCTCTTTTATGCCATAAAGTAGGCTCAACATATCAACCAATAAGTAGCATAGCTCCTCTGGGCTTCCAAAAGGCCAATGATAGGTTTTATTGGAACTTCTTGGAGGGCTCCATGTCGCAACTAGGCTTTTCTAAGTAATGCATTAATAATTTCTACATTATACAAATTGGCCACTAGAAAAGTGATCATCAAGGAGTGGAGAGAGGCAGAGTTATCCTCATTGTCAATATCTACTCTTATTATTTGTAGGGACCGTGTTTTATTTCCTTTTTTCAAATGTGAGTGGTTGTTGAGAATTATGAGATGATTTGAAGAGAGTGAGATTGTCAATAATGGTATTTTGCATGGGTACAGGTGTGAAAATCAAATGGAAAAAATTGATTGATTTTCTTATAGATCTAGATTCTAGCACACTGAGTGGCTTATCCACTTGGATCCCAAATGGGTGAGCAAGGATCAAACACTTAGGTACTTGGCTTGTAGGTGGGAGAATGTTACAAAAGCCCAATAATTTTTATCGGTGCTTGACTCCATTGGGTAGAAGCTAACCTACAAATAGTATGGTTTGTCTCTCCCTAACATGAAGGTCTTTAATAGTAAACTAGGCTCTTTTGGTGATAGCTTGGTATGTTGTTTCTTCCTACTATATCTCTCTTCATCACATCCTAGTGGGCATATGTGAAAAGGCCTCCTACAAGAGGGATTTCAACAATGGAGAGATCATATTTAAGATGGATTTTCAGTGTGATACCAACAATGCTACCTAGATATTTCTTCCTTCACAATATACTACAAGTTTGGTAGTGTCTTTATAAGACACTAGAGTAGTAGCCCCAAACATGCTGGGAGGAGATTGAAAAATAATATATTGTTTGGAACCCAAAGATTTGAGCTTGTGATAGCCTATAGTTCATATCTCAAGATAGGCTAGTTGGGAGCTTGTCCCTCCTTTCTTTGTTAGGGTTTATAGGGATGTCTATAGAATGGTAGATTAGGAGGTTGTATAGTAGGCAGTAAGATGCCAAGCAAGGTCACATGCTAGAAGGAGAGATATTGATACAACGATCCCTCAAGACTAGTTACTTCTCATAAAGAGCCAATACATCTATAAGAGGTGTGGAAAACATAGTTCTTGCTAATTGGTAGCCCCCTTATAAGTGGTAGACTCCGTGTTGTCCCCTCGGCACCTTCTTCCCAACATAGGAAGGTTGCCAACTAGCCATCAATAAGGAATAGTCAACAAGACAGCAAGCTTCGGCTTTCCCTGATACCCTTGAGATAAGGATCCAATCTCCATTGGCATCCACAAGAAGTACTCATAGCTAGACCCGTATGTATATTGATCTCATATTCAAGAGTAGTACCAACCTCCAAATTTGGGAGAGTGAGCCTCTAGATGACCTATAATGGGATCCAAGAGAGTGGCTCTAGCTAGCCACACTGCAATTTCCAAGACATCACAATGCTTCTTGGCATACATAGCAAGGATTTTCAAACATATTAGGATGTAAAAGGATATTGATTGGACACCATAACACACTAGATACTAGGTAGAGTATGGCTTCATGAATGCTTTTTGTTGAATCTTTTATGCATGTGTGGAAGTTTAGAAAAGTGTCCTATTTCAGCTTTCTTTTCCTATAAGGGGGCTTAGCCATTTGAGATTTGGTTGGGCTAGATGGAGTAGGATGGAGTCTCTAAACATTTCCCATATTGGCACTTGGAGACTCGAAAGCATTGTCTTTGGTAATGCGAGGCAAGCAAGTTGCTATGTGAGAGGAATACCATGTTAGGTAGGCTAGTTGGCATGTAGACTCTATGTGGAGAGGATTCTGTCGTCTTCTCCATTGACTTGGAACCTTGTGCTATGGGTGTATTTCTTGGGGATCCTATTGATAGCTAGTTAGCTAGGAATGCCCATCTACAGTATGAGGTTGAGAAGGATGATATGATCCTCATCATTGAGGTAGGACCTTTTGCCATGGTTTTCCTAGATGCCTTGCTTGGCTTTTAGGTAGTGGAGTTTATGGTGTCACAATCAGCGGTATAATATGATATCATTGAGAGCCTCATAAGGTGGCACATCTAGAAGGAATCCTATCAATTGATTTTTGATAGTTAGAGCCTCTTAATATAGGTGACCCTAATAGAGCCATGAACATCCATTATCCACTCACCTTGTAGTCATTCGGATCAGCTATGGAGAAAGTCTCAAGCTTGGGAGCTTAGACATCAGTTCATACTTGTTTGGGGTGGCCATGGCTTGTTTTTTATGATGGACAAGGTGGTGGCTCAAGGTGGAAAAACATCAATCATCCATGGATTCTCTCCCCATCCCACCTAGTCTATCTTGAGAGGCTAGTAATTATGATAATTTTTTATTTTCAAGTAGATCCAACAAGACTACTGAGCACATATATTGTATTGTGAAAATTTGAATCTAAGTAATATGATTATCTATTGTAATATTTTCAAATAAAATTTTAAACGACACTAAACCCCCGCACACCCTGTGCAAAAATGCAACCCAAAGTAATCTCCCACATGTAAAATGTTGGTGGTTAGGTGCTACCCCGTGCGCGCGTCAATAAACTCCAACAGTGTTGTGTAAAAGAGGCTGAGGCTAAAAACCCATAAAGCCCACACACGAACACCCTCCACGAGGATAAAAAAGGGAAAAATGATTAAATTTGTGGCAATTTTTTTTATAATAACCCCTCCCCCTCAGTCGATGCATGGCAGGGGAGAGGAGTGTGAGAGGGAGTGAAGCTAGAGTGGTGGAGTGCATGAGGGAGGGAGGAGGCATGTGAAGCCACGTGGGTGGCTATCTCCCCCCCTCTACCTATAAGACATCCCCCTGGAGCTTTGGGAGGGAGGCAAGAAGAAAGTGAGAAAGAGAGGCTTCCGTGCTGCCCTCCTATGGAACCAGGCCGCCACCATCCACCTCCACGCCACCTGCTACCACCATGCTGGCCTGCTGTCGCCTGCACCATCCTGTCCCCCATCATCATTATCATCACCATCCTCTTCATCCGCGTCCTCATCCTCCCATTTATCTCCTTTCTCTCTCCACGTAAGCTTCTGTTTAGAAGCATAGAAGCTTCCTTGGAAGCTTCCATAAAAGTCCCCATAGCCCCTATTCACCTATGCCTTCCCGGGTTCCTTCAAAACCGCGACTGTAAGGCCGTGTCCTGCGTGAGGGAGAAGATATTGGGCCGAAAGGGATTCTAACGCGTAAAGAACCCAAGAGGAGTTGCTGAACTGGAATTTGACTCATCAATGGCTCCCAAGAAAATGGCGAGAGGTGCTCACGCGGGAGTTTCTACCCCAAGCACATGTATGGACAATACCTCAAACCTCAATGCCCAGGTTCTTAGAATTTGATTTCGCATGAAAAGAATGCATTTAGGCATGTCTTTAATTCACTTAGTCGAGTTAATACCTTTGGAAATTTTTAATGCAATTATCCATTCGTTTACGAAGTTAGCGCATGTCGTGCCCTTGAAAAATGATTGCACTTCCAAGTTGCAATCCCAAACATATATTACATAGGTTAAAAGGATGATTTGTCTGAATGCATCCTTGATTTCCTCACGAAAAAAGAAACAGCGCATAATGCATTTAGATAGTAACCTTCTAGTTGTGGATTTGTATGAGATAATCATTATTGTCCATTGGATGTTTTCCAAGTAGTTGCATTGCATAAAAGGGGATTTACGTACCCTGCAAATTGCATGCGGTGAAAATTACATCCTAAGTTGGGGCTAAGTGTCGAAGCACGAATTAAATCAATAATGGTCTCATGGTATTCGTTCATGCACGGAGTCTTTCCATCAAAGTTTGTATTTAGAAAGGATGAATTTTTCATATTAAAGCTTGAATTCTATGCAATAGGCAAAGGCTTTATAAGTATAGTTCTTGTTGAAATTCAACGTAGGGTTTATATGAGATAGCCCTAAATTGTCAATATTTATAATTTAGGCAAAGAAAAGAAATGGTCATTGTAAATCTCATAGTTGCATAGAAGGAGAAAATCCATGAACCGCATATTTGCATGGAATGTTGCATTTCGAAATTATTTACGTCTTTTTACGAAAAAGTAATTGCATCTCTAAGAAGAGATCACCTCTTGTCGTAAGACCATTAGATCGATTAGGTAATTCGCTTGTAAAGGTGTAACTCAAGCGATGATCACCTCAATGCGCTAGATAGAGTTAAGTCACGACATAATTCTGCTTAGTATCTCACTTCGGATGCCAAGCCTCTTGACTTCCAATCCCAAAGATCCTACCCACATTCATAGAATGCTAGGGTTAGCTGAACGCCTATGCAAGAATGATCTAGGGTTTTACCCTAAGGACCAATGCAAGATTAAGGGTTGGGTTGGGTCAAGAGGACTCCCAAACCCTACATCTTGACCAAAGGTATTCTCGACCAAGGAATACCGTTTGATGAGAAAACTAATCCCGTAAGTCAGATGCGACTCCTATGCAACAAGTTGCAACATCGCATGGTTATGTGTTAAATCACAAAATAGAATTGCCACTCCTTAGAACAAGGTTGGCAAGTCCTAGGTTGAAGTCAAACTATCTTGAGGATGAGTAGTCATCCTGCTACATCACCTTCCCTTGAGGCTGATTTGCCAAGTTAGGGAAGTTGTGTATTGCCTAGCAAGAAATTAACCAATCAAGTTAGGGCGACGAGGTTGCCCAGGATTTACTGTCTTAGTTAAAAGAAACTAAGGGGTTTGTTAATTTGGGTTAACAGGTTATAAACCCTAACCCAAGGATAAAAGGGTAAACAAGCAATGAAACCCTTGGGGATCTTGCCAAGTTGCAATTGATCCCGGATTTAATGCTGGATGCATTCAGAGAGAAGGATTCACACCTTAGTAGTTGGCCAAACAAACGACCACTAGTTTGATTGTATTTGTATAGTTAGGAGCACTATTTGTACTTCTTTGCTCAATGAACTAAAGCTGGAAAAATAATTAATGCTTTAGGTTGAGGGCCTAGAGGGAGAGGCAGCATTAGTTACACCCCACTGTCTGCATGACCCTATCCAAGGGGGTTTTTAGCCGCGCCAGGTACGTGAACCAAACCCACTGCGAGAGGTCTCTCCGTGGGTGCTACTTGGAGTAGGAGGACGCTTGGGTGCCAAGGGGGCTTTGGCCGTAAATCCCTTGCCTCCGGGTCCTACACAAGAGGCTGACGTGACTCGAGATTGGATCTCGAGGTCCGCATACTAGTCTACAGGTGGAAACTTGAAATAGAGATCCCTGAGGATTGCTAGATTGCCTTCGGGCAGATTATGGATTGGCTTCACGCAAATTATGGAATAGCCTATGGGCTGGATTATATGATGTATTCCAAAGATTGATAAATAAGATCAATTGTTGAAAAGGAACTTGTTTGACATTGTTTTCTATGTCAGTGCTTAAGTTATGTGAAGGAATCGGTGAATAATTGGCTAATTAAGGAAGCTGTTTTTGCGTGTCAAACTAAATGTGATAGGTAATTAGATAACTAAAGAAACTTTTCTATCCTACGAAAATTGGCCCGGTAATTAATTAAGGGTCTATCCTACGGAAGGGTGGTCCCGGTTGGCCAGGAACTTTTCTCGAAGGAAATTGACAGCAAGGAATGATGACCTAGAATCTAAGATACTAGAGTCCCGATTTATGCTATTTTAGGGGGAACGGAATGGGACTATGCCTTACGGGTAGAGAGGTTGAGCTTTGCATCCCTCTTGTTTTCCATTATCCTTGAACCAAGTGCAGCATGAATCCGCTTTGACCTTGACATTTCTATGTAAAGTAGTTCGTCTGGGGCTCGACGCTAGCTGCCATTCTAGGAATTTGACCACTAGGAAAACCGTGATTTAGGTTGGTCCTAAGTGGGAACGGCCAGAATGCTTCCGCTTCGTGGTAGACTCGGGAAGACCTAGATCTCAAACCCCGTGACATTCCGTGAGAGTGCCAGGCGGCGCTTTTTGGACTCTCTTCTGATGGGCTGCTAAGACGTGTCCTACAAGTGAACAGGTGGACACGTTACACTTGGTATCAGAGTGAACCAACGAGGAACTAGTATTTACAAGAAAACTTAATGAGAAGAAGTAGAGAAAATGTTGTTGTTAAGAACATTTCCTTACTTACTTATCAATGCTGACTTGCAAAGTCGTGAAGCATGGAACAGATTTTTGGTGTTCCAGGTTATGTTTGTGACTGTGATGCGTGCTTCGACTTATCGACAGAGGCTCGATATGATGAATATCCTAGACCATATCTACAATCCTTCACCCCTGTACGTGGAATGGAGATGGACGGGTGGTGATTCAGGAATTTATTACATAGCTACCCACCAACTTACATACCTTCGGACCAACTTGAAGAGAATCAAGTGGATGGAGGACTTAAAGATCGTGAAGTTGTTCATCTTTATTGAGTCTCACGCCAACACAACCCTACATGTCGATGGTCGAAAGGTTAAGTAGAACAAGTATGTGTACGAGGAAGTGACTCGAGTAAGCCATGTCGATAGAATCAAGGTGTTGGGATGTTATGAGAAGAATGGGTATCAAAGGAAAGGATACCCTAATCTTCCTATGATCTATCGATTCCTAAAAATCCATGACCCCAATCCATATTATTACTCGGTTCCCGTAGCTGAATGTAACACAATTTTGTTCTCCCCAAATTAATGTATCAACTTGCTCTACCATCCCAAGAATAATTGTACTCGAAAGGGCTATGCCCATATGAATGAAATAGACTTTTTTTATAAATGATTGTCTTGACTGTAAATGTTGGTAACGGAGTTAAGTGATTAGGCCACTTGTCTAAAAGCTGAACTAGCAAGTTTTTAACGTAAAGATTTTCAATGCCCATGCACAACCTCAAGTGCAGATTCCTAGTCCGACCCCTACACCAAGCACGGCCGTGATTCAGAGGAAGAAGTTTCTTCTCAAGCAAATCAAGCCACCAGAATTTGATGGCAAGGGAAGGACCGTCCAAACCGATGCCGAGATCTAGATCAAATCCATGGAGGATTATTTCGAAGTAGTAGGTACTAGACCCACCAACCAAGCAATGCTTGCCAAGATGAAGCTTATTGGCAAAGCAAGACTTTGGTGGAAGCAATGGTGCAGGGACCAAGGGATATCAGAAGGGTCAGTTACTTGGGAGAAGCTAAAAAGAGATGTGCGAGGAAGATATCTATCACCTACCTACCGCACGCAGAAGATGAAAGAGTTCTATGAACTAAAGTAGCTTGGTCTATCCCTTGATGCTTATTATTCAAAGTTCGTCTCTCTTTTGAAGTATGCACCACAAATGGATATGACACAATAGGTGTCAAAGTTTTATGCTGAATTAAATCCACCTATAAACACCCGCCTCGAGTCAATGCGCTCAATAGATCTTCAGGACGCACTCATTCAAGCTGCACCCATAATACAGGAGGTTCAGACTAGGCCAAGAAATAACAAGACTTGGTCTTACAAGGATAAAATCAAAGGAGTGTATAGGTCCCAGGCTAAGAGAACGCAAGGCCAAAATCAAGGACAAAGGAAGAAAGCTAGGACCAACAATGTCAATAATTTCGTTCCTACCCAAGGTAATGGCCACAATCTCCATTGCTTCCATTGCAACAAGCCTGGTCATTTCAAAAGGAAATGTCCCAAGCTTAACGGAGGACAATGTCAAGGGCCATTCCAAGGAACCATCCGTGGCCAAGGAGCTACCATCAAGGCCAGAGGAAGAACCGCCAGTGTTGTCGACAAGGAGTTCGGTGATGAAGAAAATCCAACCATGGAAACTAAATTTGAGAGGGCAACAGTCCATGCCGCTCTTCACAAGAAAGGCTCGAATCACCAATTCTCGATGATTCAGACTCCATCAGATTATCAAGGTAAAGGCTTTAGAACCTTAATTGATTGTGGCAGTATACATTCCTTCATTTCACTAGCCTGTGCAAGAAGATTAGGAATAGCCACAAAAGATGCACCTACCTTACTTGTGGAATTAGCAAATGGTCGTGAAGTCACTTGTACCAGGCAAACTGCTAAGGTGGAATTCCTTATGGGAGGAAAGTCGACTTCAGTCAGATTCAGGGTTGTGAACCTAGGTATCCATGAGTGTTTGCTCAGAATGGATTGGCTCAAAACCTAATGATGCCCACATTCACTATGGAAAGGGCTAAGTTTCCTTTCGAAACTCTGAAGGGGAATTGGTCACAACTCAAGGAAAGGTTGGGAAGCCAAAAATTCAACTGGCCAAGGCATCTCGGATAATAAAAGGAGTTAGAAAGGGATTACCTGTCTATTTGATTAAGCTAAATAAGCTAGATCAGAATCAGAAGTCTAGGGAAGAACCTTCATGGCTAAAGGAATACGCAAACATATTTCCTGAAGAGCTGACGGAACTTCCTCCTCAAAGGGAAGTTGATCATGAAATCAAGCTAGCGTGAGGAGCTGCACCAATCGCAAAGAGACCATATAGAATGTCCATCCCGGAAGCAATTGAGCTGAAGGAGCAACTCAAGCAACTGTTAGTCCAAGGCTACATTTGTCCTAGCAGTTCACCATGGTGAGCTCTAATGTTGTTCCAGAAGAATTCAAGGTGTGAAGATCTTCTCCAAGATAGATCTCAGGTCTAGATATTACCATATAAGAATCAAGGAAGAAGATATCCCAAAGACGGCATTCAGCACAAGATATGGGCACTTTGAATTCCTAGTCATGTCATTTGGGCTAAGAAATGCTCCTGCCACCTTCAACAGGCTAATGCACAATATCTTTAGGCCATATCTTGATGACTTCGTACTCATCTTCTTTGACGATACCTTAGTCCACTCCAAACAGGAAGAGGATCATGAACCCCAGATTCGCATTGCTCTTGAAACAATTAGAGCACAAGCTTTATGCTAAGAAGAAGAAGTGTGCATTTTTCAAGTGACAGATTGAATATCTGGTATTCATTGTAACAGCGGAAGGAATTTCAGTGGATTCGGACGTTCTGGAGTGGCCAACACCAACAACTGTCAAAGAAATATGTAGTTTTCTTTGATTGACAGGATGGTACAGGGACTTTATCAAAAACTATGCCTTGATTGCAGCACCTCTAACGGATCTACTGAAGAAGCAAACATCAATTGTATGGTCAACTACTAAACAATCTAGCTTTGACAAACTAAAGCAAAACTTGGCATCAGCACCTATCCTGAAACTCCGCGACCTTAGTAAGGAGTTTGAAGTAATAACTGATGCTAGCTCACTTGCCTTAGGATGTGTGCTTATGCAAGAAGGTCATTCTGTAGCATATTCTTTGAGGAAACTGAAGAGCCATGAGAGAAATTATGCTACCCATGATGTGGAGCTATTAGCTGTCATCCATACTCTCAAGCTTTGGAGACACTACTTGCTGGGTAACAAGTTTACCCTAGTAATGGATCATAAAAATCTTAAATGGATCTTTACCCAAAATGAGCTCAATATGAGGCAACTTCAATGGATTGAAGTGTTTGAGGAATATGATTTTTGAAATCAAATACTGGACTGGAAAGGAGAATGTAGTTGTCGACGCACTCAGTCGCAAGGCATTTCTGAATTCTCTGATTTTACAAGATCCATCAACAGCTAGATCTTTAGCCACAAAGGTATCCATGCCAAACAACCCAATTCTTGAGCTAGCTAAAGAAGAGGCATGTCATGATCCAACTTATCAGTAATTGCTAAGGGAGATCCCCATCAAGGATCAAGACCTGAAGCTATAGGCAAAGTATCAAGAATTCTCTATTAATAGTGGACTTGTCTACTACAAAATGAGATTATGTATACTAGCAAGCCAATCACTTAAGCAGAAGATACTTTGGGAGGCTCACGACTCCCCTTTTTCAGGACATCTTGGGTATGCCAAGACCCTCAGTGCAGTCAGAAAGAGCTATTATTGGGAGAGGCTTAAAGGTGACGTTCTCAAATATGTCACTGAATGTTTGTCTTGTCAACGCATTAAGGCGGAACATGTCAAAATGCCAGGGAAATTACAACCACTTGACATTCCCCTCAGGGAGGGAGGGGGTAAGGTGGAAAGTAAAACATGTCTCGAACCTCAACCAATGTTTAAAGGAGTAAAACCCAACTTATGATCGAGGAAAAGTGTCATAATATCTTTTGGATTGCGTGGACTACTTGAAGCCAAAGTTTTTATTTTGTACTTAAGCATTTCACCTCTTCATAGCTTACGGTCATTATTTGCTTATTGTTTTGCAAGAGTTATCTTGAGAAAACTAATGGTGAGTTGTTGTATTGTGATAGAAACCTATGATGACAGGCCAAGACAAAGGCAAACTTCCATTCACAAATGAATAATAGGCAAATTACGGTGGCCTAATGACGGAGATCAGAGTCTTCAATCAATTCAAGTTTAGAAACATCATAAACTTGGATGACCTGGTTATGGAAAAACTAGTCGTAAAGCAGCTTATTGACTCATCAGTATGGACTTTGTTGTTGGCTTGCCCCAAGCTCGAGGAGGATACAACTCTATTATGGTTGTGGTGGATATGCTCACCAAGGTTGCACATCTTATTCCTACATGGGAATTCAGACTGCATGGGTTGCCCAGAAGAATCATTAGTGATCGTGATTCTCTCTTCACATCACACTTCTCGAGGGCTATCTTTGAAACCATTGGGACTCAACTCTTTTTCAGTACAACTTACCATCCATCCCCAAACCGATGGTCAAACGGAGCGAATCAACCAAGTCATTGAGGATATGCTAAGGGCACATTGTTGCCGTGAACCCAAAAAGTGAATTCAATATTTGCCACTGGTTGAGTTTGCCTACAATGCTTCCTACCAACAAAGCATTCAGATGACCCCTTTTCAAGCATTGTATGGGCACGACTGTCGTAGTCCTTTGAACTTTTCGGATCCAACCTTAAGGATTGAAGCCTCAAAGCAGATGCTGGAAGATATGGATGACCAAATCAAGTCAATAAGACAGGACATCCAAGCCGCTAAGGACAGACAAAAGGCTTACGTGGACTTGAAACGTCAAGATAGATCCTTCGTTGAAGGAGATATGGTCTTCATTCGTGTACGTCCAAAGAAGAGTTCCCTATCCTTGGGTGAATGCAAAAAGCTAAGTCCAAGGTATTGTGGACCCTACAAGATTCTCAAGTGCCTAGGGCCTAGTGCTTACAGATTGCAACTCCCTGAGAACCTAAAGGTTCATAAGGTATTCCATATCAGCCTACTGAAAAAGTATGTACCTAACCCTAGTCATGTGCTTGATGATCAACAAGTTGTAATGCCTAGCCAAGGAGTCCTTGAGCTATGGCATGACAGGATCTTAGATGTTAGTGAGAGGCATTGGAGATCCAGAACCTTGAGAGAATACCTCATCCAATGGAAAGATTATCCCAAAGAGGATGCCATTTGGATGGATGAAAGTACTCTCAACCAACAATACCCCCAATTCTTCTCTAGATGAGGACATCTCGATTCCTCTAAGAGGGAGAGAATGTAATATTTCTGCATGAAATATTAAATGACACTAAACCCCCACACACCCAGCACAAAAATGCAACCCAAAGTAATCTCCCACATGTAAAATGTTGGTGGTTAGGTGCTACCCCGCATGCGCGTCAATAAACTCCAGCCGTGTTGTGCAAAAGAGGCTGAGGCTAAAAACTCATAAAGCCCACACACGAACACCCTCCACGGGGAAAAAAAAGGGGAACATGATTAAAGTTGTGGCAATTTTTTTTTATTAATAACCCCTCCCCCTCAGTCGATGCATGGCAGGGGAGAGGAGTGTGAGAGCGAGTGAAGCTAGATTGGTGGAGTGCATGAGGGAGGGAGGAGGCATGAGAAGCCACGTGGGTGGCTATCTTCCCCCCCCTATCTATACGACATCCCCCCTAGAGCTTGGGAGGGAGGTAAGAAGAAAGTGAGAAAGAGAGGCTGCCGTGCTGCCTGCCTGTGGAACCAGGCCGACGCCATCTACTGCTGCCACGCTGGCCTACTGTCGCCTGCGCCATCCCGTCCCCCATCATCATTATCATCACCATCCTCATCATCGGCATCCTCATCCTCCCATTTATCTCCTTTCTCTCTCCACGTAAGCTTCTATTCAGAAGCATAAAAGCTTCATAAAAGTCCCCATAGCCCCTATTCACCCGTGCCTTCAAAACCGTGACTGTAAGGCCGTGTCCTATGCGATGGAGAAGATATCGGGAAGAAAGGGATTCATAATGCATAAAGAACACAATAGGAGTTGTTGAACCGGAATTTGACTAATCAATGGCTCCCAAGAAAATGGCGAGAGGCGCTCGCGCGGGAGTTTCTACCCCAAGCACACGTGTGGACAATACCTCAAACCTCAATGCCCAGGTTCTTAGAAATTGATTTCGCATGAAAAGAATGCATTTAGGTATGTCTTTAATTCACATAGTCGAGTTAATACCTTTGGAAATTTTATATGCAATTATCCATTCATTTACGAAGTTAGCGCATGTCGTGCCTTTGAAAAATGCTTGCACTTCCAAGTTGCAATCCCAAACATATATTGCATAGGTTAAAAGGAGGATTTGTCTAAATGCATCCTTGATCTCCTCGTGAAAAAAGAAACAACTCATAATGCATTTAGATAGTAACCTTCTAGTTGTGGATTCGTATGAGATAATCGTTATCATCCATTGGATATGTTGTCCAAGTAGTTGCATTGCATAAAAGGGGATTTATGTACCCTGCAAATTGCATGCGGTGAAAATTACATCCTAAGTTGGGGTTAAGTGTCGAAGGACGAATTAAATCAATAATGGTCTCATGGTATTCGTTCATGCACGGAATCTTTCCATCAAAGTTTGTATTTAGAAAGGATGCATTTTTCATATTAAAGCTTGAATTCAATGCATTAGGCGAAGGCTTTATAAGCATAGTTCTTGTTGAAATTCAACGTAGGCTTTATACGAGATAGCCCTAAATTGTCAATCTTTATAATTTAGGCAAAGAAAAGAAATGGTCATTGTAAATCTCATAGTTGCATAGAAGGAGAAAGTCCACGAACCGCATATTTGCATGGAATGTTGCATTTTGAAATTATTTACGTCTTTTTACGAAAAAGTAATTGCATCTCTAAGAAGAGATCACCTCATGTCGCAAGACCATTAGATCGATTAGGTAATTTGCTTGTAAAGGTATAACTCAAGCGATAATCACCTCAATGCACTAGATAGAGTTAAGTCGCGATAAAATTCTGCTTAGTTTCGCACTTAGGATGCCAAGCCAAGACTTCCAATCCCAAAGATCCTACCCACATTCATAGAATGCTAGGGTTAGCTAAACGCCTATGCAAGAATGATCTAGGGTTTTACCCTAAGGACCAATTAGCCAAAGACTAGACCTCCGTATGGATTTAAAAACCCCAGGGCCAAATGTTGTCGGCCTAGTAAGATTAAGGGTTGGGTTGGGTCAAGAGGACTCCCAAACCCTACATCTTGACCAAAGGTATTCTCGACCAAGGAATACCATTTGATGAGAAAACTAATCTCGTAAGTCAGATGCGACTCCTATGCAACAAGTTGCAATGTCGCATGGTTCTGTGTTAAACCACAAAATAGAATTGCCACTCCTTAGAACGAGGTTGGCAAGTCCTAGGTTGAAGTCAAACTATCTTGAGGATGAGTAGTCATCCTGCTACATCACCTTCCCTTGAGGCCGATTTACCAAGTTAGGGAAGTTGTGTATTGCCTAGCAAGAAATTGACCAATCAAGTTAGGGCGATGAGGTTTCTCAAGATTTACTGTCTTAGTTTAAGGAACCTAAGGGGTTTGTAAATTTGGGTTAATAGGGTATAAACCCTAACCCAAGGATAAAAGGGTAAACAAGCAACGAAACCCTTAGGGATCTTGCCAAGTCACAATTGATCCCGGATCGAATGCTGGATTCACACCTTAGGAGTTGGCCAGACAAACGACCACTAGTTTGATTGTGTTTATACAGTTAGGAGCACTGTTTGTACTTCTTTGCTCAATGAACTAAAGCTGGAAAAATAATTAATGCTTCAGGTTGAAGTCCTGGAGGGAGAGGCAGCATCAATTACCCCTGACTGTCTACCTAACCCTATCCAAGGGGGTTGTTAGCCGCGCCGGGTACATGGACCAAACCTGCCGCCGTGAGAGGTCTCTCCGTGGGTTCTACTTGGAGCAAGAGGATGCTTGGGTGCTAGGGGGGGCTCTGGCTATAAATCCCTTGCCTCCGGGTCCTGCACAAGAGGCTGATGTGACTCGAGATTGGATCTCAAGGCCCGCATACTAGTCTACAGGCGGAAACTTGGAATAGCGATCCCTGAGGATTGCTGGATTGCCTTCAGGCGGATTATGAAATAGCCTATAGGCTGGATTATATGATGTATTTCAAAGACTGATAAATAAGATCAATTGTTGAAAAGGAACTTGTTTGACATTTGTTTTCTATGTTAATGCTTAAGTTACGTGAAGGAATCGGTGAATAGTTGGCTAATTAAGGAAGTTGTTTTTGCGTGTCAAACTAAATGTGATAGGTAATTAGATAACTAAAGAAACCCTGAGGAAAGTGCCGTGGATGCGTCCTACGAAAGGGTGGTCCCGGTTGGTCGAGAACTTTTCTCGAAGGAAATTGACAACAAGGAACGATGACCTAGAATCTAGGATACTAGTGTCCCGATTTATGCTATTTTAGGGAATAGAATGGGACTATGCCTTACGCGAAGAGAGGTCGACCTTTGCATTCCTCTTGTTTCCCATTCTCCTTGAACCAAGTGCAGCATGAATCCGCTTCAACCCTAATGTTTCTGCGTAAAGTAGTTCATCTGGGGTTCGATGCTAGCTACCATTCTAGGAATTTGACTACTAGGGAAATCCTGATTCAGGTCGGTCCTAAGCGGGAACGGCCGAAATGCTTCCGCTTCATGGTAGACTCGGGAAGACCTAGATCTCAAACCCCATGACATTCCGTGGGAGTACCGGGCAGCGCTTTCCGGACTCTCTTCTTGATGGGCTGCTAAGACGTGTCCTACAAGTGAACAGGTGGAAACGTTACATCTATACTTTTTTCCACAAAAAGACATATAGCTTACTAACTTTAGTCTACAAAATAAGAAACTTTCTCTACTAATCTACTAAATAATATATCTAATGTACATATTAATCTACTATATACGAAACCTAATATACTCACTTTCTTACTAATCTACTAAGTAAATATCCTTGTAATGTATTTTTCTACTAACTTCCTACTTTCATTAGTACAATCTTTATACCATCTAATTTTACTCTTCTTGCATACTTATATACCAAAATATCACCACAAGGAAATGAAGACATATGGATGGCCATTTTCGATGAAAATTAGCAATGTTGCTACTTGCGAGGGAAATATCAATGTCGTTTTAGGGAGGAACAAAGGGCCAAAAACCCAAGCATGGCATTTTGAGGGCAACAAAAAAAAAAACAAGTGACATGGAAAGGGAAATAGTTTGAAGCTTTATGAGAGTGAGAGAGGGAGGGAGAGGAAGAGGGAGAGAGAGACCAGTAGACCACTGCTACCACCAAGGCCATTCGCAAAGGCAAGAGGAGAGAAGGATGAAGGAGAAAAGGGAGGGAAATCGCGAAAGCAAATGGTTTCGTCTTCGAGCCCTTTAGATAAGTGCATTGTTTCTCTTCTCTTTTTTTGTGTGTTTTCTTCTCTTCTCTTTATCTTCTTATTTGTAAAGAGATGCATTGAGAGAGGGAGAGAGAGATGGAGAAATAGAAAAAGAAAATAACGTAGAGAAAAAAAGGAAAGAAGAGAGAAATAAAGAGGAAAGAGAGGGAGAGAGAGAAATATAGAGAGAGGGAGGGAAATAAAGAGAGGGGAGGGAGGGAGAGAAAAAAGAGGAGAAGAGAGACAGAGAGAAAGGGGTGGGGGAGAGAGAAACAAAGATGTAGAGAGAGGGGGAAAGAGAGAAAAATAGAGAGATGGAGGGATGGAAAGAAAGAAGTAGAATCAAAGAGATGGGGGGGAAGAAACATAAATATAAAGGGGAGAGACAAAAATAAAGAAATGGAGGGATGGAGAAAAATTAATAAAAATAAAGAAATAAAAATTTAAAAAAATAAAGAGAGGGAGGAGGGGAGAGAAATAAAGAGAGGGGAGGAAGAGAGAAACAAACATTCTAGGAAAGAGAGAAAAAGAGAGAGATAAAGATAGGAAGGGAGAGAGAGAAATAGAGAGAGGGAGGGAGAGAAACAAAGAGAGAATGGGAAAACTAAAGATGTGAAAGGAGGAAGAGGAAGAGAGAGGAAAATAAAGAGAGGATGAGAGAAATAAAGAAAGAAGAGGAGAGAGAGAGAGAGAGAAAGAAAGATAAATAAAGAGAGAGAGAAACAAGAAAAGAGAAGAGGAAGAGAAAGAAATTTCAAAAAAAGGAAAAATCAAAATTTTTTTAAAAAGGAGAGAAACAATGAATGAGGGGAGAAGAGAGAGAGAGATGTATTGTCTGTTATGACATAGAGAAAATCGACCACAATGAGAGCTATGGCATTCAATCGAGGGGCATATCTCAATCAATGTATCCCATGTTTGTGCACTCAATGAAATCTTGCAATTTGAAGAAAATGCCCCTTGTCTATATAGACCACGTGCAACGCTTCAGCAAGTTCTAATAAAAAACCATTGATCAAGCACTCTCTTTGAGTTAATATTGAGTAAAAGTGTGCATCGTTCATGCTTTGCAATCAAATCATATTTGAAAAAAAAATCAATAATAAATACTAAATATGTCCCATAAATATCTATAGAGAGGTACCGATCCATCTTAAGCAATGCACCTATTATGTACCACAAGACCATTTCATGGCTTTATAGTGAAAGGAGCACGCAAGGCAATAAACCTATTAGAGGGCACTTTGTCAACTCTGCTCTTGACACATTAGAAGACATGGAGGCATATTTGGACCTTCCTCAAATATTGGAGCTTGAGATGGAGGCTATGATCGATGCATTACTACCCATGGTTGTCAAGATTGTGGGAGAGAAGGAAGGAGTCTCACTTGTAGCTTTCTCACTTACACAATGAGGGAATACACACAAAGGTGGAGGCTGAAAACAGTTTTCCTATTCTTAGTTGTGTAAGCCAAAAAGAACTCAAGTACAAAGAAATAGAAGAACCCTATATATATGGGTTTCAAACCAAACTCAACTAACTAAGGTGGCATACTAACTGAGCCACGAACTAGAGTAGATAAGGATAGCTATCATCTAGCTATTATTCATGGGCGGTGTACCAACCGCATCTGCAGCTAACAAGTCGCTGACATAAATGCACAATGGTCACCCTGGCATATCACGAGTGGAGCTTGATATCTCAACACTCCCCCTCGAGCTCAATCCCAATTCCTGCACACCAAGCAGGTCTCTGAACTTGCGCAGCTTCTCTGCGCCCAATGCCTTCCTAAATATATCAGCTACATGATCCTCTGTGCTGACATAAACTAGATCAATAAGACCTAGTAAAACCCTCTCCCGCACATAGTGATAATGCACCTCAATGTGATTTGTTCTAGCATGATAGACTAGGCTATTTTCCAAGTGTATACTACTCATGTTGTCACAATAAATGACAACTGGCCCATCTGTAGGCTGATGCATATCATAAAGTAGCTTATGCAACCAAGCTACCTCACATGCAGCCATTGTTGCGCCCCTGTACTCAGCCTCTGTGCTCGACAAGGCAACTGTAGGTTGTTTCTTGCTGCTCCAAGTGACTGCAGCACTCCCCAAAGAGAACACATATCCACTGGTAGATGGTCTATCAGAAATACTACTAGCTCAATCAACATCAGTGTATCCATGCAACTGTATTTGAACCCCAATCTCATAAAGTAGTCCATACTACAATGTGGACTTCACATACCTGAGTATGCGTCTAGCCGCATCCAAATGCGGTGTCCTTGGAGCTTGCATAAACTGACTTACCAATCCAACAGTATAGCTCAAATCTGTTCTGGTAATAGTCATATAAATCAAACTTCCTACTATGCGTGTGTACATAGTAGGGTCTTCCAGAAGCTCACCTGCATCTGCGCTCAGCTTCACATTCTGCTCCAAAGGAACTGAAATAGGCTTACAGCTTGTCATCCCATATTTGGACAGCATGTCTAATCCATACTGCCTCTGCAAGAGCCGTATCCCACTTGGTGATCTAATCACCTCAATGCCCAAGAAATAACGCAGCTCTCCCAAATACTTCATCTCAAACTTCTGCTTCAATAGCATTTTCACGTGAAGGATATCTTCATCACTATCACTTGTCATAATCAAATCATCAACATAAATGACAAGTAGCATAATACCTTTCTCTGTTTTTCTCACATAAAGTGAGAAATCTGCCTTGGAAATCTGAAAGCCAATAGTGACAAGATACTGTCCTATCTTGTCAGACCATGCTCTAGGTGCTTGCTTCAAGCCATACAAGGCTTTCTTCAACCTGCAAACAAACTCAGGATGAACAGCATGTACATAACCTGGTGGCTGCTCCATATAGACCTCTTCTTGCAAATCACCATGAAAGAAGGCATTCTTTACATCCATCTGATGTAAAGACCATCCCTTTGATGCAGCCATAGAAATGACTGCTCTTATGGTTGCCATCCTTGCAATCGGACTGAATGTTTCTTCATAATCAATGCCATATGTTTGTGCATACCCCTTGACTACTAATCTTGCCTTGTATCTATTCACAGAACCATCTGCATTGTGTTTCACCTTATAAACCCACTTACAACCAATTGCATTCTTATCTTTAGGCAAAGGTACCAATTCCCATGTAGCATTTGCTTCCAAGGCATCCATTTCTTTATCCATGGCTTTCTCCCATTTTTCTTTTCCTATGGCTTGCTCAAAAGAATTGGGTTCTGGTTCTTATATCACTTTGACCATGTAGGCATAGTGAATGGCTGTAAATCCATCATATTTTAACCTATCCACAGGATACCTAGCTTTGATAGTCCTGCGCAAAGTAGGTTCACTCCCAGGTGCTCTCAAAACATCCCTGGTATTCCTTACTCCAGGTGTAACAATAGAAGGAATATCCAACTCATCATCAATGCTCTGTTCTGAGCCACTAGATTCACCATCCACATAAGAGTGACCTGCATTCACATCAAACATGGGCTGATCTACCTTCTCTTTTCCTTTTCATGAAACCTGCATACCATTATTTGCATTGTTTTGAGGAGATTCTACTGATCTCAATCTGCTTGTCCATGGCGAAGAATGTGAACCACTGTTAGAGGACACTCCAGTTCCACTAATATTTTGTGACTACTGCTGTGAATTTTGTGCAGCATTACCATTTTGTGCATCTACATCATCAATCACATTTAGTGGTTTATACCAGCTACTCATCTCATAAAAAACAACATCTCTGCTCACTGTAAACTTACGAGTAGAAGGGTTATAGCATCTATACCCTTTCTGCTGGGTGGCAGAGAGTAACCAATAAAGATGCACTTCTCAGCTTTTGGATCCAACTTGGATCTCAACTCATCTGGCACATGAACATAGGCAATGCAACCAAAAATCTTCAAATGAGAAATATCTGGTTTCCTACCAATATACCTCTCCTCTGGAGTCATGCCATGTATTGCTGCAGTGGGCGTCCTATTCATTATGTAGACTGCTGTAGCAACTGCCTCAGCCCGGTAAAAATCTGGTAGGTCTTTTTTATTGAGCATGGCATGAGATACCTCTCCAATATGCCTGTTTTTTCTTTTTGCAATTCCATTTTGCTATGGGGTATGACTACATTAATATTGCTGCTTTATGCCATTCTCCTGCAAGAACCTTGCAAACTCATTTGAGAGGTACTCTCCCCCTCCATCTAACCTTAGGCATTTTATTTGCACGCCTGTTTCTTTTTCAACCATAGCTTTAAGAGTTTTGAAATGCCAAAAACTTCACTTTTCTTTTTCATAAAATACACCCAAACTTTTCTGCTATAGTCATCAATAAAAGTGACAAAATAATGACAGCCTCCAATAGATGCAGCTTTAGTAGTCCACACATTAGAGTGGATTAATTCCAATGGCTTCTTACTCTCTTGAACATATCTAGGAAATGGTTTCCTTGCCTGTTTTCCAAATTGACAGGCTTCACATACCTTATGCATTTCTGCAACCTTGAATTTAGGCAATCCTGCAACAATATTTTGGGCTTGCATTGATTTAAGTCGATGTACATTAACATGACCAATGTGTTTATGCCAGATATCAATATCTGCAACTACACCGGTCCCATATGCAAACATTGCTGCACTCAATTCAAGCGTGTCTGCATCCAACGTAAACATTCTGCCCTTCTTCTTTCCTTTTGCTATCAAGCGACCTTTATTTTTCATATCCTCAACAAAGCATCCATGAGAATTAAATCTGACGTGCAAGCCCTGCTCAACCATTTGACCAATAGAAACCAGGTTCTTGGTGATATTTGGGACATGAAATACATCCGACATGTATTTCTTTTTCCCATCCTGCATAGACAAATGAATTTTCCAATCTGCACAATAGGATGTGCAGTATCATCACCAGTCTCCACAAATCCTAGTTTTTCCATTTTCCTTGCATCCTGCATCCATTCTGCATGACCTGTCATGTGGTTTAATGCACCTGAGTCAACATATACCACATCGTTGCTTTCTTCTGCACTTTTCATAGAATTGGTCATGTGCTGCACCATAAACAAATGCTCATTTCTGTCATCACCCTGTCTACTAGAAGATGCATAATTCCCTTGTTGCAATTTTCCATTCATGATGTCATTTTACTTTTTATAGCAGTCTTTAGCTATATGACCCATTTTACCACAGTAGCATTCAACATTGTTGTTTGCATTTTGGACTCTTTGCCATCCACCACGACCTCTTTGGCTCCCCCTGCCTTTAGAGTTACCACATCCTCCTCCATAGGACTGGTTTTCTTGAGGTTGCTGCATATTTTGATTTCTACCACGGCCTCCAGATCGGCCTCCTCTACCTCTACCTCTACCTCTTCCAACATTTAAGTAGAAGACAGCTTCTTTTGAAGTTCCTCCTGAAGAAGATGCACCACCATTTCTCTGCTCCTCAGAAATTAGAAGAGCAATCAACTCCTCAAAATCAGGAAATCTTTCATGGACGGAAATCGATGTTTGAAACTGTGCATAATCCTTTCCTAGACCATTCAAGGTCACAGAAACTAAATCATCATCTTCCACTGGCGACCCAATGGAAGCAAGTGCATCTGCAATCTTCTTCACCTTCATGTGGTAGTCATTGATGCTCATACTTTCTCTTTGCACATTGTGCAACTCTTTCTTGAGCTGCATTTTCCTGGCTTACGTATTTGTGCTATACATTTTTGACAAAGTATCCCATGCCTCCTTTGGCGTACTTGCATCCTGAATATGCACAATCATAGAGTCTGAAATAATAATAGACAGCCAATACATAACTTTTCTGGCTCTCTCATGCCATCCTTTAAATGCCTCCATTTGTTGTTGATTGGGTACATTAGGAAGAACTGGTTCTTCTTCATTTCCTGCAACGAATTTCCAATATCCTTTTCCCATAAGGAAATTCGTCATTCTAAACTTCCATGCTTGGAAGTTGTTCTTGTCAAGCTTTGCAGTGACAATCTGTGAAAGAGAATCAGACACCATTACAGAACACTGCAAAAAATTCTGTCACTGCAAAAAACACAGCTTCAGCCTCACAAGGGCAAATCTGCAAAACTGACGAAAGTGGTATTTGACCACACAGTCACTTCCTAGTGACGATTTTGCATCAACAGGAAATAAGGATGATTTTGTAACTCCCAATATCTCTGCGCACAGGCATACGATGCAATTTCTATGGTAACTTTTCACTGACCTGTAGAACAGTTGTCGCACAGCAAAAAACAGGGCCTTTTCTTGAGTGCATGCGGAAAACTTCCACCTCCAAAACAGGCCCCAAATTGGCCTTGAATCAAAAAAATAGGGCAACCAAGGGCTAAAGCCATATCCCACAGCATATATTGCCCTCTTGCTACACCAGGAAGGGCATCTCAATCTGAGACAATGCACTCTTGCACTTACCGGCTGTGCTCCCTGCAGAGACATGCTCCCAAACTCGAAAAATGAAAGCAACACTAGTCCTCTTACCAGAATACTGCGAACTTGGTTTGCTTTCTTGAGCTCCTTACCACGAACTAGGCTCTGATACCATGTCAAGATTGTGGGAGAGAAGGAAGGAGTCTCACTTGCAGCTTTATCACTTACACAATGGGGAAATACACACAAAAGGTGGAGGCTGAAAACAGTTTTCCTCTTCTTAGTTGTGTAAGCCAAAAAGAACTCAAGTACAAAGAAATAGAAGAACCCTATATATATGGGTTTCAAACCAAACTCAACTAACTAAGGTGGCATACTAACTGAGCCACAAACTAGAGTAAATAAGGATAGCTGTCATCTAGCTATTATTCATGGGCAGTGTACCAACCGCATCTGCAGCTAACAAGTCGGTGACATAAATACACAACGGTCACCTTGGCATATCATGAGTGGAGCTCGATATCTCAACAATGGTAAGGGGTCATCTGATCCATTAAGAGAGGAGGTCTCCAAAACATTATACAATAGGTGATGGATATCTCACTTAAGGATTCTTCTTGCATTCCTAAGTATATAGGCAAAGTATGGATGGAGTGGTGCAAGTGTGATCGCATTTTTCAAGTATGCACTGCACCCCTTTGTCCTAATGCATAAATAAAAATAACTTTTTATTTTTCAAAAAGTGTTTGGATTTTTTTCAAGCTACTAAAATGTCACATACTGCCATATGGAAACATGATGCCCGAGTCCCATGATGATGTGCGACAAGTGTTGAAAAAGCTTGACATGGATTATAACAACATTCATACATGTGCACTTTTGAAGAGAGTACAAGTCCATCGAAACATGTCCAAAGTGTGATACTCATAGGTATTGACAAGACCTATAGGAACAAATTGTCTCTCAAAAGGTTCTTAGATACTTTCCACTTATACCATAGATCTGTCACATGTTTCACATAGTAGGCATAGCGAGTTTGATAAAGTGACCTGTACAAAATAGGTCCACATATGAAATCTAGTGAATATCAATAGACTTGAGAGCATGGGGTCACATTGGGTCCACTTTTCCAAGCTTTGCCAAAGAACCAAGAAATCTCTAGCTCGGTTTTACTATGGATGGCATGAATCCATTTGGACTTCACTCGACCTCTTCCAGTGTGTGGCCAATATCTCACCATGTCTTTCTACGAAGAAGAGACACCTAATTCTCAGCTTGCTCATTTCTAGGTGGTCAAAAATATGGACATAATTCTCCATCCATTAGTTGATGATCTCAAGAATTTCTGGGAGGAGGGGATTACCTTGAAAGACATAAGCAAGCATATTGGGAGGCAAATTGTTAACATACGAGGCATTCTTAAGTGAACCATGTGCAATTTTCTAGGATTCAATGAGTGATCAATTATGTTTGTTTTCATTCTTATTGTTGGCATCTCACATGGCTCATTTATGCTTGCATTGACTAGGTATAGATATTGTGATAGGCCAAGTCACATTGGGTTATCATGCATGTCCATTATGTAGACCAAAGTTGGACTCTCAAAGGTCATAGATCATAAAGAAGATGACCTTATTAAGGGCACATGGTGTTCTTGTCGAAGGACCATGGGTTGAGAGTAGGATTCCTTGAACGATCTCCCACACAAATGAATACCCAAAGCTAGTATGAGTGGAATATGGTCCTCAAAGAGTCACTTCCAAGTGAAATGCAATGGTTTCCAGTCTTGTATGAGTTGCCATATTGGACCCATTTAGAGATTAACCATTTGTTGGATCCCATGCATATTTTCACGAATGTTGGCAACTTTATGTGGGACCAAATCACGAGAATGAGAGACATCCTAAGGGCACGAATGGATTTGAACAAGGTAGGAAAAATGGAGATGCTTTGGTGTTGCAGCAAACAAGCTCTGATGGTTATGTGAAAGTACCTCCTACTCCTTGGGTCCTATCCAATAAAGACGAGCACAAGGTGAAGCAAATTATCAAATCTATTTGCACATTGATAGGTACAATGTATTCTCTCAAGTTTACATTTTCTAAAGACAACCAACTGACATGACTAAAATCCCATGATTGGCACAAGATATGCCAAGTTTGTCCTGTCATTGGTAGTAAGACCATCTCGTACATCATTATATTGAGTCGATCAATAGCTTTAAATGCATTGATTTTCTAGCAATTCATACTACTGATTACAATCACAGGGTGTCTCACATCGAAAAAATTATAAATGATCAAATTTAGTGTAGTGGATCTCACAGAAGGAGATCAAGATATCATCCATTGAGTCCACAAGGTAAGGAGCAGTGGAGATAGTTTGTCTCTTTGAAAATAACTTACCCATGAGTATGATTACAATATAGGCTCACCTCTTAGTGCATCTTGTGGACAAAGTGGAGATTGCAGGATCAGTCCATACCAAATGGATGTTCTTCTTAAAGCAATTCATGAAAATTGTGGAAGGCTTTGTGCAATAATAGGCTAATCCCAATTTGGCTATTATTGAAGGCTTTGGTGTATATTTTAGAGTGGCTACCGATGATGGATACATATAATAGGATGCTATGGATGCTGAAGGACAACAATCAACTAACAAGAGATGTGGTGGTGGAAAATGGAACAAAAAGGAGAAAGGATGGCACCATGGAGGAGAAAGTGAATGGTTTTTGCACGCTACACCATGGATCTATGGAGAAGTGGCTCGATAAATATGAGCAGACCGAAAGAGAATGCAAGGTAGCATGATCAAAATATCAACATAATTCATGCCAACGGCTAGTATAGTATTCCAAGGGTTTGGAGGAGATGCTATGGCTCATGTCTATCAGATGGTTGCATGATGCCTTGATTGACACTTTATGCCAAGGGGTGGAAGTATCTAGGGAGGAGGTAGAGCTCTCAAGGGGAGGCAGCCCAAAGGTAATCACATGTTGTCCTTGTTGTATCTAGCAATTATAATCAACAAATAACCTAGACATTTCAATGTACAATACAAAATATACAGTATGACATGGTCACATGGGTAACATTTTGGAGTTGAGCACATTGACAAAATGTGCTCCATGATTAACTATAGGATCATGGTGAAGTTTGAGGAAGAAATTTGATGGCATGCCATGGATTTGAACATTATAATGCATTTGATGGAGTATTTTGGCAACCTACAAAGTGTTTTTTTAGTAGATTATTGTAGCTTCTCTATGATCATTTTTTATATACAATGGTTTAAAGTAGTATTGGAAGGAACAGGTGCAGCTGTTCAGTAAGGACCCTCTAGGTTCTCGAAGGTAGAATCTGTGAAAAGATGGAATGATGTGTGTGACACGTTTGTCTTGCCAAATCATTGTGAACAAGTAATCTTCTACCCAAAGCAATGACAACCTTGTTCTTGCAATAAGCTATCATGACATATTATTGAATCAGTAATCTTCTAACTAAACCCAAGACAACCTCATTGGTGATATATTGTGCCATCAATGTCCCAAAGTTCTCAAGTATATGATGAAAGAAATATTCCTAGTATTTTCAATGAGAGCATGTAGGTAGAGGAGTCACTATTATAAGGAATGGAGGAGAAGAATGGCTTGCACAGTGCATATGAGACAACCAAGGGCAATGTAGGCAAAGAGTTTGGAGTACAAGAATACTTCAAGAATAAAGTAGACTCCTCTTTCTTTGGAACCTATGCATAGACTTTCCAGTTTATGGCGAGCTATGCCAAGAGCTTGTCATGGAGCTATAGGATTGGTCATATTTGTGTTCACTTGTAAAATGTATTGTCTATTTTCTTTTATCTATATTTTGTCACGAATGTTTTAACTAACATCCTTCTTTGCAAATATATATTATCATGGTTTGCCTTCACCCTTATAATATTGATTATATTAACATGTTTAATTTGGTTGTGCAGGTCACCATAGATGATCCATAGAGCAAGATGAGTCGAGGGATGAAAAATGAGAAGCTATAGGAGATCTTCATACGTATGTCTTTGGATCACATGGTACACTTTAGATATATAGAATACCAGGAGTTGTCTCAATCTCATCTAGTTATTTAATGCATCCCATCTTGACACACTCCAACACATCAATCTCTAGCAAGTGGAGTTGATGTAGCTAGCCAAAAAGGGGGGTTCAATGACTCCTCCCTCAATTAGTGGAGATGGTGTATATGGGGAGTGTCTCAGAGAGCCACATACTTTATCTCATCCTCAATCTAGGGGTGGTTCTAGAGGGTGTTGTGGAGATACTAATGTTGTAACCTCGTGATCAGCTTGCTACTCCTTATTCCTACACTAGTTTTAGGGAGGGTGGCTCAAGTGGATGTTGTGGAGACACCAACATAGTATCTCCATCCCATCAATCGAGTGAACACTTATCATCTCCAAGATTTGCTACATCTATAGGGACATCTACTCCCTAACTCTAGGTTTCTCTCAGCCATCTATACATTAGAAAAATAAATATCTTTTGATGATGCCCAAGAGCATAGTCACAGATGGAAGAGGGCCTATATCAGAGCCACCCCACAAAAATATAGATATTTAGTGGATGAGAAAAGCAGTACTGTGATCATGAATGTTGAGGGAAGGAGAGTCATGACACGCATGAGGGAGTTGTGACACGCATGAGGGAGTGATCACATCCTTACATGAGCATTTCTTAGTATCTATTATGCATGATCGGTTCTCCATTAGATGGATGATGGACTGTATGCATAGGTATATGTCACATAGATAGTCAAATGCACACAAGGCAATCAAGAGAGATGCTTCAAAGTATGGTGGTTGGATGCAGAGAATTAGCAAAGACTTAAGGAGGAGGTTGCAGATTCTCCAAGACAATGGTGGCAGTAGCATGAGGCAATGAGGGTACAATTGGAGGTGAGGATTATGCATCATCTTGATATTGGGGTAGACACAAAACTTATTTGAAGGATTTCATAAGTTTTCTTTTGGTTATGTTCACTTTCTTATTTGGTGTAGTACTTGTACTAATAATCTTATTTCTTACTAGAGCCCCAAGAGAGACACCAAGAAAGTAGGGAATCTACTGCAATAAAATCTATTTTCTATAATCAACAAGCATGTTTCTCATAGTTTAATCAACCACAAGAAGAAAAACAATACCAATCTTCTCAAATCTTCATGCAACATCATAGAGCCATTCTCCCACAGATTTATCACAATAGAACTCCAACACATTCTTCATATTCTTCATCAAAAACATCAAATAACCACAATGACACAAAATAAAGATCAACTTTGAGTGGAAGTTGGTCAATTGCTTTCTTGGCAATTCATTACTACCCTTGCTTCACAAATCAATCTTCAAGGAAGAGTGTTGAAGCAGGACAACTACTCAATTTCTAGAAAATTAGACTTGTAATTAGAACTCTCAAACTTGGTCTAAGGTGTAGCACTACTATTTTGTGATTTAGACACAAGAGCATATGACGTTACAGCTTGTTGCACGAGATAGGTGGCAACACCTAACTTGTGGGATTGTTTTTCTCATCACACGGTATTCCTTGATCAAGAATACCTTTGAACAAGATGTAGGGCTTGGGAGCCATATTGACCCAATCCAAAACCCTAACCCTACTAGGCCGATAAATGTCTTGACCCTAGGGTCCCTAAATTCCTTGCGGAGGTCTAGCATTTGGTCAACTAATTCTTAGGGTGAGATCCCTAGATTATTCTTGCATGGGCGATTAGATAGTCTTAACATTTCGAGAATATGGTAGGACCTTTGAGATTGGAAATATTAAATCGGCATCCCAAGTGCAATACTAGGTAGAAATTTAGCATAACTTAACCTAACCAAGCACATTGAGGTGTTTGTCATATGCTAACTATTCATGCCTTTATGAATCTCATGTGAGTTACACGATTACATTCGATCTACCTAATTAATATAATTGTCTTATGGTTAAAGGTGATATTTCCCTTAGAGATGCAAATGCTTTCCCTGAAAGATGTAAATAACTGCAAGATGTATGAGATATATCATTCCATGCAAATATGCAATTTCAAGACCATAGACCTTTTTGCAACTATAGGATCTATAGTGATCTTTTCTTTTCCTTGCCTTATGCGACGTTGATTTACATTTAGATCTATTCTTATAAACCCTGCGTTGATGCATCGAATTCAGGCTTTAGTATTTTAATGAAGATGTATCCTTTCCCAAATTCAAACTTTGATAAAAGAACTCCATGCACGGGTGTATCATTCTTTCATGATCACATGCCATGAATCTATCATAGATTTAATCCTTCCTTTAGCACTTAACCTAGCCTAGAATGTAACTATCATTGCACACGAATTGCAAAGTTCATAAATCCTTTCCATACATTGCAACTATTCAGACATCATTTAATGACCATCTACGATTATCTTCTACATGAGTCACAACCAGGAATTTATTTCATAAGTGCATTACGTGACATAAGCCCTATCCTTGCGAGATGCAACAAGGATGCCTTTGCACAAATTCATCTTTTAACTTATGCAACTACCCTTGACCATGGAAATGCAAGCAAATGCAAGTACTCGTCATGCAACTAAACTTTGTAAATTGAACGAGTATGTAAATTTTACGATGCATTTAAGTTTCCCTACACCAATTAAAACATGCTTTATGCATCCTTTCCATGCGGAAATATTATTTGGAACCTGGGCATTGAATATCGGGGCATTGTCCACTCTCGTACTTTGGTTGGAAGCTCCCGCATGTGCTCCTCTCGCCTTTTGCTTAGGAGCCATTGATGCAGTAAATTTCGTCTCAGAAACTCTCCCTTGGTTCATTATGCATTTCGAAGTCACTCTATTCGAGATCTCCTCTTCTGCACAAGACACAGGCCTTGCAAGACACGGTTTTTAAAAAAACTGGGGAGGCACGGGTGAACTAGGCCTAGGGAAGCTTCAATAGAAGCTTCCAACCTTCTGGAAGAAATAGGGGGCTGACATGGGATGGAGAAGATGATGAGGATGACGACGATGAAGAAGATGACGATGATGATGATGATGATGATGATGATGAAGGCGATGGGGGCGACAGCAAACTAGCGGCGGCGGTAGCTCCTCATGGCGGGCAGCACCATCCCCTCCCAAGCTTGGGAGGGCTGTTTATATGGGAGGAAGGTGGGGGGGGAGGTGGCCACACAAGTGGTAGGATGCATGCTTCCCTCCCCCATGCCCCTCCATACACCTACTCCCTCTCTCTCTCCCCACCATGCAACGGGTGAAGGAGAGGGAGTTATTTTTAAAAAAATTGCAAACAGTTCATTACCTTTTTTTCCCTATAAGGGGTATTCCCGTGGTGGGCTACGTTTTTTTTGCCACGGTCTCCTATGCACAACGTGGGCTGGTGTTTGTAAGTGCACGAAGATGGAGCACTTAGCCCAATATCTCTTGGTTGCGGGATATTACTTCGGATTGCTTTTGCACGGGATCTAGAGTCATTAATATTTTGTTGCAAAAATATTACAATAATATTTTGCATAAAGTCAAACTTACAACCCTTGCTTTACCATCTAACCAAAAAACACAATTTTTTGCAATGGATGGCATATGTAATATATCTGACAAATTTTTTACTATCATACAAGGACAATTGAATATTTTCAATGTGTGAAATTTGGTGGCATGAGTCATCACCCATCATCACATAACCTAGATTTTGTAAATCTTATATCTCTTAAACCATTTAGCATGGTTGGTCATATGATTAGATGCACTTGAATCAACATACCATACATCATCATGTTATCCCCTTTTTTATAATAGCATTCATCATATACTGCGTAATAAATAAATGCTTCTTTTTGTCTTCATGTTGTCATGAAGATGATACATAGTTTTCTTGTTGCAATTTACCATTGTGGATATCATCCTTCTTAAGATTGGACTACAACATGATGTGTTTTTCCACAATAACGACAAACAATGCTAGAATTGCCAAAACCTATGTTTTTCCATCCACCTCTTTCTCTAGAGCCTCTCTTGTCTCTAAAGTTTTTGTGGCCTCCTGAAACTTGCATTTTACCAAATTTTTGATTTAGATTGTTTTGCTGGCTATCACCATCGTGTCACATACAATGGCCTCCTAAAGAGGATCTGCCACGTCCCCTTCCTAGACTTGAGTAAAATGCTTGATCTATTCATCACTTTGTTCAGGTGATTCGCCCTACATGTTGATCTCTTCAATGACCATGAGAGAGACCAACTCATCAAAAATTGGAAACAACATACACAGAAGTGACAAATGATTTTCAAGTCTTCTCATTATTAAGGCCACCCAAGGTAGATGAAAGAAAATCATAATCCTCATGCATTGCATCAATAGCTATTAAGGCATCCGTGATGCTTCTCACCTTCAAAACATACTTATATACAAATATATTTCCCTTTTTCAACGTACTCAACTCGTGCTTGAGTTGAATCTTCTGTGCCTTTATGTCTACTAAAAACATATTCTCAAAGATTATCCAAGATGCATCTAAAGTTTCTGCATTTTTAATAGGCCCCAACATAGTGTTGTGAATGATTGTAGATAGCCAATACATAACCTTTTTGTTTTTTACATTCCATTCTTTCCATGCCTTAAATTCTTCTACAGTCACATGTTTACTTACCTCTAGCTCCTTTTTTTCACCTGAAATGAACTGATAAAGGCCTTTTCTAATAAAAATTTTCATCATACAAAACTTCCATGATGGGTAATTGTTCTTGTCTAGCTTCTCAATGATGGAGTTTTCATTGTTCTCTACCATTTTTTTACAAAATTGATATAAAACATCAAGCAAGTATTTGGTAATCTTTTACAACAAGTGCATCTTCATTTATGTGTAACTCCTTGATTCTTGTGTACACTCTTACACTTGGCAGACACTTCTTTCCCCCTTCATAACTTGTATTGCCTATACCAGATATCCCCATCACACCCTATTAAGTGATGCACTAGGAATACTGGTCTCTAAATGGTCTCATGGCCATGCTAGATCATCATCAACACTTAAAGAAAAGCAAGTCATTAATTTATTGGCTTAAATTTATTAAATAGAGAATGCGTATGGCTAATGGTGCAAGATGCAATTTTTATACCTTCAGGATTTATCTGAAATATACTACTATAGTAAGTAGATAATCTTGTTCATAATTCGTTATAACACATGATACTATTCGAAGGAAACTATGTTCTATACATTATCATTTGTTCAATTAAACTAATCTCCTTCATCGTAAATAAACTCGGAAAAATATATCTTATCCCTAACAATTCATCTTTGCATGATTGACTTAAAACCGATATAAAACCAAGAAGGAAAAACCTGGTTTTGGGGTGAGATATCCACATGGATACCGGGAGATGACCCTCCCGCAGCTACTCCTTGGACTTTCTTAGGCGGCATCGCAGTTCGAACATGAAGGCAGCTTTTACTCTTTCTTCCGGATTTCCACCGTCTCTCTTTCGAGGCAAGGAGCCATTTAAATGGTTGATCATGAGAAGGAATAATAAGACCTTTAGGTTCTTATCTTCTTCGGAGAGAGGAAAGATTTGTAAAACCTAAGAAGGCCCTATAGGGTATATACTTGGCAAAAAGGTTGTGGGTGAGTGTGGCTTTGCAACCACATGAACCTTCAGAGAACTTTGGGCTTGGGGCAAAAGGTATAGAAAGGGAATTATTCTCTTTTCTTGCACTTCCTCTACCTTTTTCCTTCTTCTTCCCTACTCTTCCTCCTTCACCCCTCTTCTTCCCTCCTTTTTACTCTTCTACCTCCTTCTATTCCTTCTCTCTTACATTCTTTATCTTCTCCCACCCTATTCCTTCTTTCACACTACTCTTCCTCCTTCACTCCTCTCTTTCTCTTCTTTATCTTCTCCCACCCTATTCCTTCTTTCACACAACTCTTCCTCCTTCACTCCTCTCTTTCTCTTCTTTATCTTCTCCCACCCTATTCCTTCTTTCACTCTACTCTTCCTCCTTCACTCCTCTCTTTCCCTCCTTCTTACTCTTCACAGAACAACATCCGAGGTCCATGATGGTGGTTTGAATTCGGGCCCAGGGGGGGTCCGTGACGCCCGGGATAGGGGGAAAAAGTTGACCAGGGTCAGAGGCCCTACGTGGCCTACGTCGAGATGATGGGGGAAGGAAAAATATCACGGGGCTGGGTGGCGGAGCGGCCCGCAGAACTGCTGCCGCAGACTGACCCAGGGGGAAAACACGTGGACTAGGTGACAGAGCATCCCGGCAGGCTGCCGCCAATGCAGATAGTCCACGGGGGGGAAAGAGAGACCCATACGAAGCTGCAGGGAGGTGGCGACACTGGAGACTTGGTGAGGGAACAAAATGGGATGCAAGGCGAAGCCCAGGATTGTTGACGGCTGCCTACCAGAAGTGAAAGGCACAGGCGATGGAGGTCAGAACCCCTCTGCAACGGGGGAGAGAAGGATTATTATATAGTTGGGGGGGGGGGGGGGGGGAGGGGTTGCTTTCCTCATGCTCCCGACGGGTGGCATGAGTACACAGGTTTGCAATCATGTCCTCTCGCATGGACGGCCAGCTCGAGACAATGACGAGGATGAGAATGACATTGGCACTAACAACGATGATGATGATGTGGACATCGGCTTCAGTGGTTGCGGAGGTGGCGGGAGATGGCAGGTTCACCCGTCTTAGAAGCTTTATATACTATAGTATAGTATATTACTAATGTTAACCTATACTAACATATTCTATATTTCTAACGTTTTAATTTACCCTTACTAGCTGACTAACCTTACTTAATCAACTAACTCCTTCGATCTCACCCTACTAACACGCCTACTAATTTTGACGACCACTACTAGATTCGATCCTCGGAGGTGAGCGCCAATGTAAAAAAAAAAACGTGTTTCCTTGGAATGTGTGAGGGCGGAATGAGGGTGAGACATTACATAAACCTTCATGCTTTGCCAATGGGTCTATCCTACGGAAGGGTGGTCTCAGTTAGCCGAGAGCTTTCCTCAAAGGAAATGTTAACGAGAAATGTTAGAAAAAGTTGAACTTCAGGTCGATTCTAGTGGGAACGGCCGAATAAGTTCCGTTGCGGGGTAGACTCAAGAGACCGTAGTTGGCAAACCCCATGTCATTCCTTGGGAGTGCCGAGCAGCCTCTTCTAGATGTATCTCTCGATGGACTTCTAAGACATGTCTCGCGAATTGAAGAGTGGGCACATTAGAGCACTTCAATTTTCATCACCTCTCATCATTGAAGTATCCACATGCTTGATCTCTTCCTTGATATATCCAATTTCCTGCAGATTCAACTCTACTTTTCTTTGCTCCACTTCTATATCAATGGATTTCTAGTAGATTTGGAAGTTACCCTATCCCCCATAGTGGCCCTTGAGGAAGACTAGGATTAGCACAAAAAATTGGGCTATAGGATGTCATCTATAATTATAATATTTCCATGTAATTAAAAGTTGGTTGGTTAGTTTGAAAGTTAGTTAGTCAATTAATAAGTTAGTAAGATTACTAACTAAAGACTAACTAAAGTAAAAAACTAACGAACATTAATAATTAAGGATTTTTTTTAATTAAAATATTTTATTTAGAAAAATCTAGAGTCATAAATTTGATATTTTTCTCGAATTGACAAGGACCATAGCCACCCTTTATGGAAGTTACAATGTGAACGAGACTTATGAGCTATATTAATCACTAGTATTAATGTGTATAGTTTGGATGGTCCAAAAATATTAGATTTTGGGCAAACTAGTATATTTTAGATATTTTAAATATTATCCAAAAAAAGATATGGAGATTTCTAGAATTGGATGTCATTTAAAAGAAAAGACAAGTGATGTTTTGGTTAGTCTTTGAGATTTTATAAAAAGAAAAATAAAGAAAAGTGATTTGCAAAATCGCGTGCACTGCGATCACAGTCTATAGGCAGTCGACAGCACTTCGGACAGAGAAAAGGAGTGAATTGAGAGCTTTCTAATAAAGTGTCTTGGAGGTTTACCTCCCTTTTGGAGCCAATGGAACCATCAGATTTATGATCTGAGTATCAGATCACTGATCTTTTCAAGATCCCTCTCCACAAAGAGCTCCAGTTCTCAGCCACAAGCCCTCTTCTCTAATTCACTTTAAATATGAGGCATGGGGAGGCATAAGGGAGCATAAGGAGACCTCGAGAGGCTGCGAGAGAGAGGTAGAGAAAAGGATACCCCTCTAAGAGTTTGTGAGAGAGAGCTTGAAAGAGAGAGAGAGAGAGAGAGAGAGAGAGAGAGAGAGAGAGAAGACTCACCCCGAGAGGCTGCACAATTCCCTCTATCTCAATCCTCGACTTAACCATCTTCTCTTATTCTCTCCCATCTTGAATCTATTCCACATTCTTAATTTCTTGGGTCTACTTGCGGATGATTTCTCCCAAGAAAAGAACGTCACATGCGGATGACAATCCCATAACCAACAACAAAGCTTCGAGCAAAAGCATCATTGTCAATCCAACTGCGGTACTAGTCGTAAGTAATGTATTTCCAAATTGATAGATGCCTATTTTGATTCTCGTATGAGATACGTTAGGACCCATATTATGATGTACAAGTATAGGCCATCAGAAATGATAAATTTCATTTCACCTACTCGAAAGATAGAGCTTGTGAAGTGCATATATGAAGGGAAGTTAATTGCACCTAGTTGCATATTGCTTATTTACTAGTAGAGCAATTACAAGGAAGAATTAGTCAAGGGTTATGAATGGTATAAATGTTAAAAGAACAATATTAAAAGATTGTGCATATAAGCGCTAGGTTAAAGCATAGTCAAGGGTTATAAATAGAATAATTGCTAAAAGAATATGACATTAAGAATCATGAATAGAAAGTACTAGTTTAGATACTTCAAAGGTACTTAGCCTAAGAGCCCAAATATTAAGAAGAACTAGATTCTAGCTCAAGGCAAGGCCTGTTGGAGTCCAATTACTTAAGATAATCTCACACTTATCTTATCAAGTATTTACACGTTATACCTATAACATATTTTGATATATGAGGATAATTTCCTATTTGCCTCATGACTTGACTAAGAGCTAGTACAAGAAATTAATCATAAGGGTTAAAACTCAGATGTCTTGAGATCTGTTGGATAACGATGACTTTTGCCAATCCAAATTCAGGGTTGGGTTATCAATCAATGTAAGTGACCTATAGAACTTACGTCATGAATAGTGTTTGAACCCTTAACATATGCCTTGGATGAAGGAAGAAAGTGTTAAAAAATATTTTGCAAAGTATCGCTCTTAGATCCCAAGGGGAAGAGCAAATATGCAATGGAAATGTTATATCGTCTATTCTTGCATATTGTTTGGAAAGAATACAATTGGTTTTTTTTTTTTTATCGAACAACATCCAAAATGCTCTTACATTCAACTGGTTGTTAGTTTGTTGTTTGAATGATTATTCCAAGTGCTTGTGATTTATGGTAAATGCATGGCAAGGGTCTGTGATAACAAGTTGCTATGGGAATAAAGGAATGTTTTCTTGGAAAAGGATATTAAGGCTGAATGCCTTGTTTGTGTTTGATTCTTAAAGGATTTAATTAAGGAAGGATCGCGCTAGGCTACCCCCAAGCTAGCGGCGAGACCCTACTCCAAGGGGGTCATGATTATCGCTACGAGATGCTTGGACCAGCTCCATAGGTGAAAGGTCTTTTAGTAGGGATATTCTCGGGCAGTAGGAAATGTGGGTGCTAGAGGGGGCTCTGGCTGTAAATCCTGCATTGTTTCCAAAATCTGACGAGCGCCTTCGTGTCCCAGGATGGGATCCTAGAACCCTAAATACTAGTTACAAGGGTGGAATCTTGGTGGGCAGAATACCCTCGTGGAATTCTGTGTATCTTCCGCTGGGTCTGAAAGATATGGAATTTGTGGTGCCATGTGATTTGGACCAATTACTTCTATTGGACAGAAGGGATACATCATTTCTCCTGTATGGGCAGGAGACAAATATTAACTTGGAGATAAGTTAAGGAACTTGTTTGAACTTGTTTGCCAAAGGATTACTTGCTCTGTTTTCGTATATGTGCTGTAAGTTATGCGAATAAACCCTGTTCCTAAAAGGCTTAATTAATGAAGCTGATTTTAAATGTCGCACATAAATGTGGTAGGACCTAATTAGAAAACTAAAGCTATCAAGGGAAGCGGGTGGGCAGACCCCCGATGGGTCTGTCCTACGGCAGGGTGGTCCCAGAGAACTAGGAGGCTTCTCACAAGGTTTTACCGACGTCCGACAACCCTTAGGAATTGTTAGATTAGAACCCTGATTCATGTCGTTTTAGGGGACTGGAATGGGACTATGCCCTATGGGTGGACAGGTTGAGCAGTGCAACCCTCTCGTTTCTCATTCTCTTTGAACCAAGTGCGACATGGGTCTACTTCGGCTTGGGTATCTCTGCGTAAAGTAGGATGCCCAAGATATCAAACAGGAATATGCAAAAAGAGAAATGCAAGAAAGTTGTGCTCCAAAAGACAAAGAGTTAAGAACTCATCTGTTAGGATGGTAAAGGAAAGAGGAAGTTGGAACCACCTCTTACAACCAACCATCCCATGACCCTTCATACCTCCTCCCATTTTCTTATATATTATGGAAATGCTTTGAGTACATATAACCTTTGGAAGGTTCAACCTTAGTAAATAATATCTTTGAAGAATATTGCCAAGCAAGATTGCCTAAGTCAATGTGATTAGCATCACAAAGTTGTAGACATGCTAAATATGTCGTCACTTACATTGCAAAAACATGACATTAAGCATTTTACAAATGTGTACATGCCACAAAGTTTACATAAAAGGTAATGTTCTATCAGTGAACAATCACATTCTCTTAGCCTTTTTAGTGACAAAATTGGAGGCTATCATTCTTCCCACACTTTAATGGTGCGCTCCCACGAACTAATGAACCATGGCACACCTCCATTTTTAGCTTCATGAAACGTTTCCACTCTTGTTTATCTTCCATCATTTTACACTATCATTTGTCCAATTTGTTAACCACCTCCACTTATCTTTGACAAAATGAAGATGTCTCCTTTTTTTAGGAATCATTTTTATCTCTAAGTAGGACATTCACAAGTGAAGTAGAGCACGATGCCACTAACTTTGGTCTCTTTCTAGCATTCATGACATGAAGGGAAGGTATAAGATATCCTACATTCTATTAGCAAGCCATGAAGGCCAGGTTTAAGACATCCTACTTTCTATCTACACATGTCTAATTGTAATATCTTCCCCCCCGTGCCTCCCCCCCCCATGAGAACCCCCCCTTTAAAAGATTTTTTTAAAATTAAGTACAATTTTTTTAACTCTCCCTCTCTCTCCCCGCCGACAGCATGTCGGGGAGAGAGAGAGAGAGAGAGTAAAGAGAGAGAGGGGGGACATGCAGCCCCCGAGGTGGAGGGGTGACGGCCCTTAATGGCTATCCCCCCCATATACCACCCCCTCCCCATTATAAAGGGGAGCCCTCCCTCCCTCGTGGACAGCACCCCCCGTCATCTGCAACAACCCCCCCTTGTGGTCTTCAGCAGGCGCCGCCTCCCCTAGCTGTGATTTCAGCGCGCCCCCCTCCCCCCCCCCCCCCCCCCCCCCCGATGATTAAAAAAATGTCGCCGTGCTGCTCTGAAAGAGAGAGAGAGAGAGAGAGAGAGAGAGAGAGAGAGAGAGAGAGAGAGAGAGAGAGAGAGAGAGAGAGAGAGAGGGGGAAGCTTCTGGAGGGTTCTTTTTCCCCCCTTAAACAGAGGTCATACGCCCCCTCTAATATTGTCAAAAATACACCCCCCTTTCATTATCTTTCTCCACTCAATGAGTGGCTGCAAGAATTTACTTATAGGTGCATAGGAGAGTGTGAGAATTATATCTCTCGTACATGTGTCTTCAAGTATGGCCCCGAAGCATAGTTCCACAAGGATGGCCGGAAACCCTGCAAGTGTGGATGGTGGTTCGAATCAAGAAGGCACCGCAACCATGAATGGTCTATCATCAGGCGTAAACACCACTAGAATCAAGACTTCACTCCAAACCCAGGTTGCGCTATTATAGATTATAATTATCATGATAAAAATCATATTCACATGCATCACATTGATTGCGCGATTGATGGGTAATTGTCTTGGTATGAATTTAGTTGTGATGTTGTAACAAACAATATAAATTTCATTGTAAGATGACATCACAATAGGTGAAATTGATTAGGTAATTGCATCGTAAATTACCCACAAAAATTCTTGCATCAATTCTTGCACAAAGTGCATTGCTCCTTGCATAAGTTCTTGCAAAATACATTTCAGAGGACATCAAAAGAAGCAAAGTGCACCTCCATATCGCAAGATGGATTCTAAGATACATGTAATAAACTGCAGAAAAGATTAAAGTGCAGCTAGACTCATACAATGATCACATAAAGTTATAAAGATCAGATCATTCAAAAAGGTCATAAATCGTGTAAATAATTACATAGAGGATAATGTTAAGATTGCATGCATAGAAAATACCTTCGCATGTGTAGCATAAAATATCGTATGGATTATATCAAAATTGTAAGCATTCAAAAGAAGGCATGGCATTACGTTGCATACATTAAAGTTGTTGGGAAAATTCAACGTTTTTTGTAATTTACCAAATGGGACTGGGATCCATGAGTCCCATGTCAAAGTCATTGGTGACTTCAAGAGGGATAGGTAAAAGCTTAGTGCATGTGAGCATTATTAAGAGGGCTTAAGAAGATTATACTTAAGACGGAGTAGGAACTGTTCTGAACAGAACCATCTTGACCAACCATGGTCAAGGGGATAGACAATCTTGATCAATTAAGATCAAAGATAAAGGTACATAGGTACTCCAAGGGATCTAGGAGATAACCAACAAGTTGACCAACCGAGGACGACGGGGTTGTCCATGATCTATTTTACAAGGAGACCTAAGGTAAGGATAATTAGGGTTGGTAGGGTACAAACCCTAACCCAAAGAAAAAGGGGAAATAGGCAACCTAGCTTGCCAAGCCCCTGGAGTCTCGCAAAGGTGCGAATGATCCAAGACCGAATGCTGGGAGCATTCGGGAAGAAGGAATCACACCTTAGCAGTTGGTTGTACGAACAACCATAGAAATGATCATGATTGTACACTTAGGTTCATTGTTTGAACTTCTTTTCTCAAGGAACTAATTCAAAACCAAACAGTTAATGCTTCAGGTTAATGGCCTGGAGGGAGAGGCATGTTCAGTTACCTCCGATTGCCCACCTGGCCCTATCCAAGAGGGTTTTTAGCCGCACCGAGTACATGGACCAAACCCGCCATGAGAGGTCTCTCCGTGGGTACTTCTTGGAGCGGGAGGACGCTTGGGTGCCAGGGAAGGCTTTGGCTGTAAGTTCCTTGCCTCTGAATCCCGCACAAGAGGCTGATGTCACTCGAGGTGGGATCTCGAGGCGGCCCGTGTACTAGTCTACGGGTGAAACTTGGAGCAACAATCCTATTGATTACTGTGATAGCCTTCGGGCATGATACTTGATGTATTCCGGGACTATGATAAATAAAGATCAGATATTTGAAAAAGAAACTTGCTTGACATTGTCTTTGTGTCAGTGCCAAAGTTACGTGAAGGAACCCGTGTTTAAATTGATTAATTAAGAAAGATGCCTTTGCATGTCAAACATAATGTGGTAGGTAATTAGATAACTAAGCAACCCGAGGAAAGTGCGGTAGACACGACCTGGATCCATCCTACGGAAGGGTGGCCTGTGTTAGCTGGGAACTTTTCTCAAAAGATGTGATAACGATGCTGTGAAGACCTAGAGTCAGTAGAGTTAGAATCTTGATTTATGTTGTTTTAGGGGAGCGGAATGGGACTATGCCTTATGGGCAGAAAGGTTGAGCTTTGCATCCCTCTCGTTTCCCATTCTCCATGAACCAAGTGCTGCATAAATCTGCTTCAACTCTATTGTTCCTACGCAAAGTGGTTCATCTGGAGCTCGACACTAGCTACTTCTTAGAGACTTGGCTGTTAGGAAAGAAACCCTGACTTCAGGTCGATCCTAAGTGGGAACGGCCGGATACTTCCACTTTGGGGCAGACTCGAGAAGACCTAGATCGCAAAACCTCTGACATTCCTCGCAAGTGTTAGGTGGTGCTTTCTAGACTCTCTTCCCGATGGGTTGCTAAGACATGTTCCACAAGTGGACAAGCGGACATGTTACAGTTGGTATTAGAGCGAACCAATGAGATCTAAAGATTATAAGGGTACGCAATGGACAAAAATAAAGGGAGTAAGGGGATAAACAGGGGAAGGTGAGTAGAACAGAGTAGTGTTTTCTATTGAAAACATTTCTCTACTCACTTATGGATGTTGGGCTGCAAAGTCACAAAGCATGGAGCAAGTTCTTGGTGTTCTAGGTCATGTACATGACTGTAATGCATGCTTCGAATTATCGTCAAAGGCTTGGCATGATGGATATTTTGGACCGCATCTATAATCCTTCGCCCCTGTATGCAGAGCGAAGATGGATGGGAGACTCAGGAATATACTACATCGCAGCTCACTGACTCACGTACCTTCAAACCAACTTGAAGAGAATCAAGTGGATGGAGGATTTAAAGATCGTGAAGCTGTTCATCTTTGTTGAAGCTCACGTAAATGCAACCTTGCATGTTAGCGGTCGGAAAGTTAAGCAGAACAAGTATGTCTATGAAGAAGTGACCTGGGTGATCTCTGCTAACAGAATCAAAGTATTACAGTGCTAAGAGAAGAACGGGTATCAAAGAAAGGGATACCCCACACTTCCTATGACTTATCGTTTCTTGAAAATTCATGACCCCTCTCCATATTATTCCGTCCCTGTAGCTGATTGTAACACAATCCTATTTTCCCCAATCTCATGTATCAATCAACGTGTCCTACTTATCCAAATAAATGTGCTCAAAGGGTTATGCCCTCATGAATAAGTAAGACTTTTTACAATTATCTATCTTGATCATAAATGTTAACTAAGGTGTTAAGTGATTAAATCACTTAGCTAAAAAGCTATGCTAGTCATATTAACATAATATGGGAACGTATGATAAGATGTTAATGTAAATAATCTTATTGTTCAGACGCAACCCCAAGTACAAGTTCCAAATCTGACTCTTGCACTAAGTCCAGCTGTGGCTCAAGAGAAGAAATTCCTTCTCAAACAAATTAAGCCCAGCTGTGTCTATGAAGAAGTGACCCGGGTGATCTCTGCTGACATAATCAAAGTGTTACGGCGCTAAGAGAAGAACGGGTATCAAAGAAAGGGATACCCCACACTTCCTATAACTTATCGTTTCCTGAAAATTCATGACCCCTCTCCATATTATTCCGTCCCTGTAGCTGATTGTAACACAATCCTATTTTCCCCAATCTCATGTATCAATCAACCTGTCCTACTTATCCAAATAAATGTGCTCAAAGGGTTATGCCCTCATGAATAAGTAAGACTTTTTACAATTATCTATCTTGATCATAAATGTTAACTAAGGTGTTAAGTGATTAAATCACTTAGCTAAAAAGCTATGCTAGTCATATTAACATAATATGGGAACGTATGATAAGATGTTAACGTAAATAATCTTATTGTTCAGACGCAACCCCAAGTGCAAGTTCCAAATCTGACTCGTGCACTAAGTCCAGCTATGGCTCAAGAGAAGAAATTCCTTCTCAAACAAATTAAGCCACCCGAGTTTGATGGCAAGGGAAGGACTGTTCAAGCCGACGCCAAGATCTGGATTGAGTCCATGGAGGACTATTTTGAGGCAGCAACAACTGCACCTGCTAACCAAGCCATGCTCACCAAACTTAAGCTTACAGGTGAAGCAAGACTTTGGTGGAAACAATGGTGCAGAGACCAAGCGATCTCGGAGGGGACAGTCACTTGGGATAAGCTTAAGGAAGCTGTGCTAGGGAGGTATCTGCCAACTACCTATCGTACACAAAATATGAATGAATTTTATGACTTGAAGCAGCTAGGACTATCCCTTGAAGCATATTATTCGAAGTTCATTTCACTCCTAAAGTATGCATCTCCAATGGATATGACACAACAGGTGTCAAAAATTCTGCGTTGGGTTGAATCCACCCATAAACACTCAATTGAAATCAATGCAGCCAATGGACCTACAAGACACTCATTCGAGCTACTCCAATAATACAGGAGGTGCAGACCAAACCAAGGAACAACAAGATTTGGCCTTACAAAGATCAGAATAAGGGCATGGCTAAGGCTCAAACTAAGAGAGCACAGGGTCAGAATCAGGGCCAAAGAAAGAAAGTTAGGGTCAATGCTGTCAATAACTTTGTTCCAACACAAAGCAATGATCGTAACCCATGTTGTTTCCATTGCAACGAGCTCGGACACTTCAAGAGGGAGTGTCCCAAGCTTGGCAGAGAGCATCGCCAGGGGCAATTCCAAGGTTAAAACAAAGCCGCTCATGGCCAAGAAACCACCATTATGGCCAGAGGGAGAACCTCCAGTGTTTCCAATAAGGAGCTGGACAATGAAGAAGATCCATCCATGGATGCTGACATTGAGAGGGCAATGGTTCATGCCACTCTTCACAAGAAGGGTCCAAATCGCCAAATCTCGATGATTCAAACTCCATCAGAATATTGAGATAAAAGCTTCAAAACCTTGATTGATTGTGGCAGTACACATTCCTTCATCTCACCAATATATGCAAAAAGATTAGGGATAGACACGATAGATGCACCTACCTTACTTGTGGAATTAGCAAATGGTCATGAGGTCACTTGTACTAGGCAAACTACTAAGGTGAGATTCCTATTGGGTGGGAAGCCAACTTCTGTGAAATTCAGGGTAATGAACCTGGGTGTCCACAAATGTTTACTCGAAATGGATTGGCTAATACCCAATGATGCCCACATCCACTATGGGAAGGGCCAAGTCTCCTTCCAAAATTCTGAAGGGGAACTAATCACGACTCAAGGTGAGGCTGGTAAGCCAAAAATATAGTTGGCAAAAGAAACACGGATAATAAAAGGTGTTCAAAAGGGTCTACCTCTCCATTTGATTAAACTAAATAAGCTAGATCAGAATCAGGAATCTGGAAAAGAACCTTCATGGTTAAAGGAATACGCATACGTATTCCCTAAAGATCTGACGGAACTTCCACCCCAAAGGGAAGTCTATCACGAAATCAAACTTGCGCCAGGAGCTGCACCAGTGGCAAAGAGGCCGTATAAGATGTCCATTCCGAAAGCTATCGAACTAAAAGAGCAACTCAAGCAATTGTTAGACCAAGGCTATACATCCATCCTAGCAATTCACCATGGGGAGATCCAGTGTTGTTCCAAAATAAGAAAGATGGAACGCTTCGCCTATGCATTGACTACAGAGGGTCATAAAAAATAAATACCCCATTCCTAAATTACTTGACCATCTTCAAGGGGCGAAGATCTTCTCAAAGATAGATCTCAGATCTGGGTATTATTAGATAAGGATCAAGGAAGAAGATATTCCAAAAATTGCATTTAGTACAAGGTATGGACACTTCGAATTCCTAGTGCTCTCATTCGGGCTGACGAATGCTCCTGCTACCTTCAACAGGTTAATGCACAATATCTTTAGGCTCGATTGTAACCTGTCCCCCTGTCCACTTGTAGGACACATCTTAGCAGTCCATCAGGAAGAGACTCTAGAAAGCGTCGCTCGACACTCATGATGGAATGTGACGGGGTTTGCGATCTAGGTCTCCCCGAGTATGCCACGAAGTGGAAGCACCTGGCTGTTCCCACTTAGGATCGACCTGAATTAGGGTTTTCCTAATAGTAAAGTTTCTAGGTGGTAGCTAGCGTCGAGCCCCAGATGAACTACTTTGCGCAAAAACATCAAGGTCGAAGCAGATTTATATTGCACTTGGTTCAAGGAGAATGGGAAATGAGAGAGATGCAAAGCTCGACCTCTCTGCCCATAAGGCATAGTCCCATTCCGTTCCTTAGAATAGTATAAATCGGGACTCTATCTCTATAGATTCTAGGTCATTGTTACCTCACTGTCAATTCCTTTGAGAAAAATTCTCGACCAACCAAGACCACCCTTCCGTAAGGACGCGGACCCAGAGTCACATCCATCGTACTTTCCTCGAGTTTCTTTAGTTATCTAATTACCTACCACATTTAGTTTGATAAGCAAAAATAGCTTCCTTAATTAACCAAATTAATCACTGGTTCCTTCACGTAACTTAAGCACTGACAAAAAAAACAATGTCAAGTAAGTTTCTTTTTCAACATTTGATCTTTATTTAGCAGTCTTTGGAATACATCAAATAAACCTGCCCGAAGGCTATCCCAGCAATCCTCAGGGATCGTTATTCCAAGTTCCACCCGTTGACTAGTATGAGGGCCTCGAGATCCCATCTGGAGTCAGGTCGGCCTCTTGTGTAGGATCCGGAGGCAAGGGATTTATGGCCAGAGCCTCCCCTGGCACCCAAGCGTCCTCCTGCTCCAAGTAGCACCCACGGAGAGACCTCTCGCGGGGAGTTCAGTCCACATACCCGACGCGACTAACAACCCCCTTAGATAGGGTCAGGCAAACAATCAAAGGTAAGTGGAACTGCCTCTCCCTCTAAGCTTTTAACATGATGCATTAGTTGTTTTCCCTGAATTAGTTCCTTGAGTAAAGAAGAAAAAATAGTGCACCTAAGTGTACAATCACGAGCATTCCAGTGGTCGTTTGTACATCAAAACATACAAGGTGTAATACATTTTCCACAAATACTTCCAGCATTTGATCCTGGCGACTTGGCAAGGTCCCGAGGATTTCATAAGCTAAGTTGCTTGTTTACCCTTTTTTCCTTGGGTTAGGGTTTATACCCTATTAACCGAAATTATCACTAGTTTAGGTTTCCATATATTATGGCCAATAACTTCTGGGCAACATCGTCGCCCTAACTTGGTTGGTCAGCTACTTTCTTAGCAATTTGTAACTACCCTAGCTTCACAAATTAGTCTTCAAGGAAGAGTGTTGAAGCAGGACGACTACTCAATTTCTAGAAAATTAGACTTGTAATTAAAACCCATCAAACTTGGCCTAAGGTGCAGCAGTGCTATTTTGTGATTTAGGCACAAGAGCATATGATATTGCAGCTTGTTGCACGAGATAGGTGTCAATACCTAGCTTGTGGGGATTATATCTTTATTCGTACGGTATTTCTTGATCAAGAATACCTTTGATCAAGATATGGGGTTTGGGAGTCCTATTGACCCAATCCAAATCCCTAACCCTACTAGGATTGATAACGTTTTGGCCCTAGGGTCCCCAAATTCCTTGCGGGAGTCTAGCATTTGGTCAACTAATCCCTAGGGTGAGAACCCTAGATCGTTCTTGCGCAGGTGATTAGATAATCTTAACACTTCGAGAATGTGGGTAGGACCTTTGAGATTGGAAATATTAGATCGGCATCTTAAGTGCGATACTAGGTAGAATTTTAACATAACTTAACCCTACCTAGCACAATGAGGTGACCGTCATATACTAACTAGTCATACCTTTATGAATTTCATGTAAGCTAACCAACCCATGACTAAAGATGATCTTCCCTTTAAGGATTCAAATACTTTCTTCTAAACTTGCGAGTACTTTCCCTACAAGATGTAAGTAACTGCCAGATGTGAGGGATGTATCACTCCATGCAATTTCAAGACCATAGACCTTTTTGCCTTTATAGGATCTACAAGGATCTTTCTTTTCCTTGCCCTATTCTATAATGATTGTCATTCAAAACTAATTCTTATAAACCCTACGTTGATGCATCGAATTCAAAGCCTTAGTATTTTAATGAAGATGCATCTTTTCCCGATTTCGAACTTTGATAAAGAACTCTATGCATGGATGCATCATTCTTCCATGACCAGATGCCAATGAATAAATCATTGATTTAATCCTAAAATGTAACTAACATTGCATGCGAATTGCATAATATAAAAGTTCATAGATCTTTTCCTTTCATTGCAACTATTTAGGTATCATTTAATGTCTATCTACAATTATCTTATACACGAGTCACAACCAGGAATTTATCACCTAAGTGCATTATGTGTTATAATCCCTATCCTTTGGAGATGCAACAAGGACGCCTTCACACAATTTCATCTTTTAACTTATGCAACATACGTTCGAAAATGCAACTACCCTTGACCACGGAAGTGCAAGCAAATGCAAGTACTCGACATGCAACTAAACTTTGTAGATCGAATGAGTATATAAATTTCCCAATGCATTTAAACTTCCCTACGAGAATTAAAACATGCTTAATGCATCCTTTCCATGCGGAAATATTATTTGGAACCTGGGCATTCAATATCGGGGCGTTGTCCACTCTCATACTTTGGGTGGAAGCTCCCGCGTGCGCTCCTCTCGACTTTTGCTTGGGAGCCATTGACGAAGCAAACTTCAACTTAGCGACTCTCCCTTGGCTCTCTTACGCGTTACGAAGTCACTACTGCCCGAGATTTCTTCCTTGCGCAGGAATCGGGCCTTGCAAGTCATGGTTTTAAGAAAACCGGGGAGGCACGGGTTAACTAGGCCTAGGGAAGCTTCAATAGAAGCTTCCAATCTTCTAGAAGAAACAAGGGGATGACATGGAGAGGATGATTGGAGAGGATGACGATGGTGATGATGATGATGATGATGATGATGATGATGATGATGATGATGAAGATGACGGCAGCAGCAGCTTGGCAGCGGCAGACAGAGATGGCAGCAGTCAGAAGGCGGTGGGCAACTCCACAGGACGGTGGGCAGCAGCACGATCCATCCCCCTCCCAAGCTCATGGAGGGGGTTTATATGGGGTGAAGGGGGGGTAGCCACACAAGTGGCAGGTAGCATGCTTCCCCTCCCCAAGCATGCTTCCCCTCCCCATGCTCCTCCTTAACACCTACTTCTCTCTCTCTCCCCGCCATGCAACGAGTGAAGGAGAGGGAGTTAATACATAAAAAAAATTGCAAAATTATCCCTTTTTTTTCCCATGAAGGGGTGTTCCTACGATGGCTTGCGATTTCGAGCCACAGTTTCATATGCACCATGCGGGAATGGTATTGTTAATGCACGAGACCAGAGCACTTAGGCCAAAGTTTCGTTGTTGCGGAAGATCACTCGAAATTGCTCTTGCACAGGATCAAGAGTCATTAATATTTCGTTGCAAAAATATTACATTCTCTCCCCCTTAGAGGAATCGAGATGTCCTCATCTCGAGAAAATCTGGGGGTATTGTTGGTTGAGAATACTTTTATCCATCCAAGTGGCATCCTCTTCGGGATAATCTTTCCACTGGACGAGGTATTCTCTCAAGGTATTGGTTCTCAAATGCCTCTCCCTAACATCTAAGATCCTATCAGGCCATAGCTCAAGGACTCCTTGGCTTGGCATTACAACTTGTTGATCATCCAGCACGTGACTAGGGTTAGGCGCATACTTTTTCAATAAATTGATATGGAATACATTATGAATTTTTAGGTTTTCAAGGAGTTGAAGTCTGTAAGCATTAGGCCCTAGGAACTTGAGAATCTTGTAGGATCCACAATACCTTGGACTTAGCTTTTTGCATTCACCCAAGGATAGGGAACTCTTCTTTGGACATACACAAATGAAGACCATATCCCCTTCAATGAAGGATCTGTCTTGATGTTTCAAGTTTTCGTAGGTCTTCTGTCTGTCCTTGGTGGCTTGGATGTCTTGTCTTATTGATTTGATTTGGTCATCCATGTCTTCCAACATCTACTTTGACGCTTCAACCCTCAAGGTTGGATCCGAAAAGCTTAAAGGAGTATGACAATTGTTCCCATACAATGCTTGAAAAGGGGTCATCTGAATGCTTTGTTGGTAAGAAGCATTGTAGGAAAACTCAACCAATGGCAAATAATGAATCCACTTTTTGGGTTCGCGACACCAGTGTGCCCTAAGTTGGTTGATTCGTTCCGTTTGACCATCGGTTTGGGGATGGTAAGCTGTACTGAAACAGAGTTGAGTACCAATGGCCTCAAAGAGAGCCCTCTAGAAGTGTGAGGTGAAGAGAGAGTCACGATCACTAATGATTCTTCTGGGTAACCCATGAAGTTTGAATATTTCCTTGATGAATAACCTTGCGATGTCTGAGGCTTTATAGTTTGTCTTAACAGGGATAAGATGTGCAACCTTGGTGAGCATATCTACCACGACCATAATGGAGTTGTATCCTCCCTGAACTTGGGGCAGGCCAACAACAAAGTCCATACTAATGAATACCCATTTCATTTGGGGAATGTCAAGTGGTTGCAATTTCCCTAGCATTTTGACATGTTCGGCCTTAATATGTTGACAAGACAAACATTCCGTGACATATTTAAGAATGTCACCTTTGAGCCTATCCCAATAATAACTCTTCCTGACTGCGTTAAGGGTCTTGACATAGCCAGGGTGTCCTGAGAAAGGGGAGTCATGGGCTTCCCAAAGTATCTTCTGCTTGAGTGATTGGCTTTCCGGATACATAATCTTGTCCTAAAGTAGATAAGTCCACTATTGATAGAAAATTCTTGGTACTTCGTTTGTAGCTTTGGGTCTTGATCTTTGATGGGGATCTTGCTTAGCAATTTCTGATAGGTTGGGTCATGGCATGCCTCTTCTCTAGCTAGCTCAAGAATTGGGTTGTTTGGCATGGATACCTTTGTGGCTAGAGATCTTGTTGTTGATGGATCTTGCAAAATTAGAGAATTCATAAATGCCTTGCGACTAAGTTCATCGGCAACTACATTCTCCTTTCCAGGTCAATATTTGATGTCAAAATCATATTCTTCCAGCACTTCAATCCATCGACATTGCCTCATATTGAGCTCATTCTGGGTGAAAATCCATTTAAGACTTTTGTGGTCCGTTATTAAGGTAAATTTGTTTCCCAACAAGTAGTGTCTCCAAAGTTTGAGAGCATGGATGACAGCCAATAGCTCCAGATTGTGGGTGGCATAATTCTTTTCATGGCTCTTTAGTTTCTTTGAAGAGTATGCTACGGGATGACCTTCTTGCATGAGCACACATCCTAAGGCAAGTGTGCTAGCATCAGTTATCACTTCAAACTTCTTACTAAGATCACGAAGTTTCAGGATGGGTGTTGATACCAAGCTTTGCTTTAGTCTATCAAAGCTGGACTGTTCAGCAGGTGATCATACAATTGATACTTGCTTCTTTAGTAGATCAGTCAGAGGTGCTGCAATCAAAGCATAGTTTTTGATAAAGACCTTGTACCATCCTATCAATCCGAGAAAGCTACGTATTTATTTGATAGAAGTTGGTGTTGGCCACTCCAGAACGTCTCTCACCTTGGCCGGATCTACTGAAATTCTTGTCGTTGATACAATGAATCCCAGATATTCAATCTGTCACTTGAAAAATGCACACTTCTTCTTCTTGGCATGAAGCTTTTGTGCTCTCATTGTTTCGAGGACAATGCAAAGTTGGGGTTCATGATCTTTTTCTTGCCTGGAGTAGACTAGGGTATCATCAAAGAAGATGAGTACGAAGTCATCAAGATAGGGCCTAAAGATATCCTGCATTAGCCTGCTGAAGGTAGCAGGAGCATTTGTCAGCCCGAATGACATGACCAGGAATTCAAAGTGTCCATACCTTGTGCGGAATGCCGTCTTTGGGATATCTTCTTCCTTGATCCTTATCTGATAATATCCAAACCTAAGATCTATTTTAGAGAAGATCATTGCACCTTGAAGACGATCAAGAAGTTCATCTATTCTTGGAATGGGGTATTTGTTTTTAATGGTTGATTGATTCAACCCTCTGTAGTCAATGCATAGCCAAAGCGTTCCATCTTTCTTCTTCTGGAACAGTACTGGAGCTCCCCATGGCGAACTGCTAGGACGGATGTAGCCTTGGTCTAACAGTTTCTTGAGTTGCTCCTTCAGCTCAATAGCTTTCAGGATGGACATCGTATATGGTCTCTTTGCGATTGGTGCAGCTCCTGGCGCCAGCTTGATTTCGTGGTCGACTTCCCTTTGAGGAAGAAGTTATGTCAGCTCTTCAGGAAATACGTCTGCATATTCCTTTAACCATGAAGGTTCTTCCCTAGATTCTTGATTCTGATTTAGCTTATTTAGTTTAATCAAATAGACAAGTAGCCCCTTTCTAACTCCTTTTATAATCCATGTTGCTTTTTCCAACTAAATTTTTGGCTTACCAGCCTCTCCTTGAGTTGTAATTAGTTTCCCTTTAGAATTTCGAAAGGAGACTTGGCCCTTTCCACAGTGAATGTGCGCATCATTGGGTATTAGCCAATCCATACCGAGCAAACATTCATGGATACCTAGGTTCATTACCCTGAATCTGACCAAAGTCGACTTTCCACCCAATAGAAATTTCACCTTAGCGGTTTGCCTAGTACAGGAGACTTCTGGACCATTTGCTAATTCCATAAGTAAGGTAGGTGTATCTTTTGTGGTTATTCCTAATCTTCTTGAACAGACTGGTGAAATGAAGGAATGTATACTGCCACAATTAATCAAGGTTTTGAAGCTTTTACCTTGGTAATCCGAAGGAGTTTGAATCACCGAGAATTGGCAATTCAGGCCTTTCTTGTGAAGAGCAGCGTGAACCGTTGCCCTCTCAATGTCTACTTCCATGGATGGATCTTCTTCATCACCCAACTCCTTATTGGCAACACTGGAGGTTCTCCCTCTGGCCCTGATGATGGCTCCTTGGCCATGGGCGGCTCCTTGGAATGGCTCTTGATGTTGACCTCTGCTAAGCTTGGGGCACTACCTTTTAAAGTGACCATTCTCGTTGCAATGGAAACAACGGAGATTGTGGCCATTAACTTGTGTAGGAGCAAAGTTGTTGACAGCATTTGCCCTAGCTTTCTTCCTTTGTTTCTGGTTTTGGCCCTGTGCTCTCTTGGCCTGAGACCTACACATTCCCTTATTCTGATCCTTGTAAGACCAAGTCCTGTTATTCCTTGGCTTGGGCTGGACTTCCTATATTATTGGCATAGCTCGAATGAGCGCGTCTTGTAGGTCCCTTGGGTGCATTGATTCCAAACGAGTGTTTATGGGTGGATTTAACCCGGTACAAAACTTTGACACCTATTGTGTCATATCCATTTGTGGCGCGTACTTTAAGAGAGAGACGAACCTTGAATAATATGCATCTAGGGATAGTCCAAGCTGCTTTAATTCATAGAATTCGTTCATCTTCTGTGTGTGGTAGGCAGGTGGTAGATACCTCCCTCGCACAGTTTTTTTTAAGCTTCTCCCAAGTAACTGACCCTTTCAAGATCCCTTGGTCTCTGCACCATTGTTTCCACCAAAGTCTTGCTTCGCCGGTAAGCTTCAGTTTGGCGAGCATTGCCTGGTTAGCAGGTGCAGTTCCTGCAGCCTCGAAATAATCCTCCATGGATTCGATCCAAACCTCGGTGTCAATTTGGACAGTCCCTCCCTTACCATCGAATTCAGGTGGCTTGATTCTTTTGAGAAGGAACTTCTTGTCTTGAATTACAGCCGCACTTGGTGTAGGGGTCGAACTAGGAATCTGCACTTGAGGTTGCGCTTGGGAAATAAGATTCTTTACGTTAAAACTTACTAAAAGTTTCTCACATTATATTAATATGCCCAGTTCAGCTTTTAGCTAAGTGACCTAATCACTTAACTCCTTTACCCACACTTACAGCCATGATAGACAGTGATTTAAAAAAATCTTATTCATTCATGTGGACATAGCCCTTTTGAGTACATTTATTTTGGGAAGGTAGAACAAGCTAATACATCAATTTGGGAAAAATAGGATTGTGTTACATTCGGCTACGGGGACTGAGTAATAATATGGAGTGGGGTCATGGATTTTTAGGAATCGATAGGTCATAGGAAGCTTGGAGTACCCCTTCCTTTGATATCCGTTCTTCTCATAACGTCCCAGCACCTTGATTCTGTCGGCAGGGATTATTTGAGTCACTTTCTCATACACATACTTGTTCTATCTGACCTTCCGATTGCGGTCATGTAGGGTTGCATTTGTGTGAGCCTCGACAAAGATGAATAGCTTTATGATCTTTAAATCCTCCATCCACTTGATTCTCTTCAAGTTGGTCCGAAGGTACGCAAGTCGGTGGGCCGTTATGTAATATATTCCTGATTCACCTATCCATCTCCGTTCCACGTACAAGGGCGAAGGATTGTAAATACGGTCTAGAATATTCATCATGCCTAGCCTCCGTTGATAATCTGAAGCACGCATTGCAGTCATAAACATAACCTGGAACACTAAGAATTTGTTCCACGCTTCACGAATCTCCAGGCGAGCATCGATAAGTAAGTAAGGAAATGTTCTTAATGGCAACATTGCTCTACTTTCCCTCATTAAGTTTCCTTATAAATATTGAATCCCATTGGTTCGCTTTGATACCAACTGTAACATGTCCCCTTGTCCACTTGTAGGGCACGTCTTAGCAGCCCATTGGAAAGAGAGTCTAGAAAGCGCCCCCCGGCACTCACAAGGAATGTCATGGGGTTTGTGATCTAGGTCTTCCTAAGTCTGCCATGAAGCGGAAGCATTCTGTCCGTTCCCACTTAGGACCCACTTGAATCAGGGTTTTCCTAATGGTCAAGTTCCTATAAGGTAGCTAGCATCGAGCCCCAGACGAACTACTTTGCGCAAAAACATCAGGGTCGAAGCGGATTTATACTGCACTTGGCTCAAGGAGAATGGGAAACGAGAGGGATGCAAAGCTCGACCTCTCTGCCCGTAAGGCATAGTCCCATTCCGTACCCCTAAATCAGCATAAATCGGGACACTAGCTCTATAGATTCTAGGTCATTGTTACCTCACTGTCAATTCCTTTGAGAAAAGTTCCCGACCAACCGGGACCACCCTTCTGTAGGACGGCGGACCCAGAGTCACGTCCACCGCACTTTTCTCAAGTTGCTTTAGTTATCTAATTACCTACCACATTTAGTTTGACAAGCAAAAACAGCTTCCTTAATTAACCAAATTAATCATTGGTTCCTTCACGTAACTTAAGCACCGATAAAAAAAAAACAATATCAAGCAAGTTCATTTTTCAACATTTGATCTTTATTTATCAGTCTTTGGAATACATTAATAAACCTGCCCGAAGGCTATCCCAGCAATCCTCAGGGGATCGCTATTCCAAGTTCCACCCATTGACTAGTATGCAGGCCTCGAGATCCCATCTCGAGTCAGGTCTGCCTCTTGTGCAGGATCCAGAGGCAAGGGATTTATGGCTAGAGCCTCCCCTGGCACCCAAGCGTCCTCCTACTCCAAGTAGCACCCACGGAGAGATCTCTCATGGCGGGTTCGGTCCACGTACCCAGCACGGCTAACAGCCCCCTTGGATAGGGTCAGGCAGACAGTCGGAGGTAAGTGAAACTACCCCTCTCTCCAGGCTTTTAACTTGAAGCATTAGTTGTTTTCCCTGAATTAGTTCCTTGAGCAAAGAAGAACAAACAATGCACCTAAGTGTACAATCACGAGCATTCCAGTGGTCGTTTGTACGGCCAACTGCCAAGGTGTAATTCCTTTTGCATGAATACTTCCAGCATTCAATCCTGGCGACTTGGCAAGGTCCCGAGGGTTTCGCAAGAAGCTGAGTTGCTTGTTTACCCTTTTTTCGTTGGGTTAGGGTTTATATCTTATTAACCCAAATTGTCACTACTTAGATTTCCATATATTAGGGCCAATAAATTCTTGGCAACCTCGTTGCCCTAACTTGGTTGGTCAGCTGCTTTCTTAGCAATTTGTAACTACCCTAGCTTCACAAATCAGTCTTCAAGGAAGAGTGTTGAAGCAAGACGACTACTCAATTTCTAGAAAATTAGACTTGTAATTAGAACCCATCAAACTTGGTCTAAAGTGTAGCAGTGCTAGTTTGTGATTTAGGCACAAGAGCATATGACATTACAGCTTGTTGCACGAGATAGATGTCAATACCTAACTTGTGGGGATTATATCTTTCTTCGTATGGTATTTCTTGATCAAGGATACCTTTGATGAAGATATGGCATTTGGGAGTCCTATTGACCCAATCCAAATCCCTAACCCTACTAGGATTGATAAACGTTTTGGCCCTAGGGTCCCTAAATTCCTTGTGGGAGTCTAGCATTTGGTCAACTGATCCCTAGGGTGAGAACCCTAGATCATTCTTGCATGGGTGATTATATAATCTTAACACTTCGAGAATGTGGCTAGGACCTTTGATATTGGAAATATTAGATCGGCATCCTAAGTGCGATACTAGGCAAAATTTTAACATAACTTAACCCTACCTAGCACAATGAGGTGACCGTCATATGCTAACTAGTCATACCTTTATGAATTTCATGTAAGCTACTTAGTTACATGAAAATTACTTAGTTGATCTAACCAAACCATGACAAAAGATGATATTCCCTTTAAGGATGCAAATACTTTCTTCTAAACTTGCGAGTACTTTCCCTAAAATATGTAAGTAACTGCCAGATGTGGAGGATGTATCACTCCATGCAATTTCAAGACCATAGACCTTTTTGCCTTTATAGGATCTATGGTGATCTTTCTTTTCCTTGCCCTATGCTATAATGATTGTCAATCAGAACTAATTCTTTTCAACCCTACGTTGATGCATCGAATTCAAAGCCTTAGTATTTTAATGAAGATGCATATTTTCCCAATTTCGAACTTTGATAAAGAACTCTATGCATGGATGCATCATTCTTCCATGACCAGATGCCAATGAATACATCATTGATTTAATCCTAAAATGTAAATAACATTGCATGCGAATTGCATACTATCAAAGTTCATAGATCTTTTCCTTTCATTGCAACTATTTAGGCATCATTTAATGTCTATCTACAACTATCTTATACACGAGTCACAACCAGGAATTTATTACCTAAGTGTATTATGTGTTATAAGCCCTATCCTTTGCGAGATGCAACAAGGACGACTTTGCACAATTTCATATTTTAACTTATGCAACATACGTTCGAAAATGCAACTACCCTTGACCACGGAAGTGCAAGCAAATGCAAGTACTCGACATGCAACTAAACTTTGTAGATCGAATGAGTATATAAATTTCCCAATGCATTTAAACTTCCCTACGAGAATTAAAACATGCTTAATGCATCCTTTCCATGCGGAAATATTATTTGGAACCTGGGCATTCAATATCGAGGCGTTGTCCACTCTCATACTTTGGGTGGAAGCTCCCGCGTGCGCTCCTCTCGACTTTTGCTTGGGAGCCATTGACGAAGCAAACTTCAACTTAGCGACTCTCCCTTGGCTCTCTTACGCATTACGAAGTCACTACTGCCCGAGATTTCTTCCTTGCGCAGGAATCGGGCCTTGCAAGTCATGGTTTTAAGAAAACCGGGGAGGCACGGGTGAACTAGGCCTAGGGAAGCTTCAATAGAAGCTTCCAATCTTCTAGAAGAAACAAGGGGATGACATGGAGAGGATGATTGGAGAGGATGACGGTGATGATGATGATGATGATGATGATGATGGTGATTATGATGATGAAGACGATGGCAGCAGTAGCTTGGCGGCGGCAGGCAGAAGGTGGCGGCAGTCAGAAGGTGGTGGGGAGCTCCATAGGATGGCGGGCAGTAGCATGATCCATCCCCCTCCCAAGCTCATGGAGGGGGTTTATATGGGGTGAAGGAGGAGTAGCCACACAAGTGGCAGGTAGCATGCTTCCCCTCCCCATGCCCCTCCTTAACACCTACTCCTCCCTCTCTCCCCGCCATGCAATGGGTGAAGGAGAGGGAGTTAATACATAAAAAAAATTGCAAAATTATGCCTTTTCTTTTCCCATGAAGGGGTGTTCCTATGGTGGCTTGCATTTTCGAGCCACGGATTTATATGCACCATAAAAGAATGGTATTGTTAATGCATGAGGCCAGAGCACTTAGGCCAAAGTTTCATTGTTGTGGAAGATCACTCAAAATTTCTCTTGCACGGGATCAAGAGTCCTTAATATTTTGTTGCGGAAATATTACACCTATCTTGATGACTTTGTACTTGTCTTTTTAGATGATACCCTAGTCTACTCAAAACAAGGAAAGGATCATGAACCCTAGCTTCGCATTATTCTTGAAACAATGAGAGCACACAAGCTTTATGCCAAGAAAAAGAAGTGCGCATTTTTCAAGCGATAGATTGAATATCTGGGATTCACTTTATCAGCAGAAGGAATTTCAGTAGATCCAGCTAAGGTCAAAGACATTCTAGAATGGCCAACACCAACTTCTGTCAAAGAAATACGTAGTTTTCTTGGGTTGGCAGGGTGGTACAGGATTTTCATCAAAGATTATGCTTTAATTGCAGCACCGCTGAGACTGATCTACTAAAGAAGCAAATGGCAATTGTATGGTCACCTACTGAACAGACCAACTTTGACAAACTAAAGCAAAGCTTAGTATCAGCACCCATCCTGAAACTTCGTGATCTTACTAAGGAGTTTGAAGTAGTAATTGATGCTAGCACACTTGCTTTAGGATGTGTACTTACACAAGAAGGTCATCCCATAGCATATTCTTCAAGAAAATTAAAGAGCCATGAAAGGAATTATGCTACCCACAACCTGGAGTTGTTTGCTGTCATCCATGCTCTCAAACTTTGGAGACATTACTTTCTAGGTAACAAATTTTCCTTAGTAACGAACCACGAGTCTTAAATGGATTTTCACTCAGAATGAGCTCAATTTGAGGCAACATTGATGGATCAAAGTGCTGGAAGAATATGATTTTGAAATCAAATATAGGCCTGGAAAAGAGAATGTAGTTTCCGATACACTCAGTCGCAAGGCATTTCTAAATTCTCTCATTTTGCAAGATCCATCGACAGCAAGATCTCTAGCCACAAAGGTATCAATGCCAAAAAACCCGATTCTTGAGCTAGCAAAAGTGGGGCATATCATGACCCATTCTATCAGAAAATGCTAAGGGAGATCCCCATCAAGGATCAAGACTCAAAGCTAAAGACGAAGCATCAAGAATTCTCCATCAGTAGTGGACTTGTCTACTTTAGGACAAGATTATGTATCCCTACAAGCCAAACTCTCAAGTAGAAGATACTTTGGGAAGCCCATGACTCCCCTTTCTCAGGGCATCTTGGTTATGCCAAGACCCTTAATACAGTCAGAAAGAGCTATTATTGGGAAAGGCTCAAGGGAGACGTGCTCAAATATGTCACGGAATGTTTGTCTTGTCAATGCATTAAGGCAGAGCATGTTAAAATGCTTGGAAAATTGCAACCACTTGACATTCCACAAATGAAATGGAAGTTCATTAGTATTGACTTCATTGTTGGCTTACCCCAAGTTCAGGGAGGGTATAACTCTATTATGGTTGTAGTAGATATGCTCACCAAGGTCACACATCTCATCCCTGTCAAGACGAACTATAAAGCTTCAGACACCGCAAGATTATTCATCAAGGAAACATTCAAACTTCATGGGTTACCCAAAAGAATCATTAGTGATCGTGACTCTCTTTTCACATCACACTTCTGGAGGGCTATCTTTGAGGCTATTGAAACTCAACTCTGTTTCAGTACAGCTTACCATCCCCAAACTGATGGTCAAACTAAATAAGTCAATCAAGTCATTAAAGATGTGTTTAGGGCATACTGCTGTCGCGAACCCAAAAAGTGGATTCAATACTTATCACTGGTTGAGTTTGCCTACAATGCTTCTTACCAATAGAGTATTCAGATGACCCCTTTCCAAGCATTGTATGGGCATGATTGTCATACCCCTTTGAACTTCTCAGATCCAACTTTGAGGGTAGAAGCTTCAAGACAGATGCTGGAAGACATGGATGATCAAATCAAATCAATAAGACAAGACATTCAAGCTGCCAAGGATAGACAAAAGGCTTACACTCACTTGAAACGACAAGATAGATCCTTCGTCGAAGGTGATATGGTCTTAATCCGTGTATGCCCTAAAAAGATTTCACTGTCCTTGGGAGAGTACAAGAAGCTAAGTCCGAGGTATTGTGGACCTTATAAGATCACCAAGTGCTTAGGGCCTAATGCGTATAGACTATAGTTTCCCGCAACTCTAAAGATTCATAATGTATTCCACGTTAGCCTATTGAAAAAGTATCTATCTAATCTAAATCATGTACTTGATTATCAGCAAATTGTAATGCCTAGCCAAGGAGTCCTTGAGCTATGGCCTGATAGAATCCTACATGTTAGGGAGAGGCATTTGAGATCAAGGACCTTGAGAGAATACCTCATCCAGTAGAAAGATTATCCACAAGAGGATGGCACCTAGATGGACGAAAATACTCTCAACCAACAATACCCACAGGTCTTCTCAAGATGAGGACATCTTGATTCCTCAAAGGGGGAGAGGATGTAATATCTTCCCCCCCGTGCCTCCCCCACATGAGAAACCCCCCTTTAAAAGATTTTTTTTTAAATTTAGTACAATTTATTTAACTCTCCCTCTCTCTCCTCGCCGACAGCATGTCGGGGAGAGAGTGTCTGTGAGTGAGTAAAGAGAGAGAGGGGGGGCATGCAGCCCCCCAGGTGGAGGGGTGGCAGCCGTTAAGGGCTAGCTCCCCCCCATATACCACCCCCCCTCCCCATTATAAAGGGGAGCCCTCCCCTCCCTTGTGGGAAGCAGCCCCCCCCGTCGTCTGCAGCAGCCTTCCCCCCCCCCCCCCCCCCGTGATAAAAGAAACGCCGCCCTGCTGCTTTGAGAGAGAGAGAGAGAGAGAGAGAGAGAGAGAGAGAGAGAGAGAGAGAGAGAGAGAGAGAGAGAGAGAGAGAGAGAGAGAGAGGGGGGAAGCTTCTGGAGGGTTCTTTTTTTCCCCCCTTAAAGAAAGGTCATATGCCCCCTCTAATATTGCCAAAAATACACCCCCCTTTCATTATCTTTCTCCACTCAAGGAGAGGCTGCAAGAATTTACTTATAGTTGCATAGAAGAGTGTGAGATTTCTATCTCTGGTACACAAATCTTCGAGTGTGGCCCTGAAGCGTAGTTCCACAAGGATGGTCGGAAACCTTTCAAGTCTGGATGGTGGTTCGAATCAAGAAGGCACCGCAACCATGAATGGTCTATCATCAGGCGTAAACACCACTAGAATCAAGACTTCACTCCAAACCCAGGTTGCTCTATTATAGATTATAATTATCATGATGAAAATCATATTCACATGCATCACATTGATTGCGCGATTGATGGGTAATTGCCTTGGTATGAATTTAGTTGTGATGTTGTAACAAACAAGATAAATTTCATTTTAAGATGACATCACAATAGGTGAAATTGATTAGGTAATTGCATCATAAATTACCCACAAAAATTCTTGCATCAATTCTTGCATAAAGTGCATTGCTCCTTGCACAAGTTCTTGCAAAATACATTTCAGAGAACATCAAAAGAAGCAAACTGCACCTCCATATCGCAAGATGGATTCTAAAATACATGTAATAAACTGCAGAAAAGATTAAAGTGCAGCTAGACTCATACAATGATCACATAAAGTTATAAAGATCAGATCATTCAAGAAGGTCATAGATCGTGTAAATAATTACATAGAGGATAATGTTAACATATAAAACAAACAAACAAACTCCACTCTTTCATTTCGAATGCAGGAGATATACCATGTTTCCTCACCAAATAATTCCACAAGAAATGAACGTCTATCCTACAGCTTAGGATGCCTTTCCACACTCAAGCGTGGGTCACTGTCATTGAAAATAGATGCTATGCATCCAGGTTTTTTATTCCGATACCATGATCATCATGCACATGCAGAGGTGAATGATTCTAAAGTGCTCAACCATAATTTTAAATCAGCAACACGTCCTTGTGCACAATCAGGCTTTATAATGCATCTACTAACCCGTTGCGGCATGAAAGGATAGCACCGAGATAACACTCGTGCTACTATCCTCTTAATTAACATACCACGAACTCTATGACATGATGTACATCAGAAAATCAGTAACAATCAGCACTCAAATCACACCATTCAAACCTCCCAACCCCCTACGTTTAGGTATTGCTTTCGTTGTATAGGTGTAGAGGTTCATTTTGTCATATTTTGATGTATAAAAAGAAATAAATCACAAACTTTGACAAAGAGATAGGGAAAATTGAGGCCAAACCTCATGGTTTACCACTACCACACATCCACAAATAATCATTATATTTTTCCAAGATGTATTTCTATTTTTTCTCTTATTTTTTCCATTCTCTTGATTTATTTGGTAATAAAATATGCTATTTTCTAGTTTTTCTTATTCTAATCACTTCATCATTCTAACATTCAATTTATCTTCCATATTCTCCCCATGGGAACACCTTTTACCCACCCGAAACGGAAAAACTCTATCATTTTGCCACTTAAAAACCGCATTTCGGGTTTACGGGAATTAAATAAAGCATGTAAATCATTGCAAAATCAGAATTTTCTGACATACAGCAATTACTCATGATGCAAACAACATACAAATAAATTTTCATCCGATAAGAACATAATTATCATCATAAACTATCAAAAATCCTTCATTTTCCTTCATAAAAATGGTCATACCGTGTTTTTACATAACCGGAGATGCCTTGAATGCATGCATAATCAGCAGACGGAGCCTCCATTTCTCTCAATCCAATGCTATACTTCAATCTTCATCATCTCCATCAATCTTCATCACCATTTCCTTCATTCTCCTTCCCCGATTCCTCCTTCAAGATGGTACACATGAGCAGCGCATAGCCATAGCCAACCTGCAATCTACCTCTGTTGGAGGAGCTGGATCTCCACTTACAGGGCATATCTTCACTTGCTTCCTTCTGAGGAATTGTCCCTCACTTCAAGGCGCTTCATCCCAGCACCTCAATCCATAACATTGGTGACCTGTAACTCCAGCATTGCGAAAATTCGTCGCCGCTGTCCAGACTGCGCTGCTGCTGATTCGTACATCACATTCCGCCTGCACATGTCGCGATGCTGACGAAGATCATAGGTCTTTGATAGGCCTTGGAAAGAGCTACATTTCCATAGAAATTTTTTTGGAAATGATCAACCATAGCTCCTGCAATCTGCAAAAAACCAGGCCTCTCTCTGAAACCCTAAACTGTCAGCCATAGACAAAATCTCTCAAGCTTTTTTTTCCTCATTTTTCTCACTCCTGACACTAAACCAAGCTAAAGCCCACTCTAATCCATTGACCCAACATCAAATCAAGGAGGCGAAAGACCTGAGAAGATTGAAGAACGACCGAACGATCCCAAACAAGAAGAATCAAGCTCAACATCAACACTGACATAGTGTGTTTTCACACTGTCATTAACTGTGTCTCTTGACACATTGCAATCTGCTCTTCTACTGATAAAATCTCAGAATTCTGATGTTGATTTGCTGCTAATCTTGCAACCTCAACATGGGAAAAGACTCTCCAAATGCTCGATTCAAAGGAGTCGGGTTTCACACCTGGCAAACCCGCATCAAGCTCATATTGATGAAAAACGGTCTCTGGGCCATCACAAATGGCAAAGAGAAGAAACCTCGGGACGCGGACCTTGCAACTACTTGGCAAAAGAATGATGACAGAGCCCAGGCCATTATCAAACTGGAGCTAGACGACAGTTATATCCACCATGTGGATAACTGTGAGACCTCACAGGATACATGGAAGAGACTTGACACCTTGTTCGGTGCACAATCTAAATCATCAAAGTATGGTCTCCTGATTGAGTTCTTCAGGCTTGAAATGAAGTCCAGCACATCACTTGCCACACATCTAAATTACATGGAAGGACTCCTAACCCAACTTGCAGGAATCAACATTAAAATGGACGAAGATGTTTGCATCGGTGTTCTACTTAAGAGTTTGCCTCCTGAATATAATAATGTATCAACAACTTTAATCAACATGCCAAATCCTAAACTTGTTGATATCCAGGCATCACTGTTAGAAGAGGAAAAGAAGTTAAAAACTAAGGAAGAACCAAGTACCTCTAGAGATGAGCATGCATTATATGTTGGCAACAGGTACAAAGGCAAGAAGGATCAGCTCTTCTGTGACTTCTGCAAAAGGGCTGGACACACCGAGAAGTTCTGCCACGCAAGAAAGAGATCCCAAAAGGCCTATCTAGTCGCAGTCAAAGAAGAAGAAGAAAATGGAGCAAAGGAAGAAGAAGATGAAGATGAAGACCATCAGGATCGGAAGGACAAAACTCATCAGTCCTTCTACTCTCATAACTCTAATAGACTGTTTTAAAAGCCTTGTATTTCCTTGCCCTAATGTTTCCTGCCATAAGCTTTGTAAACTCCTTATGTAACTTGGCATTATAGTCCCTGTACACTTTGTGAGGCCCCTGTTACAGCCTCTGGATGTCCATCATGTTTTGGTGCCCACACTTAGCCTTTTCTGCGACAGCCTCTGGTGTCTACCATGTTTGTGGTGTGCCCACACTTTGCAGGTGGTTCTCATTACAGCCTCTACACACTTTGTGCCTTTCTAGTTGTGATTGAGGAGGGGTGTTGAGAATCAGCAATCACACTCACTAAACAACCTCTTTGTATGGAGCTTCAAGGCCAAGGATATGCAGGCTAACCTATCCCATATGCACAGTGGTGCCTACTGCAGTTTCCTACTTTTCTATAAAGCATTGTACTTACTTCCTTTTCTTAATGCAATGATAGTACTCTTTTCTTTTCAGTGAAGTGTCAATGTCGTTGTCCACATACACAAGATTGTGTTTATGAGTCCAAGTCTCAATCTTGGAACCTAATTCACTTGTGTAACAAACAGTGTCTTTGTCTTCTCCATCATGAGTCCACACTTCTCCTTCCATCCACCATAACTCACTACCATGCTCTAGATCCCGCATCTTTCACAGGTCGCTCCATATAAATAGACAGCTAAAGGATAATAAGTTCGTTAATGGTAACGTCCTTTCTATCAAGGCGTTTATAAACCTTCGATAGTACCCTATCAATGACAGAAAGCTATGTACCTCTTTCGGAGTGCGTGGTGGACTCATAGCGACTATAACCTTGATGGCCTAGCAATAGCCCATAAGGCACTCCAAAGACACACTTCCGTGGGTTAAGAGCGATACAAAATTGTCTACTGCGCTCAAAACACTTTCTTAAAATAATCAACATTCTTTCCCTTACAGTGGCTACCCCCAGGTCATCGATAAATACTTTCAACTCATCTGGGGAGATGTCACCAAAGGTCTTGTCTGCTATTCGTTGCCATGATCCAGGTTCATTGCACAAACCAAAGGCCATCATATGGTACGCAAAAGTACCAAGGATAGTAATGAAAGTTATTTTTAACTTGTCCTCTTCTGCAATTGCTATCTGGTTGTATCCCGCAAAGCAATCCATAAACGAATACATTTCCCTACCCGCTATTGATCCAAAATCTGGTCAATAAATGGCAACGAGTAGTAATCCTTAACCGTCTACTTATTCAGCTCTCTAAAATCTACACATAGTAGGATCTTGTTGTTTTTCTTCTTCCTGATGACAATTGGTGAACACCATTCTATGTGCTGTACAAGGAAGATTAAACTAGCTTTCCGTAACTTCTATAACTCCTCAAACAACCCGTCCCTCAATTCAAAAGGCATACGCCTTACTTTTTGACGCATAGGACGACTACCTTCTTTTACAGGAATAGTATGAATAGCCAGGCTGGGAGGAATGCCTCTCAGCTCGTCATAACTCCAAGCAAAGATGTCGCGGAATTCTTGAATCAAGGACACATAGTCCTCCCTTTCTGCTGAACTGAGTATGGAACCTAATTTAATTGGCCGCGAATCATTCGGCGTACCAAGCTCCAACTCAATCACATCCGTGTCTCTTATCCTATCTTGCAGCTCTATCAGCTCATTTAAAGTTATCTGATAAATATCCTCTGTAGTGGACCCCTCTTTAGATTCATCACTAGATGATGTCTCACTACCAGATGGATCATTTGCTGTCTCTAGTTCAGTGGAGGATAAAGGAGCTCTCTCACTCTGAGGAGACTCAGGGTAAGCATCGACTATTACTCGATTAGCACCTCTACCTAGAACCACTCAATCGGTGGGTATATCGACTTGACAATCTGTTCGTAAAATCCAAGGCCTACCTAGCAAGACTCGATAGCTAGGACGTCCTGCAAATCTCATCACCCTAAAGTCCAAGAAACATTCTACACTTGCAACTATAACATAGACTTTAGTAACGCAACCTTCTGGCTGCCTTAGATTATCATCAGCCATTCTAAGAAGGGTGGAGCTATCTTTTTGGATACCTAGACCCAACCTCTCCATCAACTCTGAACTCATGATATTGACGGAGGAGCCAGTGTCTACATGGCATGCTCCACTAATATTCCATCCACGTATGTTGGAACCCTAGGGCAATTCTTTTCAGCATGATCAAACCAATCTTTCCCTACTCGTGCTATGCCCAAAGGTTCTACAATATACCCAATACGCAAGATCTTCTTGTTGAGATATCGAGCTCCACTCGTGAAATGCCAGGGTGACCGTTGTGCATTTATGTTACCGACTTGTTAGCTTTCTGCAGATGCAGTTGGTACACCGCCCATGAATAATAGCTAGATGACAGCTATCCTTATCTACTCTAGTTCATGGCTCAATTAGTATGTCACCTTAGTTAGTTGAGTTTGGTTTGAGACCCATATATAGGATTCTTCTATTTCTCTATACTAGAGTTCTTTTTGGATTACACAACTAAGAAGAGGAAAACTGTTTTCAGCCTCCACCTTTGTGTGTATTCCCCCATTGTGTAAGTGAGAAAGCTGCAAGTGAGACTCCTTCCTTCTCTCCCACAATCTTGACATGGTATCACAGCCTGGTTCGTGGTAAGGAGCTCAAGAAAGCAAACCAAGTTCGCGGTGTTCTGGTAAGAGGACCAAGTGTTGCTTTTATTTTTCGAGTTTGGGAGAAAGTCTCTGCAAGTAGCACAGCCGGAAAGTGAAAGAGTGCATTGTCTCAGATTGAGACGCCCTTCGCTGTGTAGCAAGAGGGTAGTATATGCTATGAGAGAAGGCTTTAGCCCTAGGTTGCCCTGTTTTTTTGATTTGAGGCCATTTCGGGGCCTATTTTGAAGGCAGAAGTTTTCCACACGCACTCAAAAAAAGGCCCTATTTTTTTATGTGCGACCACTGTTCTATAGGTCGGTGAAAAGTTACCATAGAAATTGCATTGTATGCCTGTGCGCAGAGACATTGGGAGTTACAGAATCATCCTTGTTGCCTATTGATGCAAAATCGTCACTAGGAAGTGACTGTGTGGTCAAATACCACTTTCGTCAGTTTTGCAGATTTGCCCTTGTGAGGCTGAAGCTGTGTTTTTAGCAGTGACTAAATTTTTACAATGTTTTGTAATGGCATCTGATTCTCTTTCATAGATTGTCACTGAAAAGCTTGACAAGAACAACTTCCAAGCATGGAAGTTTAGAATGACGAATTTCCTTATGGGAAAAGGATATTGGGAATTCTTGCAGGAAATGAAGAAGAATCAGTTCTTCCTGATGTTCCCAATCAACAGCAAATGCAGGCATTTAAAGGATGGCATGAGAGAGCCAGAAAAGTTATGTACTGGCTGTCTATCAGTATTTCAGACTCTATGATTGTGCATATTCAGGATGCAAGTACGCCAAAGGAGGCATGGGATACTTTGTCAAAAATATATAGCACAAATATGCAAGCCAGGGAAATGTAGCTCAAGCAAGAGTTGCACAATGTGCAAAGAGAAAGTATGAGCAACAATGACTACCACATGAAGGTGAAGAAGATTGCAGATGCACTTGCTTCCATTGGGTCGCCAGTGGAAGATGATGATTTAGTTTCTGTTACCTTGAATGGTCTAGGAAAGGATTATACACAGTTCGTAACATCCATTTCTGTCTGTGAAAGATTTCCTGATTTTGAGGAGTTGATTGCTCTTCTAATTTCTGAGGAGCAGAGAAATGGTGGTGCATCTTCTTCAGGAGAAACTTCAAAAAAAATGTCTTCTACTCAAATGCTGGAAGAGGTAGAGATAGAGGTAGAGGAGGCCGATCTGGAGGCCGTGGTAGAAATCAGAATATGCAGAAACTCAAGAAAACCAGTCCTATGGAGGAGGACGTGGTAACTCTAGAGGCAGGGGGAGCCAAAGAGGTCGTGGTGGATGGCAAAGAGGCCAAAATGCAAACAGCAATGTTGAATGCTACTACTGTGGTAAAATGGGTCATATGGCTAAAGACTGCTATAAAAAGCAGAATGCATCATGAATGGAAATTTGCAACAAGGAAATTATGCATCTTCTAGTAGACATGGTGATGACATAAATGAGCATTTGTTTATGATGCAGCACATGAACAATTATGTGACAAGTACAGAAGAAAGCAACGAAGTGTGGTATGTTGACTTAGGTGCGTCAAACCACATGACAGGTCATGCAGAATGAATGCAGGATGCAAGGAAAATGGAAATTTTAGGATTTGTGGAAACTAGTGATGAAATTGCACATCCTATTGTGCAAATTGGAAAAATTCATTTGTCTATGGAGGATGGGAAAAAGAAATACCTATCAAATGTATTTCATGTCCCGAATATCACCAAGAATCTGGTTTCTGTTGGTCAAATGGTTGAGCAAGGCTTGCAGGTCAGATTTAATCCTCATGGATGCTTTGTTGAGGATATGAAAAATAAAGGTTGCTTGATAGCGAAAGGAAAGAAGAAGGGCAGGATGTTTACGTTGGATGCAGACATGCCTGAATTAAGTGCAGCAATTTTTGCACATGGGACCAGTGTAGTTGCAGATATTGATATCTGGCATAAATGCATTGGTCATAATAATGTACAGTGACTTAAATCAATGCAGGCCCAAAATATTGTTGTAGGATTGCCTAAATTCAAGGTAGGAGAAATGCATAAGGTATGTGAAGCCTGTCAATTTGGAAAACAGGCAAGGAAACCATTTCCTAGACATCTTCAAGAGAGTAAGAAGCCATTGGAATTAATCCACTCTGATGTGTGGACTACTAAAGCTGCATCTATTGGAGGCTGTCATTATTTTGTCACTTTTATTGATGACTATAGTAGAAAAGTTTGGGTGTATTTTATGAAAAAGAAAAGTGAAGTGTTTGGGCATTTCAAAACTCTTAAAGCTATGGTTGAAAAAGAAACAGGTCTACAAATAAAATGCCTAAGGTCAGATGGAGGGGGAGAGTACCTCTCAAATGAGTTTGCAAGGTTCCTGCAGGAGCATGGCATAAAGCAGCAATATTCATGTAGTCATACCCCACAACAAAATGGAATTGCAGAAAGATAAAATAGGCATATTGGAGAGGTATCTCATGCCATTCTCAATGAAAAAGACTTGCCAGATTTTTACTGGGCTGAAGCAATTGCTACAGCAGTCTACATAATGAACAGGACTCCCACTACAGCAATACATGGGATGACTCCAGAGGAGAGATATGCTGGTAGGAAGCCATATATTTATCATTTGAAAATTTTTGGTTGCCTTGCCTATGTTCATGTGCCAGATGAGTTGAGATCCAAGTTGGATCCAAAAGCTGAGAAGTGCATCTTTATTGGTTACTCTCTGCAAAGGGTATAGATGATATAACCCTTCTACTCGTAAGTTTACAGTGAGTAGAGATGTTGTTTTTGATGAGATGAGTAGCTGATATAAACCAGTAAATGTGATTGATGATGTAGATGCACAAAATGGTAATGCTGCACAGAATTCACAGCAGCAGTCACAAAATATTAGTGGACCTGGAGTGTCCTCTAGCAGTGGTTCACATTCTTTGCCATGGACAGGCAGATTGAGATCAGGAGAATCTCCTCAAAACAATGCAGATAGTGGTATGCAGGTTTCACGAAAAGGAAAAGAGAAGGTAGATCAACCCATGTTTGATGTGAATGCAGGTCACTCTTATGTGGATGGTGAATCCAATGGCTCAGAACACAGCATTGATGATGAGTTGGGTATTCCTTCTATTGTTACACCTAGATTAAAGAAGACCAGGGATGTTTTGAGAGCACCTGGGAGTGAACCCACTTTGCGCAAGTCTACCAGAGCTAGGTATCCTATGGATAGGCTGAAATATGATGGATTTACAGCCATTCACTATGCCTATATGGTCAAAGTGATATAGGAACCAGAACCCACTTCTTTTGAGCAAGCCATGGGAAAAGAAAAATGGGAGAAAGCCAATGAAGAAATGGATGCCTTGGAAGCAAATGCTACCTTGGAATTGGTACCTTTGCCTAAAGATAAGAATGCAAATGGTTGTAAGTGGGTTTATAATGTGAAACACAATGCAGATGGTTCTGTGAACATATACAAGGCAAGATTAGTAGTCAAGCGGTATGCACAAACATATGGCATTGATTATGAAGAAACATTCAGTCCAGTTGCAAGGATGGCAACCGTAAGAGCAGTCATTGCTATGGCTACATCAAAGGGATGGTCTTTACATCAGATGGATGTAAAGAATCCTTTTTGCATAGTGATTTGCAAGAAGAGGTCTATATGGAGAAGCCACCAGGTTATGTGCATGTTGTTCATCCTGAGTTTGTTTGCAGGTTGAAGAAAGCCTTGTATGGCTTGAAGCAAGCACCTAGAGCATGGTCTGACAAGATAGGATAGTATCTTGTCACTATTGGCTTTCAGATTTCCAAGGCAGATTTCTCACTTTATGTGAGAAAAACAGAGAAAGGTATTATGTTGCTAGTCATTTATGTTGATGATTTGATTATCACAGGTGATAGTGATGAAGATATCTTTCATGTGAAAATGCTATTGAAGCAGAAGTTTGAGATGAAGGATTTGGGAGAGCTGCGTTATTTCTTGGGCATTGAGGTGATCAGATCACCAAGTGGGATACAGCTCTTGTAAAGGCAGTATGGATTGGACATGTTGTCCAAATATGGGATGACAGGCTGTAAGCCTATTTCAGTTCCTTTGGAGCAGAATGTGAAGCTGAGCACAGATGCAGGTGAGCTTCTGGAAGACCCTACTATGTACAGATGCATAGTAGGAAGTTTGATTTATATGACTATTACTAGGCCAGATTTGAGCTATGTTGTTGGATTGGTAAGTTAGTTTATGCAGGCTCCAAGGAAACCGCATTTGGATGCGGCTAGAGGCATATTCAAGTATGTGAAGTCCACATTGCAATATGGACTATTTTATGAGACTGAGGTTCAGATACAGTTGTATGGATACACTGATGCTAATTGGGCTGGTAGTATTTCTGATAGATGATCTACTAGTGGATATGTGTTCTCTTTTGGGAGTGCTGCAGTCACTTGGAGCAGCAAGAAACAGCCTATAGTTGCCTTGTTGAGCACAGAGGCTGAGTACAGGGGTGCAACAATGGCTGCATGTGAGGTAGCTTGGTTGCATAAGCTACTTTATAATATGCATCAGCCCTACAGATGGGCCAGTTATCATTTATTGTGACAACATGAGTAGTATACACTTGGCAAATAACCCAGTCTATCATGCTAGAACAAAGCACATTGAGGTGCATTATCACTATGTGCGGGAGAGGGTTTTACTAGGTCTTATTGATCTAGTTTATGTCAACACAGAGGATCAGGTAGCTGACATATTTACGAAGGCATTGGGTGCAGAGAAGCTGCACAAGTTCAGAGACCTGCTTGGTGTGCAGGAAGTGGGATGGAGCTCGAGGGGGAGTGTTGAGATATCGAGCTCCACTCGTGATATGCCAGGGTGACCGTTGTGCATTTATGTTACCGACTTGTTAGTGGTGGCAGATGCGGTTGGTACACCACCCATGAATAATAGCTAGATGACAGCTATCCTTATCTACTCTAGTTCATGGCTTAGTTAGTATGCCACCTTAGTTTGTTGAGTTTGGTTTGAGATCCATATATAGGGTTCTTCTATTTCTCTGTACTAGAGTTCTTTTTGGCTTACACAACTAAGAAGAGGAAAACTGTTTTCAGCCTCCACCTTTGTGTGTATTCCCCCATTGTGTAAGTGAGAAAGCTACAAGTGAGACTCCTTCCTTCTCTCCCACAATCTTGACACTTCTTGAATTCCTTGCGTACTCTTGGAGATAATTTAATCAATTGTAAGAGGTTTACATATGGTTTGACTTCACAAAGAGAACTTGCTAAATCAAAATCATGATAGGTAGCCAAAGCTCTCTTTTCTCACCAAACCATTCTTTCTTTTGGTCTCGGGACCGGCTTTGGTGCTTCTTTTTTAGCTCTTGCCTTCTTTCTTGGCACTTCCTCATCCTTCTTAAGATCAACTTTTTTGTCAACATGCCTTAGAGGTCCACCTTCCATGCCAGGATTCAGGGCTTGCGTCCCCGTATTCCCTTGCTTAGGGTTTTCCTCGATCGGTTTTGCATTATTTTTATCAACCTCTTTAGCCTTTTGGCCTCTTGTCACGACTCATAGGTTAGAGGTTTCAACATCATTGACGCGTATAGCCTCAATAAGGCTAACTCCATTGCCTTGTGGCAACTCTTCTATAGTGGTCTTTCCCCTTTGTAATATTTGTCTTGGTCCATCATTTTGCTGCAGGTTATTACCTTGCGCTCTATGATTAACTGGACCTGGCTATTTACTCCCTTGTTGGAGGAAACTAATCTTACTCCAACAGGTAGCAGCTAAGTGGCCCGACTTCCCACAAATATCACATTTAACATTTGGACAGTCTCTAGGGAAATGCTGTCCACTTGTTGAGTGTTGAAATGACTTGTTTTTTTGCTGATTTTTGTTGTTTTTGAGAGCTGAATGGTTGATTTTATGAGATGATTGATTGGTTTGGAAGTGTTTTGAGAGTGTTTTGGATTATATTGATTATTTTTTGGAAGTTCATGATGTTTATTAGTGGAGATATGAGGTTCTGATAGGTTCTGATTGGTTCTGTATACCTTCTGTATAGCTTCTGTTTTGTTCTGATTGTCTTCTGAAAGGAGGGATGGATTGACGATTGATGAAGATTGAGATCTTGTGAAAGCTTATTGAATAGTTTTTTAGAGTTTGGAATGGTTTGAGTATGAGTTATGAGGTTTTGATGACCTTTTGTAACCTTCTGTAGGTCTTCTATAGAGCTTCTGTCTCTGTACTATAACTGTACTGTAACTGTACTGTAGTTGTTCTGTAGATTGTTCTGTATGCTTCTGTATGTGTTCTGATGGATGAGAGTGTAGCTTGGGAAAGTTTTCTAACCTTGGAAAGAGGTGAATACAAGTGCAAAAGAGCTAAAAGAAGTGAAAGAAGTAGCTGCTGAAGACTCAAGTGAAGACTGAAGTGAAGTGACAGTAGTGAGCTATGAAGGGACACTGTAGTGGCTCTGGTGACTCTTCATATCAGACATACCTCTTGGGAGGGGTATCCACGACCTAAGAAGGATTATTGAGAGTGATTATGAGATATTGTAGTGAGGATATGATGTATTATTGATGGAGAGAGAGAGAGAGAGTCAGAGATAGTCAAAACTACTAAAATAGAGTGATTGTATATGAGAGATTGAGAGAGAAGACTATGAAGATATTGAAGATGAATACTATGTGATGTATTTCCATTCAAAGATGGTGTACTCCTTTGCTTTCTTTGTTCTATTGATGGATTTTGTGAAGATATTGAAGAATATGGTTGATTCTATCAAAACCGTGGGAGATCTACATGATGTTGCATGAAGATTTGTTGTGCCTGGTGTTCTTTTCTTCATTGTGATCATATAAAACCTAATAAACAAGCTTGTTGATGTTATAAGATAGATTTTCTTGCAAGAGAATTCCCTTTTCCTTGGTGTTCCTCTTGGGGATCCATGTTTTTGGTGCGCAGCCGAGGAAACTTGCCATCAACAAGCACCAGAAGAGGCTGAAAATGAAGGAAATGGCATTGCCAAGAAGAGAAGAACTCAATGGATGTTTGTAAAGTTCCTTCTTCCACTAAAGAGTTGGAATTTCTCATAATCAAAGCCACTTTCCATAAGAATTTCATCCCACAATGGCGGAAACATATCACCATCATGATGCATGCTCTATGTGGTGGACAGTTTCCTCTTCCTGTTGAAGCAGCAAAAACTTGCATCTTGGTGGCAAACTGTTTGGAAATAAACTGAAGAGCAGAAACAGAGAGAATGACTATACATGGAAGATTTGGCATTCATTGAGAAGTTTCCAGACATATCAAGTGGGAGATTGTGAAGAAGCTTTAGGAGTCTTGGTCTGTAGAGGTTTACAAAGACAAGAAGGAAAAGAGTTGGAATTTGTTCGTGGATGCTCAACAGCAAGATACGTGGGATGCTTGGTGTTCTGACAATCTTCTGTTTGTTCAATTAGCAACCCACTGGAAGTTGGTAGACAGAGTGTTTTTCACAACATACACTGTTGAAACCATCAGAAGCTGGCATTACTATGATGATGGCACCACCACAATGCTCAGACGTATGCATTTTGACACCTTCAGAACCGAATACCTTCCTCTGTGCAATGGCATGAAAGCAAAATTCAGAGACGTTGAAAAGGAAGAAGTAGAAGAAATGTTGGCAAGACAGTCCTCTAGAGACTGAAGCCTTCTGTTATCCCTCTGTGAAGCACTAACAACATAGTGGAGCCAACCCCCTGATGAATGATGCAATAAAGAGGCAAGCGTTAGAACGAGTCCAGAGGTACATAACAAGAGAGAAAGAAAAAATCAGAGCCGAGAACGAGCTCGCAGCAGAAGCCGCCTTTGATGCCCTTGCGGAAATCTTTACATAAGTCCCAATGGCACATCAAGCCCTTCCTCCTCCTGCTGGAGGTCCACTTCCAAGCCAGATCCGTCCTGGAAATATTGATGACAGGCCAGCGAAGGTAGTTCCATTGCCAGTTTTTAAGGGAGAGTACAATGAAGACCCCGATCTTCATGTAGCAGAGTTTATGGTAGCATGTGTGGCTAACAATGCCAGAACCCCTGAGCATTGGTTGGCAATATTCCCCGCCACTTTCAAGGGCGCGGCATTTCAGTGGTATGAGAGACAAGCAGCAGGAACTTTTGGCACATGGGACGACCTGAAGTTGGCCTTCCTCACTAAATTCAGGCGTGAAGGTTTTGAAGAGCGGATGCAAGAGGAATTTATGAATCTAAGTCAGTCCTCTGGAGAAAGAGTAGAAGCTTATGTCTCACGAATGGAATCCATCCTGAAGAGATGGACTAACCATAATCTAGATGATGGCATTCAGAAGGGGGTGTTTCTCAGAGGATTACAACCAGAAGTTCGTAAGTTTGTGGAGCTGCAAAGATCAGCCACACTGCAAGCTGCAACAGAAGGTGCAAGACTGTACGATGAAGTGGAAGCTAGATTGGCGATGAATCCAGGAAGAGGGGTCCTACCTCCTCTGATGCCAGGAATGATGTACCCACCAAATGCAGTCCCAGGGATAGTCCCCTACCCCTACCAACAGATGCCCCCAGTATCACAGTACAGTGCACCAAATCCACAGTGGCCACAATCAATGCCTCAAATGATGGTTCATCCACAACAACAATGGTCCCAACCAAATTCCTCAATGCCAAATCAGCAACAACAGTGGAACCCTACCAACTGGAGCCAACAGTCAACAGTTCAAACAGGAGCTTTGAATCAGAATTAGAACAGAGACCCCTCTGCACCAGCCCAACCTGTTTATGCAGTGATTACAGAGACTCCTCAAAACCCTACTGCTAGTACCTCAGGAGGAGAAAGCTTGAAGGATTATTTATCCAACTCAGTTGCAAATATCAAAAAGGAGTTGATGGATGTGATTATAGAGCAGCTACAGACGCTGAAAAGTGAATACCGCCAGCATATCCAATGTTGCAGGAGCAGGAAGAGATGTGATGCGGTCAAGTACTTGGTGTGGTAAGTGTCATCAAGCAGGCCATTTAGCCACTGAATGTACACGAAAACCAACCATCCCTGGAGCCTTCTGTTCCTACTGTTGCAGAAGAACCATACAGAGGATATTTGCTCTCTGAAGGAGATGCATGATAGGAGAAGGAAGGAAGAAGACGCAAGATTCAACTTGCTGGAATCCAAAATGACAACACAGGATATTGGACCCAAGCCTAGGGAGTTTGGTCCTAATTTCGGACCCAGAAGATTTCCATCTCAAAGTTACAGAGGAAGATAGTCTGGCGGTGGTCAGAGATCAGAAGTGGAGTGTTATAGATGCGGAGAAAAGGGACACATTTCACCAAATTGTCCAAATCCCAGAAGGTCAGTGGATTATAAGCCCTTATGCAGTCGATGCAAAGGATAAGGCCACACTGCAAAAGACTGTCCAAGCCCAATCCCAGTGAAAAGCAGTGCTACCGATAGTCCGGCCAAGGCCCAAGAGCCTACCTGCAATTTAGTGGAATTGGAAGTTGCTGCCATCACGCGTGCAAAGAAGAAGGAACCACCTATCCAGAAAGAAAATAATCCTCCTGCCCGAACAGTGAAGTTCAATCTTCCACCAGAAGAACAGAACAGAACAGAGCCTGACAGTGCCGTACAGAGCACTACAGTGCCACAGAGAGTTACAGAGACAGTTCCAAAGACAGGACCAGAGGTCCAAGAGATAGAAGAGGAGGAAGTGCCACAAGTGGCAGAAGAAGTCCCCATGATGCCCCTGTTGGAAGAACAAAGGAAAATGAAAATGGGTGTTGCCCCATTTCCTAACCGGTTAGAGAAGCCACTGGATCCTATTAAGGAATACGATCTGGTCAGAGATCTAGATATCTTTAAACCAAACCTCACATTTCGACAATTATTGATGTTGTCTCCCAGTTAGGTTCAAAAGTATACTGACAAGAAGAGTGGATTAAGGATTTCTCCCTCAACAGCAACAAAGTCCAACAAAGCTCCAGAGCCTGTCAAAGAAGTGACGTGGCTAACGCCTTCCTAGATCCGGGTATCCCAGAGACTGGTGTGTGGATAGAAGGATGCTTCATTGCAAATGCACTGATTGATGGTGGTTCATCAGTGAACATTATGACGGATGTGACAATGAAGGATCTAGGCCTACAGGGTGTGCAACCAACCCAATGGCTCATTAGACTGGCGGATCAAAGTAGAATCAAGCCTTTGGGCATTCTCCCATATGTGAAGACTACAGTGGCTGGAAGAGATTATTAGCTAACCTATCTGGTGGTTAAGCCAAACTCTTATGGTACATCCTACCCTCTGTTACTAGGCATACCATGGCTTTTTGAAGCCACAGCAAGGACGGATTGGTTCAAAGGAGCCTTGACCTTGGATAGAGGACCCAACAAAGTGGTGCTGAAGCTATATGGTTCTCAAAAAGGACATGGATCCACCTCCTTGGAATTATCTTCTGACTCTCCTAATGAGGCTATAGATGGAACATCAGCAGACGAAGATGCTGTCAAACAGATCCTCCCAAGAAAACAGTGGCAGGTTCCTTAACAGTGGATACTGTAAGCCGACTCCCAAAAGATGCAAAGCCATTGTCAATGGGTGAATACTTCTTGCCTGAACCAGGAACGATTTCCGAAATCACTTCTGACAGTGAGATCGAAGCATAGATGTACTGCTCTCCCTGTTACATGGCCATAGCAGAGCCAGAGACAGAGGCAAAAGATAAAACAGAGAACCTGTTCTTCTCTTACAGAGCTCCTACAGAGCCAGAGACAGAGACAGAGATAGAGCCAGAGCCAGAGACAGATACAGAAGAGGAGGGAGATGATATGGAAGAAGAAGGTTATGAAAGCGAGATGGAAGAATCTATCCCACCTAAAGAGAATACATATGAAGAAGAAGTTCCAGAAGCATCAGAAGCAGACGAGGTCATGCTGTGGGATAGAATGGCGATGGTACCATTTGGTCTGGTAAATGGATCTTCGCATACGCAAAATCTTTATAAGAAATGGGTTAAGAAGAACAAGCCATCTTTCAGCAGTGGCTCATGCCGTCCTCAACCATCCTTGCCAAAGAAAGATGATGATGATGCACCGTGCCAACAAGCACCAGTCCCACAATTCCAACAGGCATCAATAGGTCCATGTTATGTGACGTTCCTGGACGTGTCATCAAAAGATGAGTCTTTAAGCCGAGGTAACTAATCGTGAAACCAAACCCAAAATGGCTCTAATCCCATTTCAACATCTCAAGGAGCAACCTAAGTCTCCACCAAAGGAAGAAGTTGGTTCTAGTGGGACATCAAAAGAGGACACCACTCCCTTGAAGGAGTCGGATCTGTATCCAGAAGCAGTCCGTGGGACCTTCATCCGTGAAGTAGAAGGTGAAAGGCAGTTAACCTTTGTGGATGTAGATGGCACTAAACGCCATTTGAAGGTGGATAGCAGCCTACCAGAAGAGGAGTTGTCAACCTTGTACAACTTATTGAAAGAGAATTTGGACGTGTTTGCTTGGTCCTACAAAGACCTAAAGGGGATTGATCCCACAATATGTCAGCATCATATTGACTTGGAGCCTGATGCCAAGCCAGTACGGCAACGACAGAGGTTAATGAACCCGAATTATTCCACATTGGTGAAAGCAGAGCTGCTGAAGCTTCTGGAAGCCGAGTTCATCTATCCATTGGCAAATAGTGAATGGGTCTCACCCATCGTGGTGGTACCCAAGAAGAATGGCAAGCTTCGTATATGTGTGGATTTTCGCAAGCTCAATTCGAAGGCAAAGAAGGATCAGTTTCCTATCCCCTTCACAGACCAACTATTGGACACAGTGGCAGGACATGAGCTTTATTCCCTTCTGGATGGATTCAGCGGATATAACCAAGTGCAGATAGTAGAAGAAGACCAATCCAAAACAACCTTCACCACAGAATGGGGGACCTACGCTTACCGAGTGATGCCATTTGGGCTCTGCAATGCCCCTGCTACCTTCCAGCGAGTCATGATGGACGCATTCCAAAATCATCTGCATGACTTTATTGAGGTATATTTGGATGACTTCTATGTCTATAGTTTGATCCTTAAACACTAGGAACACCTAGAGCAATGCTTTGACCGATGCCGGGAGTATGGGATTTCCCTCAACCCCAAAAAATGCATCTTTGGGGTCTCTTCTGGAGTTCTATTGGGCCACATTGTCTCTGCACAAGGGATATCAACAGACCCTGCAAAGATCGAAAAGATTGCAGCTCTGACAGCACCCACCAACCTCAAACAGTTGAGGGGATTCCTAGGTCACGTGGGTTACTACAGAAGGTTCATAGCCCATTTTGCAACAAAGGCAACCTCCTTGCACAAGCTTCTGAGGAAAGATGCAGAGTTTTTTTGGACGGAAGAATGTGACACAGCCTTCAACACTCTGAAGCAGTGTTTGATTGAGGCACCCATTTTGCAGCCTCCTGATTGGACGAAGGAGTTCCATGTACACACTGATACATCTATTGAAGGCTTAGGCACAGTTCTATGCCAAAAGGGCTCCTCAAAGCTAGATCAACCCATCTATTATGCAAGCCAAAAAGTCACTGATAGGGAACGGAACTACACAGTGACAGAGTTGGAGTGCTTGGCAATGGTGTTTGCCCTAGAAAAGTTTCGCCACTATCTACTGTCTACCCACTTTAAATTTTATGTGGATCATGAGGCCCTATCCTTCCTGATGAACAAAGCAGATGTGAAAGGACGAATGATGAGATGGCTCCTTCTATTCCAGGAGTTCGACTTTGAGGTAATTACCAAACCTGGTCGTTCCCATGTTCTGGCTGATCATCTGTCGCGTATCCCACAGACTGCCGACGAGGAGCAAGATGATCCAGACCTCCCTGATGCTTCCCTATTATTGGTAGAAACTGTAACCCCCTGGTATGCAGACATTGCCAATCTGCTGGCAACCCAACAGTACCCTCCTGGTATTTCTTGTCGGGAGAGGAAGAAGCTTATGCTAGAATCATCCCCCTACACCCTGTTAGGCGGTGCACTGTACAAGAAAGACAAAGATGAAGTGCTTAGAAGATGTGTTGCAGGAGATGAGATTGGGATTGTTCTGAAGGCTTGCCATGACGAGCCATGTGGAGGCCACTTTGCAGGAGAAGCCACAGCCAGGAAGGCTCTGCTAGTAGGATACTGGTGGCCGACCATTCATAAGGATGCCTATGATTACTGTAAAAGATGTGATGCTTGTCAGAGGATGGGGAAACCCACGAAAACAAGTGTTATGCCACTACAACCTATCCTTCCTTTGAAGCCTTTTGAGAAGTGGGGCATCGACTTTGTTGGCCCAATCGATCCTCCCACCAGAAGGAAACAGAACCGATACATCCTCGTATGTACGGATTATGTCACAAAGTGGTGTGAAGCTAAAGCCCTCAAGCGGGACGATGGTAACAGCATGGCCCTGTTCATGTATGAGAATATCATCACCTGTTTTGGCAGTCCCTTAGAGTTGGTAAGTGACAGAGGCACTCATTTCATTAATAAAGTCATGGAAGAGTTGACAGAGCTGTATAAGATCCACCATCGCAAGTCCACTCCTTATTACCCCAGAGCCAACGGCCAAGTCGAAGTCACGAATCGCATCCTCTGCTCGATCTTGACAAGGACAATTGCCACACATCGTCGTGATTGGGATGATCGACTTACAGAGGCCCTCTGGGAGTACAGAACCTCCCATAAAGCAGCAACAGGACATACACCCTTCTAGCTGTTGTATAGTACAGAAGCTATTTTTCGAGTTGAACTGGAATTACCCTCTTTGAGAGTGGCTATCAAAGAGCGTTTGGGGGATGATGATTCACTGCAACGCCATCTCCTGCACCTGGAATGTTTGGATGAAACTCGCAGGATGGCTCTACAGTGCATGGAAGCCACGCAAGCTCGACGCAAGGCTTACCATGATAGCTTCATTAAGCACAAGGAGTTCAAAGAAGGTGATTTGGTCCTAGCCTATGATTCATGATTTGGCAAGTTTCCTGGCAAGCTCCAACAGTGGGGGATGGGCCCATATAAGGTACTTGAAGTCAACCCTAATGGCTCTGTCCAAGTGCAGACCATTTATGCCTCTGATGATCCCTTCTTGATCAATGGATATCGCCTGAAGAAGTACTTCCCTCCTTGGGGATCTTGACAATTATGGTCACGTGATCCTTTCCCCCGTTGGCGTGGCACTGTACTTCTTATGATGCTACTTCTGATAGCCGTTCTTCAGCCACTCCTCATGAAGTGGACGCAACCTTCTGTCCCCTCAACCCCATCTTCCAGCCTTGATCTCTTATCCTCTATTTTCCACCAGTGTGGCAGTGGGCGAGGTGGGTTTTGATACATGGTATTTCTACCATTCCCTTGCTTAATTCGAAGAGAAAAAAAGAAAAAAAAGAAAAAATATATACATATTGGTCATGGGAGAAAAGGACTTTGGTCCCTGTCATGCCGATCTATTCTTCGAGAAAAGGTGGAAACACCCTCGGGAATAGGGGAAAACGAGAAAAAAAAAGAGAAAAAAAAGAAAACGAAAAAAAATTGTTATGGGAGAAAATGAAGCAATTCCCTGTCATAGCAGGCCTCGCTCCAAGAAAAGGTGGCAAACACCCTTGGGCGAGAAGCTGGTTGTGAAAAAGGTGGCAATACCCAGCAGTCCAGAAAGTGGATTCATCAATTGATATTTCCAGGATCCAGTTTCGAAGCTCCCTCCCTTGGTACGCTGTGTCCTGGGTCTCTCTGCAGAGCGTCTAACGGTCCTCTAGCAGATGACATGTCCTATCCAACACAATGTTCGATTTGATGGCTGCCTCCCTGGGTATGCCTCTCCAACAACTGACGATGCGATCTTCATCGACAACAATCGAGTGACGCGAGCTTTCATCCTAACCGAATGGGGAAGTGAGTATGGGTTGCCCTATGTATTTATCAGAGAGTGAGACAGAGGGTGGGGTGAGTGACCAGTCTTTTTCCTTCAAATCAAATGAGAGGTGAGAAGTGTGAATGAAGTGTTGCACACACGGGATGGGCCTCTCAATGCACAAAGCACGATCTGTTTTTGTGCACTCCACTATAAGGCTCCCTGGCCTTTCTTCTTGCACCGTATGCCGGCACAGGGCAGGATGCACAGTTGCACCATCAAATGTGCACAAGGCATACAACCTTTGCACAAGTGACCGTGAGGATAACATCAATGGGTTTCAGGAAAGGGCTGCCCTCCTATATCTATCAACAGAGTGTGAGACAGAGGGTGGGCTGAGTGTGACTGGAGTTTCTTCAATCAATTACCGAGAGGTGAGATTGAGGGACATTACGACACTTGGAGTCAGGTATGTTCCCGTTTCCCTATGCACCCACGAGATGGGTTTCTACCGTTATCACAAGACATGTCACCCTGTTCTGTACATTGCACTATAAGGCTCCCTTGTCTTCCTCCTTGCACTTATGCCAGACGGGTTGGACGCACTAATGCACCATCAACTGTGCACCCTTGCATACTCCCTTTGCACCATTCCCCTGTCGATTCCTAAACCGGGTACGATATATGGGTTTCAATCATTATTCCTCGAGTGATATTAGTCCTGGGGCGAGTGACAGTTCTTTCATTCCATTTGAGTGCTTGTGAGTTGAGTGTAATATTCCTCATCATCGACGAATTTCCTGCGATTCCTTCAACTAGCTACCTCCCTGGGTGCTGCCGTGTGGTCCCTGCCATGACGGATGTGTGCTGTGAAGATGCCTTGGTACCTCCTGCAACCAATAATAACACAGGACGTGCCATCGACAATCAACCTTGATTCTCAACAACATGGGCCAAGTTTTCTAACCCTACACCTTCTGATTCTCAATGACGTTCATGTTTTAAGTGTGGCGACGTTAGCGGATGGTCGGTTATGTGGTCCTAGATCCCTGTTGCTCGGTTCCCCCTATCCGTTAAGGTTTTAAGTGTGGGGACGCGTCCCTGTGCGTCTACATTGCTTGAATTGACCATTTTTCCTTTTTACCTACCCCTGTTCCGGTGCACGGTTTTCCAGTTATTAATTTTTGAAACATTTTGCGTGCATTAGCCGGTTTTCCATGTGAACGCACTTTGCTTGCTTTGGAACTGTGATCTAACATCATAACCCTGACAACAACTTTCCCCCTGCCATTTTTCCTTTTTACTCTGTGTCGTTCTGATGCACGGTTTGTCCAATATTAATTTTCCGGTTTTTTCGACTTTTCGTGCGTCTTTTTGACCTTTTTCCATGTGAACCTGCCATGTTTGCATCGGAATTCCATTTTGATTTGACAGTCGTGTCTCCTGTGCCTTCCCCCACCTTTTTTCTTTTTCTTCCACCCTCTTTCGACTTCTCAATTTTTAATTATTAATTTTTAAATGTGTTTTTGAGTGTATTTTTTGTGTTTTTTGCATGTGAACCCCTCCTACTTCCCCCGGAACTGTGTTTTGACGTGACAACCCTGTACCCCCCCTTCTTGAGGACATTTTTTATTTTTAGTGCATGCCATTCCGGCGAGCGGTTCGTCCAATATTAATTTCCGATCCCATTTTCGGGTTTTTTTTTGGGTTTTTCCCACATGAATGCATCTTATCTTAGTCAGAACTATGTTTTGATGTGATAGAATTGTCGAGCACGTCTTTCTGCACATTTTTCCTTTTTTCTGCACCTCGTTCCGATGCACGGCTCTTCCGCTATTCATTTTTAATTGCGTTTTTTAATCCGTTTTTTGCACGTGAACGCCCTTTACCCCCCCCCCCCCCCGAACCCCCGTGGCACATTTTCCCTGTCTTTCCCCTGTCGTCCTGCCCACTTTTGTTTTTACGACATTTTTTAAATGTCCGGATTGGGCAATATTAATTTTTATTTATTTTTTCGTGTTTTCACGCGCCTCGTCCCGCGCGTGATCGCGCCCGTTTTCAATTTTACGCGTCTCCACGCGCCCCGATCACGTCTGCGTGCCCTGTACCGCCATCCCGACACTCTTCCGCTCCCGTCACGCTGATGGGCCCCCCGCCCATTCTTTCCCATGGACTAACCTCGGGCGCCTACGGGTATCCCATCCCAACCCTCCCCCTACCCTTTCCCCATGGGCCCCTGCCCATATACCCCCACCCTTTCCCCCACCCCCCTTGGGCACCCCCCCATGGGTGCCCTTACCCCCTGCACACCCTTCCCTATCCCCCCCTACCCCGACCCCTCCCCACCCTAGCTGTCTCTCCCCTCCCTCTCCCTCTACGTGCTCCATCCTCCTCCCTTTCTTCTTCTTCTCCCTCTCCTACTCTTCTCCTCCCCCCACCTGTCCGCGCCTCCTCCTCTGGTCTGCGCCCCCTCCCCGCCTGTGCTGACGATGTCCCCGCCTCCTCTGGTCTGTGCCCCCTTGCCGACGTCCCTACCCTGCGCTCCCCGTCATGCCACTGCCTCACGACGTCCCTGCCTTCGCCACGTGGAGCCCGCCTACCTCCAGCCGTGGCGCCTACGTCCCGCCTCCCTCCTCACCAAGCTCCCCGTCACCCTCCTCTGCAACGCCTTCACCCATGCCCTGTGCCTCGCAGCTCCTCCCCGCCGTGCCCACCACGTGGAGCCCACCGTGTGCCTGCTGACGCGCCGCCCGACAGCGCTTCTACGCCTCCTGCCCGCCGGGTACTTCCCCCCCCACGTGCCAACACACCTAACCCACCCACTACACCCCCCCTCTAAGCCCCTTTCCCACCACAAACACCCCACCCCCACCCAAGCCCCCCATCACACACATAACCACACCCCCCCACCTAAACCCCCCTTCCCCCCCTGCAACCAAACACAGCTACCCCATCTAAGCCCTTTCCCCCCACCATTATATACACACACCCTACCTCCTGCAAGCCCTTGTTCCTCCCCACGATTACACCTCTACCTCACCGCCTCCCGAGCCCACAAACAACACAACACCAACCCTACTCCCCGTAAGCCCCCTGTCCTACGCTGCAGAATCGTTGAACAACAGACCCGCAGCAACTCCCCTACCGCAACCCCCTCCATAAACCCCCATCCCACCCGCAGACACCCTCGAGACGCAGCCACACAAGCGAGTGTGTGATTGTTCGATTGTTCGTGATTGTGCGGGATTGTGTGCGGGAGCTTATTCGTTGGTTGCTGACACGCAGCTGCCACGTAGCCTATTTCTGGGTATTTTCCCAGATTTTTAATTCAAACACCCGCAAACCTTTAACAAAACATTGAACAAATTTATTTTTTTTAAAAAACCCTTAAAATTCTGAAAACAATACATAAAAATCTAGAAAAATTTCCCATATTTTTGTAGCAAATTTCAAGACAAAATTTCGACCATTTTCAAATTCAATATTCTTTTAAAAATACCCAAAAAGTAAAAAAAATCATTAAAAATGCTAAAAAATTTCAAATTAATTTTCAAAAAATTCCTAAAAATTCCATTAATATTTTTACTTATTGTGGCATATTTTCTAAGCTGGAAAAATACTTCATGCAACACCTAAATTCATCAAAAATTAAAAAAAATCCTTTTTCATTCAAAACACAACCTGAAAATATTGAAACCAAATCCAGATATTTTTGGATTGAGGAGAGCGCATTCTTTGCATTCACATACACCACTACCAGGTATTTTCCCTTTTATATTTTAATTTTTTTTCCAGCTACCCCAAAACTCACAGTTAATTTTTAAAATGAACCCTAAACACCACCATGGCATGTGCATTCGCGCTAAATACACCATTTTTTTTAAATTAAAATAAACTCGCCGTTCACTTAGCACGCGCTAAGTACACTAAAGCAGTACTTTAATTTTTTTTAATTAAAATGAACCAGCCGTCACAGGAGCACGCGCTGGCAACAAAGTGCTCCACATCACCTTAATTTTTAATAATTGAACTTGCATTTAGAGACCCAGTTTGGGTATCGAAGTCCGGGATTCGAATTAAAGCACCGCTTTAACCTAATAATTGGTAATTAAATTTTTAAGAATGAATCGTTGTTTTCTTGATAAGGTTTATCACTTAATAAAAATTCACCCATTTCTTCATAATTGATTAAAATGAATCTTTCATTAAATTAATTCCCCCTCACTGCACTTAATTTCTCCTTTTTAATGAACCCGGTTTTGTGGGATGGGTACGCGAAGTTTTTGGAGTTGTCTCCATGGTCAAAACCTGTTTATCAACATTGTGGTCTTGCTATGTGAGGGTTGTTGTTACGTTTTGGTTCAGTGTCTTTGTTACGGTTAAGGGTACGGTGTGTAGTTTTTTCTTTATTGCCTAATACGGGGTTTTGGGTGTTTGTATGATGCATAGCATGAAGCTTTCGGTCGCATATATCTAGAGGTCATGTCAAATTTTTTCTAGGCTGTGGTTTGCTTGGGGATAGTTGGTTGAGTCACGTTTTATCGTTTTGGTTGATATCTTATCATTCTTTTTTTTTTGTCTGTTGCTTTGTAGGCATTCTCCTTGTTTGTCTGTGTTTGTGGTGTGTGTGTAACCATCTGAATGGCGTCTTCTCACGCTCCTCCCCCTATCCAGTACGTCTCACTAGTCAGTAGGGATTACTCTTCCCTACTCACTTTTGAGCCTCTCACGAAGGCGGGACTCGCTGCTTTTGTGGCTACCTCCTTTCCATTGTTTCCATAGGATCCATCGATGTGTGATGAGTTTCTAGCCTCCTACAGCAAGAAGTCGTGACTGGTCCAGGGTATTTCTATGACTTTGACACCTCGAGGCCTAGGGAAGGCTCTGTCTCTTCCCTCCGAAGGTGAACCCTTTGTTACCACTCGCCAGCTTTTCTCTAACGAAGAGATTTTAAAGTTGTTACAAAAGTAGACAAGGAAAATGCTGGATGTTAAGAAGGTGATCAACTCTTCAAGAGTTTCCTTGTCCATGATCACTGATCATGTGTGGAAGTTGGTCTGTCAGTTTCTCCAAGACAGGTTTATGCTTGCAAAAACGCCATCCCATTACTTGTCCAAAGAGCTTTTTACAGCTTCAAGGATGGTGTTGAAAGGAGTAGCTATTGATTGGAGCACTTACCTACTCACTAAGATGGATCAACATTTCGTGAAAGTCACCAGGGGTAATGTTACCAATGTCACCTATGGATTGTACTTGTCTGCCTTCTTGACCTATTCAGGTTTACAGAAGAGTGTGCCTCCACCTCCTCCATCTGATCCAGTATCTCCTCCTCCACCTTCAGATGAGTCAGAACCAATTGATATAGAGAATGATGATTCTCCGCCTCCCCTGGTCATACAGCGCAAACGCTTGAAGCGGGTAGCGGATAAAGCTCCTTCAGTTCTTCCTTCAGTGCCCATTCCTGCTACCTCTGGCAGTGATATCCCTGGTTATCTCACCTGTAATAACCTGTTCAGAGCACATCGAGAAGGTTCGTTGGATATATCAATTCCCTCACTGAACAATCTAGTATCGGGAGATGCAATTCCTTTCCTATGTAAAGACATTCAGAGTTCCATTGAATTGTCAGTGACAGCCTGTGTTCAACAGCTGTACGCTTATGAAGAGTTGATGCAGTCTAAGGACCAGTTGCATAAGGCAACATCTGAGTTAGCCTCTGCTAAGGATACCCTAGCAGATTTGTTTAAGCAGATGGAGCAACAAACCCAACTGGTTGCAACCCAAAGAGATGCGATATCTTCTTTGAAGATTCAATTAACAGAGGCTCAATCAGAGGTTACTAGCCTTTCAGAGGAGAAGGAGAGGATGTCCAAAGACGCGCAAGAGTTCCAAACTCTTTTAGATGTCAAACTTTCAGCCTTACGGACTGCTAATGACACAGTGGAATCACAAGCCTCCCAAATCAAGTAGTTGCAAGATCAACTGGCAAAGTCACGGTCTATTCCTCCAAGCCCTAATGTTCCCTTGATCCCTTCTCTCTCACAGCAGGACTTGGCAGCTCTTTAGAGACAGGCTACCTTGTGTCCTCTCTTCCAAGATAAAGTGGAAAGATTGCAATCTAGAATGGACTTGTTATGGTCTACATTTGAGCAGTTTCAGGAATATGTTCCACCAGACCATTCTTTCTTTGTCCACTATCAATTACAGAAGTTGGCATTCTACATGAAGCTTTCCACGATGGATCTTCCTATTCCAGAGGATGGATGGAGTGGGGCTTGGTCTGCTGAGTTGCTAACAGAGGTGGTAAGGATGGTGTTTGAAGATTCAGTCACAACCGATACCATGTTGATGTCCTATATGTATCTACGAGGAGACTTGTTGATTCCAGATGAAGTGGATATGGCTTGGTATGTGGGAGACGTGGTTTTACAAGCTGTTTTGTATGTCAACCATTTGGAGTTGAACATAGATGACATGTTCCAGAGTTACTCCTCCAAAGTGGCTAATTGCCCTGATAATTCCTGGCATACCATGATTGATTCTGTGGTCCTGAATCAAAGACAGAACACAGCCCCTACCTATGTCCAGAGCACTAATCAACTGAGGGTGGATGTTGAGTGTTGAAATGACTTGTTTTTTGGCTGATTTTTGTTGTTTTTGAGAGTTGAATGGTTGATTTTAAGGGATGATTGATTGATTTGGAAGTGGTTTGAGAGTGTTTTAGATGATATTGATTGTGTTTTGGAAGATCATGATGTTTATTGATGGTTCTGTGATGTTTTGATAGGTTCTGATTGGTTCTGTATACCTTCTGTTTTGTTCTGTTTTGGTCTGTTTTGTTCTGATGGTTTTCTGTAAAGAGGGATGGAGTATTGATTGATGAAGAATGAGATATTGTGAAAGCTTATTGAATGGTTTGTGAGAGTTTGAAGTGGTTTGAGAGTGAGTTATGTGGTTTTGATGACCTTCTGTAACCTTCTGTAGGTCTTCTGTAGAGCTTCTGCTTCTGTTCTGCTTCTGTTCTGTTCTGTACTGTAACTGTTCTGGTACTGTTCTGTAGACTGTTCTGTAAGTGTTCTGTGGAATGTATGTGTGATTTTTTGGAAAAGTTTTCTAGCCTTGGAAAGAGGTGAATACAAGTGCAAAAGAGCTGAAGGAAGTGGAAGAAGTAGCTGCTGAAGACTCAAGAGAAGACTAGAGTGAAGTGACAGTAGTGAGCTGTGAAGAGACACTGTAGTGGCTCTGGTGACTTTTCATATCAGACATACCTCTTGGGAGGGGTATCCACGACCTAAGAGTGATTATTGAGAGTAATTTTGAGAGACTGTAGTGAGGATATGATGTATTATTGATGGAGTGTGAGAGAGAGAGTCAGAGATAGCCAATTCTACTCAAACAGAGTGATTGTATATGAGAGATTGAGAGAGAAGACTATGAAGATATTGAAGATGAATACTATGTGATGTATTTCCATTCAAAGATGGTGTACTTCTTTGTTTTCTTTGTGACATTGATGGATTTTATGAAGATGTTGAAGAATATGGTTGATTCTATTAAAAACCATGGGAGATTTACATGATGCTGCATGAAGATTTGTTGTGCCTGGTGTTCTTTTCTTCATTGTGATCATATATAATATGATAAACAAGCTTGTTGATGTTACAAGATAGATTTTCTTGCAAGAGAATTCCCTTTTCCTTGGTGTTCCTCTCGGGGCTCCATGTTTTTGGTGCGCAGCCGGGGAAACTTGCCATCAACAAGCACCAAAAGAGGCTGAAAATGAAGGAATTGGCATTGCCAAGAAGAGAAGAATTCAATGGATGTTTGTAAAATTCCTTCTTCCACTAAATAGTTGGAATTTCTCATAATAAAAGCCACTTTCCACAAGAAGTTCATCCCACAATGGCGGAAACACATCACCATCATGATGCATGCTCTATGTGGTGGACAGTTTCCTCTTCCTGTTGAAGTAGCAGAAACTTGCATCTTGGTGGCAAATTGTTTGGGAACAAACTGAAGAGCAAAAACAGAGAGAATGACCATCCATGGAAGATTTGGCATTCATTGAAAAGTTTCCAGACAACATCAAATGGGAGATTGTGAAGAAGCTACAGGAGTCTTGGTCTGTAGAGGTTCACAGGGACAAGAAGGAAAAGAGTTGGAATTTGTTCGTGGATGCTCAACAGCAAGATACATGGGATACTTGGTGTACTGATAATCTTCTGTTTGTTCAATTAGAAACCCACTGGAAGTTGGTAGACAGAGTGTTTTTCACAACATACACTGTTGAAACCATCAGAAGCTGGCATTACTATGATGATGGCACCACCACCATGCTCAGACGTATGCATTTTGACACCTTCAGAACCGAATACCTTCCTCTGTGCAGTGGCATGAAAGCGGAATTTAGAGACGTTGAAAAGAAAGAAGTAGAAGAAATGTTGGCAAGAGAGTCCTCCAGAGACTGAAGCTTCTGTTAACCCTCTGTGGAGCACTAACAACATAGTGGAGTCAACCCCCTGATGAATGACGCAATAAAAAGGCAAGCGTTAGAACGAGTCCAGAGGTACGTGAGAAGAGAGAAAGCAAGAATCAGAGCCGAGAGCGAGCTAGAAGCAGAAGCCGCCTTTGACGCCCTTGCGGAACTCTTTACAGAAGTCCCAATGGCACATCAAGCCCTTCCTCCTCCTGCTGGAGGTCCACTTCCAAGCCAGATCCGTCCTGGAAATATTGATGACAGACCAGCGAATGTAGTCCCATTGCCAGTTTTTAAGGGAGAGTACAATGAAGACCCCGATCTTCATGTAGCAGAGTTTATGGTAGCATGTGTGGCTAACAATGCCAGAACCCCTGAGCATTGGTTAGCAATATTCCCCGCCACTTTCAAGGGCGCGGCGTTTCAGTGGTATGAGAGACAAGCAGCAGGAACTTTTGGCACATGGGACGACCTGAAGTTGGCCTTCCTCACTAAATTCAGGCGTGAAGGTTTTGAAGAGCGGATGAGAGAGGAATTCATGAACCTAAGTCAGTCCTCTAGAGAAAGAGTGGAAGCCTATGTCTCACGAATGGAATCCATCCTGAAGAGATGGACTAACCATAATCTGGATGATGGCATTCAAAAGGGGGTATTTCTCAGAGGATTACAACCAGAAGTCCGTAAGTTTGTGGAGCTACAAAGACCAGCCACACTACAAGCTGCAACAGAAGGTGCAAGACTGTACGATGAAGTGGAAGCTAGACTAGCAATGAATACAGGAAGAGGAGTCTTACCTCCTCTGATGCCAGGAATGATGTATCCACCAAATGCAGTTGCTGGGACTGTTCCCTACCCCTACCAACAGATGCCCCCGGTATCACAGTACAGTGCACCAAATCCACAATGGCCACAATCTATACCTCAAATGATGGTTCAACCACAACAACAATGGTCCCAACCAATCTCCTTAATGCAAAATCAGCAGCAACAGTGGAACCCTACCAACTGGAGTCAACAGCCAACAGTTCAAACAGGAGCTCTGAATCAGAACCAGAACAGAGATCCCTCTGTACCAGCCCAACCCGTTTATGCAGTGATTACAGAGCCTCCTCAAAACCCTCCTGCCAGTACGCCCGGAGGAGAAAGCTTGAAGGATTATTTATCTAACTCAGTTGCAAACATCAAAAAGGAGTTGATGGATGTGATTACAGAGCAACTACAGACGCTGAAAGTGAACACAGCGAGCATATCCAACGTCGCAAGAGCAGGAAGGGATGTGATGCGGTCAAATACTTGGTGTGGTAAGTGTCATCAAGCAGGCCATTTAGCCACTGAATGTACACGGAAACCAACCATTCCTGGGGCCTTCTGTTCCTACTGTTTGCGGAAGAACCATACAGAGGACATTTGCTCTCTGAAGGAGATGCATGATAGGAGAAGAAAGGAAGAAGACGCAAGATTTAACTTGCTGGAATCTAAAATGACAACACAAGATATTGGACCCAAGCCTAGAGAGTTTGGTCCTAATTTCGGACCCAGAAGATTTCCTTCTCAAAGTTACAGAGGAAGACAGTTTGGCGGTGGTCAGAGATTAGAAGTGGAGTGTTACAGATGCGGGGAAAAGGGACACATCTCACCAAATTGTCCAAATCCTCGAAGGTCAGTGGATTACAAGCCCTTATGCAGTCGATGCAAAGGAGAAGGCCACACTGCAAAAGACTGTCCAAGCCCAGCCCCAGCGAAAAACAGTGCTACTGATAGTCCGTCCAAGGCCCAAGAGCCTACCTCCAATTTGGTAGAATTGGAAGTTGCTGCCATCACGCGTGCAAAGCAGAAGGAACCACCTACCCAGAAAGAAAATAATCCTCCTTCCAGAACAGTGAAGTTCAGTCTTCCACCAGAAGAACAGAACAGAACAGAGCCTAACAGTGCCGTACAGAGCCCTACAGAGCCACAGAGAGTTACAGAGACAGTTACAGAGACAGGACCAGAGGTCCAGGATACAGAAGAGGAGGAAGTGCCACAAGTGGTAGAAGAAGTTCCTGTAATTCCTCTGATGGAAGAAAGAGGAAAGATGAAAATGGGTGTTGCCCCATTCCCTAACCGATTAGAAAAACCAGTGGATCCTATTAAGGAATACGATCTAGTTAGAGATCTAGATACCTTTAAACCAAACCTCACATTCCGACAACTATTGATGTTGTCTCCCAGTTGCCGGAAAAGGTTCAAAAGTATACTGACAAAAAGACGTGGTTTAAGGATTGCTCCCTCAACAGCAACAAAGTCCAACAAGGCTCCAGAGCCTGTAAAAGAAATGGATGTGGCTAATGCTTTTTTAGATCCGGGTACTCCAGAGACTGGCGTGTGGATAGAAGGCTGCTTCATTGCAAATGCACTGATTGATGGAGGTTCATCAGTAAACATTATGACGGATGTGACGATGAAGGATCTAGGCCTACAAGGTGTGCAACCAACCCAATGGCTCATCAGACTGGCGGATCAGAGTAGAATCAAGCCTTTGGGCATTCTCCCATATGTGAAGACTACAGTGGCTGGAAAAGATTATTGGCTGACCTATTTGGTGGTGAAGCCAAACTCTTATGGTACATCCTATCCTCTGTTACTGGGCAGACCATGGCTTTTTGAAGCCAGAGCAAGGACGGATTGGTTCAAAGGAACCTTGACCTTAGGTAGAGGACCCAACAAAGTGGTGCTGAAACTGTATGGTTCTCAAAAAGGACATGGCTCCACCTCCTTGGAATTATCTTCTGACTCCCCTAACGAGGCTACAGATGGAACGTCAGCAGACGAAGATGCTGTCAAACAGATCCTTCCCAAGAAAACAGTGGCACATTCCTTAACAGTGGATAATGTAGGCCGACTTCCAAAAGATGCAAAGCCATTATCAATGGGTGAATACTTCCTACCTGAACCAGGAATGCCTTCTAAAATCACTTCTGACAGTGAGATAGAAGCATGGATGTACTGCTCTCCCTGTTATATGGCCACAGCAGAGACAGAGACAGGAGAGGAACTAGAGAATCTATTCTTCTGTTACAGAGCTCCTACAGAAGCAGAAGCAGAAGCAGAAGCAGAAGCAGAAGCAGAAGCATCAACAGAGACAGAAGCAGAAGCAGAGACAGAGACAGGAGAGGAACTAGAGAATCTATTCTTCTGTTACAGAGCTCCTACAGAAGCAGAAGCAGAAGCATCAACAGAGACAGAAGCAGAAGCAGAGACAGAGACAGAAGAGGATGGATATGATATGGACGAAGAAGATTATGAAAGTGAGCCAGAAGAGTCTATCCCACCTGAAGAGGATACATTGGAGGAAGAAGTTCCAGAAGCATCAGAAGCCGATGAGCTCATGCTATGGGACAGAATTGCAATGGTACCATTTGGTTTGGTAAATGGATCTTCTCATATGCAAAACCTTTATAAGAAATGGATTAAGAAGAGCAAGCCGTCTTTCAGCAGTGGCTCATGCCGTCCTAACCCATCCTTGCCAAAGAAAGATGATGATGATGCACCGTGCCAACAAGCACCATTCCCACAAACCCAACAAGCATCAGAGGGTCCCTGTTATGTGACGTTCCTGGAAGTATCATCAGAAGATGAGTCTTCAAGCCATGAGGTGATTAATCTTGAAACCAAACCCGAAACGGCTCTTATCCCATTCCAACGTCTTAAGGAGCAACCCAAGTCTCCACCAAAAGAAGAAATCGGTTCTAGTGGGACATCAGAAGAGGACATCACTCCCTTGAAGGAGTCGGATCTGTATCCAGAAGCAGTCCGCGGGACCTTCATCCATGAAGTAGAAGGTGAAAGGTAGTTAACCTTTGTGGATGCAGAAGGTACTGAACGCCACTTGAAGGTGGGTAGCAGTCTCCCAGAAGAGGAGTTGTCAACCTTGTACAACTTGTTGAAAGAAAATTTGGACGTGTTTGCGTGGTCTTATAAAGACCTAAAGGGGATTGATCCCACAATATGTCAACATCATATTGATTTGGAGCCTGATGCCAAGCCATGGAAGAGTTGACAAAGTTGTATAAGATCCGCCATCGCAAGTCCACTCCATATTACCCCAGAGCCAACGGCCAAGTCGAAGTCACCAATCGCATCCTCTGCTCGATTCTGACAAGGACGATTGCCGCACATTGTCGTGATTGGGATGATCAACTTACAGAGGCCCTCTGGGCGTACAGAACCTCCCATAAAGCAGCAACGGGACAAACACCTTTCCAGTTGGTGTATGGTACAGAAGCAGTTTTTCCTGTTGAACTAGAATTACCCTCGTTGAGAGTGGCAATCAAAGAGTGTTTGGGGGATGACGATTCACTACAATGCCGTCTCCTGCACTTGGAATGTTTGGACGAAATTCGTAGGATGGCTCTACAGTGCATGGAAGCCACGCAAGCTCGACGTAAGGCTTACCATGACAGTTTCATCAAGCACAAGGAGTTCAAAGAAGGTGATTTGGTCCTAGCCTATGATTCACGCTTTGGCAAGTTTCCTGGCAAGCTCCAAAAGCGGTGGATGGGCCCCTATAAGGTACTTGCCGTCAACCCTAATGGTTCTGTCCAAGTGCAGACCGTTGATGCCTCTGATGATCCCTTTCTAATCAATGGATATCGCCTGAAGAAGTACTTCCCTCCTTGGGGATCTTGACAATTACGGTCACTTGATCTTTTCCCTCGTTGGCGCGGCACTGTACTTCTTATGTTGACACTTCTGTTAGCCGTTTTTCAATCACTCCTGCTGAAGTGGATGCAACCCTCTGTTCCCTCAAAACCTCCTTTCAGCCTTGATCTCTTATCTTCTATTTTCCACCAGCGACAATGGCGAGGTGGGTTCTGACACATGGTCTTTCTACCATTCCCTTGTTCAATTTGAAGAAAAGAGAAAAAGAAAAAAAATCAAAAAAAAAAAACAAAAAAAACAAAACATATCGGTCATGGGAGAAAAGGACTTAGGTCCCTGTCATGCCGACCTATTCTTCGAGAAAAGGTGGAAACACCCTCGGTAATAGGAAAAAAAAAAGAAGAAAAAAAAAAACAAAACAAGAAAAAAAAAACAAAACAAATCTGTAATGAGAGAAAAGGAAGCAATTCCCTGTCATAGCGGGCCTCGTTCCAAGAAAAGGTGGTAAACACCCTTGGGCGAGAAGCTGGCTGTGGAAAAGGTGGTAACACCCAGCAGTCCAGAAAGCGGATTCATTGATTGATATTCCTAGGATCCAATTCCGACGCTGCCTCCCTTGGTACGCTGTGTCATGGGTCTCTTTGCAAAAGTGACTAACTGTCCTCCAGCAGACGACATATTCCTATCCAACACAATGTTCGAATTTGATGGCTACCTCCCTGGGTACGCCTCCTCAACAACTGATGACGCGATCTTCATCGACAACCCCTTGAGTGATGTGAGCTTTCATCCTAACCGGATGGGGAAGTGAGTATGGGCTGCCCTCCTGTATCTATCAACAGAGAGTGAGACAGAGGGTGGGGCGAGAGACCAGTCTTTTCCCTTCAAATCGAATGAGAGGTGAGAAGTATGAATGAAGTGTTGCACGCATGGGATGGGCCTCTCAATGCACAAATCACAATTTGTCCCTGTGCACTGCACCATAAGGCTCCCTTGCCTTCCTTCTTGCACCGTATGCCGACACAGGGCGGGATGCACAATTGCACCATCAAATGCGCACAAGGCATACACCCTTTGCACAAGTGATTGTGAGGATTACATTAATGGGTTTCAGGAAAAGGCTGCCCTCTTGTATCTATCAACAGAGCGTGAGACAGAGGGTGGGTTGAGTGTGACTGGAGTTTCTTCAATCATTTACCGAGAGGTGAGATTGAGGGACGTTACGACACTTGGAGTCAGGTATGTTCCCGTTTCCCTATGCACCCACGGGATGGGTCTTTACCGTCAACACAAGACACATCACCCTGTTCTGTACACTGCACTGTAAGGCTCCCTTGCCTTCCTCCTTGCACTTATGCCAGACGGGTTGGACGCACTAATGCACCATCAATTGTGCACCCTGGCATACTCCTTCTGCACCATTCCCCCTTGTTGATTCCTCAACCGGGTATGCGATATGGGTTTTAATCATTCTTCCTCGAGTGATATTAGTCATGGGGCGAGTGATTGTTCCTTCATTCCAAATTGAGTGACTGTGAGTTGAGTGCAATATCCCTCATCGACAACGAATTTCCTACGATTCCTTCCATTAGCTACCTCCCTGGGTGCTGCCGCGTGGTCCCTGCCATGACGAACGTGTGCCAAGAAGATGCCTTGGTCCCTCTAGCGCCGACAACCACACTGGACGTGCCGTTGACACTCAACCTTGATTCTTGACGAAACGGGCCAAGTTTTTCTAACCCTACAACTTCTGTTTCTTAGTGATGTTCATGTTTTAAGTGTGGGGAAGTTAGTGGATGGTCTGTGGCATGGTCCTAGGTCCCTAATGTTCGGTTAACCCTATCCGTTAAGGTCTTAAGTGTGGGGACGCGTCCCTGCACGTCTACATTGCATACCCATTTGCATATGCCTTATCTTGTTCATGCATATATGCCATGACTTGCTTTTACCCTAATGGGGTTCCCTCCCACCCACCCGGTTATGTTCCACCCACCCTTGGGGCTGTTCCCTTGCAGTTTTCCTTCATTCCCTGATTTTGAGGTCCTGCCATGTGAATGCACCCTACGTTCACCAAAGTCCCAATCCAACCTTATAGCCCTGTTTCTCCCATTGAACTGATCATTTTTCCTTTTTACCTACCCCTGTTCTGGTGCACGGTTTTTGAGTTATTAATTTTTGGCGCATTTTACGCAATTTAGACGCTTTTCCATGTGAATGCCCTTTTCTTGCTTCGGAACCGTGATTTGACATCATAGCCCTGACTAGCGCTTTTCCCCTGACATTTTTCCTTTTTATTCCGCATCAATTCGATACATGGTTTGTCCGTTATTAATTTTCCGGTTTTTCACGACTTTTTCGTGTGTATTTTTGACATTTTTCCATGTGAACCTGCTCTTTTTGTATCGGAATTCTAATTTGATTTGACCGCCGTGTCCCCTGTGCCTTCCCCTCCCTTTTTCCTTTTTTCTCCACCCTTTTTCGACGTTTAAATTTTCACTTATTAAATTTTAAATGACTTTTCGGGAGTATTTTTGGAGTTTTTCACATGTGAACCCCTCCTATTTCCACTGGAACTACGTTTTAACGTGATCACCCTGTGCCACTCCTTCCTGCGGACATTTTTCCTTCTTACTGCATGTCATTCCGGTAAACGGTTCGTCCGATATTAATTTCTGATCCCATTTTTGGGTTTGTTTTTTGGGTTTTTCCCATGTGAACGCGTCTTATTTCCGTCGGAATTATATTTTGATATGATAGGATTGTCGGGCACATCTTTTTTCCCAGTTTTCCTTTTTTCTGCACCTCATTCCGATGCACTGATCTTTCGATATTAATTTTTCAATTGCGTTTTTGGTTCGTTTTTTGTGTTTTTTGCACGTGACCGTCCTTTACCCCTCTCGGAACCCCCGTCCCGTATTTTTCCTGTTTCCCTCCTGTCGCCCTGCCCACTTTTCGTTTTTACGCTATTTCGTTTTGACATCCGGATTGGGAGTTATTAATTTTTCTTTATTTTTACGTTTTTTCGCGCGCCCGTTGTGCGCGTGAACGCGCCCGTTTTCGATTTAACGCGTCTCCACGCGCCCCGGTCGTGTCCGGGTACCCCGTACCGTCATCCCAGCGTCATTTCAATCCCATCACGGCAAATTTTTTTACCCCGCCCCGCGCACGTGCGCGGGACAGGGATCCGCCTCCTCTTGACCCCGCCCATCCTCCCTAGCCCCTGCTCACCCCCTTCTGCCCGCCCACCCATTTCATTATTATTATTATTATTATTTATTTTCTTTTTTATTTTTGTTTTTTTTTAAAACCAAACCCCCTCCCGCCTCAACCGTCTCTCTCTCTCTCTTTCTTTCTCTCTCTCTCCCTCTCTGCACGTACTCCTCCTTCTTTCTTCCCTCTTCCTTCTCCCTCCATCTGCACCATCTCTTTCCTCTCTCCTCTCCCTCTCCCTTCTTCTTTCTTCTCTCCCCTCTCCTCTCTCTTCCTTCTTCTTTCTTCTCTTTCCTCTCCCTTCTCTCTCCTCCTTCTCTCCTGCCCGCCATCGCTCCTTCTTTCTTCCCTCTTCCTCCCCTCTTCCTTCTTCTTTCTCCTCTCCTCCTCCCTCTTCCTCCCCTTCTCCTTCCTCTCCTTGCCGCTGCCTCCACGTCGCTGCCGCGCCACGCCGCCTGCCGTCGTCGCCGCCCTCTGCGCCGAGTCGCCAGAACCGTCGCCGTCGTCCGCCGCCCGGCCCCGTCGTCGCCGCCGCCCGCGCCGTTATGCCGCCTGGCCGCCGCCGCGCGCTCTCCACGCCCACCTCATGCCTCCTCGCCGCCAACTCCACCTCACCTCCCCTCCCTTCCACCTCCACCCTCTAATCAACCTAGGTTAGTACCTAACTAACCTCAGTTAGTCCCTACCTAACTTAGTTACCACCATGACTAACCTAACTTAGTTAAAACTTAATTAACTAACTTAGTTAGTCAGAACTAACCTAGGTTGATTTCCATGACCACCATGACTAACCTAACTTAAGTAACTTAAGTAACCTAAGTAACTTAAGTAACTTAAGTGACTTGTGACTTATGTGATTTATGTGATCAATGTGACTTAATTAATCACTACATTATTTTTTTTCATAAAAAAATTTCAAAAAAATTTCTAAAAATCCCTTCTACCAGTTGCCAATTTTTGGACCTTTGTCTGCTAGGACTTGCCTTTCCTATAATTTTAGAAAAATTCATCTTTCCTAAAATTACCCATAAATTGCCAAAAAAATAGAAAAAATCATTTAAAAATTGTAAAAACTTGTAAAAATTTCTAAAAACCTTCTAAAAAATTTCCCTCACCTCCCTTGCTCATTTTCCATTTATTCCAACATTAAAAAATCACAACTAAAAATAAAATAAAATAAATAAAAATAAAAACCCAACATCAATCAACTTAATACATCTGCTAAGGTGTTATTTGTTGTTTCATCAGTGCTTTTTGCTTTTCCTTTCCTGGGACTCTTCCGTGCGCATTCCTGCATTTCATACACACCCTGCCAGGTATTTATTTTTTGTTATTTCTTTATTTATTTCCCCCCTTAATCACAATTAATTGTTAAAATAAACCCTTTAATCCACCCACCGTTTCCACGCGCATTCGCGCTAAACACACATTTTTTTAAATTAAAATAAACCAGCCGTTCACTTAGCACGCGCTACGTGCGCTACAGAGGCACTCTAAAATTTTAAATTAAAATAAACCAGCCGTCACATGAGCACGCGCTGGCAAAAAAGCGCTCCACATCACCTTAATTATAATCAATGAATTGCATTTAGAGACCCAGTCGGGAATCGAAGTCCGGGAATCCAATAAAAGCACCGATTTAACCTAATAATTGGTAATTAAATTTATAATAAGGAACCGCCGTTTTCTTATTAAGGTTTATCACCTAATAAAAATTCACTCATTTTTAATAATTGATTAAAATCAACCCTTCACTAAATTAAATCCCCCCTCACTGCACTTAATTCCTTTTTTTAATGAAGCGTTTCGTGGTATGGGTATACGCAGTTCTTAGTGATGTTTTCCATGGTCCAGTCTTGGTTCTATCACCAATGTCGTATTGATATGTGTTGGATATGGTATGGTTTTGGTTTCATGTCTTAGTTACGGTTATGGGTACGGTATGCAGTTTTTTTGTTTTTTTTTTTAATTGCCTGATACGGGGTTCAGGGTGTTTGTTTGATGCATCGCATGAAGCTTTCGGTCGCATTTGTCTCGAGGTCATGTCAAATTTTTTTCTAGGATGTGGTTTGCCTGGGGTTAGTAGGTCGAGTTACGTTTGATTGGTAATTCTCTTATCCTTGGTTTTTGTCTGTTGGTTTGCAGGCATTCACCTTGATTGTCTGTGTTTGTGGTGTGTGTGTAACCATCTGAATGGCGCCTTCTCATGCTCCTCCCCCTATCCAGTACGTCCCACTAGTTAGTAGGGATTACTCGTCCCTACTTACTTTTGAGCCCCTCACGAAGGCAGGACTTGCTGCTTTTGTGGCCACTCCTTTTCCATTACTTCCAGAGGATCCGTCCGTATGTGATGAGTTCCTGGCCTCTTACAGCAAGAAGACAGGAGTAGTCCAAGGCATGTCTATGACATTGACGTCTCGAGGCTTAGGGAAGGCTTTGTCCTTACCCTCCAAAGGAGAACCTTTTGTGACCACTCGACAGCTCTTCTCTAATGAAGAGATTCTCAAACTGTTGCAGAAGCAGACAAGGGAAGTCCTTGATGTTAAGAAAGTGATAAACTCTTCAGGAGTTTCGTTTTCTATGATTACTGATCCTGTCTGGAAGACGATGTGCCAGTTCCTTCAGGACAGGTTCATGCCTGCCAAAACGCCATCCCACTATTTGTCCAAAGAGCTTTTCATAACTTCTAGGATGGTGCTAAAAGGAGTTGCCATTGATTGGAGCACATACCTCCTTACTAAGATGGATCAGCATTTTGTTAAAGTCACGAGGGGTAATGTTACCAATGTTACCTACGGATCCTATTTGTCTGCCTTCTTGACCTATTCAGGTTTACAGAAGACTGTACCTCTACCTCCTCCATCAGATCCAGTACCTCCTCCTCCACCTTCAGAAGAGTCAGCACCTATTGACATTGAGGATGATGATTCTCCGCCTCCCCTGGTCATACAGCGCAAACGCTTGAAGAGGGTAGCGGATAAAGCCCATGCTGTACTTCCCTCAGTGCCTATCCCTGCTACTTCTGGCAGTGAACTCCCTGGGTATCTCACTTGCAATAATCTGTTCAGAGCACATAGAGAAGGATCCTTGGATATCTCAGTTCCTTCCCTGAACAGTTTCGTTTCAGGAGATGCCATTCCTTTTCTCTGCAAGGATATTCAAAGTTCCATTGAGTTGTCAGTGACAGCCTGTGTTCAGCAGCTGTACGCGTCTTTCTATGAGGAGCTCATGCAGTCCAAAGACCAGTTGCATAAGGCAACATCTGAATTAGCTTCTACTAAGGATACCCTCGCAGATCTATTTAAGCAAATGGAACAGCAAACCCAACTGGTTGCCACTCAAAGCGATGAGATTTCTTCATTGAAGACCCAGTTACTAGAGGCTCAATCACAGGTTACTAGCCTTTCAGCAGAGAAGGAGAGGATGTCCAGTGAAGCGAAAGAATTCCAAGTTCTTTTAGATGACAAGCTTTCAGCTTTACAGATGGCTAATGACACAGTGGCCAACCAAGCCTCCCAAATCCAGCAGTTGCAAGATCAGCTTGCAAAGTCCCGCTCTGTTCCTCCAAGCCCTCCTGTTCCATTCATTCCTTCTCTTTCACAGCAGGACTTGGCTGCATTACAGAGACAGGCTACTTTGTGCCCTCTATTCCAAGACAAAGTGGAAAGATTGCAGTCCCGAATGGACTTGTTATGGTCTACCTTTGAACAATTTCAGGACTTTGTCCTACCAGACCATTCTTTCTTTGTCCACTACCACTTACAGAAGCTGGTCTTCTATATGAAGCTTTCCACGATGGATTTACCTTTTCCAGAGGATGGCTGGAGTGGGGTTTGGTCTGCTGAGTTGTTGACAGAGGTAGTCAGAATGCTCTTTGAAGATTCTGTCATGCCAGACACCATGCTGATGTCATACATGTATCTCCGAGGAGATTTGTTAATTCCAGATGAGGTAGATATGGCATGGTATGTGGGGGATGTGGTCTTACAGGCTGTTCTATATGTCAATCATTTGGAGTTGTGCATAGCTGATATGTTTCAGAGTTATTCCTCCAAAGTAGCTGATTGTCAGGATAATTCGTGGCATCCTATGATTGATTCAGTGGTCCTCAATCAAAGACAAAACACAGCTCCTACCTTTGTACAGAGTACTAACCAACTGAGGATGGATCTCTTAACCTATCTTTCCAAACATAATCCATTTGATGCTACTTTCTTTGATGCCTATCAGAGACGATCTCTCTTGGGACCTTCTGTTCCTACCCTCCTTTATTACCAACAATTGGCTCACCGTTATGCTATATATTTTTCCCTTTGTCAAACTAATTCCACAGTAATTTTACCCCTTCTTTTCCAACCTTCCAATTTCCCTCAAAATTCCATTTTCACTTACTGTTCCTTTATTGAGGATAGGGTATTTTTCCCTTCTCCACCTTGTCCTTCACCCCTCATTAATGTACCCTCTACATTTCCTATTTATCAATTAACACCGTTCCTTAGTGATTCCTTACAAATTTCTGCCACTCCTTCTTTAACCTTTTCTTCCTTTTATGATTTTTCCTATCCTTCCCTACATCCACTTTCCCTTATTCCATTACCCTCTCCTAACACTTCCATATCTCAACCACCTCAGTTGGTTAGTGATTGTGACGGTTTTGATACTCAGATTTCCAGAAGAAGGGGATGGAGTTCGGATGATTGCCTTACAGGACCGCAGATTAATTGGCCAGTAATTCCAGGGGAATGGACAGTTTCAAGTCAAGCTTATCAAAACTATGTTCATTTTGCCCAACAATATTCACAGTCTACAGATCCCTCAGTGAGATTAACTGCTCACTTTGCTTGGTATCTGGCGTATATGCATAGGCATTCCCATACTGATTCAAAGCCTATCCCAAAGTTGTGCATGAATATCAATGTTAGCATTGATTCCCAACAGTTGGAGATACTGTATTTTCATGCCCTCTGTTTGCCTAGCAGATACTTAGTCCTATTGGAAAGGATGTGCTGTCTCCAATTTTTCCAAAATCCTCCTAAAAACTTTGTAGATGAATCCTTATCTATGGATCGATTCAGACAACATCAATCTTTTAAGAGGGATCATCTTCATTGATGCCTTTCCAATGTATGGTGCAAGCTTTTTAATGCCAAACTCTTCTTTTTGAAGAAGTCATTCAGATGGTTGGGTTGTGTATTAGTGTTTGTGTTGTGAGTTTATGTATGTCAAACGAACGTGGTGGTTTCCTATTGGATTTTGTGTACGAGCTATATTTTGGAGATTTGTAGAGATGGGGTCGTGGTTGGAGAAATGAAGTAGATGAAGATGATGAAGAAGAAGCAAACTCTTATATCCTTTACAAATTTGTGGTGATTTTTAGTTTGATAAGAGGTGTTAATGTGTGAAAGAGTTTTCCTTTCTTTGTATTTTTTTATCAGAAACAGATTATAAGTTGGGGTCGTGGAGGATGGATTCTTTGTGAGAAGATATTGAAGATCAAAGTGGAGCTTTGAAATGAACTTGTATTCCCTTTTTCCTGGGTCGCGAGGACGCTTCCTTATTAAGTGTGGGGATATGTTGAGTGTTGAAATGACTTGTTTTTTGGCTGATTTTTGTTGTTTTTGAGAGTTGAATGGTTGATTTTAAGGGATGATTGATTGATTTGGAAGTGGTTTGAGAGTGTTTTAGATGATATTGATTGTGTTTTGGAAGATCATGATGTTTGTTGATGGTTCTGTGATGTTTTGATAGGTTCTGATTGGTTCTGTATACCTTCTGTTTTGTTCTGTTTTGGTCTGTTTTGTTCTGATAGTTTTCTGTAAAGAGGGATGGAGTATTGATTGATGAAGAATGAGATATTGTGAAAGCTTATTGAATGGTTTGTGAGAGTTTGAAGTGGTTTGAGAGTGAGTTATGTGGTTTTGATGACCTTCTGTAACCTTCTGTAGGTCTTCTGTAGAGCTTCTGCTTCTGTTCTGCTTCTGTTCTGTTCTGTAATGTAACTGTTCTGGTACTGTTCTGTAGACTGTTCTGTAAGTGTTCTGTGGAATGTATGTGTGATTTTTTGGAAAAGTTTTCTAGCCTTGGAAAGAGGTGAATACAAGTGCAAAAGAGCTGAAGGAAGTGGAAGAAGTAGCTGCTGAAGACTCAAGAGAAGACTAGAGTGAAGTGACAGTAGTGAGCTGTGAAGAGACACTGTAGTGGCTCTGGTGACTTTTCATATCAGACATACCTCTTGGGAGGGGTATCCACGACCTAAGAGTGATTATTGAGAGTAATTTTGAGAGACTGTAGTGAGGATATGATGTATTATTGATGGAGTGTGAGAGAGAGAGTCAGAGATAGCCAATTCTACTCAAACAGAGTGATTGTATATGAGAGATTGAGAGAGAAGACTATGAAGATATTGAAGATGAATACTATGTGATGTATTTCCATTCAAAGATGGTGTACTTCTTTGTTTTCTTTGTGACATTGATGGATTTTATGAAGATGTTGAAGAATATGGTTGATTCTATTAAAAACCGTGGGAGATTTACATGATGCTGCATGAAGATTTGTTGTGCCTGGTGTTCTTTTCTTCATTGTGATCATATAAAATATGATAAACAAGCTTGTTGATGTTACAAGATACATTTTCTTGCAAGAGAATTCCCTTTTCCTTGGTGTTCCTCTCGGGGCTCCAGTGGATCTCTTAGCTTATCTTTCAAAACATAATCCATTTGATTCTACCTTTTTTGATGCCTATCATCGAAGATCTCTCTTAGGACCTTCTGTTCCTACCCTCCTCTATTACCAACAAATGGCTCACCGATATGATATATATCTTTCCCTCTGTCAATCCAATTCCACAACTATCTTACCCCTTCTTTTCCAACCTTCCTCTTTTCCTCAAATTCCCATATTTACATACTGCTCTTTTATTGAGGATAGAGTTTTTTCCCCTTCTCCACCATGTCCTTCTCCATCCATTCATGTACCTTCTACCTTTCTTATTTATCAGTTAACACCCTTCTTAACTGATTCCCTACAATTTTCAGCCACTCCTTCTTTAAATCATTCTTCCTTTTATGATTTTGCCTACCCCTCACTTCATCCACTTTTCCTTATTCCACTTCCATCTCCTGCCACTTCTATATCTCAACCACCTCAGTTGCTTAGTGACTATGACGGGTTTGATCATCAGATTTCCAGAAGAAGGGGATAGAGCTCGAATGATTCCCTTACAGGACCTCAGATAAATTGGCCATTGATCCCAGGAGAATGGATAACTGTCAGTCAAGCATACCATATTTTGCTCAGCAGTATTCACAGTCTGCAGATCCTTCAGTGAGATTAATTGCTCATTTTGCTTGGTATTTGGCGTATATGCATAGGCATTCTCATAATGATTCAAAGCCTATTCCAAATTTGTGCATGAATGTCAATGTGAGCATTGATTCCCAGCAATTGGATATATTGTATTTTCATGCCCTTTGTTTGCCTAGCAGATACCTTGTCCTGTTGGAAAGGATGTGCTACCTTCAGTTTTTTCAGAATCCTCCCAAAACATTTGTAGATGAATCCTTATCTATGGATCGTTTCCGAAATCACCAATCTTTCAAGAGGGATCATTTTTATTGATACCTTTTCCAATGTATGGTGGATGCTTTTTAATGAAAATCTCTCTTTTTGGAGGAGTCATTCAGATGGTTGTGTTGTGTATAGTATTTGTGTTGTGGGTTAATTTATGTAATAAGATCGTGGTGATTGCCTATTGGATTGGCTTTCGTGCGAGCTACATTTTTTAAGAATTGTGGTGATGGGGTAGTGGTTGGAGAATTGAAGCTGCAGAAGAAGAAGAAGAAGAAACCTCTTATATAATTTATAAGTTTGTTGTGATTTTTAGTTTGATAAGAAGTGTTAATGTATAAAGGGTTTTCCTTTCATTGTATTTTTATATCAGATACAAGTTATAAGTTGGGGTCGTGGTTGGATGGACGGTTTTTGAAGAGATATTGAAGATCAAAGTTGAGCTTTTGAATGTACTTGTATTTCCTTTTTCCTGGGTCGCGAGGACGCTTCCTTATTAAGTGTGGGGATATGTTGAGTGTTGAAATGACTTGTTTTTTGGCTGATTTTTGTTGTTTTTGAGAGCTGAATGGTTGATTTTATGAGATGATTGATTGGTTTGGAAGTGTTTTGAGAGTGTTTTGGATGATATTGATTATTTTTTGGAAGTTCATGAGGTTTATTAGTGGAGATATGAGGTTCTGATTGGTTATGTATACATTCTGTATAGCTTTTGTTTTGTTCTGATTGTCTTCTGAAAGGAGGGATGGATTGATGATTGATGAAGATTGAGATCTTGTGAAATCTTATTGAATAGTTTTTGAGAGTTTGGAATGGTTTGAGTATGAGTTATGAGGTTTTGATGACCTTCTGTAACCTTCTGTAGGTCTTCTATAGAGCTTCTGTCTCTGTACTATAACTGTACTATAACTGTACTGTAGCTGTTCTGTAGACTGTTCTGTATGCTTCTGTATGTGTTCTGATGGATGAGAGTGTAGCTTGGGAAAGTTTTCTAACCTTGGAAAGAGGTGAATACAAGTGCAAAAGAGCTAAAAGAAGTGAAAGAAGTAGCTGCTGAAGACTCAAGTGAAGACTGAAGTGAAGTGACAGTAGTGAGCTATGAAGGGACACTGTAGTGGCTCTAGTGACTCTTCATATCAGACATACCTCTTGGGAGGGGTATCCACAACCTAAGAAGGATTATTAAGAGTGATTATGAGAGATTGTAGTGAGGAGATGATGTATTATTGATGGAGAGAGAGAGAGAGAGTCAGAGATAGCCAAATATACTAAAACAGAGTGATTGTATATGAGAGATTGAGAGAGAAGACTATGAAGATATTGAAGATGAATACTATGTGATGTATTTCCATTCAAAGATGGTGTATTCCTTTGCTTTATTTGTTCTATTGATGTATTTTGTGAAGATATTGAAGAATATGGTTGATTCTATCAAAACCGTGGGAGATCTACATGATGTTGCATGAAGATTTGTTGTGCCTGGTGTTCTTTTCTTCATTGTGATCATATAAAACCTAATAAACAAGCTTGTTGATGTTACAAGATAGATTAACTTGCAAGAGAATTCCCTTTTCCTTGGTGTTCCTCTTGGGGCTCCACCACCACACCCCTTACAGCTGAATCTTGAGGGTCCACCCTCTTTAGGGCGTCGACTCCCTATCAAATTCTACTGCTTCTTCAAGAAATTGACGTCAACAGCTATTTGCCGATATTGTTCAGAAATCATATTAGTGTAGTGCTTCATCATATCCTTAACTTCACCAAGGACATTAGATGCACTCGACTCATAGCCTTGATCATCTATCCGTCGTTCCATTGGCCTAACAATTTGATTGGGCATTGGTTGTTGACTCACAGGAACAACATTAGGGTTCGAAACTTGGCCTCCAACATTTGTCAATTGACTAGCCATAGGCATAGTCACAGTGGGAGGAGCTGGTAGCAAAGGTATATTTTGAACCATGCTTCCTCTCCCATTAGGGTTATTCATAGACATCCCTTGACTTCCATTTGTCAATGGTAAATTTCCTCCAAGTACTAAACCCGCATTAAGATTTATTTGAGAGGAGTAGGCCATTTGTAATCGTGACTCTACTCCTTCTGCCCGCGCGATGGCGGTGTCTATATCAGCCAAAGCCACACTGCTCAATTACACCTGAATATTGAAATCTAGTCCATGCAAGAAGTATTGTAATTGGGCAGCCAACGGAATAGGAATGTAAGTTTGTAACTTACGAAACACTTCCTTAAGCTTCTTGGCATAGACTTTCACATTCTCATGGGGGTCTTGGTGTGTTACATTCAAAACACGCAATCAGTATTGGCCACCTCTTTCAGGGGCATATTCTCCTTGAAAAGCTACATAAAATTGGTTGATTGTGGTTATGGTTCTAGTCTCTATGCTATGATACCATACCGGAGCCCTTCTTTTTAACGTCATGTTAAAGAACATCATAAGATGTTCCTCATCTTGGATGTGATAATTAAACATTAATCTTTGAAATTCACAAATGTGAAACTCCGCATCTTCTTCGGCTAACCCATTAAAAATGGGCAAAGGCACTCCTAAAGCTGGCAGATCGGGCATCCTTGCAGGAATTGCAATGGGTTGTGCCATGATGACAATTGGATTGACAATAGGAGTTTGAACTGATGGAGTCACACCCCCACTTGAAGTGGGTTGACTTGGTGGAAAAGAGGAAGAACTTACGCTTCCTCCTACACCTAAAGAACTATGTGTAGTAGTTGGGTTACTAAGACCACTGCCTCTTATGCATATCGGGCTACTCCTTTGAGGAGAATAGCCACTTACAATCTCCAACTGCCGTCTAGCCCTCTCAGCACGTTCTGCTTTTTGTATTTCGGCTTGACGATCCTTGTCAAAGGACATAAACCAACTTTTTGGTCCCTAAAAACCCTAGATTTGAGAACCACCACTTGTTGGCAACTCCCAGCAAACGCACCACTCATGGGACCTGCAATGGGCCAGCACTGGCTATGGCACGAGCCGGACCTCATACTCATGATAGACAAACACATCCTCAAGGCCTCGCGGACTAGGAGCGTCTATCTATTGCTAAAGGATAAACTACCCTAAAGCCTAATCCATGCGTTTATAGTTTTATAGTTTTGTAGTCTAATGTTTCCCTTTCTATAAACTCCTCAGAGGAAAAACCCATACACATTGGCCATAAATACCACGATAATCACATACATGGGAGGCAGCCTCTCGGTAGAAACATCACGGCCCCACTGCAGCTCTCCTATATCGTAGGGATTAGCCCCTTGATGCGCTACTCAACATATAAAACAAACAAACAAACTCCACTCTTTCATTTGGAATGTAGGAGATATACCATGTTTCCTCACCAAATAATCCCACAAGAAACGAACGTCTATCCTACAGCTTAGGATGCCTTTCCACACTCAAGCGTGGGTCATTGTCATTGAAAACAGGTGCTATGCATCCAGGTTTTTTATTCCGATACCATGATCATCATGCGCATGCAAAGGTGAATGATTCTAAAGTGCTCAATCATAATTTTAAATCAGCAGCACGTGCTTGTGCATAATCAGGCTTTATAATGCATCTACAACCCGTTGCGGCGATGAAAGGATAGCACCGAGATAACACTCGTACTACTATCCTCTTAATTAACATACCACAAACTCTATGACATGATGTGCATCAAAAAATCAGCAACAATCAGCACTCAAATCACACCATTCAAACCTCCCAACCCCCTACGTTTAGGTATTGCTTTCGTTGCATAGGTGTAGAGGTTCATTTTGTCATGTTTTGATGTATAAAAAGCAATAAATCACAAACTTTGCCAAAGAGATAGGGCAAACTGAGGCCAAACCTCATACTTTACCACTACCACACATCCACAAATAATCATTATATTTTTTCCTATTTTTCCAAGACATATTTCTATTTTTCCCTTATTTTCCCCATTTTCTTGATTTATTTGATAATAAAATATTCTATTTTTTTATTTTTCTTATTCTAATCACTTCAACATACTAACATTTAATTTATCTTCCATATTCCTCCCATGGGAACACCTTTTACCCACCCGAAACGAAAAAACTACCATTTTGCCACTTAAAAACCGCATTTTGAGTTTATGGGGAATTAAATAAAGCAAGTAAATCATTGCAAAATCAGAATTTTCTAACACATAGCAATTACTCATGATGCAAACAGCACACAAACAAAATTTCATCCAATAAGAATATAATTATCATCATAAACTATCAAAAATACTTCATTTTCCTTCATAAAAATGGTCATATCGTGTTTTTACGTAACCCGAGACGTCTTGAATGCATGCATAATCAGCAGACGGAGCCTCCGTTGCTCTCAATCCAATGTTGTACTTCAATCTTCAGTATCCCCATCAATCTTCGTCACCATTTCCTTCATTCTCCTTCCTCGATTCCTCCTTCAAGATGGTACACATGAACAGCCCATAGAGAAGAGAGAGAGGGAGGAGAGAGAAAGACTAGAATATGTTCTCTTCATCCACACAGACATTGCTCACGCGAAGGGTGGCGAATCATCAGCCCATAGGGAGAAGATGAGGGGTAAAGTCAGTTTCATGGGTTGTATTCAGCTAGGAATCACCATCCCCATGGATGAGGGCGCAAATTTCGGTGCTGCATCATGTCGCCATATCTCTTCTTCTCTCTCCACATTTTGCTTCAATTTTTTTTTGGGGGGGGGGGGGGGGGGGGGTCAAGGCTCCAAAGGGCACCCCCCCTTTGGTCCCAAACTTGTCCACATTTTCGTATCTTGACCCTTTTGTGGCCACTTCCTCGTCCAGACTCCGATTCGAGCTCTGAAAAATCCTGGGCGTCCGACTTGAAATCCCGCATTGACTGGAAACTCCTAGCATCCCACACGGCAATCTAAAAAATTATAAAAAATCCACAAGTGTCGCTCGATCGCCTTTTAAAAGCTATCTTTCACTTGGTGCTTAAAATCGTCCTAGCTGCAACTGCCACCTTCGATGTTAAATATTTTTCCCCAAAATTCTAGATTTTTTGGAAAATTTTAGGCACATTCTGGGCTGAAAACTCCGCTCTCATAGGGTATAAACCCTAACCCAAGGATAAAAGGGTACACAAACAACAAGACCCTTGGGATCTTGCCAAGTCGCAATCGACCCCAGATCAAATGCTGGATGCATTCGGAGAGAAGGATTCACTCCTTAGCAGTTGGCCAAATAAATGACCACTGGATTGATTGTGTTTGTATAATTAGGAGCACTGTTTGTACTCTTTACTCAAGGAACTAAAGATGGAAAAATAAATAATGCTTCTGGTTGAAGGCCTGGAGGGAGAGGCAGCATCAATTACCCCTGATTGTCAGCCTGACCCTATCCAAGGGGGTTGTTAGCTGCACCGGGTACGTGGACCGAACCAGCCACGCGAGAGGTCTCTCTGTGGGTGCTCCTTGGAGCAGGAGGACGCTTGGGTGCCAGGGGGCTCTGGCTGTAAATCCCTTGCCTCTGGGTCCTGCACAAGAGGCCGACGTGACTCGGGATTGGATCTCAAGGCCCGCATACTAGTCTACGGGAGAAAACTTGGATAAGTAATCCCTGAGATTGCTGGATTTCCTTCGGGCGGATTATGGATTAGCCTACGAGATGGATTATATGATGTATTCCAAAGACTGATAAATAAGATCAATTGTTGAAAAGGAACTTGTTTGACATTGCTTTTCCATGTTAGTACTAAGATTACGTGAAGGAACTGGTGAATAATTGGCTAATTAAGGAAGTTGTTTTTGTGTGTCAAACTAAATGTGGTAGGTAAATAGATAATTAAAGCAACCCTGAGGAAAGTGCAGTGGATGTGGCCATGGGTCCGTATTATGGAAGGGTGGTCTCTGTTGGCCGGGAACTTTTCTCAAAGGAAATTGATAGCAAGGAACGATGACCTAGAATCTAGGATACTAGAGTCACGATTTATGCTATTTTAGGGGAACGGAATGGGACTATGTCTAACAGGCAGAGAGATTGAGCTTTGCATCCCTCTCGTTTCCCATTCTCCTTGAACCAAGTGCAGCATGAATCTGCTTTGACCCTGACATTTTTGTGTAAAGTAGTTCGCCTGGGGTTCGATGCTAGCTACCGTTCTAGGAATTTGACCACTAGGAAAACCCTGATTCAGGTCTATCTTAACTGGGAACGACCGGAATGCTTTCACTTTGTGGTAGACTCGAATAGACCTAGATCGCAAACCCCGTGACATTCCGTGGGAGTGCCGGGCGGTGCTTTCTGGACTCTCTTTCCCATGGGCTTCTAAGACGTGTTCTGCGAATGAACTAGTAGACACGTTCCAGTTGGTATCAGACTGAACCAACATTTACAAGAAAACTTAATAAGGAGAAGTAGAGCAAATGTTGGTGTTAAGAACATTTCCTTACTTACTTATTGATGCTAACTTGCAGAGTCGCGAAGCATGGAACAGATTCTTGGTATTCCAGGTTATGTTTATGACTGCGATGCGTGCTTTGAATTATCAACGGAGGATCGATATGATGAATATCCTAGACCGCATCTACAATCCTTCACCTCTATACATGGAACGGAGATGGACGGGTGATTCAGGAATCTATTACATAGCTGCCCACTGATTTGCGTACCTTCGAACCAACTTAAAGAGAATCAAGTGGTTGGAGGACTTAAAGATCATGAAGCTGTTCATCTTTGTTGAGGCTCACGCAAACACAACCCTACATGTCGGCAGTCAAAAGGTTAAGCAGAACAAGTATGTGTACGAGGAAGTGACTCGAGTAATCCCTACCGATAGAATCAAGGTGTTGGGACGTTATGAAAAGAACGGGTATCAAAGGAAAGGATACCCTAATCTTTCAATGACCTATCGATTCGTGAAAATCCATGACCCCAATCCAAATTATTACTTAGTTCATGTAGTTGAATGTAACACAATCTTATTCTCCCCGAATTAATGTATAAGCTTGTTCCATTTAAGCCAAGAATAATTGTACTCGAAAGGGCTATGCCCTTATGAATGAAATAAATTTTTTATCAATGATTGTCTTTACTGCGAGTATTGATAAAGAAGTTAAGTGATTAGGTCACTTGGTTGAAAGCTGAACTGGGTATGTAATGTAATGTGAGTAACATTAGCAAGTTTTAACGTAAAGAATCTCATTGCCCAAGCATAACCCCAAGTGCAGATCCCTAGTCCGACCCCCACTCCAAGTACGGCTGTGATTTAGGAGAAGAAGTTTCTTCTCAAGCAAATCAAGCCACCAGATTTTGACGGCAAAGGAAGGACCGTCCAAACTGATGCCGAGATCTGGATCGAATCCATGGAGGATTATTTTGAAGCAGCCGGTACTGCACCGAGTAACCAAGCGATGCTCGCCAAATTGAAGCTTACCGGCGAAGCAAGACTTTGGTGGAAGCAATGGTGCAGAAACTAAGGGATCTCGGAAGGGTCAATTACTTGGGAGAAGCTAAAAAGAGCTGTCTGAGGAAGATATCTACCACCTGCCTACCGCACGCAGAAGATGAACGAGTTCTATGAGCTGAAACATCTTGGTTTATCTCTTGACACATACTATTCAAAGTTCATCTCTCTTTTGAAGTATGAGCCACAAATGGATATGACATAACATGTGTCAAAGTTTTGTGCCCCTGCCTCGAATCAATGTGCCCAATAGATCTACAGGATGCGCTCATTCGAGCTGCACCCATAATATAGGAGGTGCAAACCAGGACAAGAAATAACAAGACTTGGTCTTACAAGAATCAAAACAAAGGAGTGTATAGATTCCAGGCGAAGAGAACGCAGGGACAAAGTCAGGGACAAAGGAAGAAAGCTAGGACCAACAATGTCAATAATTTTGTCCCTACCCAAGGTAATGGCCGTAATTTCCATTGCTTCCACTGCAATGAGCCTGGTCATTTTAAAAGGTAGTGTCCCAAGCTTGGCAAAGGACAACAACAAGGATCATCCCAAGGAACCATCCGTGGCCAAGGAGGCGCCATCCGAGCCAGAGGGAGGACCGCGAGTGTTGCCAACAGGGAGATGTGCGATGAAGAAGACCCGACCATAGAAGCAGACTTTGAGAGGGCAACAATCCATGCCGCTCTTCACAAGAAAGGCCTGAATCGCCAATTTTCAGTGATTCAGACTCCTTCGGATTATCAAGGTAAAGGCTTCAGAACCTTGATTGATTGTGGCAGCACACATTCCTTTATTTCACCAGTTTGTGCAAGAAGATTAGAAATAGCCACAAAAGATGCACCCACCTTGCTTGTGGAATTAGAAAATGGTCGTGAGGTCACTTGTACCAGGCAAACTGCTAAGGTGGAATTCCTTCTGGGTGGAAAGTCAACTTCGGTCAGATTCAGGGTTATGAACCTAGGTATCCACGAGTGTTTGCTTGGAATGGATTGGCTTAAACCTAATGATGCCCACATTCACTGTGGAAAGGGCCAAGTTTCCTTTCAATATTCTGAAAGGAAATTGGTCACAACTCAAGGAGAGGCTGGTAGGCCAAAAATTCAACTGGCTAGGATAATAAAAGGAGTTAGAAAGGGGCTACCTATCTATTTGATTAAGCTAAATAAGTTAGATCAGAATAAGGAGTCTAGTGAAGAACCTTCATGGCTAAAGAAGTACGCGGACGTATTTCCTGAAGAGCTGACAGAACTTCCACCTCAAAGGGAAGTTTTTCATGAAATCAAGCTAGCACCAATTGCAAAGAGACCATATAGAATGTCCATCCCGAAAGCAATTGAGTTGAAGGAGCAACTCAAGCAACTATTAGACCAAGGCTACATTCATCTTAGTAGTTTGCCATGGGGAGCTCCAGTGCTATTCCAGAAGAAAAAGGATGGAACGCTTTGGCTATGTATTGACTACAGAGGGTTGAATCAATCAACCAATAATAATAAATATCTTATTCCAAGAATAGATGAACTTCTTGACCGCCGTCTTCAAGGTGCGAAGATCTTCTCCAAGATTTATCTCAAGTCTGCATATTATCAAATAAGAATCAAGGAAGAAGATATCCCGAAGACGGCATTCAGCACAAGATATGGACACTTTGAGTTCCTAGTCATGTCATTCGGGCTGACAAATGCACATGCTACCTTCAACAGGCTAGTGCAGGATATCTTTAGGCCATATCTTGATGACTTCGTACTCGTCTTCTTCGACAATACCTTAGTCTACTCCAAACAGGAAGAAGATCATGAACCCCAGCTTCGCATTGTTCTTGAAACAATGAGGGGACACAAGCTTTATGCCAAAAAGAAGAAGTGTGCATTCTTCAAGCAACAGATTGAGTATCTGGGATTCATTGTATCAGCAGAAGGAATCTCAGTGGATCCGGCCAAGGTCAGAGACGTTATGGAGTGGCCAACACCAACATCTGTCAAAGAAATACACAGTTTTCTTGGATTGACAGGATGGTTTAGGGTCTTTATCAAAAACTATGCTTTGATTGTAGCACCACTGACCAATCTACTGAAGAAGCAAACATCAATTGTATGGTCAACTGCTGAACAATCTAGCTTTGATAAACTAAAGCAAAGCTTGGTATCAGCACCTATCCTGAAACTTTCAAACCTTGGTAAGGAGTTTGAAGTGATAATTGATGCTAGCACACTTGCCTTAGGATGTGTGCTTATGCAAGAAGTTCATCCTATAGTATACTCTTCGACGAAACTGAAGAGCCATGAGAGGAATTATGCTACCCACAATCTGGAGCTGTTAGCTATCATCCATGCTCTCAAGCTTTGGAGACACTACTTGCTGGGTAACAAGTTTACCTTAGTGATGGATCATAAAAGTCTTAAATGGATCTTTACCCAAAATGAGCTCAATATGAGGCAACGTCGATGGATTGAAGTGTTGGAGGAATATGATTTTGAAATCAAATACCGGCCTGGAAAGGAGAATGTAGTTGCCGATGCACTCAGTCACAAGGCATTTCTGAATTCTATGGTCCTGGAAGATCCATCAATAGCTAAATCTCTAGCCACAAAGGTATCCATGCCAAACAACCCAATACTTGAGCTAGCTAGAGAAGAGGCATGCCATGATCCAACCTATCAGAAGATGCTAAGGGAGATCCCTATCAAGGATCAAGACCCAAAGCTATAGGCAAAGTATCTAGAATTCTCTATCAATAATGGACTTGTCTATTATAGAACGAGATTATGTATACCGGCAAGCCAGTCACTCAAGCCAAAAATACTATGGGAAGCTCATGACTCCCCTTTTTCAGGACATCCTGGCTATGCCAAGACCCTCAATGCAATCAGAAAGAGCTATTATTGGGAGAGGCTTAAAGGTGACGTTCTCAAATATGTCATTGAGTGTTTGTCTTATCAACGCATTAAGGCTGGACATGTCAAAATGCAAGGGAAGTTGCAACCACTTGACATTCCCCAAATGAAATGGGAATTCATCAGTATGGATTTTGTTGTTGGCTTGCCCCAAGTTCTCAGAGAGGTTACAACTCCATTACGGTTGTGGTTGATATGCTCACCAAGGTTGCACATCTTATCCCTATTAAGGCAAACTATAAAGCCTCAGACATCGCAAGGTTATTTATCAAGGAGATATTCAAAGTGCATGGGTTACCTAGAAGAATCTTTAGTGACCATGACTCTCTCTTCACATCACATTTCTGGAGGGCTATCTTCAAAGCCATTAGGACTCAATTTTGTTTCAATACAGCTTACCATCCCCAAACCGATGGTCAAACGGAGCGAGTCAACCAAGTCATTGAAGATATGCTAAGGGCACATTGCTGCCGTGAGCGCAAAAAGTGGATTCAATATTTGCCACTAGTTGAATTTGCCTACAATGCTTCCTACCAACAAAGCATTCAGATGACCCCTTTTCAATCATTGTACGGGCACGATTGTCGAAGTCCTTTAAACTTCTCAGATCCAACCTTAAGGATTGAAGCCTCAAAATAGATGCTGGAAGATATGGATGACCAAATCGAGTCAATAAGACAGGACATCCAAGCCGCGAAGGATAGATAGAAGGCTTATGCAGATTTGAAACGGCAAGATAGATCCTTCAATGAAGGAGATATGGTCTTCATTCCCGTACGTCCAAAGAAGAGTTCCCTATCCTTGAATGAATGTAAAAAGCTAAGTCCAATGTATTGTGGACCCTACAAGATCCTCAAGTGCCTAGCACCTAATGCCTATAGACTGCAATTCCCTAAGAACCTAAAAGTTCATAATGTATTCCATATCAATCTATTGAAAAAGTATGTACCTAACCCTAGTCATGTGCTTGATGATCAACAATTTATAATGCCTAGGCAAGGAGTCCTTCAGCTACGGCCTGACAGGATCTTAGATGTTAGGGAGAGACATTTGAGATCTAGAACCTTGAGAGAATACCTCGTCCAGTGGAAAGATTATCCTGAAGACGATGCCACTTGGATGGATGAATATACTCTCAACCAACAATACCCCTAGAGGACATGTCGATTCCTCTAAGGGGGAGAGAATGTAATATTTTCTCACGAAATATTAAAGAATTTTGACCAGTACACACCCCGCACAAAACCAGTGCCAAGTCATCTCCCGCAATAGAATAATGTCAGTGGCTAAGTCCTTACCCCGCGCGCGATAATAAACCTCAACCGCGTTGTGCAAATAAGGCCGAGGCTAAAACCAACAAGCCGCACAAGAACACCCTTCTTGGGGGAAAGATAAATGGATAATGGCCAATTTTATGCAAATTTTTTTATGATTAACCCCCTCCCCCCAGCCGATGCATGGCGAGGAGAGGGAGTATGGAGGAAACCTTGTGTTATATGGAGAGCATGGAGGAGAGAGGAAGCATGCAAGCCACCCATGTGGGAGGCTATCTCCTCCCTCAATCTATATAACCTCCCCCTTAAGCTTGGTGGAGGGAAGGAAGAGAAGAGAGAAAGGATTCGTGGGCAGCCGTGCTACCGCCATCACGCCGTGAAGTCTGCCTGCTGATGCTGCCTACAGCCGCGCTGCTGCCGCCCACTCCATCGCCATCATCATCACCTTCATAATCATCCTCTTTGTCGTCATATTTCCTCCTTCCCAATTATTTTCCCTCCACGACACATTTTGTCATAGAAGTTAAAAGCTTCTTTAGAAGCTTCTAAAGACAAAGCTTCCATAAGCCTTGTACACACGCTTATCCTCGAGTTTTTATAACCACGCCTTGTAAGGATAATTTTTGCACAAGGGAGGGAGTAGGTAGATTTTGAGACTGATTTGCCAAAGGCTGGAGGAAGTTCGTAATTCGAATAAAGGCAAGGACGAGTTTGCGGAGTCAAGAGTCTACGTCGTCGATGGCCCCCAAAAAAAAGACGCAAGGTACTCACACGGGAGCCTCCAACCCAAGTTTACACGTGGACATCGCTACGAGTCCTCATACCCAGGTTCTTAGAATTTTAATTCCGCAAAAAAGGAATACATTGGGCACGTTTAATTTTCATGGGGAAGTTATGAATGCAAATTACTTATTCGTCTTATGAGTTTTAGTTGCATGTTGCTCTTTGCTTGCATTTCCAAAGTGACAATCCTAAATGCATATTGCCTAGGTTAAAAGGATGAAAATTTGTTTAAATGCATCCTTGTCTTCCTCGCAAGAAAGAACAAGCGCATAATGCATTTAGGAAATGATTTCCTAGATATGATTCATAGGAAATAATTGTTAACATCTGTTAGAATATTGTCCAAAGATTAGCATTGCATGAAAAGGCAACCATGAACTTACATGTTGCATGCGAGGATGCTTGCATTATTAAGTCGGGTTAAGTGCCGCTAAATGGATTAAGTCAACAATAGTCTTATGACATTCGTCATGCATGAACTTCTTTATCGAAGTTGTTTTAGAGAAAGATACATTTCATATTGAATCATGAATTCAATGCATCAGACAAAGGTTTATAGATATAATTCTTGTTGAAACTCAACGTAGGTTTCTATACGAGTTAGCCGTGAATTGTCTATCATTATAGATTAGTCAAGGAAAACAAATGGTCATTGCAAACCTTATAGTTGCATAGAAGTAAACGTCTATGAATCGCATACTTGCATGGAATGTTGTATCTTGAATTTATTTATTTGCATTTCTTAGGAAAAGTATTTGCATCTCTTCTAAGCAAAGATCACTCTTGCCGTAAGACAATTAGATTGTTTTAGATAGACCACTTGTAATGGCATAACCCTCAAGGGATTCGTAAAAGCATAACTAGTTGGTACGACGAACACCTCAAAGTGCTAGGTAGGGTTTAGCTATGTTAAAATTCTGCCTAGTATCGCACTTGGGATGCCAAGCCAAGACTTTCGATCCCAAGATCCTACCACATTCACAGAATGTTAGGATTAATTGGACACCCATACAATAACGATCTAGGGTTTTTACCCTAGAATAAATTGGCCTAATACTAGACTTCCGATTGAGTTTAAAAACCCTAGGGACAAACGTGGTCGGCCTAGTATGGTTAGGGTTGGGTTGGGTCAAAAAGACATCCCAAACCCTACATCTTGACCAAACATATTTCTTTACCAAGGAACGCCGTTTGATGGGAGAAATGATCCCAGAAGTTAGGTGTGACACTTGTCTCGTACAACAAGTTACAACATCGCATGGCTTTGTGTTTGAATCACAAGATAAATTTGCCACTCCTTGGAACAAGGTTGGCAGGTTCTAGTGCAAGTCTAATTTGCAAGAGGATGAGTAGACATCCTGGTACATCACCTTTCCTTGGGCTAATTTGCCAAGTTAAGGGAAGTTATGTATTTCCTAGCAAGCAATTGACCAATCAAGTTAGGGCGACGAGGTTGCCCAGGATTTATTGTCTTAATTTAAGGAACCTGAGGTATTAGTTAATTTGGGTTAATAGGGTATAAACCCTAACCCAAGGATAAAAGGGTACACAAACAACGAGACCCTTGGGATCTTGCCAAGTCGCAATCGACCCCGGATCGAATGCTGGATGCATTCGAAGAGAAGGATTCACTCCTTAGCAGTTGGCCAAATAAACGACCACTGGATTGATTGTGTTTGTACAATTAGGAGCACTGTTTGTACTCTTTGCTCAAGGAACTAAAGATGGAAAAATAAATAATGCTTAAGGTTGAAGGCCTGGAGAGAGAGGCAGCATCAGTTACCCCCGACTATCTGCCTGACCCTATCCAAGGGGGTTGTTAGCCACACCAGGTACGTGGACCAAACCTATTGTGAGAGGTCTCTCCATGGATGCTACTTGGAGCAAGAGGACACTTGGGTGCCATGGGGGGCTCTGGCCATAAATCCCTTGCCTCCGGGTCCTACACAAGAGGCCAACGTGACTCTGGATTGGATCTCGAGACCCGCATACTAGTCTACGGGTGGAAACTTGGAATTAGTAATCTCTGAGGATTACTGGATTGCCTTCGAGCAGATTATGGATTAGTCTATGGGATGGATTATATGATGTATTCCAAAGACTGATAAATAAGATCAATTGTTGAAAAGGAACTTGTTTGGAATTGCTTTTCCATGTCAGTGCTAAGATTACGTGAAGGAACTGGTGAATAATTGGCTAATTAAGGAAGCTGTTTTTGTGTGTGAAACTAAATGTAGTAGGTAATTAGACAACTAAAGCAACCCTGAGGAAAGTTCAGTGGATGTGGCCATGGGTCCATCCTATGGAAGGGTGGTCCCAGTTGGCCAGGAACTTTTCTCGAAGGAAATTGATAGCAAGGAACGATGATCTAGAATCTAGGATACTAGAGTCCCGATTTATGATGTTTTAGGGTAACGGAATGGGACTATGCCTAACGGGCAGAGAGGTTGAGCTTTGCATCCCTCTCGTTTCCCATTCTCCTTGAACCAAGTGCAGCATGAATCCACTTTGACCCTAACGTTTCTGTGTAAAGTAGTTCGCCTAGGGTTCAACGCTAGCTATCGTTCTAGGAATTTGACCACTAGGAAAACCCTGATTCAGGTCGATCCTAAGTGGGAACGGCTGGAATGCTTCCGCTTCGTGGCAGACTCAGGAAGACCTAGATCGCAAACCCCGTGACATTTCGTGTGAGTGCTGGGTGGTGCTTTCGGGAAGAGAGTTCAACAATGGATCAAGTCTATCCTTGTGACTTGTTGATTGTCATAGTGAATGCCAATTGAATGGAAAAGTTCCATTATTTTATAGTATGTGGCAATTTGAAGCATTGGAAATAATAGTAATCCTCGGAATAAAAACTCATTTGCCTACATTTGCCCATGTTATTATCTCAACATCTATTACTTTTCTATTGAAAGCCTTAATATCAGTCGTGTACCATTATGTAGGCCCTTTCATGGGTTTAGGTTTATAAGGAGAATATTAGTTGTATTTATCTTTAGCAATAATAAATTAAAAGTAAATCCCCAATATAATATTGCCTAATCTCTTTTGGCATTAATTGCATTCAAATCCCCACTATAATATTGCCTAACCTCTTTCAGCATCAATTGCAATGCATGATTATTCAAAGCTACCACCTCTATATTAGGCAATGCAAGTATAGTCCACTCATTGAAATACGTTATATAGTCACTTAATATTGGACACTTCATTATAGATAGTATCAATCAAGGTTTTGATATAGTGCCCTTTTAATACCAAGCTAGGTGGAATATATAACTTATCAAAGTTTTCAATTATACCTACTCCATTGCTGAAACATTTGTGGCAATCAAAGAAGCAACAGAAAGACCGTCTCAATAGGACTACAGCCATAGCGTCAGAGAAGAACGACTGAGCTTATGTAGCAGCGGGGAAGACGATTGTAGTCACATGGATGGCCTGCAACTTGATTGAGATGGCGACAAGAAGGATATGGTGTCAGACGAGTTCTTCATGTGTGCGTCTTGGGAGAACATGCCTAGTTTCATGAGTTCGCCTAAAGAATGCAACAGAGATCATTCAAGAAGCTCAAACCTGGTGCTTGAATATACAAAGGTGACAAAGAGGATCTACGCAGGGAGGATAGCATAAAGCAGATTGATTATAGATGAAAACGCACATAGCTTGAATCTAACTAGCGTTCCGTGCGCGCTTCACGCACACAAAATGCTAGGCCGCTTTGCGGCAGCTTCGCTGCCTCGAAGCGGTAAGCAAAGTTTCCATGCTATCGTATGGCAACTTCGCTCAATAATCCATTTCTCATCTTTCTCTCTCCTCTTTTTCCTGTCTCTCTCTCTCCTCCAAATTCCCTATGTCTAATTCTCTCTCTCTCTCTCTCTCTCTCTCTCTCTCTCTTTGCCTTCTATTTTAGTTGATTTTTTCTTTTCTCCTGGTTCTCTATCTCTTTCTCTTTTCTCTCCCCGCTTTTCTTCCTCTCTCTCCCCTTTTATTCGCCCCCTCTCTCCTCTCTTTTTCTTCTCTCTCCCTCTCCTCTTTTTTCCTTTTTCTTCTTCTTCTCTCTCTCTCTCTTCATTCTCTTTTTAATTTTTTTCTTTTCTCTCTCTCTTTCACTCTCCTTGGCTTCTCTTTGCAGTTTTCTTCTCTCTCTCTCCTCTCTTTTCCTTCTCTCTTCCTCTTCTATTTTTTATTCTCTCTTTTTAAATTTTATCTTTTCTCTCTCTATAATTCTCTCTACATGTTCTCTCTCTCTTCTTCTTCTTCTTCTTTCACTTTCTTTCCCCCTTCTCAGTCTCTCTTAAAGTATGTAAATTTTATCTTTTCTCTATATATAATTCTCTCTTTATGTTTATATTCTCTCTTTTCTTCTCCTCTCCTTTCTCTCTCCATCCCCTTTCTCCTAATTTTTCTTTTTTTCTTCTCTCCCTTTTAAATTTTATCTTTTTCTTCTCTCCCTCTCTCCCTTTTAAATTTTATCTTTTTCTTCTCTCCTTCCCTCTCTTTTAAATTTTATCTTCTCTCTCTCTTCCCCCTCTCTCCTTCTCTCTCTCCCTTCCTCTCTCTCTAAAAATATTTAAATTTAAAAAAGATTTTTCTTTTTTCTCTTTTTCCCCATCTCTCTTCCTCTTTCTTCTTCTTATTCTTATTCTTCTCTCTCTCTCTCTCTCTCTCCTTTCATTCTCTCTCCTCTTTTGTCCTTTTTTTCTTTTCTTTAAAATTTTTTCTTTTCTCTTTCTTTTAAATTTTATCTTTCCTCTCTCTATTATTCTCTTTGTGTTCAAATTCTCTCTTCTTCTTCTTATTTTCTCTCTCTCATTTTCTTCTCTGTGTCTCTGTCCCCCTCTCTCCTCTCTTTTCCTTTTCTCTCTCTCTCTCAAATTTATATTTTCTCTCTCTATAATTCTCTTTCTCTCTGTTCCCCCTCTCTCTCCCTCCCTCTCTTCTTTCTTTTTTGCTCTTTGTATCTCTCTCTCTCTCTCTCTCTCCTTATTTTAATTAAAAATAAAGTTTCTCTTTTTTTCTTTTCTCTTTCTTTTAAATTTTATCTTTCATTTCTCTATAATTCTCTCTCTATGTTCAAATTCTTTCTCTATAATTCTCTCTCTATAATTATTCTTCTTATTTTCTCTCTCTCATTTTCTTCTCTCTATCTTTCTCCCCCTCTCTCTCTTAAATTTTAAATTTTCTCTCTCTATAATTCTCTTTCTTTCTTTCAAATTTTATATTTCCTTTCTCTATAATTCTCTCAATGTGTTCAAATTCTTTCTCTTCTTCTTATTTTCTCTATCTCATTTTATTCTCTTTGTCTCTCTTCCCCTCTCTCCTCTCTTTTCCTTTTTTCTTTTCCTCTCCCTCTCTCTTAAATTTTATATTTCCTCTCTCTATAATTCTCTTTCTCTCCTTTCCCCCCTCTCTCTCTCCCTCTCCTCTTCTTTTTTACTCCTCTCTCTCTCTCTCTCTCTCTCTCTATTTTAATTAAACAAAATGTTTGCATTAAAAAGTTTAATCTAACACATAGAGAGAGAGAGAGAGAGAGAGAGAGAGAGAGAGAGAGAGAGAGAGAGAGAGAGAACCTAGGTCCTATGCATGAGAGAGGGGAGGAGGAGAGAAGAAAAATTTTTAATTTAAAAAAGACTATTCTCTTTCCTCTTTCTCCCCTTTCTCTCTCCGTCTTCTTCTTCTTCTTCCTCTCTCTCTCTCTCTCTCTCTCTCTCTCTCTCTCTCTCTTTTATTCTATCTCCTTCTCAAAGTGTGTGAAAACCTATGTTCGAAAAACTTTAAATTAAAAAAAAACTTTTAAATTTTTTAATTAAAGAATAGTTTAATCTAATTGAGAGAGAGAGAGAGAGAATTTTGATTTTAAAAAAGTTTGATTTAATTGAGAGAGAGAGAGAGAGAGAAAGAGAGAGAGAGAGAGAGAGAGAGAGAGAGAACCTAGGCTCCACACATGAGAGAGAGAGTGGGGAGGGGGGAAGAATTTAATTAAAAAGGAGATAGGGAAAAGAAAGAGAGATTATAAGTGAGAAAGAGGGGAAGGGGTTTTAATTTAAAAAAGGGAGGTGGGGGGAGGGGGGGGGGGGAGGGGGGAGGGGGGAAGGCTTTAATGAAAAAAGGGAAGGGGAAGAGAAAATAAGATATTGCACGTGAGAAAGAGAGGAGGGGAGGGGGTTTTGATTGAAAAATGGAGGTTTGGAAAAGGGGGTAGGTTCGGGAAGCCCTCTGGAGGTTCGGGGTTTTTCAAACCTATAGCTAAAATAATATAATAGTAAGATAGATGAACCCATTGTCCATCACATTACCAGATGTTGACACTCACATATTCCCAAGTAGCCTTAATATCCTCACATAATGCCATAAATCAAAGTAATAGAGTGAAAATTAATAATATCCTCACATGTTCCCTTTATCATAGCTGGCAAGACCTATTTAAAATCCCCTCCAAATAAAACAACTTTTCCATAAAATGGCTTATCACAACTCATAACATCTCTTAAAGTTCTATCAACTATCTCAAAGATATACTGATGTGTCATAGGAGCCTCATCCCACAAAATAAGGCTCGAGTTTCTCAACAATTGAGCAAGGTCAATTTGAATAGGAACATTACAAGTGGATTGATTATTTAATTCTAGTATGATTTTAAACCGTGAGTGAGTTGTAGGACTACTTGATACAGAAGCAAGGCAGCAATGCCACATGATGCTATTGTTAGTGTTATATGACCACCATTGCATACCTTCACAAGCAAATACTTACTTTTCCCATGCCCATTGGGACCATTCAAAAATAATAGATCCCTAGAATTTGCATCAATAGCATCCATGACTACGTTAAGAAAATTCTTTATCCCTCATTAACATTGCTTCCATAGATTCAAAAACCCTACATTCTTCTAATGTGTTTCATGTATATTCATCTTGCAAAAAAAGGTTAGCATGCAGTTGAGAGTTTGGTTGATGAGGTTTTAGCAACCCATCAAAATTAGAGACTCTTTGCCCTATATGGTGTAAAAGGTCTTGAAGATGTAACAAAGCCATGCTAGATGCCTCTTGTTGTAGAACATTAGGAGAGATATATACATGCTATAGCTGCAATCTATACATGATATCCTCTACTACATACCAAAAACCTTTCCATAGTTGGCTAGATTGATTAGCTCACAAAAGGCCAAAATTGCAACAAAAAAAGTTCAAAGTTGAGCACCAATTTGCACAGAGGTAGCTTCTTCCAAGCACATAGTATACTTATCATCACTCTCCAACATACCTCTTGCAACACAAGCATCCTTAAAAGTATCATAGACCACATTGTCAACAATATACAAATCCTCAAAAAAAGTACATCCCCAACACTCTATTAAAAGCATCCACAAATAGTAAAGCTCACCATAGGTAGGTGCCACAAAATATATTCGACCACACATATTCCGATGCTTCCTCTTTGTCCACATTTTCTACCATGCATTCCACACCCACTATATTGGAAAGTCTTGATATCGAAGAGTTATAGCCTCTAGATGAATGCAATTGCACCTCAATTGCACACAAACCATTCAATAAGAGTAGTTTTTTTAAGGTCTTCATTCTAATAATATGTGGTATATTATCTATATCTCAAAACACCACATAATTCTCACAAGAAAAATGTACTCACAATTATTATACATTAGGCTTTTCATTATGAAATGGTGGATGGGTAATCATAGATTTGCCAACATGCCTCAAATGCAAAAACATATCATGCATCCAAATAAATTTGTATCTCATCTACGTCATGAATATTGCCACCATTCTATGCGGAATCAACCCAACAAAAAATTTGATGGTTGCATGTTCATGCCCCTTGTACACATACTTGTATCAATGCTTAACAATTGCTACTGTAGAGCATACCTCCACATTTATATTTGCATTGTATTTTTTAATCAAGTAAGGACTATATGAAATAACCCATTGATTATCAATAACGTTATCATTTATGATTGCCAAGTTTCCATCATCTCATCTTTAATAGATGGGATAGCTAGAGCTATCAACTATTGTCGTGCCTACTAATTTATGAGGGTAGTCTTTAGTACATTTACCTTTTTCCATGTAAGGACTCTTGGGTTTCAATTCTTTGCAAGGGCCATGAATGTTGCATTTTGACATTGCCTCAAATAAAGTTGAAAACTTAACTCTATTTTATACCTCAACAAAAACCATTCTATCATAGTGACATGCTTCAGAAGGCTTGAAAGAATACTCTAAATTTAGCAAAGTATGAGATGTGGTAGCCTCCTCTTTTGGAATTTGATCACACTAGCATAGCCTACAACCTTTCAAAAGAGGTCTTTTCACAACAATGTGTGCATCAAATCAACTATTTTTTGTGAAGTACGGGAGTAGTCAAATTTGGATGATCATAAGCACCTGTGTCCAAGCAACAAAGCACTAGTTATCTCCAACCAATTCAAATTGCATATCATTGTTATAAAAAGTTCACGTTTTCCCTTTCATCACACTATAGCCATGGCATTCTCATACATTGATACATGCACCATAATCCACCTGCCTACCAAGCCTTTACAGGCCTCCAATCACAAGATTGACTGATTCTAGTGACATCAAGTTAACTTGGATTGCTTTATATTACAATAAGCATCAACAATAAAGTTTTGCAATATTTGACCATTGTGCAACATGCACACCTCATTATCTTCACACAGCTAATGTTGAAATGCATAAAATTGCAATCAGGTAACACAATTTTTATTGGACAATTCATGTATGTTAATAAAAACATTGATATTGTCATAAGGAACCTTTATGTGCCAACCATCATCACACATAGAAAAAAGGTAGATATAGCATTGGCGGCATATATGCTCTACATAAGTTTAAAATAACAGTACATCCATCACCTCGAGTGTAAATATCAATATTCCGATGATCAAGAGTATTTTCATCACCTTGCCGTGGCATGATAGCAACAACCTTAGTTGCTACAGGAGCCCAATATTGTTTGTTGGTTATTTGAGCACCAAAAGTAGTCATTCTTAATTCTTGCATAGGATTATTTTGCAATCGCATACCTATAGACCAAAAATCTTGTGCGTATGCATTGTGTTGATGCATCATAGACTGAAGCTTATCAAGTAAATTTAGTAATAGATTATGCATAACCCCCAACTAATTGAACATCTCATGCTCGGTATCATAAACATAGATTTGTGCCAACCTTGGCCTTTCTTGATGTTGCATATCAAGGAGTAGATGACCTATATGGTGATAAAATAGAACCATGCACTCTAAAGGTGTAACCATTCTTGACAAGAGGCAGCTCATTAACATTAGCTCTGAGTGATACAAATGTAAGAGTACTATTGTATGCTCATATGTTATTTTTAAATATCCTACTCTGAGGGTACATACCATGCAGCAAATCATGCAATGGCAATGGTGGACATTGCAACGGTGACAACATTACTTTTCCATTTCGATAATAGTGCTTTCCAAATAAAATTGACCCTTGTATTTGAGTCTCACATCTCCACAATTTAGCTAAACACCTCTCACATATTTGAAAAAGAATTTCCATGGAACGCACATTCAGCTCATAAAATAGCAATATCATTGTTGTGGAATCTTTATCTATTGTAAGTAAAGTATGGAAAATTGAGTATAATCCATCATTTGGGAGATCAAAAGTTGGAACATTATTAACATGTGACTCATTGACCATGGGATTTCCCACATTGTAGTGATGTATAACATCACAGCCATAAGCTGATATTAAAATATTAGGCATTACAAGATCAAATTTCATCATAATAAAATTTGTATCAACATGTTGTTCAACTAGCTCAATATGCCCATTTGCAATTTCAATATGGTGAGACACATTCTCATGAATCAATCCATTATGGTTTCCACCATTTTGGCAATTGAATGTCTAAACATTATTAACATGTGACTCATTAATCACATGATTTTCCACGTTCTTATATTTTTGGCCATTACAACCACTCACTGATGGTAAAGCAGTAGTCAAATACATACTAAACTATCGTTGAGTTGCTTCATTATTGTCACTTGCAATGTCAACATGAAAATGCATATTTTGAACATCATGCATCTTCTGGTGATAACCCTTAATAGATCTATGATGACCTGAAACTCCTCTTTGGGAGTTGAATGTATCATGACCTAAAATCCCTCTCTAAGCCTTGAGCTTGGCAATTTGTCTTTGTTCTCACCTTGTGGAGCTAAGCACATCCCTACGAGCATGCAACATATCCTTTGCCAATTGCTTGATGCGAACACCCCATATTGATTGGATATGCAAAAAATCTATTATCAACACATTTTATCAAAGGCATGGCTTAATTTTCAATATTTAAGTAAATCACCATTAATGTATTGTGGATATTCAAATTCTAAATATTAAATATTAAATTTGCACAATACACTAAGCATCATCATGACTGGATAAAATAATGACCACTTTTTTATAGTGATAGCATTGTTTATGCTATTAGTACAAAGTGAAAATTCTCATTCAAGTAGGGTCATCTTGATTACAAATTCTTTAATCCAAAAAATACCAAAGTATGCATAGATGTGTGAGTTCTAAAGCAATTGGTAGAGCAAGCATGTGGCTATTGAGAGCATAAAATGTTCCACATATTTGTTTGACTAATAAATAGTAAGTCTATGTACTTGAGTCAATACTTGGAGCTTGATCATATTGATTATAAAGATTTTGAGTTCACTCATGAGAGAGAGAGAGAGAGAGAGAGAGAGAGAGAGAGAGAGAGAGAGAGAGAGAGAGAGAGAGAGAGAGAGAGAGAGAGAGAGAGAGAGAGAGAGAGAGAGAGAGAGAGAGAGAGAGAGAGAGAGAGACACTTTTTGGTGAGATAGAAAATTTAGTTATAAATATATGCATGATTGATCTGTTCTAAATAACAAATTAAAAAAAGTAAACATGGGACCACAAAACTTGTTATCAACACATTTTGTTGAAGGCATGGTTTGATTTTTAAAATTCAACTACAAGTATATTAAATATATTATGTATATTTAAATATCAAATAGTAAAAATTAAATATAAATATCAAAAGTAACCCACATACTAAGCATCATTGGATTATCAGAATCGCTTCATACTCTATACAGAAAATTACTCTCTCATATACATTACATTGTAGAAATTATTTAAATTTTCTCTTTACATTGCAAGAGATAATAATTCTTTGTAGTATAGATCAAACTCAAGAAGGAGACATCACATTGTACATATGCAATATATTTCACTTAGTTTAGCTTTGTTACATCAAAAGCATTGCACATCTTAGTGCATTTGATGTAGGCTTCACCAAAAAAGAAGCATATATCATCACAAAAAAGTGTTGGTCTGTAATATTCCCGCTCAAAAATATTACTAAACTTGACTCCCCACACGCCTCGTAATACCTATGCAAGGTTGTCACCCACATCGTAATTACCGATAGCTTAATCTGTAACTCGCATGCGCAAAGATGAAGCCTCCGCATTGTGAAATTGAGCCCGGGAGTTCAAGATTGCATAACTGCGAGGAAACACCCTTTTTGAAGGGGGGAAAATGGATAATGATGAAAATAATGCAATTTTTTTTACTAATTCCCCCAGCCGATGCATGGCTGGAGGGAAGGGAATGGGAGAAGGAGGTGATGTGGTGAAGTAGGTGTATGGGGGGAGAGCCATGCACCAGCTATGTGGTGGCTTCCCTCTCTCCTCCCCTTAATCTATAAACCCCCCCCTTAGCTTTGGATTGGGGGGAAGGCTGCGTGAAGGGAGAGGATCAAACGTATTGCTGCCGTGCTGATGAAGGAAGGCTGCTGTCGACGCCAACCCCATCCGCCATCGCCGCTTGTGCCAGGCGCCGCCCTCAACGTCGTAGTCATCATCTTCATCCTCGCCTCCTTCAAATTCGACGCCGTCACCCTCCTCCCCAATCATTTCCTTACGTCACGTTCTGTATACATCAAAAGCTTCTTATTAAGCTTCTAAGGGAGGGGGCTTCCATAAGTCCCATTCCCACAGCTTCTAAGGGAGTGGGCTTCCATAAGTTCCATTCCCACATCTTCTAAGGGAGGGGGCTTCCATAAGTTCCATTCCCACAAGCCTCCCCAAGTTTTTAAAGAACCACTTTTTTGGTGAAGAAATCTCCTGCATACAAGGGAGAAGGCAAATTTTGAGGCTATTTGGGAAATGCGTAGAAGCGAGGGTAATCCGCGGAGTTCAAGTCCTCAACGATGGCTCCCAAGAAGTCGCAAGGCGCACCTGCGGGAGGTTCTTCCCCTAACATTCACGTGGACATCACCGCGGATCCACAAACCCAGGTTCCACGAATTTATTTTCCACATAAAGAAATGCTTTAAAGCACTTATGCATGTTTCAAATTCACCTAGCATAGGGATAATGCGTTTCTCGCTTATCGTTAGTTCAAGTAATAGTGATAAAAGGTACATTCGATAAATTATCTCTTTGAAAGATAGATAAGGATTGGTGTGTATCATGAAATTGGATCATTGCATTCCTAGAGTTGTCTGTCTTGGGAGATTAGTTGCATGTTGTTTTTTTGGTACAATTCCAAAGTAATGAGTCTAAACGCCTATTAGTTAGGGCAAAGGAATGAAATTGTTAAGTACATTTTTGACTGGACATGAAAGGAATAAGCATATGTCGCATTTTAGGCAATATCTTCCTTGTAATGATTCATGAGGAAAAGTCGTTAACACCCATAGGATGTTATCCGAAAAGAAATATTATAGCACGAAAATGATTCTATGGACTTGCATGTGGCATATGCTTGTAAAATGGAATATTTTAACACTAGTCCTACAATATTCACTTTGCTTGAACTTCATTAACTACATTGTAGCTAGGAAAGGGTTGCTTGTTGCATATTCGTCATGCAAAAAAAATTCATTCATCAAGAGTTGCATTTAGGAAAGCTTGCATGGTTTATCAAACCATGAAAAGCTTAGAAAAAGGGTTGTAGGCATGATTCTTTGATGTAAATCCTAGTAGGTCCTAGGAAAGTTATTCTTCAGATTATCATGCATTTTGACTTTACCAAGGAAAGATAGGGTTATTGCAAACCTTGCGATGCGTAGAAGCAATGAATCGCATGTTTACATGTATTGTGACATTTTGCAACTATTTTTCTACTTTAAATCAAGTTTATCATCTCTAGAAAAGGCTCGTCCTTGTCGCAAGACAAGTAGATCAAATTATCTAAATCACCTAACCCGTAAAGGATTCATATAAGCATGGTTCAGTCGATACGATAAATACCCCAAGTGCTAACTAGGGTTTAGCACGATAAGGATTCGGCCTAGTTTCGCACTTGTTGCCAAGTCGAAACCCTCAAACCCAAAGGTCCTACCCACATTCACGGAATGTTTCGGTCAATTGGACGCTCATGCAAATAACGATCTAGGGTCACTACCCTAAGGATCGACTGACTTAATGTTAAAAGCTAGTTTGAGTTTGGAATCCCTAGGACCGAATGTTGTCAGCCTAGTGCAATTAGGATTGGGTTGGGTAAGAAGACACCCTAAACCCTGCTTCTTGTCTAAACATAATTCCTTGACCAGGAAACGTTGTTCAGTGGGTTAAATGATCCCATGGAATAGATGCGACACTTGTGCAACAAGTTGCAACGTCGCATGGCCTTGTGGTTTGATCACAAGAGAGTTTTGCCATTCCTTGGAATGAGGTTGGCAGGTTCTTGTGCATGTTTAAATTACAAGAGGATGAGTAGTCATCCTGTTACAACACCTTTCTTGGGGAAAATTGCCAAGTTAAGAGAAGTTGGGTATTTGCTTAGAAGCAAAGGATCAATCAAGTTAGAGAGACATGGTCGTCAGGATTTACTGTTAATTTATGAAACCTAAGGTATTACTTAAGTTGGGTTAATAGGGTGTGGCCGTAACCCAAGGAAAAAAGGGTGAACAAAAAAACCATTGGGGATCTTGCCAAGTTGCGATTGATCCCGGATCGAATGCTAGATGCATTCGGAGATAAGGATTCACTCCTTAGTAGTTGGCCAAATAGACGACCACTGGATTGATTGTGCTTGTAACAGTTTAGGAGCACTATCTGCATTGTTTTCTCAAGGAACTAAACGATGAAAAGTTAATTAATGCTTCAAGTTGAAGGCCTAAAGGGAGAGGCAGCATCAATTACCCCCAACTGTCTGCCTAACCCTAACCAAGGGGGTTGTTAGCCGCACCGGGAACATGGATCTAACCCGCCGTGAGAGATCTCTCCGTTGGGCACTACTTGGAGTAGGAGGACGCTTGGGTGCGAAGGGAGGCTCAGGCGGTAAATCCCTTGCCTTTCGGGCCCTGCACAAGAGGCCAATGTGACTCGGGATTGGATCTCGAGGCCCGCATACTAGTCTACAGGCGGAATCCTGGATTAGTAATCCCTGTGGATTGTTGGATAGCCTTTGGACGGATTATGGATTAGCCGATGGGCTGGACTTTATGGATATATTCCAAAGATAAATAAGATAACATGTTGAAAAGGAACTTGTTTGACATTTTTTTTCTATGTCAAGTGCTAAGATTACATGAAGGAACCAGTGTCTAAGTGGCTAATTAAGGAAGCTGCTTGATGCATGTCCAACTAAATGTGGTAGGTAATTAGATAACTAAAGAAACCATGAGGAAAGTGCGGTGGATGTGGCCGTGGGTCCGTCCTATGGATGGGTGGTCCGGTTGGCCGGGAACTTTTCTCAAATGAAATCGACAGAAGGAGCTCTTCTCAAAGGAAATGAACAGCAAGGGCGCTGATCTAGAGTTTAGGTTACTAGAATCTCGATTTATGATGTTTTAGGGGAACGGAGTGGGACTATGCCTTATGGGCAGAGAGGTCAAGCCTTGCATCCCTCTCATTTCCCATTCTCCTTGAACCAAGTGCAGCATGAATCGCCTTCGTCCCTAGCATTTCTACTTAAAGTAGTTTGCCTGGGGTTTGACACTAGATGCCGGTTAGGAAAGTGACCATTAGGGAAAACCCTGATGTAGGTTGGTCCTAAGTGGGAATGGCCGGAGTACTTCTGCTACATGGCAGACTCGAGAAGTCCTAGATTGCAAACCCCATAACATTCCATGGGAGTGCCGAGCGGAGCTTTCTAGACTCTCTTCCCGATGGACTACTAAGACGTGTCCTGAAAAGAAACAGGTGGACATGTTACAGTTGGTATCAGAGTGAACCAACGAAGGATCTATCTTTATAAGAAAACTTAATAAGAAGAAGTAAAGCAAATGTGGTTGTTAAGAACATTTCCTTACTTATCGATGTTGTCTTGCAGAGATGAAGCATGGAATAGGTTCATGGTGTTCCAGGTCATGTTTATGACCACGATGCATGCCTTGGATTATCGACATGATCAATATGATGAAGATTCTAGACCATATTTACAATCCATAGCCTCTGTACGTGGAACGGAGATAGACGGGTGACTCAGGAATCTATTACATAGATGCCCACCGATTTGCATACCTTCGAACCAACCTAAAGAGAATCAAATGGTTGGAGGACTTGAAGATCGTAAAGCTGTTTATTTTTGTTGAGGCTCACGTAAACACAACTTTACATATCAAAGATCGGAAGATTGAGCTAAACACATATGTGTACGAGGAAGTGGCCCGCATAATCCCCGCTGACAGGATCAAAGTGTTGGGACTCTACAAGAAGAATAGGTAAGGAAAGGATCAAGGTGTTGGGACCCAAATCCATACTACTACCCAGTTCCTGTAGCTACATGTAACACAACCTTATTCTCCCCGAATTAATGTATCAGCTTGCTCTACCATCCTAAGAAATATTGTACTTCGAAAGGGCTATGCCCATATGAATGAAATAAGGCTTCTTTTTATCAATGAGTGTCTTGTCTATGAGTATTGATAAAAAGTTAAGTGCTTAGGTTTCTTGGCTGAAAGCTAAATTGGGTATGAAATGTAATAGTAACGATTAGCAATTTGTTAACATTAAGAATCCTTTACTCAGATACAACCCTAGGTATAGGTTCCTAGTCCAACCCCTACACCAATTACGGCCATGATTCAGGAGAAGAAGTTTCTTCTCAAGTAGATCAAGCCGCCAGAATTTGACGGGAAAGAAAGGACTGTCCAAGTTGATGCTGAGATTTGGATCGAGTCCATGGAAGATTACTTTGAAGCAGCCGGTACTGCACCCGCCAACCAAGCAATGCTCGCCAAGCTGAAGCTCACTGACGAAGCCAGACTTTGGTGGAAGCAATGGTGTAGAGACCAAGGAAACATGGAAGGGTCTGTTATTTGGGAAAAGCTGAAAAAAGCTATGCAAGGAAGATACTTACCACCTGCGTACCACATGCAGAAGATGAATGAGTTCTATGAGCTAAAACAGCTGGGTTTGACTCTTGACGCATACTACTCAAAGTTCGTCTCTCTTCTGAAGTATGCGCCACAAATGGATATGACACAACAGGTGTCACGAAGTTTTGTACTAGATTAAACCCACCTGTGAATAACGGCCTCGAATCAATGCGCCCAACAGATCTTCAGGATGCACTCATTCGAGCTGCGCCCATAATTCAAGAAGTGCAGGCCAGACCAAGAAGTAACAAGACTTGGTCTTATAATGATCAGAATAAAGGAGCATATAGGTCCCAGGCGAAGAGAGTTCATAGTCAAAACCAGAGACAAAGAAAGAAAGCAAGGACCAACAATGTCAATAACCTTGTTCCTACCCAAGGTAATGGCCACAATCTCCGTTGCTTCCACTGCAACGAGCCCGGTCATTTCAAAAGGCAATGTCCCAAACTTGGCGGAGGACAATGTCAAGGACCTTTCCAAGGAATCGCCCGTGGCCAAGGAGCCACCAGCCGAGGCAGAGGAAGGTCTGCCTGTGTTGCCAACAGGGAAATGTGCGATGAAGAAGACCTGACCATGGAAGCAGACTTTGAGAGGGCAGAATCCATGCCACCCTTCACAAGAAAGGCCCAAATCGCAAGTTTTCAGTGATTCAGACACCATCGGACTATCAAGGTAAAGGCTTCAAAACCTTCATTGATTGTGGCAGTATGCATTCCTTTATCTCACCAGCTTGTGCAAGAAGGTTAGGAATAACCGCAATAGAAGCATCTACCTTGCTTGTGGAATTAGCAAATGGTCGTGAGGTCATTTGTACCAGGCAAATTGCTAAGGTGGAATTCTTTTTGGGAGGAAAGTCACGGTCATGAACCTAGGTATCCATGAGTGTTTGCTTGGAATGGATTGGCTTAAACCTAATGACGCCCACATTCATTGTGGAAAGGGTCAAGTTTCCTTTCGAAACTCTAAAGGGGAATTGGTCACAACTCAAGGAGAGGCTGTAAAGCCAAAAATTCAATTGGCCAAAGCATCTCGGATTATAAAGGGAGTTAGAAAGGGACTACCTATCTACCTGATTAAGCTTAACAAGCTAGATCAGAATCAGGAGTCTAGTGAAGAACCTTCATGGCTAAAGGAGTACGCAGACGTATTTCCTGAAGAGCTGACAGAACTTCCACCTCAAAGGGAAGTTGATCATGAGATCAAGCTAGTGCCGGGAGCTACGCCAATTGCAAAGAGGCCTTATAGAATGTCCATCTTGGAAGCAATTGAGCTGAAGGAGCAACTCAAGCAACTATTAGATTAGGGCTACATCCATCCCAGTAGTTAGCCATGGGGAGCTCCAGTGCTGTTCTAGAAGAAGAAGGATGGAACGCTTCAGCTGTGTATTGATTATAGAGAGTTGAATCAATCAACCATTAAGAACAAGTATCCCATTCCAAGAATAGATGAGCTTCTTGACCGTCTTCAAGGTGCGAAGACCTTTTCCAACATTGATCTCAGGTCTGGATACTATCAGATAAGGATCAAGGAGGAAGATATTCCAAAGACGGCATTCAACACAAGATATGGACACTTTGAGTTCCTAGTCATGTCATTCGGGCTGATGCACCTGCCACCTTCAACAGGTTAATGCAGGATATCTTTAGGCCATATCTTGATGACTTTGTACTTGTCTTCTTTGATGATACCTTAGCCTATTCGAAATAGGAAGAAGATCATGAACCCCAGCTTTGGATTGTCCTTGAGACAATGAGGGCACACAAGCTTTATGCTAAGATGAAGAAGTGTGCATTCTTCAAACGTCAGATTGAATATCTAAGATTCATCGTATCTTCGGAAGGAATCTCAATGGATCCGGCCAAAGTCAAAGATGTTCTAGAATGGCCAATACCAACAATTGTCAAAGAAATACACAGTTTTCTTGGATTGACAGGATGGTATAGGGTCTTTATTAGAAACTATGCTTTGATTGCAGCACCTCTAACGGATTTACTGAAGAAGGAAACATCGATTGCATGCTTGGTATCAGCACCTATCCTAAAACTCCCGATCCTCAGTAAAGAGTTCGAAGTAGTAACTAATGCTAGCACGCTTGCCTTAGGATATGTGCTTATGCAAGAAGGTCATCCTGTAGCATACTCTTCAAGGAAACTGAAGAGCCACGAGAAGAATTATGCCACCCATGATCTAGAGCTGTTAGTTGTCATCCATGCCCTTAAGCTTTGGAGACACTACTTGCTATGTAACAAGTTTACCCTAATGATGGATCACAAAAGTCTCAAGTGGATCTTTACCCAGAATGAACTCAACATGAGGCAACATCGGTGGATTGAAGTGCTGGAGGAATATGATTTTGAAATCAAATACCGGCCTGGAAAGGTGAATGTAGTTATCAATGCACTCAGTTGCAAGGCATTCCTTAATTCTCTAATCTTGCAAAATCCATCAACAGCTAGATCTCTAGCCACAAAGGTTTCCATGCCAAACAACCCAATACTTGATCTAGCTTGGGAAGAAGTTGCCATGATCCAACCTATCAAAAGTTGCTAAGGGAGATCCCTATCAAGGATCAGGACCAAAAGCTACAGGCTAAGTATCAAGAATTCTCTATCAATAGTGGACTTGTCTACTATAGAATGAGATTATGTATACCGGCAAGCCAGTCACTCAAGCAAAAGATACTTCGGGAAGCTCATGATTCCCCTTTTTTAGGACATCCTGGCTATGCCAAGTCCCTCAATGCAGTAAGGAAGGGCTACTATTGGGAAAGGCTTAAAGGTGACATTCTCAAATATGTCACTGAATGTTTGTCTTGTCAACATATTAAGGCCAAACATGTCAAAATGCCAGGAAAGTTGCAACCACTTGACATTCCCCAAATGAAATGGGAATTCATCGATATGGACTTTGTTATTGGCCTACCCCAAGTTCAGGGAGGATAGAACTCCATTATGGTTGTAGTTGATATGCTCACCAAGGTTGCACACCTTATTCTTGTTAAGACAAACTATAAAGCCTCATACATTGCAAGGTTGTTCATCAAGGAGATATTCAAGCTACATGGGTTGCCCAGAAGAATCATTAGTGATCGTGATTCTCTCTTCACATCACACTTCTGGAGAGCTATCTTTGAAGCCATTGGGGCTCAACTCTATTTTAGTACAGCTTACCATCCCCAAACCGATGGTCAAACAAAGCAAGTCAACGAAGTCATTGAGGATATGCTAAGGGCACACTGGTGGCGTGAACCAAAAAGGTGGATTCAATACTTGCCATTAGTTGAGTTTGCCTACAATGCTTCTTATCAACAAAGTATTCAGATGACCCCTTTTCAAGCATTGTATGGGCATGACTGTCGAAGTTCTTTAAACTTCTCGGATCCAATCCTGAGGGTTGAAGCTTCAAGGCAAATGCTAGAAGATATGGATGACCAAATGAAGTTAATAAGATAGGACATCCAAGCCGCCAAGGATAGACAGAAGGCATATGCAGATTTGAAACGTCAAGATAGAACCTTCAAGGAAGGAGACATGGTCTTCATTCGCATACACCCAAAGAAGAGTTCCCTATCCTTAGGAGATTGCAAGAAGCTAAGTCCAAGGTATTGTGGACCATACAAGATCCTCAAGTGCCTAGGACCCAATGCTTATAGACTACAACTCCCTGAGAACCTAAAGGTTCATAATATACTCCACATCAGCTTACTGAAGAAGTATGTACCTAATCCTAGCCATGTACTTGATGACCAACAAGTTGTAATGCCTAGCCAAGGAGTCCTTGAGCTATGGCCTGACAGGATCTTAGATGTTAGGGAGAGACAATTGAGATCCAGAACCTTGAGAGAATGCCTCGTCCAGTGGAAAGATTATCCCGAGGAGGATGCCACTTGGATAGATGAAAGCACTCTCAACCAACGATACTCCTAGTTTTTCTCGAGATGAGGACATCTCGATTCCTCCAAGGGGGAGAGAATGTAATATTCCCGCTCAAAAATATTACTAAACTTGACTCCCCGCACGGCGCGTAATACCTGTGCAAGGTTATCACCCGCATCGTAATTACCGGTAGCTTAATCTGTAACCCTTACGCACAAAGATGAAGCCTCCGCATTGTGAAATCAAGCCCGGGAGTTCAAGATTGTATAACCGCAGAGAAACACCCTTTTTGAAGGGGGAAACACCCTTTTTGAAGGGGAAAAAATGGATAACGATGAAAATAATGTAAATTTTTTTACTAATTCCCCCAGCCGATGCATGGCTAGAGGGAAGGGAATGGGAGAAGGAGGTGATGTGGTGAAGTAGGTGTATGGGGGGAGAGCCATACACCAGCTACATAATGGCTTCCCTCTCTCCCCCCCTTAAGCTATAAAAACCCCCCCTTAGCTTTGGATTGGGGGGAAGGCTGCGTCGAGGGAGAGGATCAGACATATTACTACCGTGCTGCTAAAGGAAGGCTACCATCGATGCCAACCCCATCCGCCATTGCCACTTGTGCCAGGCGCCGCCCTCAACGTCGTAGTCATCATCTTCATCCTCGCCTCCTTCAAATTCGACGCCATCACTCTCCTCCCTAATCATTTCCTTACGTCATGTTCTGTATACAACAGAAGCTACTTAGAAGCTTCTTATTAAGCTTCTAAGGGAGGGGGCTTCCATAAGTCCCATTCCCACAGCTTCTAAGGGAGGGGGCTTCCATAAGTCCCATTCCCATAGCTTCTAAGGGAGGGGGCTTCCATATGTTCAATTCCCACAAGCCTCCGCGGGTTTTTAACGAACCACTTTTTGGGTGAAGGAATCTCCTGCATACAAGGGAGAAGGCAAATTTTGAGGCTATTTGGAAAACGGGTAGAAGTGAGGGTAATCTGCATAGTTCAAGTCCTCAAGGATGGCTCCCAAGAAGTCGCAAGGCGCGCCTACAGGAGGTTCTTCCCCTAACATTCACGTGGACATCATCGCGGATCACAAACCCAAGTTCCAAGAATTTATTTTCCGCATAAAGAAATGCTTTAAAGAACTTATGCATGTTTCAAATTCACCTAGCATAGGGATAATGCGTTTCTCGCTTATCGTTAGTTCAAGTAATAGTGATAAAAGTTACATTCGATAAATTATCTCTTTGAAAGATAGATAAGGATTGGTGCATATCATGAAATTGGATCGTTCCATTCCCAAAGTTGTCCGTCTTAGGAGATTAGTTGCATGTTGTTTTTTTGGTACAATTCCAAAGTAATGAGTCTAAACGCCTATTACTTAGGGCAAAGGAATGAAATTGTTAAGTACATTTTTGACTGGACATGAAAGGAATAAGCGTATGTCACATTTTAGGAAATATCTTCCTTGTAATGATTCATGAGGAAAAGTCATTAACACCCATAGGATGTTATCCGAAAAGAAATAGCAGAGCACGAAAATGATACTATGGACTTGCATGTGGCATTTGCTTGTAAAATGGAATAAGTCAACACTAGTCCTACAGTATTCACTTTGCATGAACTTCATTAACTACATTGTAGCTAGGAAAGGGTTTCTTGTTGCATATTCGTCATGCAAAAAAAATTCATTCATCAAGAGTTGCATTTAGGAAAGGTTGCATGGTTTATCAAACCATGAAAAGCTTAGAAAAAGGGTTGTAGGCATGATTCTTTGATGTAAATCCTAGTAGGTCCTAGGAAAGTTATTCTTCAGATTATCATGTGTTTTGAATTTACCAAGGAAAGATAGGGTTATTGCAAACCTTGCGATGCGTAGAAGCAATGAATCATATGTTTATATGTATTTTGACATTTTGCAACTATTTTTCTACTTTAAATCAAGTTTATCATCTCTAGAAAAGGCTTGTCCTTGTCGCAAGACAAGTAGATCGAATTATCTAAATCACCTAACCCGCAAAGGATTCATATAGGCATGGTTCAGACGATACGATAAATACCCCAAGTGCTAACTAGGGTTTAGCACGATAAGGATTCGGCCTAGTTTTGCACTTGTTGCTAAGTCGAAACCCTCAAACCCAAAGGTCCTACCCACATTCACGGAATGTTTGGGTCAATTGGACGGTCATGCAAATAATGATCTAGGGTCTCTACCCTAAGGATTGACCGACTTAATGTTAAAACCCAGTTTGAGTTTGGAATCCCTAGGACCATTGTTGGCCTAGTGCAATTAGGATTGGGTTGGGTAAGAAGACACCCTAAACCCTGCTTCTTGTCTAAACATAATTCCTTGACCAGGAAACGCTGTGGGTGAAATGATCCCATGGAATAGATGCAACACTTGCTGTTGAGTGTTGAAATTACCTATTTTTTGGCTGATTTTTGTTGTTTTTGAGAGTTGAATGGTTGATTTTATGAGATGATTGACTGGTTTGGAAGTGGTTTGAGAGTGTTTTGGATAGGTTGGAATGGTTTTATTAAGCTCATGATGTTTATTAGTAGAGATGTGAAGTTCTGTTGATGTTCTGTTTGGTCCTGATAGCTTCTGTTGAGCTTCTGTTTTGTTCTGTTTTCTCTCTGTAAGGAAGGATGGAGTATTGATTGATAGGGTTTGAGATTTTTTGAAAGCTTATTGAGTGATTTTTGATGGTTTGGAATGGTTTTGGTATGAGTTATGTGGTTCTGATGCTTTTTGTTGACCTTCTGTAACTCTCTAGTGAGCTTCTGTAGACCTTTTGTATGCTTCTGTATGTGTTTAGTTGGATGAGAGTGTAGCTTGGGAAAGTTTTCTAGCCTTGGAAAGAGGTGAATACAAGTGCAAAAGAGCTAAAAGAAGTCAAAGAAGTAGCTGCTGAAGACTCAAGTAAAGACTGGAGTGAAGTGACAGTGGTGAGCTATGAAGAGTCGCTGTAGTGGCTGTGGTGCCTCTTCATATCAGACATACCTCTTGGGAGGTGCATCCACGACCTAAGAAGGATTATTGAGAGTTATTATGAGAGCATTGTAGTGAGGATATGATGTACTATTGATGGAGAGAGAGGGAGAGAGTCAGAGATAGTCAAATCTATGAAAACAGTGTGATTGTATATGAGAGATTGAGAGAGAAGACTATGAAGATATTGAAGATGAATACTATGTGATGTATTTTCATTCAAAGATGGTGTATTCATTTTCTTTCTTTGTTCTATTGATGGATTTTGTGAAGATGTTGGAGAATATGGTTGATTCTATTAAATTCGTGGGAGAAATCTACTATGATGCTGCATGAAGAATTGTTGTTTTCTTTGTTTTGATGATCAAAAGAATGAAATAAAAGCTTGTTGATGTTACAAGATAGATTTTCTTGCAAGAGAATTCCCTTTTCCTTGGTGTTCCTCTTGGGGCTCCATGTTTTTGGTGTGCAGCCGGGGAAAGCTTGCCATCAACAAGCACCAGAAGAGGCTGAAAATGAAGGAAATGGCATTGCCAATAAGAGAAGAATTCAATGGATGTTTGTAAAGTTCCTTCTTCCACTGAAGCGTTAGAATTTCTCATAATCAAAGCCACTTTCCACAATAAGTTCATCCCACAATGGCAGAAACACATCACCATCATGATGCATGCTCTATGTGGTGGACAGTTTCCTCTTCCTGTTGAAGCAGCAAAAACTTGCATCTTGGTGGCAAACTGTTTGGGAACAAACTGAAGAGCAGAAACAGAGAGAATGACCATTCATGGAAGATTTGACATTTATTGAGAAGTTTCCAGACATCATCAAGTGGGAGATTGTGAAGAAGCTTCCGGAGTCTTGGTCTGTGGAGGTTCACAAAGACACGAAGAAAAGAGTTGGAATTTGTTCGTGGATGCTCAACAGCAAGATACATGGGATGCTTGGTGCACTGATAATCTTATGTTTGTTCAATTAGCAACCCACTGGAAGTTGGTAGACAGAGTGTTCTTTACAACATACACTGTTGAAACCATCAGAAGCTGGCATTACTATGATGATGGCACCACCACAATGCTTAGACGTATGCATTTTGACACCTTCAGAACTGAATACCTTCCTCTGTGCAGTGGCATGAAAGCAGAATTCAGAGACGTTGAAAAGGAAGAAGTAGAAGAAATGTTGGCAAGAGAGTCCTCCAGAGACTAAAGCCTTCTGTTATCCCTCTGTCGAGCACTAACAACATAGTGGAGCCAACCCCCTAATGAATGATGCAATAAAGAGGCAAGCGTTAGAACAAGTCCAGAGGTATGTGAGAAGAGAGAAGGTAAGAATCAAAGATGAGAACGAGCTCGCAGCAGAAGCCGCCTTTGACGCCCTTGCGAAACTCTTTACAAAAGTCCCAATGGCACATCAAGCCCTTCCTCCTCCTGTTGGAGGTCCACTCCCAAGCCAGATTCGTCCTGGAAATATTGATGACAAGCCAGCGAATATAGTTCCATTGCCAGTTTTTAAGGGAGAGTACAATGAAGACCCCGATCTTCATGTAGCAGAGTTTATGGTAGCATGTGTGGCTAACAATGCCAGAACCCCTGAGCATTGGTTAGCAATATTCCCCGCCACTTTCAAGGGCGCGGTGTTTCAGTGGTATGAGAGATAAGGAGCACGAACTTTTGGCACATGGGACGACCTGAAGTTGGCCTTCCTCACTAAATTCAGGTATGAAGGTTTTGAAGAGCGGATGCGAGAGAAATTTATGAATTTAAGTCAGTCCTCTAGAGAAAGAGTAGAATCTTATGTCTCACGAATGGCATCCATCCTAAAGAGATGGACTAACCATAATCTAGATGATGGCATTCAGAAGGGGGTGTTTCTCAGAGGATTACAACTAGAAGTCCGTAAGTTTGTCGAGCTGCAAAGACCAGCCACACTACAAGCTGCAAACAACAGAAGGTGCAAGACTGTACGATGAAGTGGAAGCTAGATTGGCAATGAATCCAGGATGAGGAGTCCTACCTCCTCTAATGCTAAGAATGATGTACCCACCAAATTCATTCCCAAGGACAATCCCCTACCTCTACCAACAGATGCCCCAAGTATCACAGTACAGTGCACCAAATCCACAGTGGCCACAATCAATGCCTCAAATGATGGTTCAACCATAACAACAATGGTCCCAACCAATTTCCCCCATGCCAAATCAGCAGCAACAGTGCAACCCTACCAACTGGAGCCAACAGCCAACAGTTCAAACAGGAGCTTTGAATCAGAATCAGAACAGAGACCTCTCTGCAACAGCCCAACCTGTTTATGCAGTGATTACAGAGACTCCTCAAAACCCTACTGCCAGTACCTCAGGAGGAGAAAGCTTGAAGGATTATTTATCCAACTCAGTTGCAAATATAAAAAAGGAGTTGATGGATGTGATTACAGAGCAGCTACAGACGTTGAAAGTGAATACCGCTAGCATATCCAACGTTGCAGGAGTAGGAAGAGATATGATGTGGTCAAATACTTGGTGTGGTAAGTGTCATCAAGCATGCCATTTAGCCACTGAATGTACACGAAAACCAACCATTCCTGGAGCCTTCTATTCCTACTGTTTGCGGAAGAACCATACAGAGGACATTTGCTCTCTGAAGGAGATGCATGATAGGAGAAGGAAGGAAGAAGACACAAGATTCAACTTGTTGGAATCCAAAATGACAACACAAGATATTGGACCCAAGCCTAGAGAGTTTGGTCCTAATTTCGGACCCATAAGATTTCCCTCTCAAAGTTACAGAGGAAGACAGTTTGGCGGTGGTCAAAGATCAGAAGTGGAGTGTTATAGATGTGGAGAAAAGGGACACATTTCACCAAATTGTCCAAATCCCAGAAGGTCAGTGGATTATAAGCCCTTATGCAGTCGATGCAAAGGATAAGGCCACACTACAAAAGACTGTCCAAGCCTAGCCTCAGTGAAAAAAAGTGCTACTGATAATCCGTCCAAGGCCCAAGAGCCTACCTCCAATTTAGTGGAATTGGAAGTTGCTGCTATCATGCTTGCAAAGAAGAAGGAACCACCTATCCAGAAAGAAAATAATCCTCCTGCCAGAACAGTGAAGTTCAATCTTCCACCAGAAGAACAGGAGAGAACAGAGCTTGACAATGCCATACAGAGCACTACAATGCCACAGAGGGTTACAGAGACAATTCCAGAGATAGGACCAAAGGTCCAGGAGATCAAAGAGGAGGAAGTGCCACAAGTGGCAGAAGAAGTCCCCATGATGCCCCTGTTGGAAGAAAGAAGGACAATGAAAATGGGTGTTGCCCCATTCCCTAACCGGTTAGAGAAGCCAGTGGATCCTATTAAGGAATACGATCTGGTCAGAGATCTAGATACCTTTAAACCAAACCTCACATTCCGAAAATTATTGATGTTTTCTCCCAGTTGCCAAAAAAGGTTCAAAAGTATACTGACAAGAAGACGTGGCTTAAGGATTGCTCCCTCAATAGCAACAAAGTCTAACAAAGCTCCAGATCCTGTAAAAGAAGTGGACGTGGCTAACGCCTTCCTAGATCCGGGTACCCCAGAGACTAGCGTGTGGATAGAAGGCTGCTTTATTGCAAATGCACTGATTGATGGTGGTTCATCAGTGAACATTATGACGGATGTGACAATGAAGAATCTAGGCCTACAAGGTGTGCAACCAACACTACAAGGATTTGGGCTAGTAGCGATGCTGATTAGTGACGGCGGATAGCGGCGTCCCTATTGGCATCGCCATTTGTGTTGCTAATAGCGTCGACGCAAAGACACAAATAGCGACGGGCCATAGGGAAAAAACGCGGCCGAAACCGAGCATGGTTTTCATTTCTTGTTTGCTCCATTGAGAGTTTTGAGAGCGAGATCGAGGGAGAGAGCGACCGTCATGAGAGAAGGAGAGGAAGAAGACTTGTCGCCACCGCCGCCGCCATTGTTCGCGAAGGAGAGGAGGAGCCTTCATCGCAAAGAGAAGCCGCCCCATGCTCGCCATATCTCATCGGTGAGTCTCCCTCTCTCTTTCTTTTGCTTATTCAAGGTTTAAATCACTCTCTTTTGCTTCTTTAGGAGAGGAAATGAAAGAGAAAGATAGGGAGAGGGAGAGAGAGGGAGAGAAAGAGAAAGAGAGGGAGAGTGCATTCTCTCTCTCCCTCTCCCTTTTACTTGTTTAATGTTTAAATCACTTTCTTTTTTGCTTGTTTAGGAGAGGAAACGAGAGAGTAAGAGAGAGAGAGAGGGAGAGGGAGAGGGAGAGGGAGAGGGAAAGAGAGAAAGAGAAAGAGAAAGAGAAAGAGAAAGAGAAAGAGAGGGAGAGGGAGAGGGAGGGGGAGGAAATGAGAGAGGGAGGGAAAGAGAGGGAGAGGGAGGGAGAGTGCATTCTCTCTCTCCCTCTCCCTTTTGCTTGTTTAATGTTTAAATCACTTTATTTTTTGCTTGTTTAGGAGAGGAAATGAGAGAGAAAGAGAGGGAGAGGGAGAGGGAGAGGGAGGGGAAGGAAATGAGAGAGGGAGAGAAAGAGAAAGAGAGGGAGAGTGCATTGTCTCTCTCCCTCTCCCTTTTGCTTGTTTAATGTTTAAATCACTTTATTTTTTGCTTGTTTAGGAAATGAGAGAGAAAGAGAGATAGAAAGGGAGAGAAAGAGAGGGAGAGGGAGAGGGAGGGGAAGGAAATGAGAGAGGGAGAGAAAGAGAAAGAGAGGGAGAGAAAGAGAAAGAGAGGGAGAGGGAGAGGGAGAGGGAGAGAAAGAGAAAGAGAGGGAGAGTGCATTCTCTCTCTCCCTCTCCCTTTTGCTTGTTTAAAGTTTAAATCACTTTCTTTTTTGCTTGTTTAGGAGAGGAAACGAGAGATTAAGAGAGAAAGAGAAAGAGAGGGAGAGGGAGAGGGAGAGGAAGAAGAAGAAAGAGAAAGAGAAAGAGAGGGAGAGGGAGAGGGAGGGGGAGGAAATGAGAAAGGGAGAGAAAGAGAAAGAGAGGGAGAGGGAGGGAGAGTGCATTTTCTCTCTCCCTCTCCCTTTTGCTTGTTTAATGTTTAAATCACTTTATTTTTTGCTTGTTTAGGAGATAAAATGAGAGAGAAAGAGAGGGAGAGAAAGAGAGGGAGAGGGAGAGGGAGGGGAAGGAGATGAGAGAGGGAGAGAAAGAGAAAGAGAGGGAGAGTGCATTGTCTCTCTCCCTCTCCCTTTTACTTGTTTAATGTTTAAATCACTTTTTTTTTTATTGTTTAGGAAATGAGAGAGAAAGAGAGATAGAGAGGGAGAGAAAGAGAGGGAGAGAGAGAGAGTGCATTCTCTCTCTCACTCTCCCTCTTGCTTGTTTAATGTTTGAATCAATTTCTTTTTTGCTTGTTTAGGAGAGGAAATGAGAGGGAAAGAGAGAAAGAGAGAAAGAGAGGGAGAGGGAGAGAAAGAGAGGGAAAGGGAGGGGAAGGAAATTTAAGATAATAGACTTATCGATAATGGTATGCAATGTGCTTTGCCATGGGCCACGCACATTGGTGACTCTTTAAGATGGCTTAAAATTGGTCATGTCCTTCATAATGTCCAAGTAGGGGATCTAATTGTGATATGCATAATTCATTATTTTTGTATTAACTTTATAGGCATAACAAATTAGAAATCATGCCAACTAGTCAACGGAAGGACTAAAAGAAAATGATACCCTAGCTAATGGTCATTACGGTACTTCATCAAAATGAACCCAAAAGTATTGTTATAGAAGAAGAATCCCTTAAATTGAGTATAGGATATTTTCTCTCAGGTCTTATGACTATGAGTAGAATTGATTGAAATAAATTTTATTACTATAGTTGATAAATTTCATAGATGGCATTAATTTTAATACGTGATCCTAGGACAAAAAAACCACATTTCTAAGATGCTTTTTGTTGAGACTGATTTATTATTAGACTAAGAGATCCTTAATGATGCTCAAAATGGATTACTTATACTCAAAGCCCTCTAGTGCAGTTTTTTACAATAACGAATAATTATCTACTGGGACAAACAAATCCTTGAGCATGATACAAGGCTGAGATATAACATCGAAAAATCTCTCAACTACTATGTACAATGCAAGATTTATGGTCAACTTGCAACTTGACGTACATCTCCATAAAGTTATCCATTTAAGCCTCATTTGTTGTAATGTAGATAAGATGGAAAACGAAGAAGGTCTTATTGTTCAAGACCGCGAGACGTATCTTAATCAGCGTGTCCTATGTCCTTGCTCTCAATGCAAGTTGGCAATTAGACGAAAACACCGATTGTCTATAGAACACATACGACGATTTGGCGAGTTTCAATCTGAGATCATTGATCAAGCAATTGTGGATTTTCAGCAAACAGTAATTTGAAGTTAATATTAATCATGCATTGTACTCACAAGCTAATTGAAAACCATACACAATAAGATTGGGTCTTGTTGGCAAATTTTCTATCCAAGGGGGTGATGTCTCGACCCAAGGGGGAGTGCACCCTTTGCGGCCAATTAGAAGAGTTCGTGGACGTGCGATGGATGGATTGTAGGAGCCAATCCACCACTCGCAAGGCCCATCTATACCGTTAATGCCAGAGGAGACAGAAAACCTTCCCGACCTACCTACAATCTTGGAGCCTGAGATGGAGGCAATGATCGATGCATTAATTCCCATGGATGTTGAGACATCTGACCCGCTTAGAGAGGAAGCATCCATACCATTATATGATGGGTGCCGAGTATCTCGGTTGAAGACATTGCTTGCACTCTTAAGTGTGCAAGTAAAATATGGTTGGAGCGATACGAGTGTGACTGAGTTATTCAGGTACCTTGCACATAGGCTTCATTGAATTTTTTTTTAACAGTATTATTGCAAGCATTTGTGCTTTTTCAAGGTGTTTTATGATTTTTTTCAGGTTATTGAAATATCATATATTACCACCTGCAAATACCATGCCTAAGTCTCGTGATGATGCACGAAATGTTTTACGGAAGCTTGGCATGGACTACAATAACATCCATGCATGTATCAACGACTGCATATTGTTTCGAGATGAATACGAGACTATGGAGACATGTCCAAAGTGTGGTGCTCACAGGTATCGACAGGACTTGCAAGGGCAAACCATCCCTCAAAAAGTTCTCAAACACTTTCCGCTCATCCCCCGCATAAACCACATGTTTCGCACGTCTGGCATGGCAAGCTTGACAACGTGGCATGTGTAGAATAGGTCCACGGATGGAGTTCAACGAATATCAGTGGATTCGCACGCATGGAGCCACATTGACTCTGCCTTCCCAGGCTTTGCGTGAGAGCCAAGGAATCTTCGGCTCAGTCTCACCATGGATGGTGTGAACCCATTCGGTCTGCGCTTGACTTCTTACAGTGTGTGGCCTATAGTGCTTGTCAACTACAACATCCCTCCATGGCTTTCTACGAAGAAAGGACATCTCATCCTTAGCTTGCTCATCTCGGGCCACTACAAAGTAAAAAATATGGACGTGTATCTTTGTCCATTAGTTGACGAGCTTAAGATTTTGTGGGAGGAGGGGATCACTGTGCAAGATATGAGCAGGCGCGATGGTCAGTGGTCAGCCAACATTCGAGCCATTCTCCTGTGGACGATGCATGACTTTCCGGGATTGGGAGAGTGCTCAGGTGAGCAAACCTCCATTCTCGCTGGTAATATCTATATTTCATTTCATTCAATCAAGTATTCACTAGGTCGTGGCTCGCCTTACAGGTCTGGTTACCTCAGGTTATCATGCATGTCCATTGTGTGGGCCACAGTTAGACTCCCGAAGGTCACGAACCATGAAGAAGATGGTATATCAAGGATGCGTCGCTTTCTTGCCAGAGGATCATGAACTCAGGGAAGGTTTTCTTGGATGACCTCCAGCATGTATGAATGCTGCAAGCTAGTATGAGCTGAAAATGGTAAACCCGAAATCACATCCAAATGGAATGCGACAGTTCTCAGTTTTCTACGAGTTGCCATATTGGACCCACTTACAGGTCAACCACTTGTTGGATCCCATGCATATTTCCAAGAATGTGGGCAGCTTGCTATGGGACCACATCACAGGAAAGAGAGACACTATAGGGTCACGAATGGATTTGAAGGAGGTAGGTAAGATGGAGGCGCTTTGGCCGCAGTCGAGTGCTGAAGGGGGAGTGCAGCTTCCTCGCGCTCCCTGGGTTTTGTCTACCAAAGAAGAGCGCATTGTGAAGCAAGTAATCAAGTCTATCCGCACTCCGACGGGTATGATGCGTTCTCTCAGGTCCGCATTTTCTAAAGATGACCAATTGTCAGAGCTAAAATCCCATGATTGGCATAAGATATGTCAGGTTTGTGAACAGAATGGATTGTAATTAGCGTGGGCATTTTGCAATTTGAAAAGTGGCCATTATTCATAATGCTTTCTCATTTGTGGCAGTTTGTCCTACCGATTGCGATCGCAGGATGCCTTACTCCAGAAATTCGCGGGGCCATTTATAAGTTGTCAACTTTGGTGCAATGGATCTCATAGAAAGAGATTAAGACGTCCTCTATTGAATCCACAAGGCGGGGAGTAGTTGAGACGGTCTGTCTCTTTGAGAAATACCTACCCACTAGCATGCTCCGATACAAGTTCACCTTCTTGTGCATCTTGTGGACGAAGTGGAGATTGCTGGACCTGTCCATATGCGATGGATGTTCTTCCTGGAGCACTTCATGAAAACCCTGAAAGGCTTTGTGCGACAACGAGCTCGTCCAGAAGGTAGCATGGCGGAAGGTTGGTTGGTGTCAGAGGCATTAGTGCATATCTCACAATGGCTACCAACGGTGGAACCAGACAATGAAATGCTATGGACGCTGAAGGATGATGATAGGCTGACTGGAGATGTGGTGGTTGGAAATGGGATAGAAAAAAGAATGGATGCCTCAATGGAAGAGAAGGTGAATCGCTTTTGCATGTTGCACCATGCCTCCATGGAGACGTGGCTCGCCAAGTACCAGATTGCAAGGCAAGATCGATAGGAAGCACGAGCTGAATTCCGAGGCAGTACGCGTCACCGACCCATTCGATATCCTGAAGGCATGGAGGAGATGCCATGGTTTATGTCAACACGATGGTTGCATGGAGCCTTGACCGCAACATCCAGCGAAGGGACAGAGGTCTCAATGGAGGAGTGGGAGTTCTCGAGGAGATGTAGTCCAAAGGTGATGAGGGGTTTAGAATGTGTCATATCTAAATTTACTTGCTACATCTAATTTGAGTGTTTCAATGTACAATACAAAATATATAGTGCAGCGTGGTCGCGCGGACGGCATTTTCGTGTGGAGCATATTGACAAAATGCGCTCCATAATGGACTGCGGTGTCATGGCAAGGTTTGAGCAAGAGAGCCGGCAATGAGCAACGGATCCGAACACGGTTGTGGATGAGATGGAGTATTTTGGAAACTTGCAAAGTATTATTACGGTGGATTACCGTAGCTTCTCCATGATACTATTCAATGTGGAGTGGTTCAAAGTGGTACTTGGAGGAGCTGGAGCAACAGTTCGACGAGGTCCATTTGTATTTCTCGAAATAGATTTCGAAAAAAAATGGACGGATTTGCGCGACACCTTTGTGTTGCTGGACCATTGTGAACAGGTGCAAAGAGTCATTTGCTTGCTAATTGTAATACGACATGGTTTATGTCACAATGGTTTGAACTCGCTTTGTACGTGTTTGTGAATAGGTAATCTTCTATCCAAACCCCCGACAACTTCGATGGTGGTATGTTATACCTTCAACTCCTCGAAGTGCGAGAGTATATGATCAAAGCGATGTTCCAGGCATAGATGAAGAAAATATGTAAATAGAGGGGTTGAAATTACAAGGGGTGGAGGCCACCGCAAGTCGGCGGACGGAGATGGAAATACAGAAGTCCAAGAATTTTTTGAGAACGAGACAGACTTGTTCTTTTGTGGTGACATGTCTATCGACCTTCCAGTGTATGCAGAGTTGTGCCAGGAGATTAACATGGGACCATAGAATATTTCATTCTTGGAGAATTGTATTACTCAATTCGTTGTTTAGATCTTCCATAAAGGTACATAAGATATGCATTTTAAGAGGGATTTTTCAAAAATGATTTATATTACTGTGCTTTGTATAGTTTAAATTGATTATTCTAACACCATTTTTTATCTCTGCAGGTGACATTTTTAGGATGAGTCGAGGGATGAGCGATGAGGAGTTTCAGGACATGATGGCATGCATGTCTCTAGATCAGCTCACGAGATTTAGAGAGATGGCAGACCAGGAGCTGTCTCGTTCTTCGTCAGGGCGCTCTGCTAGATTTGCTTCAGCGCGATCAGATGCTTCAGCTTCGAGCAAACAATCTCGACGCTCACGACTTGGGCCAGAGGGAGGGACTGCATCGAGATCAGGGGGTGCTGCTGTGGAGACACGGACATGGTGTCTCCGTCTCGTCGTTCAGCTGGAGCTGCATCACCTCCAGGATTCGTCACACATGTGGGGACGTCTACTCCAGTTACTCCGGCTTTGCGCAGCCGTCAGCAGGTGGCACCCTTTTGGTGGCACCCCTTTGAGTGGCACTCTGAGAGAGGGTACCCCCGTCGGTACACCGGATGTACAGGGGTCTCCTGGATATGCCCAGGAGCATGGACGGAGATGGGAGAGGACCCATCTTAGGCAGACTCCTAGGGGTTATGGATACCTAGTTGATAGTAGGTCAGGAGCGGTTATCATGAATGATGAGGGGAGGAGGGTGATGGCTCGCATGAGGGAGTTGTGCCAACAAGTTTTTTGGCACAATGTCCTGGATCATTGAAAGAACATACCGGAGGGAGCAAGGACTACATAGTAGCATCCTTGCATGAGGAGTTTCCGGTGCTAGCCACAGTAGATAGATTCTCTACGAGCTGGATGATGGATTGCATGCGTGCATACATGTCACATAGACGATCCGACGCACGCAAGGCAATCAAGAGTGGGGCTGCAAAGCCCGAGTGATTAGATGCAGACGATTGGCGCCGACTGAGGGAGGAGGCTACAGATTCGCCAGGACGTTGGAGTCAGCAACCCGGGAGGCGGCGAGGGCACGACTCAAGGCCGGAGTGGTGCATCATCTTGGGAGTGGCGGCCACAGGACATATTTGGAGGAGTTTGTAAGTTTCTCTTTTGTTTTGCTTATTTGTTTTTTTTGAAATATTCTTTGTACTGACAATCATGTTTCTAATAGTTAGCATTTTGTTTTCTTTACAGCACTCCATTACAAATCGCGATCTGCAAGGCCTTGAGACTCGATATGCAGAGAGGCACGGTCTCAATGCATTGATCGACCGATTGTATAGACGCGGCGGCCCTGTAAGTCACTCATCTTTCTTGTCCGTAGTTACCATGAGATATTTGAATGCATTATTGTATGGTGGATTGATATGTTGTTTCTTTTTCTGCAGAATCCATTCGATGCTCCTTTGCGGCGGGACGAGCTTTCGGGGGACGAGGATTTGTAGCTTGCCCTTGGATCCTTGGAGCTCACACACCTTTAGTTTTTAGTCGTCTGATCTATGTAGACATTTTCTATGTATTAGTGATATCCTTTCATGATTGTACCAATCGCATTTTATGCGATCATGTATTTATTTCATGTATCAGTTTTATGATTTCAGTATACATTCTTTTTGTTTGCAAGCGCTTTGTATGCAGTAGTGCAGAAACTATTTTGTATGGCTCTCATACAGCACACAGTGCTATATGTGGCAGGGCAGCTTGCTGCCCTGCCACAATTTTTTTTCCCCTGTTATCGTCGCTATTTGCGTCGCAAATTTACTACTCGCGTCCTATTGACCTCGCTATGTGCGTCGCAAATTCACTGGTTGCGTCGCTATTTGCGTCACTATATGCGTCGCAAATGCGACGCAAATAGCGACGCATATTGCGATGTTTCTATGGCATCGTCAATAACGACGCTTTTTGCGACGACGGGGGCAAATTTTGTTGTTTGTATTTTCGTCGCTTTAAACGTCCGTATAAGGTCTATATCTTGTAGTGTAACCCAATGGCTCATCAGACTGGCGGATCAGAGCAGAATCAAGCCTTTGGGCATTCTCCCGTATGTGAAGACTACAGTGGTTGGAAAAGATTATTGGCTAACCTATCTGGTGGTGAAGCCAAACTCTTATGGTACATCCTACCCTCTGTTACTGGGTAGACCATGGCTTTTTGAAGCCCGAGCAAGGACGGATTGGTTCAATGGAACCTTGACCTTGCGTAGAGGACCTAATAAAGTGGTGCTAAAGCTATATGGTGCTCAAAAAGGACATGGATCCACCTCCTTGGAATTATCTTCTAACTCCCCTAATGAGGCTACAGATGGAACATCAGAAGATGAAGATGCTGTCAAACAGATCCTTCCCAAGAAAATAGTGACACATTCCTTAACAGTGGATACTGTAAGCCAACTCCCAAAAGATGCAAAGCCATTATCAATGGGTGAATACTTCCTGCGTGAACCAGGAACGATTTTCGAAATCACTTCTGAGAGTGAGATAGAAGCATGGATGTACTGCTCTCCCTGTTACATGGCCATAGCAGAGCCAGAGACAGAGGTAGAAGATGAAACATAGAACCTGTTCTTCTCTTACAGAGCTCCTACTGAGACTGAGACTGAGACTGAGACTGAGACTGAGACTGAGGCTGAAGAGGATGAAGATGATATTGAAGAAGAAGGCTATGAAAGTGAGACGGAAGAGTCTATCCCACCCGAAGAGGATATATATGAAGAAGAAGTTCCAGAAGCATCAGAAGCAGACGAGCTCATGATGTGGGACAGAATGGTGATGGTACCATTTGGTATGGTAAATGGATCTTCTCATATGCAAAATCTTTATAAGAAATGGTTAAAGAAGACCAAGCCGTTTTTCAGCAGTGGCTCATGCCGCCCTCACCCACCTTTGCCAAGAAAAGATGATGATGATGCACCATGCCAACAAGCACCAGTCTCACAATTCCAACAAGCATCAGAGGATCCATGTTATGTGTGTTCCTAGACTTGTCATCAGAAGATGAGTCTTCAAGCCAAGAGGTAGCTAATCGTGAAACCAAACCCGAAACGGCTCTAATCCCATTTCAACATCTCAAGAAGCAACCTAATTCTTCACCAAAAGAAGAAGTTGGTTCTAGTGGGACATCAGAAGAGGACACCACCCCCTTGAAGGAGTCAAATCTGTACCCAAAAGCGATCCGTGGGACCTTCATCCGTGAAGTAGAAGGTGAAAGACAGTTAACCTTTGTGGATGTAGATGGCACTGAACGCCATTTGAAGGTGGGTAGCAGCCTACCAGAAGAGGAGTTGTCAACTTTGTAAAACTTGTTGAAAGATAATTTGGACGTGTTTGCGTGGTCCTACAAAGACCTAAAGGGGATTGATCCCACAATATGTCAGCATCATATTGTTTTGGAGCCTGATGCCAAGCCAGTACGGCAATGACAGAGGCGAATGAACCCGAATTATTCTACATTGGTGAAAGTAGAGCTGCTGAAGCTTCTGGAAGCCGAGTTCATCTATCCAGTCTCGCAAATAGTGAATGGGTTTCACCCATCGTGGTTGTACCCAAGAAGAATGGCAAGCTTCGTATATGTGTGGATTTCCACAAGTTGAATTCCAAGACTAAGAAGGATCAGTTTCCTATCCCCTTCACAGACCAACTGTTGGACACAGTGGCAGGACATGAGCTTTATTCCCTTCTGGATGGATTCAGCGGATATAACCAAGTGCAGATAGTAGAAGAAGACCAATCCAAAACAACCTTCACCACAGAATGGGGGACCTACGCTTACCGAGTGATGCCATTTGGGCTCTGCAATGCCCCTGCTACCTTCCAGCGAGTCATGATGGCCGCATTCCAAAATCATCTACATGACTTTATTGAGGTATATTTGGATGAATTCTGTGTCTATAGTTTGATCCGTGAACACTGGGGACACCTAGAGCAATGCTTTGACCGATGCCAGGAGTATGGGATTTCCCTCAACCCCAAAAAATGCATCTTTGGGGTCTCTTCTGGAATCTATTGGGCCACATTGTCTCTGCACAAGGGATATCAACAGACCCTGCAAAGATCGAAAAGATTGCAGCTCTGACAGCACCCACCAACCTCAAACAGTTGAGGGGATTCCTAAGTCACGTGGGTTACTACAGAAGGTTCATAGCCCATTTTGCAACAAAGGCAACCTCCTTGCACAAGCTTCTGAGGAAAGATGCAGAGTTTATTTGGACAGAAGAATGTGACAAAGTCTTCAACGCTCTGAAGTAGTGTCTGATTGAGGCACCCATTCTCCAACCTCTTGATTGGACGAAGGAGTTTCATGTACACACTGATGCATCAGTTGAAGGGCTAGGTGTTGTCCTATGTCAAAAGGGCCCCTTGAAATCAGATCAACCGATCTATTACGCAAGTCGAAAAGTCACTGATAGGGAGCGGAACTACACATGACAGAGCTTGAGTGCTTGGCAATGGTGTTTGCCCTAGAGAAGTTTCGCCACTACCTATTGTCTACCCACTTTAAATTTTATGTGGATCACGAGGCCGTGTCCTTCCTGATGAACAAAGCAGACGTGAAAGGACGAATGATGAGATGGCTCCTTCTATTCCAGGAGTTCGACTTTGAGGTAATTACCAAACCTGGACGTTCCCATGTTCTGGCTGATCATCTGTCGCGTATCCCACAGAGTGCAGACGAGGAGCAGGATGATCCAAACCTCCTTGATGCTTTCCTATTCCTAGTAGAAACTATAACCCCCTGGTATGCAGACATTGCTAATCTATTGGCAACCCAACAGTACCCTCCTGGCATTTCTAGTCAGGAAAGGAAGAAGCTTATGTTAGAATCAGCCCCCTACACCCTGTTAGGCGGTGCACTGTACAAGAAGGGCAAAGATGAAGTGCTCAGAAGATGTGTTGCAGGAGATGAGATTGGGATTGTTTTGAAGGCTTGCCATGACGAGCCATGTGGAGGCCACTTTGCAGGAGAAGCTACAGTCAGGAAAATAGTTTCTGTGACCTTGAATGGTCTAGGAAAGGATTATGCACAGTTCCGAACATCCATTTCCGTTCGTGAAAGATTTCCTGATTTTGAGGAGTTGATTGCTCTTCTAATTTCTGAGGAGCAGAGAAATGGTGGTGCATCTTCTTCAGGAGGGACTTCAAAAGAAGCTGTCTTCTACTCAAATGCTGGAAGAGGTAGAGGCAGAGGTAGAGGAGGCCGATCTGGAGGCCGTGGTAGAAATCAGAATATGCAGCAAACTCAAGAAAACCAGTCCTATGGAGGAGGATGTGGTAACTCTAGAGGCAGGGGGAGCCAAAGAGGTCGTGGTGGATGGCAAAGAGGCCAAAATGCAAACAGTAATGTTGAATGCTACTACTGTGGTAAAATGGGTCATATGGCTAAAGACTGCTATAAAAAGAAGAATGACATCATGAATGGAAAATTGCAACAAGGGAATTATGCATCTTCTAGTAGACACCGTGATGACAGAAATGAGCATTTATTTATGGTGCAGCACATGAACAATTCTGTGACAAGTATAGAAGAAAGCAACGATGTATGGTATGTTGACTCAGGTGCATCAAACCACATGACAGGTAATGCAGAATGGATGGAGGATGCAAGGAAAATGGAAAAACCAGGATTTGTGGAGACTAGTGATGATACTGCACATCCTATTGTGCAGATTGGAAAAATTCCTTTGTCTATGCAGGATGGGAAAAAGAAATACCTGTCCGATGTATTTCATGTCGCGAATATCACCAAGAATCTGGTTTCTATTGGTCAAATGGTTGAGCAGGGCTTGCAGGTCAGATTTAATCCTCATGGATGCTTTGTTAAGAATATGAAAAATAAAGGTCGCTTGATAGCAAAAGGAAAGAAGAAGGGCAGAATGTTTACATTGGATGCAGACATGCCTGAATTGAGTGCAGCAATGTTTGCACATGGGACTGGTGTAGTTGCAGATATTGATATCTGGCATAAACGCATTGGTCATGTTAATGTACAGCGACTTAAATCAATGCAGGCCCAAAATATTGTTGCAGGATTGCCTTAATTCAAGGTTGCAGAAATGCATAAGGTATGTGAAGCCTGTCAGTTTGGAAAACAGGCAAGGAAACCATTTCCTAGACATGTTCAAGAGAGTAAGAATGCCTTCTTGCATGGTGATTTGCAAGAAGAGGTCTATATGGAGCAGCCACCAAGTTATGTGCATGTTGTTCATCCTGAGTTTGTTTGCAGGTTGAAGAAAGCCTTGTATGGCTTGAAGCAAGCACCTAGAGCATGGTCTGACAAGATAGGACAGTATCTTATCACTATTGGCTTTCAGATTTCCAAGGTAGATTTCTCACTTTATGTGAGAAAAACAGAGAAAGGTATTATGCTACTTGTCATTTATGTTGATGATTTGATTATCACAGGTGATAGTGATGAAGATATCCTTCATGTGAAAATGCTATTGAAGCAGAAGTTTGAGATGAAGGATTTCGGAGAGCTGCGTTATTTCTTGGGCATTGAGGTGATTAGATCACCAAGTGGGATACGGCTCTTGCAGAGGCAGTATGGATTGGACATGCCGTCCAAATATGGGATGACTGGCTGTAAGCCTATTTCAGTTCCTTTGGAGCAGAATGTGAAGCTGAGCGCAGATGCAGGTGAGCTTCTGGAAGACCCTACTATGTACAAACGCATAGTAGGAAGTTTGATTTATATTACCATTACCAGGCTAGATTTGAGCTATGCTATTGGATTGGTAAGTCAGTTTATGCAGGCTCCAAGGAAACCACATTTGGATGCGGCTAGACGCATACTCAGGTATGTGAAGTCCACATTGTTGTATGGACTACTCTATGAGACTGGGATCCAGATACAATTGCATGGATACACTGATGCTGATTGGCCTGGTAGTATTTCTGATAGACGATCTACCAGTGGATATGTGTTCTCTTTTGGGAGTGCTGCAGTCACTTGGAGCAGCAAGAAACAGCCTACAGTTGCCTTGTCGAGCACAGAGGCTGAGTACAGGGGAGCATCAATGGCTGCATGTGAGGTAGCTTGGTTGCATAAGCTACTTTATGATATGCATCAGCCTACAGATGCGCCAGTTGTCATTTATTGTGACAACATGAGTAGTATACACTTGGCAAATAACCCAGTATATCATGCTAGAACAAAGCAAATTGAGGTACATTATCACTATGTGCAGGAGAGGGTTTTACTAGGTCTTATTGATCTAGTTTATGTCAGCACAGAGGATCAGGTAGCTGACATATTTATGAAGGCATTGGGTGCAGAAAAGCTGCGCAAGTTCAAAGACCTGCTTGGTGTGCAGGACTTGGGATTGAGCTCGAGGGGGAGTGTTGAGATATCGAGCTCCACTCATGATATGCCAGGGTGACTGTTGTGCATTTATGTCACCGACTTGTTAGCTGTAGATGCGGTTGGTACACCGCCCATGAATAATAGCTACATGACAACTATCCTTATCTACTCTAGTTTGTGACTCAGTTAGTATGCCACCTTACTTAGTTGAGTTTGGTTTGAGACCCATATATAGGGTTCTTCTATTTCTTTGTACTTGAGTTATTTTGGCTTACACAACTAAGAAGAGGAAAACTGTTTTCAGCCTCCACCCTTATGTGTATTCCCCCCATTGTGCAAGCAAGAAAGCTACAAGTGAGACTCCTTCCTTCTCTCCCACAATCTTGACACTGTACGCTGAGACTGCCTCTGTAAGTCAATCATCCCAATCACGAAGATGTGCGGCAATTGTTCTTGTCAGAATTGAGTAGAGGATGTGATTCGTAACTTCGACTTGTCCATTGGCTCTGGGGTAATAAGGAGTGGACTTGCGATGGCGGATCTTATACAACTGTGTCAACTCTTCCATGACTTTATTAATGAAATGAGGGCCTCTGTCACTTACCAGCTCCAGGGGACTGCCAAAACGGGTGATAATATTCTCATACATAAACAGGGCCACGCTGTTACCATCGTCCCGCTTTAGGGCTTTAGCTTCACACCACTTTATGACATAATCCGTACATACCAAGATGTATCGGTTCTGTTTCCCTCTGGTGGGAGGATCGATCGGGCCTACGAAGTCGATGCCCCACTTCTCGAACGGCTTCAAAGGAAGGATAGGTTGCAGTGGCATGGCACTTGTTTTGATGGGTTTTCCCATTCGCTGACAGGCATCACATCGCTTACAGTAATCATAGGCATCCTTGTGGAGGGTCGGCCACCAGTAACCTGTTAATACGATTTTGCATCAACAGGCAATAAGGATGATTCTGTAACTCCCAATGTCTCTGCGCACAGGCATACGATGCAATTTCTACAGTAACTTTTCACCGACCTGTAGAATAGTGGTCGCACAGCATAAAACTGGGCCTTTTCCTGAGTGCATGTAGAAAACTTCCGCCTCCAAAACAGGCCCCGAAATGGCCTCAAATAAAAAAACAGAGCAACCTCTCCCGCAGCATATACTGCCCTCTTGCTACACTACAAAGGGCGTCTCAATCTGAGACAATGCACTCTTGCACTTTCCGGCTGTGCTACCTGTAGAGACTTGCTCCCAAAACAAAAAAATGGAAGCAACACTGGTCCTCTTACCAGAACACCGCGAACTTGGTTTTCTTTCTTGAGCTCCTTACCACGAACAAGGCTCTGATACCATGTCAAGATTGTTTGTAGCTTTCTTGCTTGCACAATGGGGGAATACACACAAGGGTGGAGGCTGAAAATAGTTTTCCTCTTCTTAGTTGTGTAAGCCAAAAGAACTCAAGTACAAAGAAATAGAAGAACCCTATATATGGGTCTCAAACCAAACTCAACTAACTAAGGTGGTATACTAACTGAGCCACGAACTAGAGTAGATAAGGATAGTTGTCATGTAGCTATTATTCATGGGCGGTGTACCAACCGCATCTACAGCTAACAAGTCGATGACATAAATGCACAACGGTCACCCTGGCATATCACAAGTGGAGCTCGATATCTCAACATACAGAACCTCCTATAAAGCAGCAACAGGACAGACACCCTTCCAACTGGTATATGGTACAGAAGCTGTTTTCCTTGTTGAGCTGGAATTGCCCTCTTTGCGAGTGGCTATCAAAGAGCGTTTGGGGGACGATGATTCATTGCAACACCATCTCTTGCACTTGGAATGTTTGGACGAAACTCGCAGGATGGCTCTACAGTGCATGGAAGCCACGCAAGCTCGACGTAAGGCTTACCATGACAGCTTCATCAAGCACAAGGAGTTCAAAGAAGGTGATTTGGTCCTAGCCTATGATTCACGATTTGGCAAGTTTCCTGGCAAGCTTCAACAGCGGTGGATGGGCCCATATAAGGTACTTGATGTCAACCCTAATGGCTCTGTCCAAGTGCAGACCATTGATGCCTCTAATGATCCCTTTCTGATCAATGGATATCGCCTGAAGAAGTACTTCCCTCCTTGGGGATCTTGACAATCACGGTCACCTGATCCTTTCCCCCGTTGGCGTGACACTGTAACTCTTATGATGCTACTTCTGATAGCTGTTCTTCAGCCACTCCTGATGAGGTGGATGCAACCCTCTGTCCCCTCAGCCCCACCTTCCAGCCCTGATCTCTTCTCCTCTATTTTCCACCAGTGACAGTGGCGAGGATGGTTCTGACACATGGTATTTCTACCATTCCCCTTGTTACTTGAAAAAAAAAAATACATATGGGTCATGGGAGAAAAGGACTTCGGTCCCTGTCATGCCGATCTATTCTTCGAGAAAATGTGAAGACACCCTCGGGAATAGGTGAAAAAAAAAACAACAACAACAAAACATAAACAAAAGAAAAATATAAGAAAAAAAAACAAAGAAAATAAGAAAAGCAAAAAAATCTGTTATGGGAGAAAAGGAAGAAATTCCATGTCATAGCAAGCCTCGTTCCAAGACAAGGTGGTCAACACCCTTGGGCGAGAAGCTGGCTATGGAAAAGGTGGCAACACCCAGCAGTCCAGAAAAGTGGATTCATCAATTGACATCCCCATGATCCAGTTCCGAAGCTACCTCCCTTGGTACGCTGTGTCCTGGGTCTCTCTGCAGAGCGTCTAACTGTCCTCTAGCAGATGACATATCCTATGTAACACAACGTTCGATCTGATGGCTACCTCCTTGGGTATGCCTCTTCAACAACTGATGACGCAATCTTCATCGACAAATAATCGAGTGAGCGAGCTTTCATCCTAACCGGATGGGGAAGTGAGTATGGTTGCCCTCTATAACTATCAACAGAGAGCGAGACAGAGGGTGGGGCGAGAGACCAGTCTTTTCCCTTTAAATCAAATGAGAGGTGAGAAGTGTGAATGAAACGTTGCATGCACAGGATGGGCCTCTCAATGACAAAGCAAGATCTATTTCTGTGCACTGCACCATAAGGCTCCCTGGCCTTCCTTCTTGCATTGTATGCCGGCACAGGGCGGGATGCACAGATGCACCATCAAATGCGCACAAGGCATACAACCTCTGCATAAGTGACCGTGAGGATTACATCAATGGGTTTCAGGACATGGTTGCCCTCTGTATCTTTCAACAGAGCGTGAGACAGAGGGTGGGCTGAGTGTGACTGGAGTTTCTTCAATCAATTACCGAGAGGTGAGGATTGAGGGATGTTACGACATTTGGCACAAGGTATGTTCTCTTTTTCTTATGCACCCACGGGATGGGTCTCTTCCATCAGCACAGGACACGCCACCCTGTTATGTACACTGCACTGCAAGGCTCCCTTGCCTTCCTCCTTGCACCTATGCCAGACGGGTTGGACGCACTGATGCACCATCAACTGTGCACCTTGGCATACTTCCTCTGCACCATCCCCCTTGTCAATTCCTAAACCGGGGTGTGCGATATGGGTTTTCATTTTGATTTCCTCGAGTGATATTAGTCATGAGGCGAGTGACTGCTCTTTCATTCCATATGAGTGATTGTGCATTGAGTGCAACATTCCTCATTATCGATGAATTTCCTGTGATTCCTTCAACCAGCTACCTCCCTGGGTGCTGCCGCATGGTCCCTCCCACAAAGGACGTGTGCTGTGAAGATGCCTTGGTATCTCCTGCAGCCGACAACGACAATGGACGTGCCATCGACAGTCAACATTAATTCTCTACAATATGGGCCAAGTTTTTCTAACCCTACACCTTTTGTTGTCAGTGATGATCATGTTTTAAGTGTGGGGGAGTTAGCGGTTGGTCTGTCGTGTGGTATTAGGTCCCTATTGCTCGGTTAACCCTGCCCGTTAAGGTCTTAAGTGTGGGGACGCGTCCTTGCGCTTCTACATTGCATACCCCTCTGCATATGCCTCAACCTCCTAATGCCTCTATGCAATGACTTGCTTTTACCCTAATGGGGTCCCTTCCCCACCCACCCGTCTCCTGTCACCCCTCCCCTGGGGCTGTTCCTCCTCCATTTATCTTTTTCCCTTATTTTGTTGTGTTTCTATGTGAACGCACCCTACGTTCAGCGGAATCCCCATCTGCCCTTCTACCCCTGTTTGTCTTTTGAACTGTCCACTTTTCCTCTTTACCTACTCCTGTTCCAATGCACAGTTTTTGAGTTATTAATTTTTGACGGATTTTGCGTAAATTGGTCGGTTTTCCATGTGAACGCACTTTTCTTGCTTTGGAACGGTGATCTGACATGATAGCCCTAACAACCACTTTCTCCCTGACCTTTTTTCTTTTTACTCCGTGTCATTTTGATGCACGGTTTGTCCAATATTAATTTTTGCGATTTCTCGAGACTTTTTCGTGCGCCTTTTTGACATTTTTCCATGTGAACCTGCCCTGTTTGCATCGGAATTACAATTTGATTTCACAACCATGTCCACCGCGCCTTTTCCCACCTTTTTCCTTTTTCCTCCAGCCTCTTTCGACTTTTGGATTTTTAATTATTAATTTTTAAATGTGTTTTCGGGCGTTTTTTTGGTGTTTTTCACATGTGAATCCCTCCTACTTCTGTCGAAACTGCGTTCTAATATGAAAACCGTGTGCCATCCCTTCCTTGGACATTTTTCATTTTTACTGCATGTCCTCTAGCAAGCGGTTCGTCCAATATTAATTTTCGATTCCCTTTTTGAGTCAGTTTTTTGGGTTTTTCCCATGTGAACGCATCTTCTCTCAGTCCGAACCATGTTTTGACGTGATAGGATTGTCAGGCACTTCTTTCTGCACATTTTTCCTTTTTCTCGCACCTTGTTCCGATGCACGGATCTTTCGATATTAATTTTCATTTGCCTTTTCGGGGCCATTTTTTGTGTTTTTTGCATGTGAATGCCCTGTCTTTCCCCCGGAACCCCCATTGCATGTTTCCTTTGTCTTCCCCCTTGCCGTCCTATCCGATTTTTGTTTTTACGGCATTCCGTTTCGATGTCCGGATTGGGAGATATTAAATTTTCCTTGTTTTTACATGTTTCTCACGACTCGTCCCACGCGTGAACGCGCCCGTTTTCGATTTCACGCGTCTCCACACGCCCCGGTCGTGTCCGCTTGCCCCGTACTGCCATCCCGGCGCTATTTTAATCCCTTCACGGCAAATTTTTTTACCCCACCCCGCGCACGCGCGCGGGACGGGGGCACGCCTTTCTTTTATGGGAGGTACCCTTCCCCCATGGGCACCCTCCTCTATTCCCCCCACCCCCCCTTTCTCTCTCCCCGACACCCTTCCCCCCACCCCCCATGGGCACCCTCCCCCCACGGACACCCTCCTCTATCCCCCCCACCCCCCCTTTCTCTCTCCCCGACACCCTTCCCCCCCAACCACCTCCCTCCCCATCTCCCCCCCAGCATGCCCTTCTCCCTCCCTCTCCCTTCCTCCTCATCTCCTTTCTCCTCCTCCTCTCCCTCCCTCTCCCTCCTCCTCCTCTTCTCCATCTCCATCTTCCTCCTCCTCCTCCTCTTCTCCTCCCTCCCTCCTCTCCCGCCGCCTTCTCGCGGACACCCCCCGCCCTGGACGCTGCTGTGGCTGCTTCCGCCCCCGCCTGGCGCTCCCTGGCCCACCGGCCACGCCGCCCGCTCCTGTCGTGGATGCCCCTGCCCCTCCTGCTGTTGCCGCCCCCTTGGTGCGGCTACCTGCAGCGTGGCTGCCGCCGCGCTCGTCGCCGCCACCTGCCCTATTACCCCCCGCCCGCTGGTGCTCCTTCACGCCATCCCCCGCCTGCCCACTGGTGCTCCTTCACGCCATCCCCCGCCTGCCCACTGCTCCTTCATGCCCTCCCCCGCCCGCTGCCGAATCCCACCCCAGTCCTGCCCATTTCCCACCCACACCCCACCCCAGTCCTACCCATTTCCCACCCAATCCACCCTTTCCCCCCATAAGCCCCAATCCTACCCATTTCCCACCCACACCCCATCCCCCCATAGGCCCACAGTCCCACCCAACCTTCCCACCCCACAACCCCACATACTCCAACCCCCCCACAAGCCCCGATTCCCACCACTCCTCCCTCCTCACCCAACCCCCCCATAAGCCCCCCTTCTCACCCTTTTACGCCCTGTTCCCGCAGAAGACCTCCACACCACAACAAAAAGACGAAACCAACCGTAACCCGCAGAAACTCGCCGATACCTGTAGCATCCCTTCTCCGCCGCCTGTCCCACACGAGGTGTGTGTGCGCGTGTGGTTGTTCGCGTGGTTGTTCGTGTGCGGGTGCGGGAGTCCATTAGCAGCTGTTCACGCGCGGGGACACGCGTTAGTTGGTCCGTGCGGCGGTGTGCACCAGCCGGCTGTTCACACACAGCTGACACGCAGTCGATTCCCGGGTATATTCCCGGATTTTTAATTTCCAAACCCGAAAAACCCTTAACAATACATTTAAAAATTAAAAAATTCATTAAAAATCAATTAAAATTCAAAAAAAGTTACAAAAAAATATTTAAAAATTTTAAATATTTTTGCAATCAATTGAAATATTTTTCCAAACTGAAAATCTCAGAAATTTTTTTTAGAAAATCTTAAAAGTAAAAATTCTTTCAAAAATACATACAAAATGAGTAAAAATTCATTAAAATTGGTAAAAATACCAATTTAATTACAGAAAAATTCTTGAAAATTTCAACAACTTTTTTGCTTATTTTTGGAATATTTTCTAAGTTGAAAATGCTGTGCCAATTTATTCCATTATTATTTTATGAAAAAAATGCTTCATTAAATGCCTAAATTCATGAAAAATCCTCCTTAATTCCAAACACAAGCTGAAAAATCTAGATACCTTGGTTCTTTTTAGATTGCTGACCTACATTTTGGGGATTGAGAAGTGCGCATTCATTGCATACACATACACTCACTTCCAAGTATTTTTTTTTTTCGCTACCCCAAAATTCACGCTTAATTTTTAAACATGAATCCTAAACACCACCATGGCACGCGCGCTCGCGCCAAACACACATTTTTCTAACCCGTCGTTCACTTAGCACGCGCTATGTGCGCTTCAGAGGCACCTTAATATTTTTAATAAAAATGAACCAGCAGTCACAAAAGCACGCGCAGGCAAAAAAGCGCTCCATATCACCTTAATTTTTAATAAATGAATTTGCATTTAGAGACCTCAGTCTGGTATCGAAGTCCGGGTTGCGTTAAAGCACCGTTCCAACCTAATAATTTGTAATTAAAATTTTAAGAAGGAACCGTCGTTTTCTTGTTAAGGTTTATCACTTAATAAAAATGTCACCCATTGTTAATAATTTATTCCAATGAACCTTTCATTAAATTAATTCCCCCTCACTGCACTTATTCCCCCTTTTTAATGAACTCACTTCGTGGGATGGGCACGTCCAAGTCTTTAGTTGACACTGATGGTCAAGTTATGGTCCAGTCTTGATGTCCGGTTTTTTTTGTAGTCTGATTTGTCCATTTAATATGGTTAAGGGTACGGTGTGTAGTTTTTTTTTCTTTATTGCCTCATACGGGGATTTGGGTGTTTGCATGTTACATAGCATGAAGCTTTCGGTCGCATATGTGTAGAGGTCATGTCGAATTTTTTCTAGGCTATGGTTTACTTGGGGATAATTGGTCGAGTCACGTTTTACCACCTTGGTTGATATCTTATCCTTGGTTTTTGTCTGTTGCTTTGCAGGCATTCTCTTTGTTTGTCTGTGTTTGTGGTGTATGTGTGTAACCATCTGAATGGCACCCTCTCGTACTCCTCCCCGATCCAGTATATTCCTTTGGCTTTACATGATTATTCTTTGTTATTGGATTTGGACGTTGTTGCTAAAGCGGACTTGTCCAAGTTCGTGAGTCTTTCTTTTCCACTGGTTCCAGATGATCCTACCATTTGTGACGAGTTTTTAACCTCTTACAGTAAGAGGTCTGGTCCAATCCGTGGCACTACTGTTCTTTTGACACCGAAGAGTCTAGGCAAGGCTCTTGGTCTGCCATATCGTGGGGAGTCTGTCCCTGCTGCCCGACAGTTGTTCACCAATGACGATATTTTGAAGTTGTTGCAGAAGCAGACTCAAGATGTTCTTGATCCGAAGAAGGTCATTACTACGTAAGGAGTCGGTGTCTCCATGATTTCCAATCCCCTATGGAAACAACTATGCCAATTCCTTCAGGACAGGTTCATGCCTGCAAAATCCCCATCTCATTATCTTTCCAAGGAGTTGTTTACAGCTTCACGAATGATTTTGAAAGGCATAACTATTGATTGGAGTACCTACCTCCTCTCCAAGATGGATCACCACTTTATCCGAGCTACTCGAGGAAATGTGACTAATGTTACATTTGGGTCCTTCCTCTATGTCTTCTTGCTACATGCTGCCCCTGCAAAGGAAGTTCCTTTACCTCCAATTGATCCTCCAGAAGTTCCTCCTCCGCTTCATAATGAAGATGATGATGTGATAATTGAGGATGATGATTCTCCTCCTCCCCTTGTCATTCAGAGAAAACGCCTCAAGAGGATGGCTGAGTCAGTGCCCATTCCTTCTCCTCCAGTTCTAGTGACAATTCCTGCCCAGTCTTGCAGCACCTTGCCGGCATTCCTTCAGACGCCAAATCTTTTCAAAGCCCATAGAGACAAGATGCTAGAACTTACTATTCCTTCTGTTCACCGCCTGGTAATAGGAGATGCTATTCTGTTCTTGTGCAAGGATATCCAGAGTTCTATTGAACTTTCGATGACTGCCTGTATCCAGCAATTATATTCTTCATTTTATGATGAAGCTCAGCAGTCTAAGGAGGAACTGAATAAGACCAATACTGAGTTAGCCTCTGCTCAGGAGAAATTCTCTGACCTTTGTACGCAAATGGAGCAGCAGACTAAGCTCGTGGATACTCAGAAAGCTGAAATCTCTAAGTTGAAAGCTGAGTTGGCAGAAGCTAGGTTTCAAGTGGTTGCTGTAACAGAGGAGAGGGATAAGTTACAGAAGGAGAGTCAAGAGATGAAGGAGGTGATGGCTGCCCAAGCAGAGAAGTTTAAATCCACCACATCTATCTTAGACCAGAGCAATGCTCAAATCCAGCAACTCAAAGATGAGTTGGCTCAATCTCGGTCTAATACACAGAGTCCTGTGCAACCAGTTTCTCTTTTATCCCCTCCAGACTTGGCAGCTCTTCAGAGACAGGATACATTATGTCCCTTATTTCATGACAAGGTGGAAAGATTGCAATCTCACATGGATTTATTATGGTCTTCTTTTGAGCAGTATCAAGAATATGTTCCACCAGATCATTTCTTTTTTTTCCATTATCAACAGCAGAAGTTGGCCTTCTATATAAAACTTTCCATGATGGATTTACCTATTCCACAAGATGGATGGAGTGGGGCCTCGTCATCTGATTTGCTAATAGAAGTAGTGAGGATGGTTTTTGAAGACTCTGTCACTCCAGATACGATGCTTCTGTGGTGCGCAGATCGGACACAGGTAGCTCACGTAGTGAATTCCCAAAGGTCCCCAAGAACAAAGTACTCTACTTTTTAGCACAAAGACCAATGTAAAAGCAAGCACGACATGAGACAAGAGACAAATTGGGTTGAATCTCCCCCATGCCTTGTGTGAGCGCTTCACAAAGCATGTATTTAATATATATTTCCAATCTTTTTGCTCAAAAATAGCCCAATTACAAAAATATGACAAGCTTTTAGCTTTTGAGTTTGCTTTCTACCAAAAATAGGAAAATAAAGCTAATGGACGGTGCCCAAAGAGTCTGGCACGCCCAATCTCAATGTCCAAATAAAAATAACATATCCAGGCGCATAAGCGCATACAAAATAATAATAAATAGTCGATGTCTCTATAGACATAATCAAAATATAGGCGTGGCGCCTATCAAAATATAGTTGAAAGGTCGAAAACCCGCTAGACTCCAATGCTTTCCTCCGCCACTGCTGCTATCTCTACACATCAACTGAAGCATTCACAATCGTTAGTAAAATAACACAATTAAACCGACAAAAGTGAATACCTAGCAGTCTTCAGCTACATAAATAAATCAACTGGTTAGAAATAAATCCTAACCTTAATTTATTACGAGTGCGCACTCTAAACTCATAAACGTTTATTAATTTAATATGCATTTTGCGGAATCACCCGCTATGGAATCACCCATGTACACACTAAATTAATGAAACGCCCGAAAAGGATAGGCGTCCCCATCAACTTCTCGCACAAAGAATCCTCTTTGCGTATGAGCCCCGGTCATCTAAGTTTACGGAATCCACCGTAAAACCTCACGGAATCCACCGTGGAATATGCCTCCTGGCATCATACCCCCGGGGTGGGATAGCAATTGACCTCAATTGCTATTAGCTCAATGTGGAGCTAACAGAGTGGGGAAAGCATTTAGGTCTCTAGCGTGCATCCATTGTGCTTCTTCTACAGGATGGTTCTTAAATTTCACTAGATATCTAGAATACCTTCGGCCAGTTCTAGTGGTCATGTAGTCAGTGTCTATGATGGCTTCTGGTTCAAGTATTTCAGTCTCTTCCTCTAGTAAAGGTGGGTTTTCATAGACAGGGTGGATAGGTAATTGTCCTCTAAATGGTCTCAATAAACTAATATGAAAGGTATTATGAATTTTCCAATGTGATGGCAGTTCTAACTTGAATGCATTGTTATTAATCTTATGAATGATTCTAAATGGTCCGTAGAATCTAGGGGCTAATTTGACAACTGGATGTCTATCTACACTTTGCAGTCTACGCTTTTCTATTCTAAGCCAAACATAATCATCAACTTTGAAATTCATGGCTTGTCTTTTCTTGTTGGCTTGTTTGGTATATGATTGTTGGGCTTTAGCAATCATATCCTTGACCTCATCAAAAATAGTGTTATGCATAACAACAATATCACCGGCACTTTGTATTCTTTTAGACAAAGATGCAACAGGTGTAGATAATCTATGTCCATAAATAACTTCAAAAGGTGCTTTCTTTGTAGATGTGTGCGGTGTATTATTATATACAAATTGTAATAAATGTAAATGAGTATCCCATGTCTGAGGTTTAGAGATAGTGTATGCACGTAAAAGATCTAAAATAGTGCTATTTGTGGCTTCTGTTTGTCCATTTGTTTCTGGATGAAATGCAGATGAGAAATCAATCTTTGTGCCTAGATTTGCAAACAGTGTAATCCAGAAATTATTACAAAATCTAGAATCTCTATCTGAAATAATCACTTTCGGCAATCCATGGTTAGTAAAAACAGTTTTCAAAAATAACTATGCTGCTTGTGATGCTGTTAAAGTTTTCTTACATGCAATGAAATATGCTTGCTTACTAAATCTATCTACAAGTGTCCAAATCATGTCATGGTTAGATTTAGTATTTGGTAAGCTAGTAATGAAATCCATAGATATATGTTCCCAAGGTTTAGATGGAATAGATAAAGGCATTAATAACCCATACTGTTTACCATGATGTCGTTTTATTCTTTGACAAATCAAACATTCAGAAACAAAATTAGACACATCTGCATCCATATGCGGCCAATAAAAATCTTCAGTTAACATGCGTAATGTAGAAATGATACCTCTATGACCTTGATATGGGGGACAATGAATTTCATTCAAAACAAAAGATCGGAATGGAATAGTAACACACAGTCTCTTTTCAAAGAACATGAATCCATCATTATATGATAATGAATCAACAGGAATGAAATTATTTTGAACTAATTTTTGCCAATCAGAATGAAAAGTAATATCCTGGTGATATGTGTCTTTCATAGCAATCAAAGAATCAAAAGATATGATAGAAATGTTATGAATTGCAGGTCTTCTACTCAATGCATCAGCAACTACATTTTCTTTTCCAGGTTGGTATTGAATGATAGGATGGAAACTTTGAATGAATGAAGCCCATTTGATATGGCGGTCAGAAATTTGGGGTTGGCTAAGTAGATGTCTAATGCTTTGCTGGTCAGTTTTTATCATGAATTCTGAACCCATTAAATAATGCTTCCATTGTTTCAATGCTTGTACAACTGCTAAGAGTTCCTTATCATAAGTGGAATATTTGAGCTCAGAGGGTTTCAGCTTAGAACTAGAATATGCTATTGGATGGTTGTCTTGCATTAACACGGCTCCTATTCCTGATCCGCTAGCATCAGTCACAACTAAAAAGAATGGTCTATTAAAGTCAGGCAATTGTAGGACAGGGGCATTGGTCAATGCACGTTTAAGTAAATCAAAGGATTTCTGCTGGTTTTCAGTCCATTGATAAACAATGCCTTTTTTAAGAAGTTTGGTTAATGGTAAAGCAAGTAATGAGAAATTACGTACAAACTTCCTATAGAAACTAGCAAGACCAAGGAATGAGCGTAATTCATGTACATTTTTAGGAATAGGCCAATGCAATATTGCGTCAATTTTCTTAGGATCAACTTTTATTCCTTCTTTTGATACAATATGACCTAGATATTCTATTTCTGTCTTAAAGAATTCACTCTTGTCAGGATTTGCAAACAATTGATTTTCTTTCAATAATTGAAAAACTAATGATAAATGCTCATAATGCTCTTTTTCACTTTGACTGAACACTAAAATATCATCAAAGAAAACAATCACACAATATTGATATTTTAGAAAAATACGATTCATCATTCTACTGAAAGTAGCAGGTGCATTAGTTAATCCGAATGGCATAACTAAGAATTCGTAATGGCCAAACTGTGTCCTGAATGCAGTCTTAAATATGTCGGATCTATCTAACCTCACCTGATGATATCCAGATTTAAGGTCAATTTTACTAAATATAGAAGATCCTTGCAGTTTGTCCATAAGGTCGTCAACTCTAGGTATAGGATACCTATTCTTTACAGTGATCTTGTTTAATGCTCGGTAGTCAATACACATCCGATAAGTATTATTCTTTTTCTTGACTAAGAGTACAGGTGCACCGAATGGAGAACTGCTAGGTCGAATTAAGCCTCTATTTAGTAATTCTTCTACTTGACTCTGGATTTCTTTTTGCTCTATTTGATTGTGCCTATATGGGGCTTTGCAAGGTGGTTGTGTGCCAGGTATTAGATCAATCTTATGGTCTTCTGGACGTGATGGAGGTAAACCTGGTGGTAGGTCTTCTGCAAAACAGTCCTTAAAATATGCAAGAAATTCTTTATGCCTAGGGTGCATATGTTTTTCCTTTACTTGCAATTCATTCACCCAAATGAGATAGGATTTACTACTCTTGCGTAATGCACATTTAACTTGAGTATGCGAAAGCAGTGGAAAAACATTAGATGCATGCATACCATATAATGTAATAGATTTTCCTTGAAAATTAATATTCATTGTGTGTGTGGAATAATCTATATTGGGATTATGTTGGTGTCTCCATGGCATTCCTAGAATAATGTCGCTAGACTGTAATGGGACAACTAAAAAATTTCTTCTTTCAATATATGGACCAATTTGAATTTCTAAATTTTGAACTTCTTGTGTGCCATTGTACCTAGTGCCTAAAAATGCAGTTTTTATGCGATAGTGCGTAGGTACAGTATGCAATTTTAATTCCTTTACCAATTTTTCTGAAATAAAGTCATGCGTACTACCGTCATCATGCAATACAGTTCTTTCTTTTCCATGTACCATGCATTTCATAGTCAACAATGAATGTAAAGTAGGCATACCTGGTAAAGTGTCGGAAGTAGTAGTAGGATCATCTTCTTCTTCAGTGAAGTCCGGCATATCCTCATGCTCGTCCTCGTCCATAGCTCCAAGGTAGTTGATATGTGCTGATGGCTTCTTTGAATGACAATTTGCTGCGAGATGGCCTGGCTGGTGACACTTGTAGCATACGATAGGCTTGGCTTTGGTCACATTATTTGCAATGGCTGGGAGTCTGGGTATATTTGGATTTGCTTGTTGGATAGGCTTAGGATTTGGATTGACAGTGGATGGTAATGCGGGTGGTTTAGGCCAATTCTTGCGGAAAGATGGTGATGAAAAACGTCCTGGATTAAACCTTCTGAAATTGGAATTGAATTGTTTAGATCCATAATTACCGTTTGCTTGGAATGGCTGTGGTCGTCGATCTCTTCCAGGTAACTTATCTTCAGTGTCGTGAGCTAAAGAGATGGCATCTTCAAGGGTAGCAGGCTTGAACAAATTCACCTCAGCGTAGTAATGTCCAAGAAGTCCAGACATATACTTCCGCTTATGTGTCGTCTCTGGTACGTCTTCAAGCATGCGTAGCTGTAGGAGTGCATTCCAAAAATGCTCGGTATACTGTGGAATAGGCTCACGATCGCGTTGTTGAAGTAAATCCCATTGCTTGATAGCCTTCTCATGAAATTGCGGTGGAAGGAAATTTTGCATGAACTTCTTCTTGAAATCTTCCCATGTAGTAGGACATTCTATACTCTTGCGGACGACAGTCCACCAAAGTGATGCTCTATCTATCAGATGATTAGTAACACACTTGATTTTATCTTTCTCAGGATAAGTTTCCTCATGGAAATAGTCATCAAACTGGCTAATGAATGATAAAACAGTCTTTCCTTCTCTTATGACATTGAAAGTGCGAAACTTGAAACTTCGTTTACTTATCTTGGATTCCTTGCGAATGGTTTGTGCTTCAAGAGTGGCGTCGATGGTACGGCGAATCAGATCTTCAGCTTGAGGTTCTTCTTTGTCAGTGGACGCTCCTTGTAGCTTTGTCAATTGCGCTTGCAAGGCTTGCCTAGCTCTTCGCTCTTCGTCCAATTGTAACATGATAAGATCCAGCTTTTGCTCCATGGTAGGCTCGGGTAGGTCGTCTTCAGCCATAGAATCATCCATATGTGGGGTAGTCATCCTGTAAAACTCAACAAACCTTTCTCACTCAAAATCAGTTAGCGGGATGAGCGTAGCTCAAGTTTGGGGTTACAAGGCTATGTATTTTTGGGTATTTTCTTCTTCAATTTTCAGAAATTCTGAAATATTTCTATCTCCGTTTGCTGAAAGTACTTCAACGAACTTGCAGATAGGTAAAACAACTTGTTGCGAACAACTTTCCAGTTCAGAGTTTTTGCAAACGAACAAGTCTTCTAGGAGTTTCGAGCGTTAATCAGTTCTGATTTAGTCTGACTTGCAGAGTTGCAGACTTAGTAGACTTGCAGGGTTGTGAACTTGCTGGACTTAGCCGATTTGCAGAACTTGCAGGACTTGATTAGTGTCGACTTGCGAAACTTGTCTTCTGGAGTGCGTGACCGAGAGTTTGCAGACTTGTCTGCCCAGTAGAACTTGCAGAGTAGCTTGATGACTTAATTTATTAAGCTTAAGCTAATAAGCTTAAGAAGGCGCCGTTTTTTTTCTGATCGTGGGGGGGAGGGGCCGTTTTCCCTCACGCGGATTTTTCGGGGGTCCTCCTCTTGCCACCGATTTGACGATTATGAAGCTTATAAGCTTCTTAAGCTTTGTATTAAACTTTTAATGAAAAAGATTAGAGCTTTCTCATTGTTCTTTCACGACTTGTTCATGGAGTTGAGGGAGTGGTCCTCCGTCGACAGAGAGTGGTCCTTCGCGATCTGCGAGTGGAAACAGGGGTTCTTGATCGCCAGAAGTCTGCCTGTATCGACGGTTCGCGACGAGATTGACTGTAGAGGCCGTTTGTTCCTGGAGCTCCGCCTTCGCCCGAGATTGGTAGCGATTGGAAGCTCTTGATCTCTGCTCCGCTCTGATACCACTGGTGCGCAGATCGGACACAGGTAGCTCACGTAGTGAATTCCCAAAGGTCCCCAAGAACAAAGTACTCTACTTTTTAGCACAAAGACCAATGTAAAAGCAAGCACGACATGAGACAAGAGACAAATTGGGTTGAATCTCCCCCATGCCTTGTGTGAGCGCTTCACAAAGCATGTATTTAATATATATTTCCAATCTTTTTGCTCAAAAATAGCCCAATTACAAAAATATGACAAGCTTTTAGCTTTTGAGTTTGCTTTCTACCAAAAATAGGAAAATAAAGCTAATGGACGGTGCCCAAAGAGTCTGGCACGCCCAATCTCAATGTCCAAATAAAAATAACATATCCAGGCGCATAAGCGCATACAAAATAATAATAAATAGTCGATGTCTCTATAGACATAATCAAAATATAGGCGTGGCGCCTATCAAAATATAGTCGAAAGGTCGAAAACCCGCTAGACTCCAATGCTTTCCTCCGCCACTGCTGCTATCTCTACACATCAACTGAAGCATTCACAATCGTTAGTAAAATAACACAATTAAACCGACAAAAGTGAATACCTAGCAGTCTTCAGCTACATAAATAAATCAACTGGTTAGAAATAAATCCTAACCTTAATTTATTACGAGTGCGCACTCTAAACTCATAAACATTTATTAATTTAATATGCATTTTGCGGAATCACCCGCTATGGAATCACCCATGTACACACTAAATTAATGAAACGCCCGAAAAGGACAGGCGTCCCCATCAACTTCTCGCACAAAGAATCCTCTTTGCGTATGAGCCCCGGTCATCTAAGTTTACGGAATCCACCGTAAAACCCCACGGAATCCACCGTGGAATATGCCTCCTGGCATCATTCTGTCCTATATGTATTTGAGGGGTGATTTACTGATTCCAGATTATGAAGATCTGGCTTGGTATGTCGGAGATGTGGTATTGCAAGCTTCTTTATATGTCCGACATTTGGAGTTGAGGATTGATGAGATGTTGCAGGGATATTCTTCAAAGGTGGGTGAGTGTCCTAAGTTTTCATGGCACACTATGGTTGATCCTGTAATTTGGATCATCGTCAGGTCAAAGCTTCAGCTCATGCCCAGAACTTTAACCAACTGAGGGTGGATCTCTTAGCCTATCTCTCCAACCAACCTCCATTTGATACTTCTTTCTTTGAATCCTATCATCGTAGATTAGCTTTAGGTCCCGTCCTTACCATGCCTAACTCATTATCAACAAATGGTTCATAGGTATGATGCTTATATTTCTCTTTTTCAATCTAACCCAAAGGTCATTTTACCCCTTCTGTTCCAACCTCAAGGATCTCCTCAAATTCCTATATTTACCCAATGTTCTTTTATTGAAGATCGAGTTTTTCTACCTCCTAATCCTTGTTCTTCCCCATCCCCTGACATTCTATTAACTTTTCTTGCTTATCTTTTAATGCCTTTCTTAACAGAATCTCCTCAATTTTCAGCAAATTCATCTTTAATCCATTCTTCATTTTATGATTTTGCATATCCATTGCTTCATCCTCTTTCATTAGTCCCTCTTCCATCTCCTAACACTTCTATTCCTAATCCTCCTCAATTGGTTAGTGGGTGTCAAGGTTTTGATCAGAAGATTCTTCGAAGAAGAGGCTAGAGTTCAAATGATTCCCTTACTGGACCTCAAATCAATTGGCCATTGATCCCAGGAGAATGGATAAGTGCTAGTCAGGCTTATCAGAATTATCTGCATTTTTCTCAACAATTTTCTCAGTCTGCAGATCCTTCTGTGCGCTTAACTGCTCATTTTACTTGGTACCTGGCATATATGCATAGGCATTCTCATAATGATTCCAAACGTATTCCAAAGTTGTGCATGAATGTCAATGTGAGCATTGATTCCCAGCAACTGAATGTCTTGTACTTTCATGCCCTCTGTTTGCCTAGCAGATACCTTGTCTTGTTGGAAAGGATGTGCTGCCTTCAATTCTTTCAGAATCCTCCCAAGACATTTGTAGATGAAACCTTGTCCATGGATCGTTTTCAAAATCACCAAGCTTTCAAAAGGGATCATCTTCATTGATACCTTTGCCATGTATTGTGGATGGTTTTTAATGATAAATCTCTCTTTTTGGAGGAGTCATTCAGATGGTTGTGTTGTGTATGTAGTGTTTGTGTTGTGGGTTAATTTATGTGATAAGATCGTGGTGGTTGCCTATTCGATTTTCTTTCGTGTGAGCTACATTTTTGGAGAATTGCGGTGATGGTGTTGTTGGTTGGATAGTTGAAGATGCTGATGCAAAAGAAGAAACCTCTTATATCCTTTACAAGTTTGTTGTGATTTCCAGTTTGATAAGAAGAGTTAATGTATAAAGGGTTTTCCTTTCGTTGTATTCTTTATATCAGATACATGTTATAAGTTGGGGTCGTGGTTGGATGGACTGTTTTTGAAGATTTATTGAAGATCAAAGTTGAGATCTTGAATGAACTTGTATTCCCTTTTTCCTGGGTCGTGAGGACGCTTCCTTATTAAGTGTGGGGATATGTTGAGAGTTGAAATGACCTATTTTTTGGCTGATTTTTATTATTTTTGAGAGCTGAATGGTTGATTTTATGAGATGATTGATTGGTTTGGAAGTGGTTTGAGAGTATTTTGGATAGGTTGGAATGGTTTTATTAAGCTCATGATGTTTATTAGTAGAGATGTGAAGTTCTATTGATGTTCTGATATGTTCTGTTTGGTCCTGATAGCTTTTGTTGAGCTTCTGTTTTGTTCTGTTTTCTCTCTGTAAGGAAGGATGGAGTATTGATTGATAGGGTTTGAGATTGTTTGAAAGCTTATTGAGTGATTTTTGATGGTTTGGAATGGTTTTGGTATGAGTTATGTGGTTCTGATGCTTTCTGTTGACCTTCTGTATGCTTCTGTATGTGTTCAGTTGGATGAGAGTGTAGCTTGGGAAAATTTTCTAGCCTTGGAAAGAGGTGAATACAAGTGCAAAAGAGCTAAAAGAAGTCAAAGAAGTAGCTGATGAAGACTCAAGTAAAGACTGGAGTGAAGTGACAGTGGTGAGCAATGAAGAGTCACTGTAGTGGCTGTGGTATCTCTTCATATCAGACATACCTCTTGGGAGGTGCATCCAGGGGAACGAAGTGGGACTATGCCTTATGGGCAAAGAGGTCGAGCCTTGTATCCCTCTCGTTTCCCATTCTCCTTGAACCAAGTGCATCATGAATCGGCTTCATCCCTGGCATTTCTACATAAAGTAGTTCGCCTGGGGTTCGATGCTAGCTGCGGTTTATGAAAGTGACCATTAGGGGAAACCCTGATTCAGGTCGGTCCTAAGTGGGAACGGCGGAGTACTTCCGCTACGTGGTAGACTCAGGAAGTCCTAGATTGCAAACCCCGTAACATTCCATGGGAGTCCTAGGCGGAGCTTTCTAGACTCTCTTCCTGATGCACTGCTAAGACGTGCCGTGAAAAGAAAGAGGTGGACATGTTACATGGTCCAAGCATTTGAAAATATGCAAGACAATAGAAGCTCATAAGTTTCATCCTAATTAAGTCTTTCTCCTTAGTTGCAACTATTCATATAATTAGTCAGTTGTTAGAACAAGGAATTAAACCTACTAACATTCATTTGCAACTACAAGAATGGCAGTTGACAATCCCTCTCACAAATCATCGGCTTGTGATCATCTTCATGCCCCCAAAATGATGCCTATATACCATTCACTAGTAGATTTATTAACCTTCTTGTCTCAAAAATAATTATCAAGAGTACCCATACTTCACCACCCAAATCAGTAGACATGTTGAAGAGCACTCTAGGTATGCTTTGTCTCACATGCAACACCATTCAAACCTTTAGGCTGTTTATGTAACTCTACTGAGTACATGACGAGTGTTGACCGATATGTATGCATAAAACCGTTTGAAATTCTGTCAATTCATTCATCTTGGTCTCAAGATATTTGAAGTCCAAAAAACTTGAAGCGGTCCTTGTGTTTCTTCGATTCCTTATAGTTCTTATACATGTAGCAACACATGTTCCTTATCCCCTTGCCACCTCTTTAATTTTCCACACATTCATTCTATTACAACCCACATTTTGGCTAGAATAAAATATAAAAATGATTATTTCCAAGAATAATATATAGCATTTTGATGTAAGCACAATTAAAATAATTATCTTCCATACCCATGTGAAGGGTTCCAAGCTAGCAAGCACCGAATAGATGATGTCATATGGTTGTTTTTTTTAATTCCACTGAATCCATTGTATTCAATGCAGTCAAAAGCACTACATTTGGAATATCTTCCATAGCTTTGCTTTGTTCCATGGCTACATGAAACCTTCAAGAGAAAATAAGAGTCCCAACAAAAAAATCTCAAAGCTATTCAAGATATAAGAGATAAATATATTTGCAAACACAAACCCTAAATTGAAGGTATCCTTGACTCAAAGACAAAAGAATAGTCATGCATGAGCACATATGTACGTGCTTCTTCCCAAAGGCTAACCAAGCACTTGAGACAAAAGGAAAAGAAGTGGAATGTGGATGAAATGGAAGAAACAGGATGGAGAACAAGCAAAGGCACAAGGGCGACCTCTAAAGTCAAGTTCAAAGCAAAAGTGCATTTTTAAGTGAAAGGCGCCCTGAAACTTTTATAAAAGAGCACCAGGCTCCCTCCTGTGAAAATTGTAAAAGGGTAGACAAGCATAGGCTAAAGAAATAGGCCATGTAGAAGGGAATGGGAAAGAGAACCTTGCCACAATGGACGGTCATGTAAAAAAGGGGATGGGTGTCTATGGGATTATAGGGCATGTATATAAAGTTCAAAAAGTGAATGAGAGCTCATTATTTTGGTGTGGCAACAAGAGACTCTTCTTCTTCTCTTCTTCTCTTCTCTTTGCTTGCTTGTGTGTGCTTGAGAGAGTGTGTGAGAGTGTGAGGGAGTGAGTGTGTGAGGGTGGGGGATCAAGGAGGTAAAGCTCTCCACCATCTCCTCTCTTCTCTTCTATTGTCTTGCATGCGGCTATGGAGGATGGAGCTTGGAGGTGGAGGCTTGAGGATGCTTGAGCTTGCATCAAGAATCGTGGAGCTACCAATGTGCTTGAGGAAGGAGGAAACTCATTCGGGTATCGAGGTAAGCTCACTACACCCCAGTAGGATCAAAGGTGCATTAGCTAGGTGAGAGATATCCATAGGTGCTCACTTGAAATGCTTGAATGAATAAGCGATCCATGGGTCTTGGCGGTTGAGTGTGAGCTCCCTTCTACATTTTGGTTCCATTTCTAGGACCAACAACGGATTCAAGCTTGAGTTCTTGCACACCTCAAATCAAGCATCAAAGTAAGGGTTTCATCCCCAAGACAGAGCTTGAGATAGGTAGGAAGTTTTGGGTTTTTTAATCTTCAAAACAAGTAAGTATTTTTGGTTATTTTGATGGTTTTATGATTAGAAGAGTAGGAGAAATCATTTCAGTACTTTGCTTTTGATTCTTGTTGCATTTAGAGTAGGTTGGGATTAAGAAATTGGATTGGCAAAGCATAGGGTTTGCTGCTGTAAAACAGACCCAAACAAGGAACAAATCAAGAGAAACAAGGAAAAAAGAGTGCTCAAGGGGATTAAGGTCGACAAATGAGGGATTAGGAGTGGCGATACCTTTGCTGGGAAGGGGTTTAATAGCCAAGAGACCAAGGGAGGGCTCAGTTGAAACCCTGATTTTGTGTGTGTGTGTGTGTGTGTGTGTGTGTGTGTGTGTGTGAGCTCCATTGTGTGGATTCACTTCAATCTTGCCGCCGACAAGTTTGTTGCCTACTACAAGTATACCAAACCTTCTACTTAATTCATAGATAGGATCTGGAATTGCTTGACAAGTATGAAGCCTTGAATCTCTCAACACATCGAATTTTTCACCATTCCGGTGAGAAATCTAAGTGGCTTGATATTGGACCAAGTCCTAGAATCATCCCTTGGCCACTCATCTTTGGCCAGTCAGCCCGTCTAAGTTAGCCTTGCACATTCGAATACACTTGGTACTCGACCAGCCCAATTCGGCCTCAACCTACCCACTCCTATTCAGCCACTCGGCCCTCGAACTCAAACACCATATCCACTCGACCCTTGGCCCTCAGCCACTCAGCCCCCGTCAGCCATTTGGACCATTTCGACTCGGCCCAATTACAATAGGCCCTCAGCAATTCAGCTCATCCAAGTCATACACTCGACCCCTGCAATTTGGACCTATTGGGATGAATTTGATTTATTCCAAAAATTTTAACTTGTGGACTAGACCCACATAGATATCGATCGTACAAACCTCTGAATTCCATATAGACACTTGAAACACCTTCTTGGTGAAAGGAATAGAAGAATCAGTGAGACGCACATGTAAAGGTGATGCTAGTCAATTATCTAGCAACTAGCCCATTAGGGGCATCAAGAGGAATCATAGACCCCCAAACAAATCTTGACTAAGCATGAGGTGCAGCGAAAACCCTATAAACACTAGAAACCAAACATACAAGCCTATCAGGCCAAACCCATAAACGAGTATGCAAGAGCCACTTAGACACTTTGTTTTCTCACTCACTCTGATTTCCAACACTCAAACACATTTAAGAAGAGCTAAAAGCCTGATTGCTGCACACTACATGGAAAAGAGTACACACACATGCGCACAGAGTGAGGGTAAGTTGAGGACTGTTGTAATTAACAAGAAACTCACTCTGGCATAAAAACTTGAAGGAATCCACTAGTAAGAGAAGATCCCAAGACATAGATGGGTGATTGAATCCCCAAGTGTAGGACCAAGTGAAGAACACAACTAAAAAGCCAAATGCAGCAAGGACCGATACTATCGGGAAAGTGGATCTACCCAACCTCATCAACTTGATTGACAACTTGGCAGAATAGGAAATCTTAGACATGGAAGAGGGTATCTTAGATCATAGAAGCAACAAAGAACTTGACCTAAGAGACTTGCCTGAGGCGATCTAGTGGTTAATGCTGAGAAAATATGATGTTCAAACCTGGTTAGAACACCATAGGCAGACTTGCGGAGGACATCATAGTGGATCTTGAGCAGGAGAGAAAGCTAACAAGCTTTGCAAGGCATAGTCGCATACAATTAGGATCAACAAACTAGGAGCTTACGCTAGAGCATGGAAATATGAGATATCTAGAGAGTGCTAGCCCTAGCAGGCAGAAACTAGATAGAAAGTGAGGGAGCGCTAGAAGGAGACCTCACGTTGTCCGATCCCCTGATGAAGCGGCTGCTAGATAACATGGTAGCGAGAGCACAGTGCTGCAGCGTTAGCAACATCACTACTAATAGAGTTAGGAGTCAGCCAAAGCTCTAAGAGCCAATCAAAAATTCATGTGGTAGCAAAGTAGCTAGACAAATACTAATCAAATGATGACTTGTACATCTTTGTGGAGCAGTTCGAGTATGTCTGCAAGGCCAACAATCTCACTGATCTCACGCAACGATCACAAGCTTTCGGTTTATGATTAGGCGATACGGGTAGGACCTGGTACATGAGTTTGGATGCTATGGAGTGAGCCAATTTCAATGGCCTGAAAAATCTCTTCATTAAGATATTTTACAAACTTGGATACTCTAATAACCTGTGCGACTTATGAATTTCAAGTAGAGAGAGAAAAAGGACATCCAAAATTACGTGACCTATGTGTGAGGAGCCTCTTTAAGAGGATCCCTATGGGCAAGAGACCACCGAAAGAGTGGTGTCCATGGTATTCATTAACGGAATACAAAGTGAAGAGATCTACAAATCCTTGGACGGCAACTCAAGCCTACAGCGAGATGCACTAGCAAGGGTCTTTGAAGAAGCTATTAGAGTGGATGACTAGCTCAAGGAGAGAAACTTTAGGAGCTCAAATTGAGAAGAGTCTAGCACTAGGAATTCCAAGAGCGCTTCAACGCTGAGTTACAGAACAAGCCCAAGTGCTTAGGATAAAGGGAAGGGCACTGATTTAGGACAAGAGCTAGAAGAGATGAAGATGGAAATAGCCAAATTGCAGGAGATTATGAGACGACCAATGCGCCCACACATCCAATGCATGCATTGTGGCAGAAACCACTTTCCAATTGAGTGTCAGGACCCTAGGTCATGACCTTGCACTAATTGCGATAGGCTTGGCCATGACGCCATGCATTATTGACTACCCTAGAGACTCCCATACTCACACCCTTACAGTCAACCCTACCTTGCAAATAGGGTGGTAAACTTCTTTGGAAGGGGAGCCCCATTGGCCCTCCTAGCACCTAATGATGCTAAGCCAACCATCCCTAGGATGGAGATAAACCCTATGGGTATAGCTAGACCACCTAGACCCTATGTAATTTATCCACTGAGTGACAATCCATTCCACTATGTGAAGGAGCTGAACAACGACGAGCCTTATGTACACTCTTATGTATTGTATGAGGAAGAAGGAAATGCAATCCTTATGGACTACTGACTAGTACCGTTGATGGCATTAGGTAGAGGGAGAGGCAGAGGCCTAGGGGGACAGAGACAAGAATCATGTATTGGACTTGCGGTCACCTAGGACACATTTCTTTGCACTGCCTTGAGAGGGAGCAAGCAAATATAAACAAGGCTGACCTAAGATGTGCTAAGTGTGGAATCACTCACCTCTTTGTCGATTTCCCTAGAAGTAAGCCATCCTCTATTTCAGTAAAAAATTCATCGATCCCATTGGGGTTTTTTAGTGTCAAGACAATCGATGGGGAGGCCACATCCATCCCATTGCATGTCATGACCCACGCGCAAACAAAGCAGGCTAGCATATCATTGCTAGGGCCTAGCAATCTTGATGCAACCTCAATCGGAAACAAGAGTTAGAGATGGAGGAAGAAGAGACCAAACACTAAGTTCACGCTCAAAACCAAAAGTACCATGACACTGCTTGCTGAAAGGAAAGTCAATGACGTAGAGGCAGAAACGTGAGTTCCAAAGTTGACTGAAAAGGAAAGTGCTAAGGTCGGGGAGTACCCCAATCCAAAGTGCCAACTCAAAGCCATCGAGAAGATGAAAGAGTAGGTGAAAGAAGCACAAGAGCACCTAAAAGACGTTGAGCCCATACTAGAAGATGAGATCAATGATCTCTTAACCATGAGCATGCCAGTCTCACCCCCATGACTAAAATCAAAGGATGTGTGGCAAAACATGGATCTAGAGCATGGCAGATAACATGGTGGATGGAAGATAAAGACCAAACTCATGATGACATAGACAAGTAGAGACAAACTGTTACATAAGTGAATTAGGTTCTAAGATGGTAGCTTGGACTCATAAAGACAATCTTGTGTAGGACTGACAAAGACAAGACACTTAACTGAAAGTACAAAGCATCATGACATTGTATTCATTTCATATGATAAGTGGTAGTCAAGTACAATGCTTTATAGTTGTTGGATGGGTAGCAGTTTTCCCTTTCTGTGCATATGGGATTTAGTCTGCCTGCATGTCCTAAGCCCAGAACTACCTCATACAAAGAGGCTACAATAGGTGTGCTTGCACATATCTCAACATGCCTCCTCAATCACAACTATAAAGTACAAAGTGTGTAGAGGCTTTAGTGAGAGCAACACCTACAAAGTGTGGGCACACCATAAACATGACAAATCACCAGAGGCTGTCACAAAAAAGGCTAAGTGTGGGTACCACAAATACGATGCACATCCAGAGGCTGTAATAGGGGCCTCACAAAGTGTACAGAGGCTATATTACATGGCTACATGAGGAGTTTACAAGCTTATGATAAAGACATTTTGGGCTAGGCAATACAAGATTGAAAAAAGTCAATAAAGAATTGGGTCAAGGACCGGTAGGCCCTTGCAATTTTCAGCATTTCTTTTCGCATAGATCTTCAATTTATTGTAGGTCTTCTTGTCAATGTAGTCTAGCTTACTCTTTTTGATCCTATACTTGTTCTTCTTCTTTTTGCAACTTCAGTGTCTTTTTCTTTGATCTTTTGGTACTCTTCTTCATGGTCCTCTTTTTCTTGGTCTTCTTTGCTTGCATTAGTCTTCATGTTTCCCTCAAGCAAAGATATCATTATCTTTGAGGAAATAGAAATGACTTCAAACTTTTGCACTTTCATGTCTTCAAGGTCTTCAAATGGATACATTGATGGCATTTGGATATAGGCACCTCCATGTCTTCCGATAGGTAGAGTAACATCTTCTATGTGTAGTGTAAATGGGCCATAATATACATGTTACTCTTCATGAGAAGCACGCACTTAAAAATCTTCATGTTTGGCATTGAAACTCAATTCAAATCCTTGACTTTTTGACCAACAACAAGAGTTGAAACCCAATGTGTCAAAGGACACAAGAAGGTAGTGTGAAAACACACTATACTTAATGCTAACAAGCACTATCTTGATGGTTATGCTTCTTGTGTTTCGGCTTCCAAATGCCTTCTAATCTTCCTTGAACTCTTACAGATATTCATAAACCTCCAAGAATGTAACTTAGTGATTAAAGTTAATGATGATAACTCCAATGAGAAGAAATAGTGAGATTCCATAGAGTACAAGAGGAGCTTGAGTTTTGATGTTGGTGCTTGAGGTTTTCCAATCTTCACAAAGAAAAAAACTTTAAAGAACTCTAGGAAGTTCCCCTCCTTGATATATGGCACTGATGAAATCAGTGAGTCAGGATGTTAATAGGGTGATCCTAGTGGCAGGAGTGAGAAACAAAATTGGTTTATGAGCTTGAAGCTCAAAGGCTATGGAGTCCCTATGTAGGGCTCTGACAGTAGACGATTGTTAAACCAGCTAGTGCAGATGATCGACACAACAATTCAAGGCAATACTTAGTGGGGAGAGAGCTTAAATGAGGAGCTTCAAATGCCCTATACAAGCAGGTTGAATTGTGGACTGTAGTGATGGTGCCAGCATGTGGTGAAACACGGATCTAGAGCATGGTAGATAGTTATGGTAGATGGAATATGAAGACCAAACTCATGATGACATAGAAAAGTAGAGACAAATTGTTACACAAGTGAATTAGGTTCCAAGATGGCAGCTTGGACTCATAAACACAATCTTGTATAATACTGACAAAGACAAGACACTTAACTAAAAATACAAAGCATCATGACATTGTATTCATATCATATGAAAAGTAGTAGTCAAGTACAATGCTTTATAGTTGCTGGATGGGTAGTAGTTTTCCCTTTCTATGCATATGGGATTCAGTCTGGTGCTGCCTATATGTCCTAAGCCTAGAACTATCTCATACAAAGAAGCTAGAATAGGTGTGATTGCACATATCTCAACAGGATGCAGCTGCACCACAAGTTGTGCCACTTAGACAAAATCTAAATGCTATGGGCTAGCAAACTAATCAAGGCCATTGGCCAAGAACCGCAAGGTTAGGAGAGAGACAAGCAACCAGCAACCTCCTTAATATGTTGGTGATCACCCCTATGACTCTAAGATTAGGAGACCTGCTTATGTAACATCCAATGCTATGGCAAGATATGAAACAATGGGTTGAAAAATCAAATGAGCAAGATATCATAGACTTGCACGAGCATGCCGTGGAAACACAAATACCAAGTCTGATGCTGCACTCCATACCTAAGTCCTTATATGCCAATGCTTTTTGGGAATGTAGAAAAATGCATGTAGTCCTTCCAGTCTTAGCTCTTGGAGATGTCACAAGAAAGGAAATCATAGACACAGGAGTGGGAGTTAGTGTGCTAAGCCATGCAATACTCCAAACTTGGGGTAACCCACCAGTCGAGATTGCTAGGTTCAACGTCACACTAGCTACTAGAGACAGTTAGTGTGCTAAGCCATTTGGGGTAAACCACCAGTCAAGACTGCTAGGTTCAACATCACACTAGCTAACGGAATGAAGGTGAAACCATTTGGCGTGTTAAAGAATTGGCCAGTCAAGATTTAGGAGTCTAATTCTATGTTGACTTTATAGTCATGAAGGGAGTGGACTATGACATCCTCATGGGCAGATCTGCAATGTGAGAGTCATAGAAGACTGGGGAAATGGTCTCATCTTCCTAGGCAATCGAACGAAGGATGTAAGGGTAGAGATAGACACCTGGAAGACTATGTCGGTTGACCTAGATGCCATCTCCACCATTCTGAAGGGTGACGACTAGATTAGAAAATCCTATGGGGCCTTAACCAAGTATATCCTGTGTCCTAAGGAGCGAGACTAGATGCATGTTCTTGCTACCATTGATTTTCTATTCCCAGACAATAAGAAGTACAAAAAATCCATCAAGACAATTGGCAAGCCCAAGGACACACCCTCAGTACCAATCTGCATGATGGCTGGAAACTTATGCAAAAAACCCAACCCTATCACATTCCAAGTCTCGAACAACAGACAAGAGCTCCTTGAGATCCTAGGATATCTGATCAACAAGTTGAGTGGCAATCCAGCAATAAATCTCAAGCCACTCCAAGATCTCTTGTATAAGCCTAAGTGGCGATGGTCCAAGGTGCACGATTTAAACTTGATGTACAATTGGGCTTTAGTCCCTGACCAACAAGAATAGACGTATTAGGACTTGGGGAATGATGAGCAGTCGAACAAAAGATGACGAATATGACGACTATTGTTCCTTTATTGATGAGAGCAAAGGAAAAATAGACACTATAGAATACGACACTAGGAGATGTGTAATCGAACAAATACGAGCTGACTCCAAACCACGCAAGAAAAATGCATTTAGGATAGAGAGAGGAGTCATAGGCATGGATTGCGATCAAACATGTATGGAGTACATAGGCACAATTGACTACAAGCAAGCAGGCCTAGCCCAACCATGTGATATGCCACTAGTGAGAACGGACTCACCTTCTGAGCTATGACCACTAGGAGAGACTCCCTCTTCTAGCAAAGATAGATAGTTTGATACTCAATCTGAATTTTGCTCAGATAGTGATCCTGAGATATCTTGACCTTCCAAGACTAGACCTACCAAGGGGGACCTACCCATCCACCTAAGGTGCCAATGGTTAAGGGAGGAATGATGGAAGATTTCTAAGGAAACACAGGTAGAAGAGTGGCAAAAATCACAAGACCTACCAAAGCAATTCACGAACTTCAAAAAAGGAGATAGGGTAGTGATCTTGCTAGGAGCCAAATGACAAGGGAAAGCAAGTGAACCAATAGAAAGACCGCCAAGGTTAAGGAGGTCAATTTAGCCAAGGAAGGGGAGACACCTTGACCTATCTTTATAGCTGATGACTTAACTAAGGAAGAGGAAGAAAGTCTCATTGCTCTCTTATGAGAATATATAGATGTCCTTTCCTGGTCCCTACAAGAGCTCAAAGGGGTAGACCTGAGTGTAGTGACTCACAACATATCCATGACATGAGATGCAACGCGCATCACAGCAGAAATCGTATCCCATGAATCCAAAGCAAACCCATGCCATCAAGGGAGAAATTGACAAGATAATGAGAGCAAGATTCACCTACAAAATTGAGCACACACAGACTAGGTTTTGCCCATAGTCATCATCTTGAAGAAGAATGGAAAGATTAGAGTATGCGTCAATTACAAGAAGGTAAACACGGCTACGAAGAGAGATAACTATCCATTGTCGTACACCAAGCACATGCTTGAGAGAGTGGCAGGCAAAGAGGCCTACAATTTTCTGGATGGCTTGTCCGAATACAATTAGGTGCAAGTACCTCCTAATGATAGGCATAAGACCGCATTCGCCATTAAATGGGGTGTCTTTGCCTACATAGTCATGCCTTTTGGGTTGACTAATGCGCCATCTACCTTTCAATGATTGATGTGTACTATATTCAAAGATATGCTTAGGAAGGATTTAGAGGTCTTTGTGGATGACTTATGTGTTCACTCTACCTAGAGGGAACACTTAGATAGACTTCGAGCGGTCTTTGAATGGTGTCGACTATATCGTCTCTCATTGGATCCCTTGAAGTGCCAATTTTGGGTGAAGCACGGATGCATCCTAGGGCACTTAGTGTCGAAGAAAGGCATTACCACAAACTTCTTGAAGGTTAGGGTCATTGTCAATCTTCCATGCCAACTGATTACAAGGGTGTTTAGTGCTTCTTAGGCCATACAAGGTATTATCAGCGGTTTGTGTTGAACTAAGCATTGATTGCTAGGACTCTATACAAGATGCTGATCATATTCGAATGGACAGATGAATACCAACACGCATATGAGGAATTGAAAAAGGCTCTAACCACTACAATTCTACAAGCCCTAGACTGGACACTTACGTTCCATGTACACATTGACGCTTCAAAATTCACCGTAGGAGCTGTGTTGTGCCAGCCTAGTGAACACAACCTAGATTACCTAATGATCTTTGCTAGCAGACAACTCACTGAGACCAAAATGAATTACTCAACAACACAGAGAGAGGATTTGGCCATGATATTTGCTGTAAAGAAATTTTGGCATTATCTTTTGGCTATGCCTTTTACCTTCTTTGTTGACCATCAAACCTTGTTATATCTTATTAATAAACCTTATACTACAAGACGCATTGCTCGATGGCTACTTCTGCTTTTAGAGTTTGACTTCTCCATGGTGGTACATAAAGGAAACCAGCACTACATGGTCGACCATATGTCTCACATCCCCATAGGAGAAGATGTTGGACAAGGCATTATAGACGAACTGCCAAATGCACATCAATTCAGCTTGTCTAACAAAAGAGATTTATTAAGAGATGGCATGACACCATATTGGGCAAATGACATAGTTCAATTACTTGAACACGGACTACCTGAATGACCAATAGAAAAGGCCCCAACTTAGGTGATTCATCCTGAAGATTCAACCCTATCGGTTGATAGCAGGCCAACTCTATAGGTTGGGGCAAGACGGGGTGCTGCGTAGATGCATGTGTGAGCATGAGATGCATGCCGTACTCACAAAGGAATATGAAATAACCACAGGAGAACACTTCAATGAAGATACGATAGCCCGCAAGGTGTTGTAGTTCCAGCTGTGGTGGCCCACTCTTTTTTGAGATGCAGCATGATTCATAAAGCATTATGATGAGTGCCAATGGACTAAGGTCCCTATTTGTAAGAATCACATGGAGCTAATCCCAATCATTGCATAACAACCCTTTGAGAAATGGGGGATTGACTTCATCGAACCCCCATTAGTCCCATGACACAGTATTCACAAGCTAAATACATCATTGTCACCACAGATTATCTAATGAAATAAGCAGAAGCATGTGCTATGAGAATAAACAATGTTAGGACCACTGTCAAGTTCTTATGGGAGCAAGTGATCTCATAATTCAACTGCCCTATCAAACTTGTTAGTGACCAAGGTACACAATTCATCAATGAAGTGATAGCTCATCTCCTATCCACCTTCCTAATCATCCATTGGAAGTCTTTGTCCTATTATCCTCAGGCAAACGGCCAAGTTGAATCCACAAATAAAACCTTGGTGAATGTCTTGACCAAGGTATTCTCTACTCACGCAGTGATAACAAGTTGATGGCCGCCTTGTGGACCTACCACACGGCTTACAAAATAGCTATAAGTCAGACTCCCTTTAGGTTGGCCTATGGAACGAAGGCAATTCTACCCTTAGAATTCTTCATTCCTAGCCTGAGGACAGCCCTTCAAGAGAGATGGGATGGGAAGGAGGCATGGATGGAACACCTGGTTGAGCTCGAATGCTTATTGGAAACTAAACTTCTAGCCATCCATGTGCTAATATGCAAGAAGGGAAGACACAAAATCTAGTTTGACAAGCATGTCAAGTAGCGAGACTTTGAATAGGGTGACTTTGTATTGCTGTATTCGGTCAAGGGACATAAATAGAAAATGAAGTTTAGGGGGTTAGGTATTTTCAGAGTTCGGGCCATCAGCCAAACTGGAAACATAGAGCTCAAAACCCTCGAAGGTGAGGGCATAGGCTTCTTCAATTGTAGCCGCATAAAGAAGTACTTCCCTCCCATGCACCCATTACATGAGCCTCCAATGCTAGCATTCCTTGTCAATGTATGAGTAGCCACCATCATTGAGATGGATGATGAGGATGAGGAAGCTTTTTAACAACCATCTTACCTATGCATAATGGTCACTGCCAAGTGCACATGCACCTTGAATGCATTTATTGATGAGGGAGCTAAATTTAATATCTTAACTCATGGTCATTGGACCCAAATTGACAAATGGCAGTTACAACCCACTAACACCAAACTTAGAGCCCGTAGAAGGGCCGGTCACATGCACTCTTGGGAAAGTGCAAAATTGCAGTTTCTATAGAGTCTGAAAGCATACCAATTATTTTCAATGTGTTGCTTAATACTAAAGATATAGGCATGGAGTCATTGTTAGGACAAACCTTTAAGAATCAATCTCGTTGCAATGTCGACTATGAGTCGTAGTGTATTCATCTAGCCATGGGCAACATCTACATAGTTATAACCTTTAGCAAGGGTTGTACGACTCCTTCCAAGTTCACATGGCCACTGATAGAGAAACCTGCCACCAAGTCTAAGGAGGGGGGCAGTGCTTCATCACAACCCACCAAGCCTCAAGACCAGCAAATCACTGAAGTCAAAGCTAAGGCCCATAAGCCAAACCTTCAATGGATGCCTAAACTACAAGGTCCGCCATCTAGGATCACACAACCACAACCCCACAAGGTTAAGAACCCCACCTCGCGCCCTAGAAGACCAAAACACAACTATAGACATCAATGTATGGTGAAGCCGCAATGGGTCCCCAAGACCCTATTGCGAGCACAAGGCTATAATGAGGGTAATGCCTAGATATAGATTCCTAAGGCCAAAATGGCCCAAGGTACTAATAAAATGTAGCCCTCAAACTTGACCACCCACATGCCACATCCAAGGCCAAGACCACAAATGCCTCTGGATTCAAAGCCTTCAGAATCACCAACACACAAACTAATGAAGAGTGAGCAAATCTATCAACCCAAACCACAGCCCACTACTCACACTCATACCATGACTAGTCCTACATCTCAAGGAATGTCAACTGAGTGTCACGGTGCACCGTCCACAGCCAGAGCCCAGCCTATTGTACAAAAGTCCCATCAACTGCAAGCTCAGAACAACCAAAGTGGCCACCATCAGCTACTGAACTCTCTAGTTGTGTCGAACCCCAACCCCCCACACTGGCCTTCAACCCTCTTATGAGCGACAGTTGATTCTGACTGTGGCCTTGGACTTAGCAAAGAACACAGGGGATGACTTGGTTGCCTATCTTAGATGCTTAGATACCACCTTCATGTCACTCGCTAAAAGCTATGACCACTACACTTGGGACGCTTGGATGAGCATGTAGCAATGGAAGTAAGGGCACTCCCTTGTTATTGGCAAGAATCAGAATTTGTGTTTATCAAGGCTTCTGAAGCAACTGAGGAGCTGATTGCCACTGATGTTTCCCGCGAACAAGCACAAAAACAACGGCTAATCACCTCATATGGCAAGCACACAGCTTATGCCAATGATCAAGAGATAAAGAACTTGAAATAGCGTGCTGCTAGCGACTCCCCTTTCTTGAAGAAATGGTATGCTCTTTGTATTTAATGGGAGCTTGAAGGATGTCAAATCATGACCAAGGCCGAGCAACAATGCACAATCAAAACATTGGAGTATGACCCAACTTATATCGCTCCAACCTCTTATAGGTTATTGAGACCATTCATGACCAACCCATGAAAGAACACATTCACGAACACACCTATTTAGATCACATACCCACTGAGGAGGAACTGCACAATGCTATTCGTGTAGACTCCGGTGACATCTTACTCGATGTCCTTACTTACATCACCCAGGTAGGCATTCAGCCTTTCAACATGGACCACTATGCTCATATGTGGAATATAATCCAAACTTCTATGCTTGGCTCATGCAAAAGTAAAACACTATGCCCATGCACTAAATGCCCTCTACCCTCTAACCTTCAATCCTAGGAAGGATTCTTCTTGCTTCCAAGGAGGGGATAAAGGGGTAAGGTGAATCAAAATCAAATCAAACACCTAAGGAAACAAGAAAATGAAAAACATACCTTAAAAGCCTCAATCCACATCTAAGAAAAGGAAGTAAAACATTAACTAGTGATTGAGGAAAATGTCACAAACTTTAAAATAAATCTTGAAAGGGAAGTCTATTTCTGTACTAAAAACATTTCAATTTACCAAGCATGAATTTTTTTCTTTCAGCAAGTAAATGTCTTGGAAATCACTAATGACAAACCATGGCTCATGATAGAAGCTAAAGATGTCACAGCAAGAGCAAGCCCATCACCTTCCTTTCACGGAAGAGGAAAGAGAAAAGTATGGCCTCTCCCTTGAAAATTGGGCCTACAATTGGCTCAAATTTAGGATCATTCACAACATCAAAGAGGTGGTGGTCAATGAGGAGGCTATCATGAGGATTGTAGACCAGTGCAACCTTGCCAAGTACATCGAAAAGTTCTGACCACACTAAGTGTGTGGAATTCTTAAGGACATATGACTCTAACAAGGAGTGTGGGATAGTAACCATGGGGAGCATGGAAGGAACCAAGCAGGTGGTCCCGCCCAATAAGGCCTTGGTAGAGAAGGCACTGGGATTGGAACCAAGTGGAAAAGAGGCATAAAAGAGACGTTTATGCCATGCTAAGGATGAAAAAGGAGAAAATTTTGATGAACGATGGCATAAGCATCCAGGACATCCCTGACTTGGAAGTCAGATTGCAAGCCAAGGTGATCCACTCCCTCTTCTCCAGCCAAAGGTACAACTCGCTCATGCACAGGATCAACGTGCTCGTGCTAGAGAGCATAGTGGCTCATTCACTAGATGAGGTGGATTGGAATGGCTACGCATGGAAAATTATTAACCAATCCGCTAGAGCACTAGCCCTTGGAAGCAAACAAGTGAGTGGAGAGTCCCCAGTGTCAAAAGGAGCCAAGAGGAAGAAACCCTCAGCCAAAGTTCATTGGGTTTGGAGAAATCTTAACCGCTCTTATCCAAGAAGTGATAAAAGAGGTATAGGATGAAGAGAAGTGGATGAAACACCTAACAGGGCACCTCCTCATCATGAGAAAGAACAATCAAGTGAGAGGATAGTTTGTGAAGAGGAGGAAGATCAAGAAGCTCAATTCAGCAAAAGGAAATCACAGAAGCCTAAGAAGAAGGCGATGCAGAGAAAGCAAGAGGAAGAAAGGAAGAAAAATAAGGAAGAAAACTTGCACAAAGCCAAGAAAGAGCCAAAAAGAGCCAACGAAGAGAGGAGAAAGGCCATAGAACAGGAGGAGGAGTTGAGGATGAAGGAAGAGGAAGACATCAAACTGGCCAAATGTAGGTCAATGGAGCAACAAGGTAAACAAGTCGAGATGGACACCTTGAGCCCGAGGAGAGAGGAGGGAACAGGTTCAAGCAGTCAAGTACCTGAAGGCATGCCAATTGCAGTGCAGGAGGGCAAGAGCAAAGCCCTCGTCCACCCCATTCCAGTCCTCATGGTACCTACCCCCACAACAACAACACCCACCCAGAGCAGCCCATGCCACTAATCTTATGGCATGGGTGAAATATTTCATTAACAAGGAATTGGCTCAAGCAAAGAGCATGGAAACCCTAACCGTAAGGCAAAATGGACTTGCAACAATAGATGCCAAGTTGAGGTAGGACCCTAAGCGAAAATAAGTAGAAACTTCCACAACTCCCATCCCCACAATAGTGACACCACCTGCTGCTAACTACAACGAGTATGTCATAGAGCTACTCTCTTAGCTAGAGAAAGCCAAGAAGGAAAAGTGAATAGCAATGGGTGAGTTGGAAGCTAAGAAAGAGTCGATGGCAGCCTTCTATCTAGAAAAAACTTGGCAAGTGGCCATGTACCAAAAAGAAGTTAGCAAGCTAAAGGCAAAGCTCAGTACCAAGGAAGAAAATGAGAAGACTTGGAGACAATAGCTTGAAGATGAGAACCAGGAGCTAGTTACACTTCAACACAAATAAAAACCCTTAATAATGCAGCATGAGGGCCTGGAAGCTTAGCTGAAGACAGTCCAAGTGGGCATGGAGGAGCTTGCTACAAGAGAAGCAAAAAGAGAGCACGAACAGGAGAAGCATCACCAAGAGGTCAAAGACCTGGTACTCTCGGTGTTCCTAGAGATAGATGAGGGCCTGGAAGCTTAGCTAAAGAGAGTCCAAGTGGGCATGGAGGAGCTTGCTACAAGAGAAGCAAAAAGAGAGCACGAACAGGAGAAGCATCACCAAGAGGTCAAAGACCTAGTAGTCTGGGTGTTCCTAGAGATAGATGAGCAAAAGAGGTTGGAGAGAGAAATCCAGCACTTGGAAAAGGAGGAGGTGATCACTCACAAGTGGAAAGAACAAGAGTCGGCAATAATAGCCTTAACACTGAGGCAGGGGGAGAGCTCCGGAGAGATGATGACAAAGAGAGTAGAAGAGTGGGCAACCCACAATCAAAGGAGGGTGAAAACCCTAGCATCATCTAGCTCAAGTGGAGAAAGACAAAGTGCTCACTAAAAGTAGAGCAGAGGCCACCTAGATGGGCTTCCAAACGCAATAACATGCGTTCTTGAATACCTTATTGGATGTCACACAAGCAGAGGAGGGAGAATCTGTAGAATTCATCAAGAAGAAGCTATGAATGGCACGCAGGGCCCTGAGAGCAGGCATGCAAATGCCAGCACAACCTGTGGGAGTTGGCCTTAGCCTGGAAGAGGAACGCCACTATCTCCTACTAGTAGGCCTAACCCCACAATAAGTGGGCACACTTGGATTCATAGAAGGGGCATAGCAAGAGCCAAGGCAGGAGGAGGTGGACATGAACTTTGAAATGGGACCACACGAGGAAGAATTCGTCCCACCACCTCCTTCCCCATGACCTAATGAGCAGCGAGACAAGTAGATACCTCTGCAGAAAGAAAGGCAGTGCTGAGAGAAAGAGGAAAACAAATGGTGGAGAAAACAAGAAGAAGACAGAATGCCAGAGGAGTAATAGCACCACCGGCACCTATCCCACCATGTAAGGGCAAATCCCTAGCAGGCTTTCATGCCGACCTTGTGATCTAGGAGAGGCAAGAAACAGCCACGAACCCTTTCGATTTTAATTTCCAATTTCCCACCACCTTGCGTAGAGTTTTTCGCATCAAGGTGGTAGAGGAGGTGATTAATATCGGAGGCAATCTACTCGGCGAGAAGTGGTTGAAGGAGAGAGAGCAGAACCCCACACTATGGGGCACTAAAGATGCAAAATTTTGGCAAAACAAAGTTTTTGAGGTGCCAAGGTTTGTGCCTAGTTACAAATGCCAACCTACATGGAGAAGGAGAATTTTCCACGTCACCACATGGACACTAGATGGCCTTTTGCAACACTCAACCCTTTGAGAGGAACGACCCAAATTTCATGCCATACCCTCAAAGGGTGGGAGTGGATTTTGACTCCAATGTCCACGACTGCTATGACTTCCCGATAATCTATAATCTGCATTGTACTACATATGAAGATGCCCTTATTTTCACATCAGAAAATTTATATGATACCATGGTCCACTTCATCACTGAATTCTCTTCATGCCCTAACCCCGCCTTTATTATCACCAATAATTACCTTAGATTTCTTAGGATGCTCCTTAGGTAAGACCCCACTCCTTAGGAGCATGGAATCCCCACCCTCCATTTTGATCCTAATGCTATAGATAGTTGTGTGATGACTCGACTAATAATGCGAGTTGCTCTAATACCTTAATTTTGCTTAGCTCTTCTAGAGAATATGAATGATAGCTGCTTCAACCGTTGCAATCATCCTTTCTTCTCCACCACCACCCTTCAAGTCTGCCTAGACCTCAAGGGGTATCTCGAAAGCTGCCAATTCCTTAATAAATCTATTAAGTCTCCTTCTTCGCCTCACTCTGTGACGAAGACTAACTTCTGTCATGACTATGTAGCTTTTTTTTTTAAAGAAACAAAAGGAAAAAAAGTACAAAACAAAAAGAAAAACAAAGAGAATGAAAATGGAAAGAAAAATCACACGAAGACACGGTGAGCTACACATAGACCATAGTCACTGCACCTAGGGGTTCTCAAGTTAGGGGCATCCGATGGCCCCGGTTAGTCGACTCCATGTCTAACCTCCTAGCCTTTTGTGATCTCCCACTACACACACTTAGGGCACCTCAAGGACCTAGGGAGATAACACTGCGGTTGGACCTGTCTCTCTGAGCCACAACCACCACACCTCACATCCACACGCATGAGGTCCTCAAGTGTGGGACAACACCCAAGATTGCCTATGGTCTTGCATGTGGTCAAGACCCAACTCCCCATTCCACCAGCACAAGCACGAGGCACTACATAGTGAGGTAGACACTCCCCCTAGGTAGAGCACATGTTCTCTTTTCAGGTACTCCCATAGCTGCTGCAACCACCAACATTGGAGGCCATGCCATCCACTCAACATACCCTTGATCTCCAATAATTTAATCATTGCCAAGCTCCTCAACCACTACCAATCAAAACAAGTCCCCATCATCCACTTAAGAAACCACCCTTTGAAGCACTAGACCTTCACAACAAAGCCTCGCAAGTGCCATGGGACCGACACTTGTCTAGGAGGGGTAGATGTTAACCCCAGCTTGAGATGAAAGAAAAAAAAGTGGAATGTAGACGAAATGGAAAAAGCGGAATGGGAGAACAAGAAAAGGTGCAAGGGCGGCCTCTAAATTCAAGTTAAAAGAAAAATCACATTTTTAAGTGAAAGGTGCCCCAAAACTTTTGTAAAAGAGCGCTAGGGTGCCTTCTGTGCAAATTGTAAAAGGGTAGATGAGCATAGGCTATAAAGAAATAGGCCAAGTAGAAGGGAATGGGAAAGAGGACCTTGCCACAATGGCTAGTCATGTAAAAAGGGGATGGGTGTCCATGGGATTTTAGGGCATGTATATAAAGTTCAAAAAGTGACTGAGAGCTCATTCTTTTGGTAGAGACTCTTCTTCTTGTCTTCTCTTTGCTTACTTGTGTGTGCTTGAGAGAGGGAGTGTGAGAGTGTGAGGGAGTGAGTGTGTGAGGGTGAGGGATCAGGGAGGTGAAGCTTTTCTAGCTATCATCTCATCCACCTTAAACTCATCTAGATTGTGTCATGTAAATGCAATGATCATTGATGGTGAGGGGCATATTTGGGGTACCAGATACGGATTTAATCCTGAATATGGTATTGATGATGGTGCCACACCTACATTTGTCATATATGTAGCTTGAGGAGCTACTAGAGCTCCTACATATGGTGTGTTAGCCACCATGGATGGTGACATACTTGAGAAAACTAATCTAGGGTTAGTGTATAAACCCTTCCTCCTCAACTATACTAATTGAACTTCCTCCCACCATCATGCTTCTATCTTTGAGTCTACCAAATTTGTTGGCTGCTTAAGACTAACATGTGCCTCTTCCTAATAGTATCTTATAAACCCTCAATAAATTTTTATTTTTGCATATCTTCACAAGAGCAATTTTGTCCCATCTTCCTTATTATTGTCTCCATCTTTTCATGCAATGTTCCATGGTTTCTCCTGAGTTTTATGCTAGATAGTCAAACTCTAAACTTAAACAGCCCTAAAATCACTAGATAGTCAAACTCTAAACTTAAACGGTCCTAAAACCTTTGCCGCCTAAACTTATTTGTAATGTGTCCGCCTGTAATCTTCAGGACATGTCATAGCAGTCCATTGGAAAGGATGTCTAGAAAGCTCCGCCCGGCACTCCCATGGAATGTCACGGGGTTTGCGATCTAGGACTTTCCGTGTCTGCCACGTAGCGTAAGTATTCTGGCCGTTCCCACTTAGGACCGACCTGAATCAGGGTTTTTCCCTAATGGTCATTTCCTAAACAGCAACTAGCCTCGAACCCCAAGCGAACTACTTTACACAGAAACACTAGGTCCGAAGCGGATTCACGCTGCACTTGGTTCAAGGAGAATGGGAAACGAGAGGGATGCAAGGCTCGACCTCTCTGCCATAAGGCATAGTCCCATTCCATTCCCCTAAAACAACGTAAATCGGGATTATTATAACTTAGATTCTATGTCAGTGCCCTTGCTGTTCGTGTCCTTTGAACGATCTTCTTGTTGTCCATCATGATTGAGAAAAGTTCTAGGCCAACCGGGACCACCCATCCATAGGACGGACCCATGGCCACATCCACTGCACTTTCCTCAGGTTGTTTTAATTATCTAATTACCTACCACATTTAGTTGGACATGCATCAAACAGCTTCCACGTAATCATAGCACTTGACATAGAAAAGCAATGTCAAACAAGTTCCTTTTCAACAGCTTATCATATTTATCTTTCGAATACATTTATAACATCCAGCCCGTAGGCTTATCCATAATCTGCCCGAAGGCTATCCAGCAATCCACAGGGATTACTAATCCAAGATTCCACCCGTAGACTAGTATGCGAGCCTCGAGATCCAATCCCGAGTCACATTGGCCTCTTGTGCAGGGCCCAGAAGGTGAGGGATTTACGGCCAGATCCTGCTCTGGCACCCAAGCATTCTCCTGCTCCAAGTAGCGCTCAACAAAGAGACCTCTCGCGGCTGGTTTGGTCCACCTTCCCAGCGCGGTTAACAACCCCCTTGGTTAGGGTCAGGTAGGCAGTCGGGGGTAATTGAAGCTGCCTCTCCCTTCAGGACTTCAACCTGAAGCATATTTTTTTCATCCTTTAATTCCTTGAGCAAACAAAGCAAACAGTGCTCTTTAAATTGTACAAGCACAATCATTTCCATTGGTCATTATTTTTGTCCAACTGCTAAGGAGGGAATCCTTCTTTCCGAATGCATCCAGCACTTGATCTGGGATCAATTGTGACTTGGCAAGATCGCCAAGGGTTTGTTTGTTAACCCTATATCCTTGGGTTAGGGCCGTACCCTATTAACCTGATTTAATCAATACCTTAAGTTCTATTAGCAGTAAACATGTTATTCCAATTTACTGATTGGTCTTTTGCTTCCAAGAAATTTATCTAATCCCCTTATCTTGGTCACTTTTCCCAAGAAAGGTGCTATATCAGGATGACTACTCATCCTCTTGCAAGAAAAACTTGCACAAGAATCTGCCGATCCTATTCCAAGGATTTGGCTATTCCCTTGTGATCAAATCACAAGATCATGCGACGTTGCAACTTGTTGCACAAGCATCACATCAAAATTCATGGGACTATTTTACCCATCAAATGGCGTCTTCTAATCACGGAATCATGATTAGATAGGAACAGGGTTAGGGTGTCTTCATATCCGTTCCTGATTTCACTAGGCCGACATTGTCGGTCCTAAAGGTCCAAATCCAAATGGAGTTTCATTCTTTTAGAGAGCGATCCCTAGATCGTCTCTCGCAAGTACGTCCTAGTGTCCCTACATTCCGTGAATGTGGGCAAGTCTTTAGATTTAAGAGTTTCAGCTTTGGCAATAAGAGCGATTAGGTCATGTCCTCAGCGTGCTAAATCCTAGTTAGCACTTGGGATATGTTGCATCAATTTAACCATTCCTAACAAGTCCCTCGGGGTTTAGGTGTTTAGGTTAAACCAATTTACTTGTCTGCCCTTGAAGCTATTTACGATACATTTTACATGATTCATTGCTTACGTATGAGTCGATTTACAAACCCTAACTTTTCTGGTTAACATCAAGCATATGTTAAATTATAGCATAATTCCAACTGATCCTTCTGTACATGCAATCAATATTCATGCTACCAAGCTTTAGGGCTTTATGATTGAACCATGTAGCCTTTTTCTAATAACTATGTAGTTGAAACAAGATTTATGCCATTTTCCCAGAGTTTAATCTTCTTCATGTAGCCTAGAGCCATTTCCATGACTAGCAATTTCCTACGATTGTTAGCAACCTTCTTTAAAGAATCATTTCGAAGAAAAGATGTTCAATAATGCGATTTATTCCTTCCATGCATAATCGAAGTGTACCATCATTATTTTGACTTGTAAAGATGGGCATTTAGTTAATCTGAGTTCGTTACTTTGCAATGCATAAAACCCACTTACTAGGAATACATAGAGATTTTTATGCTCTTTCTTTGTTTGTTTCATTGCAAAATACCAAGGACCGAATTCCTCCATCATGAGATATTTCTTTTAAATTATTCAAAGTATTTTAATCGAAAAATGCATCCTATCTCCATAAATGATCCATGCACAATTGAATTATAACGACGTAAATTAAAATTAGGAAGAAAAACCTGGACTTGTGGTGAAATGTCCACATGGATGTTAGGAGACGATCCTCCTGCGGTTGCGCCTTGTGCCTTCTTAGGGGCCATCGCGAATTTGGCCTTTCTGCCTTGGACATAGATTTGTGATGTTGGCCATCTCCTTCGCACGTGAAACTCCCTTTGTGATTCCACCGTCCTTCAGAATCGAACCTTAGAAATGGAACTTATGAACTTTTCCTTCCTTTCGTAGAAGGTCCGGGGGTGCAAATTGTCTACACGGAAAGGGGGAAAATAAAATAGCTTTGTGGTATGCAAAAGGGGAAAAGGTAGCTTAGAAATCCGGGTTATAAAGACCCCTTTGGAAAGGGTTTATAAAAGTCCCTAGGAAGGGCTTTTAAGATAACGTGTGAGGGGGGAAATCCACAGGAATTGCTAAAATGGCTATTTGTGTGGGGATGATTTAAAAGGAACCCGGGTTAAATAGCCTTAGGGGAATGCTATGAAAGGCCTTAAAACCGGCTAGGGGAGGGAAAATCCACGAGAAGGGATTTGAGGACTTGTGGAGACCTCATGGAAAGGGGGTTAGATGGAATTCGCAAGAGAACGGACCGAAAAATCCCGGGGGGGGCAGGGGGGGTATAAGAACCACAATAGGGGGGCTTTGGATTCTGGGAGGGGGGGTTATTAAACCCACTTGAAAGGCCCTTCAAGGAAGCCCACAAGAAGGGGGGCTTCCTAAAGGCCTTTTAGAAGCTTCTCAAAAGCTTCTGAGAAGCTTCTGTGGGCATCCACTCCACGTGGAGGAAACAAAAAGGTGAGTTCCTCTGAATTTTGGTGGTGTGTTGGCGGCAGATGGTGGTGTGTTGATCGGCGGCTTTGCGAGCTCCTCTCCTCCACGGCAGCGAGACCGGCTTGGCCTACAGGCGGCAGCTCCTCCCTCAAGGCATTTGCACGCAGTAGCATCCCTCACTCTCCTTCTCTCTGGCAGCCTCATGATTCGCTATACCTCCACCTTACTCCCATGGCACAGGCTTATATAGGTGAGGGGAGGGGATCCTCCCTCCCCCACGCGGCCTTTCGCATGGCCTTTACGCACTCCATGGCATCCAGCAAGGTTGCTAGGTCATAGCGCCTTCCCTCCCTCTCCTCCAGCACGACAGTCGGCTGGGGGAAGGAGAGGATAATTTTTAAAAAAATTTGCCATATTTTTTAAATTATTATCCTCATGACCTCCTATTAAGAGGGAGGTTCATGTGAAGAACGCGTGTTTAGAAATCGGGAATGTTACATTCTCTCCCCCTTGGAGGAATCGAGATGTCCTCATCTCAAGATAAACTGGGGATATTGGTGGTTGAGAGTGCTTTCATCTATCCAAGTGGCATCCTCCTCCGGATAATCTTTCCACTGGATGAGGCAATCTCTCAAGGTTTTGGATCTCAGTTGTCTCTCCGTAACATCTAAGATCCTATCAGGCCTTAGTTCAAGGACTCCTTGACTAGGCATTACAACTTGTTGGCCATCAAGTACATGGTTAGGATTAGGTACATACTTCTTCAATAGGCTGATATTGAATACATTATGAACCTTTAGGTTCTCAGGGAGTTGCAGTCTATAAGCATTAGGTCCTAGGCACTTGAGGATCTTGTACAGTCCACAATACCTTGGACTTAGCTTCTTGTAATCTCCTAAGGATAGGGAACTCTTCTTTTGACGTACGCAAATGAAGACCATGTCTCCTTCCTCAAAGATTCTATCTTGATGCTTCAAATCCATGTATGCCTTCTGTCTATCCTTGGCAGCTTGGATGTCCTGTCTTATTGGCTTTATTTGGTCATCCATCTCTTCCAACATGTGCCTTGAAGCTTCAACCCTCAAGGTTGGATCTGAGAAGTTTAGGGGACTTCGATAGTCATGACCATACAATGCTTGAAAAGGGGTCATCTGAATGCTTTGTTGGTAAGAAGCATTGTAGGTAAATTCAACCAAAGGCAAGTATTGAATCCACCTTTTTGGTTCACGACAGCAGTGTGCCCTAAGCATATCCTCGATGATTTGATTGACTCGCTCAATTTGACCATCAATTTGGGGATGGTATGCTGTGCTAAAACAGAGTTGAGTCCCAATGGCTTCAAAGATAACTCTTTAGAAGTGTGATGTGAAGAGAGAATCACGATCACTAATGATTCTTTTGGGTAACCCACGTAGCTTGAATATCTCCTTGATAAACAACCTTGCAATGTCTGAGGCTTTATAGTTTGTCTTTACTGGAATAAGGTGTGCAACCTTAGTAAGCATGTCAACCACAACCATGATGGAGTTGTATCCTCCCTGAACTTGGGGTAGGCCAACAACAAAGTCCATACTAACGAATTCCCATTTCATTTGGGGAATGTCAAGTGGTTGTAACTTCCCTGGCATCTTGACATGTTCGGCTTTGATACGTTGGCAAGACAAACACTCAGTGACATATTTAAGAACGTCACCTTTAAGCCTCTCTTAATAGTAGCTCTTCCTAACTGCATTGAGAGTCTTGGCATAGCCAGGATGTCCTGAGAGGGGAATCATGAGCTTCCCACAATATCTTCTGCTTAAGTGACTGGCTTGCCGGTATGCATAGCCTTGTTCTATAGTAGACAAGGACACTATTGATAGAGAATTCATGATACTTAGCCTGTAGCTTTTGCTCCTGGTCCTTGATAGGGATTTCCCTTAGCATCTTTTGATAGGCTAGATCATGGCATGCTTCTTCTCTAGCTAGCTCAAGTATTGGATTGTTTGGCATGGATACCTTTGTGGCTAGAGATCTAGCTGTTGATGGATTTTGCAAGATTAATGAATTAAGGAATGCCTTGCGACTGAGTGCATCAGCAACTACATTCTCCTTTCCCGGTTGGTACTTGATTTCAAAGTCATACTCCTCCAGCACTTCAATCCACCGACGTTGCCTCATGTTGAGCTCGTTCTAGGTAAAGATCCACTTGAGACTCTTATGGTCAGTCACTAGAGTAAACTTGTTACCCAACAGATAGTGTCTCCAAAGCTTTAGAGCATGGATAATAGCTAACAATTCTAGATCATGGGTAGCTGAGAGCAGAGTTTTGAGCCCGGGATGTGCCTAAAATTTACCAAAAAATCCGGAATTTAGGGAAAAAATATTTAACATCGAAGGCGGCGGCTCCAGTTAGGACGATTTTAAGCATCAAGTGAAAGACGACTTTTAAAAGGTGCCCGAGCGACACTTGTGGATTTTTTATAATTTTTTAGACTGTCGTGCAGGTTGCCAGGAGTTTCCAGTCAATGCGAGATGTCAAGCCGGACGCGCAGAAATTTACAGCACTCGAATCGGAGCCAGGACGGGGAAATGGCCACAAAAGGAGCAAGATATGAAAAGGTGTACATTTGAGAGGGCCAAAAGGGGTGCCCTTTGGGGAAATTTTAACCTCCCTTCAATTTTTGAGTATGGGGGGCATGAAAAAACGTAGAGAGAGAATGGAAGGATGAAGGCATGCCATCTTCACGCCGAAAAATGTGCCCTCTCTCATGATGATGGAGATGGCAAGTTACAAACAACCCATCCAACTGATCATGGCCCCGATCTTCTCCTTTCTTGCTGGTCTTATTGCCTGTCTTCGCCCGTGAAATGACTGTGGGAATGAAGATAACCAGATCTAGTCTTTCTCTCTCCTCCCTCTCTCTCCCTTAAGGGGCTGTTCTTGTGTGCAAGAGGAAAATGAAGAATGGTGAAGGAAAGCTTGTCCGGTTGAGATCGGATTGCTTTTGGATCGATGAAGACATGAAGATTACTGATTGTGAAGATGCTGGACATTGAATGTGGGCTGATCCGTAGAACCGCACCAAAACTGAGATCCCGAGACACAAAGCCTAAGCGGTAATTCAATTTTTATGAAGAAAAAATGAGTTTTATGCTATTTGTTTGATGAAACATTGTTCCCATGGGCTGATTATGGATTATAATGTTTTTTTCGATGAGTTTTAGCATTCTATAATAAGAAAACCAAAAAATCATAAGTGATATGGCTGAAATTAATGGTATAAAACCCGTAAAACACGCATTTAAGAGGTAAAATGGGATTTTTTGCAAAATAAATGAAAAATATGAGATAAAATGCCAACAAAACCTGAAATTTTGCTATCAAGGAACCTAAGGGCCACAGCCCATAATCAATCTTAATTTTTAGTCATTTTTTATTGAAGAAAATAGAGGAAAAATACCAAAAAATGGTAAAAATCGATTTTAAATGGGAGAAAATTAGGAAACGATAAAAGGAAAATTCCAGAAAATCTCATAACGATAAAATGAAAATTCCAAAAAATCTCATAAGTATTTGTGCAATCTATAATGAAGGTAGAGCATGAGGTTGGCCTCGGTTTACCCTCATTTCTATGTTTTTACCCGTATTTATCGATTTCTTTATAAAGAAATACACATAAAATGACTCTTACACCTATCCACGATTGCAAAACATTAAACGGTAGGGTGAGAGGGGATTTTGAGTGTCAAAGTATGATTTTAAATCTGATTTATGTGTTGCATCATGCATATAGGGCGCTGTTTTAAAATAAAGGAAAAGGCAGCATGAGTGTAAGGCTCAGTGTCTCTCCTTGTTTCAATACATAAACGTTAGTATGGAAATCATGAAAAGATTGGTTTCGCACGATACACAATGCTAATTTTCTTCTATTTGTGCATTAAACCATTCACATTATGCACTATGCATAGTTCATGGTATCAAAGGAAAATCTCCTGGACTGCATAGCAATTGTTTTCTTAGGACTTTGACCCACGATTGAGAGTGTGAGGTTATCCCGTGCTGTAGGGTAGAGGGTCAGTTTCCTAAGGGATTGTTAAGTGAGGAAGCATGGTATATCTCTTGGAAATATGAGAAATATGAAAGAGAGGAGTTTGTGTTCGTTTGTGTTATATGTTTAGCAGCGCATCAAAGGGCCAATCCCTGCGATGTAGGAGAGCTGCAGTGGGGCTCCGACTATTAGTAGGTGGAGTGCCTCCTATGTGCGTGTCACGAGGCGTTATGCCTATGTACTTTGGGATCTCCCTTTGAGGAGTTTAAGGAAAATGTTGGACTATAAACTATAAATGCATGAATTAAGCTTTAGGGCAATTTGTCCTTTAGCATTAGATCGACGCTCCTGGTCCACGAGGCCATGAGGGTGTTTGTGTGTCATGAGCATGAGGTCCGGCTAGTGCCATAGCCAGTGCCGGTCCATTTTAGGTCCCATCAGTAGCATAATTCTTCTCATGGCTCTTCAGTTTCCTTGAAGAGTATGCTACAGGATGACCTTCCTGCATGAGCACACAACCTAAGGCAAGCGTGCTAGCATCAGTTACTACCTCGAACTCCTTACTAAGGTCTGGAAGTTTTAGGATAGGTACTGATACCAAACTTTGCTTCTCAAACTATCAAAGCTGGTTTGTTCGAGAGTTGACCATGCAATGGATATTTGCTTCTTCAGTAAGTCTGTCAGTGGTTTTGCAATCAAAGCATAGTTTTTTATGAAGACCTTATACCATCCTGTCAATCCAAGAAAACTGCATATTTCTTTGACAGTTGTTGGTATTGGCCATTCTCGCACATCTCTGACTTTGACTGGGTCCATTGAGATTCCTTTTGCTAGTACGATGAATCCTAGATATTCAATCTGATGTTTGAAGAATGCACACTTCTTCATCTTAGCATACAGCTTATGTGCCCTCATTGTCTCAAGGACAATCCGAAGTTGGGGTTCATGATCTTCCTCCTGTTTGGAATAGACTAAAGTATCATCGAAGAAGACGAGTACGAAGTCATCAAGATATGGCCTAAAGATATCTTGCATTAACCTGTTGAAGGTGGCAGGCGCATTCGTAAGCCCGAATGACGTAACTAGGAACTCAAAGTGTCCATATCTTGTGTTGAAGGCCATCTTTGGGATATCTTCTTCCTTGATCCTTATCTGATAGTAACCAGATCTGAGATCAATCTTGGAAAAGATCTTCGCACCCTGAAGGCGATCAAGAAGCTCATCTATTCTAGGAATAGGGTACTTGTTCTTGACAGTTGATTGATTCAACCCTCTATAATCAATACACAGTCAAAGCGTTCCATTTTTCTTTTTCTAGAATAGTACTGGAGCTCCCCATGGTGAACTGCTAGGATGGATGTAGCCATGATCTAGCAGTTGCTTGAGTTGTTCCTTCAGCTCAATTGCTTTCGGTATGGACATTCTATAGGGTCTTTTTGCAATTGGCGCAGCGCCTATCTAGCTTGATCTCATGATCTACTTCTCTTTGAGGCGGGAGTTCTGTCAACTCTTCAGGAAATACATCCGCGTATTCCTTTAGCCATGAAGGTCCTTCACTAGACTCCTGCTTCTCATCTAACTTGTTGAGCTTAATCAAGTAGACAGGTAGTCCTTTTTTGACTCCCTTTATAATCCGAGATGCCTTGGCCAATTGAATTTTTGGCTTCCCTGCTTCACCTTGAGTTGTAAGTTTCGAAATGAAATTTGGCCCTTTCCACAATGGATGTGGCATCATTTGGTTTAAGCCAATCCATTCTGAGTAGACACTCATGGATACCTAGACTCATGGCTCTGAATTTGACCAAAGTCGCCTTTCCTCCCAGAAAGAATTCCACCTTAGTAGTTTGCCTGGTACAAGTAACCTCACGACCATTTGCCAATTCCACAAGCAAGATAGGTGCTTCTACTATGGCTATTCCTAATCTTTTTGTGCAAGCTGGTGAGATAAAGGAATATGTACTACCACAATCAATCAAGGTCTTGAAACCTTTACCTTGATAGTTCGACGGTGTCTGAATCACTGAGAACTGGCGATTCGGGTCTTTCTTGTGTAGAGCGGCATGGACTGTCGCCCTTTCAAACTTTGCTTCCATGGTCGGATCTTCTTCTTCTTCTCACATTTTCCTATTGGCAACGCAGGAGGTTCTTCCTCTACCTCGGGTAGTGGCTCCGTGGCCATGACCAGTTCCTTGGAAAGGTGCTTGGCGATGTCCTCCTCCAAGCTTGGGGCATTGCCTCTTGAAATGACTGGGCTCGTTGTAGTGGAAACAACGGAAGTTCCGGCCATTGCTTTGAGTAGAAACAAAGTTGTTGACATTATTAGTCCTTGATTTCTTTCTTTGTCCCTGATTCTGACCTTGAACTCTCTTCATTTGAGGCCTAAATGCTCCTCTATTTGGGTCATTATAAGACCAAGTTTTGTTACCTCTTGGTCTAGCCTACACCTCCTAAATTATAGATGTAGCTCGAATGAGTGCGCCCTGAAGATCTGATGGGCGCATAGATTCGAGACGGGTATTCATTGGTGGATTTAAACCAGCACAAAATTTTGACACGTGTTGTGTCATGTCCATCTGTGGCGCATACTTAAGAAGTGAGACGAATTTTGAGTAGTATGCATCAAGAGTGAGTCCCAGCTGTTTCAGCTCGTAGAACTCATTCATTTTCTGTGTGCGATAAGGTGGTAAGTATCTTCCCTGCACGGCTTTCTTCAGCTTCTCCCATGTAATGGATCCTTCCGCAATCCCTTGATCTCTGCACCATTGCTTCCACCAAAGCCTGGCTTCGCCGGTGAGCTTCAGCTTGGCGAGCATAGCCTGGTTGGTGGGTGCAGTATCGATTGCTTCAAAGTAATCCTCCATGGATTCAATCTAAATTTCAGCATCTGCTTGGACGGACCTGCCTCTCCCATCAAATTCGGGCGGCTTAATCTGCTTGAGAAGAAACTTCTTCTCTTGGATTACAGCAGTACTTGATGTAGGAGGCAAACTGGGATTCTGTACCTGGGCTTGTGCCTGGATAAAGGTTTTTTAACATTATTACTCGTTAAACGTTATGATTTATATTTCATCTTCATTTCAGCTATCAATCAAGAGTCCTATCCACTTATCTTTTTATCAATTCTCATCGACAAAATAGACATTGATAAAAAGAAGTCTTATTGCATTCATATGGGCATAGCCCTTTTGGATTACAACATTTCCAGAGATGATAGAACAATTGTTTACATTTAGTTTGGGGAGAATAATGTTGTATTATATTTATCTACGGGAACTAGATAATAGTATGGTTTTAGGTCATGGATCTTCAGGAATCGATAAGTCATTGGAAGTTCAGGGTATCCTTTTCTTTGGAACCCATTCTTCTCATAGCGCCCCAACACTTTGATCCTGTCGGCGGGGATTACACGGGTCACCTCCTCATATACATATGAGTTCAGCTCAAGCCTCTGACCTCGAATATGTAAAGTTGATTTTATGTGAGCCTCCACAAAAATGAACAGCTTCACGACTTTCAAGTCGTCCAACCACTTGATCCTTTTTAGGTTGTTTTGAAGGTATGCAAACTGGTGGGCAGCTATATAGTAGATTCTCGAGGCACCCGTCCATCTTTGTTCCATGTACAAAGGTGATGAATTATAAATACGCTCTAGGATGTACATCATCCCAACCCTTTGTTGATAATACAGGGAATGCATTGCATTCATAAACATGACTCGGAACACTAAGAACTTGTTCCATGCTTCATAATTTTGCAAGACAGCATCGAAAGTAAGAAAATGTTCAGAATAGCAACATTTTCTTTACTTTTTCTTATTAAGATTTCTTACAACAAATCCTTCGTTGGTTTGCTCTGATACCAACTGTAACGTGTCCACCTATAATCTTCAGGACACGTCTTAGCAGTCCATCGGAAAGGATGTTTAGAAAGCTCCGCCCGGCATTCCCGTGGAATCACGGGGTTTGCGATCTAGGACTTTCCGCGTCTGCCACGTAGCGGAAGTATTCTAGCCGTTCCCACTTAGGACCGACCTGAATCAGGGTTTTTCCCTAATGGTCATTTCCTAAACGGCAACTAGTGTGGAACCCCAAGCGAACTACTTTACGCAGAAACTCCAGGTCCGAAGCTGATTCATGCTGCACTTGGTTCAAGGAGAATGGGAAACGAGAGGGATGCAAGGCTCGACCTCTCTACCATAAGGCATAGTCCCATTCCATTCCCCTAAAACAGCGTAAATCGGGATTATTATAACTTAGATTCTAGGTCAGCGCCCTTGCTGTTCGTATCCTTTGGACGATCTTCTTGCTGTCCATCATGATTGAGAAAAGTTTCCGGCCAACCAGGACCACCCAACCGTAGGACGGACCCATGGCCACATCCACCGCACTTTTCTCAGGTTGTTTTAGTTATCTAATTACCTACCACATTTAGTTGGACATGCATCAAACAGCTTCCTTAATTAGTCCGTTAGGCACCAGTTTCTTCACGTAATCATAGCACTTGACATAGAAAAGCAATGTCAAACAAGTTTCTTTTCAACAGCTTATCATATTTATCTTTGGAATACATTTATAACATCCAGCCCATAGGCTTATCCATAATCCGCCCGAAGGCTATCCAGCAATCCATAGGGATTACTAATCCAAGATTCCACCCGTAGACTAGTATGTGGGCCTCGAGATCCAATCCCGAGTCACATTGGCCTCTTGTGCAGGGCCCGAAAGGCGAGGGATTTACGACTAGAGCCCCCTTTGGCACCCAAGCGTCCTCCTGCTCCAAGTAGCGCTCAATGGAGAGACCTCTCGCGGTGGGTTCGGTCCACCTTCCCGGTGCGGTTAACAACCCCCTTGGTTAGGGTCAGGCAGGCAGTCGGGGGTAACTGAAGCTGCCTCTCCCTTCAGGCTGTAACATTCTGAGTTAGCACATGTGAACCCTCTTTATAGCCATAAGGATAATTTCTTTAAGGGAAATTTTTTAAATTATTTCCCCTATTGAGCTGGAGGAAGAGGGGAATAGCATGTGAAATCAAGCTCCTTGCTGGAGCTTGCTTAGGCTATGGTGCATGCCAATCGACGCGTGGGGAAGGGAGGATCTTATCCCCGCCCCCTATTTAAATCACGGCTGCTAGGAGGGTGGGAGGAGGCTCTATGTGTGCATGGTGAGGAAGAGAGAGACCGAAGGCCGTCAGATTGTGGCATCGCCTAAAGCCGTACGTTGTCGTGAAGGAGGCATCTGATCTTCGCCACTCTACGCCATCGAAAAGCTGGGCTGGGAGAGAAGGTGCCGCTCAGAATTGTCATACCAGTCCGCCGCGGCCACCTCCTGGCCGTCGTAAACGGCTAGGGAGTTATCCTCCCCCCACATGGCCTTTGTAAGGCTTCTGGAAGCCCTTGGAAGCTTCCAAGGGGGGCTTCCTAAGCCCCCCTCCTGTGGCCTTAAAACTACCCCCCCTAAAAATTTCCTCTAAGGGCTCCCTTAGGCCCTTTTCCCACCCCCTCAAAAGCTTTTACCTTAAAATCCCTTTTTTCTCCCCCGTATCTCAAATCCCCCTAAGGGCCCCTTAGCCCCTTTTTTTCCCCATGCAAAAATATCCTTTTTAGCCCTGTCATACCTTGTTTTTTCCCCCCACACGTAAAAGAGAAGAGGGTGTAAAGGGGTTTTGTGACACCTTCTTTCCCCATACAAAAGCCCTCGTAAGGGTTTCTACACCTTTTATTCCCCATTCTTGTAAGTCTTTAAAAGGCCATTAAGCCTTTCCCATGGCTTTAATGGGCCTTACTCGCGGAAGATTTTGAAACACCCCTTCCCAGTTTGGAACCCTTTCCGTGGTTTCTCCCCTCCTCCACAAGTATCCCTTCAAAGAGCTTCTACAAAAGGAAAGAACAGAAGACTCATAAAGGACGTTGGTATTTCAAAAAGGGAGTTCGCAAAGCTGCATCCACGACGGAAAGGCTACATTCACGATGCCTCCTAAGAAAGCCCAAGGCGCAATTTGCAGGAAGATCGTCTCCTAGCATCCACGTGGACATCTCACCACAAGTCCAAGTTCTTCTTCCTAATTTTTATTTTTTGTTGTTATAATTCAATCGTGCATAGAGAATTTTTTAGATAGGATGCAATTTCCATCTTGAATACTTTCATTAATTTAAAAGAATTAGCTTACGATGGACAAGTTCAGTCATTAGTATTTTCAATAAAACGAACAAAAATAAAGTGAGCAGAAAATTGATATGCATTTCTAGCAAGTAGTTTTTGTGCATTTCAATGAATTGAACTTAGATTTAATATCCATATTTACAAAACGGAATTAAGATAGTGCATGGAAGTATAAATTGCATGTCACATTATTAGGACATATCTTCTTCGCAAATGAGTCATTGTGGAAAGTGCTAATAACCCATAGGGGATTGCAAGGCATGAAATGATTCTTACGTTGCATAACTCTAGTCAATTATCATTTTTCAACTACATATCTATTAGTACAAGGTTACTTGTTTTAGCATGAATCTAGTTTGCAAGTTATAGGATGGTTAATTGGAATTAGGTTATAATCTAACCTATGCTTGATCTTAAATCGATAAGTTAGGGTTGAAAATCAATTTACGCGTAGACAATGAGTCATGTGTTTATGGAAATGATAGCGTAATTATCGTCAAGAATTAAAAAAATTGGTATAAACCTAAACACTAAACCCGCGGAGTACTTGTTTTAGAAAGAGTTAATTTAATTCCAAAGAACTCACTAGGAATTAATACTGACCTAATCGCGCGTATTGCTAAAACTGAAACTCCTATGCCCTAAATACTTGCCCACATTCACCGAATGTAGGGACAACGGAACATACTTGAGAAGTGATCTAGGGTTTGTCCCTAAGAATCTTTCACTAAAAAGATGGAACTTGGAACCCTAGGATTGACAACGTCAGCCTAATGTAATCAGGAACAAATTGTTTCGTGACTCCATTTGATGGGTATAATAGTCCCATAGTTCGATGCGACACTTGTGCAACAAGTGGAGAGTCGTATGATCTTGTGATTGGATCACAAGGGGATGGCCAATTCTCGGAATGAGGTTGGTAGATTCTTACACAAGTTATCTTGCAAGAGGATGAATAATCGTCCTAATATATCTTTCTGAGGTAAAGATAATTGCTTGGAGCAAAGGACAAACCAATAAATTGGTATAACATATAAACTTAAGATATTGACCAAGTCGGGTTAATAGGGTATGGCCCTAACCCAAGATATAGGGGATCTTTCCAAGTCGCAAGTCATCCCGGATCGAGTGCTAGATGCATTTGAAAAGAAGGATTCACTCCTTAGCAATTGGCCAAACAATAAACGACCAATGGAAATGTTTGTGCTTGTTAAGATTTAAGAAGCACTGTTTTGTTTTGTATGATCAATGAATTAAAGGTTAGATGGATATCTAATACTTCAGGTTGAAGGCTTGAAGGGAGAGGCAGCTTCAGTTACCCCCGACTGCCTGCTTGACCCTAACCAAGGGGGTTGTTAACCACGTCGGGAAGGTGGACCGAACCCACCACGAGAGAGGTCTCTCCGTTGAGCGTTACTTGGAGCAGGACGACGCTTGGGTGCCAGGGGGGGCTTTGGCCGTAAATCCCTCGCCTTCCAGGCCCTGCACAAGAGACTAACGTGACTCAGGATTGGATCCAAAGAACTCAGGACTATGCCTTATGGCAGAGAGATTGAGCTTCACATCCCTCTCGTTTCCCATTCTCCTTGAACCAAGTATAGCGTGAATCCGCTTTGGACCTGGTGTTTCTGCGTAAAGTAGTTCTCTTGGGTTCGACGCTAGTTGCCGTTAGGAAATGACCAATAGGAAAAACCCTAGTTCAGGTTGGTCCTAAGTGGGAATGGCGGGAACACTTCCGCTACGTGGCAGACATGGAAAGCCCTAGATCGCAAACCTCGTAACATTCCATGGGAGTGTCGGGCCGAGATTTCTAGACATCCTTTCCGATGGACTGCCAAGACGTGTCCTGAAGATGCGAGTGGACACGTTACAGTTGGTATCAGAGCCAACCAACAACGGAATTGTTTTTATGAAATCTTAATAAGATGAAGTAAAGAAAATGTTGTTGTTCCAAACATTTCCTTACTTTCAATGCTGTCTTGCAGAATTACGAAGCATGGAACAAGTTCTTAGTGTTCCGAGTCATGTTTATGACTGCAATGCATTCCCCTGATTATCGACAAAGGATTGAGATGATGAACATCCTAGAGTGAATCTATAATCCATCGCCTTTGTACATGGAACAAAGATGGACAGGTGCCTCAGGAATCTACTATATAGTTGCCTATCGGTTTGCTTATCTACAAACCAATCTAAAGAGGATCAAGTGGTTGGAAGACCTAAAAGTCGTGAAGCTGTTCATTTTTGTGGAAGCTCACGTAAATTCAACGTATGCAAGGTCAGAGGGTGGGTGGAACTGAACTCATATGTATATGAAGAAGTGACTCATGTAATCCCCGCCGCCGATAGGATTAAAGTGTTGGGGTGCCATGAGAAGAATGGGTTCCAAAGGAAAGGATACCGTGAACTTCCAATGACTTACCAATTCCTGAAGATCCATGACCCGAAACCATACTATTATACAGTTCCCATAGATAAATGTAATACAACATTATTCTCCCCAAACTAAATGTAACAGTTGGCTTATCATCGCAAGAAATGTTGTATTCCAAAAGGGCTATGCCCATATTAATACAAATAAGACTTCCTTTTATCAATGTCTAATTGTGCATGAGAATTGATAAAAAGTTAAGTGGTTAGATTGCTTGGGTGATAGCGGAATTGAAGATGTAATATAAATCAATAATTATTATCATGTAATAACGTTAAGAAACCTTTATCCAGGCACAACCCGAGGCATAGGTTCCTAGTTCGCCTCCTACATCAAGTATTGTTGTAATCTAGGAGAAGAAGTTTCTTCTCAAGCAAATTAAGCCACCCGAATTTGACGGGAGAGGCAGGACCATCCAAGCAGATGCTGAAATTTGGATTGAATCCATGGAGGATTACTTTGAATCATCCAGTACTGCACCCGCCAATCAGGCTATGCTCGCTAAGCTGAAGCTCACCGGCGAAGCCAGGCTTTGGTGGAAGCAATGGTGCAGGGATCAAGGAATCGTGGAAGGATCCATTACCTGGGAGAAGCTGAAGGAAGCTGTGTAGGGAAGATACTTACCACCTGCATATCGCACGCAAAAAATGAATGAGTTCTACGAGCTAAAACAGCTAGGACTCACTCTTGACGCATACTACTCTAAATTCGTCTCACTTTTAAAGTATACACCACAGATGGACATGACACAACAGGTGTCCAAATTTTGTGCTGGTTTAAATCCCCAGTAAATACCCGTCTTGAATCTATGTGTCCATTAGATCTTCACGACGCTCTCATTCGAGCTGCGCCTATAATTCAGGAGGTGCAGGCTAGACCAAGGGGTAACAAAACTTGGTCTTATACTGACCCGAACAGAGGAGCATTCAGGCCTCAGATGAAGAGAATTCAAGGTCAAAATCAGGGACAAAGAAAGAAAGCAAGGACTAATAACGTCAACAACTTTGTCCCTACTCAAAGCAATGGCCGAAACCTCCATTGTTTCCACTGCAACAAGCCCGGTCATTTCAAGAGGCAATGCCCCAAGCTTGGAGGAGGACATCGCCAAGCACCTTTCCAAGGAATAGGCCGTGGTCAGGGAGCCGCTACCCAAGACTAAGAAAGAACCGCCTGCGTTGCCAATAGGCAAATGTGAGAAGAAGAAGAAGATCCGACCATGGAAGCAGAGTTTGAAAGGGAAACAGTCCATGCCGCTCTTCACAAGAAAGGCCCGAATCGCCAGTTCTCGGTGATTCAAACACCGTCGGACTATCAAGGTAAAAGTTTCAAGACCTTGATTGATTGTGGCAGTACACATTCCTTTATCTCACCCGCTTGTGCAAAAAGATTAGGAATAGCCACAGTAGAAGCACCTACCTTGCTTGTGGAATTGGAAAATGGTCGTGAGGTTACTTATACTAGGCAAACTGCTAAGGTGGAATCCTTTCTGGGAGAAAAGAAGGCTTCGATCAAATTCAGAGTCATGAATTTAGGTATCCATGAGTGTCTACTCGGAATGGATTGGCTTAAGCCTAATGACACCCACATTCATTGTGGGAAGGGCCAATTTTCTTTTCGAAAATCTGAAGGGGATTTGGTCACAACTCAAGGTGAGGCTGGAGTGCCAAAAATCCAATTGGCCAAAGTATCTCGGATCATAAAAGGAGTCAGAAAAGGATTACATGTCTACTTGATTAAGCTCAACAAGTTAGATTAGAAGCAAGAGTCTAGTGAAGGACCTTCTTGGATAAAGGAATACACGCATGTATTCCTTGAAGAGTTGACAGAACTCCCACCTCAAAGAGAAGTGGATCATGAGATTAAGCTAGTTCCAGGAGCTGCGCCAATTGCAAAAAGACCTTATAGAATGTCTATACCAGAAGCAATTGAGTTGAAGGAACAACTCAAGAAACTACTAGAACAAGGCTACATCTGTCCTAGTAGTTCACCATGGGGAGCTCCAGTGCTGTTCCAGAAAAAGAAAGATGGAATGCTTCGGCTATGTATTGATTACAAAGGGTTGAATCAATCAACTGTCAAGAACAAGTACCCTATTCCTAGAATAGATGAGCTTCTTGATCGTCTTCAGGGTGCAAAGATCTTCTCCAAGATTGACCTCAGGTCAGGTTATTATCAAATAAGGATCAAGGAAGAAGATATCCCAAAGATAGCCTTCAACACAAGATATGGGCACTTTGAGTTTCTAGTTATGTCATTCGGGCTTACAAATGCCCCTGCCACCTTCAACAGGTTAATGCAGGATATTTTTAGCCCATATCTTGATGATTTCGTGCTTGTCTTCTTCGACGACACTTTAGTCTATTCTAAACAGGAAGAAGATCATGAACCCCAACTTCAGATTGTCCTTGAGACGATGAGGTCACATAAGTTGTATGCTAAAATGAAGAAGTGTGCATTCTTCAAGTGTCAGATTGAATATCTGGGATTCATCGTATCAACAGATGGAAACTCAGTGGATCGAGCCAAAGTCCAGAGCCAAAGTCAGAGATGTGCTTGAATGGCCAATACCAACAACTGTTAAAGAAATACGCAGCTTTCTTGGATTGACAGGATGGTATAGGGTCTTTGTCAAAAACTATGCTCTGATTGCAGCACCTCTAACAGACTTACTGAAGAAGCAAACATTCATTGCATGGTCAACTCCCGAACAAACTAGCTTTGACAGATTGAAGCAAAGTTTGGTATCAGCACCTATCCTAAAACTTCCAGACCTCAATAAGAAGTTCGAGGTAGTAATTGATGCCAACACACTTGCCTTGGGATGTGTGCTTATGCAGGAAGGTCATCCTGTAGCTTACTCTTCAAGGAAATTGAAGAGTCATGAGAAGAATTATGCTACACATGATTTGGAATTGCTAGCTGTCATCCATGCTCTAAAGCTTTGGAGACACTACTTGTTGGGTAACAAGTTTACTCTAGTAACTGATCATAAGAGCCTCAAGTGGATCTTTACCCAGAACGAACTTAACATGAGGCAACGTCGATGGATTGAAGTACTAGAAGAGTATGACTTTGAAATCAAGTACCGACCAGGAAAAGAAAATGTAGTTGCCGATGCACTTAGTCGCAAGGCATTCCTTAATTCTCTAATCTTGCAAAATCCATCAGCAGCTAGATCTCTAGCCACAAAGGTATCTATGCCAAACAATCCAATACTTGAGTTAGCTGGAGAGGAAGCATGCCATGACCCAGCCTACCAAACAATGCTAAGGGAGATCTCTATCAAGGATCAGAACCAAAAGCTGCAGGCTAAGTATCATGAATAACCTATCAATAGTGGACTTGTTTACTGTAGAATGAGGCTGTGTATACCAACAAGCCAGTCACTTAAGCAGAAGATATTGTGGGAAGCTCATGATTCCCCTTTCTCAGGACATCTTGGCTATGCCAAGAATCTCAATGCAATTAGGAAGAGCTACCATTGGGATAGGGTTAAAGGTGACATTCTCAAATATGTCACTGAGTGTTTGTCTTGTCAACGTATCAAAGCCGAACATGTCAAGATGCCAGGGAAGCTGCAACCACTTGACATTCCCCAAATGAAATGGGAATTAATCAGTATGGACTTTGTTGTTGGCCTACCCCAAGTCCAGGGAGGATACAACTCCATCATGGTTGTGATTGACATGCTGACTAAAGTTGCACACCTTATTCTAGTAAAGACAAACTATAAAGCCTCGGACATTGCAAGATTTTTTATCAAGGAGATATTCAAGATACATGGGCTACCAAGAAGAATCGTTAGTGATCATGATTCTCTCTTCACATCACACTTCTGGAGAGCCATCTTTGAAGCCATTGGAACTCAACTCTACTTTAGCATAGCTTACCATCCCCAAACGGATAGCCAAACAGAGCGAGTCAATCAAATAATCAAGGATATGCTTAGGGCATACTACTGTCATGAGCCGAAAAGGTGGATTCAATACTTGCCTTTGGTTTAATTTGCCTAGAATGCTTCTTACCAACAAAGCATTTAGATGACCCCTTTCCAAGCATTGTATGGTCATGACTATCGAAGTCCCCTAAACTTCTTATTAGTAAAACGTTGCTTGTTTTAGCATGAATCTAGTTTGCAAGTTATAGGATGATTAATTGGAATTAGGTTATAACCTAATCTATGCTTGATCTTAAATCGATAAGTTAGGGTTGAAAATCAATTTGCATGTAGACAATGAGTCATGTGTTTATGGAAATGATAGCATCATTATCGTCAAGAATTAAACAAACTGGTATAAACCTAAACACCTAAACCTGCAGAGTACTCGTTTTAGAAACAGTTAATTTAATTCCAAAGAACTCACTAGGATTTAATACGTGACCTAATCGCGTGTATTGCTAAAACTGAAACTCCTATGCCCTAAATACTTGCCCACATTCACTGAATGTAGGGACGATGGAACATACTTGAGAAGTGATCTAGGGTTTGTCCCTAAGAATCTTTCACTAAAAAGATGGAACTTGGAACCCTAGGACTGACAATGTCAGCCTAATATAATCAAGAACAAATTGTTTCGTGACTCCATTTGATGGGTAGAATAGTCCCATAGTTCAATGCGACACTTGTGCAACAAGTGGAGAGTCGTATGATCTTGTGATTGGATCATAAGGGGATGGCCGATTCTCGGAATGAGGTTGGCAGATTCTTACGCAAGTTATCTTACAAGAGGATGAATAATCGTCCTAATATATCTTTCTCAGGTAAAGATAATTGCTTGGAGCAAAGGACAAACCAATAAATTGGTATAACATATAAACTTAAGGTATTGACCAAGTCGGGTTAATAGGGTACGGCCCTAACCCAGGATGTAGGGGATCTTGCCAAGTCGCAAGTCATCCCGGATCGAGTGCTAGACGCATTAGAAAAGAAGGATTCACTCCTAAGCAGTTGGCCAACCAATAAACGACCAATGGAAATGTTTGTGCTTGTTATAGATTTAAGAAGCAGTGTTTTGTTTTGTCTGATCAATGAATTAAAGGTTAAATGGATATCTAATACTTCAAATTGAAGGCCTAAAGGGAGAGGCAGCTTCAGTTACCCCCAACTACCTACCTGACCCTAACCAAGGGGGTTGTTAACCATGCCGCGAAGGTGGACCGAACCTACCGCGAGAGGTCTCTCTGTTGAGCGCTACCTAGAGCAGGATGACACTTGGGTGCTAGGGGGGCTCTGGCCGTAAATCCCTCGCCTTTCGGGCCCTGCACAAGAGGCTAACGAGACTCGGGATTGGATCTCGAGGCTCGCATACTAGTCTACGGGCGGAATCTTGGATTAGTAATCCCTGTGGATTACTGGATAGCCTTCAGGCGGATTGTGTATAAGCCTACAGGCTGGACTTTATGTATTTCCAAGATAAATATGATAACCTGTTAACAAGGAACTTGTTTGACATTGCTTTTTCATGTCTGTGATATGATTACGTGAAGGAACCAGTGCCTAACGGGCTAATTAAGGAAGTTGATTGATACATGTCCAACTAAAATGTGCTAGGTAATTAAATAACTAAAATAACATGAGGAAAGTGCGGTGGATGCGGCCATAGGTCCATCCTACGGATGGGTGGTCCCAGTTGGCCGGGAACTTTTCTCAAATCAGGATGGACAGCCAGAAGATCATCAACAACCACGAACAACAAGAGCATTGACCTAGAATTATAACTGATCCTGATTTACGCTGTTATAGGGGAATGGAATGGGACTATGCCTTATGGCAGAGAGGTTGAGCTTCGCATCCCTCTCGTTTTCCATTCTCCTTGAACCAAGTACAGCGTGAATCCGCTTCGGACCTGGTGTTTCTACGTAAAGTAGCTCGCTTGGGTTTGACGCTAGTTGTCGTTAGGAAATGACCAATAGGGAAAACCCTAATTCAGGTCGGTTCTAAGTGGGAACGGCCGGAATACTTCCGCTACGTGGCAGATGTGGAAAGCCCTAGATCGCAAACCCTGTAACATTCCATGGGAGTGTCGGGCGGAGCTTTCTAGACATCCTTTCCAATGGACTGCCAAGACGTGTCCTGAAGATGTGAGTGGACACGTTGCACAGGCCTTCAACCTGAAGCATATGTTTTTCATCCTTTAATTCCTTGAGAAAACAAAGCAAACAGTGCTCTTTAAACGGTACAAGCACAATCATTTCCATTGGTCGTTATTTTTGGCCAACTGCCAAGGAGTGAATCCTTCTTTCTGAATACATCCAGCACTCGATCTAGGATCAATTGCAACTTGGAAAGATCCCCAAGGGTTTGTTTGTTAACCCTATATCCTTGGGTTAGGGCCATATCCTATTAACTCGATTTAATCAATACCTTAAGTTCTATTAGCAGTAAACATATTATTCCAATTTACTCATTGGTCTTTTGCTTCCAAGCAATTTATCTAATCCCCTTATCTTGGTCACTTTCCCAAGAAAGGTTCTATACTAGGATGACTACTCATCCTCTTGCAAGAAAAACTTGCACAAGAATCTGCCAATCCTATTCCGAGGATTTGGCTATTCCCTTGTGATCAAATCACAAGATCATGCGATGCTACAACTTGTTGCACAAGCATCGCATCAAAATTCATGGGACTATTTTACCCATCGAATGGCGTCTTCTAATCACAGAATCATGATTAGATAGGAAAAGGGTTAGGGTGTCTTCATAACAATCCGTTCGTGATTTCACTAGCCCAACATTGTCGGTCCTAAAGGTCCAAATCCAAATCAAGTTTCATTCTTTTAGCGAGCGATCCCTAGATCGTCTCTCGCAAGTACGTCCTAGTGTCCCTACATTCCGTGAATGTGGGCAAGTCTTTAGGTTTAAGAGTTTCACCATTGGCAATAAGAGCAATTAGGTCATGTCCTCAGCGTGCTAAATCCCAGTTAGCACTTGGGATATGTTGCATCGATTTAACCATTCCTAGGGAGTCCTTTGGGGTTAAGGTGTTTAGGTTAAACCAATTTACTTGTCTACCCTTGAAGCTATTTACAATACATTTTACATGATTCATTGCTTACGTATGAGTCGATTTACAAACCCTAACTTTTCTGGTTAACATCAAGCATATGTTAAAGTATAGCATAATTCCAACTGATCCTTCTGTACATGCAATCAATATTCATGCTACCAAGCTTTAGGGCTTTATGATTGAACCATGTAGCCTTTTTCTAATAACTATGCAGTTGAAACAAGATTTATGCCATTTGCTCAGAGTTTAATCTTCTTCATGCAGCCTAGAGTCATTTCCATGACTAGCAATTTCCTACGATTGTTAGCAACCTTTTTTAAAGAATCATTTCGAAGAAAAGAAGTTCAATAATGCGATTTATTCCTTCCATGCATAATCGAAGTGTACCATCATTATTTTGACTTGTAAAGATGGGCATTTAGTTAATCTAAGTTCGTTACTTTGCAATGCATAAAACCCACTTACTAGGAATACATATAGATTTTTATGCTCCTTCTTTGTTCGTTTCATTGCAAAATACCAATGACCGAATTCTTCCATCGTGAGCTATTTCTTTTAAATTATCAAAGTATTTTAATCAAAAAATGCATCCTATCTCCATAAATGATCCATGCACAATTGAATTATAACAATGTAAATCAAAATTAGGAAGAAAAACCTGGACTTGTGGTGAAATGTGATCCACATGGATGTTAGGAGACGATCCTCCTACGGTTGCGCCTTGTGCCTTCTTAGGGCCATCGCGAATTTGGCATTTCCGCCTTGGATGCAGATTTATGATGTTGGCCGTCTCCTTCGCACACGAAACTCCCTTTGTGATTCCATCGTCCTTCAAAAATGGAACTTATGAATTTCCTTCCTTTGGTAGAAGCTTCGGGGGTGCAAATTGTCTACACGGAAAGGGGGAAAAGAAAAATAGCTTTGAGGTATGCAAAAGGGGGAAAAGGTAGCTTAGAAATTCGGGTTATAAAGACCCCTTTGGAAAGGGTTTATAAAAGTCCCTAGGAAGGGCTTTTAAGATAACGTGTGAGAGGGAAAATCCACGGGAATTGCTAAAATGGCTATTTGTGTGGGGAGGATTTAAAAGGAACCTGGGTTAAATAGCCTTAGGGGAATGCCATGAAAGGCCTTAAAACCGGCTAGGGGAGGGAAAATCCACGAGAAGGGATTTGAGGACTTGTGTGGAAACCTCACAGAAAGGGGGTTAGGTGGAATTTGTAAGGGAATGGATTGAAAAATCTCGGGGGGGCAGGGGGGTATAAGAACCACAATAGGGGGGCTTTGGATTCGGGGGGGGGGGGGGGGGGGGTTATTAAACCCACTTGAAAGGCCCTTAAAGGAAGCCCACAAGAAGGGGGGCTTCCCAAAGGCCTTTTAGAAGCTTCTCAAAAGCTTCTGAGAAGCTTTTGTGGGCATCCACTCCACGTGGAGGAAAAAAAAAGGCGAGTTCCTCTGAATTCTGGCAGCGTGTTGGCGGTAGATGGCGGCGTGTTGGTGCGGCAGATGGCAGCGTGTTGATTGGCGGCTTTGCGAGCTCCTCTCCTCCACGGCAGCAAGACCGGCTTGGCTTACAGGCCGCAGCTCCTCCCTCAAGGCGTTTGCACGCAGCAGCGTCCCTCACTCTCCTTCTCTCTGGTAGCGTCACGATTCGTTGTACCTCCACCTTACTCCCATGGCACATGCTTATATAGGTGAGGGGAGGGGATCCTCCCTCCCCCATGCAGCCTTTTGCATGGCCTTTATGCACTCCATGGCATCCAGCAAGGTTGCTAGGTCATAGCGCCTTCCCTCCCTCTCCTCCAACATGACAGTTAGTTGGGGGAAGGAGAGGATAATTTTTAAAAAAAATTTCCATAATTTTCAAATTATTATCCTCATGACCTCCTATTAAGAGGAGGTTCATGTGAAGAATGCATGTTTAGAAATCGGGAATGTTACATTATTTAAGACACCTCTCTTAACACAACATAAGTAGCCCTTATAGAAACATGAAGGTTCCCATACCACAAGGATATATCCTACTTCAAAGTTGCTAGGAATATATAAATTTTTTATCATAATTAATAATATCCTTTGCTATGCATGTCACTTCAAACCACTAGACATGCATATCTGGAATGTCATCCTAGCATGACCACAATATTATATGAAGTCTGCAAGTTGTTGGACATGTGCTCTCACAACCATGTGTAACACTCTTATTACTTCCTTTAGATACTCAAAGATTGAAACCCACTCTTTTGGGTCAATAAATGGTCTACTAAGATCCCAATATTATGTAAAGTTATATATATTGTTATCCTTCATTTTATAATTAATGGAGGTTTCTTCTATCTAATATCCTATAATCTCAATGGAATTGTTATTACAACCCATAGATTTGTCAATCTCTTGACCCTCTTTTTTTATATCCTCTTCTTTCTTTTCACTCACAATTGCACCTTCTTTGAGCTACCCTTATTGGTACCACTCGTTCCCTTAGAAGTCCTTACTTGTCTCTCCTAATCATAATCTAACTTAGTTCTAATAGAAGATGTCTCTCTAGTGAATTTTTTTATTTTTAATGATAAATCCAACCCATGCTTCAAGGTATTTTGTAACCCAACTGGAGCCCCAAGAAGAACACCAAGAAAAAGGGAATTCTCTTGCAAGAAAATCTATCTTGTAACATCAACAAGCTTGTTTATCATGTTTCATATGATCACAATGAAGAAAAGAACACCAGGCACAACAAATCTTCATGTAGCATCATGTAGATCTCCCACGGTTTTTAATAGAATCAACCATATTCTTCAACATCTTCACAAAATCCATCAATAGAACAAAGAAAGCAAAGAAGTACACCATTTTGAAATGGAAATACATCACATAGTATTCATCTTCAATATCTTCATAGTCTTCTCTCTCAATCTCTCATATACAATCACTCTTGTTTGAGTAGAATTGACTATCTCTGACTCTCTCTCTCACACACCATCAATAATACATCATATCCTCACTACAATCTCTCTAAAATTACTCTCAATAATCACTCTTAGGTCGTGGATACCCCTCCCAAGAGGTATGTCTGATATGAAGGGTCACCAGAGCCACTACAGTGTCTCTTCATAGCTCACTACTGTCACTTCACTCTAGTCTTCTCTTGAGTCTTCAGCAGCTACTTCTTCCACTTCTTTCAGGTCTTTTGCACTTGTATTCACCTCTTTCCAAGGCTAGAAAACTTTCCCAAAGTCACACATACATTCCATAGAACACTTACAGAAGCATACAGAACAGTCTACAGAACAGTACCAGAACAGCTACAGTACAGAACAGAACAGAAGCAGAACAGTCTACAGAAGACCTACAGAAGGTTACAGAAGGTTATCAAAACCACATAACTCATTCTCAAACCATTCCAAACTCTTACAAACCATTCAATAAACTTTCACAATATCTCATTCTTCATCAATCAATACTCCATCCCTCCTTACAGAAGACAATCAGAACAAAACAGACCAAAACAGAACAAAACAGAAGGTATACAGAACCATTCAGAACCTATCGAAACATCACAAAACCACCAACAAACATCACGAACTTCCAAAACACAATCAATATCATCTAAAACACTCTCAAACCACTTCCAAATCAACCAATCATCCCATAAAATCAACCATTCAGCTCTCAAAAACAACAAAAATCAGCCAAAAAACAAGTCATTTCAACACTCAACATATCCCCACACTTAATAAGGAAGCGTCCTCGCGACCCAGAAAAAAGGGAATACAAGTTCATGGAAAAGCTCAACTTGGATCTTCAATATCTTTTCACAAAGAATCCATCCACCATGACCCCAACTTATAACCTGTTTCTGATATAAAAATACAAAGAAAGGAAAACTCTTTATACATTAACACCTCTTATCAAACTAAAAAATCACAACAAATTTGTAAAGGATATAAGAGTTTGCTTCTTCTTCATCAGCATCTTCTTCAATTCTCCAACCACGACCCCATCACCACAAATCTCCAAAACATAGCTCGTACACGAAATCCAATAGGAAACCACCACGTTCGTTTGACATAAATGAACTCACAACACAAACACTAATACACAACACAACCATCTAAATGACTTCTTCAAAAAGAGAGTTGTTCATTAAAAAGCTTCCATCAGACATTGGAAAGGCATCAATGAAGATGATCCCTCTTAAAAGATTGATGTTGTCGGAATCGATCCATAGATAAGGATTCATCTACAAAGTTTTTAGGAGGATTTTGAAAAAATTGGAGACAGCACATCCTTTCCAATAGGACTAGGTATCTGCTAGGCAAACAGAGGGCATGAAAATACAGTATCTCCAACTGCTGGGAATCAATGCTAACATTGACATTCATGCACAACTTTGGAATAGGCTTTGAATCAGTATGAGAGTGCCTATGCATATACGCCAGGTACCAAGCAAAGTGAGCAGTTAATCTCACTGAGGGATCTGCAGACTGTGAATACTGCTGGGAAAAATGAACGTAGTTTTGATAAGCTTGACTGGAAGCTGTCCATTCTCCTGGAATTACTAGCCAATTAATCTGCGGTCCTGTAAGGCAATCATCCCAACTCCATCCCCTTCTTCTGGAAATCTGATTATCAAAACCGTCACAGTCACTAACCAACTGAGGTGGATGAGATATGGAAGTGTTAGGAGAGGGTAATGGAATAAGGGAAAGTGGATGTAGGGAAGGATAGGAAAAATCATAAAAGGAAGAAAAGGTTAAAGAAGGAGTGGCAAAAATTTGTAAGGAATCACTAAGGAACGGTGTTAACTGATAAATAGGAAATGTGGAGGGTACATTAATGAGGGGTGAAGGACAGGGTGGAGAAGGGAAAAATACCCTATCCTCAATAAAGGAACAATAAGTGAAAATAGGAATTTGAGGGAAAGATGAAGGTTGGAAAAGAAGGGGTAAAATTATTGTGGAATTAGATTGACAAAGGGAAATATATATAGCATAGCGGTGAGCCATTTGTTGGTAATAGAGGAGGGTAGGAACAGAAGGTCTTAAAAGAGATCGTCTATGATAGGCATCAAAGAAGGGAGCATCAAATGGATTATGTTTGGAAAGATAGGTTAAGAGATCCATCTTCAGTTGATTAGTACTCTGGGCAAAGGTAGGAGCTGTGTTTTGTCTTTGATTGAGGACCACCGAATCAATCATGGGATGCCACGAATTATCATGACAATCAGCTACTTTGGAGGAATAACTCTGGAACATGTCAGCTATGCGCAACTCCAAATGATTGACATATAAAACAGCCTGTAAGACCACATCCCCCACATACCATGCCATATCTATCTCATCTGGAATTAACAAGTCTCCTTGGAGATACATGTATGACATCAACATAGTATCTGGTGTGACAGAATCTTCAAAGACCATTCTGACTACCTTTATCAACAACTCAGCAGACCAAGCCCCACTCCAGCCATCCTCTGGAAAAGGTAAATCCATCGTGGAAAGCTTCATGTAGAAGACCAACTTCTGTAAGTGGTAGTGGACAAAGAAAGAATGGTCTGGTAAGACATAATCCTGAAACTGTTCAAAGGTAGACCATAACAAGTCCATTCTGGACTGCAATCTTTCCACTTTATCTTGGAATAGAGGGCACAAAGTAGCCTGTCTCTGAAGAGCAGCCAAGTCCTGCTGTGAAAGAGAAGGAATCAATGGAACAGGAGGGCTTGGAGGAACAGAGCGGGACTTTGCCAGTTGATCTTGCAACTGCTGGATTTGGGAGGTTTGGTTGGCCACTGTGTCATTAGCCATCTGTAAAGCTGAAAGCTTGTCATCTAAGATAGCTTGGAATTCTGTCGCTTCTCTGGACATCCTCTCCTTCTCGTCTAAAAGGCTAGTAACCTGTGACTGAGCCTCGAGTAACTGGGTCTTCAATGAAGAAATCTCATCGCTTTGGGTGGCAACCAGTTGGGTTTGCTATTCCATTTGCTTAAATAAATCTGCTAGGGTATCCTTAGCAGAAGCTAACTCAGATGTTGCCTTATGCAACTGGTCCTTAGACTGCATGAGCTCTTCATAGAAAGATGCGTACAGCTGTTGAACACAGGCTGTCACTGACAACTCAATGGAACTTTGAATATCCTTGCAGAGGAAAGGAATGGCATCTCCTGAGACGAGACTGTTCAGGGAAGGAACTGAGATCTCCAAGGATCCTTCTCGATGTGCTCTGAACAGGTTATTACAAGTGAGATACCCAGGGAGGTCACTGCCAGAAGTAGCAGGGATAGGCACTGAGGGAAGTACAGCAGGGGCTTTATCCGCTACCCTCTTCAAGCATTTGCGCTGTATGACCAGGGGAGGCGGAGAATCATCATCCTCAATGTCAATAGGTGCTGACTCTTCTGAAGGTGGAGGAGGAGGTACTGGATCTGATGGAGGAGGTGGAGGTACAGTCTTCTGCAAACCTGAATAGGTCAAGAAGGCAGACAAATATGATCCATAGGTAACATCGGTAACATTACCCCTGGTGACTTTAACAAAATGCTGATCCATTTTAGTAAGGAGGTAAGTGCTCCAATCAATAGCAACTCCTTTCAGCACCATCCTGGAAGCTGTGAAAAGCTCTTTGGACAAATAGTGGGATGGCGTTTTGGCAGGCATAAACCTGTCCTGAAGGAACTGACAGATCGTCTTCCATACGGGATCAGTGATCATAGAAAAAGAAACTCCTGAAGAGTTTATCACTTTCTTAACATCAAGGACTTCCCTTGTCTGCTTCTGCAACAGCTTCAGAATCTCGTCATTAGAGAAGAGCTGACGAGTGGTCACAAAAGGTTCTCCTTTGAAGGGAAGAGACAGAGCCTTCCCTAAGCCGCGAGATGTCAAAGTCATAGACATGCCTTGGACTACTCCTGTCTTCTTGCTGTAAGAGGCCAGGAACTCATCACATAACGACGGATCCTCTGGAAGTAATGGAAAAGGAGTGGCCACAAAAGCAGCAAGTCCCGCCTTCGTGAGGGGCTCAAAAGTAAGTAGGGAAGAGTAATCCCGACTAACTAATGGGACGTACTGGATAGGGGGAGGAGCATGAGAAGGCGCCATTCAGATGGTTACACACACACCACAAACACAGACAATCAAGGAGAATGCCTGCAAAGCAACAGACAAAAAACCAAGGATAAGAGAATTACCAATAAAACGTGACTCGACCTACTAACCCCAAGCAAACCACATCCTAGAAAAAATTTGACATGACCTCGGGACAAATGCGACCGAAAGCTTCATGCGATGCATCAGACAAACACCCTGAACCCCGTATCAGGCAACAAAAGAAAAAAAACGGCATACCGTACCCGTAATCGTAACTAAGACAGGAAACCAAAACAAGACCACATCCGACACATATCAAAACTACATCTGTGATAAACCAAGACTGGACCATGGAAAAGAACTCTAATGACTGCGCATACCCATCCCACGAAACGCTTCATTAAAAAGGGGAATTAAGTGCAGTGAGGGGGGAATTAATTTAATGAAGGGTTGATTTTAATCATTTATTAAAAAAGGGTGAATTTTTATTAGGTGATAAACCTTAACAAGAAAACGGCAGTTCCTTATTAGTTATTTAATTACCAATTATTAGGTTAAACGGTGCTTTTATTCGATTCCCGGACTTCGATTCCCGACTGGGTCTCTAAATGCAATTCATTGATTACAAATTAAGGTGATGTGGAGCGCTTTTTTGCCAGCGCGTGCTCATGTGACGGCTGGTTGATTTTAATTTAAAAGTTAAAGTACCTCTGTAGCGCACGTAGCGCGTGCTAAGTGAACGGCTGGTTGATTTTAATTTAAAAAGTATGTGTGTTTAGCGCGAATGCGCGTGGAAACTGTGGGTGAATTAAAGGGTTCATTGTAACAATTAATTGGTGATTAAGGGGGAAATGAAAATAAATAAAGCACATAAAATAAATACCTGGAAGGGGTGTGTATGTAATGCAGAAATGCGCACGGAAGAGTCCACCAAAAGAAGTGAATCCAGTAAAGGAAAAGTAAAGATCACTGATGAAACAACAAACAACACCTTAGCGGATGTGTGGATTTGAGTTTTTATTGGTTTTTTATGTTTATTTTTATTTTTTATTTTTTATTTATTTTTGTGTTAAGTTGTGATTATTTATGTTTGAATAAAGGGAAAATGATGAAGGGAGGTGAGGGGAATTTTTTAGAATTTTTTAGAAGTTATTTTAGAATTTTTTAGAATTTTTAAATGAATTTTCTACATTTATTGGCAATTTGGAGGTGAAATTAGGAAATATTGAATTTTCAGAAATTATAGGGTAGGCAATTGCCAACGGAAAAACTCCCAAAAATTGGCAAAAGGCAAAAGGAATTTTTAGAAAATTTCCTGAATTTTTTTAATAAAAAAAGTAATGTAGTGATTAATTAAATCACCTAAATCACATTAATCAGATAAGTCAGTGAGGCATAAGTCAGTTAAGTCTGGTTAGTGGGGGTAAGTCATGTTAGTCTACCTAAGTCAAGTCAGGTTAGTCAAGGTTGCTTAGGTTAGTCAACTAGGCTAGGTTAGTCAGCTAGGTTAAGTTAGTCAGCTAGGTTAAGTTAACTAGGTAGGGGTTAGGTTAACTAGGTTAACTATGGTTAATTTAACTAGCTAGGGTTAACTATGGTTAATTAAAACTAACCTAGCTAGGGTTAAGTTAGGGTTAGGAGTAGTGTGAACTAACTAGGGTTAGTGGTCCTAGTTAGGTTAGGTTAGTGTGAACTAACTAGGGTTAGTTTAGGTTAAGTTAGTTAGGGTTAGTGACTAACCGTAGTAAGGTTAGTGGAGGAGGCAGTTAGGGTTAGTGGTGGTGGTGGGAGGAGGTGGTGGTGGCGGCGGACGACGGCGGCGGCGCTGTATCGACGGCGGCGATCTGCGGCTGGAGGGCGGGCGCCAGCGACAACCGCCAGGCGGCTGACGGGGCAGGCGGCCTGGGGCACGACGGCAGCGACCTGCGCGGCGATGGCGGCGGCGCTGCTGTATCGACGACTTGCACTCCGACGGCGATGGCGGCGGCCTCCAGCAGGGCGGTCGGGGGAGGACAGCGGCCGCTGGAGGGAGAGGAAGGAGGGGAAGGAGGAGGGAGGAAGGAGAAGGCGGCGGGCGCTGGGGGTAGGGGGGAAGAGGAGACAGCGGGCGCTGGGGGTAGGGGAGAAGGAGGGCGCTGGGGGGAGGAGAAGGAGGGCGCTAGGGGTAGGGGAGAAGGAGGAGGAGACGGCGGGCGCTGGGGGTAGGGAAGAAGGAGGGCGCTAGGGGGAGGAGAAGGAGGACGCTGGGGGTAGGGGAGAAGGAGGGCGCTGGGGGTAGGGGAGAAGGAGGAGGAGACGGCGGGCGCTGGGGGTAGGGGAGAAGGAGGGCGCTGGGGGGAGGAGAAGGAGGAGGAGAGAAAGAACGAACGCATAGAGAGAGAGAAAGAAAGAGAGAGAGAGAGAGAAGGGCGGTTGGGGGGGAAGGGGTGGGCAGTTGGGGGGGAAGGGGTGGGGAGTTGGGGGGGGCCATGGGGTGGGCAGGTGGGGGGAAGGGGTGGGGGGCAAGGGCGCATACCCCCGTCCCGCGCTCGTGCGCGGGGCGGGGTAAAAAAATTTACCGTGATGGGATTGAAATGACGCGGGGAAGACGGTACGGGTTACGCAGACACGACCGGGGCGCGTGGAGACTCGGAAAAGCGAAAAAGGGCGCGTTCACGTGCAAAACGGGCGCGAGAAAAAACGTAAAAATAAAGAAAAATTAATAACTCCCAATCCGGATGTCAAAACGAAATAGCGTAAAAACAAAAAGTGGGCAGGACGACAGGGGGAAAACAAGAAAAATATATGAAGGAGGTTCCGGGAGGGGTAAAGGCGGTCACGTGCAAAAAAAACACAAAAAACGAACCAAAAACGCAATTTAAAAATTAATATCGAAAGATCCGTGCATCGGAACGAGGTGCAGAAAAAAGGAAAACTGGGCAAAAAGATGTGCTCGACAATCCTATCACATCAAAACATAATTCCGACGGAGATAAGACGCGTTCACATGGGAAAAACCCAAAAAACAAACCCGAAAATGGAATCGGAAATTAATATCGGACGAACCGTTCACCGGAAAGATAGGCAATAAGAAGGAAAAATGTCCGCAGGAAGGAGTGGCACAGGGTTATCATGTTAAACTGCAGTTTTGGTGGAAGTAGGAGGGGTTCACATGTGAAAAATGCCAAAAATACGCCCGAAAACTCATTTAAAAATTAATAAGTAAAAATTCGAAAGTTGAAAAAGGGTGGAGGAAAAAGGAAAAAGATAGGGGAAGGCACAGGGGACACGGTTGTCAAATCAAATTGGAATTCCGATGCAAATAGGGCAGGTTCACATGGAAAAATATCAAAAATACGCACGAAAAAGTCGTAAAAACCCGGAAAATTAATAACGGACAAACCGTGTATCGGAATGATGCGCAGTAAGAAGGAAAAATATCAGGAGAAAAGTGATTGGCCGGGCTCTGACATCAGATCATGGTTCGGAAGCAAGAAAAGCGCGTTCACATGGAAAACCGGCTAAATTGCGTAAAATGCTTCAAAAATTAATAACTTGAAAACCGTGCATCGGAACAAAGGTAGGTAAAAAGGAAAAATGGTCAGTTCAATGGGGGGAACAGGGCTATAAGGTGGGATTGGGACTTTGGTGAACGTAGGATGCATTCATATAGTAGAACCTCAAAATCAAGGAATGAAGGAAAACTGTAGGGGAACAGCCCCAAGGGTGGGTGGAACATAACCGGGTGGGTGGGAAGGGACCCCATCAGGGTAACAACAAGGCATAGCATACATGCATGAACAGGTTAAGGCATATGCAGGTGATATACAATGTAGACGCGCAGGGACGCGTCCCCACACTTAAGACCTTAACGGATAGGGTTAACCGAGCAACAGGGACCTAGGACCATGCCACAGACCATCCACTAACGTCCCCACACTTAAAACATGACCGTCACGAAGAAACCAAAGTGTAGGGTTAGAAAAACTTGGCCCATGTTGTCAAGAATCAAGGTTGAGTGTCGACGGCACGTCCAGTGTGGTTGTCGGCGCTGGAGGGACCAAGGCATCTTCTCGGCACACGTTCGTCATGGCAGGACCACGTGGCAGTACCCAGGGAGGTAGCTGATGGAAGGAATCGCAGGAAATTCGTCGATGATGATGAGGGATACTACACTCAACTCACAATCACTCAATTGGAATGAAAGAACAGTCACTCGCCCCATGACTACTATCACTCGCGGAAGAATGATTAAAACCCATAACTCATACCCGGTTGAGGAATCAACAAGGGGGAAATGGTGCAAAGGGAGTATGCCAGGGTGCACAGTTGATGGTGCAGTAGTGCGTCCAACCCGTCTGGCATAGGTGCAAGGAGGAAGGCAAGGGAGCCTTACAGTGCAGTGTACAGAACAGGGTGATGTGTCTGGTGATGACGGTAAAGACCCATCCCGTGGGTGCATAGGAAAATGGAAACATACCTGATTCCAAGTGTCGTAACGTCCCTCAAACGCACCTCTCGGTAAGTGATTGAAGAAACTCCAGTCACACTCAACCCACCCTCTGTCTCACTCTCTGTTAATAGATACAGGAGGGCAGCCTTTTCTTGAAACCCATTGATATAATCCTCACAGTCACTTGTGCAAAGGTTGTATGCCTTGTGCGCATTTGATGGTGCAACTGTGCATCCCGCCCAGTGCCGGCATACGGTGCAAGAAGGAAGGCCAGGGAGCCTTATGGTGCAGTGCACAGAAACAAATTGTGCTTTGTGCTTTGAGAGGCCCATCCCGTGCGTGCAACACTTCATTCACACTTCTTACCTCTCATTTGATTTGAAGGGAAAAGACTGGTCTCTCGCCCCACCCTCTGTCTCACTCGTTGTTGATAGATATTGAAGACAACCCATACTCACTTCCCCATCCGGTTAGGATGGAAGCTCACGTCACTTGATTGTTTGTCGATGAAGATCGCGTCATCAGCTGTTGAAGAGGCGTACCCAGGGAGGTAGCCATCAAATCGAACATTGTGTTGAATAGGAACATGTCATCTGCTAGAGGACAGTTAGACACTTTGCAGAGAGACCCAGGACGCAGCGTACCAAGGGAGGCAGCTTCGGAATTGGATCCTGGAAATATCAATCAATGAATCCACTTTCTGGACTGCTGGGTGTTACCACCTTTTCCACAGCCAGCTTCTCGCCCAAGGGTGTTTACCACCTTTTCTTGGAACGAGGCCTGCTATGACAGGGAATTGCTTCCTTTTCTCTCATAACAGATTTGTTTGTTTGTTTTTTTTTTTTCTTCAAATTGAACAAGGGAATGGTGGAAAGACCATGTGTCAGAACCCACCTCGCCACTGTCGCTGGTGGAAAATAGAGGATAAAAGATCAAGGCTGGAAGGGGGGTTTGAGGAGATAGAGGGTTGCGTCCACTTCATCAGGAGTGACTGAGGAACGGCTATCAGAAGTAACATCATAAGAAGTACAGTGCCGCGCCAACGAGGGAAAGGATCAAGTGTCCGTAATTGTCAAGATCCCCAAGGAGGGAAGTACTTCTTCAGGCGATATCCATTGATCAGAAAGGGATCATCAGAGGCATCAACGGTCTGTACTTGGACAGAGCCATTAGGGTTGACAGCAAGTACCTTATAGGGGCCCATCCACCGCTGCTGGAGCTTGCCAAGAAACTTGCCAAAGCGTGAATCATAGGCTAGGACCAAATCACCTGCTTTGAACTCCTTGTGCTTGATGAAATTGTCATGGTAAGCCTTACGTCGAGCTTGCGTGGCCTCCATGCACTGTAGAGCCATCCTATGAATTTCGTCCAAACATTCCAAGTGCAGGAGACGGCGTTGCAGTGAATCATCGTCCCCCAAACGCTCTTTGATAGCCACTCTCAAAGAGGGTAATTCTAGTTCAACCGGAAAAACAGCTTCTGTACCATACACCAGCTGGAAGGGTGTCTGTCCTGTTGCGGCTTTATGGGAGGTTCTGTATGCCCAGAGGGCCTCTGTAAGTCGATCATCCCAATCACGACGATGTGCGGCAATTGTTCTTGTCAGAATCGAGCAGAGGATGCGATTGGTGACTTCGACTTGGCCGTTGGCTCTGGGGTAATAAGGAGTGGACTTGCGATGGCGGATCTTATACAACTCTGTCAATTCTTCCATGACTTTGTTAAGGAAATGAGTGCCTCTGTCACTTACCAGCTCTAAGGGACTACCAAAACGGGTGATGATATTCTCGTACATGAACAGGGCCACGCTATTACCATCGTCCCGCTTGAGGGCTTTAGCTTCACACCACTTTGTGACATAATCTGTACATACGAGGATGTATCTGTTCTGTTTCCTTCTAGTGGGAGGATCGATCGGACCTACGAAGTCGATGCCCCACTTCTCAAACGGCTTCAACGGAAGGATAGGTTGCAGTGGCATGGCACTTGTCTTCGTGGGTTTCCCCATTCTTTGACAAGCATCACATCTTTTACAGTAATCATAGGCATCCTTGTGAATGGTAGGCCACCAATAACCTGCCAGCAGAGCCTTCTTGGCTGTAGCTTCTCCTGCAAGGTGACCTCCACATGGCTCGTCGTGGCAAGCCTTCAGAACAATCCCAATCTCTTCTCCTGCAACACATCTTCTGAGCACTTCATCTTTGCCTTTCTTGTATAGTGCACCGCCTAGCAGGGTGTAGGGGGCTGATTCTAGCATGAGCTTCTTCCTTTCCCGACTAGAAATACCAGGAGGGTACTGTTGGGTTGCCAGCAGATTGGCAATGTCTGCATACCAGGGAGTGACAGTTTCTACCAAGAACAGGGAAGCATCAGGGAGGTCTGGATCATCTTGCTCCTCGTCTGCAGTTTGTGGGATACGCGACAGATGATCAGCCAGAACATGGGAACGACCAGGCTTAGTAATCACCTCAAAGTCGAACTCCTGGAATAGAAGGAGCCATCTCATCATTCGTCCTTTCACATCTACTTTGTTCATCAAGAAGGACAGGGCCTCATGATCCACATAAAATTTAAAGTGGGTAGATAGGAGGTAATGGCGAAACTTTTCCAAGGCAAATACCATTGCCAAGCACTCCAGCTCTGTCACTGTATAGTTCCGTTCCCTATCAGTGACTTTTCGGCTTGCGTAATAGATCGGTTGATCTAACTTCGAGGAGCCCTTTTGGCAGAGGACAGCACCTAAACCTTCAATGGATGCATCAGTGTGTACATGGAACTCTTTCGTCCAATTAGGAGGTTGCAGAATGGGTGCCTCTATCAGACACTGCTTCAGAGTGTGGAAGGCTTTGTCACATTCTTCCATCCAAGTAAACTCTGCATCTTTCCTCAGAAGCTTGTGCAAGGAAGTTGCCTTTGTCGCAAAATGGGCTATAAACCTTCTGTAGTAACCCACATGACCTAAGAATCCCCTCAACTGTTTGAGGTTGGTGGGTGCTGCCAGAGCTGCGATCTTTTTGATCTTTGCAGGGTCTGTTGATATCCCTTGTGCAGAGACAATGTGGCCCAACAGAACTCCGGAAGAGACCCCAAAGATGCATTTGTCGGGGTTGAGGGAAATCCCATACTCCCGGCATCGGTCAAAACATTGTTCCAGGTGTTCCCAGTGTTCACGGATCAAACTATAGACACAGAAGTCATCCAAATATACCTCAATAAAGTCGTGCAGATGATTTTGAAATGCGGCTATCATGACTCGTTGGAAAGTAGCAGGGGCATTGCAGAGCCCAAATGGCATCACTCGGTAAGCGTAGGTCCCCCATTCTGTGGTGAAGGTTGTTTTGGATTGGTCTTCTTCTGCAATCTGCACTTGGTTGTATCCGTTGAATCCATCCAGAAGAGAATAAAGCTCATGTCCTGCCACTGTGTCCAACAGTTGGTCTGTGAAAGGGATTGGAAAGTGATCCTTCTTTGTTTTGGAATTAAGCTTTCGAAAATCCACGCATATTCGCAATTTGCCATTCTTCTTGGGTACAACCACGATGGGTGAAACCCATTCACTATTTGCCACTGGATAGATGAACTCGGCTTCTAGAAGCTTCAGCAGCTCCACTTTCACCAATGTGGAATAATTCGGGTTCATTCGCCTTTGTCGTTGCCGTACTGGCTTGGCATCAGGCTCCAAGTCAATATGATGTCGACATATTGTGGGATCAATCCCCTTTAGGTCTTTGTAAGACCATGCAAACACGTCCAAATTTTCTTTCAACAAGTTGTACAAGGTTGACAACTCCTCTTCTGGGAGACTTCTACCCACCTTCAAGTGGCGTTCAGTGCCTTCTGCATCCACAAAGGTTAACTGCCTTTCACCTTCTACTTCACGAATGAAGGTCCCACGGACCGCTTCTGGATACAGATCCGACTCCTTCAAGGGAGTGGTGTCCTCTTCTGATGTCCCACTAGAACCAACTTCTTCTTTTGGTGGAGACTTAGGTTGCTCCTTAAGACGTTGGAATGGGATTAGAGCTGTTTTGGGTTTGGTTTCAAAATTAATTACCTCTTGGCTTGAAGACTCATCTTCTGATGATGACACATCCAGGAACGTCACATAACAGGGACCCCCTGATGCCTGTTGGGTTTGTGGGACTGGTGCTTGTTAGCATGGTGCATCATCATCATCTTTCTTTGGCAAGGATAGGTTAGGACGGCAGGAGCCACTGCTGAAAGACGGCTCACTCTTCTTAATCCATTCCTTATAAAGGTTTTGCATATGAGAAGATCCATTTACCAGACCAAATGGTACCATCACCATTCTGTCCCATAGCATGAGATCATCGGGTTTTGATACTTCTGGAACTTCTTCCTCAAATGTATCCTCTTCAGGTGGGATAGACTCTTCCGTTTCACTTTCATAATCTTCTTCGTCCATATCATATCCATCCTCTTCTGTCTCTGTCTCTGCTTCTGCTTCTGCTTCTGCTTCTGCTTCTATAGGAGCTCTGTAACAGAAGAACAGATTCTCTGGTTCCTCTCCTGCCTCTGTCTCTGCTTCTGCTTTTGCTTCTGCTGTGACCATGTAACAGGGAGAGCAGTACATCCATGCTTCTATCTCACTGTCAGAAGTGATTTCCGAAGTCATTTCTGGTTCAGGCAGGAAGTATTCACCCATTGATAATGGCTTTGCATCTTTTGGAAGTCGACTTACAGTATCCACTGTTAAGGAATGTGCCACTGTTTTCTTGGGAAGGAACTGTTTGACAGCATCTTCGTCTGCTGATGTTCCATCCGTAACCTCATTAGGGGAGTCAGAAGATAATTCCAAGGAGGTGGATCCATGTCCTTTTTGAGAACCATACAGTTTCATCACCACTTTATTGGGTCCTCTGGCCAAAGTCAAGGTTTCTTTGAACCAATCCGTCCTTGCTCTGGCTTCAAAAAGCCATGGTCTGCCCAGTAACAGAGGATAGGATGTACCATAAGAGTTTGGCTTCACCACCAAATAGGTTAGCCAATAATCTTTTCCAGCCACTGTAGTCTTCACATATGGGAGAATGCCCAAAGGCTTGATTCTACTCTGATCCGCCAGTCTGATGAGCCATTGGGTGGGTTGCACACCTTGTAAGCCTAGATCCTTCATTGTCACATCCGTCATAATGTTTACTGATGAACCTCCATCAATCAGTGCATTTGCAATGAAGCAGCCTTCTATCCACACACCAGTCTCTGGAGTACCCGGATCTAGAAAAGCATTAGACACATCCACTTCTTTTACAGGCTCTGGAGCCTTGTTGGACTTTGTCACTGTTGAGGGAGCAATCCTTAAACCACGTCTTTTTGTCAGTATACTTTTGAATCTTTTCCGGCAACTGGGGGACAATATCAATAATTGTCAGAATGTGAGGTTTGGTCTAAAGGTATCTAGATCTCTAACCAGATCGTATTCCTTAATAGGATCCACTGGCTTCTCTAAACGATTAGGGAATGGGGCAACACCCATTTTCATTTTCCCTTTTTCTGCCAACAGAGGAATTACAGGAACTTCTTCTGCCACTTATGGCACTTCCTCCTCTTCTGTATCCTGGACCTCTGGTCCTGTCTCTGTAACTGACTCTGTAACTCTCTGTGGCACTGTAGGGCTCTGTACGGCACTGTTAGGCTCTGTTCTGTTCTATTCTTCTGGTGGAAGACTGAACTTCACTGTTCTGGCAGGAGGGTTATTTTCTTTCTGGACAGGTGGTTCCTTCTGCTTTGCACGCGTGATGGCAGCAACTTCCAATTCCACCAAATTGGAGATAGGCTCTTGGGCCTTGGCTGGACTATCAGTAGCACTGTTTTTCACTGGGGCTGGACTTGGACAGTCTTTTGCAGTGTGGCCTTCTCCTTTGCATCGACTGCATAAGGGCTTGTAATCCACTGACCTTCGAGGATTTGGACAATTTGGTGAGATGTGTCCCTTTTCTCCGCATCTGTAACACTCCACTTCTGATCTCTGACCACCGCCAGACTGTCTTCCTCTGTAACTTTGAGAAGGAAATCTTCTGGGTCCGAAATTAGGACCAAACTCTCTAGGCTTGGGTCCAATATCCTGTGTTGTCATTTTGGATTCCAGCAGGTTGAATCTTGCGTCTTCTTCCTTCCTTCTCCTATCATGCATCTCCTTTAGAGAGCAAATGTCCTCTGTATGGTTCTTCCGCAAACAGTAGGAACAGAAGGCTCCAGGGATGGTTGGTTTTCGTGTACATTCAGTGGCTAAATGGCCTGCTTGATGACACTTACCACACCAAGTATTTGACCGCATCACATCTCTTCCTGCTCCTGCAACGTTGGATATGCTCGCGGTATTCACTTTCAACGTCTGTAGCTGCTCTGTAATCACATCCATCAACTCCTTTTTGATGTTTGCAACTGAGTTGGATAAGTAATCCTTCAAGCTTTCTCCTCCGGACGTACTGGCAGGAGGGTTTTGAGGAGTCTCTGTAATCACTGCATAAACTGGTTGGGCTGGTACAGAGGGGTCTCTGTTCTGGTTCTGATTTAGAGCTCATGTTTGAATTGTTGGCTGTTGGCTCCAGTTGGTAGGGTTCCACTGTTGCTGCTGATTTGTCATTGAGGAAATTGGTTGGGACCATTGTTGTTGTGGTTGAGCCATCATTTGAGGCATGGATTGTGGCCACTGTGGATTTGGTGCACTGTACTGTGATACCGGGGGCATCTGTTGGTAGGGATAGGGAACAGTCCCTGGAACTGCATTTGGTGGATACATCATTCCTGACATCAGAGGAGGTAGGACTCCTCTTCCTGTATTCATCGCTAATCTAGCTTCCACTTCATCGTACAGTCTTGCTCCTTCTGTTGCAGCTTGCAGGGTGGCTAGTCTTTGTAGCTCCACAAACTTACGGACTTCTGGTTGTAATCCTCTGAGAAATACCCCCTTTTGAATGCCATCATCTAGATTATGGTTAGTCCATCTCTTCAGGATGGATTCCATTCGTGAGACATAGGCTTCTACTCTTTCTCCAGAGGACTGACTTAGGTTCATGAATTCCTCTCTCATCCGCTCTTCAAAACCTTCACGCCTGGATTTAGTGAGGAAGGCCAACTTCAGGTCGTCCCATGTGCCAAAAGTTCCTGCTGCTTGTCTCTCATACCACTGAAACGCCGCACCCTTGAAAGTGGCGGGGAATATCGCTAACCAATGCTCAGGGGTTCTGGCATTGTTAACCACACACGCTACCATAAACTCTGCTACATGAAGATCGGGGTCTTCATTGTACTCTCCCTTAAAAACTGGCAATGGGACTACATTCGCTGGCCTGTCATCAATATTTCCAGGACGGATCTGGCTTGGAAGTGGACCTCCAGCAGGAGGAGGAAGGGCTTGATGTGCCATTGGGACTTCTGTAAGGAGTTCCGCAAGGGCGTCAAAGGCGGCTTCTGCTGCGAGCTCGCTCTCGGCTCTGATTCTTGCTTTCTCTCTTCTCACGTACCTCTGGACTCGTTCTAACGCTTGCCTCTTTATTGCGTCATTCATCAGGGGGTTGGCTCCACTATGTTGTTAGTGCTCCACAGAGGGTTAACAGAAGACTTCAGTCTCTGGAGGACTCTCTTGCCAACATTTCTTCTACTTCTTTCTTTTCAACGTCCCTGAATTCGGCTTTCATGCCACTGCACAGAGGAAGGTATTCGGTTCTGAAGGTGTCAAAATGCATACGTCTGAGCATTGTGGTGGTGCCATCATCATAGTAATGCCAACTTCTGATGGTTTCAACAGTGTATGTTGTGAAAAACACTCTGTCTACCAACTTCCAGTGGGTTGCTAATTGAACAAACAGAAGATTATCAGTACACCAAGCATCCCATGTATCTTGCTGTTGAGCGTCCACGAACAAATTCCAACTCTTTTCCTTCTTGTCCCTGTGAACCTCTACAGACCAAGACTCCTGAAGCTTCTTCACAATCTCCCACTTGATGTTGTCTGGAAACTTCTCAATGAATGCCAAATCTTCCATGGATGGTCATTCTCTCTGTTTCTGCTCTTCAGTTTGTTCACAAACAGTTTGCCACCAAGATGCAAGTTTCTGCTGCTTCAACAGGAAGAGGAAACTGTCCACTACATAGAGCATGCATCATGATGGTGATGTGTTTCCGCCATTGTGGGATGAAATTTTTGTGGAAAGTGGCTTTGATTATGAGAAATTCCAACTCTTCAGTGGAAGAAGGAACTTTACAAACATCCATTGAATTCTTCTCTTCTTGGCAATGCCAATTCCTTCATTTTCAGCCTCTTTTGGTGCTTGTTGATGGCAAGATTCCCCGGCTGCGCACCAAAAACATGGAGCCCCAAGAAGAACACCAAGAAAAAGGGAATTCTCTTGCAAGAAAATCTATCTTGTAACATCAACAAGCTTGTTTATCATGTTTCATATGATCACAATGAAGAAAAGAACACCAGGCACAACAAATCTTCATGTAGCATCATGTAGATCTCCCACGGTTTTTAATAGAATCAACCATATTCTTCAACATCTTCACAAAATCCATCAATAGAACAAAGAAAGCAAAGAAGTACACCATTTTGAAATGGAAATACATCACATAGTATTCATCTTCAATATCTTCATAGTCTTCTCTCTCAATCTCTCATATACAATCACTCTTGTTTGAGTAGAATTGACTATCTCTGACTCTCTCTCTCACACACCATCAATACAATCACTCTTAGGTCGTGGATACCCCTCCCAAGAGGTATGTCTGATATGAAGGGTCACCAGAGCCACTACAGTGTCTCTTCATAGCTCACTACTGTCACTTCACTCTAGTCTTCTCTTGAGTCTTCAGCAGCTACTTCTTCCACTTCTTTCAGCTCTTTTGCACTTGTATTCACCTCTTTCCAAGGCTAGAAAACTTTCCCAAAGTCACACATACATTCCACAGAACACTTACAGAAGCATACAGAACAGTCTACAGAACAGTACCAGAACAGCTACAGTACAGAACAGAACAGAAGCAGAACAGTCTACAGAAGACCTACAGAAGGTTACAAAAGGTTATCAAAACCACATAACTCATTCTCAAACCATTCCAAACTCTTATAAACCATTCAATAAACTTTCACAATATCTCATTCTTCATCAATCAATACTCCATCCCTCCTTACAGAAGACAATCAGAACAAAACAGACCAAAACAGAAGGTATATAGAACCATTCAGAACCTATCAGAACATCACAAAACCACCAACAAACATCACAAACTTCCAAAACACAATCAATATCATCTAAAACACTCTCAAACCACTTTCAAATCAACCAATCATCCCATAAAATCAACCATTCAGCTCTCAAAAACAACAAAAATCAGCCAAAAAACAAGTCATTTCAACACTCAATACCAACGTTTGAATTTTAACTCCCCTATTATTTTTTTAGTTCTATTCTCCAAATCTTCTTCTTGCTCTCTCATCCGATGCAAGTTTTTGACTTTCACTCATTCAAATTTGTACTTAGCAGCTTTCTCTATCTCACACATCCTTCATCAACCTCTATTGTAGGAGCCTTGCTTATTTAGACTCAACTTAAGAAGAATGTTAGGTAGCTCCTTATCTTCAATCCCATAGTGTACATCATCACCCAATTTTTATACTAAATCTGATAATACAACCACTTTCCTAGCTTCCTTTATATCAAAGGTTAATCTAATGCATTTCATTAGTACTATCCATGGAGACATGTGAGCCCAATCTATTCTCCTAAAGGACTTGTATGACTCTTTATAAAACTAGTCGTAGTGATCTTTTATTCTAATCATATTGAGTTGCACTTCATTGACAAGTTTGAAGTGTGACACTAGTAAAAAATTTCATTTTGCTTCATCTTAGAACATCCAATGCCAAGTGCATGATTACTCGATGTTAACCTAGAATCGAGGGCCAAAGTATTTGCCCTCATCCACCAATTTGGTATCCCTAATCTTATGATAGTTTGTTGAATATCTTGTGGCGATTTAGGAAAGAAGCCTCGTAGGAAAGCTACATTGTAGTGGCTAATCATAGGCCCACCTATTTAACTTTATAGACATTATATTTGTAAACTCTCATCAAGTCTTGAAATAACTAAGGCCTGACGAATAGGTCAAATAGGTATAGAATTGTGACCATAGGCTCTCTAGCTGCTCCTCATCTCTTAGGGAAAGCTCCTTATATATAGCTCTTGCCATTCTTGTGGTAGCTTATTATGTGTTCCCTCTTTGGGGATATTGAACTTTGAAAGAGGTTTGAGTTGAGTAATTGAAATATCTTATAGAACCTTCCTCCTTTTCTATTCCTTTCAATGTGTCTTTTTCATCTTTAATAATATATTTTCCTTTGATTCTATTTAAAATTAGTGAAAATGGTCTAGAATGCCCCCTTTTCTCCTTAATCAACAAATGTGCCCCTCCGACAAACACCCAAAAAATGATGGTCCCCCTAAGAGCCCTAGATTAACAATAAAAATGGTTATGTGTGAAGTCGTTGCATTAATTAAGAATCAGAGATGGACTAAAAAAGTTTTTTTGGTCTCTATTCGATTATGAAAATGACATCCTAATTACATATATGTAGTCCAACCCAAACTTTACTCATACATCCACTTTAATCACTTAAAACTCTCTACTTTCACACCTTAACTCTCTCATTTTGAACTAAAACCACCAACATTTTAAGTCTAATCTTTTCAATATTTAAATCAAAGATAATACTTAACATAAAATCTCTAATGCACCCTTAACATTTATTAATACTATGATATAATCTCCAATATCCACTAATTATCATTTTTACCTTGAGTGTCATTTTACAAATAAAGTACCTTTTAACAAACTCCATTTGCTATGAAATTTCACTAGTGTATCCTAATTAAGTAATGAAGTAGAGTCTTCTTTTATGCTTCTCCTACAGTCTTTCTTTATCTTGATTTTTTTTAAGAAAAAAAAATTCATAATAATTTTCCAAACACATTAGACTACAAACCCTCTTAACCTTTGACTTCTCATAAGAGATACAACTTACACATAATTTCATCAATAACTTTCATCATTTTCCTAATATTCATTAATTACACACTAAAAATGCTAAAATTTTACCATTTTACCCTTAAGTTATATACATTTATCATTACTCCATAATCATTGAAAATTCACAAGCAAGTCACCTTAACTATTTTTAAACTCTATTTTAATATAGTTTTATCAATCTCTCCTTAACCTTCTTAATTATTCATAAATATAGCAAAAAACTACCCTTTTAAGTACTAAAAAAATCATATATTTCAATGGATGCATCATTTAAGGGTAAGATTTCATTCTTGGATTGGTTTTGATATATCTTTACTTACTTTTCATTAATGATACTTAAATTTCCTAATATTCATTAATTAGAGTCAAATACACAGTTTTTAGCCTATTTTCCATCATTTTGATTCACATAATGGAACAATCAAACTCCATTCTACTAATTTAACACTTAGAAATCAAAAGATTAATCTTTTTATCATTTGCCATTTAAAGTTAAGATATCAATTCCAGTTCAACTAAAAGAAGAACAACCCTTTGATTTCAAGAAAGTGAATTATAGGCCATTGAAGCATGAGCTTTATAAACTAGAAATACCTAACTCAAGTGTCTGGTAGGAGTGTTATGATGTGCACATTGCAAAGAATCCAACATGGAATTCTTGGGATTTCATAGATCGTGTAGTAGAAGGGAAAGCATATTCGGCTTGTAAGCACTTGTACTATGTACACCTCTAAGTGTTTGGAATGGATACAAATGTCAACATGTTTATACACGAACCCATGCTTACAAAAGAGAACTTGCACCTCGTATTTAGAAGTAGAAGAACTTTTCCAATAATACCCATAGTGTGACCAACGAAGCAACAACTATGCATTTGACAATTGTAACATGTCCACTAGTATCATCCAGGACATGTCTTAGCAGTCCATCGAAAAGGATGTCTAGAAAGCTCCGCCTGGAACTCCCATGGAATGTTACGGGGTTTGCCATCTACGGCTTTCCACGTCTGCCACGTAGCGGAAGTATTCCGGCCGTTCCCACTTAGGATCAATATGAATTAGGGTTTTCCTGATTGGTCATTTTCTAACAGCAACTAGCGTCGGACCCAAGCAAACTACTTTACGCAGAAACGCCAGGTTCGAAGCGCATTCACACTGCACTTGGTTCAAGGAGAATGGGAAACGAGAGGGATGCAAAACTCAACCTCTCTGCCATAAGGCCTAGTCCCATTCAGTTCCCCTAAAACAACGTAAATCGGGTTTAATCATAACTCTAGGTCAACGCTTTTGTTGTTCGTGTCCTTTGATGATCATCCCATTTTTCCTCGTGATTTGAGAAAAGTTCCCGGCCAACCGGGACTACCCATCCATAGGACGGACCTATGGACTTATTGTTCAAAGAGTAGAGAGAGAGAAAGGGAAAGACTCCATATCCATGAGCCTTCAGGCTCTCAAGCTCATTCCTTCATTTCCACACACTATACTGAAAAGCACACACACTCTACAAGATAAAGTGACCTAGTGTAAATGTAGACTAGACTGACTAACTCTAGTCAGGTCATTGGCTGACTACTAACCCAACTTATTTAATGTAGTCACATGTAGACAGCTGTACACACTAGCTGTCATAGATGTCGGTCATAGATGAAGACACACTGATGGTGAGCTTGATTTCTAACACTCCCCCTCAAGCTCAAAAACAAAACTCAAATCATCTGCATCACTCCAAGTAGCTGTCTAAAGTGAATGAACTTATCTTTACCAAGTGATTTGGTAAAGATGTCTGCTACCTGGTCTTCAGTCTTCACATGCTCCAAGTCAATCTGATTTGCTAAAACCATTTCCCTGATGAAATGGTAGTGAACCTCAATGTGTTTTGATCTTGCATGATAAACAGGATTGCTTGCTAACATAACACTGCTCAAATTGTCACAGTACAGCTTGACTTTGCTGTCCAAGTGTACTCCCAAGTCATTCAGTAACTTCTGTAACCACTTAGCTTCACATGCTGCTAAGGCCACACCACGATACTCTGCTTCCGTACTGGACAATGCAACTGTAGGCTGTTTCTTACTCTGCCAACTAATCATACTACTTCCCAATCCAAATGCATAGCCACTGCTTGACCTCCTGTCATATGTGCAACCAGCCCAGTCAGCATCAGTGTACCCCATCAAGTCAAGGGTTTTCCCATATGCATAAAACAGCCCATGATCTGTGGTACCCTTTACATATCTCAGAATTCTTCTGACTGCATCCAAGTGTGGTTTGCGAGGCTTCTACATGAACTGACTGATCAGCCCCACAGCATAACTCAAGTCAGGTCTAGTGATCGTGAGATAGATCAAGCTGCCTACCATCTGACTATACATAGTAACATTCTCAATCTCTGTCCCAACATCAATATGCAGCTTGACATTCTGCTCCAAAGGTGTATCCATAGGCTTGCAATCAGCCATACCATATTTCTGTAACATGTCATGAGCATACTGCTTCTGTAGCAGCCATATGCCTTGAGGTGTAGAAACAACCTCAATCCCCAAAAAGTATTTCAGCTCTCCAAGGTCCTTGACCTTAAATTCAGCCTATAAACATGTCTTTATTTCTGCAATCCCATTTTCATCATCTCCTGTAATGATTAAGTCATCAACATAGACAACTAGGAAAACATAGCCACTATCTATCTTCTTCGCAAACAAACTATGATCAACATCTCCCAATCAGAAACCATGTTGCTGTAAATAACTGCTGATGCAAGCATTCCATGCTCTGGGTGTCTGTTTCAACCCATATAATGCCTTTTTCAGCCGACATACATGTGTTGGAAATTCTGGATGTACATAGCCTTCAGGCTGTTCCATGTAAACCTCTTCCTGTAATTCTCCATTGAGAAATGCATTCTTTACATCCATCTGCCATAGTTTCCGGCCTCTAGCTGCTGCCAAAGCAATCACAGTTCTAACTGTAGCCATCTTTGCTACAGGACTGAAAGTCTCCTCATAATCAAGACCATACTGCTGCGCATACCCTTTTGCAACCAGCCTGGCCTTATATCTTTCCAATGATCCATCTGATTTACATTTTACCTTATACACCCACTTGCATCCAATAGGTGTTTTGCCCTCAGGCAACTGTACCAAATCCCATGTACAATTTTCGGCCAAAGCTGAATATTCCTCATCCATAGCAGCACGCCAATTCTCATCTGAAACTGCCTCATCAAACTTACTTGGTTCTCTAAAACCTGTTACTTTCGTCATATAAGCATAATGACGGGCTGAATATCCAGTGTAAGTATACCTGTCAACAGGTCATCTGACCCTCTCTGATCTCCTGAGCTGTGGCTCACTGTGAGCTTGCCTCTCATGAGGCGGCACATAACGGCTCTGTCTAGCACCTGGCGTCATAACAGATGGAATCCCCAATTCACTATCTAAGCTGTCACTGCTAGATGAATCATAACCTGCAATGAGTGGACCTGTTACATCTTCAAAAACCTTTTCTTTTCCCTTATTTGTTCTCCCCCTCACTGACATATCCATGTCAGTGGATGCAGTAGTGCGACTCCGTAATCATCCTGTCCAAGGACTCACTGTAGATGATACATCACCTGTCTGACCAGTCATGGAAGTACTCTCTGGAGGAGTATTTTCAGCATGACTCATACTGGGTGAGCCATCAGTAGGCACTGCAACAGGATTCCCATACCAAGATGCTAACTCATCAAATACCACATCTCTGCTTATGAGTGTCTCATGCGTAGAAGGTACATAACACTTATAAGCTTTCCGTTCCTGTGCATATCCAATAAACACACTTTTCACTGCCTTAGGATCCAATTTTTCATAACTTATGCTATTGAAACCCTCCAAAGTTGGTGCTATCATGATAATGGCACTATGGCGATCCTCAAAAGAATGAGTTTTGATACCTTCAAAACTACATATTTTCCCCTCTATAATGAAATGAAAGTTGAATTCATAGACATTGAAAAGAAGGAAGTAGAAGGAATGTTGGCAAGAGAGTCCTCTAAATACTGAAGTCCTTTTGATTTTGCTCTATGGAGTATAGACAAACTAGGTGGAGCTAACTCCGATGAATGACACGATCAAGAGGCAAGCACTAGAATAAGTCCAATGGTACATTAGGAGAGAAAATGCAAGAATCAAAGCTGAGAACAAGTTAGCAATAAAAGACTCCTTTGACGCCCTTGCAACACTCTTTAAAAAAGTCCCCATGGCAACTCAAGGACTCCTTCCTAGTCAAATCCGTCCTGGAAATATTGATGATAGGCTAGAAAATTAGTCATGTTGCCCATCTTTAAGGGAGAGTACAATGAATACCTTGATCTTCATATAGCCAAGTTCATGGTAGTGTGTGTAGCCAAGAATTCCAGAACCCCCAAGCATTGGTCGGAGATATTCCCACTACTTTCAAAGGCACAACATTTTAGTGGTATGAGAGATAAGCAGTAGGAACTTTTGGCACATGGATGACCTAAATTTAGCTTTCCTCATTAAATTCTGGCATGAAGTTTTTGAAGAGCGGATGTGAGAGGAGTTCATGAACCTAAGTCACTCCTCTAGTGAATGGATGGAAGCATATATCTCTAGAATGGGATCCATACCAAAGATATGGACAAACCATCACTTGGATGAAGGTATCCAAAAGGGAATTTTTCTTAGAGACCTACAATTATAAGTTCATAAGTTTGTGAAATTGAGAAGACTAGTTAACCTGCAAGCTATGGTGGAAGGTGCAAGACTATATAATGAAGTTGAAGCGATTTTATCGATGATCTCAAGACGAGGAATCTTACGTCCTCACGTGCTAGGAATGGTATACTCATCACCAAATGCAATCATGGGACTATTCCCTACCCTTACCCTCAAATGCAAACAATGTTGCAATACAGTGCACCGAATCCACTGTGGCAGCAAACTATAGTACCTCAAATAATGGTTCAACAACAATAAGAGTCTCCTCAAACAATTCCCCCAATTGCGACTCAACAACAACAATGGAATCCTACCAACTAGAACCAACAACCACTAATATCCATAGGAGATCTGAATCAAAATTAAAATAGAGGATCCTCTAGATCAACCCAACCAGTTTATGCAATGATTATGGAGACTTCGCAAAACCCTACTTACTACAAGTACTCCAAGAGTAGAAAATTCGAACAACTATCTATCCAATTTAGTCATCAACATCAAGAAAGAACTAATCGATGTGATTACAGAATAGCTTCAATGCTGAAGGTGAATACCGCCAACATATCGAGTCATGTAGAAGGTGGAAGACATGTGATGCGATCTAATACATGATGTGGAAAGTGCCATCAAGGCGGCGGAACATTTAGCCACTACATGTATCCAAAACCAACTATCCCTAGAGCCTTTTGTTCATATTGTTTAAGAAAGAATCATGCTATCGATACCTAAAACGGGCCCAACACTGGCTCTAAGGCACTAGTTGGGCCTCTACTACACACCCAAACCACCCCACACAGCCTCATGGCTAGGAGTGTCTAAGGGATGTATTATCCTAACCTCTAATGTAGAACTTTGCATTTGTATGGATTGTAATCCAATGGATAACCCTTCCCACACTCCTCAAAGGGAGTTCCTATACATATCAGTGTAATACACCACGTAAGTACAAACAAAGGGAGTGCCCCCTTAGCTAATTGCCATGGCCCCACTATGGCTCTCCTACGCCTCAAGGATTGGCCCTAAGATACGGCATGGACACATAAAGCACGTACTATACATACTCCAATCTTTTAAACGATCGATCTAGGAGATAATAGATAGTCCTCACTAAATATTCCCTAAGGAATGAACCACTAATCCTATAGCTTAGAGTACTCTCACCTTCTCAACATAGGTCATTATTCATGAAAACAATTGATGTGCATCCAGGATGATACCATGTGTTGCATGCAATGCAATTGTATATGATTTATAGTGCTTTAAAAAAATTATTGACAAACAACATTATGAAGGTGCAAAAATAGTTCTTTTCATGCCTTTACTCTAAACCGAGATTACTGCATGCTTAGGGCCAACACTGAGCATTCTCATGCTACTAGACCATGTTAATTTTAAACCACACGTATCATATATGCCATGCATAAAAAAGACATCAAAATTCAACATATTATAAGCCCTTTACACCCCCTTCTCCATGCTACTTAAGATTATGCATTTAGTGGTAGGATTAGAGCATATTTTTATGTATTTTTCCTTCATAAAAGCAATAAACACTTACTTTAACATAGAGATAGGGCTAAAACATTGTGTCTCACTCTTGCCATACATTCACAAATACAAATATTATTTTTCCCTATTATTTTAGATGCAAAAATATTATTATTATTATTATTATTTATTACTATTTATTTATAGATAAATATCAATATTTTTTATTTGCTGCTTTAGACTAATTGATCTTACTGAGTAATATTTTTCTATCATATTCCATCCCATATGAACATCATACACACAACAAAACCCCAAAATCACATGATTTCTCAACAGTAATGTTATGGGTTTTGTGTATTTATAAAGAAATTATTAGATGACTAATTTTCCTTGATTTTTTAAACATTTTTCATGGATCAAAGTATTGACAACCAAATGCAACCATTTCCAACTAAAATTTATGATACGACGACAAAATCTACCAGTTACTCATAAAACCACACCTTATGACGTATGTATCTCATGATTAGAGGCCCATTGATGCTTTCCAACAGTTGTTGACAATCCTTCCAACCTTAATCTACCCTCCTTTGTGCTCCAGCATCGTCCCATGATTAAAATCTCTCATCTCAAACCACCCCATTCTCTCATAGAATCAACCATGGAAACACACAACAAGAGGAAACATGAGAGATAAAGACTAAAAACTGATCATTTGATTTACTCAGTCATTTTTTGCATGGATTCTTACAATGGAAAGCATCCAAATTCTTCATCTTGCTACTTTCTTCCCTCAACCTAATGCTAATAGCCACAACAAATTATTTTTTAATGAAGGAGGAGGTGCAAAAAAAAAGGCACCCCCTCTACCCCATGATTCAAATTTTGTGGTTTTTAGCCTTAAGCAAGTCATTAAGGCTTTAAAATTTTAAAATAGCTAGTTCAAATTTTCATCTTCACATTGCAAACAAAGTGGATTTTTGCATTTTGGAGAGGCAAACGGGCTCTAATTTGCGAACGGACTAGACAATCGATTCATAGCGTCAAGATCTATCAACCTGGTCTCCATCACACACTTTTCAACTCCTAAATCACATAGCTTCTTTATAATGACAAACCTTGCAGGGATTAAATGGGGGGTCAAATGGACTCTGATTGATAAACATAGGCTTGCATTGCATTCTTGGAATCTAACTCTATATAGGAAAAATCTAGCTCATCGACCCGTAAATGTTTCATTTTGCATGAAAATTTGGTATTTAATGCCTCCCGGGCCACAATTCCGCTTCAAAAATGGATCCCAAAATCTAGCTCTCACATAAAAAGAATATCTGCTCTCTAAAAGAGATACATGAAAGAAGGAAGAAAGATGAAGCAAGATTTAACTTGTTGGAATCCAAGATGACCACCTAGGATATCGGACCAAAGCCTAGAGATTTCGGTCCTATTTTCAACCCAAGGAGACTTCCCTCTCAAAGTTATAGAGGATGACAGTTTGGAAGTGGCTAGAGATCAGAAGTTGAGTGTTATAAATGCGAAGGAAAGGGACATATCTCACCAAATTGTCCAAACCCTAGAAGGTTTGTGGACTATAAACCGTTATGCAATCAATGCAAAGGAGAAGGCCACACTACAAAAGACAATCCTAGTCCAGCTCTTGTGAAAGCTACCCCTGATACCCAATAGAAGACCCAAGAACCTACCTCCAACTTGGTGGAATTGAAAGTTACCGCAATAACGTGTGCCAAGAAAAGAGAATCCACAGTTCCAAAAGAAAACCTCCCTTAAAATGGTGAAGTTCAATCTTTAAGGAGAAAGAAAAGATCACAATACAAAATGGTACAGTACAAAGCAATCTAGTGTACTATAGAAGGATATAGAGACAGTTACAGAGACAAACACTATATTAGAGAGTTTGGGATTTTTCATATACTTTGGGAATTCATAGGATGGTCAATATTTGGTCACATGGTCAAATTGTTACCCCCTTCCTTGAAGGTGAAACTTTTTCTAGATACTATATAGGTGATAGTACCAAGTTCTATCTTCAAAAAAAAAAGATTAAGATTTAACTACAGTCAAATCTTTATTTCTCATTTGAGATTGAAACTTGGGAGATTTCCTAATTCTCTAATATAGTATTGACAGGATAAGAGGTCCAAGAGATGGATGATGCAAAACTACCCCTAGTGATAGAAGTATAGATGTTGCCATTGCCAGAAAAAAAAGAATGGATAAAAGTGGGCATTGCCCCATTCCCAAGTAGCTGATTGGAGATGCCCATGGATCCTATCAAAGAGTATGACTTGATCAAAGACCTAGACACTTTCAAACCAAACCTAACATTTTGACAATTGCTAATGATATCCTCTAGCTATAGAAAGAATTCAAAAGTATATTGATAAGAAGATGTGGCCTAATGATTGCTCCTACCACTACCTCTAAGTCTAATAAGGACCCAAAACATGTGAAATAAGTAGATGTGGCTAATGCCTTCCTAAATCCCATTACTCTAGAGATTTATGTGTGGATTGAGGGATGTTTTATAGTGGATGCATTTGATTGATGGAGGTTCATTAGTGCACATCATGATGAATGTGACAATGAAGAATTTAGGCGTGCAAGGTATGCAACCTACACAGTGGCTTATTAGACTACCAAACCAAAGAAAAATTAAGCCTTTGGGTATTCTCCCATATGTAAAGACAACCCTCATAGGATGATATTATTGGTTGACATATTTGGTGGCAAAACCAAATTCCTACGGGACCTCATACCCTCTACGTTTGGGAAGACCATGGCTTTTAGAAGAAAAAGTGAGGACGGATTGATTCAAGGAAACCCTAATCCTATGCAGAGGACCCAACAAAGTGGTGTTGAATTTGTATGGCTCACAAAAAGATAATAAATCCACTTCCACCAAAGTCTTAATAGACTCCTCAAACAAAGTTATAGATGGCACATCAACAAACGAAGAAGTTGTCAAATAGATCTTTTCCAAGAAAACAGAAGCTGAGTCTCTAATAGTGGGCACTGTAAGCCAACTTCCAAAAGAATCAAAGTCATTATTAATGGGTGAACCTGGAATGACTTCAAAAATCACCTATGATAGTGAGATAGAGGCATGGATGTACTATTCTATCTAGACCTGGCTAAACCTGGAATGACTTCAAAAATCACCTATGATAGTGAGATAGAGGCATGGATGTACTATTCTATCTGTTACATGGTTGTAGCAGCGCCAGATACAAAAGTAGAGATAGAGATAGATACAAGAGCAAAGCCAGACATAGAAGAAGAAGTAGAGGATATAACAGAGAATTTGTTCTTCTCTTACAGAGCCCCTATAGAGGCAGAGATAGAGTCTAAAGAGTATGATGATGACACTTCAAAAGAAGATTATGCAAGCAAATTGGAAGAATCTATCCAACTTGAAAAGGATAAAAATGAGGAGGAAGTTCTAGAGGTTACAGAAGTTGAAAACCCCATGCTATTGGACAAAATGACTCTGGTACTATACTGTGCCATCAGTTGTCTTTAGTGGTCCCGAATCTAAGCAACTGCTTGGCACTTCCATGGAATGTTACAAGGTTTGTCACCTAGGGTTTCTCGAGTCAGAACGTTCGCAGCCGAACCCACTAGGATCGACCTAAAATTTGAGTTCCTAGTGGTCAAGGTCTCCTGCCATCCTACTTTACGTAGAGATACCCAAGCCGAAGCAGACCCATGCCACACTTGGTTCAAAGAGAATGGGGAATGAGAGGGATGTGCTGCTCAACCTCTCTACCTGTAGGGCATAGTCCCATTCTGGTCCCCTAAAATGGCATGAATCGAGGTTCTAACCTAACAATTCCTAAGGGTCGAATGATGGTAAAACATTGTGAGAAGGCTCCTGGTTCTCAAGGACCACTTTGCCATAAGAAGGACCCATCGGGAGTTTCGCCCACCCGCTTCCCTCAATAGAGGCATTCTTTAGTTATTTAATTAGGTCCTACCACATTTAGGTGTGACATTTAAAATCAGCTTCCTTAATTAAGCTTTTTATGAAACAGGGTTCGTTTGTGTAATTTATGGCACAAACACAAATACAGAGCAAACAATCCTTTGACAAACAAGTTCAAACATATCCCTTAACTTATCTTCACATTAATCTTTGTCTCATGCCCATACAGGAGAAATTATATGTCCCTTCTTCTGCCCTGCAAAAGTACCTAGTCCAAATCACATGGCACCATAATTTCCATCCTTTATCTAGAATAGGATCTTTCAACATCACAAATGTTGGAGCCATGGCAGCCTTCAACTCCGTTCCGAAATTGGCAAGGGGTGTCCAAAGCTCCATCTAACCCATAAGCGGCCTAGGAGTGAAACACCATTTCCGTGGTTGGCCTTTTCATCACTCGACCTTCAGCCTATAAATCGAGCAATGCCCTTCTCGGGTTAATCCACGATGCGATCTTGGAGATGACCCACCCATGCAAAATATCATTTCTTTAATTAAATCACTTAAGAATCAAGCACAACCAAGGCAATCAGCCTAATATCATCTTTCAAGAAATCATTCCTTTATTCCCATGGCAACTTGTCATCATAGACCCTTGCCATGAATTTACCATCAATCACAAGCACTTGGAATAATCATCCAACCCCCAATGCAACAATCAGTTGAATGTAAAAGCATTTAGGGTGTTTTTTTATTAACCAACAAAGCCAATTTCATTTTTCCAAACAATGCAAGAATAGATGCGACAACAATTCCATCACATATTCGCTCTCCCCCTTGGGATCTAAGAGTGATACTATGCAAAATGTTTCTTAACACTTTCTTCCTTTAGCTAAGGCATATGTTAAGGTCTCATACAACTATGCAAAATGTAAGTCCTATTGATCACTTACATTGATCATCAGTAATCCAACCTTCTTTCCAACAAGCATAAAAGTATCAGTCTTTACTTTGTCTCAGAGTTTCCTAATCCTTGAGCTCTCCGCTTGCCTTTGAGGCTTAGAGTTGTTTGCATCTAGCCCAACCCTGAATAGGATTGATAAACATAGTCATTATCGAACGGATCTCAAGGCATCTTAGTTTTATTCCTCATGATCATTGTTTGTGCTAACTATGCACATCCTCAAGATCCTAATCTATTAAATATCTGTTATCATGCTATTAGCAAGATCTTGGGCAAAAGTTCTTAGAGTTTTGAGAATGAATTTCTTTTAGACTAGGCTACTTGCCATGCAATCCATCAGGCGTGAAGTTGCAACAAATACCTTCAAAGTGATGAAACCATACCTACTATTGTGAGGATAGGAAGACAGCAATGCTTGAAGCCTTACATGTTGTTTATGAGTTTATCATGTGGCATCTAAATGCAATTAACTTCTCCTAATGCATGCATTTGAGAACTCAATTCTTTGAATAATTGAGACAAAGTTTATCTTTTTGAACAAACTATTCTCATGTGGTATACTTTGGGTCTAATGCATCTCATGCGGGAATCAAAGCAAGCATCTATTAATTTGGAAATATATTACTTACGACCGGTATGCCAACTGGATCGGCACTGATGCCCTCACTCAAGGCTTTGTTGCAGATTATGGGATTTTCACCTACATTCGACATTCTTTGCTTAGGGGCCATTTCTCGATCTTCTTCACTTTAAACACGATCCCCACAAGACTTCAGCTACCTCTTTCTCAAATAGCAGAGCCAATTGGGGGGAAAATCAAGCTTGTGGATAACCTGACGAGGAAAGGGAAAAAGATAGGTGCGTGTGACCACCCTCTTAGGAGGGGAAAGGGGGGAACCTACAGGAAGGTTCTCTCTCTCTCTCTCTCTCTCTCTATATATATATATATATATATATATATATATATATATATATATATATATATATATATATATATATATATATATATATATATATATATATATATATATATATATATATGCAACATAGCAAGGTGTCAAGACCTCCTTTTTCCACTTCTTTGATTGGGGGGGGGGGGGGGGGTGAGGGGGGGGGTATGAAGGAGGGTTGTTATGGGGAGCCATGATGGTGACCCTTCCCTCCATCTGGACGGCTAATTTTTGACTTGCAATCATGCACTCATTGTTGCAAGGAATAGTGAGGGGGGCATCATCGTTGCCATCGTCTCCATCTTCCCCCTCGTTATCATCAACTTCTTCTTCTTCCTCGTCGTGATCTTCATCAACTTTTCCCTCTTCCTCCCTCCTGCCACCTGTTCGTTCCCCATCGTGATCTTCGTCAACTTTTCCCTCTTCCTCCCTCTTGCCACCCATTCGGTGGTGACTGAGGGGGGAGGGGGATTAAAAAATTTTCAGTTACTTTTAATGAAAATTAGGGGGGGTTCCTATGTGAGGGGCGAGGATATTATAGGTACCCTTTGGATTAGTAAATGAATCATATCATATGCAAAAACCTCTATAAGAAATGGATAAAGCAAACTAAACCTTCCTTTAGTAGTGGCTCTTGTCATTGAATCTACTCTTCTCAAGAAAGGACGATGACGATGCACCTTGCCAACAACCACCAATCCAACAGCTCAAACAGAACTCCAAAGGTGCCTGTTGTATGATGTTCCTCGATGCATCATCGGAAGTTGAGTCCTCAAGCCAAGAAGTAACTAATTCCCAAACCAAACCTAAAACAGCCCTCATACCATTTCAACATCCCAAGGAGCAAGCAAAATCCTCATTGAAAGAGGAATTTGGAGAAGGACTCTGGATCTATGCCGAGAAGCAATTAGTGGGACTTTTATCCACAAAGTGGAAGGTGAAAAGCAATTAATATTCACGAATACGGATTGTACTAAATGACATCTGAAGGTGGGTACCAATCTTTCAAAGGAGGAGCTATCAATCATGCATGACAATTATTAATGTAATCAAAAGAAAAAGACAATATCTTAGTGATGATGCTGAAGAAACAAAGCATGTTTTTTTGCAAGCTCTTCAAGTATTTGTGTAGGATGAAGAGAAGCTGAATGCACAAGGAATTCAGCTTGAAGCAGTTAAAGAATTAATTGCAGCAATTGAAGGTAAAGATAAAGAAAGCATGGAAGCATAAATTGAAGAAGTAAAGGCTGAAAATGTAATGGTCAGCTAGTCCAAACCAGTTGGACAGCCTGCCTCTCAAAAAGAAGGTCATCTACAGCACATACATGATGAGGAAGAAGCTCAATTCATTCCAAGTAGTCACTACTCCCGTACGCATTGGGCAAGAGCAACAATGGAGACAGTTGTCAAAATTGGAGAAAAAGAAACACCATGTATTGCACTCTTAGACTATGGTTTCGAGATAAACGTCATGGCTAGGAGTCTCTATGAAAGCTGCGGATGGCCCATAGATGTTGATCTAGGCTGGAGAATGAGAGCTATGAATAATTCTTCTGGTTGAGAGTTATATGCTGCATGTCCTAATGTGCAAGTAACTATTGGAGACATAAAAGAAAATTTTCATTTCTTTGTTCAAGACTCTTGTAGTTATCCTATCATTCTTAGGCAACCCTACACTTTTGAAGCCCACTTGGAAACAAAAGCTCTTGATGATGGTTCTTCCTATGCTCGAATCCCAAGCAAGGATAATGAACGAGCTGTCTAATTTCTTACTGTGTGTTAATCATCATCAAAATAGAGATCGATTGTGAGATTATCATGTGCCTCCTAATACCCTAGAATTCAAGGGTTTTCAAGCTACACTGCTGTAAAAGAAGGCTATGGCAGTGCTTCATGTAAAAAGATTGTGCCTCCTCATGCTACGGAAGCTATGTCTCTAGCAAATCTACATGTATGTATAGCCAACAGTATGGGCTATTATAAGTCTCTTCCACCCTTGACTAAAGTCGAAAGAAAATATTTATGACATGTAAAAAGGGAGCTGAAAACTTATGATATGATGGCCAAAAATGAAGATATTTCATGCTTTTTTTTTTGTTGATTACTACTGGCTGAAATATATGCAGTAGTTCATGTGGAAAATCTGGCTGAAAATTTGTCCATAGAGGTTTGTACATTGGATTTTTATCAAACAATTCAAGAATTTGTTAAATAGGAAGATATTGGTTTTCTCAACAAGGTTGAAGCACAAGTGGAGACAAAATACAAGACGGTGGATAAGAAAGTCAAGCCTGTGGCAATCCCACTACCTCCTGAAAGTGAAGGGTTGGCTGATAGGGAAGCAAATCAGCCAAGTTTTTGTGATCCTACCAACATTGATCACAAGTTTACATCGAAAAGTATAAAAGAGCTCAAAATAGGTGATAATTTTTATCAATTAAAAAACACTCTTTTATGCAAATGCTAATGAAACATGGTAAAGCTTTTGCATTTCAGCCAAGTGAAATAGGATGTGTGGGTCCAAATATTGTGGCTCCTATGGTCATTTTTACGGTTCCACATATGCCTTGGAACCTCAAGCCTATTCCTATTCCAAGCCTATGGTTATTTTTACGGTTCCACATGTGCCTTGGAACCTCAAGCCTATTCCTATTCCAAGGTCGCATTTTCCCAAATTACTAGAACTTCTAAATAAAAATATCAGAATGAAGATTTTAGAACCTTCTTCAACATCTTACTCAAATCAATGGTTTACTGTACCCAAGAAAAATAGATCTTTACGATTCATTCAATATCTACATCCTGTTAATCGAGTCACAATCCGAAATGTTGGTTTGGATCCAACTATTCACGAGTTTGCTGAAGTTTTTGTAGGTAGAGCAATTTATTCCATGGGCGACTTATGTTTAGGATATGACCAATTTCAACTTTCATTAGAAATCCAAGACATTGCCACAATGAAGAAACCTCTTGGATTGGTCCACATGTGTACTCTACCGCAAGGTGCAACCAATTTCATGGTCCATATGATGAATGCCATGCACAAAGTCTTTTCTACAGCTTACTCTTCATTTTCTTGATGATGTACCTATCACGGTGTGTGAAGTCTATGAAAGGAATGAGGAGCTTGACAAACATGGCTGCAGGACATTTGTAGTTAACCATATTCATGATTGTGACAGGATTTTGACAAGGCTAGAAGAGGTTCATCTTACCCTTTTTGGAGCTAAATCGATTTTTGGAGTTAAAGAAGTCCTAGTAGTCGGACATCTGTGTGGCCTCTACAGACGTAAACCTTCACCAATCAAGATAGACGCCATCAGCATAATGCAAGAAAAATGCACAAATATTTCAGAGGTGAGATGATTTCTTGGTGCATGTGTATTCTATCTCATATGGATACCACATTTTGCTCGTGTACCTAAAAATCTTTATCAATTATTAAGAAAAGGCCAAAGATTCTTTTGGGGTAAAGGACATACTCTCACTATACGTAAATTAAAGAAGTTGTTAATTTCAGCCCCCACTCTCAAAAGGGCTAATTATTCAAATGGACAACCCATCATCCTTATTGTAGATACAAGTCCCATTGGAATAGGATGGGCAATTGGCTAAGAAGATCTTGAAGGTAACAAATATGCAATTCGTTTTGGAGCAAAGGTTCTCAATGAACATTAAAGAAGTTATGCACAAGTAAAATGGGAATTGTGGGGAGTTGTGATAGCATTAAAATGTGATCGTGAATACTTTATAGGTGCTCCCGTAGTGGTAGAAATAGTGTATTCATCCGATGCATAGATCCCTCCAAATTAATATTTTCATCAAATTTTTAATTCCTCGCTCCCCACATGTTACTTAAACGGTATGTTTTCGCCTCGTATCGTGTGTTAGGAGTGTGTTTTGTCGCGTTTGGCCACCACCCATGGGTTCTCCCATGCTCTTGTCTATTCCCATTAATGCAAATTTTTGTTACCCTCCTCGCTCACATGTTGGTGTGCGGGACGAGGGGCACACTTTCTTTTTTTAAAATTTGCACACTACTTTTTTAACAAAAGAGGAAAAACAAACAAAACAAAACCCTTTTTTTAAAAGAAAAACATTCCCCCTTAACCGTCCCATCCCCTTCTACCCTCTCTTTCTCTCTCTCTTCCCTCCCTCTTTCTCTCTCCCAATCTTCCCCTTCTTTGCGGCTCCCACCCTCTTCTTCTCTTCTTCCTTCTTCTTCTTCTCCCTCTCCTCCTTTCTTTCTCTCTACTCCTTCTTTCTCTTTTACCCCCCAACTTCCTTCTCCCTCCTCCCTCCCCTCCCCTCCCGCCTCTCTTTCTCCTCCGCCTCCTCTTTCTTGTCCCTCTTCCTTCCTCCCCTCCTCCCCTTCCACCCAGTCATCATTGTCACCAACCCGCCAAATCGTTGTCGCGGTCGCCCCGCAAGTCGAATCACCACTGCTATGGAAAGTGCTCATCGTCATTGCTTGTGTTGCCAACTTGCCTGCATCGCCACCTCCACCTACATGATTGCTGCTAGGACCACCTCTTTGTCCTCTCCCTTCACCGCCGCCTTCCTCCTTTCTCGCTTGTGTCCCCTCCCTCCTCACCCTTACCACCTACCCCCCTTGCTTCCCCCCTAACCTCCCACCCACCAATACCACCCATCCAATGTCCCTTCCATACCATCCAAAACCTCCTACCCACACCCCTCTTTTTCCAACCCCACCCACCTTACCTCCCTTCCCCCCTTGTGTGCCCAACTTCCCCCTTTGTCCCCCTCTCTTACACCTTGCCCACTCCTTATTGACCCCCCACAAAAAAATCCATCATATATATATATATATATATATATATATATATATATATATATACCATTTTTTGAAAAAACCACAACATCAAACCCCACTTTCCATTTTTTTTCAATAAAATTGTTTGCCTCTCCTATCCCTTCGCTCCGCTTGTGGTTGTTTGCACGCAAAGCACGATTGGTCATTGTTTTTTCTATTGTTCACACATGAGAATGTGTTTGTGCTCTTATCTATGCGATCGTGGGTTGGTTGCTATTCACACATAGTCAACACACAATCCAGCCCACGATCATGGAGAGGCAAATTGTAATTTTAAACAAAACATTAAAAAATTTAAACAAAAATCTAAATAATTCAAAATAAAACATAAAATTATAAAAATTTTGGAAAATCCTAGTAAATTTTCATGATTATGTGTGTGTGTGTGTGTGTGTGTGTGTGAATAACCAAACACATCTAAATCAATTTTTTTTAAAAAAACTAGAAAAATAAAAAACTAGAATAAAACAAATAAAATACACATGGGTTGTGGTATTTTCGCTTATGTTGAAATTTTCAGCTAGCTGAAGTGTAGTGTGGATTCAATCGTGGTCATGATCCTTTCTCATCCTACCGATTAATTTTTGTGCACATTTAAATACATTTTCATTCACATCCTCTTCACAATATCCCATTATGTTCCTTATTTTCTTTATAATTTTTTGCTAAAAGGAACCAATTCACCACATTTTTCACACACATGCACACTATACACATATATAATTTAATAAAACAAACTAGCCATTCACATAGCAAGTGCTTCGTATACTAAACACAATTTAATTTGTAATAAAATGAACATGCCGTCACAAATGCACATACTTTAGAAAAGCACTACACACACCTTTTATTTCTAAGAATGAATTTGTATTTAGAGACCTTGAGTTGAGAACATTGTCTGAGAGATATTTAAGCATCGTGGAGCTTAATAATTTTAATTAATGGCCAATATGAACCACCATTTTCTTACTAAGGTTTATCACTTAATAAAACTCATCCATTGTTAAATAATTATTAAAATTTATACTCAATTAAATTTTTGATTTTTCTCACATGGCACAATTCCCCTTTTAAATGAAGCGCTACATGGGGTTGGTGACCTGGTTTGTTAGTCTCAGTGCTTGTTGACCATCTTAGTCAATTGTGGTTTGGTTTAGTCTAGTTTTTGGTTGGTCATTTGATTTGAGTCAAGGAGACAGTGTGACTTGATTATATTTTATTTGGATTGCTTGATTATGGGGATATTGGGTGCATGTATGTCTACATAGCATGAAGCTTTTGGTTGCATAAGTGGAGAGGTCATGTTGAAAAAAATTTCAAGATATGGATTGCTTGGGGTGGTTAGTCAATCGTGTCTATGTGAGTCATTGCCATTGTCGATATCTTGTATGTTGCTATTATGCTATTTTGCGGGTATTCCTTGTGATTATCTGTGTATGTATGGTGCGTGTAATCCATCTGGAATGGCACCTCCTACTCCTCCCCGGGTCCAGTATATTCCATTGGTTTCTCATGTTTATTCCTAATTGCTGGAATTTGACCTTATTGCTAAGGCCGGGTTATCCAAATTTGTGGCTCTTATAGTGCCACTAGTCCCTGATGATCTTGACTTGTGTGTTAGTTCTTAACTTTTTATAATAAGAGGTATGTTGGCTCTGTTCACGATAGAGTTATCCTCATGACACCTAAGAGCCTAGGAAAAGCTCTTTCTCCACCCTATTGTGGGGAATCTTTCCTATTGCCCATCAGCTTTTCTCAAATGAGGATATCTTGAAGATTTTGCATAAGCAGACCACGAATGTCTTGGATCCTAAGCAAGTCATTACTACTTCAAGAGTTAGTGTCTCCAATATTTCTAACCCTTTCTAAAAACAGTTGTGCCAGTTCCTTCAAGATATGTTCATGCCTACCAAAACCCCTTCTAATTATCTTTCAAAGGAATTGTTTACAACAACCTGCATGGTGCTGAAGGGTATCACTGTTGATTGGAGTTCGTATCTCCTTGCTAAAATGGATCAACATTTTATTCGATTCATGAGGAAAAATGTGACTAATGTCACATTTGGTTCCTACTTTTATGTTTTCTTAACATATATTTCCCCTACGAAGAAAATTCCCTCATTACCAATTGATCCATCATCAGTGGTTTATTCTCCTACTGAAGACCTTGATGTTGTTATTATGGATACTGATCCTCCTCCTTTGGCCATTCAAAGGAAACATCCTAAGGCAGTGGTTAAATAAGTACCAATTTCCACTCCTTCGCTCCAATTCATGTTCAATCTTGCAATCAGCTACCTACTTTCCTTACAATGCCTAATCTTTTCAAAGCACATAGAGATGGTACTATAAGCAGAGGAGGTAGAATCTCAATTACAAGTGGCCTATAGCTGAAGGGAAAATTAGAATCCGAGTCTACGTGTTGTAAATACTTTGGCACTGACAAATGGAGGTCAAGGGATGCCCACGATTACACCCAATAATGGGAGAGGAAGAATGATTCAAAATGTGCCCATATTGCTAGCTCCTCCCAGTGTGACCATGCCTATGGCTAGTCAGATGGCCCCACCAAATGTTGGAAGGCAAATGATAAATCCTATCATTGCTCTAGGAAATCAACAACCAATTCCTAATCAAGTGGTTAGGCCAAAGGTAGGAAGATCACGGCTATGAGTCAAGTGCCTTGAATGTCCTTGGCGAAGGAAGCCCAAGAGATAAAAGCTTTTGATAACTATCCAAACAGAAGAGCTCTAATTAGCTAATAGTATCATAGACCAAAATAATACTAAAATTCAATAACTTAAGGAACAATTGGCTCAGTCCCATTCTTCTTCACAGAGTCCTATTGAGCAGCCAGTTCCTTCCTTATCCCCTGCAGATTTAGCTACCCAAACGGAAGAGCTCAAATCAACTAATAGTATCATAGACCAGAATAATAATCAAATTCAATAACTTAAGGAAGAATTGGCTCAATCCCATTCTACTTCATAGAGTTCTGTTGAGCAACCAGTTCCTTCCTTATCCCTTACATATTTAGCTATCCAAATGAAAGAGCTCAAATTAGTTAATAGTATCATAGACCAGAATAATACTCAAATTCAATAACTTAAGGAACAATTGGCTTAGTCCCATTCTGCTTCACAGAGTCATGTTGAGCAGCTAACTCCTTCCTTATCCCTTGCAAATTTAGTTGTTCTTAAAGAAATGCAACATTATGTCCTTTATTCCAATCCAAGGTGGAAAGGCTTCAGTTAAGAATGGATTTGTTATGGACTTCTTTTGAGTAGTTCCAAGAATTTGTTCCTCCAAATCACTCATTCTTTATGCACTATTAGCAACATAAGTTGGCATTTTATATTAAGCTTTCCACGGTGGATTTATCTCCTCCAGAGGATAGCTAGAGCGGAGCTTGGTCTTGTGATTTATTGATGGTGTGGTTAGAATGGTTTATGAAGATTGAGTGACTCCAAATACCATGCTTATGTCTTACATGTACTTGTGAGGTGACTTTTTGATCCCTGATTATGAAGATTTGTCTTGGTATCTTAGAGATATGCTATTGCATGCTGTTTTATATATCAAATCTTTGGAGTTGCAGATAGATAATATGTTCTAGACATATTTTTCTAAAGTAGCTGATTCTCCTAAAACTTCTTCATACAATGATTGATTTTGTGATTTTAAATCAACATCAAAACAAATCCTCTGCTCATATGCAAAACACTAACCAATTGAGAGTGGATCTTTTAGCTCACATTTCCAAACAACTTCCATTTGATTCACCTTTCTTTGATGCCTATCATTGCATATCTATGCTAGGTCCATCAATGCCTTGTTTATCTTATTATCACAATAGATGGCCCGTAGATATAAAGCCTACCTTTTTATGTATCAATCTATTATTCTACCTCTTCTTTTTCAACCCCAAGATGCCCCTCAAATCCCTACTTTCACCCCTTATTCTTTTATTGAGGATCGTGTCTTTTCTCCTCCTCCTTCTTGTCCTTCCCCATCCACAATTGTTTTTCCCAGTTTTCCAATATACTTGTGAGTATACTTGTTAACAATATTTTTAGCTACTTCTCCTAAATTAACAAACTACTATTCTTTAACACATTCCTCCTTTCATGATTTTGCTTATCCATACCTTCACCCTCTCTTGCTTATTTCTCTTCAATCTCCTACCACTTTTATCCCTCAACCCCTGTTAACCCTTAAACGAACAAGGTGGAAAATCTGAAAAATCTAAAGCAGAAGACAAAGGCCAAGGCAAAAGTAAACGGAAGACGAAGGCGCGCCAAGAAAAATATGGAAACACAAGAAGTGTGAAAATGGCCTAAATAAGGGGAAAAGGCACACAAAGAAAAGTACAAGTCAATAATTTTGTAAAAGAGCGCAAGTGCATCATGATTTAATTTAAAGAGCGCCAGGCTCTCACCTGTGCAAGTTGTAAAGGTAGATGGGCAGTAGGAAGGAAGCTAGGAAGATAGAAGGACAATGGGAAAAAGGGCCTAGGCCATGTAAAAAAGGGGATAAGGGGATGACCGCTCAAAAGGGATTTAGGGTTTTGTATATAAAGTTGAAAAATGAATGAGAAGCTTATTCTTATTGTTAAAGGAGAAGAGAGAGAGACACAGAGATTGATCTCTTCCATTATTCAATACTAAAGCAATACTCACACTACAAAAGGATAACCTAGTGTAAGTGTAACTAGACTGACTAACTCTAGTCAGGTCACCGACTAGCTAAACCGGCTTATTCAATATAGTTATATGCAGATAGCTACACACTAGCTGTCACACATGTCGATCATACATAAAGACGGACAGAGGAGAGAGCTTGACTTCTAACACTCCCCCTCAAGCTCAAGACAGCATCTGCACACCAAGTAGCTGTCTAAAACCACAAAACTTATCTTTACCTAGAGACTTGGTAAAGATATCTGCAACTTGCTCATCAGTCCTCACATGCATGAGATCAACCTTTCCTGCAAGGACCATCTCTCGAATGAAGTGGTAGTGTACCTCTATGTGTTTTGTCCTGGCATGGTAAACTGGATTCATGGCCAGGAGTACACTACTGAGATTGTCGCATAACAGTGTCACTAGAGCATCAACCTGTATATCCAAGTCAGCCATAAGCTTGAGCAGCCATGCAATCTCACATGCTGCCAATGCAGCTCCCCTGTACTCAGCCTCAATACTGGATAAAGCAACTGTAGGCTGCTTCTTGCTGCTCCAGCTGATCGTGCCGCTACCAAAGCCAAAAGCATAGCCACTCGTAGACCATCTGTCAAATGAGCATCCTGCCCAATCTACATCTGTGTATCCAATCAATGTCAAGGGCTTATCACTAACATTGAACAGCCCATAGTCTACAGTGGACTTAACATACCTCATGATGCGTCTAACTGCATCTAAGTGTGGCTTCCTCGGCTTCTGCATAAATTGGCTTATCAGCCCTATAGCATAGCTCAAGTCAAGCCTAGTGATGGTTAAGTAAATCAGACTGCCCACCATCTGCCTGTACATAGTCACATCTTCAACTTCAGCCCCAGTGTTCATGTCTAGCTTTACATTCTGATCCAGAGGTGTATCGAGTGGTTTGCATTCAGCCATGCCATACTTCACAAGCATTTCCATGGCGTAGTGCTTCTGCATCATCCATAAACCATTTTCAGCTGGTACAACCTCAATACCCAAGAAATACTTCAGATCTCCTAGATCTTTCATGTCAAATTCAGATTTCAGCATCTTCATTGCATGTTGAATTCCCATGTCATCATATCCAGTAATTATCAGGTCATCAACATATATGACTAGAACTACCAAGCCACTGTCAGTCTTCTTTGTGAACAGGCTGTGATCAGCCCTGCCAACAACAAATCCAAGGCTCTGCAAGTAGCTGCTGATCCTAGCATGCCAGGCTCTCAGAGCCTGCTTCAGCCCATACAGTGCCTTTTTCAGCCTCCACACATAATGCTGAAAATCAGGGTGCTCATACCCTTCCAGCTGAACCATATATACATCCTCTATTAAATCACCGTTGAGGAATGCATTCTTGACATCCATCTGTTGCAATTTCTAGCCTTTTGCAGCAGCCAAGGCAATTACTGTACGTATGGTTGCCATCTTTGCAATCGGGTTGAATGTTTCATCATAATCCAATCCATACTGTTGAGGATATCCTTTAACAACCAGCCTGGCTTTTTATCTTTCCACACTGCCATCAGACTTACATTTGATTTTATAGACCCATTTGCAGCCAATGGTCTTTTTCCCATCAGGCAGTGGCATCAAATCCCAAGTCTGATTTTCAGCCAAGGCATTCATATCTTCATCCATAGCATTGCACCAATTTTCATCCTTTACTGCTTCAGCATAAGTACCTGGTTCTTTGATCTCCATCACTTTGGTCATGTAAGCATAGTGCTTTGCAGCATAACCAGTGTACGTAAACCTGTCAACAGGTCTCCTAATCCTCTCTGATCTCCTGAGCTATGGCTCACTCTGAGCTTGCCTCTCATGAGGCGGCACATAACGGCTCTGCCTAGCACCTGGCGTCATAACAGACGGAATCCCCAATTCCCTGTCTAAGCTGTCACTGCTCGATGACTCATAGCCTGCTATGAGTGGTCCTGTCACATCCTCAAAAACCTTTTCTTTTCCTTTTCCCTTGTCATTTCTCCCCCTCACTAACATGTCCATGTCAGTGGACATAGAATTACGGTTCCGTAAGCGTTCGGACCAAGGACTCACTGTGGAAGATACATCTGTTGTTTGACCACTCATAGAAGTACTCTCTGCAAGAGTATTTTCAGCATGATTCATACTAGGTGAGCCATCAGTAGGCACTGAAATAGGATTCCCATACCACGATGCTAACTCATCAAAGACTACATCTTTGCTGATGAGTGTCTCATGCGTAGAAGGTACATAACACTTGTATGCTTTCCGTTCCTGTGCATATCCCAAAAACACACTCTTCACTGCCTTAGGATCCAATTTCTTACTCTTCTCATCCGGTATATGCACATACACAATGCATCCAAAGAATTTCAAGTGCCTGATATCAGGTCTATGACCAAACAGTTTCTCATAAGGGGTGACTGCATGTATTCCTGCTGTAGGAGTGCGATTCAGCACATAAATTGCAGTCAACTACTGCTTCAGCCCAATAGGCATTAGGCAAACACTTCTCATTTAGCATAGCTCTTGCTGACTCCATTAAGACTCTGTTCTTCTGTTCTGCAACACCGTTCTGTTGCGGTGTATAGCTACACGTGAGCTGCCTTCTGATCCCATACTTGGCAAGATATCTGTCAAATTCTTTGGATACATATTCACCTCCTCCATCTGATCTCAAACATGATATGTAGCAACCAAGTTCATTTTCAGCATGTTTTTTAAAGTCTCTAAAGACTTCAAACACCTCATCTTTATGCTTCAAAATGTACAGCCAAGTGTATCTACTAAAATCATCAATAAGTGAGACATAGTACCGTGCACCTCCAAAAGATGCATTATGCGACGGTCCCCAAACATCGGAGTGCACCAACTGCAAAGGCCTAGTGCTGTTTTGTACATGTCTCATGAAAGGAAATCGTGCCTGCTTCCCAAACTGACATGCAAGACACACATGCCCAAAGTCATTATACTTGAATTTTGGTAATCCAAGTACGACTGCCTTCTGCTGCATGGATTTCAGCTTTTGTACATTTACATGTCCGATTCTCTTATGCCAGATCTCTACATCTCTGATGGCACTCTCATCATGAGCAAACATAGTTGCTTTAAGTTCAGGAATGGTCGCTTCCAAAGTAAACATCCTGCCATTCCTTCTGCCCTTTGCAATTAGCTTGCAGCCATTTCCATACTCCTCAATGAAACATCCATCCTTGTTAAACCTCACTTGCAGATTCTGTTCTGCCATTTGACCCACAGACAACAAACTCTTCGTTATGGTTGGTACATGTAAGACATCATGCAAGCCTTTCTTCTTGCCATCAGGCATCATCAATGGAACAATCCCTTTATGCTTTATGTCATGTTGGGTGTCATCCCCAGTACATACATGACCATATGTACCTGCAACCATCTCATCAAACCACTCTCCATGCGGAGTCATGTGGTTTGACACACCAGAGTCAATGTACCACCTGTCATCTCTATTCTACCTTGATGCAGTCTTGGACACATGCTGCATGGCAAAGAGTCTATCAACCTGATCATCTTGACCACCACTAGAGGATGCATAATGACCATGTTGTTTCCCTTTTGTCTTCATGTCATTCTGCTTTTTTTAACATTCCTTTCCTATGTGCCCATACTTACCACAATAATGACAATCTTTGTCCTTGTTGGACTGATCAGTAGACTGCCAAGATCCAGATCCACCTCCTCTTCCTTGAGGTGATCTCCCCTTACCTCTAAAACCACTAGATCCTCGTTGGCCCTGTGTATTGGCACCATGCCAATTTCCTTGCTACTGCTGCTGTCCGTAGGCATTACGAGTGTCGCCACGACCTCGATATGAACCACGGCCTCTGCCTCCTCTGCCATGCTGGCTAGAGTATAACACAGTGTCTCTGCTCTGAGAGGCACTGGAACCTGTACTTATGACCTCCTCATGCAGCAACAATGCAGCCAGTTCTTCCCAGTCAGGGGGATCTTCTCTGACTAAGATGGAAGTGTCAAATGCTTTGTATTCTTTCCCTAAACCATTCAATGCAACAGCAATCATATCATCTTCTGATACCCTTGAACCAATGGTAGCTAACTGATCAGCTATGGTCTTGATCTCCGTGGTATACACTTGGATGCTCCTGCCATTTCTAGACATAGATTGAACTGCTGTTTCAACTGAATCTTCCATGCATGTGTCATGGTTCCATAATTTCTCATCAGTATATCCCATGCATCCTTTGGAGACTCACAACCAGTGATTTGAATAGCCATAGCATCGGATATACATAGTGAAAACCAATGCAATACCTTACATGCTCTTTCAGTCCATAACCTGTGAGCTCTCTTCTGTTCATTTGTTGCATTTATTTCTGGTAATTCAGGAGCTGCTTCATCTCCTATTCATAAGTCCCAATATCCTCTGCCAACTAGAAAATTTTTCATTCTGAATTTCCATAATGCAAAGTTTTTGTTGTCTAGCTTTTCTCCAACTATTTGCGTGATATTATCAGTCCCATGTGCATTAGCCATGATGCAACAGACTGTATGTCAAATGCCTGACTCCCTGCAAGTCAATAAGTCACTTGACTGACTTCAGCCCTTGGCTGTTTATGACAGTTTGTTGGTTATTCTCTGCTCAGATACACAGTATTTCAGTCTGAAAAAACATTGGTACATGCTCCCTCTGACACTTGGCAATCACTAAGATATTTCAACCTGTGTGTATGGACTGTAATCAATGCAAAGCCAGCATGTATTCAAGCAAACTGTTTATGATCAGACATGCAATCTGTAGCCATAAAACTTGAGTGACCAGTAGCTTCTTTGTAGTCCAAAAATGAGTGTATATGATCCAAAAATGCACCTACAGCAGTCCAGATGTTGACCTCTGCATACGAGGTTCCAAACAAGTCAATTTGACACTTTATGCATGTACTGCAAGTACCAAAACATAGTAATCTGGCTACAGATCTCAATCAGCCACCAAAGACATTCAATCACAGTGTATTTCAGTCTAAGAACTGCAAATACATTCCATCCATTCACTGCTTGATGACAAACTTAATACATGAGCATTCGGTTAACCAAAGACAACCCGTCTTCAAGGAGTCAAACCCATCCTGGGAGAGGCAAGTCGAGAGTTGCATCAACTGTTTGTAACCAGCCCCCACAGTCAATGAGCACAAATGACAGTTTCTATTCAGCTTCAAATTAGTCCAGATTTGAGCATCCAATGCTCTCTGTACTTCACAAGTACTTTGCATTTATGAAGACCCTCCTAGCATTTATTGTGACCAAGTAAGCATCTATAGGCTCTCAACTTCGAAATGTAAACTGTCATAAGAGTAAAAACTGTTTTCAGCCAGTTAACTCTCTACAAGTCTGAGAGTTTAACTCTTCAAAGGCATTTCATTCCAGCCATGATGAATATAAGGCATCCCATGAAGTTTGTGTATGCCAACTCTACTATCTAATGATAAGAATTGTATGTTGGTATATTACAGATCTGTCACAACCTTACATACAGTCCATGTCTGTATGCAGGTTGAACATGGAGCTGTTAATGCTGCCCATAGCACTGACTTATTGCATAATCTCAATAACCTTCAACTAACATGCCCTTGTGTATTGTCTTGAGGAGGTATGGTACTACCTATTTGTCCATACATCAGGCGCATTTTCTTGGGAATCGTGTGGCATGCATGCTAAATGTACTCACGTTTTTACTGCTACCTCAGGTATGGGAGATGCCAAGCACTCATCAGTGCTCACTATTCTTCAGCTCTACCAAGTGAAATGCCATCATTGATGTCAAGCATATAAGTGAATGCTTCATCACGTTGACCATCAAGAACAGGCGCAGATTTTCAGACAGTCCACGCTAATTTCCAGGTGCTGATTTTTTTTATATATATTTTCCACTATTTATTGCTTCCAATGCTAGTCATAAACTGCTGCATAGCATGATTCAAATCAAGCTCTTCAACCCTTCCTTCAAGCCTTGATGACCTCGTGTCAGTCGTATGCATACAGACATTGATACATACCTTCCCTTTGACTATGGCTTCATTTGCAAGTGTCCAGCTTCTTCTTCATTCCTTACTTCATCTCCTTTGCACTGCAAGTAGTCATGCCCATTCTCCCACAACCTCATGGATGAGGCTCTGATACCATGTTAAAGGAGAAGAGAGAGAGAGACAGAGATTGATCTCTTCCATTATTCAATACTAAAGCAATACTCACACTACAAAAGGATAACCTAGTGTAAGTGTAACTAGACTGACTAACTCTAGTCAGGTCACCAACTAGCTAAACCACCTTATTCAATATAGTCATATGCAGACAGCTGCACACTAGCTGTCCTCACAGATGTCGGTCATACATAAAGACGGACAGAGGAGAGAGCTTGACTTCTAACACTTATGTGTGGACAAAACTGGGTCTCCTCTTCTTCTTCTTGCTTGCTTGAGCTTGTGCTTGAGAGAGGGAGTGTGAGAGTGTGAGGGAGTGAGTGTGTGATGGTGAGGGACCGGGGAGGAGAAGCTCTCCATCTTCTCCTCTCTTCTTCTCTTCTCTTGTCTTGTTCGCAGGCGATGGAGCTTGGAGCATGGAGCTTGAGGATGGATCTTGCTTGAAGCTTGTACTTGGATCGTGGAGCTACTGGAGTGCGCGGGAGAGGAGGTAACTCGATCAGCATGGAGGTAAGCTCACTACACCCATAGATAGATAGCGCATCGGCTATGTGAGAGGTAACCATTAGTGCTCGGCTTGGAACGCTTGAAACAATAAGCGGTTCATGGATCTTGGTGGTTGAGCGAAAACTCCGACATTTTGATTCCATTGCCAGGACCAAGGATTCAAGCCTTGAGCACTTGCATGCTTTGAATCGAGCATCGAAGTAGGGTTTTCCCCGAACCGGTGCTTGAGGTAGATAGGGAGGAAGCGAGGGAGTTTGAGAGGTATTCGATCTCCTTAGCAAGTAGGTTTTTGGTTTTTGGACTTGGAAAAGCATGATGGAGTAGTGTAGGTATTTCCCTTATGATTTTTTCTTGCATTTAGGAAGGATAGGAGCAAAACATTGGAGCAAACAGTAGGGTTTTCTGTTGCTGTATAATAGGTTGAAACAAAGAAAAGAAGGGCAAAAAATGAACTTTTGGGTTAAATGTTGGTGAAGGGAGCAAGACTAAGGTGAGTGTAGGCCTAGGCAGGGTGATAAGGGGCCAGGAGTGGCAAGAAAGGCCACATTTTGCATTGCAAGGTTTCAAGAGAGAGAGAGAGAGAGAGAGAGAGAGAGAGAGAGAGAGAGAGAGAGAGCTTCATCGCATGGACCTACTTTGATCTGCTCATCTAGGAGTTATTTGCCCAGCTCAGGTAATTCCACACCTTCCCCTACATGAGTAGCTTGGATCTGGAGGTGCTCAGTAGGGTAGGAAGCCCTTGATCGCTTGGTGCGAAGAATTCTTTGAAGTTCAACAAAAATTGTGTCGCACTCGGCCCGTCTAAGTGACGGTGATTATGGGCTGAGTCCCAAAATCGGCCCTCGGACCATTCGGCCATTCAGCCCACTACACTCGGATGCCTTTCACTAGGCCCGTTCGAGTGAAGCATTCGAACCAACTTTGAAATTTGGCCCTCGGCCCTGCTGACTCGGCCCAACCCCACTCGGACAAGTTGACATTCGGCCCGGCTGAATTCACCACTCGCCCTTGACCCACTTAACTTGGCCCATCTGACTCAGCCCTTGGCCCACTCGGCCACTCGGCCCTCGGACAACAACACTCGGATTGGCCGAATTTGACATTTGGCCTAGTTACATTCAGCCCTTTCTCATTCAGCCCTCGGCCCTCGGATGGGCCGAATTGGGCATTTGGCCCCTGCAATTCAAACCTATTGGGCCAAATTTGGATTTTTTCAAATCTTAACCTGTAGACCCTGAAACTAACCAAGAGACCATATAGAGCTGAAACCACATCATAGATCTATCACTATGTTGAAATCTAGAGCAAGTAGTTCAAAAATTGGCTATAAACAGTCCTCCAAATCGTGCATGGAAATTACCATAACGGCCCTGCGGGTTGGGGGGACTGCTCCCCCCAGACCCCTCGAGAGGGGGCTCTACCCCCTTCGCATCTCCCCCAAGTAGGTTGGAGAGAAAATGCATGCCGTGATAGGTCCTCCAAATTAGATCCTAGTGTAGTCATAGCTCTACACAAGCATGGACTCGCACTTGCAAAAGAGCAACCAAAAGCTCATACCCAAACAAAGACAAACAGAGACCCTAGAACCTCGATGGGACAATCTAGCCAACAAGGGAAAAAAGGCCACACTGTAAAAACACGTATATGTTGCATTCGTACTGCATCTAGTCAGAAGTCAACAACATCAAGTTACAACTGCGAGGATGACTAGATATGATAGTCCTCATGATAGATGCTCCTTAAATAGCACTACATAGACGATCCAAGACATCAGTGGGGAATCCACATCTAGTCATGCAGTTGCGGACTCAAGGGCATTTCTTAGAAGGCTTAAATTTATAAGCCAAGACCCAGAAGATGAAGACATAGTACCGAGTGCTTACCTTAGGGTCAAACTCACTGCGAAAAGAGAGCACACTGTCGATGCTCTGATTGATGAAGAAGCATATTTTAATATCTTGACCTATGAAGCATGGACCTTACTAGGACAACCAGAGCTCACACCGACTAATGCAACTCTTAGCCCTTATGGGAGACACCCATAGGGAAGTGCAAAATCCTTGCGACAATTGAAACTGAAAGCTTACCTATCCTATTTCATGTTCCTCCAAATAGTGCTAATTGCAGGAAGGAAACCCTCCTAGGAAGACCCTTCAAAAGGGAGACCAAGTGTGAGGCTGATTACATAGCACAGAGGATACACTTGACGCTACCGAGTGTGAGGATAGTCACAACCTTTAGCAAGGGTGACCTCAAAGGCAAGGAAGGTGCTGACATAATAGGCAAGCCTAGTAATGAGAGCAAGGACCTGTTGAGAGAGTTGATACAAGCACAGGTTGAACAACGAGAACCAATTAGTGAGGCCATGCTTGAAACAAGGAGGTCAAGAGCCAATGCCAAGGATAGGCTTTGGACTTACAAATATCGTAGAAGACCACAAAAGAAGCCCAAGCCTTATAGACGAAGGAATCGATGGAGAGCCAGCACAATGCCGAGATGGATATCCAAAGCGTTGCTACATGCTCAAGGGTATTACGCAGGTAACCGATGGATTTGGATACCAAAATCCCCTGCTAAACCTCCTCTATCAGCTAAAGGCTAGATCATATTAAGAGTAAGGAAGCATAGGAGGAAATCTAAACGAAAAACCAAGTCTCAAGTCAAAAACATTGGGGTGACCGAGCCCCTCACAATCAAAATCAAGAAACCAAACAGGACTATTCAAGGGGTAGAGCCTCAGCCTAGCATGCTTAATAAGAAAATGTCATATGTAACCATTGAGTGTGCACAAAGACCACTAGTGCTCAAGGAGCCTTTGATTTCCCAAGAGGATAACATGAATCATACACACAACATTGCTCATGGCAAGGTTAAATGCTCAACAAATCAAATGGCAAAAGCATCTAACAACCACGAGAAAATCTTCCAGCCAGTGTGAAAGCCACTTAGGAGTCCCAAGTCTCCTTCACCCTCTTTCCCAAAACGGACACAAGAAGCACAACAGTAGTTGTCAAGTGCAGCTGCTCAATTCCAATCTCTATCTCCGTCTAAGCTTCCAAATGTCCAAGAGGTGGGACATGACACCACCCATAGCTCTCAGCCCAAGGATATGCCTATGCAATCTAATGTGACTAGATCAACTGAGGCTCAATCTACAGGAGTGAATGCTCAAAGGGCATCAAAAGACACACCCACTTCTGATCTGCCTAAGGACCTAACACTACAATCTACTAACAGTAGCCAGTCCACTAGACTAGCCGTTACTACTTCCAATCAGGAATCACAGCAATCACAGCCTTTGTCCGTAACGATGCCCCTTGCGGAACATGTCCTTAGCCATTTACATGTGAAAGAGGTGTTGCAATCAACATCTTTGACACCCTTGGCACTGCCAAAGCACCTGAAGCCTAGGCTTGAGGAGAAACCTCTCAAAGATGTGGCCAAGGAGATGGCACATCCGACCAATCAACCTAGCAAGGCTATTTAGCAAGCCGCAACTAAGTCCCATGAGGACACACTAGAGAAAGAGAGTGCTAAGGCCCAGCCAAGCACATCAATGACTGACCTAGTTCAAGGTCCTGAGTCCTTAAAGGAGACACTGCGATTGTCCAAGAAAAAGAGAACAAAACAATGAAAATAACGGCAGTTGCAAGTGGTGGTAGATGCCAATAAGATCGAGACCAAGAGCACTAAAGAGATGAGGAATAAAACATTAGGCCTATCCACTAATGAACCCATTGCCATCTCCCCTAACAGCGATGAAACCTTAGACACATCCGTGTGTTTTGATAAGTCAAAGCAACCATCATCAACAGCGGTTGCTTGCAACTCTCAATCCACTGACAATAGAACTTGCATTGACCAATCAAGAGTGGATACAACAATGTCACAACAGGGTGACAAGACTATGCCAGTCATATTCGAGGAGAACCATGACACAATAGCAGCAAAACCTCAAGAAAAACACACAAACCCCAAGAGCATAAGAAATCCTAGCATTGACCAATCTTGCTCATCTAGGCCTGACCCCCCAGCCATGCTAAAGCCTAGGGAAACTCCTAGAACCTTTCATGAGATAGCAACCAAGCAAGCCCTCGTTGAACATAGAAGTGTTGCCAAATGCTTAACTGAGTTGGATGCTAAGCTCAAAGTGCACATGTCTACGTCCTTGCAAACATAGGCACATTTTCTAGGCAGCAGCTTGAAGAATACTTGTCATTTTCCTTATCCTGGGAAGAGTAAGAACATCTTGACGAGCACTATGACAAGCTCCTGCATGAACACATGCGACTCACCTCTAACGAGGAAGCCGATAAGCTATGCTTAATTGTAACATTCAATGAGGTGCTCTGCCAACCAAATCTCTTAGAAATAGAGCAACTAAAGCGACAATCAGAGGGTTGAAATCAATTTGAAAAACGTTGGTTTGAAAGCCACATTGCAATGGCTGAACTAGGAGCCCAGATTATGGTAGTCTTAGAGGAGCAATTGGCTAAATGGCGTTCTCGAAGAGACCCAACCTATGTGGTGCCGAATTCTTTTTGAGTACTGACTGCCATTCGAGGTATGGACTTAGCCGAAACTAGCCAAGAGAACTCTCTGGTTGATAAGGTTCTCACTGAGGAAAAGTTACATGTTGCCAGTAGACTCGGACAAGGTACCATGCTACTCGATGTTGCAAAATATCTATTGTTATTGAGCAAGCTGCCACGAGTACTAGATGCATGTGCCATACTCCAGTACAATCCTAAGTTCTACAATTGGTTTTTATCCTCACAAAGTGACATGGATTCGTCAATATGTACATAAATAAACAATGAGTTTTGTGACCATGTATAGATAATATCAACACACACAAGCAATTATAGCCAAGCGTAGGGAGAAGAGTTGGGTTTGATAGATTGAGCTCCTCAGGCCCGCCTCCAAGAGGAGGGCATGCAACCCTCATTACCGCCATAGGAAGCACTGACCAACATCTCTGATGGTGGAGACGGGGCACTGTCCCTTTCTATACACCTTTCCCCTTTTCGGTCTATCCTTCCGGGGATGAGCCCTTCCCCACTCCATGACAACCAGTCCATGCAACTTAGCATAAGCCAAGATCTTCTAATGGTTGGAGGCAAAACAAACATCATCACGGGGGCCGTCCCTCTACACAAACACTGCATGCCTCACCTCACCCCTCCTCGTCATATGCGCTTGATAACCCACTGTGTAATCCCTTCCATGTGAATAGTTTTATCTTGCCTCAAGACCTACTAACCCTTGGTTCCCATTTTGCAGGTTCCCCTACGGTAGCATTCATGGACCACAGTGCAGCTGGCCTGCAAGGAAGCTCTCCACCATCAGAGGAAGCACAAGGTACTAGCGCCCCCACCAAAACGCTACGTGCCTACTCTAAAGAGATATGCGCCAAAAAGAGGCCCCAAACAACACTGCCCATGATGCAGGCCAAAAACTCCCCAAGCCAAGAGGAAGAGGGCTCAAGGGAGCACACGGGGCGTAGTAACATCGGCCATGTTGGCCCCCACCAGATGCTACGGCACTAGGTGCTCGAAAGAGGAGAGGACATCTCGAGACAAGCAAGAATTTGATGCATTGTTCAAAAGAATTCTAGAAACAGTTGTGGCTAGGGACTACACCATTCGGGTCTCGGTTAACATCTTCCCCGCCCAGCCTTACAGAAGCCCCTCACTGGCACAGCATCAATCCACCGACCACCCAGACTCGCCCTACCTCGTACAAATAGAGTAGCCCCTATGATATATAAGCCTGCTTAACAAAGTCCATCCTTCCATAACTTTTTGTCTTCAGATGGTTAAAGGGGCAGGCTCCCCACTTGTATACACTTTCCTTACCTACTGCTAATATATGCCACGTCTTTAACAAGCACCAAAATATGCATCGCAGTGAACATCATAGGATTTTGATAAAGTAATATATTGACGTGATTGCATATGTTTGTTGTACTTGATGCATGCGACTTGCATATACTCTCATGAAGTGACAAGTGGATGCAGGACGACGCAGGTCTTTGTGCGAAAGTGTTCAATTCCCAAGTCACCACAAGACCACTAACCTCTCAAAGAGCTGCAACAAAGCCATTCTACCAAAAGCAAGAATCACCCTTGTCGATTGCCCACATCGCATGGACCAAAGCATGATCATAACCACTTTCTCTTTCTAGGTTACACTCTACACCGGGCACTCACGGTAGCTATTACCTCAATTGTACCAACATTGTATGTTCCAAAGAGTGTTGCAAAATCTCAAGTATATCTCCCCATCTCAACAACTACTTCTCTAACAATGAGGCTAGGGCACAATCATTGCTGTAATATCCATTTCCTGATCCTTCGAAGCTCAACATTTCCCAGCCCATTGAAAGGCTAATAGCCTCAACATATTGCAATGGTTGTATTCAGGCAGGTCCAAACAAAAAAAAAGAACAAGAAAAATAAAAGAAAAATAAAAATAAACTGGAAAAAAGAAAAGAAAAGAGATGAAAAAATAAAAAGCACTCACGATCACAGCACAACACCTAGGGGTCCTCAAATTAGGTACGTCCAGTGACCTTGGTCGACTGGCTCCGTCCCTAGTCCCCTCGCCCTTTCGCATCACCCACAATTGTTCAAGGCACATCAAGGGCAGGACATACCCAGGGAGCTTGTCTCACCTATGGTTAGACCTGTCACCCTAACCCATTTGCACGATTCCCTCTTGCACTCTGCCTTAATATCATTGCAATCAATCGTGGTAAGCACTGCACGAATGGCCATGAAAAGTACACCGTCCTCATCAAGCAAGTCCAATAGCTACCAACTACCAAAAGCACGATGTCCCTATGTTCAATTATGCTACGTCATGCAGTCACAACGCAAAGGATGTCTCATACATGTTCACTTATACTTCTTCTCAACATGGACAACTTTTCTTCATCCACACGTTGTTACGAGAAATTGACCCACGGTCTTCTAACTATGTAATATCTAAGTATAGATGAGCACTCACCTAGTATCTGCACCGAAATATATACACAGTTTGGGTCCTCAAGTGAAGGACAATACTTTCATCTTGCTTAGAGTTTGCTTAGAGTTCGACCTGTCTCCCAAACTAATTGAACTACATCTTGTGCACGATAAAGAAAACTAGCACTACCCCGAGGGAGAGACCACATATGAGAGGTTTTCAACTGCAGGTATTGAAGACTCCAACGAAAGTGTTGTTTGTTCTTCATCAACACTCAACTCTGAATTCTTATCCTTTATCATCCTACAAGCCCGCCAAGAATCATCATGTGCAGAATCTCCAAAAACCAATGCATGTGCCAATCCAGCGCAATTCCCAATAGCGAACAGTCCTACCCCCAACTCCCACCACCCTACCACCAGCCACCCATGCCAACAATGTGGCCCCAACAACCTTCATCTTCCCACCATTAGAAATCCTCCAAGGCAACCACAGACATCCTGGCCACCCACGTCTTTGATGCATGCTAAAGCCTACTACCTACGACTGTGAGTGCCATGGGACTGGCACTCATCTAGGAGGGGGGTAATGTTAATCCTCAGACAAACAAGGTGAAAAATCCAAAAAATCTAAAGCACAAGACAAAGGCCAAGGAAAAAGTAAACGGAAGACGAAGGTGCGCCAAGAAAAATATGGAAACATAAGAAGTGCGAAAAAGGCCTAAATAAGGGGAAAAGGCACACAAGGAAAAGCACAAGTCAATAATTTTGTAAAAGAGCACAAGTGCATCATGATTTAATTTAAAGAGCGTTAGGCTCTCACCTGTGCAATTTGTAAAGGTAGATGGGCAGTAGGAAGGAAGCTAGGAAGATAGAAGGACAATGGGAAAAAGGGCCTAGGCCACAGCCGGTCATGTAAAAAAGAGGATAAGGGGATGGCCACCCAAAATGGATTTACGGTTTTGTATATAAAGTTGAAAAGTGAATGAGAAGCTGATTCTTGTGTGTGGCCAAAAGTGGGTCTCCTCTTCTTCTTCTTCTTCTTCTTCTTCTTCTTCTTCTTCTTCTTCTTCTTCTTCTTCTTCTTCTTCTTGCTTGCTTGAGCTTGTGCTTGAGAGAGGGAGTGTGAGAGTGTGAGGGAGTGAGTGTGTGAGGGCGAGGGACAGAGGAGGAGAAGTTGGAGATCTTCTCTTCTCTTCTCTTGCTCGCGGATGGAGCTTGGAGTGTGGAGCTTGAGGATGGAGCTTGCTTGAATCTTGCACTTGGATCATAGAGCTACCAGAGTGTGCAGGAGAGGAGGTAACTCGATCGGCATGGAGGTAAGCTCACTACACCCATAGATAGATAGTGCATCAGCTATGTGAGAGGTATCCATTAGTGCTCAGCTTGGAACACTTGAAACAATAAGCGGTCCGTGGGTCTTGGCAGTTGAGCAAAAGCTCCCACAACCCCCTCAATTGGTTAGTGGTTACACACGCTATGATCTCAAGATTCTTCGATGACGAGGATGGAGTTCAGTAGACTCTCTAACAAGACATCAAATAAATTGGCTACCGATTCTAGGGGAATGGATAACTACTAGCCAAGCTTTTCAAAATTATCTACACTTTGCTCAAAAGTATTCTCAGTGTTCAAATCCTTTAGTGAGACTGATTGCTCACTTTGCTTGGTATCTTGCCTACATGCACCAGCATTCACATAATGATCAAAAGTCCATCCCAAAGTTGTGTATGAATGTGAATGTGGATATTGATCCCCATCAATTGGATATTTTGTATTTTCATGTATTTTTCTTGGCTAGCCGGTATCTTGTATTAGTGAAGAGGATGTGTTGCTTGTAGTTCTTCCAAAATCCTTCCAAGTATTTTGTAAATGAATCTCTATCCATGGATCGTTTTTGAAACCACCAATCTTTTAAGAAGAATTTCCTTCTTTGATATCCTTGGATGTATTTTGATGATTTATAATGTTATATCTCTCTTTTGGAGGTGCCATTCATATAGTTGTTTTGTGTTTAGTGTCTATATTGTGTATTATTTGTATGATGGGATTGTGATTGGATAATCAAATTGATTGAGAAGATACCTTTTTAAAGATTGATAGTGGTGATGACAGATGGATGGATACAAATGAAGAAACTCTTATATCCTTTAAGAGTTTGTTTAAATTTGGTTGGTTTGGTTAAGTCTTGTTTTTTATATCTTGTTTTGGGATTTTTCCTTGAATAATGGATTAAATACGGGTTTTCTTCTATGGAGATGAATCTAGACAATTCTTGATTGGATATTTGAAGATAAAGTGATGAGCTATTATTTTGAACTTTTATTCTCTTTTTCTAAGGTCTTGAGAGCGCTCCCTGATTAAGTGTGGGGATATATTGAGGATTGATATGATTGAGTTTTTGACTATGTTTTGTTAGATTTTTGGGTGATTTTTATATGATTTGAATTATGATTGATTGGTTTGAAAGTGTTTAAGAGAGTTTTAGATAAGGTTGAATAGGTTTGAGAATCTCATTATGTTTTTAAGTAGAGATATGATGTATTGAAAGGTTTTGTTGAATGGTTGATATGTTCTGATTAGTTCTATTTAGCTTCTATTTTGTTTTGATTTCTTTTTTTATGAGAGGTTGGAATGATGACTGATGGATTTTAAGAGTGTTTGGAAGATTATTGAATGATTCTTGATGGTTTTGAATGGTTTTAGTTTAGCTAAATGCTTTCCGATGACCTTCTGTGTGGTATTGTAAACCCTCTGTAGAGCTTTTGTGAAGCCTCTGTCTTTGTTCTATTTTTGCTCTGTATGCCTTTGTAAGTCTTCTTTGGGATGATCTTTGGAAGATATGAATACAAGTTCAAAATAGCTCAAAGAAGCAGAAAAAGCAGCTGCTAAAGACTCAAGTAAAGACTGACGTGATAGTGATACTGTTGAGCTTTGAAAGGACACTGCAATGGCTCTAGTGACCCTTCATATCAGGCATACCTCTTGGGAGGGGTATCCACGACCAAAGAGGAAATACGGATGATTATTCTTCATTATTCCAATATACTATTGAGAGAGAAGGAGTGAGAGATAGCCAATTTTTCATGCAAAACTATGTATCTATGAGTGAGAAATTATGCGAGAGACTATGAAGATTATGAAGACATTGAATATGAAATCTATGTGATGATTTCCATTCAAAGTCGAGCATTTCTTTGTGTTCTCTTGTTCTTTTGATGAAGAATATGAATAAAAATGTGGTAAAAATGGCTCTAAATAACCAATTATTATATATCAATATTTGAACCAAAGAAGCCATAAGAACAAGAAATGATGGCTACTATATATTGATTTAAATATGGAAACGATATCCATAGCTATGTAACAAGAAAGAAATATGCATGATACACACCTCATGCCAATGGTTTATGAAGAAGAGATCAAGAATCAAGAAAATATATCTTCACATCTTGTATTGGCTTGATTCTTGATTCCACTCAAATCCAATGCAATAGAATCTTAAATGCTGATGTAGCTCCATTTTGAATAGCATTGAATGCCTTTCAATACTTAAGAATGAGAAATTGAGCCACAGGAGACAAAAGCCCCAAATCAAAGTCCCAAATAGCTTCATAGCTCCAAGATTACTTCCATGCTTTGATTCCTGCTATAGGCTTGAAGTATGACTACCATAGCAATGCCTTGTGTTTAAGATTTGAGGACTTCTTTAAGAATCTACAAGATTTCATGAAGATTTTGTAGTTGATCTATCATTCGTAGAGCATAGAAGAAGAATATGCCTAAGAGAAGATGGAAAATGCTAAATCTTAGCATAATGACTTGCTATGAGTGGCCAAAAATAATCTCGAGACCAAGAAGTGAAGAAATCTTTAAGAATCCTTAATCTTTCAAGAAATTTTCATGGTTGCCCTATTTTCTTGGAGGTTTTCAAGAGAGATGCAGCCTAAGAAATGAGATGAAAGAAGACCTCAAGCTTTCAAGAAACTTTCATGTCTATCCAATAGTCTTGGAGGTTTTCAAGAGAGATGTAGTCTAAGAAAAGAGATGAAATAAGACCTCAAGGATCACTAATAATCAATCAAGGAAGTAAAATGATGCCTTAGCAAAAGCTTCTTTTAGCACTATAGTGGCCACAAATTGCTGTAGTAGCCCTTGTTGACATTAGCAACAACAATGCAACACATGTTGCCCCCTTAATCCATGTTTTGGTATGAAAACATTGTAACATGGAGTTCACTTGGTTGCTAATGAGATCAAGCAACTCGTGAAAGAAGGCTTTGATGATCGAGAGAGAGATCAAGAGGGATATGAATTATTTTCACCATAAAATCTTGGTGTCTTTGGAGTGCCTTATGGGCTATTGCTAGGCCATGTGGTCAGCTCACTAGGGATAGCAACTGACCCTGAAAAGATCAAAGTAATAATCACTATGAGTCCACCAGGCACTCCGAAAGAGGTTCATAGCTTTCTGTCATCGATAGGGTACTATCAGAGGTTTATAAATGCCTTGGCAGAAAGGACATTGCCAATAACAAACTTATTATCCTTTAGCTATCTATTTGTATGGAGCGACCCTTGTAAGGTAGCTTTCGAGGATGTGAAACAAGAGCTAGTAAAAGCACCAGTTTTAAAAGCACCTAAAAGTGGCGATGTATTTTACATATTTTTAGTAGCCACCATGCATAGTATCAGGTGTTGTTTAGCCCAAATTTGGGAGGAAAAGTGGTATCATCCGATAGCTTTTGCTAGTCGAAAATTGGGCATATCAGAAATTAAATACATCTACATGGAGAAGTTGTGTCTTGCGATGGTCTTTGCGACTAAAAAATTCAAGCACTACATCCTCTATGAGAAGATAGTTTTTTATATGAAGGCGGAAGGGCTTAGATTACTTATGAACAAGCTACAACCGCCTGATCGTTTGGCAAAGTGGTTAATCACTTTGCAGGAGTTCGATTATGAGATTAAGAGTAAGCCACCAAGGTTGCAGGGTATTGTGGAATGCCTTGTGGATTTCAGGGAGCCGAAAGAGGCTTTGGCTGAAGGAAGTGATATCGAAGAAATGTTTAAAATTGATATAGCTTCTATTCCATCTTGGTATGCTGCTATCACACATTATCTATCAACATGAGAGACTCGAGCTGATTTATCAAAATCAAAAAAGAGGAAAATCAAACAACAAACTTTGAATTTTTCTTTGATCGCAGGAACACTATATCGGCAGGGTGTTGATGATATCTACCGCTGATGTGTGATGCCTGACGAGGTTCCTTTCATCTTGGAAGAGTGCCATGACGCTGCATGTGGAGGGCACTTCGCTGGACGGTTAATGGCGCAGAAAGCTTTAAGAGATGGGTATTGGTGGCCGTCCATCTTCCAAGATTCCTTTGAGTATGTTAAGAGATGTGATACCTATCAAAGACATGACAGCAGAGAGAATAGGAAACGTCCACTTATGCTTATCATGGCTATCCTTCAATTTGAGAAGTGGGGCATTGATTTTGTGGGTCCTATCACCCCGTCGTCTACTACCCAGAAGAGGTACATTATAGTAGCAACTGATTATTTTACAAAATGGTCAGAGGCGCGGGCGACGAGGCATGACAATGCAAAAGAGACTGCAAGTTTTCTTTTAGAGTAGATTATCTGCCGGACCGTGGAACCCACTTTTTGAATAAAGTGATCAAAAGCCCGACTGAAACTTGGCAAATCAAGCACAATAAAATGACCCCTTATAATCTGCAAGCCAATGGGCAAGTCGAAAGTACTAATAAGCAGCTTGTGGGTATCTTGTCTAAAATAGTCTCTAAGAAGAAACGAGACTGGGATAGGAAGTTGTATGTGGCAGTATGGGCGTACAATACAACGTTCAAGCGAGCTACCAGACATACTCCATTTAAATTAGTTTATGGGGAAGAATTGTGTTACCCCTCGAAATCAAGTTACCAACCATACGGTTTGCAATTAACCACTCTTTGGGAGATGAGGATTCACTCTTTGAACATTTCACAACCATAGCCCATCTGGATGAACTAAAATTGCAGAGCTTATTACACCGAGAGGTAGCTAAATGTCGGATAAAGCAGTTGCATGACCTTAAAGCAAAGAAGTATACCTTTAAAAAAGGGCAATTAGTTCTGTACTATGATGCGCGTAGGGAGCTATTTCCAGGGAAGTTGGAACCTAGATAGGATGGGCCCTACAAGATTGTTAGGATAGGGAAAAATAGGTCTATGGCTCTACTAGCTGATCTGCAGGGAGTAGAATTTAAAAATAAGGTTAACCTTAATAAGATTAAACCTTATTATTTCGAAGTATGCTAATACAGGAAAATGCATTGCAGGTCTATGCTGGGGCTGATTTGAGACCTGCAAAAAAGCTTAAACCTGGTTGATGGAGTGGTTAATTCCTTATTTGGAGCACCCATATCTGGAGCAGAGATACTATCAGGGGAAACTCATCTGGTGGAGCAAAGGATACAAAGTGATTGAGCAAGAAGACGGAACCTTTGTGTGGGAGATTAAAGTCTTCTGCCATCACTGCTTACGAGTGTTGACCAGTATCCCTGTTGAGTTTAATGAAGAAGGTGGAATAGAGTCGTCAGTTCATCCTCTAAACATGCTAAATTTTCACTATCATAATTACGAATAGAGGAGTTCCTGATGGCAAGCTATGTAAACCTATTGTGGACGTACACATTATATTTTGACGGAGCGTCTAGGGGCCCTAATAAAAAAGGGAGTGTTGGAGTAGTAATCCGAGATCCCCAACGTAGAGTTACGATGAAGCTAGCTGCTTATCTCGGGGTAGGATTCACTAACAATATGGCGGAGTATAAAGCCTCGATTATGGGATTGCATATTGCCAAAAAAGGTGGTATTCAGCGATTGTTAGTAAAAGGGGATTCCCAGTTGATCTTGAATCAGCTAGATGGGACATACACAGTGCGGAATCCCATCCTTTGTATGTATCATCGAACTTCGATGACCCTACTTGAGGAGTTTGATAGAGTGTCTTTTCAGCTGATTCCACATTATTGGAATCAGTTTGCGGATTCACTGGCAAATCTTGCTTATGAAGAAGACCTTTTCTTCAACTATGGTCCTAGTTTGGATATTGCTATCACTAATGAGACAGGACCTGGTCGCTTTGTGGGGAATGTTATCAGAGCATGCGATATATGGTATGCGATGGTTGATATGGGTGATGCAAAGAGTAGCCGAGACCAATCTACCGTTGTTATCTTGGACCCATAGGTTGATTAGACAACATGTTATGCGTACGCCTCTTGCTATATATGCAAGAGGGATGGGTCATAATCTTATGCATTTAGTATAGGGCTGCGAGCCCTATTTTTCCTCCTTGGAAAAGGAGTATATTATTGTACATCTGTATTCTTTCGGGGAGGGATGTGTAGGTTTTATTCTATTTGATCTCATTAGGCCAAGAGGGCCAGTTGTCTGTTTAGTACAGGTGCGGTTAATGGTTTATTGTTTTAGTCCTGCGCTAGCCAGGTTTGAAGAAGAGCTTGGAATGAGCCTTTTGTTGCGCGGAAGCTTCTCGTGGCCCTATCCAGGTGATATCTCTCCTTTACGAGTACCGTGTTTTTATGCTATATGTTCTTGTGTACTTGTAGGGGATTTTCTTTCTTGTTGGGGACCGGAGTCCAAGGTATGAAGTCCCAGGTTTAGGTTAGGTATGACTGAGGGAGGTCTGAGTAGTCGTTGCCTCCTGTAAAGACATTGCCAGGCATCGAAAGACCTATTTTACAAGGTAGTTCTAGTGGCCTTGTTCTGCTAGCCTACTAGGCAGCTGTTCTAGGAGTTCTTGTTAGTTGTGAGGCAATTAGAGAAGCCTGCAGAGGAAAAATGACGATGATAGAGAGGAAAAGAAACCTTAAATATCTTAAAGACGATAAATATTTACGAAGGTGTGTAACAAGGGGTTCTAACCCCTATAAAAATAGAAAAGAAAAGAAAGAAAAATGTATACGCAGTTGATCATCGCCTTGCGAAGGCCTGGTAGGTTCGTGGGGATGAGTCAGACCCGGGGCCGATGCCTTGTCTTCCTAGGGATGGCATCTTGGTGGAAAAGAAAAAACTAAGGAAGGTTGGAGCAAAAATAAAAGTGAGCGTCAGAAAATGATTAAGTGTCACCTTGCGAGGGCTTGGTAGGTTCTTGGGTACCGAGACAGGACCTGAGGCCGATGCCCTATTCAACTTGGGTCACTATGCTCAGCTCCCTCCTTTTTACATGCCGGAGTATGGAAAAATAAAAAACCTAAAAGAAGCAATGTGCTAAAAGAAAATATTTCTTGATCAGGCTATAGGAGTCCTCGCCTAGTAGGAGCTCCTGGTTGTGTTGTCCTTAGTTAGGTAGGTAGTTCAGACCACCACTTAGGGCGACCTCTTTGATAGTTCTTTTTAGTTTGGCCGTGTTGGAGCAGTTGGTTAGTGACTAGCTTCAGACCTTCTATCAGATTATGCTAGGCCTACTCCTTGTGGATGTCATGCCTTGGTTTTGTCAGGGGGTAGGGTAAGCATTGTGTTGTGTTTTAATATGTATCGGTTTTGTATCAGCTTGATGCTTCCTTTAGTTGTTTTGTGCAGATCTATTGTGGGATTCGACGAGTTGAGTCGCCCTATCCCGTGGTCGCCAATGAGAGCGGAGTTTTGAGCCCGGGATGTGCCTAAAATTTGCCCAAAAAATTGGAATTTAGGAAAAAAATATTCAACATTGAAGGCGGCGGCTCCAGCTACGACGATTTTAAGCACCAAGTGAAAAACGGCTTTTAAAAGGCGCCCAAGCAACACTTGTGAATTTTTGATAATTTTTCAGACTATCATGTGGGATGTCAGGAGTTGCCAGTCAATGCAGGATGTCAAGCCGGATGCCCAGGATTTTTCAGAGCTCGATTCGGATGCCGGACGAGGAAGAGGCCAACAAACGGTCAAGATGTGAAAAGGTTTTGGCCAAAAGGGGTGGTGCCCTTTGGGAGCTTGGACCCCCCCAAAAAAATTTATGCCAACATGAAAAAATGTGGAGAGAGAAGAAGCATGAAATTGTGGATATGGAGGCGCCATGAAACAGCCGAAATTTGTGCCCTCTCATGATGGAGATGGAGTATGCAGGCTGAATACAACCCCTACAACTGATCATGGGGCTAATGTTCTCTCCCTTTGCCAGTCTTATCGCCGCCCTTCGCTCGTGGAATGATGGACTGAATGAAGAGAACCACATCTAGTATTTCTCTCTCCTCCCTCTCTCTCTTCTCTATGGGTTGTTCATGTGTGGCATCTTGAAGAAGGAATCCGGGTGGAAGAATGAAGAAAGTGATGATGAAGATTGATGAAGATGCTGAAGAATGAAGTGCAGCATTGGATTGAGAGCAATAGAGGCTCTGTCTGTTGGTTATGCGTGCATTCAAGGCATCTCGGGTTACGAGAAAACACGGTATGACCATTTTTAGGAAGAAAATGAAGGATTTTTGATCGTTTATGATGATAATTATGTTCTTATTGGATGAAAATTTGTGTGAGTACTGTTTGCATTATGAATAATTGTTGTATGTCAGAAAATTCTGAGTTTGCAATTATTTACATGCTTTATTTAATTCTCGTAAACTCGAAAAGTGGATTTTAAGTGGTAAAATGCTAGTTTTTCCGTTTCGGGTGGGGGGAAAGTGTTCCCATGGGGGGAATGTGAAAGATAAATTGAATAATAACATGCTGAAGTGAGTGGGATAAGAAAAACCAGAAAATAGCCTATTTTATTAACAAATAAATCAAAAAAATGGGAAAAATGAGTGGAAAAATAGAAATATGACTTGAAAAAATAAGGAAAAATATAAGAATTGTTTGTGGATGTATGGTAGTGGCAAAGCATGAGGTTTAGCCTCAGTTTGCCCTGCCTCTTTGTTAAAGTTGGTGATTTACTGCTTTTTCTACATCAAAATACATCAAAATGAACCTCTACACCTATGCAACGCAAGCAGTACCTAAACGTAGGGGGTTGGGAGGTTTGGATGGTGTGATTTGTGTGATGATTGTTGCTGATTTTCTGATGCATTTCATGTCATAGAGTTTCGAGTTATATTAATTAAGAGGATAGTAGCACGAGTGATCTCGGTGATATCCTTTCATCGCTGCAACGGGTTAGTGAATAATGCATTATAAAGCCTATTTGTGCACTAAGCATGTTGCTGATTTGAAAATGATGTTTGAGCACTTTAGGATCACTCACTTTGCATGTGCATGATTGATCATGGTATCAGAATGGAAAAACCTGGATGCACATCACTTGTTTCAATGACAATGACCCACGTTGAGTGTGGAAAGGCATCCTAAGCCGTAGGATAGACGTTCGGTTCTTGGGGGATTATTTAGTCTCTTAGAATGATACTCTTATTTCTTTATTGACAAGTGTGCGTGCGTGCGTGTGTGTGTGTGTGTGTGTGTGTGGAAGGGAGAATTTGAGCCTTTTACATATTCATATCTTTATTTACGCTATAGTTCTTTATTTTGCTCAATATTTTAAATAGTAACTTGCAATATTCCTAAATATTTTGATGAAAGAACTTTGTGAGTTGATTCTTTCTCTATCTACTTGCAAACATCTCAAACTTTATTGGGTTTTGAGAAATACATTGGCCAACATCTCTAATTTACTCAAGATTGAATATTGACATACATTTCCCTCTCACAAGCATGAAATATGTGAGACAGACTAACAAGTACGATCTTGAAATGTTTACTCTTGAAAACACTTTTTACTTGTGTCTTTTTAATACCCTTTGAAAGCATCATGGTAAAAAGTATCTCCTAGATGTGTTGATGGCATGTAACTTGGACTTGAACTAGCAACCATTTAAAGCATCACTTTAACTTTTTGTACTTTCTTTGGAAATGATGCTAATTTCAATTAGTTTTTGCACTTATCAAAGGACAATTTTGTTTAAGCCTTACAAACCAAGTCAAATGAGCCAATGACGTCGGGGGCAATAGTCTAATTGGTTAAAGTTCATGGCTATGGGCAAGGGTATGTGAGTTCAATGCTAGCTTTTTGCACAAGAAGAATTGTCCTTATCTACCATGCTGTAATGTAAAGCACATTATTTTAAGAAAACGTTGAAGGAGCCGATGAAATACATCTTATCCATTTTTATAAAACAATGATAATGTGGTTGTAAAAATATTTGTGACTTGTTCCTTTACTAATCATACAACATGTTAAGAAATCAACATGCATGGAACAACATAAAATTTTCTGTAAAGCATGCATGTTATTCTCAAATTTAACATTAGGCATCCATGTAGATCATACAAGCATAAACTACATAAAGAAATTATATGAAGTGGTCAACATCCATCATGTTTTTGTAGTTTGTTGTCAAATTTAGATTTTTCTTTTGTTGCCTATCTTATGAGTCATGAGTAGGATTTGTTATTTTGTGAATCATGAGATAGGCGCCAATGGCGTGTGAAGTTTAATTATGAGAGGTGATTCTTTAATTGAGGTAAAGTATGCAAGGGAAATAATTAGTGAAGCACACACAATATCATGGAGGGTAAGAGGCACTCCACAACATTGAAGTCAAAAAAACACATGAACTAACCTTGTTGATTATGCGTCACCAAACTCTATTTCCAAAACCAAAAGTGGGCAGCTCTAGTGTCTTATCTTACAGGATGATATTCCTTTAAGTGAATAATATTGTGTCTCTTACCATTGATCTCAAATTGACGCATTAAAAAGCATTATTGATTAAACATCCTAAGATTGTGGAAACATTTATACGAGTTCCAAAAGAATAACAAGGCCCTTATTTTCTACAACAACTTTTGGGAGAGTTTTATCCCCATGTGATCAAATATGGTTGTTGTGTGTTGTGTGACAATACTATCATCATAAAGGGTTACAATAGAAACCCCTTGCCTTTATAGGCCTAGGAGTGACTTAAACCTAGAACTTGAATTAGTTGCACTTCAAATTTATTGGTTATGTCAATGGACATGTGGTAAAGTGAACATCTATAGGCCCTTTGAATAAAAATTTCATTGCTAAAGCTACACATATGTGGACCTTAAAGAAAATATTGTAGTGACAAGCAAGTGTCTTCCCTTCCCACCTTCCTTCAAATGATCGCATGAGAATCATTACAATAAAGAGGCCAATCAAGGGCACCCTTCCAATAGGGAGGTTGGAAACCCCATTGTTGCTTACCTTTTTGCTTATTAGTAGAGATGAAAATTGACCATGTGTGACGCTCTAGTTTTGAGAGAGCTTGGAGTAGCAATGCCTCAATAATAGCCTATGCATGGGCTCTTGCAAATTTTATGCTTCTCAAAACCATTCAAATTGTTTTATAAGGACAATGAACTCTCCTATGTTAGCAAAGAGCATTGATGTGATCAAGGTTAGAATTGAATGTCATTTTACTTATTTCCGCCCTTACTTTTTAGCAAAATTGGATGGCCCCTTCAAATCATTCTGAGAAATTAGGTTGTAGGGTGTGTCTTTTTTTAGACTAAAGAACCTTTTACCTGCGATAAGCCCCTGTTTTGAAAGGGATCCAAGGAAAGCCCTTGTAACTCTTACAACTTAGGCTGGTTACACACCGAGTGATGGATGGCCAACCCTTGCCCAGAGTGTGGGCATGTACTTTTTGAAACTAAGCGCAGACACGGGCATAGTACCTTTACAGACCAAATAGACACGGCTTGCAAAAAGATAAAAAAGAATAAACTTATGAATTTTTTGATTGGTTGCAAATGTAAAAGGTGAACCACACACAAGGGAGACTCTTCGTCCAAAAGTGGGTGGGCAATTCACCTGCTTAACTCGTAAACAATAGGTTATGTCCTCTCCAATGCTTAACTCGCAAACAATAGATCATGTCCTCTCCAATGTGTAAAAGACTATGGATACTGAACCCTTCAAGAAGTGGTTTAGTCGGTTAAGATGTTTGCCATTTAGTGTGGAACCATCCTTAAGATAAGGAATCATCCATACGTTGTGACCACGGTCGGCTAGTTAAAACCAGAGTTAATAAATTAATAATAGGCGCCCCTTTAAATAAAAGGAAAAGAAGTTAGAAGGAAAAAATCGGGCTGAAGTCCCGGCGTCTCTTCCGTTGATTTTTTAAATAAATATTGACGAGAGTGCCTCCTCCCACGTCGACTCATGCGGCGTCGCCACAGCGATCGCGGATATCTGTCAATCAGTCAATCGGTATATCGTGGAAGCGTTTTCAGCATTTCCAGATAACCTGCCTACTACGGTGGCGAAGAAATTGAGAATGCAAAAAGAAGAAAGGCATCGACGACAAAGGCGGTGCCGGCAGCCCATGAGCGCACGCACACAGCGATCCATTTGCGTATAATGCAGTTATCGCGAATTGTCCTTGGGCGGATAAAACTTTCAAGGGGGGTCTTCAACTTTGTTAAATAAATTTCGACGTTTTTTGGGAATTTCGAGGGTTTTACATTAAACCTTGGTTTTTCGTGAATATTGGGAGGGACCATCAGTCACAGAACGCTAGGCCTTGCCGCAAAGCGACAAGCGATCGCACGGCAATTTCGCTCAACAATCCATTTTTCATCTTTCTCTCTCCTTTTTTTTTTCTTTTTCTCTCTCTCTCTCCTCCTCTTAAATTTCCCTATGTCTAATTTTCTCTCTCTCTCTCTCTCTCTTTCTTTACTTTCTATTTTAGTTTTTTTTTCCTCTCCTGATTCTCTCTCTCCTTTTTTTCTCTCCCCGCTTTTCTTCTCTCTCGCTCTCTCTCTCCCCTTTTATTCTCCCCCTCTCTCTTCTCTTTTCCTTCTCTCTCCCTCTTCTCTTTTTTCCTTTTTTTTCTTCTTCTCTCTCTCTTCATTCTCTTTTTAAATTTTTTCTTCTGTCTCTCTCTCTCTCCCCTCTATTTTTTATTCTCTCTTTTTAAAATTTATCTTTTTCTTATATATAATTCTCTCTTTATATTTATATTCTCTCTCTCCTCCTCTCTCTCTCTCTCTCCATCCCCTTTTCTTCTTCTCCCCTTTCTCCTAATTTTCTTTTTTTCTTCTCTCCCTCTCTCGCTTTTAAATTTTATCTTTTTTTTTCTTCTCTTCTTTTCTCTTTTAAATTATATATATATATATATATATATATATATATCTTCCCCTTTCTCTCCTTCTCTCTCCCTTCCTCTCTCTCAAAAAATATTTAAAACTTAAAAAGACTTCTCTTTTTTCTTTTTTCCCATCTCTCTTTCTCTTTTCCTCTCTCTTCTTATTCTTCTCTCTCTCTCTCTCTCTCTCTCTCTCTCTCTCTCTCTCCTCTTTTTTCTTTTTTTCTTCTCTTTAAATTTTTTCTTTTTCTTTTTCTTTTAAATTTTATCTTTCCTCTCTCTATAATTCTCTCTGTGTTCAAATTCTCTCTCTTTTTCTTCTTATTTTCTCTCTCTCATTTTCTTCTCTCTGTCTCTGTCCCCCCTCTCCTTTTTTTTCCTTTTTTATTTTCTTCTCTCTCTCTCTCTCTCTCTTAAATTTTATATTTTCTCTCTCTATAATTCTTTTTCTCTCTGTTCCCTCCCTCTCCTCTTCTTTCTTTTTTGCTCTTTGTATATTTCTCTCTCTCTCTCTCTCTCTCTCCTTATTTTAATTAAATAAAAAGTTTACATTAAAAAGTTTAATCTGTGAGAGTTCCTCCTTATTTTAATTAAACAAAAAGTTTACATTAAAAAGTTTAATCAGAGAGAGAGAGAGAGAGAGAGAGAGAGAGAACCTAGGCCCTACGCATGAAAGAGAGGGGGGAGGGGAAGAAGAAAAATGTTTAATTAAAAAAAGACTATTCTCTTTTCTCTTTCTCCCCCTTCTCTCTCCGTCTTCTTCTTTTTATCCTTCTTCTTTTTCTTCTTCTCTCTCTCTCCTTCTCAAAGTGTGTGAAAAACTATGTTTGAAAAATTTTAAATTAAAAAAGCTTTAAAAATATTTAATTTAAAAAATTAATCTAACTAAGAGAGAGAGAGAGAGACTTTTGATTTAAAAAGAAGTTTGATTTAATTAAGAGAGAGAGAGAGAGAGAGAGAGAGAGAGAGAGAGAGAGAAAGAGGAAACCTAGGCCCTACACATGAGAGAGAGAGGAGGGAGGGGGGAGGAATTTAATTAAAAAGGGAATGGGATTTTAATTTAAAAAAGGGAGGTGAGGAAAGGAGGCTTTAATGAACAAAGGAAAGAGGAAGAGAAAATGAGATATTACACATGAGAAAGAGAGGAGGGGAGGGAGTTTTGATTAAAGAAAAGAAGTTTGGAAAAGGGGGTAGGTTCGGGAAGCCCTCCAGAGGTTCGAGGCTTTCTGAACCTATAGCTAAAATAATATAGTAGTAAGATTATTCTATCTCCTTCTCAAAGTGTGTGAAAAACTATGTTTGAAAAATTTTAAATTAAAAAAATCTTTTAAAATATTTAATTAAAAAAATTTAATCTAACTGAGAGAGAGAGAGAGAGAGAGAGAGAGAGAGAGAAGGAAACCTAGGCCCTACACATGAGAGAGGGGGGGAGGGGGGAGGAATTTAATTAAAAAGGGAAGGGGGTTTTAATTTAAAAAAGGGAGGTGAGGAAAGGAGGCTTTAATGGAAAAAAGGGAAGAGGAAGAGAAAATGTGATATTACACGTGAGAAAGAGAGGAGGGGAGGGGGTTTTGATTAAAGAAAAGAGGTTTGGAAAAGGGGGTAGGTTCGGGAAGCCCTCTAGAGGTTCGAGGCTTTCGAAACCTATAGCTAAAATAATATAATAGTAAGATTAATTTTACGAAGGCGAAGGCCGTGACTAACAGAACAAAAGGGTGTTGACATAATATGTGACAAACGATTGATTAGTTTTGTATCATCCACGTGACAGACAAATTGGGGACTCCGAGGGTCTTGCCCATAAATGCTCACAAAAAACTCATTTCCCATCCAATGGACAAAAGGAAGAGGCTAAACCCCATGTAGTTTTGGGAGGAAATAGTTGGTTTTGTTTTTGACAATCTTGCCTGAAAAAAATACACTCTGCAGGATAATTCTTTTGTGAATACTGTTTCCCACCCAAAGTTTGAGCATGCACCCAAGTGCACAACGGACAATTTTCTTTCTCATTTATTTAAGACAAATGTGTAGAGCAATTGATAAGTTTTAAACCTTTAACTTACTACCTCAAAGTCATGAGCTCTTATCAATGGGCCTACCACATCATTTTGATCAAATTCTCCGCCCCTAGCATGAAAACAAATGCACATACTATTTTATAGGTAAGTGAGAGCTTTTGCCCGGTAACGGCAGCCATAATTGTTCCTCCACCAAAGGAGCACACATTAACCATTACAAAAGCATGTCTTGATCTAATACATGCAACATAAATCGACATTAGCCTTGGAAGATAAAAACACATATTACATCTTTGGTGATCCAGTGAAATTGTAATTTGCACATGTGGAGCCAGGAATACAAATCCATCATTAATTACATGTTTGTCTAGCTCTTTAATTAGGCCTACATAAACTCGAATTCGAGCTTAACTTATTGGAATGCCTTCATACACTAGGTTGTGCTTTGAATAGTGGTATAATAGTCTTGTGAGTCCTACCATTTTTTGTGTGGGTGAGTGCATGCACATGCATGTGAGTTTTCTCTCTCTCAACTCTACACACACACAGACATGGAATTGTGAAATACAACATAAGACTACTTGGGATTGTTTTGACCACATAACTCTCTTTTATTACTTTTTCTTCCTCTTCTTCTTCTTCTTCTTCTTCATATATCTAACCAACTTATAATGTTAGTGAAAACTCTTATGCTAAGACTATTTTTGTATGAAACTTTGTAAATACACATGCATGCATGCACTTGCATAAGTTTTTTAAAAGCCCATGCAACAAATTGCCTCTTATTTATTAAATCCATTATACAAATTTTGGCACCAAAATTCTTCTATAGCCTTATGTTGCATGGAATATCGTTTTAGAAAAGAACTCCTCTTAGATTAACATGAAGGCCTAAAATTATGTGTGCTTGACATCGAAGCATCTCCCTCATCCTAAAGATTCTCCTTAGGTGAAGGCTTTACCTCCCTAATTAGAAATTTAGGCACCACAATTTTCAAGCAAGCTATGCCACTCCACCATTTAGAGCCCTCTCCAAAAGTCAACACACATGAATATCAAATGGTATAACTTGGTTTCTAGCATATAGGGGATTTGTTTAAGTTGTAACTAACCACATGTTTGAAGGAAGCGTAAGTATTAGGTAGCAAGTGCCTAGTGTAAGTATAATATCAAGCATAGTGCATTATTGCTTCTAGTGCAAGGATACTGCACGTTGTGTCTAATGTAAGAAGAGTCTTCATATAGTGTCAATTATGGGGAGTAATATCATACTTGAGTATTTAAGATTGTCTCATGTTTGTGACATACTTTCTAAAAATACTTAAAGATTCTCACCAAACTTCTAAGTCCACTTATGAGGATATGTTTTACAAATGACAAATCAAAAGTATTGAGTTTATCTCTTAGCATCTTATCTTCTCTTTCTTTATTCAAACCAAGACATGATGGTACTTTCACAAATTCAAAAAGGAAAGATCTTCAAGTTATGTTGTACACAAACACCTAAACATTTGACTTTGAGAACACTTTTTCCTGTATAGGTGCACATTGCTCTACTTTATATAAATCATAATCTCAAGTTTTGAATTCTTAAGTCTTAGACCTTCAACTAACAACATCTTAATGCTCACATGTTGGCGGTTGTGTTTTGCTCCTTTTTTGCAAAGCTAGCTTTTGAGATGATTTTAAAGCCTTATCTTTTGTGAGAGGATATGTGATTGTATCAAAGCTATACCTTCCTTTTAACATGTTATTTTTGCAACCAAGGAGGTCAAGGTTTGATTGACTAAGTGCTAACTACTTATTGGAAAACACACATTTCAAAGTATAAGTTCTCTTAAAGAATGAGTGCTCCACATGGTTTCACATGGATTTACATATTCTTTTAAGTCTGCATGTAAACATAACATGAGCATAAATGTGTTATCAAAGGTTGAATCTCCTAAATCATGACTTTTACATCCACTTTAATATTAAGTGGGTTCTATCTCATGTAGTTTTTCCAAAATCAAACATGAAAAGTTGAACGACTCATGGTTATGATTGGATGATCAAACCATATTAAACATGTAAATGCTAACTACCTGCCAACCTAACTTTCAATCAGTATTATGATTTTAGGATCCTAATTTATGAAAAAGAAATTTGCAAGTAACAATCTTACTTGATTAATGGAGCTATAAAAATGTCGTATTGGGCAAGCATGAGATGGCTTTTCTTGAATGTTTTGGGGCAAGTTCCATTGATGCTATTCCATTACAAAACTTTAAATATGAAAACCATGATATATGCAATGGTTACATTATCTAAGGCATATTTTTTAAGATTTAACAAGTTTGTGTTTTAGTTAACTATAAACTTCTCGAAATCATTGATATAGCATATGATCCAAAGCAAGTTTCTTGTAATATATTATCATCATATGAATGTATGGATGTGTGATAGCCAAAGAATTTGTGGAAACCTCAATGAGTGATATATAAGACATGCAATCAATTTTCAAAATGATAATTTATAATAGTATATCAAGAACTAAACTTCACAAAATATCTATAGCATCAATGATAGTAAGTTGAATCGACAAAATTTATAGGTGAAGAATATGCCTAGTCTTTCCTTCACTCAATTCAAATAAGTTACAATAGAAGATCACACGTGTCATGCTCACTTTATGTATTTCTTGTTTGCTCATTAAATCACTGAAGTTTCAATTAGGAAAATATACAAAATCATGGATTTCTTAATCATCTCCCCACTCACCATGTTCATGAAAAGACGTGACAGTAGACAATCATGAAAACACACACACCTCATTCACAAGCTTGGGGATTATGAATAGAAGGTAAAGAATATACAAAAGTTTCCCACAAGTCATAGAGTCCCAATTTCTCAATCTTAAACATCCAAAAGTAATTGTGGGAGAGAGAGTTCTTCATACACACGTAGTTGCACACATGAACAATAGGCGTTTAAGCAAGGAAGTGAGAAAAAACCCATGTGCTTTACTTTTGCAAATTAATGAGCAATTATACATTATATGTAACCATTTTTGAACAAAATACTTTATCTATTTGGGATTCTTGACTAAATGTCAAGAACCAAACTTTATAATGCATGTCCTCTTCTAATGGGCTTGGCTTAGTGATTACAAATGAGTTTTGGATGCTTGAGTTAGTGATTATGGATGAGGTTTGGATGTTGACTTGATGGTTGTGGAAATGTGCAAACCTTGCTATTATTGCATTGTAGTCTCATGATATAACTTTAAAGCACTAGTCATAACTTCAATCAGAATAAATCTACTATGCAAACTACCACATCTCAACTTGCCTCCACAAAAAGAAAGCCACACAAGCCAAAAAAAAGTGATTGACATATACATGAACACACAAAATGGTGCCACTCATTGAACATATATATCTAGGGTAAATGGGTCAATATGTTCATCTTCCAAATGCAACACATTATGGGGGCTAGTAAGGTGACTAAAAAGAAATATGCTAAGAATCTTGCTTATGAGTCCATCAATGATTCTCTAAAGTGTCATATTAATAGGTCATCATTGTCATAGTACCTTGGGAATTTCTTAAGTTATAAATAAAATATTATCAAAATAGTGAATCTAATATTTGAATCAATAAATTTAATGAAAGAAATTAAGCATAACCGATCTAGAGAAAACACTAGCAGATGTCAAGATTGTGGGAGAGAAGGAAGGAGTCTCACTTGTAGCTTTCTTGCTTGCACAATGGGGGAATACACACACAGGTGGAGGCTGAAAAATAGTTTTTCTCTTCTTAGTTGTGTAAGCCAAAAAGAACTCTAGTACATAGAAATAGAAGAACCCTATATATGGGTCTCAAAACCAAACTCAACTAACTAAGGTGACATACTAATTGAGCCACGAACTAGAGTAGATAAGGATAGCTGTCATCTAGCTATTATTCATGGGTGGTGTTCCAACCGCATCTACAGCTAACAAGTCGGGGACATAAATGCACAACGGTCACCCGGCATATCACGAGTGGAGCTCGATATCTCAACACTCCCCCTCGAGCTCAATCCCGATTCCTGCACACCAAGTAGGTCTCTGAACTTGCGCAGCTTCTCTGCGCCCAATGCGTTCGTGAATATGTCAGCTACCTGATCCTCTATGCTGACATAAACTAGATCAATAAGACCTAGTAAAACCCTCTCCCGCACATAGTGATAATGCACCTCAATGTGCTTTGTTCTAGCATGATAGACTGGGTTATCTGCCAAGTGTATACTGCTCATATTGTCACAATAAATGAGAACTGGCCCATCTGTAGGCTGATGCATATCATAAAGTAGCTTATGCAACCAAGCTACCTCACATGCAGCCATTGCTGCACCCCTGTACTCAGCCTTTGTACTTGACAAGGCAACTGTAGGCTGTTTCTTGTTGCTCCAAGTGACTGCAGCACTCCCAAAAGAAAACACATATCCACTGGTAGATCGTCTATCAGAAATACTATTAGCCCAATCAGCATCAGTGTATCCATGCAACTGTATCTGAACCCCAGTCTCATAAAATAGTCCATACTGCAATGTGTACTTCACATACCTGAGTATGCGTCTAACCGCATCCAAATGCGGTTTCCTTGGAGCCTACATAAACTGACTTACCAATCCAACAACATAGCTTAAATCTGGCCTGGTAATAGTCATATAAATCAAACTTCCTACTATGCGTCTATACATAGTAGGGTCTTCGAGAAGCTCACCTGCATCTGCACTTAGCTTCACATTTTGCTCCAAAGGAACTGAAATAGGCTTACAGCCTGTCATCCCATATTTGGACAGCATGTCCAATCCATACTGCCTCTGCAAGAGCCGTATCCCACTTGGTGATCTAATCACCTCAATGCCCAAGAAATAATGCAGCTCTCCCAAATCCTTCATCTCAAACTTCTGCTTCAATAGCATTTTCACATGAAGGATATCTTCATCACTATCACATGTGATAATCAAATCATCAACATAAATGACAAGTAGCATAATACATTTCTCTGTTTTTCTCACATAAAGTGAGAAATCTGCCTTGGAAATCTGAAAGCCAATAGTGACAAGATACTGTCCTACCTTGTCAGACCATGCTCTAGGTGCTTGCTTCAAGCCATACAAGGCTTTCTTCAACCTGCAAACAAACTCAGGATGAACAGCATGCACATAACCTGGTGGCTGCTCCATATATACCTCTTCTTGCAAATCACCATGCAAGAAGATATTCTTTACATCCATCTGATGTAAAGACCATTCCTTTGATGTAGCCATAGCAATGACTGCTCTTATGGTTGCCATCCTTGCAACCGGACTGAATGTTTCTTCATAATCAATGCCATATGTTTGTGCATACCCCTTGACTACTAATCTTGCCTTGTATCTATTCACAGAACCATCTGCATTGTGCTTCACCTTATAAACCCACTTACAACCAATTGCATTCTTATCTTTAGGCAAAGGTACCAATTTCCATGTAGCATTTGCTTCCAAGGCATCCATTTCTTCATCCATGGCTTTCTCCCATTTTTCTTTTTCCATGCATTGTTTTCAGGAGATTCTCCTTATCTCAATTTGCCTGTCCATGGCGAAGAATGTGAACCACTGCTAGAGGACACTCCAGGTCCATTAATATTTTGTGACTGCTGCTGTGAATTCTGTGCAGCATTACCATTTTGTGCATCTACATCATCAATCACATTTACTGGTGTATACCAGCTACTCATCTCATCAAAAACAACATCTCTGCTCACTGCAAACTTACGAGTAGAAAGGTTATAGCATCTATACCCTTTCTGTCTGCAGAGAGTAACCAATAAAGATGCACTTCTTAGATTTTGGATACAACTTGGATCTCAACTCATCTGGCACATGAACATAGGCAATGCAACCAAAAATCTTCAAATGAGAAATATCTGGTTTCCTACCAGTATACCTCTCCTCTGGAGTCATCCCATGTGTTACTGCAATGGGAGTCCTGTTCATTATGTAGACTGCTGTAGCAACTGCTTCAGCCCAGTAAAAACCTGGCAAGTCTTTTTTGTTGAGCATGGCACGAGATACCTCTCCAATATGCCTGTTTTTCCTTTCTGCAATTCCATTTTGTTGTGGGGTATGACTGCATGAATATTGCTGCTTTATGCCATGCTCCTGCAGGAACCTTGCAAACTCATTTGAGAGGTACTCTCCCCCTCTATTTGACCTTAGGCATTTTATTTGCAGGCCTGTTTCTTTTTCAACCATAGCTTTAAGAGTTTTGAAATGCCCAAACACTTCACTTTTCTTTTTCATAAAATACACCCAAACTCTTCTTCTATAGTCATCAATAAAAGTGACAAAATAACGACAGCCTCCAATAGATGCAACTTTAGTAGTCCACACATCAGAGTGGATTAATTCCAATGGCTTCTTACTCTCTTGAACATGTCTAGGAAATGGTTTCCTTGCCTGTTTTCCAAATTGACAGGCTTCACATACCTTATGCATTTCTGCAACCTTGAATTTAGGCAATCTTGCAACAATATTTTGGGCCTGCATTGATTTAAGTCGTTGTACATTAACATGACCAATGAGTTTATGCCAGATATCAATATCTGCAACTACACCGGTCCCATGTGCAAACATTGTTGCACTCAATTCAGGCATGTCTGCATCCAACGTAAACATTCTGCCCTTCTTCTTTCCTTTTGCTATCAAGCGACATTTATTTTTCATATCCTCAACAAAACATCCATGAGAATTAAATCTGACCTGCAAGCCCTGCTCAACCATTTGACCAACAGAAACCAGGTTCTTGGTGATATTTGGGACATGAAATACATCCGACAGGTATTTCTTTTTCCCATCCTGCATAGACAAAGGAATTTTTCCAATCTGCACAATAGGATGTGCAGTATCATCACGAGTCTCCACAAATCCTGGTTTTTCCATTTTCCTTGCATCCTGCATCCATTCTGTATGACCTGTCATGTGGTTTGATGCTCCTGAGTCAACATACCACACATCGTTGCTTTCTTCTACACTTGTCACAGAATTGGTCATGTGCTGGACCATAAACAAATGCTCATTTCTGTCATCACCCCGTCTACTAGAAGATGCATAATTCCCTTGTTGCAATTTTTCATTTATGATGTCCTTCTACTTTTTATAGCAGTCTTTAGCCATATGACCCATTTTACCACAGTAGTACCATTCAACATTGTTGTTTGCATTTTGGCCTCTTTGCCATCCACCACGACCTCTTTGGCTCCCCCTGCCTCTAGAGTTACCACGTCCTCCTCCATAGGACTGGTTTTCTTGAGTTTGCTGCATATTCTAATTTCTACCACGGCCTCCAGATCGGCCTCCTCTACCTCTACCTCTACCTCTTCCAGCATTTGAGTAGAAGACAGTTTCTTTTGAAGTTCCTCCTGAAGAAGATGCACCACCATTTTTTTGCTCCTCAGAAATTAGAAGAGCAATCAACTCCTCAAAATCAGGAAATCTTTTACGGATGGAAATGGATGTTCGAAACTGTGCATAATCCTTTCCTAGACCATTCAAGGTCACAGAAACTAAATCGTCATCTTCCACTGGCGACCCAATGGAAGCAAGTGCATCTGCAATCTTCTTCACCTTCATGTGATAGTCATTGATGCTCATACTTTCTCTTTGCACATTGTGCAACTCTTGCTTGAGCTGCATTTTCTTGGCTTGCGTATTTGTGCTATACATTTTTGACAAAGTAACCCATGCCTCCTTTGGCGTACTTGCATCCTGAATATGCACAATCATAGAGTCTAAAATACTGATAGACAGCCAGTACATAACTTTTCTAGCTCTCTCATGCCATCCTTTAAATGCCTGCATTTGCTGTTGATTTTGGGAACATCAGGAAGAACTAGTTCTTCTTCATTTTCCGCAACGAATTCCCAATATCCTTTTCCCATAAGGAAATTTGTCATTTTAAACTTCCATGCTTGGAAGTTGTTCTTGTCAAGATTTTCAGTGACAATCTGTGAAAGAGAATTAGACGCCATTACAAAACACTACAAAAAATTCTGTCACTGCAAAAAACACAGCTTCAGCCTCACAAGGGCAAATCTGCATAATTGATGAAAGTGGTATTTGACCACACAGTCACTTCCTAGTGACAATTTTTCATCAACAGGCAACAAGGATGATTCTGTAACTCCCAATGTCTCTGTGCACAGGCATACGATGCAATTTCTACAGTAACTTTTCACCGACCTGTAGAACAGTGGTCGCACAGCATAAAACATGGCCTTTTCCTGAGTACGTGCGGAAAACTTCCGCCTCCAAAATAGGCCCCGAAATGGCCTCGAATAAAAAAAACAGAGCCCTCTTGCTAGACCGCGAAGGGTGTCTCAATTTGAGACAATGCACTCTTGTACTTTCCGGCTGTGCTACCTGCAGAGACTTGCTCCCAAACTTGAAAAATGAAAGCAATACTATTCCTCTTACCAGAACACCGCGAACTTGGTTTGCTTTCTTGAGCTCCTTACCACGAACCAGGCTCTGATACCATGTCAAGATTGTGGGAGAGAAGGAAGGAGTCTCACTTATAGCTTTCTTGCTTGCACAATGGGGGAATACACACACAGGTGGAGGCTGAAAAACAGTTTTCCTTTTCTTAGTTGTGTAAGCCAAAAAGAACTCTAGTACATAGAAATAGAAGAACCCTATATATGGGTCTCAAAACCAAACTCAACTAACTAAGGTGGCATACTAATTGAGCCACGAACTAGAGTAGATAAGGATAGCTGTCATCTAGCTATTATTCATGGACGGTGTACCAACCGCATCTACAGCTAACAAGTCGGTGACATAAATGCACAACGGTCACCCTAGCATATCACGAGTGGAGCTCGATATCTCAACAGCAGATACACATTGACACCTCCAGAGGAGCACATATGTTAGTTGTGCCAGCAAGAGCCAAGGACAAAGGAGCATCATAAGTGTTGTTGCTCAACTTACTATGAGATTCATGGATGCTTCCACTTTCTATTTAGGGGTGGAATTGGGTTGCTATCAAGAGTCATGGACAAGACAAATCAGAGATTCCTTGGTCGTTTTCTCTTGGAGATATGAGGACTGAGAGGGAACATCCTTAGACATAGAGAGATTAAACTTGTGGTTGTAGTTATTGCATGGAGAATCCATGAGGACTTGAATATAGAAGTTAAAAAGGGGAGCCTCTCAATTGTAGACTACGATTGGTCTAATACTCTCTTGATGCTCCTCATGAAGAATTTTGTGAGTTGCCTCTAGATGGGCCATTGCTCCTCACTCTACATTCACACTTGCATTCACATAACCTTTCACTATTCCACATGTGACATCTCACACCTGCTGGGAGGTTTTACAAACTTAGGCACTTCCTTACCTCTCAAGATCTTTGTGTTTTCACATTTTGGTGGTGTAGATGCATCACCACATGCTCTATACATCATCAACTTACATCTACCTACTAAGAGACATTGATTGATCAAGTATCTCAAATCCAAGAATAACCCAATAGATATGTTGACAAGACATGCATGTGAGAATATGGCAAATCATTGGTTGAGCTAGAGCGAGGTCCCCCAAGTTCTTCTCTACATGGGATAAGATTAAGGTATCTATCAATGATTGATGAGGGATTTCTTGAGATGATATGTACCCTAATAGCCCTCTTGGGTTTTCTTCATCACTTCTGATGCTACCAACTAGGTTTTCTATCATTTCCTAAAAAAAATTATTATTTTATAAACAAATGTAGTTAATGGTCTCGTAGACCATTTTCATATGTTGTAGACATTAACAATCATCTCTCTCTCTCTCTCTCTCTCTCTCTCTCTCTCTCTCTCTCTCTCTCTCTCTCTCTCTCTCAGGCATGGAGGCAGATCAGAGAACCACGCTCACCCACACCGATACATGACCCTGCAGTATGGCATGGATACGCACAGAGTTTATATTATGTACCCGCACAGCCGCTGATACCCACACCACGTACACCGAGACCGGGTATTTCATCCTTTTTCACCACTAGTATGGTGAAACATGCTATCTCACGGTTACAGCATGGCCGCGCTCGAGACCAGTTTGATCTTCAGGCAGAGCATATTATATATGGCAGAGACACATTGGCTCCACTCATTGCTCACCTCTTCAACCGTGCATTGTCTGAGGGGTTCCCTGACTCGTGGACAGAGCACACCATTGTACCTATCCACAAGTCAGGGGATCCTATGGATCCTAACACGTATAGGACCATCATGATTGGGCCAGTTTTGGCCAAACTTTATGGCACGGTGATGGAGGAGGAGCTCAGCACGCTGGCAGAGAGAGAGTGCATGCGCGCACCCGGACAGGTAGGGTTCAGACGGGCATTTTCTACCATAGACCACATCTTCACTCTCCATTGTCTGATCGACCAAACACGAGTGAAGAAACATAGATTGTATTGTTGCTTTGTGGATTTCCGCAAAGCCTTTGACACGGTTCTGAGAGAGAGGCTTTTCAGACGCCTACTTGATCTGGGGGTGGATGATGACATGATGTGGGGTATTTATGCACTATATGAGTGGGTTACTGGCAGAGTCAGATGTCCGGGAGGTATATCAGATCCCCTTGTGAGCACCATTGGTGTGAAACAAGGATGCCCACTCTCACCGACTCTATTTGGGCTATACATTGATGAGATAGCAGAGTTTATTCAACAGCGAGCCGGTGGAGGTATAGATCTCAGTGGAGCCACAGTTCATATCTTACTATATGCAGATGACATTGTGTTGGTCTCAGATTCAGCTCAGGGATTACAGCAGCATTTATTAGCATTGGATGATTTTTGCATACAGAGAGGCATGACAGTGAACCTTGGTAAAACCAAGGTTCTTATATTCCATACATCATCTCAGATACGCAGACAGAGTATTTTCATGGCAGCAGGAGGGAGTATTGAGGTCACTGGATTATATGTATATTTGGGAGTCACCTTTACAGCAGCTTCAGGGATTTTCTCGATGACACAGGCAGCTCGTGACCGCCTCACTAGAGGATACTCAGCATTGGCTCTTATGGAGCGAAAGTGTCATCAGGCACATTTCCAGGAGCCCCGCACCAAGGGGTGGCTCTTTGATACTCTAGTCACTCCAGCACTGATGTATGGAGCAGCTATATGGGGGCCAGGCCTTTCCGATTATGTATGGACATTGATGGAGAGACCTCAGGTGATCATGATATCTAGATTGATTCGCAGCAAGGCCTCAGTCCCACATGACATTGTGCGAGCAGAGCTTGCCACACTGCCCATGCTAGTCGAGGCATTATTTCAGACAGTTTGCTTTCTACACAGATTTTAGGATATGGACAGAGATCGCATTGCATACAAAGCATATATGGCATCTCAGGAGATGGCTCGAGCAGGGGATACCACATCATGGTATGCACAGACTAGAGCTTGGTTTGACAGACATGGGCTGGACATTGATAGACTCCCACCTCTTCTATATGATACTCAGGCTCCCACTTACACCCTCTCTCTCTCTGAGAGTAACAGAGTCATCAGACAGGAGATATGGCATATTTATATACAGAGGACATGGGTCAGCCCTGCACAGCCACTGCCATCGAAGATGGCACATTATTATACACAGTTCTTGAGCATATCAGAGCAGGGATTCATAGAGATTCTGAGATATATGTAGATCTATATACCACATCGATTGAGAGTTCTTATTGGACAGCTCAGGGTATCATCACATCAGCTTATGATTGAGAGTGGTAGAGCCAGTGGCATCCCACGGGAGGAGAGGATATGCCCCCTTTGCAGATCAGAGGTGGAGAGTGAGGAGCATTTTGTTCTCAGATGCCTGGCATACTCAGAGTTGAGATCTAGATACACATTGAGCAGCTCACTTCAGGGATGTATGACTGATATGGATCATAGATCATTTGGCCGTTTTCTGGGAGAGGCATGGCACATCAGAGAGCAGGGCACACAGCGGGTCCCAGTTAGAGAGGGGCCCACCCAGACGACTATTACACAGTTCTTTTAGACAGACAGAGTGAGAGCTACTGTACCAGCCTCCAACCAGACCTCCGGGCTCACACTACAGCAGGCTGAGGACTAGCGTACCCGACGCCGCACGAGGATCCGTGGGTTTCAGACCCCACAGCCACACCGACAGGAGATCCGGAGGATTCTTGATCTACATCGACAGCAGACTGAGATCCGACGACACTCGACACATTGGATCTCAGACCTCCAGTTTGCTCTTTCTCCACCGCCGATGTACCACATCCTGCATCCAGGAGGGATCACCTGCTATTAGCGACTTCGACGACTGCTACTACATCCCAGGATAGTATATCTCCCTGCATCTATTACATATACACATCGCACCACTTTATCACAGCCGACAGTTGTTCCCCTATCACAGCCGACATTTGTTCCCCTTTTGTAGCCATTATCTGGAGTACCAAAGATACATACGCACATACACATACATGACACTTATCACACTCACAGCACCGTATTTTCAGTTTCTAGTTTTTAGCTTTTCATTCAACACTTTTATTTTGGATAGCTGGACCTCATCAGTTATATCACAGTTTGTCTCATAGGCCAGTTTTGGTCTTTAGAAGACGTTAATATAACTTTCTTTCTTTCTTTCTTTCTTTCTCTCTCTCTCTCTCTCTCTGGGCCTAAAATAGTTTTTCTTTACAGTTGAGATATAGTCTCACCTTATTTATGGTCTTACTTTATCCAGTATGACAATTTCCATTTGATGAGAGTACACCACTTCCATAAACTTTTTCCTTCATAAATTGGCATAAATTAGGGCTAAGTGCTATGCTTGAGAGGTATGGATTTTTCTATTCAAGATCAATTGAACCATTTCCAAATGATAGGGTGGATTCGAGACACTGTAACACAACATATTAGTTTAGCCATAAATTTTTATGGGAATTTTCGATTGGAGTCAACAAGGTCTCCAAAAAAGTTCCTCATTCAACTCCTTTCAACCACATAGATGGTATTATAATAGAATTATAGTTTAAAAAACCATCAAGTCAAAATTGTGACATTGGTAGAGATTACCCATGCCTAGGTAAAGTCTTTATTCTTAATTGATCGCCACGATTTTCTTCATGAATCCACTCTTCCATAATTGTAAACTTTGTTTAACCCTAGGATTTAAAAAAGGAGAACACTCTCTTGACCATAGTATCCTTCTTCCTGGTTGATAAGTCATGACATAAGGATTGTCTTCATCATTATCACTCATATTATTGGGCCATATATACACATTGTCATTCAAAGTATTGAGAAAATATTCAAGTGAAGCTTGGGGCTCTTCTCGAGTCCTCATAATAAAATAGATTCTCCATCCTATCCATTTCATTGGGACATGTGCATGAATGCTGTCTACAACAAAGGGGTAGTCAAAAAGTGGGCCACAAAACTCCCTAGTATTCATATCATCCCATTCACTATTCCCTCCTTATTTTTTGGGCTTGCCAACAATGATGGTCAAGTATACAATTTCATGGGGAGACATCCATTACTATTGTCCTTACTTTGTGAATTTCTAGTATATCCACAAATCTTTTGGCCCTATTGTTGTATTTTACCTTAACATTTGCATCTTGCATTGTAGCATAGATGATTGATAGACTGGCAACTTGTTGGGCATTTGGGCTAAGTAAGGTTAAGAGGCCTTCCCACCAAAAGAGGAAATATGATTTGGGAATAACATGGATACACATAGGTGTTAGATTCATGCTAAAATATAGTCATGTCCTATACATACTTCATTTTAGGTGCTCAACCCTTTGGATTGCCTTGTGAAGCATGCCAGATTGGTGGTGGCTATATCAACTTGCAAGGGTTGGTCCAAATGAAATATGTAGTTTTGTAGCTAGACATCCTCATCACTTCCTTAGACATAGATGGGAGCTGTAAATTTTATTTTTATACTCTCTAACGTTGAAGCCCCTTTATGAAATCGCATACCATTTTCTAGCCAACTTCTTCACTTGGAGGCTGACATAAAACCTTGACCATCGTGTTCTTGAAAGCATTTCATGTCTCAAAATCTTGCTCTTTCTTAGCAAGGTAATTCCACCTTGTGTATGTATAGCCATCAAAGTAGAGTGAAAAAAACATTAACTTATCCTCATCATTTCATGGAAAAGATTAGAAATATGTCTCAAGTGTACTAATCCACTTCCAAACTTTGACAAATGGCCAACAACATTAGTCCCATTGAATCTAGAGAGTGTGATATTGTCCTTCATTTGTCTTTATACATTCTTGACTTTTCCCCATTAAGCCTATTAGAAAGCTTAGTAGAACTCTTTATTAGAAGACAAATCCATATTAAGCATGTGTTTCATTTGAAATCATAGTCCCTTATGCTGTGGGTGAGAAGGTTCTTCATGTTCAAAGCTCACATAAGGCTAATTTCATGCTTTTACTTTGTTCTTGACATTCGGTACAACATCCCCTTTATTTTCTTCCTTAGCATGTGACGTTCATGTTGTGTCCAAACAAAATTTAAAGAATGGCATGAAGCCATGAGTACATTGCTTCTCATGACATCTCAAAGTTCCTTAGCATATGTGCAAATCGAACATTTGAGATCATCAAATTGTTCATTCAAGCTAGTAGCAATAAGGATTTGCTTTGTTCTAGCCATGTCTACAAAAGAGTACAAACATACTATTAGAACTCCCAATAAGGAGTTTAAGGGAAAAAAACTAGAGCATTGGAATAAAAGAGATCGAACCCACACAATGCAAGGGAGGGAGGTCCCAAAATTAGGAGCCACCCCCCTCACGTTGTGCGAGGGTTCCAAAATTAGAAGATCCCCCCCTCACATTGTGCAATCCCAGGGACCGTAGAACATAAGGGGGGATCCCAAAATTAGGATCCCCCTCTCACGTTATGCAAGGCACTGCATGGGGCCACTACATTAGGAGGCCCCTACCCTTGTGTTGTGCAACTCTTGGCCGTCTCGCGGGGGGAACTACATAATGTGAGGGCAAGGTGGAGCCCCGAGAGGAACACCAAGGAAAAGGGAATTCTCTTGCAAGAAAATCTATCTTGTAACATCAACAAGCTTGTTTATCATATTTCATATGATCATAATGAAGAAAAGAACACCAGGCACAACAAATCTTCATGCAGCATCATGTAAATCTCCCACGGTTTTTAATAGAATCAACCATATTCTTCAACATCTTCATAAAATCCATCAATATCACAAAGAAAGCAAAGAAGGACACCATCCTTGAATGGAAATACATCACATAGTATTCATCTTCAATATCTTCATAGTCTTCTCTCTCAATCTCTCATATACAATCACTCTGTTTCAGTAGAATTGGCTATCTCTGACTCTCTCTCTCTCACTCCATCAATAATACATCATATCCTCACTACAATCTCTCAAAAATTACTCTCAATAATCACTCTTAGGTCGTGGATACCCCTCCCAAGAGGTATGTCTGATATGAAAAGTCACCAGAGCCACTACAGTGTCTCTTCACAGCTCACTACTGTTACTTCACTCTAGTCTTCTCTTGAGTCTTCAGCAGCTACTTCTTCCACTTCCTTCAGCTCTTTTGCACTTGTATTCACCTCTTTCCAAGGCTAGAAAACTTTCCCAAAATCACACATACATTCCACAGAACACTTACAGAACAGTCTACAGAACAGTACCAGAACAGTTACAGTACAGAACAGAACAGAACAGTACAGAACAGAAGCTCTACAGAAGACCTACAGAAGGTTACAGAAGGTCATCAAAACCACATAACTCACTCTCAAACCATTCAAAACTCTCACAAACCATTCACTAAGCTTTCACAATATCTCATTCTTCATCAATCTATACTCCATCCCTCTTTACAGAAGACAATCAGAACAAAAACAGACCAAAACAGAACAAAACAGAAGGTATACAGAACCATTCAGAACCTATCAGAACATCACAGAACCATTAACAAACATCATGATCTTCCAAAACACAATCAATATCATCCAAAACACTCTCAATCCACTTCCAAATCAATCAATCATCCCTTAAAATCAACCATTCAACTCTCAAAAACAACAAAAATCAGCCAAAAAACAAGTCATTTCAACACTCAACATATCCCCACACTTAATAAGGAAGCGTCCTCGCGACCCAGGAAAAAGGTAATACAAGTTCATTTCAAAGCTTCACTTTGATCTTCAATATCTTTTCAAAAAGAATCCATCCACCACGACCCCATCTTAGAACCTGTTTCTAATAAAAAAATACAAAGAAAGGAAAACTCTTTCACACATTAACACCTCTTATCAAACTAAAAATCATCACAAATTTGTAAAGGATATAAGAGTTTGCTTCTTCTTCATCATCTTCATCTACTTCATTTCTCCAACCACGACCCCAACTTTACAAATCTCCAAAATATAGCTCGTACACAAGATCCAATAGGAAACCACCACGTTCGTTTGACATAAATGAACTCACAATACTAATACACAAATACACAACACAACCATCTGAATGACTTCTTCAAAAAGAAGAGTTTGGCATTAAAAAGCTTGCACCATACATTGGAAAGGCATCAATGAAGATGATCCCTCTTAAAAGATTGATGTTGTCTGAATCGATCCATAGATAAGGATTCATCTACAAAGTTTTTAGGAGGATTTTGAAAAATTTGGAGACAGCACATCCTTTCCAATAGGACTAAGTATCTGCTAGGCAAACAGAGGGCATGAAAATACAGTATCTCCAACTGTTGGGAATCAATGCTAACATTGACATTCATGCACAACTTTGGGATAGGCTTTGAATCAGTATGGGAATGCCTATGCATATACACCAGGTACCAAGCAAAGTGAGCAGTTAATCTCACTGAGGGATCTACAGACTGTGAATATTGCTGGGCAAAATGAACATAGTTTTGATAAGCTTGACTTGAAACTGTCCATTCCCCTGGAATTACTGGCCAATTAATCTGCGGTCCCGTAAGGCAATCATCCGAACTCCATCCCCTTCTTCTGGAAATCTGAGTATCAAAACCGTCACAGTCACTAACCAACTGAGGTGGTTGAGATATGGAAGTGTTAGGAGAGGGTAATGGAATAAGGGAAAGTGGATGTAGGGAAGGATAGGAAAAATCATAAAAGGAAGAAAAGGTTAAAGAAGGAGTGGCAGAAATTTGTAAGGAATCACTAAGGAACGGTGTTAATTGATAAATAGGAAATGTGGAGGGTACATTTATGAGGGGTGAAGGAAAGGGTGGAGAAGGGGCAAATACCCTATCCTCAATAAAGGAACAGTAAGTGAAAATAGGAATTTGAGGGAAATTGGAAGGTTGGAAAAGAAGGGGTAAAATTACTGTGGAATTAGTTTGACAAAGGGAAAAATATAGAGCATAACGGTGAGCCAATTGTTGATAATAGAGGAGGGTAGGAACAGAAGGTCCCAAAAGAGATCGTCTCTGATAGGCATCAAAGAAAGTAGCATCAAATGGATTATGTTTGGAAAGATAGGTTAAGAGATCCATCCTCAGTTGGTTAGTACTCTGTACAAAGGTAGGAGCTGTGTTTTGTCTTTGATTGAGGACCACCGAATCAATCATAGGATGCCACGAATTATGCTGACAATCAGCTACTTTGGAGGAATAACTCTGAAACATATCAGCTATGCGCAATTCCAAATGATTGACATACAGAACAGCCTGTAAGACCACATCCCCCACATACCATGCCATATCTACCTCATCTGGAATTAACAAATCTCCTCGGAGATACATGTATGACATCAGCATGGTGTCTGGCGTAACAGAATCTTCAAAGAGCATGCGGACTACCTCGGTCAACAACTCAGCAGACCAAGCCCCACTCCAACCATCCTCTGGAAAAGGTAAATCCATCGTGGAAAGCTTCATGTAGAAGACCAGCTTCTGTAAGTGGTAGTGGACAAAGAAAGAATGGTCAGGTAAGACATATTCCTGAAACTGCTCAAAGGTAGACCATAACAAGTCCATTCGGGACTGCAATCTTTCCACTTTGTCTTGGAATAAAGGGCACAAAGTAGCCTGTCTCTGTAATGCAGCCAAGTCCTGCTGTGAAAGAGAAGGAAATAATGGAACAGGAGGGCTTGGAGGAACAGAGCGGGACTTCGCAAGCTGATCTTGCAACTGCTGGATTTGGGAGGCTTGGTTGGCCACTGTGTCATTAGCCATCTGTAAAGCTGAAAGCTTGTCATCTAAAAGAACTTGGAATTCTTTCGCTTCACTGAACATCCTCTCCTTCTCTGCTGAAAGGTTAGTAACCTGTGACTGAGCCTCGAATAACTGGGTTTTCAATGAAGAAATCTCATCACTTTGAGTGGCAACCAGTTGGGTTTGCTGTTCCATTTGCTTAAATAGATCTGCTAGGGTATCCTTAGTAGAAGCTAATTCAGATGTTGCCTTATGCAACTGGTCTTTGGACTGCATGAGCTCCTCATAGAAAGATGCGTACAGCTGTTGAACACAGGCTGTCACTGACAACTCAATGGAACTTTGAATATCCTTGCAGAGGAAAGGAATGGCATCTCCTGAGACGAGACTGTTCAGGGAAGGAACTGAGATCTCCAAGGATCCTTCTCTATGTGCCCTGAATAGGTTATTGCAAGTGAGATACCCAGGGAGTTCACTGCTAGAAGTAGCAGGGATAGGCACTGAGGGAAGTACAGCAGGGGCTTTGTCCGCTACCCTCTTCAAGCGTTTGCGCTGTATGACCAGGGGAGGCGGAGAATCATCATCCTCAATGTCAATAGGTGCTGACTCTTCTGAAGGTGGAGGAGGAGGTACTGGATCTGATGGAGGAGGTGGAGGTACAGTCTTCTGTAAACCTGAATAGGTCAAGAAGGCAGACAAATAGGATCCGTAGGTAACATTGGTAACATTACCCCTCGTGACTTTAACAAAATGCTGATCCATCTTAGTAAGGAGGTATGTGCTCCAATCAATGGCAACTCCTTTTAGCACCATCCTGGAAGCTGTGAAAAGTTCTTTGGACAAATAGTGGGATGGCGTTTTGGCAGGCATGAACCTGTCCTGAAGGAACTGGCACATCGTCTTCCAGACGGGATCAGTGATCATAGAAAACGAAACTCCTGAAGAGTTTATCACTTTCTTAACATCAAGGACCTCCCTTGTCTGCTTCTGCAACAGTTTGAGAATCTCTTCATTAGAGAAGAGCTGTCGAGTGGTCACAAAAGGTTCCCCTTTGGAGGGTAAGGACAAAGCCTTCCCTAAGCCTCGAGACGTCAATGTCATAGACATGCCTTGGACTACTCCTGTCTTCTTGCTGTAAGAGGCCAGGAACTCATCACAGACGGACGGATCCTCTGGAAGTAATGGAAAAGGAGTGGCCACAAAAGCAGCAAGTCCTGCCTTCGTGAGGGGCTCAAAAGTAAGTAGGGACGAGTAATCCCTACTGACTAGTGGGACGTACTGAATAGGGGGAGGAGCATGAGAAGGCGCCATTCAGATGGTTACACACACACCACAAACACAGACAATCAAGGAGAATGCCTGCAAACCAACAGACAAAAACCAAGGATAAGAGAATTACCAATCAAACGTGACTCGACCTACTAACCCCAGGCAAACCACATCCTAGAAAAAATTTGACATGACCTCGAGACAAATGCGACCGAAAGCTTCATGCGATGCATCAAACAAACACCCTGAACCCCGTATCAGGCAATAAAATAAAAAACTACATACCGTACCCGTAACCGTAACTAAAACAGGAAACCAAAACCATATCATATCCGACACATATCAATACGACATCTATGATAGAACCAAGACTGGACCATGGAAAATAACACTAATGACTGCGTATACCCATCCCACGAAACGGTTCATTGAAAAGGGGAATTAAGTGCAGTGAGGGGGGAGTTATTTAATGAAGGATTGATTTTAATCAATTATTAAAAATGGGTGAATTTTTATTAGGTGATAAACCTTAATAAGAAAACGGCGATTCCTTATTATAAATTTAATTACCAATTATTAGGTTAAACCAGTGCTTTTATTCGATTCCCGGACTTCGATTCCCGACTGGGTCTCTAAATGCAATTCATTGATTATAATTAAAGTGATGTGGAGCGCTTTTTTGCCAGCGCGTGCTCATGTGATGGCTGGTTGATTTTAATTTAAAATTTTAGAGTGCCTCTTTAGCGCATGTAGCGCGTGCTAAGTGAACGGCTGGTTTATTTTAATTAAAAAAATGTGTGTTTAGCACGAATGCGCGTGGAAACGGTGGGTGGATTAAAGGGTTTATTTTAACAATTAATTGTGATTAAGGGGGGAAAATAAATAAATAAATAACAAAAAATAAATACCTAGCAGGGTGTGTATGAAATGCAGGAATGCGCACGGAAGAGTCCCAGGAAAGGAAAAGCAAAAAGCACTGATGAAACAACAAATAACACCTTAGCAGATGTATTAAGTTGATTGATGTTGGGTTTTTATTTTTATTTATTTTATTGTATTTTTAGTTGTAATTTTTTATCTATTTGAATAAATGGAAAATGAGCAAGGGAGGTGAGGGGAATTTTTTAGAAGGTTTTTAGAATTTTTTACAAGTTTTTACAAATTTTAAATGATTTTTCCTATTTTTTTGGCAATTTATGGGTAATTTTAGGAAAGATGAATTTTTCTAAAATTATAGGAAAGGCAATTCCTAGCAGACAAAGGTCCAAAAATTGGCAACTGGCAGAAGGGATTTTTAGAAATTTTTTTGAAATTTTTTTATGGAAAAATTAATGTAGTGATTAATTAAGTCACATTGATCACATAAATCACATAAGTCACAAGTCACTTAAGTTACTTAAGTTACTTAGGTTACTTAAGTTACTTAAGTTAGGTTAGTCATGGTGGTCATGGAAATCAACCTAGGTTAGTTCTGACTAACTAAGTTAGTTAATTAAGTTTTAACTAAGTTAGGTTAGTCATGGTGGTAACTAAGTTAGGTAGGGACTAACTGAGGTTAGTTAGGTACTAACCTAGGTTAGTTAGAGGGTGGAGGTGGAAGGGAGGGGAGGTGAGGTGGAGTCGGCGGCGAGGAGGCACGAGGTGGGCGTGGAGAGCGCGCGGCGGCGGCCAGGCGGCATAACGGCGCGGGCGGCGGCGACGACGGCAGGCGGCGTGGCGCGGCAGCGACGTGGAGGCAGCGGCAAGGAGAGGAAGGAGAAGGGGAGGAAGAGGGAGGAGGAGAGGAGAGAGGAAAGAGATGGTGCAGATGGAGGGAAAAGGAAGAGGGAAGAAAGAAGGAGGAAGAGGGAAGGTCGGCAGGAGGGAGGAAAGAAGGAGGGAGAGGGAGAAGAAGGGGAGAGAGAAGGAGAAGAGAAGGGAGAAGAAAGAAGGGAGGAGGAAGAAAGGAGGAGAGGGCGATGGCGGGCAGGAAAGAAGGAGGAGAGAGAAGGGAGAGGAGAGAGATGGTGGAGATGGAGGGAGAAGGAAGAGGGTACGCGCAGAGAGGGAGAGAGAGAGAAAGAAGAAGAAAGAGAGAGAAGAGGGGAGAGGAAGTGGGGGAAGACGGTTGGCGGGAGGGGGTGTCGTTTGTTTTTTTGTTTTTTCTCTTTTTTTTTTTCTTCTTTTCTTTTCTTTTTTTTTTTTTCAAAAAGAGGTGGGCGGGCAGGTTGGGGTGGGCAGGGGCTAGGGAGGATGGGCGGGGTCAAGAAAAGGCGGATCCCCGTCCCGTGCACGTGCGCGGGGCGGGGTAAAAAAATTTGCCGTGACGGGATTGAAACGATGCTGGGATGACGGTACGGGGTACGCGGACACGACTGGGGCGCGTGGAGACGCGTTAAATCGAAAAACGGGCGCGTTCACGCGCACAACGGGCGCGCGAAAAAACGTAAAAATAAAGAAAAATTAATAACTCTCAATCCGGATGTCAAAACGAAATAGCGTAAAAACAAAAAGTGGGCAGGACGACAGGGAGGAAACAAGAAAAATATGGGACGGAGGTTCCGGGAGGGGTAAAGGGCGGTCACGTGCAAAAAACACAAAAAACAAACCAAAAATGCAATTTAAAAAGTAATATCGAAAGATCCGTGCATCGGAATGAAGTGTGGAAAAAAGGAAAACTGTGCAGAAAGATGTGCCCGACAATCCGATCATGTCAAAACATAATTCCGACGAAGGTAAGATGCGTTCACACGGGAAAAACCCAAAAAACAAACTCGAAAATGGGATCGGAAATTAATATCGGACGAACCGTTTACCGGAAGGACATGCAGTAAGAAGGAAAAATGTCCGCAGGAAGGGGTGGCACAGGGTGATCACGTTAAAACGCAGTTCCGGCGGAAATAGGAGGGGTTCACATGTGAAAAACTCCAAAAATACTCCCAAAAAGTCAAATAAGTAAAAATCCGAACGTCAAAAAAAGGTGGAGGAAAAAGGAAAAAGGGAGGCGAAGGCACAGGGGACACAGCTATCAAATCAAATTGGAATTCCGATGCAAATAGGGCAGGTTCACATGGAAAAATGTCAAAAATACACACGAAAAAGTCTTAAAAACCCGGAAAATTAATAACGGACAAACCATTCATCGGAATGATGCGGAATAAAAAGGAAAACTGTCAGGGGAAAAGCTTTGGTCAGGGCTATGATGTCAAATCATGGTTTCGAAGCAAGAAAGGCGCGTTCACATGGGAAACCAGCTAAATTGCGTAAAATGCTTCAAAAATTAATAACTCAAAAACCGTGCACCGGAATAGGGGTAGGTAAAAAGGAAAAATGGAACATTCAATGGGAGGAACAGGGCTATAAGGTTGGATTTGGATTTAAGTGAACGTAGAATGCATTCACATGGCAAAACCTCAAAATCAGGGAATGAAGGAAAACTGCAAGGAAACAGCCCCAAGGGTGGGTGGAACATAACCGGGCGGGTGGGAAGGGACCCCAGGAAGGTAAAAGCAAGGCAAGGCATTCATGCATGAGCAAGATAAGGCATATGCAGATGGGTATGCAATGTAGACGCGCAGGGACGCGTCCCCACACTTAAGACCTTAACGGATAGGGTTAACCGAACAATAGGGACCTAGGACCACGCCACAGACCATCCACCAACGTCCCCACACTTAAAACATGACCATCACTAAGAAACAGAAGTTGTAGGGTTAGAAAAACTTGGCCCGTTTCGTCAAGAATCAAGGTTGAGTGTCGATGGCACGTCCACTGTGGTTGTCGGCGCTGGAGGGACCAAGGCATCTTCTTGGCACACGTTCGTCATGGCAAGGACCACGCGGCAGCACCCAGGGAGGTAGCTGATGGAAGGAATCGTAGGAAATTCGTTGTCGATGAGGGATATTGCACTCAACTCACAGTCACTCAAACGAAATAAAAGAACAGTCACTCGCCCCATGACTAATATCACTCGAGAAAGAATGATTAAAACCCATATCTCATACCCGGTTGAGGAATCAACAAGGGGGAATGGTGCAGAAGGAGTATGCCAGGGTGCACGATTGACGGTGCATTAGTGCGTCCAACCCGTCTGGCATAGGTGCAAGGAGGAAGGCAAGGGAGCCTTATGGTGCAGTGCACAGAACAGGGTGATGTGTCTTGTGTTGACGGTAAAGACCCATCCCGTGGGTGCATAGGGAAACGGGAACATACCTGACTCCAAGTGTCGTAACGTCCCTCAATCTCACCTCTCGGTAAATGATTGAAGAAACTCCAGTCACACTCAACCCACCCTCTGTCTCACGCTCTGTTGATAGATACAAGAGGGCAGCCTTTTCCTGAAACCCATTAATGTAATCCTCACAATCACTTGTGCAAAGGGTGTATGCCTTGTGCGCATTTGATGGTGCAATTGTGCATCCCGCCCTGTGTCGGCATACGGTGCAAGAAGGAAGGCAAGGGAGCCTTATAGTGCAATGCACAGAACAAATTGTGCTTTGTGCTTTGAGAGGCCCATCCCGTGCGTGCAACACTTCATTCACACTTCTCACCTCTCATTCGATTTGAAGGGAAAAGACTGGTCTCTCGCCCCACCCTCTGTCTCACTCTATGTTGATAGATACAGGAGGGCAGCCCATACTCACTTCCCCATCCGGTTAGGATGAAAGCTCACATCACTCGATTGTTTGTCGATGAAGATCGCGTCATCAGTTGTTGAAGAGGCGTACCCAGGGAGGTAGCCATCAAATTCGAACATTGTGTTGGATAGGAATATGTCGTCTGCTGGAGGACAGGTACTCACTTTGCAAAGAGACCCAAGACACAGCGTACCAAGGGAGGCAGCTTCGGAATTGGATCCTAGGGATATCAATTAATGAATCCACTTTCTGGACTGCTGGGTGTTACCACCTTTTCCACAGCCAGCTTCTCGCCCAAGGGTGTTTACCACCTTTTCTTGGAACGAGGCCCGCTATGACAGGGAATTGCTTCCTTTTCTCTCATAACAGATTTGTTTTGTTTTTTCTTTTTCTTTTTCTTCTTTGGTTTTTTTTTTCTTATTTTCCCCTATTCCCGAGGGTGTTTCCACCTTTTCTCGAAGGATAGGTCGGCATGACAGGGACCTAAGTCCTTTTCTCCCATGACCGATATGTTTTGTTTTTTTTTTTTTTCAAAGTGAGCAAGGGAATGGTAGAAAGACCATGTGTCAGAACCAACCTCTGTACTGTCGCTGGTGGAAAATAGAAGATAAGAGATCAAGGCTGAAAGGAGGTTTTGAGGGAACAGAGGGTTGCATCCACTTCAGCAGGAGTGATTGAAGAACGGCTATCAGAAGTAGCATCATAAGAAGTACAGTGCCGCGCCAACGAGGGAAAAGATCAAGTGTCCGTAATTGTCAAGATCCCCAAGGAGGAAAGTACTTCTTCAGGCGATATCCATTGATCAGAAAGGGATCATCAGAGGCATCAACGGTCTGCACTTGAACAGAACCATTAGGGTTGACTGCAAGTACCTTATAGGGGCCCATCCACCGCTGTTGGAGCTTGCCAGGAAACTTGCCAAATCGTGAATCATAGGCTAGGACCAAATCACCTTCTTTGAACTCCTTGTGCTTGATGAAGCTGTCATGGTAAGCCTTACGTCGAGCTTGCGTGGCTTCCATGCACTGTAGAGCCATCCTGCGAATTTCGTCCAAACATTCCAAGTGCAAGAGACGGCGTTGCAGTGAATCATCATCCCCCAAACGCTCTTTGATAGCCACTCTCAACGAGGGTAGCTCCAATTCAACAGGGAAAACTGCTTCTGTACCATACACCAACTGGAAAGGTGTTTGTCCCGTTGCTGCTTTATGGGAGGTTCTGTACGCCCAGAGGGCCTCTGTAAGTCGATCATCCCAATCACGACGATGTGCGGCAATCGTCCTTGTCAGAATCGAGCAAAGGATGCGATTGGTGACTTCGACTTGGCCATTGGCTCTGGGGTAATAGGGAGTAGACTTGCGATGGCGGATCTTATACAACTCTGTCAACTCTTCCATGACTTTGTTAAGGAAATGAGTGCCTCTGTCACTTACCAGCTCTAAGGGACTGCCAAAACGGGTGATGATATTCTCGTACAAAAACAGGGCCACGCTGTTACCATCGTCCCGCTTTAGGGCTTTAGCTTCACACCACTTTGTGACATAATCTGTACATACGAGGATGTATCGGTTCTGTTTCCTTCTGGTGGGAGGATCGATTGGACCTACGAAGTCGATGCCCCACTTCTCAAACGGCTTCAAGGGAAGGATAGGTTGCAGTGGCATGGCACTTGTCTTGGTGGGTTTCCCCATTCTTTGACAAGCATCACATCTTTTACAGTAATCATAGGAATCTTTGTGAATGGTAGGCCACCAATATCCTGCTAGCAAAGCCTTCCTGGCTGTAGCTTCTCCTGCAAAGTGACCTCCACATGGCTCGTCGTGGCAAGCCTTCAAAACAATCCCAATCTCATCCCCGGCAACACATCTTCGGAGCACTTCATCTTTGCCCTTCTTGTACAGTGCACCGCCGAGCAGGGTGTAGGGGGCTGATTCTAACATGAGCTTCTTCCTTTCCCGACTAGAAATACCAGGAGGGTACTGTTGGGTTGCCAGCAGATTGGCAATGTCTGCATACCAAGGAGTGACAGTTTCTACCAAGAATAGGGAAGCATCAGGGAGGTCTGGATCATCCTGCTCCTCGTCTGCAGTTTGTGGGATACGCGACAGATGATCAGCCAGAACATGGGAACGACCGGGCTTAGTAATCACCTCAAAGTCAAACTCCTGGAATAAAAGGAGCCATCTCATCAATCGTCCTTTCACATCTGCTTTGTTCATCAAGAAGGACAGGGCCTCATGATCCACATAAAATTTAAAGTGGGTAGATAGGAGGTAATGGCGAAACTTCTCCAGGGCAAACACCATTGCCAAGCACTCCAGCTCTGTCACTGTATAGTTTCGTTCCCTATCAGTGACTTTTCGGCTTGCGTAATAGATCGGTTGATCCAACTTCGAGGAGCCCTTTTGGCAGAGGACAGCACCTAAGCCTTCAATTGATGCATCAGTGTGTACGTGGAACTCTTTCGTCCAATCAGGAGGTTGCAGAATGGGTGCCTCTATCAGACACTGCTTCAGAGTGTGGAAGGCTTTGTCACATTCTTCTGTCCAAGTAAACTCTGCATCTTTCCTCAGGAGCTTGTGCAAGGAGGTTGCCTTTGTTGCAAAATGGGCTATGAACCTTCTGTAGTAACCCACATGGCCTAGGAATCCCCTCAACTGTTTGAGGTTGGTGGGTGCTTGTAGAGCTGAGATCTTTTCGATCTTTGCAGGGTCTGTTGATATCCCTTGCGCAGAGACAATGTGGCCCAACAGAACTCCAGAAGAAACCCCAAAGATGCATTTGTCGGGGTTGAGGGAAATCCCATACTCCCGGCATCGGTCAAAGCATTGTTCCAGGTGGTCCCAGTGTTCATTGATCAAACTATAGACACAGAAGTCATCCAAATATACCTCAATAAAGTCATGCAGATGATTTTGAAATGCGGCCATCATGACTCGTTGGAAAGTTGCAGGGGCATTGCAGAGCCCAAATGGCATCACTCGGTAAGCGTAGGTCCCCCATTCTGTGGTGAAGGTTGTTTTGGATTAGTCTTCTTCTGCGATCTGGACTTGGTTGTATCCACTGAATCCATCCAGAAGGGAATAAAGCTCATGTCCTGCCACTGTGTCCAACAGTTGGTCTGTGAAAGGGATAGGAAAGTGATCCTTCTTTGTTTTGGAATTAAGCTTTCGAAAATCCACACATATTCGCAATTTGCCATTCTTCTTGGGTACAACCACGATGGGTGAAACCCATTCACTGTTTGCCACTGGATAGATGAACTTGGCTTCCAGAAGCTTCAGCAGCTCCGCTTTCACCAATGTGGAATAATTCGGGTTCATTCGCCTCTGTCGTTGCCGTACTGGCTTGGCATCAGGCTCCAAGTCAATATGATGTTGACATATTGTGGGATCAATCCCCTTTAGGTCTTTGTAAGACCACGCAAACACGTCCAAATTTTCTTTCAACAAGTTGTACAAAGTTGACAACTCCTCTTCTGGGAGACTGCTACCCACCTTCAAGTGGCGTTCAGTGCCTTCTGAATCCACAAAGGTTAACTGCCTTTCACCTTCTACTTCACGGATGAAGGTCCCGCGGACTGCTTCTGGGTAGAGATCTGACTCCTTCAAGGGAGTGGTGTCCTCTTCTGATGTCCCACTAGAACCAACTTCTTCTTTTGGTGGAGACTTAGGTTGCTCCTTAAGATGTTGGAATGGGATAAGCGCCGTTTCGGATTTGGTTTCAAGGTTAATTACCTCGTGGCTTGAAGACTCATCTTCTGATGATACATCCAGGAACGTCACATAACAGGGACCCTCTGATGCTTGTTGGGTTGGTGGGACTGGTGCTTGTTGGCACGGTGCATCATCATCATCTTTCTTTCGCAAAGATGGGTTAGGACGGCATAAGCCACTGCTGAAAGACGGCTTGTTCTTCTTAATCCACGTCTTATAAAGGTTTTGCATATGAGAAGATCCATTTACCAGACCAAATGGTACCATTGCCATTCTGTCCCATAGCATGAGCTCATCGGCTTCTGATGCTTCTGGAACTTCTTCCTCAAATATATCCTCTTCAAGTGGGATAGACTCTTCCATTTCACTTGCATAATCCTCTTCGTCCATATCATATTCATCCTCTTCTGTCTCTGTCTCTACTTCTGCTTCTGCTTCTGTTTCTGCTTCTGTTTCTGCTTCTGTCTCTGCTTCTGCCTCTGCTTCTGCCTCTGCTTCTGTTTCTGCTTCTGCTTCTGCTTCTGCCTCTGCTTCTGTCTCTGCTTCTGTCTCTGCTTCTGTAGGAGCTCTGTAACAGAAGAACAGATTCTCTGTTTCCTCTCCTGCCTCTGTCTCTGGCTCTGCTGTGGCCATGTAACAGGGAGAGCAGTACATCCATGCCTCTATCTCACTATCAGAAGTGATTTCAGAAGTCATTCCCGATTCAAGCAGGAAGTATTCACCCATTGATAATGGCTTTGCATCCTTTGGAAGTCGGCTTACTGTATCCACTGTTAAGGAATGTGCCACTGTTTTCTTAGGAAGGATTTGTTTGACAACATCTTCGTCTGCTGATGTTCCATCCGTAACCTCATTAGGGGAGTCAGAAGATAATTCCAAGGAGGTGGATCCATGTCCTTTTTGAGAACCATACAGTTTCAGCACCACTTTGTTGGGTCCTCTGCCCAAGGTCAAAGTTCCTTTAAACCAATCCGTCCTTGCTCGGGCTTCAAAAAGCCATGGTCTGCCCAGTAACAGAGGATAGGATGTACCATAAGAGTTTGGCTTCACCACCAAATAGGTCAGCCAATAATCTTTTCCAGCCACTGTAGTCTTCACATATGGAAGAATGCCCAAAGGCTTGATTCTACTCTGATCCGCCAGTCTGATGAGCCATTGGGTTGGTTGCACACCTTGTAGGCCTAGATCCTTCATCGTCACATCCGTCATAATGTTTACTGATGAACCTCCATCAATCAGTGCATTTGCAATGAAGCAGCCTTCTATCCATACGCCAGTCTCTGGGATACCTGGATCTAGGAAAGCGTTAGCCACATCCACTTCTTTTACAGGCTCTGGAGCCTTGTTGGACTTTGTTGCTGTTGAGGGAGCAATCCTTAAACCACGTCTTCTTGTCAGTATACTTTTGAATCTTTTCCGACAACTGGGAGACAACATCAATAATTGTCGGAATGTGAGGTTTGGTTTAAAGGTATCTAGATCTCTAACTAGATCGTATTCCTTAATAGGATCCACTGGCTTCTCTAATCGGTTAGGGAATGGGGCAACACCCATTTTCATTTTCCCTCTTTCTTCCAACATAGGAATTACAGGAACTTCTTCTGCCACTTGTGGCACTTCCTCCTCTTCTGTATCCTGGACCTCTGGTCCTGTCTCTGTAACTGTCTCTGTAACTCTCTGTGGCACTGTAGGGCTCTGTACGGCACTGTTAGGCTCTGTTCTGTTCTGTTCTTCTAGTGGAAGATTGAACTTCACTGTTCTGGCAGGAGGGTTATTTTCTTTCTGGATAGGTGGGTCCTTCTGCTTTGCACGCGTGATGGCAGCAACTTCCAATTCTACCAAATTGGAGGTAGGCTCTTGGGCCTTGGACGGACTATCAGTAGCACTGTTTTTCACTGGGGCTAGGCTTGGATAGTCTTTTGCAGTGTGGCCTTCTCCTTTGCATCGACTGCATAAGGGTTTGTAATCCACTGACCTTCGAGGATTTGGACAATTTGGTGAAATGTGTCCCTTTTCTCCGCATCTGTAACACTCCACTTCTGATCTCTGACCACCGCCAGACTGTCTTCCTCTGTAACTTTGAGAAGGAAATCTTCTGGGTCCGAAATTAGGACCAAACTCTCTAGGCTTGGGTCCAATATCTTGTGTTGTCATTTTGGATTCTAGCAAGTTGAATCTTGCGTCTTCTTCCTTTCTTCTCCTATCATGCATCTCCTTCAGAGAGCAAATGTCCTCTGTATGGTTCTTCCGCAAACAGTAGGAACAGAAGGCTCCAGGGATGGTTGGTTTCCGTGTACATTCAGTGGCTAAATGACCTGCTTGATGACACTTACCACACCAAGTATTTGACCGCATCACATCTCTTCCTGCTCCTGCAACGTTGGATATGCTCGCTGTGTTCACTTTCAGCGTCTGTAGTTGCTCTGTAATCACATCCATCAACTCCTTTTTGATGTTTGCAACTGAGTTGGATAAATAATCCTTCAAGCTTTCTCCTCCGGACGTACTGGCAGGAGGGTTTTGAGGAGTTTCTGTAATCACTGCATAAACTGGTTGGGTTGGTACAGAGGGGTCTCTGTTTTGGTTCTGATTCAGTGCTCCTGTTTGAACTGTTGGCTGTTGACTCCAGTTGGTAGGGTTCCACTGTTGCTGTTGATTTGTCATTGAGGAAATTGGTTGGGACCATTGTTGTTGTGGTTGAACCATCATTTGAGGCATGGATTGTGGCCACTGTGGATTTGGTGCACTGTACTGTGATACCGGGGGCATGTGTTGGTAGGGGTAGGGAACAGTCCCAGCAACTGCATTTGGTGGATACATCATTCCTGGCATCAGAGGAGGTAAGACTCCTCTTCCTGTATTCATTGCTAATCTAGCTTCCACTTCATCGTACAGTCTTGCACCTTCTGTTGCAGCTTGTAGTGTAGCTGGTCTTTGTAGCTCCACAAACTTACGGACTTCTGGTTGTAATCCTCTGAGAAACACTCCCTTCTGAATGCCATCATCTAGATTATGGTTAGTCCATCTCTTCAGGATGGATTCCATTCGTGAGACATAGGCTTCCACTCTTTCTCCAGAGGACTGACTTAGGTTCATAAATTCCTCTCTCATCCGCTCTTCAAAACCTTCACGCCTGAATTTAGTGAGGAAGGCCAACTTCAGGTCGTCCCATGTGCCAAAAGTTCCTGCTGCTTGTCTCTCATACCACTGAAACGCCGCGCCCTTGAAAGTGGCGGGGAATATTGCCAACCAATGCTCAGGGGTTCTGGCATTGTTAGCCACACACGCTACCATAAACTCTGCTACATGAAGATCGGGGTCTTCATTGTATTCTCCCTTAAAAACTGGCAATGGGACTACATTCGCTGGTCTGTCATCAATATTTCCAGGACGGATCTGGCTTGGAAGTGGACCTCCAGCAGGAGGAGGAAGGGCTTGATGTGCCATTGGGACTTCTGTAAAGAGTTCCGCAAGGGCGTCAAAGGCGGCTTCTGCTTCGAGCTCGCTCTCGGCTCTGATTCTTGCTTTCTCTCTTCTCACGTACCTCTGGACTCGTTCTAACGCTTGCCTTTTTATTGCGTCATTCATCAGGGGGTTGACTCCACTATGTTGTTAGTGCTCCACAGAGGGTTAACAGAAGGCTTCAGTCTCTGGAGGACTCTCTTGCCAACATTTCTTCTACTTCTTTCTTTTCAACGTCCCTAAATTCTGCTTTCATGCCACTGCACAGAGGAAGGTATTCGGTTCTGAAGGTGTCAAAATGCATACGTCTGAGCATGGTGGTGGTGCCATCATCATAGTAATGCCAGCTTCTGATGGTTTCAACAGTGTATGTTGTGAAAAACACTCTGTCTACCAACTTCCAGTGGGTTGCTAATTGAACAAACAGAAGATTATCAGTACACCAAGCATCCCATGTATCTTGCTGTTGAGCATCCATGAACAAATTCCAACTCTTTTCCTTCTTGTCCCTGTGAACCTCTACAGACCAAGACTCCTGTAGCTTCTTCACAATCTCCCATTTGATGTTGTCTGGAAACTTTTCAATGAATGCCAAATCTTCCATGGATGTTCATTCTCTCTGTTTCTGTTCTTCAGTTTGTTCCCAAACAATTTGTCACCAAGATGCAAGTTTCTGCTGCTTCAATAGGAAGAGGAAACTGTCCACCACATAGAGCATGCATCATGATGGTGATGTGTTTCCGCCATTGTGGGATGAACTTTTTGTGGAAAATGGCTTTGATTATGAGAAATTCCAACTCTTCAATGGAAGAAGGAACTTTACAAACATCCATTGAATTCTTCTCTTCTTGGCAATGCCATTTCCTTCATTTTCAGCCTCTTTTGGTGCTTGTTGATGGCAAGTTTCCCCGGCTGCGCACCAAAAACATGGAGCCCCGAGAGGAACACCAAGGAAAAGGGAATTATCTTGCAAGAAAATCTATCTTGTAACATCAACAAGCTTGTTTATCATATTTCATATGATCATAATGAAGAAAAGAACACCAGGCACAACAAATCTTCATGCAGCATCATGTAAATCTCCCACGGTTTTTAATAGAATCAACCATATTCTTCAACATCTTCATAAAATCCATCAATATCACAAAGAAAGAAAAGAAGGACACCATCCTTGAATGGAAATACATCACATAGTATTCATCTTCAATATCTTCATAGTCTTCTCTCTCAATCTCTCATATACAATCACTCTGTTTCAGTAGAATTGGCTATCTCTGACTCTCTCTCTCTCACTCCATCAATAATACATCATATTCTCACTACAATCTCTCAAAAATTACTCTCAATAATCACTCTTAGGTCGTGGATACCCCTCCCAAGAGGTATGTCTGATATGAAAAGTCACCAGAGCCACTACAGTGTCTCTTCACAGCTCACTACTGTTACTTCACTCTAGTCTTCTCTTGAGTCTTCAGCAGCTACTTCTTCCACTTCCTTCAGCTCTTTTGCACTTGTATTCACCTCTTTCCAAGGCTAGAAAACTTTCCCAAAATCACACATACATTCCACAGAACACTTACAGAACAGTCTACAGAACAGTACCAGAACAGAACAGAACAGTACAGAACAGAAGCTCTACAGAAGACCTACAGAAGGTTACAGAAGGTCATCAAAACCACATAACTCACTCTCAAACCATTCAAAACTCTCACAAACCATTCACTAAGCTTTCACAATATCTCATTCTTCATCAATCTATACTCCATCCCTCTTTACAGAAGACAATCAGAACAAAAACAGACCAAAACAGAACAAAACAGAAGGTATACAGAACCATTCAGAACCTATCAGAACATCACAGAACCATTAACAAACATCATGATCTTCCAAAACACAATCAATATCATCCAAAACACTCTCAATCCACTTCCAAATCAATCAATCATCCCTTAAAATCAACCATTCAACTCTCAAAAACAACAAAAATCAGCCAAAAAACAAGTCATTTCAACACTCAACACAAGGTGACAACATAGGAGGCCTCCCCCTCATGTTGTATGGCTCTCAACAGGGTGGGGAGGGCCACACAATGCGAGGGTGGGGGGTCACGAGAGGAAATAGTTGAAGCCTATCAAGGCAAAGGGGGTACAACCAAGAGACATTAAGGAAGAGGATTGGGATGAGCTTGATGAGCTTGCACACTCTACTATTGAACTGTCAATTGGAGATTCTTTGTTGTTCAACATAAATAATTTGGACTCTACCTATGCTATGTGGACTAGACTTGAAGAGTTGTATGCTCAAAAGAATGCTACTAGCAAGGTTTACTGGTTGAAGAAGTTGATGGACCTTCACATGAAGGAAGGTACAACCATGTCTGTACATCTCAATGAGTTCAAATTTATTTTCATCCAGCTAGTTGCTTTGAAGTTTAATATTGATGATGAGTTCAAGGCCATTTTCTTGCTATGTGCTTTGCTTGAAAGTTGGGATACATTCAAGACAAATATGAGCAACTCAAATGCAATGCTTATATACTCTCATGTGGAAAGCTATTTGCTTATGGAAAAGCTAAATCGATAGAATAATGCAGCAAACAAGTCATTCAGTGCATTGCATGCTAGAGGTATGTCTCAGCAAAAGGAAAATAAATATATGATAGTAAAGGACATAGTAAATCTCATGGGAAAGATGTTGAGTGGCATAATTGTGGCAAGAAATGACACTTTAAGTGGGAATGCTATAAGTGGAAGAAAGAGAAAGGAAAGGATAAGAAGACTTATGATAAGAAGGATGAGAAGGAGGATAGCCTGCCTGCAAAAAAGAGCAATTTCAAGATAGATAAAGTAAATGTGGTCAGTCTTGAGAGTGACAACGGTAGCAATGATCTACTCTTTGTCTCCTATTGCTTTAGTGCACATAGATTCCATTGATGACATGCATACTTGGATCTTCGATTCAAGTGCTTCTTTTCATGTCACACCCCATCATGAGTGATTCTCTGACTACAATGGTTGTAGACATGGTGTTTGGCTATGAGGCATTTGTGCATATCCGTAAGGAAGAACGCAACAAACTTGAGCCAAAGTCTTGTAAATGCATTTTCCTCAGATATGGTGACAAGGGTGAAATGGGGTATCAATTATGGGATCCCAACAAAAATGAATGTAGTATGCAGCAAAAAAAAGACATCATCTTCTAGGAAGATTGCATGCAAAAATAGCCCAAAAAGACAGAGGAGATCAAAAGGGTTGTATTCCAAGAAGATATACCGATTGGACATTAGAGAATGGCCACGGGAAAATAGTAAATACGTACTATAAATGGCCCTAAAAATGTAGGGAATAATGCTGAAAATGATAAGCAAACAAGCAATTGCCTATGATGTCCCATAGTCTCAGTAGGATAACACACAGTTTAGGACAGTTGGAACTGGCAGGACAACATGCTAAAATTTTAGGACAGAAGCTATAAATGTAGTTTGCAATCCCAGTAGCTAGCAAGTGTGAAATATTTGCTTTGTATGTTGACCCAACCTTCAAGGCAGCTAGATAGGTTTATTCTTGGTACTCAATATGCTGTAGATTGTGTCATGATGATTGATTGTGATGAACCATCATGCTTCAAGAAAGAAACGGACATGAAGGATAGCAAGAAATGGCATAAGGCTATGCTATCAAAGATGAAATCTTTTGAAAAAAAATGGTACTTGGGACTTGGTGCATTTTCCTACAGGGTAGAAGATACTACCATGCAAATGAGTTTATAACATGAAAGTCGCTTCTGATTCCTCACTAAAGTACAATGCAAGGCTTGTTGCAAAGGGGTATAAGTAGGAACATGGAGTTGATTTTGTTGAAATATTTTATCCTATAGTTAAAATGACTACTTTATGGACCATCTTGGGCTGAGTTACATCTGAGGATATGGAACTCATGTAGATGGATGTAAAGAGTATGTCTTACGTGGTGATCTACATGAGGACATCTATATGTAGCAGTCAGAGGGTTTTGTGGCAAAAGGGAAAGAGAAAATGGTTTGTAAACTCAAAAGGAGTTTGTGTAGGCTGAAATAGGCACCTTGAGAGTGGTATCACAAGTTTGATACATTCATGCAGTCTGAAGGCTACAATAGGAGTCGAGTGGATCATTGTTTGTACACCAACAAGGCAATAGATAGTAGCCTGATTCTCTTGGTTTTGTATGTGGGTGACATGTTGATTGCAGGGAGGGATATTCATGCCCTGGACACCCTAAAGCAAAGCCTACATAGCAATTTTGACATGAAGGATCTTGGTGAGGTAAATCATATTCTTGGGATGTGGATACTCAAGAACAAGTCAAAGGGTCTTATCTATCTATCACAGCAAGAGTATGTATCCAAGATTTTGCAATTTTTTTAATATGAATGGGGAAAAGTGATTGGCATTCGATTGCCTCCATATGTGGAACTCAGTGTACATGACATCCCTACATCTGATGATGAAAACGCTGAAATGGCCAAGATTCCATATGCTTCGACTGTTGGCAACTTGATGTATGCTACGGTTGTTATAGGACTTGACATTGCATTTGCAGTAGGAGTGGTTAGCAGGTAAATGGCATACCCTAGAAAAAAGCATTGCGAAGCAGTGAAGAGTATCATGAGATATCTTAAGGGAACAAGGATTTATGCATCTTCTTTGGGAAGTAGAAGGCATTTGTGGTTGACTTTACGGATGTAGATTATACTAGTCATTCAAATTGCAGGAAGTCTACTTTAGGGTGTGTATTTACCTTCACAGGAGGAGTAGTCTTGTGGATATCCATGCTAAGAAATGTGTTGTATTATAGGTAGAGTATGTGGCTGCCCCAATGAGGCACACAAGGAAGCTTTATGGCTCTCACGTTTGGTGGTAGAGCTTGGCATGATAAAGGTTCCTATTCTCCATTGTGATAGTCAGAGTGCTATCATGTTAGCATGGAATCTTGTATCTCATGCAAAGACAAAACCCATATAGGTGAAGTATCATTTCATCAGAGAGGTACTTAACATTAAGAGCATTGAGCTTGTCAAGGTACATGCAGATGATAACCTTGTAGACCTTCTCACGCAAGATGTTCCAATGTAGAGCAATTTTCTCATCGCCACCAAATGATAAGAGTTGGATAGGTATAGGTTTTTACCTTTGTACATACTTAGACTTAGTTAATTCTTTCACTATCTTCAAGCACGTTGCCTTTAGGTGGGAGGTTGTTGGGAATAAAGGGCTACCATGCTTGTGCCCACACTAGGTGTGAATATCCCTTTATAGGATATTATAGAATATACGATATGCCTATCTAAAAATTGAATAAGTGGTACACATTCTAGTACCCACAAATGATTGTGTTTGTGTGTGTCTCTCTCAATATACATCTACATTGACACATCTTTGAAGCTCCATCATCACATATCCATCTTCTACAGTGTACTGTATGCTCCCAATCCTTGGCTTTGTCTTACAACATCGCTCAACAAACTCTTTCTTTGGGCTTTGCTAATAGGAGATACAAACTTAAACTAGGCATTTAGATTTCCTTGGATTTTGATACAAATTGCACGTCTTTTAAGGTGCAAGCTATAGCACATGAAGAAGAAAAGGAGGTAAATATTACTTCCAATTGGAGTCTAAAGGATGTAAGGCATACCTTGGAGCTGCTAGCCAATACATCCTCTAGATATAAGTTCAAAGTCAATGGTAATTGGGAAAAGAGTTGAATGGTCTTTCTCTTGTGTAAGTTTTTTTGCCCTGACACAATTGTAAGTTTTGAGTCATAAATATGAAAACTTTGCAGAAAGGATGCAAAATCTTGTTCATCAGACTCTAGAAGGTAGCTAGAGCATTAGTGAGCCCAAATGGCATAAGTAGAAAATGGTAGAGCCCTCAATCAACCCTAAAAGTAGTCTTGATTTCATCACCCTCTCGCATACAGATATGATGACACCCTAACCTCAAGTCAATCTTTGTAAAGAATCTAGACCCCTTGAATTCATCAAGCAAATCATCAATTCTAGGTATTGGGTACATGTTCTTCACTGTGATCTTGTGAAGATCCCTGTAATCAATACACAACTTGAAAGATCCATCTTTCTTTTTACTAACAAGATTGGATATGCATAAGGTAAAGAACTAGGTTCAATGAATCCCATTTCAAGAAGCTCCTTGATTTTCTTGGCTACTTCTTCACACTCATAATTGGACAATCTGTAAGGTGGCTTATTAATTGGCTTTGAATTGGGCTCCAAATCAATTGGGTGATCTATTGCTCTCTTAGGAGGCAATGAAGTAGATACTTCAAAAAAATCTCTATACTCCTTGAGAAGAGCTTTCAGAGTGGATGACAGGTTGAAAGATATGTGAGCATCTCTTGTACTCCTTTTTGAGTTGTTGAATGGTGATAAGCTGAAAATATGATTTACTAGGAATTCCCTAAATGGATGAGTTTTCCATCAAGGGTAAACTCCATATACAACTATGAGAAATCCATAGCAATTTTTCCCAATGTCATTAGCCAATCACAACCGAGTACAATATCTACGGGTTCCATTTCCAAGGTTATCAAGTGTACTTTTGCTTCATAATTTTCAGCTAGTTGTTATAAAGAAACTTGTGGGGATATTTCAGTACTGATTTCTTCTTCACCATTGGCTACCTGAACTCTTATGGGCTATTGTAAGTCAGTGGGGGGAATACAATTCAGCTTATCCATAATGGACTTATTTACAAAACTATGTGTATTGCCACTATCTATCAGGATAAACACATCCTTACCATGAATATTACCCTTCATACGAACTATATTAGGACTCTTAGAACTTGTCCAAGTATCCATGGAAATGGAACAATTAGTGGCAGCAAGCGGCTCAGCATAAGTTCCTCCCGGATTGAAAGGAACACTTCCACTTGGATGAAAAGGAAAAGTGTCAGCAAGGTCACAAAAATGTTCTTGCCCAACTTCTTCCTCAACATCTTCATTTTTTAGTAGTAGGTACAAATGCATTGACCTCATCAATGTCATCTTCAGAATCCTCAAAGACTAACATGCTATGAGCCTTAGCTTTTGCATTTTTGTATATCCACTTTGTTGCATGATCAACTGTATACTTTTCCACACATTTAAAGCATAAGCTTTTTTTATTTATTTATTTCTTTCTTTCTAGAGGGCCATAGGAATAGACTTTGGATTCATATTGACTGAACTAGATTTAGGCTTGTTGTCCCCTTGTTTAAAATCTACTCTTGGACTATTTGATGTCCTAAAATTTATTTGAGGTCTTGAAGCATTGAATGATGGATAAGTTGATACTCTTAAGCTCCCACTTGGTGCATGATTACTACCATAAACATTGCCAACTTTTCATTACTTTAAAATAGTCATTGGATATTCATAATAATGGAGACTCCCTTCTATATTTCCTTCCATAGCGCTCCGCAAGCTCATTGGCCTTGAAGAGATTGGTAGGGTTTTGTGCCATAACATCAATTGTGCTGATAGAGAAGGTTCTAAACCATACATATACTTGTGGAGTTTAGTTTCATCACTAATGCTCTCTAGATACATGGTAAGATTGAGAAATTGGTTTGTGTAATCCCATATACTTAGGCATCTTTGCTCTAATCCATTCTATCTCTGTGCCAATTTCTCCTTTTCAAGAGAATAGACAAATACCTCAGTCATAAGTGTCTTGAATGCATCCCAATTCTCTACAAGTATGTTCTCTTTCTTAGTGTATCTCCACCAAGTATGCGCAAATACCCTTAAACACAAAGATGCAAAATGAATCTTTATATCATAAGTTCTAGGAAATATATCAAATTAAGATTCTAATTTTGAAATCCATTCCTCTAGATCAAATGGCGAAGATGATTGACCATTGTGCTTTTCCAAAATGATCTTATCCTTCAACTCTCTTTCATGAAAGGGCAGATGTCCCAAAATGGACTACTCATGAGTATTAGGTATTGAACCTCCAAAATAAGATGGCACTCTTCCAATATGTGGTTGAGAACTGGTATGAAACCTTCTCATTGGTAGAGGACTTCTAGGAAGTTGGGTATTTAGCCCAAAAGCTTGGGTATTAACACCATTCAAACTGCCCAAATAGTCATCATGCCTTTGTGAAGTCTCTCCTACTTTATATTGACTATTGGGAATACCCCTTCATCCAATGATACCATGACCTTGACCATTTTGGTTAGATGTCTGACGTGGGACGGAAGGTTTACTATTTGAATGATCTTTCTTCTTAGCTTCCTTGGTTCCCATTTGCATTTGTATCCATTGGGAGAATTGAGCCAATTACTTGAGCTTTAGATTCTACTAATATTTCAATTGAAGCCTTCATTTGGATAGTGGAATCCACCAACTTCTCAATGGAAGATCTCATTTGATTAGTAGACAATACCATCTACTCCACTCTAAATAACAACTCCATATGCATTTGAGCATGCCTATTCTCATGTTCATATATGGTATTATTGAGTGCACTGATTTCACCTTGGATTTGAGGCTCTTCGGGGCCCTCTTGAGGTGTATTATCTAGCATAGAATCTCTAATTTGTTGTGCATACTCATCCTGGGCCTTACTCTTTCCTTTATGACCTTCCATAGTAGTGTAGTTTTGTAGTACCCCCTATCAGAAAATTGGCTATAACTTGAGCTAGGGAGCTCTGATTCCCAATTTTTTAAATTCAAATCAAAGCCAATGATGCCTCTTCAAGATAAACTATATCACCTCATAACCACTTTAGGACAGAAAATTTTGCAATTCAATCTCTGAGATTGAATTGTCCATGTTTGTAGCCTGTTTTAACTTGTAAGAGCCAAATGGTAGTGCCTAATGGCTACCAAAACTTGTAGGAAGCTGAATAGGACCTATGAACACCCTATAGTACATGAACTTGTACTTTAGTAATATAGATGGTACCTATAATGACCTGTAAATACCCTACAATGTCTTGTAAATCCCTTGTTTTACCCTGTTTTGATCTTGAAGGTACTTGAGTCTTTGAAAGTGCTTCGATCTTCAATTCTCCACTCAATATACCTGTGTGAGGGATAAAACAGTAGGATAGGCTCCCTATATGGGCTCCCCCCGAGTCGGTTGCATCCCTTCGAGATCTTTAGTAGTGAGGGAGGGTCACCTCTCTTTTGTCTCACTATCTCTCTTGGTATCCACCTTTTTCCTAGTGATAATATCAACATGGCAATGACATCCTACTCTAATCAATTAGCATGATATGTGTTACTGAAATTTTATTCAACTCTTTTCATGAAATGCTAGAGAATTGAAATTTGTCAAAATGGATAGGAAGAGGGTTTTACCAATGCAATTCAATGACTCACTGATTGCTAGTACTTACCCCTTTATAATATTTCAACCTTGGGTAAAGGAATTCAACCAAGTTAAGGTTATGCATCAAAACATTGTAAATGATGTCCATGATGGAACAAGATTGAAATGAATGTGGAGATTCAAAGTAATTAGGCTCTAATTAGTGGTAAGAGTACTAATATTTGATCTATTGATCAATTCAGAGAATTAATTGACCAATAATCTCTCATCAACAAGTGAAAAAGTGCAATAAAGTGGATTATTGAGAGGTTTTAGAGATTGAACAAGTGGAATATCTTGATTAAGCTTGAAGAAGATGGTGGATGCTAGCTATAATCCAAATATTAGAGGAGCCTTCCATAATCCACCATGAATCCATCATAAAGCTTGAAAAGTCCATAATATCAACCCATATAGACTCAAATATGATTGAATCCGTGAAGAATTAATGCCCGATAGCTTGCTTGAACACTTGAATATCAAATGTTCAAGCTTCTTCAAGAAAAGCCCCAAAATGAACCTTCAATATGAGATTTAAGATCCTCAATAGGCTGAAATCATTGCAATGCCTTCAATCTTGGAGTCGATCTTGTTTCAAAATGATGGTAGATGGACTTTGCAAGTCTAGAATAGCCAAAGATGGAAGAAATTGAAGCTTCCATGTTGAAGCTATGGTTACCCTATTGTATATTAGGATTTCAGAGAGAAAAGATGAAGATTAGTGACTTCCAAGGCTTGTTCCCTACTGAAGACAAGGCCAAGTAGTACCTCAATGGTTGGGCAATCTATCTAGCATGTGACTAAGGCTGGCTATGGACTGTGTTTTGTTGCAAGAAATTAGTGCAATTTGCAGCACATTTTTTGGGCTACTCCCTGGGCCCAATGTTGCATCACCTATCAATCATTGATACTCTATTTGATGCACAAGGGCTGAAGAATCATTGTCCCATGGTTAAACATGAAGAAAATGTCACTGGAGAGTAGGATTATTGCATTTCTTGGCAACCACCATGGAAGCTTCAACAAAAGGCTTGGAAGAGAGAGAAGAAAGCTCTACTGAAAAAATTAACTGAGGTTTAAGTCTTCTCCTAGTCCAGGTAGTCCCTATTTTACCAAATACCTCCAAAATTTTTAAGAAAATTTTGATGACGGCCTACTATTTTGGCCTTCCATTGCCATATCTATCCCAAGGATCTCTAAATATAGTCTTCTTCCAATTGCAGTTGTCCTACCAGTCACTACTAGTCATTGTCCATGCCTTGTACAGTACTTGTTTGAAATTGGTCTTTATATGAAAAATTGGATTGAATATGAAAAAAGAGAAGAAAAAATGGATCATACCAATGCTCTTATACCACTTGTCAAGAAGTAGACTGCAAAGAGCGAAAGAGGAGAGAGAAGGATGTAGAAGAGAGAGAACTCATGCATAGTGATATCCCTTTACTCCAAACCAGCCCTTTGCATTAAATCTGACTTGCAGCCCTTGCTCTACCATTTGACCGACAGACACCAAGTTCTTTGTAATAGATGGCACATGTAATACATCTGAAAGACTCTTTGTCTTACCATCATGCAAGGACAAGGAAACTTTTCCAATGTGTGAAATCACCCGTCTGCACATAACCTGTATTTTGCAAATTCTTCATCTCTCTAAACCATTCTGCATGGCTGGTCATATGATTGGATGCACCTGAATCAACATACCAAACATCATCATGTGTTCCCTTTCTTGTAACAGCATTCAGCATATGATGCATAACAAACAGATGTTCATTTTTGTCTTCATTCTGTCATGAAGATGATGCATAGTTTCCTTGCTGCAACTTATCACTGCGAATATCATCTTTCTTAGCATAACATTGGGCTGCAATATGACCTGTTTTGCCACAGTAGTGACACACAATACCATAGTTGTTAGAACCTCTGTTCTGCCATCCACCTCTTCCTCTAAAGCTCCCCCTACCCCTAAAGTTACCACGACCTCTTGAAACTTGCATATCGCCAAATTGCTGATTCAATCTGTTTTGCTAGTTGTCACTACCATGTCCTGTACCATGGCCTCTTGAAGAGGATCTACCACGTCCGCTTCCTGAACTCAAGTAAAATGCTTGGACCTATTCACCATTTCTTTCAGCAGAAGAATCACCCTGCATGTTGATCTCTTTAGTAATCATGAGAGAGATCAACTCATCAAAATCTAGAAATGGCTTTCGTACATATACTGAACTAACAAATGATTTCCATACTTTCTCATTGTTAAGGCCACCCAGAGTAGATGAAACCAAATCATCATCATCCGGCATTGCATCAATCACTGCTAAAGCATATGCAATGCTCCTCACCTTGAACACATACTCATTGACAGACATTTTTCATTTCTTCAAGGCATTCAACTCTTGCTTGAGTTGAATCTTCCGTGCCTTACTCTCAAAAGTCGTCCAAGCTGCATGTGAAGTTTCTGCATTCTTGATATGTCCCAGCATAGTATTATCAATTACTATAGATAGCCAGTACATCACCTTTTTGTCTTTCGCATTCCACTCTTTTCATGCTTTTAACTCATCTGCAGTCAGAGGGATACCCAGCTCTAGCTCCTTTTCTTCACCTGAGACAAACTCATAAAGGCCCTTTCTAATGAGGAAGTTCGTCACAGGAACTTCCATGAAGGGTAGTTGTTCTTGTTGAGCTTCTCAATGATGGGATTTTCAATGACAAGTGCAGGTTGGTTGCAAAGGGAAGTAGAGTTGGACGTATGTTTACTCTGGATGCTGGAATTCCTACTATGAATGATGCTATGTATGCTAAAGGAAAAGGTGTTGTTGCAGATATTGAAATTTGGCACAAACGCATTGGACATGCAAATGTACAAAGGCTGAAATTAATGCAGTCCAAAGGGTTGGTTACAGGTTTGCCTACATTTAGAATTGCAAAATTTCATAAGGTATGCAAAGCATGTCAATTTGGTAAGTAGGCAAGACAACCCTTTTCACATGATAGAGATGTAAGCAGAAATATCCTTGATGTTGTGCATACAGATATTTGGAGGCCTACACAAAATGTATCTCTTGGAGGCAGTTCATACTTTGTCACATTCATTGATGATTGTTCTAGAAAGATGTGGGTATATTTTATGAAGGAAAAGAGTGAAGCATTTGAGCACTTTAGAACTTTCAAGGCTGCAGTTGAAAGAGAAACAGGCTTGAAGTAAAGTGCTTGAGGTCAGATGGAGGGGGAGAGTACCTCTCGAATGAGTTCAGTGATTTTCTTAGGTCTCATGGGATAAAGAGATAGTTCACATGCAGGTATACCCCACAACAAAATGGGGTTGCAGAAAGGAAAAACATGCATATTACAGAAGTTGCACGTGCCTTGATGGCTGAAAAGAATATGCCTAAGCATTTTTGGTCTGAGGCTATTCATATTACTGTTTATATTATGAACAGAACTCCCACATCTGCAGTTCATGGTATGACTCCTGAAGAATGCTTTACTGGCAAGAAGCCTGATGTATCGCACTTGAAGGTATTTGGTTGTGTTGCATACGTTCATGTGCTAGATGAGCTACGGAAGAAGCTTGATGAAAAGGTAGAAAAATGTGTTTTTATTGGATACTCTTTAGAGTAGAAAGGGTATCGTTGTTATAACCCTGTCACATGTAAGTTCAGAGTGACCAGGGATGTTATCTTTGATGAAATGAGCAGTTGGTATGCATCTAGTGGTGATGCATTGGATGATGATGATGATCATGACACTCATGTGCAGGCTGAAAAGCAAGAATCAGGGACTCTTAGTGGACCAGAGACATCATCTGGTAGTCCTTGGTCTGGGAGACTAAGGAGTAGCTCTACATCTTCAGGTGCATCTAGTAGCACTACAGGTAAAGACAAAGGAAAGAATAAAGTGTGAGATGGCATGATGCAGTTCTTGATGGAGACTCTAGTGGCTCAGAGAGCTTGGATGATGAGCTTGGCATTCCTTCAGTGAGGACTCCAAGTGTGCAGAGAGCACGCATCAATGCAAAGACTCCATTGAGTGATCCAGTGGTACGCAAGTCTAGTAGGGTGAGATACCCTGTTATAACAGATTTGGTTTTGAAGGTTATGCAGCTCACCATTATGCTTATATGTTAAAAGTGATTGAGGATGTTGAGCCCACATGTTTTGAGGAGGCTGTTGGTCATGCTCATTGGTGATAACCAGGAAATTTGTGCAAATAAAGGCACCAAAATGTGCTCAACATGGAAACGTCCTTTGCAAATTGACACTTTACTTTTGTACTCTCTTGTAAGAAAAATCAAATATGAAGCAATGTAAAATGTGTAGTCCAAAAGGCTCACATTAAAAAATGTTGAAAGGAAAAGGGAAGGTCAAATACCTTTTGTCCCATTCTAAAATTGAAGGGTCTTTTAGACCTTAGCCAAGATGTATGCAATTTAATTTTATATATCAAGAAAAGAAAAGGAAGAGGCTTGTCGGGTGATTTCGGGAGGTGGGAGGTTGAGGTGGTTACACCCTCTCTCTTCCTTTATCTTCTCCTCTCACACTTCATTTCTCCCTCTCTCTCATTTTGGCACAACGCTTACCTTCTTGTTCTTGCTTTTCTCTCTTGTTCTCCTTTGCAACATCTCATGGAGAGTGAGGAAGAGGAAGAGGGTGAGGATGGAAGAATTGTCCAATTTCTTGTGTGCCTTCCTCTTCTGTGTTTTGAGGATATGGATTCTTGGTGAGAAGGATTCTGTCCATTTTGACCATAGCAATGTATTTGAAGCCTCTACCTAGCCGGTTCGTGGTTCTCATGGTGCCGTAGCAGGGTGCTCTTCATTTGGTGCACTGGCCGGGAATCAAGAGGTGGTTATGAAGCTTGCAAGAGAAAGAGTTTGTAGCTACAGTTTGGCCATGGGAAGCTATCTTTCTTGGCTACATTTTGAGAAAAGAAGGTTCCATTGTGGAAGGTTTCATGTTGGATTTTCAAGATTGGAGAAGATGGGGACCAAGGTTTGATTCCATTGTAAGCATATGGAGAACAAGAAGAGGGTGAAGTTCTTGGACTGTTGAGCCTCTGTCAGATCTGACATACATACCTTATTCTTTTTCATCACATAGCCCTCGTGCCCACTATTCTCCCCTTCTAGTACCTTCTTCCTCTATCTTGGCCATTCCCTTACCTTCCGCCAGTCTCATTGGTCCGCCATATCCACGACAAACTCTGCTTCAACATCCTCAAGGGCCAGTGCCATATGAAAATCTCCTCTACTACTCCCTTCTATGCCTCCATTTGCCTATTAGCTACCTTTTGACTCGTGCCCCACATGTGCCGCCATGCTGCTTTCTTTGAAGACTCTCGAGCTTCGTGCCTCCTTCATCAACTCGTTGATAGCCCCAAGCAGCCACTGTCGTAGCTTCAACGATCTCTGCTATGGTCAAAATGGCTCCAGACTGCCGCTAATTCTACAAGCCCTCCTCCAATTGATTCACAAGGTACTACCTGCAATATAGTGCCATCATATCGAACAGGACCAATGCTCCTATGCCTCGTGTTCAAGTGGCAGTCCATGGCCAATCGTTGGCTATCTAATCTTGGCATCTTCAGCTATTCTTCTATGCTTCCAATTATTTGTGTCATCTCGTCACCACAAGCGACTTTCTTATCTTCATGTAACTAAGAAACATTTTAAAAATCAACAAAAGAAACCTTAATTATTAACCTTTATAACAAATTTCTTATGGATGGTTTATATGCATATCTTTTGTTACCCTTAATGCAACCTTTTATTTTTACCAGGACCATTCTCCAATGCTCACAAGCCTTAATGATTTGATATCGGTGATGGGCAAATGCGTCGGATGAGGTAGCACGTGAAATTGTAATTTTTCTCCTATATGGGTAAGAGAACACACATTATGGAACATAATCAATGAATTTGTTTTATTTTGATTGTATGTCTGTGAGTAAATTATGCCAATGAACAACTCTACACAAAAGGATTCTTTTTAATTAATGAAGCTATTTTTATATATTTCACATAATGTGGTAGGTAATTAGATAACTAGGAACTTCCATAGAAAGAAGCAGATGGATGACGAATCCAGTCCTATGGCAGGGTGGTCTCGGTTAGCCGAGAGGTTTTTCCAAAAACAAAGTCTAGGAAGGGCTGATTCAATGACTTATCTAGGATGTATTTGGTCTCAGAACTCGAACTGTAAATTATCTTAGGGGAAAGGTATGGCAGTTGTGCCAAAGCACTGCGAGGGATTTCATAAATCCTTAGTTTGCTATGTTGGAAAACAGTGTTGTAACCCATGAACTAAGGGTAATGGCAGTTGCTCCTTTCAGACAAGAAGCCTCTCGAAGGACACCTCTGGATAGTTGTTGATCTTAGGTGACTATTAGGTCAATTAGGAACCTTCAAGTCGGTCGTCCGTGGGTAACATCAAGATACTTCCCTTGGGGGACCTAGGGTTATAGAACTAGACAAAATCTGATCATTCTAGTTAGAGTACAGATAGACACGGCTAGAAGGTAAACTTTGGGCGACTACTAAAACGTTATTGGTCACGCAATAAAGGCGAGTACGTTACAAATTCTCATCCTCATCCCCTGAATCTTTAATGACAAACATGCTATTGACCTTGGCCTTCTTGTAGACACATTTACAAGCATAATCAATTGTATACTTCTCCCCATACTTAAAACATTGGTCTTTTTCTATTCTTTCCTTGAAGAGGTTCATAGGAATAAAGTTGTGGTTGCCTTGAGAAGTGTGACATGCTCAACTAAAGAGCCTTCAATGGCACGAATTTTGGTGGCCCATCAAGAGATATTTCTAAATAACACCATCTGGAACTCCTTGGAATATCATGGAGTTTGTCACCTAGGTTCACTATTGTCCACTCTACATAGAAAGGTTCTATCTATACTCCACAAGGATCAATCTGAATCTGAGTCCCTACATAAATGAAGGTCACCTAATGTCTTTTAACATCAATCTTTGAGTGTCTACTCTACACAAATTTTCTCAAGCCAAAGTGGGCCTGTGTTGCACTTGGTTCAAAGAGAGCGAGAAACAAGGGGGAGTGTAGCATGTCAACCCCTCTACCCATAAGGTATATCTCACTCCATTCCCCTAAAACAATATGAAGTCAAGGTTCTACTACATTTCCAAATTTTCTTAACATGTGACTTCCTAACTAATGTAATTTTGAAGAAAGCTCTAAGCTAACCAAGACCACCTAGCCTTAGGATGAACTCATTGGGGATTTCTCCCTCAGGATTTCTCCCTCTCACTTTTCTTTTGAGATGGGTATTATTTAGTGTTCTAATTATCTACCATATTCATGTAAACACATAAAAGTAGCTTCCTTAATTAATCTTTAAACACTTTATTCATTCATGTAAATTAAATTACAACACAAACAAGTAAAGAAATCCCTGTCAAATAGTCCTTTGTTCATCTTAAAGGTTTATCTTATTACAATATATTTTCTCATCTATACGAACAAATCCAAAAGTACAATCTACTAAGTTCTTGCCCCTAACTAGTAATAGGACCTTCTAGGAAGACCATCCTAGGCTCGTAGGGGTTAGGCAGATCCTAGGCATGTAAGGAATTTATGGCCACAGCACCCTGGCATCCTTATTGTCTCCTAACCTAATGTCCTCTCTATGGAGAGACAACTTGCAAATGGGTTCCCAGCTCCCAATGCGATCAAGCAAACCCCCTTAGTATAGGGTTTCTAGTACTAGCCTTGGGAGAGGTATAAGAAATATATATCAACATGTTATTATTAAGATGCAATCAAATTTCTAAATCTTACAAACACAAACATTTCATTTCATGGTGCATCAATCAATCCTTAAATGCATAATTTAAAATGGAATTTACCCTAGTAAGCAATCCCTACAACAATCCTTAGGTTCACTCTTCCCCTTGGGATTTTTCCTAGGATTTCTAAGACTTGAATTTTTCCAACCTTCTTGGAGAATTAGGAACTATTTTGTATTCATCTTGTTTTACCTTAGAAGGTCACTCATTGTTTTTACCAATTAGTTAGGTTTTTTCTTGCAACAACGTTAGCTTAGATCAACTCCATTGAAAAGTGATCAACCAGCTTATCATAGGGTTTCTTGTGCCAACCCATAAGAACAAAACTTAGTCTGATCAAATGCATCAATAATCTCTCAACTTATCAAGATAAATGATATATTTCTTGCTAATCTATCTTTTAACAAAGATATTTGAAGATGACTGAAGGACTTTAGAGACCTTCTTGATGGATTTCACTTATTCTAGGTTTTAGCCAATATCCTTTTTTAAGAATCCTCTCTAACTGCGACTTAGTGTTTCAGAAGGAAGATCTAATATATCTCTTTTCATCAATCCCTTAACAATGATCATATGATCATGCCGTCTTGAATTCCAATCTATCTTATTAGACCAATAAAAAATGGTCATTATGCTAAGTATACCATCACACATAAGTCTCAAAATCTTTTTATGAGTTATCTAAGTTCTTGTCAACTTAGTATGAATTAGTCTTAAGTTTTTCAACATTTTCAATTATGAAAAGACATTAACTTATCTTCCTCTATCAGCTTAATTGAAGGTGAAGGAGATTGGGATTGATTTTGTGGAGTTGGAGCATTATTGACACTAGTTTCTCCATTCCTAACTCCAGCACTTGCGGTTCCTGAGCTTCTTTTCTTTGGGACCATTGCAAAGTGATAGATCATTTGTATAACACTTCTTATCTTTTTCAGTCTTGAGAATTTGTTGCTTGGACAAGGCAAGAATGATAGAATACCTTATACAATCGCAAGCTTCATAGGAGTAGGTTCTTGAGGATGCAGAAATAGATTCCAAAAGGACCAAGAGCTTGGGATGAATGGGAGGACCTTGAAAATGAAGATCTTGACTTCTTTCTTTAGCTTCCTTTTTCACATTCTCTTCTCTGTATCTTCATCCTCACCTCTCCTTCTTCCTCTATCTCCTTATCTCTCTCTACCTCCCTGTATATTCTCTACCTCCCTCCTTCTCTCTCTCCCCCTCTCTCTCTCTCTGTGTGAGCAATATCTTAATCTAATTAAAAAATCAGTGCTTATGCCTTAAAGCATTAAGTATTTATATAACTTTTGAGGAGGATGGATACCTCCTTGTCTTCTCTCTCTTGTTGATAATGGGCCATCTAGGTGTTGATTGCATGGTAGCAGGATTTGTATTTCTATGCGAGTTGGGGAGGATGATCGAGTGGTGGTGGTGTGGCGTTCACATGACGACATGATGGAGTGCATGGCAGAAATCAATGGTGAGTAGGTAAGTATTAAGGGGGATATTTTAAAGTTTGTCTTCCTTTTTATTAATTCTCACCCCTAAGCCCCTTGTTACATGTGGGGAGGGGTAGGGGCACGAAATGTCACAAGAAGTAGGATCTCTTGATTTACTTTCCCCTTGTTAATTTTCTGTTTATGGCTGATTATTGACCTAAAATTGCTTTGTGGTTTGGATGCATTGAAGGGTGGATAAATTGGTACTCTTGAACCCCCATTAGGCATGTTGTTGCTACTATAAGTACTTCCAACTAGTCCTTGGCTATTTAAAAGTTGGTTGAAATGTAGGCTCTCTTTTATACTTTCTTCCAAATCTGTAATGACCCCCGTACATCCCCCCCATAGGAACTCTCCCCCCCTTTAATTTTTTTCAAAATTTTTAATCTCTCCCTCTCTCTCCTCTTGCCATGTGCATGGCGGGGAGAGAGAGAGAGAGAGGGGGTGAAGTGTGGGAGATGGGGGGCATGTAGTCTCCCCCGATGGCGAGGAGCTCTCCCCCCCTACTGCAGCATGGTCCCCCTCCTCCGACTTCTAGACAGTGTGCCCCCCCTTCGACATGAGCACGTGGCCGCCATAATGGCGCATCGGCCACACGGTGACCCACCCCCCGGTTTAAAAAACCATATAAAGGGCTCAGCCTTTATGCAGAGAAACAAAAGGGAAAAAATGGATGACCAGGCCATCGTGCTGAGAAGAAGAGAGAGAGTGAGAGAGAGAGAGAGAAGAAGAGAAGTAGAAGAAGAGAGAGGAGAAGAAGAAGAAGGAAAGAGAGAGGAAAAGAAGAAGAAGGAGAAGAGGGAGAGATAGAAGGAGAAGAAGAAGAAGAAGAGGGAGAGAGAGAAGGAGAAGAAGAAGAAGGAGAAGAAGAAGAAGGAGAAGAAGAAGAAGGAGAAGAAGAAGGAGAAGAAGAGGGAGAGAGAGAAGGAGAGAAGAAAAGGCAAATATTAGAAGGAGAGAGGGAGAGAGGTAGGGAGAAGTTAGAGGAAAAGATGATGATTAGTAAGAAAGAGAGAAGGTGGGAGTTAGGAATGACGAGATGCTGCTAGGTAGAAAACAAGGGAGAGAAGAGAGAAGAAGAGAGAGAGAGTCTCATAATTGAGGATGGTTCCGAAGCGGAGATCTTCCCAAGCAAATGGGAATCCCACAACCATAGATGGAGATTTGGGTCAAGATGCCACCACCCATGCAAACACACTGCCAAGGGTAAACACTAAAGTTTCTCCCATCAATCAGGTACTGCTTCGATGTCTTGCTTATCTCATGAGGATAGGGGATCGTAATAAAATTCATATTGCATGGTTTGATAGGTAAAGAACTAAGGCATGAATCTAGATACAATACTTGTAATAATCAAAACATATTTCATGTTTATAGTCAATGAAATGATAGGTAAATTTGATTAAGGAAAACACATTATAAGATGCTGAAATGCCTGACACAAACACTTGCATGAAGAACATTCTACTGATTAATAATAGAAGATATTTTTGTATTATACACTGAATGTTTGCATTTAGAAAGAGCTAGAATCTTGCATTATTTTCATGAAAAGGATTGGACCCTCGCATCGAAAGAGATAAAAATACTCCCTTATGAAAAAAATGCAATATCATCCTAAGATTGCAAACCAGTTTTTCATGCGCAAGGATGATAGAGTACATTAAAGTAACAGTTAGATCATGCACATGTTGATATATGTTAACTTGCACACGCAATGGGATTGCACGATAAACATTGTTAGAACAGTAGTTCTAAGAGAAATTCCGTTTAGAGATCCTTGTCCCCGATAGATGAAGATTGGATAACCTATGGCTAATCAAGTTGGAATCTCGTTAATGTACTCTTGGTGATATACTAGCAATATGGGTTAGCACTTGGTGACGTGTGATATTAGATAGCTACTCTAGGAATTGGGTTGATCTTCTACTCTAAATAGGTAGCCAAGATTAATAAAGGTCAAGATGAAATCACTTAATTTATTTAAAGGATCTAGAAGGAACTTGTTCAATCGACCTTGCGAAGCCCTAACCCAAGGGGGAGAGCGAACTTTAGGGTAGTTGATTCATGCTAAGCATGTCGCTTGGAACTGCTGAAATGGTTTTTGTTAAAGATGGATTGTTGACCCAAGTTATGCTTGGTTGTTTGAAAAGGTTGTAAAAGTGTTTTGATACATCCAAGTTAAATTCTAGTTGTGCATGCAATGGGATTGTGATGCCTTGAAGCAAGAGACTGTGCATTCAACTGTTTGTTAATGTGGTTTTGTATGTTAACCCATGTGGGGTGTGGTTGATGATTTCATGGTCGGGTCTGTGATGATTGATTGCCATGGGATCAAAAGGGATGTTTTCCCTAGTAAATGTTATTAAGCTAGTTGCTTCAGCTGTGGTTGATTTCCTAAAGGGATAATTAAGGAAGAATGGTGCTAGCTACCCCCCGCGAACCGCCAAACCCTAACCAAGGGGTTTGTGAATCCGCGCCTGGAATGTGGACCGAACCCACTGCGAGAGGTCTCTCCGTGGAAATATCTTGGCGTAGGAGGACGCTTGGGTGCCAGTGGGGGCTCTGGCCATAAATCCCAGTGCCTTCGGACCCTACACAAGTGTTCTACGTGACTCGAGATGGGATCTCGAGGCCTTGATACTAGTTACAAGGCGGAATCTTGGTAGGATAAACCTTCAGGTTTTGTTACCGGGAGAGGGAAGGATTTTTCTGTGGAAGCAGAAAGGAACACTTAATTCTCTTGTATGGGCGGGAGACAAACATTAATCTGAAGATAAGTTAAGGAAGTGTTTGATCTTGTTTTATCTTAATTTTGTGTCAGTGCTCTGAATTACGTAAAGGAACCTGTGATTAACGGGTTAATTAAGGAAGCTGCTTTTATGTGTCAAACATAATGTGGTAGGGTAATTAGATAACTAAAACAACCCTCAAGGGAAGCATGGTGGATGTGACCAATGGGTCTATCCTACAGAAGGGTGGTCTCAGTTAGCCGAGAGCTTTCCTCAAAGGAAGTGAAATTAACGAGGAATGTTAGGAAGACCCAATTACAAGGAACTCAGACTTCAGGTCGCGATCCTAGTGGGAACGACCGAATAAGTTCCATTGCGGGGCAGACTCGAGAGATCCTAGTTGGCAAACCCCATGTCATTCCTTGGGAGTGCCGGGCGGCATCTTCTAGATACATCTCTCGATGGACTGCTAAGACATGTCCCGCGATTTGAGGAGCGAGCACGTTACAAATAAGTCATCATGATTGCAATTACCTTTGAGGAAGGGTTTTAGCATATTCAACTTGAACCAAGAGGTTTTTATGGTAGAGGTGTTCATCTTTTCCCAAGTGGGATACCATTTGGAAGCAACTTGTATCGTCTCACCATCAATAAGGCCTAAATGAATGATTGCAAATAGCTTGGCAAAAGCAATGAATATGGCATCAAATTGGATTAGCCATCATGCTTTAAAGGAATTGAATTTCCTAGCCAAATGAATAGCCATGATGTTGAGTGGTTGATAAATAAGAAAAAGCTAGAGACCAGAAGGAGGGTCAGCTTTAGTAGGGCTAATTTGGAGGTGAGTGTGAGCAGCCTCCTCTCTGAAGCATTTTGAGATTTAGCTACCTCAACTTGGTGGAATTGATGGTGTGGGTTAGTAGGGATGCTAGTAGCTATAGCCTTAGGGTTTTGAATTTCAAGCACACTACTTTTAGCCATTGTGTCAATGTTAGTAGAAGTTTTATGTACATCACTTTGCTTTACATCATGGGATGAAAAGTCATTCTATGAGTTACTAGAAGCAGAGGAAAGATGAGGTGTTGTGCCATTCAGCCTTGGGATAAACTAGTCAAAGAAATTGGGATTATACTATAACAAAGCATGGCCATCAAGAAGTTGCGGGTCATGTTTGAAAGTAGAAAATATCTCTAATGACATCAATCATCATGTTTCTTTGTCCCAATCAACTTGCAATGTGTAGCTCTTCCTCTAAAAGGAGTTTGTCACATAAGGGATCTATTTCACTAAGTTTAGAAATGTTGACACCATGAACAGTCACAATCACTCTTAGAGATGTAGGTACTACATATGTCAAATTATACATGGAAATGCAAAGTGCCTTTCTTTGCTCAAAAATAGTCATTACTCAGCTACCATATTTTGTAGCTAAACCTCGACTAGAATACCATTTTCTTTCAAACTCACTTTGACCTTTGGCTTTCTTGGCTAATGTTGCAATGTCTTCCTTGCTTGCCATGGACTACTCACGACAAAACACACGAATCAAGTGATGCTTCTCTTGCTCTACCTTAGTCATTTTCTTCATGCCTTCTCCTACAATTGCTAGATAATACCAAAAAATTTGTGATTGCTCTAACCGTGTCAAAGGCCTTTCTAAGAGCTTCTCAACCTCAGAATTTTGAATTCCAATGTCAGCATGATCATGTGTAGGAGTGAGTGAAGTCAATAGTGCCTTATCTAGTTCCTTGGAACTCGCAACCTCAGATTTATCCTTTTGTTGCTCCATATTTTCTAAAGCCACCATGAGAGATCTCTTAACTGGCTTTAAATGCACTGAAGCTCCTAAACGAGAAGAACAAGACTTGTGAATCATTGGATTCAATGTTGTGCCAAATGCACAATAGAATAGTAGATGCATCATTACCATCAAAAACTTTCATTTTCCCTTTGTCTTTACTTACAACACTAGTAGATGCACCTAAAGATGTAGGATTTCTCCTTAGTCTTCCAGACCACCAACTATAGATGTAGTACTAGATGATGTTTTTGGTTCACTAAGACTTCATAATTCTTGCTTTTCTTTCTGCACATAACTATCATCATCATCATCATTCAATGCATCACCACAGATGTATACCAATTTCTTATCTCATAAAAATGTTCATCCCTGCTCACTCTGAACTCACCTATGATAGGATTATAATAACGATACCCTTTTTTCTCTAAAGAGTTTCCAATAAAAATACAATTTTTTGCCTCTGGATCAAGTTTCATTTGGTCAATGTCATGGATATAGTATGTTTGATCTTTTCTTTTCTTTCTTATGATTGATTATGGGATTTTTGAGTGTCTGTTTGTTGCATCTCACCAAGCTTTTGATTGCATATGTGTGTAGGTCATGTCAAAATTTTTCATAGGATGTGGTTTGCTTGGGGATGTCTGGTTATATCCTGTCAATTGTGGTTTCTTCAATGATTTTTTCTCAATTGTGGGTTGTATTATTTTTGCTAGAAAATTTCCCTTATTTTTCCTGGTTACTATGTGTGTGGGTTTCTCCTATGTAGTCTAAATGGCACCCCCACTTGTGATAATGACTCAACATGTCCCACTCCCTATCCCTAACTATTCTCTTCTCTTGAAGGATGGTTGCATCCATCAAGTGGGTTTGCAACTTCATAGCTCTCACATTTCCACCTATGGATACAAAGCTTTGCTATTGTAGCCAATATGAATATGTTATACTATTTTGCATAGGCTTCTTTTACTCAATTTATTATCTTGATGGAGAGGACATGTTGCCTGAAAATTTTTCAAAATGTTCCTAGTTATTTTATGGATGGACTAGAGCCATGGAAAAACTGAAGCTTATTATGAGGTTTAAGATGAAACATTTACATCTTGGCAAGTCAATATACTATCTTTGTTGTATCTTGATTTTTAATGATATGATCTTTTTTATGTGGATGTCTTATTTGTGTGTGAGTACGTGTCTTCCCCTATCACATGGTCACAGAGGATGTATTGAGGATGATACTGTTAAAGATTGATGATGCTATTAAAGATTATTTTGAATGGATAGTGGTTAAAGCTAATGATATCTCTGATAATTTGAAGATGGATGTGCAAACATGAGAAAATTATTATACCCTTTACACATTTATTTAATTTATTTGATTAATTAATGAAATGGTTTATATAGTTTTTGGTTTTCCTTAGATCTATGGTTTTAGATCCAGGTTTTTAATGAAGATTGAATGGGGTCATGGTTGTGTCTGAGAAAGCTAATTTAGTCCAATTAAAGAAAAGATGACTAGCTCTTGGGGTTTTTTATTCTCTTTTTCCAAGGTTGAGGATGCTCCTTAGTTAAAGTGTGGGGATATGTTAAGAGTGGAAAATATTGTACTTTTAGCTTTTCGTTTTTGTGTTGATTGGTTGTTCTAGTACTTGATTTGTTGATTGGTTGTCTTAGTGCTTAATTTGTTAGGTCTGGGGGTTTTTGGAAGTTTTTTGGAGAGTTTTGATTGTGGTTGAATATGTTTGATTAGCTTATGATGGTTTTTGATTGAATTACAATGTGCTGATAAATTTTGTTAATGGTGTGATTGGTTCTAATATGCTTTGCTTATGTCTTTTTTAGACTATTTCTCATTGTGTTGAAAGGTTGAGGTTGTGAAAGATTTAGTTTGAGTATTACTGAATATGTTTTGAATGGTTTTTTATTTTTTGGAATGGTTTTGATTGAAATTGAGTGGTTTTGTTGTGTTTTGGTGTTGATATTCTATGGTGTTCTAATGAGTTTCTATACATCTCTCTATGATGACTAGTGGAAAGGTCTTCCAGCTTTGAAAAGAGAAGAATACATGCTCAAAGTAGCTTGTTTGAATGAAAAGTAGCAATTGAAGACTTAGAATGACAATGTGAGTGACTTAGCTTTGAAAATGTATTGTAGTGTCTTTGCTGACTCTTGAGATTAGCCATACGCTTTCGAGGGTGCCTTTACAATTAATAGAGGGCTTTGGACATTCATTGTATTGTATTCTCATGTATGAGTGATTGAGAGTGGTTGATGACCATACAAAATGTACTTTCCCAAAGCCATTGAGCTTAAAGAGTGGCTAAGGCAATTCATTGAGCAAGGATTCATCCATGTAAGTAATTCACCTTAAATTGGGACACACCTATTCATTTCCAAAAAAAGAAGCATGGATATCTCAAACTCTACATGGACTTAAAAAACTAAATCAAGTAATGATCAAGAATAAGTATCGTATGTGCAAGATAGATGAATTACTAGATTGACTATATGGAGAGAAGGTCTTTCTAAATATAGATTTGAGTTTTGGATATTATCAAATCTGAATCAAGGAATAAGATATCCCAAAGACTACCTTTATTCATGGATATAGTATTACTCTTGGTCATGCTATTAAGATTGGCAAATGTCTTTGGCAATATCCAACTAACTAATGCAAGATATATTTTGACCATACCTAGAAGATTTTTGTTGGTATTCTTTGATAATGTATTGGTATAATTCAAAGTATTGAAGGACCATGAAAATCATCTAAGGATCACATTACAAACTCTTCGTTAGAACCAACTCTATGCCGATAAGAGAAAATATATTTTGTTCATTGAAAAAATTGAACATCTAGAATACATTGTCTCTATTGATGAAATCTCAATTGACCTTGCAAAGGTAAAAGACCTCTTAGTCTGGCCAATACCTAAGTCCTAAAAGGAGGTCTAAGGATTTTTTGGACTCACAAGGTGGTATTGAATATTCATCAACAATGATTATTCCCTCATTCTAGTAGCCCTAACTAATCTCTTTAAGAAGAATATTGTTGAATATCAAGAGAATTTGATAAACTTAAGGAAGTTATAAGTACTACCCTAGTACCAAAACTCCCCAATCATCTAAGGTAACCATCACTGATGCAAGTGGCCCAGCAATTAGAGGAGTATTAGTATAAGATGGGAGGCATGTAGCCGACACTTCAAGGAAGATAAAACCTATTATTTGAATTATGCTATTCATCATGATCTTGAGTTACTCATAGTAATCTATGCCTTAAAACTATGGAGGCACTATCTACTTGGAAGAAGGCTCACTTTGGTGATAGATTATAAAAGACTTAATTGGATTTTCACCCAAGCTAATGTATACATGAGCTAGAGATGATAGATAGAAACACTACAAGAGTGTGTTTTTGAGATCAAATATAATCCAAGGAAGGATAATTCCATTGCAAAGACCTTAAGTTAAAAAGCATTCCTCAATAGTCTTGTTCAAGTACAAAGCATGAGAACTATGTCCATACCCAAAAACTCTACCCTAGAGCTTGTGCATCAAGCCATTTCTCAAGACAAGAAATATGAAATGCTTATGGTCAAAGTACTACAAGGTGGAGGTTCTAATTAAGGACCCATCCAAGATAAAGGACCATAATGCTATGCCAAGAATCTTAATGCAGTTCACAATGGCTATCACTAGCCAAGAATGGAACTAGATATTTTGCAATATGTAACCCAAGATATTTTGCAATACATGTAACCTAATACCTAACTTGTCAAAGGGTTAAAGCTAAAAGAATCAAAATTCCTAGAGAACTACAACCTTTGGACATACCATCAATGAAATGGAAAACAATAAGTATGGACTTTGTTGTTAGATTACCTATTGCTACTAGTGGATATGACTCTATAATGGTGGATAGATTGACCAAAGTTTCACGTCTAGTTTTAGTCAGGTTTTAGTGGACTACTAAGGCATCTAATATAACTCAAGTTTTCATCAAGGAAATATTAAGGTTACATGGACTACGAAGAAGCATAGTCAATGATAGAGACTCTAAGTTCACCTCAAAGTTCTAGAACTACTTATTTCATGCCATTGGAACTCAGTTGTGTTTTACTACCACCTATCATCCACAAATAGATGGTCAAAATGAGAGACTGAATCAAATTATTGAGGATATCTTAAGATCTTCTTATGGTAGAGAAACAAGATGGTGGATCGAGCATGAGCAAGTAGTCATGTCTACCCAAGGGACTTTAGAAATGCAACTTGAGAAAATCCTGGAGACAAGGGAAAAATATTTAAGGAGTTAAATCTTAGGGAAACACCTTACACAATGGAAGGATTGTTTTGAAGGGGATGCCACTTGGATCAATGAGGTAACCCTTATAAAAGAACACTCCCAATTCTTGTCAAGTTGAGGATATCTCGATTTCTTAAAAGTCGGAGGATGTAATGTACGCATTACTTGGTTAAATTCAATAGAATAACATGTATTTGGAAATAAGTAAATTAATGTGGAAATTTTTTTGGATAAGTGATTTCATTGATGAAATGTGAATACTTGCCACATTTTCACATTTTCATATTGTTAAACTCATGCACACTTAGTAAGAACTCACTTATAACAATTGAAATATGAGAAAGGTCACACATTTCAAATTAGGCTATTTAAAGTTAAAGATGGAAAAAATTAATAGGATAGAAATGTTCATGTCAAAAAATTAGTCACTCTACAATTTTATAGCATTATTAATTTGACATCAAGAGTCTGCTTAGACCTTACATGTAACAAATAGGACAAATGCATTTTTGAGTTAATAAAAAATTGGGAGAGAGGGAAGAATAAATTAAGATAGAAAAGAGAAAACTCAAATTAGCTTTTTGGAAAAAATAAAGAAACAAAAAAGAAAGGCATATTTTTAGGAAAGGTATACTCAATGACCTATTTTAAAAATAGAGGGAGAGAACTGCATGTCGAGCTCTTGCCTACCCCTAATATCTATATAAACCTTTCATATTGAGTGAGAAACCATGCATTCTCTTCCTTGTGAGTTAGATCGGGCAGACCCTTGGAGTTCGCAAACACCTCTAGGTTTATTAGAGAATATGCATGTCACATAAAAGCTACATGAAAAGTTGGATATATGTACATGTGCTCAAGAGCGTTATGAAAAGATGATTAAGGTTATCATAGTCCAAACACGTAATGTACAAAAAATCCCAATCCTTGTAGACCTTCCAACACTAGAGAAGTGAGAAGATCCTAAAGAAGTACTTTAGTAGTTCTAAGATTGTCACAAGTCTAAGTTTCTATTATGTTTGATTTCAATGTCTCTCAAGAGCCAATGTTTAAGAGGATTCTATCCACATGCACATTGAGTCTCTCATCAAGACATATCAATATTGAAAGGAAGTGGTTGGAGAAATAAGACATAGTTGCCTTTGAGGAAGCATACAAAACAAACCAATCAAAGGTATTTCCTCAACATGAAGCCCCAATAAGTATAGAAGATGCAGCATGAGTGGTGTACACTATCTTATCAATAGATGATCATGCTTGATTTGCATTCTATTGTACTGTTTCACAAAAAAATTGCCAATGTACTTTATTGTCCACACCCAAGAAGGCATCACTTGAAGTATAACCTAAAGAGCATGGTTGCTGGAAGTTTCCTAAGATTTCCAATATGTGTGCCATATATCTTGAGAAGGAATCTCTATTCTAGCCTAGGAATCCAAAGAATCCAGTTTCCAACTTTTTTAGAGCCTTCAGACCCTAACCCATACTTCATTCACCACTTGCAAGTACTTAAGGTGGCTAATCAATTTATTGAAGCAAAACTCAACACTATATAATGACATTTTATCATTGCTCTTCTTTGGCATCAATGGTGAGATTGACTAAATCGGTGTGTCATGGATCCAACTTTGAGCATTACTACTCCTATCATACTATATTTCTCTAATGAAGAATATGGTCAATAGCAATTCACCCCTTGTGCCCACCCATTCTTGTCAAAGTCTATCATTTTCACTATCAATGTCATTGAAAGAATATCTATTGAGAAATAGTCATTTATTGCAAATATTGTATTACTTATTGACTTTTAAAATTCAATATGTTTTTAAAAAAGTGAAAAGAAGAAAAAGCAAGCAAAAATAGAAAGTGCGAAGGGTACACTCACAAGTCTCAAGGCATCATTGGATGAAGATGCATTCTGAATAGCCAATATGGTAGGTGAACCATCATAAAGAAGTGAAGAGTATAGAGGGAACACAAATGGGTTGAACTCACAAGCACATTGTTTGGGATCTCAAGAGCCAAGAGTTTTTTTACCCACATGTAGATTTTAGCAAGCTTTTAACCATTTTTAAGAATGACTTTTTCAAAGAATGGGGATCAAATGAGTAACCATTGTGATCAACTCATTAATGAACAACCAATTGTCATGAATGAGAGTTAAAATATGAAATAGTTTTATTAAAATAAAATGCTCAATCACCATGTCCTTTCAATCTTGAGTAGCGGGTTTCAAAGCTAGGACCTTACTTTGATGTTTTTCCAAGGAATGATGATAAGAAAATACACTTTGCTACTTTACATTTAGAGGGCTTTGCTTATATATGGTGGTTGTGCATTAAAAGAGACAATCAGCTTGTTGATTCAAGGGAAGCATTTTAGGACGGTCTTAGATGCCCAAAATAACTGCTCGCAGAATATACAGTGCTCTGCTCGCACACCAAATCTCACAACAATCTGAGATTTTTTGCTTGACCCTGCTTCCGGTGCCTCCACAGGCACTATCCCCCAAGAGAGAGAGTGGAAGAATGGGAGAGCTTTTTACTTGTAGCTTGCTTGCTCGAACCTTGCTTCTTCTCCTTCACTTCAGCCTTTGAAATCAGCCTCTCTCAGTGGCGCAGCTCTGATACCATGTCAAGAATCGTGTGGTGGGGGGACTTGCTCAAGATGCTGCACCGAACACACACAGAAATGCACAAGGAGAAGCTCACTCAAGAGACAAGAAGAGAGATGGAGGCCAAAACGTTTTCTTGCTGGTTTCTTCTTCTTCTTCCACACACTTTACAATGTACAGAAAGTATAGATAAGATACAACATAAAGGAAAGTGGCCTACTAAGTCAAACAATGCATAACTGACTACACTAGTCGACTGGCACTATAACTATGCTAGCTGTAAATAGGTGTAACAACCTGAATATAATAAGTAATGAGTCAGTGGCCATGTGAGAGTCATAATGACCATTGACGTGCTAAGTGTAGACGTGTAGACCCATCTAACCAGGCGGTCCATCATTAATGTCCGCATGTGTTGAGCTTGTCATCTCAACATACATTATCCCTCCTAAAATCCTTTCTACTGCTAGGATAAATAGATCACACCTAGCATTCCAGGTGGAGAAAGGACCAAAGGCCAATAATCATAACTTTCTACTTTGCCTTATCATGCAAGCTTACCCTACTAATTTAGTAAGTGCATTATACAATTATACTAGCCCTAACTCTATAAAATTCAATAAGGATATATAAGGTACAAAATTCATACTAAAGATGATGCTCTGACTACTCTCGGTTCAAGTTATAGGGGTTTAAAGCAGACATCAATTGTCAAATGTGAGAGCATAAGTGATCATGGTTTGTTAGACTTTGTATAGTTTGCTTCTTCTATGTACATGTGGAAAGGTACCATTACTAGAGAAGGATTGATTGTAGTATTTGTGAGTACAAGCAGTAGATTGGGAGAAGCAATGTCCAAGAAATTGATTGTAGTATTTGTGAGTACAAGCAGTAGATTGGGAGAAGCAATGTCCAAGAAATTTGATGGTATTTAGGATCAAAACATGGGATTTTTTCTTTCTTTGAGGTCACCATGATTCTACAATTAATGTAACACCATTTAGTTAACCCCCAAAAGCTTCATATCTTTTCAACTGTTGTTAGAGATGCCCATTCATGAACATCTTTGATTTTGATAGGATCCATTGCAATCCCTTCCTTTGATGCTATGACTCCAAGAGACTTACTCTACCGTTTGAAGCATGCACATTTCTCCCTCTTGGCATAAAGATTATGTGTACTCATTTTTCAAGAACAATTTGGAGTTGTGATTCATGATCTTCATCTTCCTTTGAGTAGCTCAAGATGTCATCAAATAAGACAAGGAAAAAAGCATCATGATAGGGCCAAAGATATCCTGCATTAATCTATTGGAAGCTATAGGGGCATTAGTAAATCCAAATGACATTACAATAAACTCATAATGACCATACCTTGTGTTGAAAGTAGTTTTGGAAATGTCTTCCTCCTTGATCCTTATTTGGTAGTAATGTGATCATAAATCAAACATGGAGAAGACTTTGCACCCTGAAGTATGTTGAGGAGCTCATTAGTACTTGGAATTTGGTACTTATTTCTAATTGTCACCTAGTTCAATGTGTGATAGTCAATGCAAAGGTGAAGGGTCCCATCTTTCTTCTTCTCCCAACATAGGCAAGCTTCCCTTATTAGCTTTAATTTGGTGATCATAGAATGGTTGGAAGTTATAGTTTCCACAACAATGTAGTTTTCCATTGACTCAATCCATATTTCTACCATTGATTCCATTTCATTTCCCTTACTATCAAACCTAGGCAGTTTGATTTACTTGAGAAGAACACGGGTGGCTAGGCGGAGGCGGCTTTACCCCCAACAACCTCCCACTTAAAGGCGAATCTGCCCTAGTGAGGAGTGAAAAGGAAAAATGAAAAAAAGGCAGTACAACATGTACACATGTACAACAGGATGAGGAAAGACGTCATCTCATCCCATGCCCATCAACTTCCTGAGGAAGGCAAAGCGCTCTGTAGAGAGGCTTTTCGTGAGCAGATCTGCAGAGGATTCTAGTCAGTCGAGATCTTCACAAGATCAATAGACTTTTCCTCAATGACCCCACTTATGAAGTGATACCTCACCTCAATGTGTTTGGTCTTCGCATGGAAGACCGGATTCTTGGGATTCTTGGCTAACTAAATAGCACTCATAGAATCCGAATGCAGTGTAGGGATAGCATCAATACCAAGGTCAACAACCAAACTACCCAACCAAATGGCCTCCTTGCAAGCCTCAGTGGCTGTAACTTACGCGGCCTCTGTAGTAGAAAGGGTCGTGCATTTCTGCACCCTAGACATCCAAGAAACAGCACCTCCAGCATAGGTGAAGACATAACCGGAAGTGGACTCCCTACTATCTACATGTCCTGCATAATCAGAGTCAGTGTACCCCACGACTCCTGTATCCTAGCTACCATAGCATATACACATATCTGCAGTGCCTTTCAGGTACCTCATGATACCCTTTACGACATCCCAATGCTTCTTGCCAGGTGTAGCCATATAGCGTGCCACAACACCAACTACAAAGGCAATATCTGGACGAGTGGCTATCATGGCATACATAAGACTGCCCACTGCAAATGCATAGGGAATCTTGGCCATCTCGGCCCTTTGCTCATCTGTCTACGGACAATCAGCCTGTGATACCTTCACATAAGAAGGCAATGGACAACCAATAGGCTTTATGTCCTGCATGCGGAAGTGCTCAAGGACTTTATGAATGTACTCCCTTTGTGACAAGTAGAGAAGTCCGTGATGCTTGTCGCGTCTAATGTGCATACCAAGTATGTGAGCGGCCTGTCCCAGATCTTTCATCTCAAAGCTCTTCTTGAGCTGAGCCTTAAGAGCATCTAGTTCATCATGAGCTTTCCCTGCTATCAGCATATCATCCACATAGAGTACCGAAATCAATAAAGAACCATCAAGTGCTTTCTTCGTGTAAAGACACGGATCCATAGCACTCCTGCTATAGCCCTGTGACTGCGTAAAGGCATCAAACTTATGATACCACTCCCTAGGTGCATGCTTCAAGCCATAAAGACTTTTCTTCAATTTGCACACTAGGTGCTTCCTGCCAAGTTTTGCAAAGCCCTTAGGCTGCTCCATATAAATCTCATCATGCAAGTCCCCATGTAAGAAAGCCGTCTTGACATCCATCTGGTATAAATCCAAGTCAAGCTGAGCAACCAGAGCCAAGACTAAGCGCAGGGTGGTCATCTTAACCACAGGAGAAAAGACCTCATCAAAGTCCACACCATGCTCCTACTTAAAACCCTTTGCTACCAATCTAGCCTTGTATGCTGACTTGGGGTGTCCACGGGTACTTTTCACCTTGTACACCCACTTGCATGGCAAAGCCTTCTTGCCCATAAGCAAGGAAACCAAATCCCCAAGTGTCATTCTTATGCAAGGAGTCTATCTCAGACTACATAGCCCTCTTCCAAGAGTGACTATCACCCCTGAGCATAGCGTCATCATAAGTGAAAGGCTCTCCTGCATCTTTAACCAAGACATAATGCATCGAGGGCTGAAATCTATCAGGTGGACGTCTGTCTCTAGTAGACCATCTCATGGCAGGCTCTGCTACCTGCCCAGCTGCTTGTCCAAAACCCTGACCATGAGCAATTGCTGCAGCTGTAGGCTGTCCAACTGGCTGTGCGGGAGCTCTCGGCTCCTCCTGAAATATGACCCTGTGGATCTCAACAACTCTCTCAGGCTGCCGATGCATCTTGTCTTCATGGAAGACTACATCATGACTGCAGATGACTTTCCACACCTGCGGATCCCAGAGACGGTAGCCCATCTCGCTAACATCCCCATAACCAAGGAAAATACATTTGACACTCTTAGGATCTAGCTTACTTCTCTTGTCCCTGGGCACATGGCAAAATGCCTCACATCCAAAGACACGGAGATGCGCATAAGAGGGAGGTTTTCCCGTCCATACCTCCTCTGCAACCTGGAAATCCAGATCACTAGAGGGTGATCTGTTTATGACATGCACAGCTGTACTAATAATTGCCTCAGTCCAAAAGCTCTGTGGTAGGCCTGCATGGCTAAGCATACTGCGTACACGCTCCTGGATGGTTCTATTCATCTGCTTAGCCAAACCATTCTTCTGGGGGGTCTAGGGGGTGGTCAACTGATGTTTAATACCCCTCTCATCACATAACTGCTCAAAAACATGTGAGACATACTCACCCCCATTATCTCTCCTTAGGCATTTTAGCCTATACCCAGACCGGTTCTCAACCAATGCAAGCCATCTTTCAAACACAGCCAAAACATCGGATTTCAGCTTAAATGGGATAAGCCCAAACTTTTTGTGAAAAATCTATGAAAGTAACAAAATACTTTGCACCACCCATAGATTGACAAGGCATGGGCCCACAGACATCCGAATGTACCAATGCCAAGGGCTCACTCATGTGTGGCCTACCAGATTTCTTATGCATAGACCTAGTCTGCCTGCCATAAAGACAGTGCTCACATGAATCAAAACATGCATAATCAAGGGGCGGTAAGTACTGCAAACCAAAAAGCATTTTCATTCCCTTCAAAGACATATGGCCCAAATGGGCATGCCAAAGAGATACATGTGGGATAGAACCCACAGACAAAACATGATCAAAGGAAGAAGCGAATACAATCAAGGGATAGAGGCTGCCAGCCTTGGCACCTCTCGCAATCACAAGTCTGCTACAAGTGATCTTCCATGCAGAGTATCCAAAAGATACATGATAACCTACGTCATCAAGCTATCCAGCTAACAGGAGACTGCATGTCAAAGCAGGTACATGACATACATCCTACATAACAAAACTGCTGCCATAAGGAAACTACAGCCTAACATCAGATACCAATGCCCAAAATATCAAGAGAGTTGTCATCACCCAAGTGCACAAAACCCAAAACAGTACAATATGAATGAAACCACTCTCGACAAAGTGTCACATGAAAGGACGCACCTGAGTCCAAGAGCCAACACTATGCATACATAGAGTGTATCTCTGTCATCTGTGAAGCACTAGAAGAGGCTGCAAGGATATAATCATCATCATCAGCATCCTCAGGCTGCATAACATTGATTTCTTCAATTTTAACACTGGACTTTGCAAGCACTATGCTGCGATCAGAAGACTTATCATGCACTTTGTCTTTCCACTTATCTTTGCACCTTTCATTGCGCAGTTCATGGCATTGTGGCCTAATATGGCCCTTTTTCCCACAATGGTGACAAGTAACATCTGCATTCATGCCACGGGATTTGCTACGTGACTTCCCATGAGACTTGGACCAAGATTTCTAAGAATCCCATCCACGGCCACTGCCACTGCCATGCTTTCCATATCCATCATTCCTGCCTCTAACTGTCATAGCATGCGACACACGAGAGGCATCCAAATTCTTACAGTTAACCTCTTCCTGCAGAAGAGCACTCTCAACATTAGATAATTTCAAGGTAGCAGTAGAGGCACATAATGCAGTGCGAAATACATCCCATGACTCATTAAGAGTACCAAGCAAGAAAAGAGGAGTGACATCCTCTACAAAAGTGATGTCCTGCGAAGTCAAGTTCTTGAGTATAGCATGGAACTGGCTCAAGTGAGCAGACATGGTCACATTCTCCTTCATGCTCCATAAGCTGCTTCAGTCAATACATCTGACTTGCTGGACTTTTCTTGTCATAGAGATTCTTGATTTTATCCCACAACTACCATGCACTATGTTCTTCCTCAAATACATTGTAATGAACCTGTTCTGTGAGAGATAATACAATAGTGGACTTGTATAACTCATCAAGCTCAAACCATTCCTCACCTAGCATAGTTGCAGGAGGTTGCCCGCTGAATCTCAATGGTTTGATCTGTGATTTCTACACCAATACCTGCCAAATCTGGCTCTTCCAATAAGAGTAATTCATACCATCAAGCTTAGTGATGTTGAAAATAGCATGATCAGTGGATGAACTCGCCATAGTGCAGGCTGGAAGACTATAGACAGTTCAAAATTACTTGCTGTTTACTGCAGAAATTGACAAAAAAATCACCAAAATCGAGAGAAAATGGCGAGAAAAGTGTAACCAAAGCTGCTGCCCACCAAGTATAGTGAAAGTATATCATTTAGAATATTTCAGCATGAAAAATCCATGTCAATCTAGAGTTATATGCTTGTTGTAATAAATGACAGCAAGGTATTGTGAGAGTCAATTTGTGACCAAATCACTGTACCAAGTCAATAAATGATAGCCAAGACATGAATGAGCATAAATCAGCACCAAACAGTCATCAAGACCCTAAGCAAGCACCCAAACATGTCACCAAAGCATCCGTCCCCCTGGACAGTAGGGCAAAGTATACATAACAATGGCAAGACCTGACATCAGTAGGTGTATGCTCACAAGAGTGCAAAGCCCAAGCTCAGGTCAAAAGCAACTCCAAGATATCAATGCATGAACCATGCAACATTTAAGTGTAAGAGATCCCAAAGTCTCAAGTATCTGCAAAATGCTCAAAATAGCATAAACCTTCTGCTCAATGTCGGTCAAGCATACAAGATGCTCCCACTGGCACAAGAGGCGAATAAACGAGCTCAATAGCTCAATCAAACCAAGTCAAAGTGCCAAAGACAGGTAACCAAGACAATGTCTCAATAGCATCCCAAGAGCATGATGGCTACAAGGCAACTGTAGGTAGCATCCATGAGCAAGACATACATCCCAATAAATATCTCTCAACAAGTACATGGTACACTTTGCCAATACAAATGCATCAAGCCGTAGGCGTCAAGTAAGCGTGTACCCAAATAGCATATAACTGTCAAAGCACTGACCACCACTGTCAAGCATAAACCAATGTCAATAAGTGTAGGCAGAAATAAGCTCAAGCTTCCAAAAGCATCCGGATCCAATGACAAGATCGAAGTCGTCCCTCGATGATCAATACATCATAGCATAACCCAAGACATACACCTGGAACCAATAGGTATATGTCAAAGTATGAAAGATAGCTTCAACCCAAGAGTATTTAGCATGCATTTAGTGTTATAAACTGAGTATTTCTAGCCCCACAATTAGGCCAAAATCATAGCATTACATGTAGCTTCAATCCCCCAATCAATCGGGATGCAATAGGCATCAAACCGGTTATGTAGTCATGCCCAAACAAGCATAGGCATAAACTGTGAATGTAGCACTAGCATAAAATGTTTGTGGACTGTTTATAATAGTCCTGAAACACTGTTTTCAGCCACCAACCAATGCTTAATCTCAGAGGATCAATGCCAAGTATCAATACATGTGCAAGAAGCCCAGAATGTAGCCCGAACAAGTACTGAATGCCAGGCTGGAGCTGGGGAGCTGAAGTGGCTGACTGTGTGGCTATCTAGAAAACATGCGCAGATCTGCATGGGATTGCTGCTGGTCCTGCTGGTCCACGTGGTAGATCTGGAGTGGTTGGAGGGCTCAAACCTGAGCCAAAGGGGCCTGGGAACAAGTCTCTAGTAGCCCATATCTGGGGGCAAAGAGATATGAAGGTTGGAAACTTCAATGGTGGCTGCCCTGTTTGCCTAGACTTGTGGACTAAAATAAAACTCTAAAATAATGAAGCAATACCTCAATGTTAATGCCCTGATGGTGCCTCAATAGGTCGGGAAGTCGGGGAGTGACAGGAGCTCAAGAGAATGAGCTATGGCTTCCTGGAAGGAGACCCAATGCGAGTGGGGAGTCAATGGGAAGCTGAGAATGCCACAAGCCAAGCTCAAGAGTCGGGAAGCTGTGCTCTGATACCAGTTGAAAGGTGAGAAGGATCAAAGCTTGCATTCAAGAGCTATGGCGGGAGAGCAAGAGAAAGAAAGACAGAGATAAGAAATTGGAACTCCAACAGTCACAATGTGTGACCGGGCCTTCCTTTATTTAAACTGTCACTAAAAGAATAAAGAATAAAGTGAGGGTGACAGGCGCCCGCCGCCTGCAGTGTGCAGTGGCGGTGACTGTTAGTGTAGTAATACACGGGCGGCTAGGCGAAGGTGCCTTTACCCCCAATAGAACCTTCTTCTCTTGCACTTTGGGATGGCTAAGAGCGCAGGTGTATTACCTTGGAAGAATCGACAAAAACTTTCATAATCAAATTCACGTACAATATGCTAAAATTTTATCATGACTTAATATTCACAATACAAGATTCTTGCAAATTTGTGCTTAAGCACATGAACTTAATACAATGAGTATACAATTTTAAAACGTAAATGGTGTCAAGGAGAGGACTGGAGAGAGAGAAAGAGGAGAGAGAAGATTTCAAAAGAGAGAGACGATGAGGTGTATAAGAGAGGGAAAGAGAGTGATGTGGAGAGAGAAATACTAGAAAAGGAGAGAGAAAGACAGGGAAGAAGAAGATAGATGGTTGGAAGCCATGAAAGGATAGGAGCTAGAGAGAGAAGAAGAACAATGTTGTATTCTTGTGTAAAAAAATTGATCCCCTATACATGTGTCATTTGCCCTTTTATATGCCCCTATTTCTACTCTTTACATTCCATCCCCACTCGGATGTTTTTTTCCTCAAAAACAAAAATGGGACTTATTACAAATTGCCAAATGGTGAAAAGGGGCAAAGTACTCAGCATGGACTAAAAATAACTTGGCCTAATCTTCTCAAGGACTTACAAATGTATAACTAGAGGGTTGAGAATCATGTACAAAGCATTGACACCCATTCAAAAATATGAAAATGAAATCTTGGACCAAAATGTTGCCATTAAGAGCTCCTCCCAGATGGAGACTCTATGTTGTACACTGCAAACCTTGCTTTACTAAATCCATAATATCTTTGGATTGGATGATCTAAATTAGACATGCTATAGCTACAAAAAAAGTTGTCTTTAAGTACTTTTAGGCCATAAGACTAAATGTTAAAATTGGCCGAAAACTAAGATCTATTTCTGTAGGAAAACAAAGCCCACTAGTAAGCATGATATTGTCTCAAAATTCTTGAAGGAAAGGGTATATTTCCCAAAGTGCCGGTCCACACAAAGAGTTAAGTCTAGCCCTTAGCCTCCTAATTCAAAAGGAAAGGTGACATCCCATCCCATGCATTAAGATCATGGCCACCAAATCAAAGATGTCATCACTCATGAAATAATATGCATGTACTAATGAATCCACAAAAGCATAAGCAATTGAATCAAATAGAAGCCCATGGTCATGGTCTTCCTCATTAGAAGCTTCATAGGTTTGAACTTTAAACTCTTTATCTTCCTCTTAATCAACATTGTGAAATTTTATTCAACAACATGACTATCTTCATCCTCTTCATCTGAATATTCAAATACCACAAATATCCTTGCATTCTTTGCAGTGCACATATGTTTGTGTTTAAAATACATCGATTCAACACATCTATAACATAACCCTTGAGCATGCAATTCTATTATCTAATCACTGGGAGCTTTATGGGTTCTAGACACAATGTTGTCCATATCATCACTATATAGATCAGCAACAATAGAATAATCATATTGTTGTCAATGGTACTCATGAGAAGCATATGTCTAAGAAGGAAATGAATGTTGCTCATAGTCATATTGTTGCCTATATAGATAAGGGTATCCATAAGAGAGTGACTGGCTATACTCATTGTTGTACATATTTAGCAATCGATGCAACCAACATATACTTATCATGTGCATGCACTAAACCCTCTTGCAAAACAACATTACCATATTGATGAGAGCTTCCAAGATGCATGGCTGTATCAATTGATTCATATGCGATGTCAAGTGTTTGGCAAGTGCTCATTCTATCCGGACAGTACTATCTCTTCAGCTACCATCATGGTTGCATCAAAATCTATAAGTGCATATGCCAATACATCAGTCATGTCAACCATGTGAACAACTAACTTGTTGAATTCCATTTTTGAATGATACTCATGATTTGCTACTAGATACCACTTGCCTCCTATAAGACACTTCAAAGCGAATATTTACTTATGGCACATGATAAGGATCAAAATCATGTGAGAAATACTCTTGCTGAAACATTTGATGTTTCCAATCTGAGCCCTCATTGTATTCTTGATGTGTCCAATCATAGCTTGCAAGATTTAGAAGAACGATATGCTTCTTGCTTCCAATTTCTAATTTAGTGTAGCCTAGATTCATGTCACAAGTCCTTAGTTGATTGACAGCACGTGAAAACACCTAAAATGACCTATTCATACCATAACACTTCACTTGAGTCCCCAAGCTTAGTATTGTGAATCCAAGAAATTTCGTTGCTCTGCAAAAAGATTGTATATAGGAATCATAAAAATTCTGCAAGTGCTAATGCCACAACTAAAACTAGTAAGCTTTAACCTCATCACCCAGACACTTGAAAATCATTGCCCATGTTTCAGAGGTAGACAATGGGTCTGATATGAATTAGTAATCAATAAACAATCTATTGCTGTAGAAAATTCAAATCTAACTCATAGCCTTTGGAGCTTGTAAATGCCTAGAATTTTGGTGTATATAATGGTTGCAAAACATGATTTTATGTCATACTAATCATATGTTGCATTTCATCCAATTGTGATTGAATAGTAACTGGTTGTTCCTTCAATGTGCCCAATACAACATACTAGATCACCAACAAAGATCATACTCTTAGTAATGCCCTGAGATAGCCACTTGTACCCTGATGGTACCAACAAGATTTCTACTAAATAATTTGCGACTGTAGATATAATTTCTAATCATGCCAATTGCCATTGAAAATTTGATGTTGACCACTAATAATTTGCTATCGATAGTATGTTGTCATTCTCCCAGTGATATGACATGTCACCCATTGACCCAGTTGGAGAGAGTAGTTCTTGATAGACCTGTGGGTTCATTTTTTTTCACTCAAAAATTTCCAAAGGAACTACAACTAATGCCAATTAAGTTGTTGCTACTGCAACTGATGCTAGTTCTATTACTGTTATTACACCTACTTGTGATGACACTACTCAATGCTATTGCTCAACCCCTTGCCATTATGAAGCTTGATGCCCTTCTAAAATTGATCGTCATATCTAAGGAAATATTTTATCTCATCATCAAATCTCCCTTCAATTAACCATATCTGATTCTCTTTTGATAATTGAAGTCATGCCACCAAGTCTCCTATGGAAGTTCAAGTCTGTAGATTCCCAAATATCTAGAGTGACTACTGCTTCGTTGAATGGGTACTCAACTCACCAGCTTAGTTTTTTTATGATTCTCTAAATCTTGGTTTGTATGTATGTTTGGGCAATAGCTCCACAATAGATTTGATTTGGAGTAGGTTGTCAAGGACTTGAGGTGCTCCATCTGGAAGCAAATGTCTACTCTATTGGCATCACCTACATTCTGAGCAACAGTCTAACATCCACAAAGAGACCTATGATTATTGTAAGCATTGTGATGCCTATCAATGGATAGGCAAGCCTACCCAAACAAGTGCCATGCCACTAGAGCCTATCCTTCCCCTAAATTCATTCATGAAGTGGGGGAAGACAAAGCTCTCAAACACAATGATGGTAACAACATGGCTTTATTTCTATACAATAGCATTAGCATTATCACCCACTTTGGCAGTCCCTTGTCAAAGCTTGTCAATATGATAGGGGTTCTCACTTTCTAAATAAGATCATGGAAGAGCTAATAGAGATCTACAAGATCCTCCATCATAAGTCCACACCCTGCTACCGTAGAGCTAACAGCCAAGTCAAAGTCACCAATTGCATCCTCTATTCGATCCTGATAGGGAGAATTGCTACACATCACCAGGATTAGGATGACTGACTTACAAAAGCCCTCTGGCATATAAAACCTCCCATAAATCCACAACAAGATAGACAACTTTCCAGTTTGATGACACCCAAAAGAAGCATAAAAACAAGGCACAAAAATGTTAGTGCATATATCATAATTTCATCTTTTGTAAAGGGGATAACATTTACATTGTTCCAAAAGCATTAAAATACACCTTACATGAGGGGGACCACATCCACATCCATCATAAATATATGGTATACACAAGTGTACGTGTATGTATTTGCAAAAGGTTAGAAAGAATTAATATGTGAAGGCTAAAGCCTTACGAATACAAATGTATCAAAAAAATCAAAAAAATAATAAAAATATGAAGGGTTGTGTGTCTTTTGGGGAAAAAGTGGGGTGGAGTGCATGGCTGATTATGTGCCTCTTTCTCTCCTTTCTTCCAAGACTCACACATTCTCCCTTTATGGTCCCAATCTTCCTCTCTTCTTTGTCTTTTGTGCAGAAATTCCTCTTTTCCATTTTGCTCTTTCATTTTGTGCATAATGGTTGAAGCTATGGATGAAGATGATGAAGATGAAGAATTTGTTCATTATTAAGAGAGATTTATGGTTTGTTTTTAGTTTTTGAGATTAATGGTAGAGCCGTACACATAGATTTTGTGTGATGTTTCCTCGATTTTGTGTTTGTTTATGTTCGTGGGAGGGTTACTATCATTTTGATGCGTAGCTGAGAAAGAAGCTGATCTCAACAACTTAATCAAGATAATAAATTAACAAGCAATGCTAATGCAGCACTGGAATGAGAAGCTATGGCATACGAAATGTGCTGAGAAGAAGAAGAAGGATCATGATAAAATTTTGCTTCATTAATGTTGTTGCCTTTTGTTTTCTCACATGTCTCTATCTGTGCTTCTCAAGGAGAAAAAAATAGAAGAAAATGGAGGAGGACGAAGATTTCAAATAACAGGACTGCATTATGAGAGGAAGATTAGAGAGAAATAAAGAGAGAGAGAGAGATCGCTTCTCTCACACCCAATGTCCCTTCACATGGGCTCTTCTCGTCTTCCTTTTTCATTTCTCTCTGTCGTGGGGTAGAGAGAGATTACAGAGATAGGCATGTAAGAAATAGACATAGAGAAAGAAGATCGATAGAGCAGCATACGAGTTTCATAAGCAGAGGCAGCAGGTATTCAAGGGTCAAGGAAGGCAAGGCACACCTTATTAGAAGATGAAGATCATGATGAAAAAAAAAGCCAAACGCCATGGCATCTATAGGTGGGAGATAATATGGTTACATTAAAAAGGCCAAGTGATGCAGATTGCGAGAAGAACAATAAGAAGATGAAGAACAAAAAGACACAGGTAGGGGTTCGTCACAAAAAACCCCTTCATATCCCTCTCCCTCCTCCTTGTTCCAAGCCCCTCCCCCTTCACTATTCTATCTCTTAGCCCTTCGCACCCCCTTTGCGCCAAGTTTTTCTTGCCTTTTCATTTCCTACCTGCATCTTTAGCCTTGCGCGGGAAGAAGAAGAAGAAGAAGATGATGATGATGATGACGATGAAGATGATGAAGAAGATGCGGCAAGATTTGATTGTGTTTGTCACATCTTTGCTTTCATGGCTATGACATTGTATCGAATGCTCGTGTGTGGCCTCGATGTGGCAAAACATCATGCCTGCAGTTCTCCTACCCTACCATTGCTGGCTCTCCCCTCTACCATCGTGTCATGGATCTCCTCGACATCCCCTCGGACTACATATGCATCGTCATCGGAACTAGACAGATCTTCCACAATGCATCTCTCTCTCCTGATTGTGATGGGATCTACCCCTCCTACTCCCTCCTCCTTTGTCTTCAAGGAAGGAAGGGAGGGTTTGGCTCCCTTCTTAGAGGCGCAGTCCCACAAAATCTTGTCAGAAAAGAAGACCAACAACTTTGATGGTTGCTGGAACATGAGCGGCAGACATAGGCTCCGCCATGTGAACCCTGAGAAGAAGTTCAAGGAATGGAAATTGTAGGCCAAGGAGCAAGAGCTTGAGAAAGTTGTTCGAGCCTTCACAAAGAAGTAGATGAAGGAGAAACAAGTGGAGGCTGACTATTCATAGGATATACTAAAGTTCAAGGAAGAGACTTCTCTGGCATGAGAAGACATAGCATCTGCTATTGCTAGTGGACTTGCAGAAGCCAAAGTATTAGGACAATGGAAGATTATGGAGGATGCACTAGCAAGCATTAAACGAGCATGTGCATGGTTAACTAAGTAGCCAAAGAAAGTGATGATGAGTTGATCGAAGATGAAGGGGATGATAAGATCACAGTAGGAGATGGAAGAGATGGGCATGGATCTCATGAAACAGGTGAAGGGTTCAATTTCGGCCCCCTTGTTCCTTTGAAACAACAGCATTAGCTAGAGAAAGACATGGATAATGTCAGATTGAGAAGATGGAAGCAACAATTGTTGGGAGGCTTCCTTCTAGATGCCATAACATCTCCACCGTTGGGATGTCTTACAGTCCTCTTGAAGCCCTTATCACCTCTTCTCTTCTTCTTCTATAGTGGGCACTCCCTATCGCCTTTCCCACATCCTTGCCTTACCCTTTCACCTTCCCAACCTCACCATCCACCTCCAAATCTACCTTTATGCAATAACCTATTGCATTTCCTGTTCTCCATATGCAATTAAAAATTAGTAGCATAAAAAGAAGATGGAGATGAAGAAATCAAATCAGATACGAATAAGAAGAAGGACAAGAAGAAGAAGAGCATTGTAAAACAAGGAAAGCGAATGGAGGTCTGGAGGTAGCAATAGCTAGCCCTCACATCCGCGCTAGTCTTGGGATTGCATGAATCATTGGAAGCAGCAAGTCCCTCTACGAGATGATGAACATGTGCAAACAAGAGGCATACGGGTATAGTTTTTTAGTTGAAGATGAAGAAAGAGAGAGCGTGACAATGTTATGACCCTCAACTATGGTTCTTGCCTATCCCCCATGGTAGCCATTTGCATCTTGAACCAATGGTCATGTCAATGACACCCCTCTGCCTCCTCATCCTCCATGCGAAATCAAAACCTTCCCTCCCCTATCACTCATCACAAGGAAACCCTTTTCATATAGGCCTATTCTTATGTCTCTATCTCGTCTACCCCTCTACTATGCCTCCTTCCCTCCCTTGAATATCATCTTCCCTTCATCAATGCCACTTCAACTTTACCCCATCCTGGTGTGGAAACATACAACACAAAGGACAAATAAGTTTTCATTTAAGAAAGAAAAAAACATTTCTATAATATTCAACAAACATCAAATCTAAAAAAAATTTATAAACATTAATGACATCCTATTGAAAGGATGATCCACCTTCTTCATCTACATAGCTTCCTTATTACCCTCATCTCCTTAATATCGTCTTCTATCCAGCTTCTTCTTAACATCACCATTTTCCCACATGGCCCTAATTCCTTTTCCCCTTTATAATCCCTATGTCCACATGGCCTACCCTTAACAACCTTTAGGAAAAACATATAAGGCTAATAACTATAGAACCATCCATGTGAAGAAAAAAAAAACATTTTAAAAAAAACAAACAAGAACAATAGAAAACAATATCTAAAGCTTCATAAATGCCATATCCTTGACATTTATAACAAAAACCCTTTGATAAGACATACCTTTGTCTATATTCCATCCTCATATTTTAGATACTAACTAGCCTCACTCTACATAAAGAGATACATGAAGTCAAATCTACAACCAAACCCCATTCCTTTAAGTATTTTTTAGCTAAATGGTGGAGTCGTATTTCTTTCTTCATTGGAATGGAGGAGTTGTACTCATGATCCATGTGGAAGATTGAACCCTATCCTTCAACAAGTATACAAGTTTTTCAGTGTGGGAGTGCAGTTGAGGCAAGAGTTCCCTTACTCTGGTGGTCATGGATTTGGAGTCCCATACTCTACCATGGCTAGGCCTTGCGATCAAAGTTGTTTTACTAACAATTTTGGAAGTGTTTTGATTTAGACAGTGGTTCTTCTTTGACAAGGTTCGCGAAGACGCTTCACATTTTAGTGTGGGAGGAATATGACGACACCCAAAAGAAGCATAAAAACAAGGCACAAAAATATCCATGCATATATCATAATTCCATATTTTGTAAAGGAGATAACATTTACATTATTCCAAAAGCACTAAAATACACCTTACTTGAGGGGGACTACATCCACATCCATCATAAATAAATGATATACACACAAATGTACGTGCATGTATTTGCAAAAGGTTAGAAAGACTTAATATGTGAAGACTAAAGCCTTACGAATACAAATGTATCAAAAAAATTAAAAAAATAATAAAAATATGAAAGGTTGTGTGTCTTTTGGGGAAAAGATGGGGTGGAGTGCACGGCTGATTATGTGCCTCTTTCTTTCCTTTCTTCCAAGACTCACACATTCTCCCTTTATGGTCCCAATCTTCCTCTCTTCTCTCTCTTTTGTGCAGAAATTCCTCTTTTCCCTTTTGCTCTTTCCTTTTGTGCATAATGGTTGGAGCTATGGATGAAGATGATGAAGATGATGAATTTGTTCATTATTAAGAGAGATTTATGGTTTGTTTTTTAGTTTTTGAGATTAATGGCAGAGCGATACACATAGATTTTGTGTGATGTTTCCTCGGTTTTGTGTTTGTTTATGTTCGTGGGAGGGTTGCTATCACAGTTGGTCTATGGTATACTATTAAAGAGTAGCTAGGAGATGCGGAGTCAATGCAATGTTGTCTTGTACACTTGGAATGTTTGGTGAGACTCGAAGGATGACCTTATAGTACATGGAAGCCACACAGGCCCGATGCAAAGTTTACCATGACAGCTTATGAAAATAGAAGGAATTTGAGTAAGATGATATCATCTTTGCTTATGATTCACGCTTTGGCAAGTTTCTTGGAAAGCTCCAACAGCATTGGATGGGCCCTTACAAAGGTACTCGTAGTCAACCCTAACACCTCTATTCAAGTGCAGGCTATCGATGCCTCTGATGATCCTTTCCTACGAGTGATCAATGGCCATTGCCTAAAAAAGTATTACCCTCCTTGGGGATCTTGATATTCATAGTCGACAATCCCTTTTCACCTTTGACGTCGCTTCTTAATACTACTTATGCTGCTTTTAATAATCATCATCATATGGATTCTGTTGATGAAGCAAATGATTTCTACTATACCCTATATTCCATCTCTTGCCCCTGTTCTATTTCTTTTTCTTCCAATCCAACATATGTGGCGAGTTGGTTCAAACCACTGGGATTTTTATTTTTGAAAAAGAAGAAAAAATATTATGGGAGAAAAGGACTTCGGTCCATGCGCCATACACTAACGTACTCTTTGAGAAAAGATGGAAACACCCTCAGGGTAGGAAGAAAAGAAAAAAAAAGAGAGAGAAAAAAGAAAAAAAATTGTTATAGGAGAAAATGAAGAAATTCCATATCATAATAGGCCTCACTCTAAGAAAAGGTAGTAACACCCCTAAGCGACAAGCTAGCTGTGGAAAAGGTGGTGACATCCCATTGTCTAAAATAGTTGAATCCTCCATTGTAATCTTTAGGATGCAGTTTTGAAGCTGTTCCCTTGTGCGTTATATATTGTAATTCCATAGTGTGTTTGACTCCTACAACATACAAAATCTCCTCCATGTAATTCAAGTTCGTGATTTGTTGGCTATCTCCCTGGGTGCACCTCTTCATCAATATATCATGTTGACATCATCAACAAGATGAAGCTGATCATCTAACCAAATGGGGATGTGAGTATGGTCTGCCCTCTATATTCATCAATAGACGATGAGGCGGCAGAGGGTGGGGTGAGTGATCAGCCTTGCTCCATTCTGTTCAAATGAGAGGTGAGATGTGTAAATGGAACATTGCATGCACATATTGAGCCTCTCAATGTACAAAGAATGATCCATTCCTATGCATGACACTATAAGGCTTCCTCGCCTTTCTTCTTGCATTGCATACCAGCACAGGGCAGGATGCATGATTGCACTATCAATTGTGCACAAGACTTGCAAACCTTTGCACAACTGGCCATAAGGATTACATCAATGGGTGTGAGGAAATGGGTTGCACTCTTATATTTATTAATAGAGGGGGATAGAGCATGACCAGTCCTTCCTTCATTTAGTAGAGAGGTGAGGCTTGAGGGACATTACGATATCTGGCCATCATGTACATTCCCATTTCCCTCTACACACATAGGTTGGGGGCCTCTATCACCACAACATGACACCTCACTTTGTCCTATGCATTGCACGACAAGGCTCATCGCCCTTCTTTCTTGCATCCCTACCAGATAGGGTGGGATGTACTGATGCACCATTAGTTGTGCATACTGCCATAATCCCTCTGCACTATCCCTCTTGTTGATTTCTAAATCGGGTGTGAGATAAGGGGTCCCTTCATTCCTCTTTGAGTGACATGAGCTATGGGGTGAGAGATTGCTCTATCATTCTCACATGAGTGATTGTTAAGTTGAGTGCTATATTCATCGTTCTTAATAACTTAATGGGTCTTCATCAACAATGCTACCTTCATGTGGTGCTACATAGTCCCTACCATGATTAAAGCGCATTGTGGTTGGGGCTGTGGTATCTCTTGCAGACGGCTCACAATCACCGAGCATGTCAATGATTACTCACATCAATCATTTGTTCAATAGGCCAAGTGTTTCTAACCCTATCTCTTGCGTTCATATGTATATGTCATGACTTAAGTGTGGGCACATAAGGATTTGGTCAGTTGTCACAAGTTAGGTCCCTACCAATTAACAAAACCAGTTTGAAAAGTTGTAAGTGTGGGGATGCATCTCTATGCATCTCTTCTACATATACTCATGAAAATGTCGCTATCTAATCATTCACTGATACAATGTCTTTTCTATTTTCTGTTGGGATCCCTTCCCCACCCATCCATCCAATTCCATCTCGTATTTGGGGTCTTCCTTTCCCATGTGGCCATTTCCCTCTTTTTATCATCTTTCCATTTGAATGCACACTTGCTTTGTTGGAACTATGCTTTAATATTAAAATCCTATTTGTCCCTTCAAATTGGACACTTTTCCCTTTTACAATCCCCTATTCTAACTCATCGCTCATTCCCTATTAATTTTTGAACACATTTATGCTCTACTCTCATATTTCCATGTGAACGCACCCTAGGTTCACCAAAAAATGAAATTTGGCCTATAAACCCATTTTTTCCTTTGAATCAGGCATTTTTTCCTTTTATCACCCTCTATTCTTAGTGATGTTCCATAGGTCCCCAATCCTCTTCCCTCGAACATTTTTCTTTTTTATGACTTGTTCTTGTGATTGTCAGATTGGCAGTTATTAATTTTTGCATGTTTGCGTGTCTTTTTCTTTGGTATTTTTAGCCTTTTTACATGTGAACACCACTATTTCTTCCTAGAATCATGTTTTGATGTTATAGCCATGTTTATCTTATCAAACTCGATATTTATTCGTTTTATATACCCCGTTCCAATAATTGAATTTTTGTTATTAGTTTTTTATCACATTTTCAAGTGCATTTTTAATAACCTTTCCATGTGAATGCTTATTTTTAACATTGAAGGTATTGTTCGTGTTGTCCATCTTGTTTCTTCTATTATCTTGTCCACTTTTCCTTTCTAACACATGTCAATCCGATACTTGGGTAAGGATGAACAAGGCCATGCCTTTAGATTTGAATTTCATGAAATATAGAGCAAACTTGAAGCCATTGATGCTTGCTTGAAAGCTTAAGGAGATAAACCTCTTGAAGCAAAAGTAGGAGAGAATAAAGTATTCAAGTCATTTTTTGGGGTTCATCCACAAAGAAACCCAAATTTAGCTTTAAAAAGTCCCAAATAAATTTGCTAGTCTTCTCCCTCGTAAGACTTCTTAATTCTTGAACTTGCCAAGATGGTCTCCTCCTACCTTGAAAGTTAAGTACAACTGAAATTTGTCTTGAAAATGCAGTTATGCAAATAGGCAATTGAACTATAGCTATTTTAGCCATGCTTGATAGACTAAAGAGAAAAGTGCAGATGGAAGCTCACTAAAGTGGATGATCTAGATGGGAAAGCATTGAGTGTGTACCCTCAAATGGTGGACCTTTCATACACCCAAGGCAAGTGGAAGAGGAGAGTCTCCACTCTCAAACAAACTAGTGACATTGTAAAAATGAGCAAAATCTCTCTCTCTCTCTCTCCCACAAAAATAACCTCGTAGAGTTTAGCATTTACAAGACATATAGCCCCACTTTTTAATTTTATCAAGCTTGGGATTTCCATACCTAATAATACATTTCTCTTAACATCACCTATCTAGTCATATAATTTGACATTTTCAAAAATTCAAAAAGTAAAATCCCCTAGCCCTTCTAGCAATAAAAGACATAAGTCAAGAATCATGTCTCCAGGTTAAAATTGATTACATAACATACATGAAAAATGAAGAAAATTGTAAGTATGCAAATATACCTAAGATATGTGCAAAACCAATTTTTTTAAAAAGAGTACTACATCACATATATATCAAGATGGATTGCTCCATAGATAAAGACAAGGGAAAAAATGAGTTCCAAATCACATGAAAATGGGGAGGAGTCCCAATGTCAAATGATATCACCATCAAAGCTCATGCAAGTACATGGGTCAAGCACAGACTCAACATGTGCCTTGATCATCACCATCAAAACTCATAGAAGTGCATGTGTTGATAGGGCCGCCAACCATCATTTGTATTTTCAATTTACTATCACAACTTTTATTCTCACATATGCTCTCTCTTATAAGTGTTATAACCATTGTAATCATATTTTTTGTGTTCATGCTATAGTAGAGGAAGTGGAAAGGCCACCCATTGTATTGGATACCTTACAAATTCATTTGCATGTTTACAAAAGCAAAAATCGATCAAACCAACTACACTTTGTGGAGGTTCAAGATGAACCCCAACTTGGGCTCATATGAGCTCTCATAAGTATAATTCAGATAGTGTTAGTTTGGTTTTGAAACACAAGCAATTTAGTAATAAATTTCCATATGTTCTAATTTTTCCTCTATTTCTAGACACTCTACACTATTGTTTCCAATGCATCTTACTCTTGGTTCACAATACTCATGCACGTCCTAAGCTATTGAGGCTTGGAATGCACTAAAAGATGAGTGTGAAATTAAAGATACATGAATATCACAAATTTGAGAATTATCTCTTTCGATGTATGCTTTTCAAAGGAGAAACATGAGATTTCTATTGAATGGATCAAAAATCTACCAAGGGTAGCACTGAAGATGGCAAAGATGAGGAAGGATTTAGCTAGGAGATGAATCTACATTCTACACCCCCTCCCTTGGAGAAGTATGAGGCTCGTTACACATCAAATGGCAGATGTCCACTTTGCAACAAGTATTAACCAATCAAAATACCTCTTTAAGGGTTGGGCATCCACGGTCCTTTACACAGTAGAGAGGACATGACTTGTTGTTTACCTGTTAAATAGGTGAAGTCCCTACCCACTTTTGGATGGGAAGTCCTCCTTGCCTAGTTTGTAAAGTGATGGACAAGGGTCCTGAGGGGTGCACCTATAAAAAATCATCTGTATAACATGCATTCAAAGGGTATTAAGAAATATCATTTCTTTACATGCTATACGGCCATAAAATGACCCCTTTTACTTTACCAAACTTAAAAGTTTTTTTCAAATTATAATTAGAAAACTCCTTTTGTAAATATAATCCTATAAATTTTAATGAATAAAATACCCTTTCCTTTGAACTCACATGGTATCTTATATGTCCTATAAGGTGGGCTCCTCGAGACAAGGGTGCATTATTTGTATTTGCAACCAATCAAACAAATTATAAATATAATAAATTTTACTTTTTTGCAAAATGTGTCATTTTGGTGCGTAAAGGCTTTGTGCCCATGTCCGTGACCCCATTTCAAAAATTGCATGCCCACACTCTAGTTGGGCATCCACCATTTGGTGTGTAACCAACTAGATAGCACAACATTGATTAGTTACCCTCTTGGTTGTGACAAGTTTACTACATATTGCCAAAGGAATGCTAAATAACAATGATGAAAATAGCAAAGGTGCAACATTTTTTACAAGAAAATTGATAATGAACTTACAGTCATATCATTATTGTTTGTGATAAAGACTTATGAAGGCAATATGGTCAATAAGTGAGTAAGGAGGAAGAGCCCTGATCAACTTACACCTTTTGCATCCACAACTGGGGAGGGGGATCATGGGTGGTGATATAAACAATTTGGTTATGTAATAAAGTGAAAGCTTAAAATGCAAAAGTCTAGGATGATTGTGCACTTATGTGTAATTTTAGTGAGATGCAATTTGAAGTTTGTATGATAAGTAAGAAACCAAGGAAGTCATTTTCCAAATGAAAGTACAAAAATCACTTAGATACTACTCCATAGCATTGTTGAATATCTTTCTACTTTTTGTGGTTGTTAGCTATAATAGATGAATATATTTTCTTTGAAATAATTGTGAAGAGCTCTAGCAAGTTTGAGTAGTGGAATAAGATTATGGGAAAAAAGATAAAAAGGCAAAGAAATTCTAGAGTGATCAAAGGGATAAATTAACTTTCAATAATTTTATTGAACACTACAAGGAATATAACATTGAATGCCAACTCACCATAACATTTATGGCTCAACATAGAAAGAATCTCAAGGCAAAGAACCCTTAGGATGCCTACTCTAGTAAGAAGCCCTAGGTCACTTATTCCAAAATATTTGGATGTGACATTGTGCTTGTGTTTTGGACTAGAAAAAAACCAAATTCCAAGCCAAGAGCAAGAATTATACTTGTGTGCAACCTTGGGGGTTCACTTTATGTAAACCCTTGCTACCACTTGTGTTCAAGGACTATTTCAAAAGCATGTTATCTGTGAAACACATCCTCTTCATATTCAATATGTGAATATACCCGTTAGATGACACCCTTCTATATGTAAGAAATGTCTAAAAGATAGAAATTTAAAATCCCTTATTTTGAACCCACATGATAGGCTTACATATGTTTAAGTGACCCCCACCTGCCCCAAACCAAAAAAAAAAAAGTAACTCTTATTATTATGAAGCAAAGAAGGATGTCAATTAGGTTATGGTATTTGTGGTTGAAAAGAAAAGCCAAACTAAGTAACCATCCTTTGCCTACAATTGTTGAAGCTCCTCAACAATCTAATGTTGAGGTTGACATTCTATTTTGATACTGACTCACCATGTATAAGGGTATTTGATCTAATTGTCAACATCAAATTAACATTAAGAATTGGAAATGAGGGAGATGATTAATTTCACCAAACTCATGGATATCTCAAACTCAAAAACTACAATTAGTCAAAGTACTAAGACAACATCATCAAAGTGCAAGCTTCACTAAGTTGATCAACTAGAATATATGAAAACTATAGGTACCAAATTGGTATGAAAGACCAAGTACAAATCCAAAACTTGTTAGAGAAGGAAGTTTTAGAGAAGTACTAAGGCTTGAGTTTTTCAAACCTTTGCATCTATAGAAGTACGACGACTATTTGTACATTTCTAGCATTGGTTGGTCATAAGAAGTTTCCAATCTTTCAATGGGATGTCACATTTTTTAATGGAAGCATCTAGAAGGAGGTGTATGCATCATAGATACCAAATTTGAGGTGCCCAACCCAGAGAACAAGATTTGTAGACTTAGAAGAACGCTGTCAAAATTGGCTCAAGGGCATAGTATTGAAGGGTGGATGGTTTTCTTCACTTGCATCAACTTTATTACAAGTGCTTCTAATGACAAATTGTATGCCTTTAGTTCAGATAGCAACTCGATGGTGGATATATCCTACTATTATAAGTGAAAGATGAGGTTGATAAAGATTTTCTACGTGTTCTTCTCAAAAGTGAAATGGTCATGGGTGAGATGAATACATATTTAGCGCAATGTCATGAAACTTTTGGTTCCCTTCTATTTTTCATTACAACTCTACATAGCATGAATTGAACGATAATGAGGGTCATATCTTATGTTGGGGTATGTGCTAGCACTTCACATATTTAGCAATGTTAATGGACATTTTACTAGCATCTCAAAATTAAAGACTTGCAAGGTATAGCCTTAGGTGCACATAGTCCATAGCAAACTAAGTGTTTTTGATGATACAAAGTAAGCTGCACATAATGCATAACGAAGTTCATGATACACAACTTAGGCCAGTTACACATTGAGCCTAAAGCACTGCCCGTGCTGAATGCAATCCAGTGTTTGCTTACACATTAGGCACAAGCAAATGGAACATCAAATTGTGGTTGGCCCAAGGCTTCAAACTCTCACCTCGCTGGTCGATGGATCAATTCATGATAGCCACTATTCACTTTTTTAAATGTCAATGGTTGTGAGCAAGGGATATCCCTGGTCCAAAATTGTCCGTTGTGCGAAAAACACAGGTCCAATCTCCTATCTACATGTCAGCCAAATGCCCCTCCCTTTTGCATGCCAAAATTTACCATCTAGGCCTATGTGTAACCAGCCTTAGGAAGGTCATCTAAAGGAATGATAACATGTCATGAGTCAATATCACTCTCTTGTGAGTCATTGTGCCATTAACATCAAGTAAAAGAACTATTTCAATAACTTATTAAGGCCATCCAAAGGAATAGTCATATTCTATTGGTCAATATCAACCTTGCAAGTCCTTCGGTAACTCACATCAAGAAAAAGACGCATGGAAGGAGGTCGCCTATGCACATGGACATTAGCTTAACATGGACATGAGCTTAGAGAAGGAGCATCTACATGGACGTCAAGCTCAACTAAAGGTGTCGCTTGTATACTACAAAGAGATCGCTTGAATCCAATGAGGAGCTTCCATGATATGAATTGTTGTAGAAAAGGAAAAGTATATTCTTGAATAGACAAATGCGTGATTGACTAGAGAAATATGTTGAAGGTTTAAAGAATTGTATGTGAATTTGTGAACCTTCTAACAATTTGACTCCTGGGGGCAAGTCCCAAGGCCATCGAGAGAGAGAGAGAGAGAGAGAGAGAGAGTCTACAGAGATCGTGCCCAACGTCTTGCCAGCTTTTACCTTACAGAAAGACGCGTTTGCAAAGGACTTCTCCCCCCCTCCCCCCCTTCAAATACACAACCCATCCTCGTTGCTTACACCCCCTAAAAGCTGCCACCTTCTCTCCCTCCTCTTTCCAGCCCCTCGGCCCCCTCCTTCCTCCCATCATCATCGTCATCATCATCATCAGACAGCCCCTTCTTTTCTCCTTCGGACATTTTCTTCTGTCCCATTGATGTTCCTTGCCTGCTGGCTGCCTCATCTCCAAACATTGCCACAGTTTCACATGGCAGCTTGACATTGTCAAAGTCAATAAATGTCTGGGCTGCTTTTGCCACTCACCTTGAACACTCTAGTAGACTTAGGTTGAGGAGAGCAGGAGGCCAAACTGGCCTATGAATATAAAGTGCTTCCAGTGGCTCGCATAGAGGAGTATAGACGCAATTTGGGAAATTGAAAGCGATTCCCGTGTGCATATATAGTGCCTCCTGTTGCTCTCACAGAGGAGCAGCAGGGGAAATTTGGGCGCTTGACACTTGAAGTTGATAGAGTAGCAGTAGGGGAAGTTTGGGCACTTGATATTGACTCCCGGGGTGCACATATAGAGCTTCAAGTTGCTCTCGTAGAGGAGTAGCAGAGGAAATCTGGGCGTTTGACATTTACTTCCCGGTGTATTCGGATATTTGGATCAGCTTGCGCTTCAAGCTTCCATTGCTTGGCTACTCTGCAAATTCACAGATTGAAGTTCCAGCATTCCGCCCAGCTCAGCTAAATTCTCAACGCTGCTGTTCTGACAAACTCACTATTGGAACTCCAACATTTCAGCATCTCACACATCTGGTTGATTCACTTCTACCCATCAGGGGACCTGGTCGGCCTAGAAGCTAAATCATCACTTTGTGACTTACCTTACATATCTTGATTTACTGCAGAGTGGCTACTGGGCACTTTGGTTTGAATTCAACTTTCCCATCAAGTGATTGGTCATGGGTCGTCGATATCCGCTGCATTTCATTTCAACATCAGTTCATTCTGTTTCAACCAGAGTAGGCATTGCTGCAGTTTCCTTGTGTATTCTTCTCTTGTTGTTAGTACTCAGCAGGGTAGATAATGATGTCTTTAGACCACACATTCATGCTCAGCAAGAAAAGGATGTAGCCAGTAGGCTTCAGAAAGGAGGCAGCAGAGGAGAAAACACCTTGAAACTCAAATTAATGCATAAAAACTTTATAGAGTCACCAGCTAGAAAAGGAATTTCAAGCTTAGAAGAAGAGATCATTGACCATGTCAGGATGGATGAAATGAGGGTAAAAGGGTTTATTGCTTCTCTTCAGTATGCAAGAGAAGCATATGCTACTTATGACCAGGAAAGCATCGCTCCAATGGCAGCCCCATCATCGGGAGTTGATCCTACACCAACAAGTTCACCAGATCCTCCCTCACCAGCAAATCCACCCGATCTCTTCTCTGCTCCATCACCTGATAATCAGGTAGGAGTTGAAGAGTTTCAGGCCAGAGTCTCATCAGGAGCATTACTTCCAAGCCATGTTGGCCAGTACTTCGCTGAATTCTCCATTGGCACACCTCCGCAACAGTTTCTCTTCATCACAGACACGGGCAGCGACCTTATATGGGCACCCTGCTCATTTTGCAAAGGTTGTCAAAGCAATGTAGCAGCATCAAAATCGGAAGCAACCTTCTTTCCAGAGACCTCATCCACATTCAAGGCTATAACCTGTTCATCTCAAGAATGTGATTTGGTTCCGCCTCCAGTAGGGGCAGTCTGCACAGAAAGATCTCCAACAAGCTGCACTTATGAATATGTGTATAGTGATCTCTCACAAACCACAGGCATCTTTGCTTATGACACAATCACCATGATGTCAAACAGTGGCAAAAATGTGGAGATAAAAAATGTGGCCTTGGGGTGTGGCACAAATAACACCGGCCGCAGCATAACACATGTTGGTGGGGTAATTGGTCTCGGACAAGGTCCAATCTCTTTTTCAAGCCAGGTGGGTTACCTGTATGGCAACAAATTCTCTTACTGTTTTACAACCTTCTTCCGCAGAAAGTCGAGCAGTTTCCTGGTCTTTGGAGATGATCCAAATGGAAAGGAACTCAAAAGTCCTCTTCAGTATACACCATTATTGCTCAATCCACTGTTTGAGACATTCTATTACGTTGGCATTAAAGCTGTGAGTGTGGACAAGAGAGTTCTGCCTCTCCCTCCATCGGTTTGGGAGCTCGACAGGCACGGCAATGGAGGTGCCATAATTGACTCAGGCACCACACTAACCTTCTTCCTTCAGCCTGCATATGCTGCCATAGTAGAGGCCTTCAAGGCAGCCATATCATACCCTATTGCTGCTCCCACTGCAGGGGTTGAGCTTTGCTACAACGTGTCTGGTATCACAAATCCTGTGTTACCGAAGTTCGCAATAACATTCGAAGACAATGCAATGTACAGGCCTCCATCGAATAATTACTTCTTGAGCCCAATAGATGATCTCAGGTGTTTGGGCTTCCTGGGAAGCTCAGGACTGACAATCCTGGGCAATTTAATGCAGCAAAACTTCTTTGTGGAGTATGATAGGTCCAAGAATCGGCTCGGTTTCGCGAGAGCGCATTGCTCGGTGCAATAGCAGGAGGAGTAATTGTGTGTATCCCAATAAACTTTACATTCATGACCTCGTGTGAATAAAGCATGCTTGATGGGCAGTTCTCCCACTGTAAACTACCAGCTTATTGATGAATGATTTCCAATTCTTTTGTCCTGAGCACAGCCTCAGATGCCCATACACCTGGTGATATCAGCAGATGCAATATATCTTCCGATGCATGTGCATCACACATCCATCGCAGGCAAATATGAGATGGGTAACTAGTCATCCCTCAGTCGGGAGAGATGATAAAAGAACATAGACATTTTCGCCAGGGCTTTGAAGCATCATGCACGGGCAAAACAGAGAAAAGTTCCCCCAAACATAAAAACAAGCAGTCCTATCAAGGATTAACGTCAGATTAGGCTCACTCATGTCATTATGCACACCACAGTTGCCCTTCTTCTTTCACTCCATTCATTCCACACGTTCAAAGCTAACCTGCATTTGGGTTGTCTTCATTATTGGAGAATAAACAGTAATCTTGCTACAAAGAGAGAGAGAGAGAGAGAGAGAGAGAGAGAGAGAGAGAGGTTTACATTCCCCGCATGTAAAATACACCAAATGTAAATTAGAATCTGGAATATTCTTGAATCTTTTCACAGTGGAGGGATAAACCAGGCAAAGCTTGTAATTAATCTTGGGTTTGCATGCAAGAAAGTGGTTTCGATTTTAGCAAACTCTTAGACGCGAAAAGACATATTGACATTTTGAATATAAGAACTAATATCCGCATACACACTTAAGGCGTTGGCGCCTTTGTCGAAAAGAGCAGCTAATTTGGCTAAGCTTTTTTCATTAAAAAAAATATTTCTTACGATACAAGCAATGCTCTAATAAGTCCATGCTTTGTACCTAATTTTGCTCCAGCTAATTTCCTCACAAACTCCTTAGTCCCTAGAATAGAAGCCTGTTTTTGGCTTCCCAAAATTCTTAGACAGTTACGATTGGAAGTGAGATCTACCCAATGACAAAGGACGATCTAACTCTGAAGGCATTGAACACATGTGGAGGCCGTCTACAACATGCATGTGGTAGGAAAATGATTGTGGGTGGGAGGAGATGAGTAGGTAGAGAAACATCACAATGATGAAGTTGAGGGGAATCGAGATGGATTTTCTACGACTTGGAAGGGATCCTCAATTGGATATAGTGGATGTAGAGCATACGCTTCAAACAGATCAAGCTATGTTATTGGATATAGTGGATATAGAGCATACGCTTCAAACAGATCAAGCTATGTTCAAAGGGTTGGTGAGTGGCAACTGCTGGCAAATGGTTTTTCAAAGCTCTAGTATCTTTCTCCATCGAATGAGCCACTTAGAGGTATGTAGACTTCATCAGTGTCGGGCTCTTCTTTACTTTTTGGCAAGACCCCCCTTAGAAGATGATTTCTTTCATTGCTTCATGGCTACATACCAAGCACACAACCTTGGTACAATATTGATTTATTGGCAAGGGTTTCTAACTTGCATTGGTCAAATCAGGGGTGGAAAGAGTTTGGATATTGCACTTTGTTGTGGGTCATCAAGGTAACCTAGTATACATTCTCCCTTGGTTGTCTTCTTTCTATCTCCATGGGATCTTGCAACATGAGTATCTTGTATGGATCGCTCTGGTTGACATTTCTCTGTTGTTAGATGATGAGATCCTTAACTTGGTATCAATTATGGGGTATTTGGACTAAAAACACTTCAAAAGAGACACTTGTAGGAAAATGATAAAGTTGTTAATTACTTGAGATTTTGGAAGAATGAAACCGCCAAATTTGGTTACTCAGATGTGATTAACGAGATAATATTTGGTTCGTTGAAGAGGTTAGCCATTAATTACCCTCATCTTTTAATTTATATCAGGATCACCTTTTTGGCCATTTTTGTCTTGGACCTTGAGAGATTTTATATTTTTAAGATATTTGCACCAAAATCGCATTCGTTTGCTCCCACGTCTTCTTTTCACACACTATTCTCTTTAGCCATTCTCTTCTTTGCATTTACTTTCTATCACTGTGAGATTCATTTGTGGTTGAGTTGCTAAAATGTTTAGCAATACCTCTTTCAAGTAACACATATGCAAGCACATACAAGAACAAACTTACCATTTAACTAGATCTGATTTATACATATTGGAGAAGTATAAATTATTGATTATTACTGACAGATGAGAAGGAGACTAATAGATTGCGAATACAAGGAAACAAGCATATAGATTTATGGGTGGATGGAAATATTTATCCCAAGGACTGTTTACAAGTAAACCTCCTCCTTTTTTCAATATTCATTATTACATAAGATATATTGGAGAAGGTTACGACGGGATGCTTGGCTATTGTACAAGGCTATGCTCTGCATCTTATACATACATGACTTAAATATATGAAATAAAAAAACATTATTAATTGCATAAATAACTGTTTCTGAGCTAACAGATAAGATTGACATTTTGAAAAATGCTAATAAGTCATTATAAGACAAGGTAACGTGCTTGAAGGAAACTCCAATAGGATTCAAAGAGAGCAAGAGACCATTAAAAAATATAACCAAATTGTGTGTGAGAGTAAATAAAAGAAGACTAAATCTTGTAAAGAAGTATATCGCTAACATATCGAGCATTAATATTTGAGAGAGTCAGGAGAGAATAGATCTTTTAAAAGAGACCATGAATAATAAATATATTTTTTGAGGGTTCTAAAGTCACCTCAAAATGTGGATTTGAGAGGCCCAACTCTCAAGGAATTGGTAAAGGACTTAAAGGATATGGTAAAACCAATTAAAGTTGTAGAGAAATGTGACATTGTGAGTATTAGATAAAAAAAGTTATCGTGTTATCTCTAGATTATGGTTTAAAAACCTTAAATGTAATAGAATAAGTGCATTTGGGTTGCCTCAGCCCTTGCAGTATCAGTTGTAAGAATTGCTATGAATGGTAAGATTCCACATGTTTTTTAGGAATACATTCATATAAAAGGGTCTATGCCATAGGAAAAGCCAAAAAGAAAATCTATTTTTAAATACAATGTGTTTAACAATATATGGGTTGATCCAAGAAGACTGCAAATTACAATGGACCACATGTATAAACTCAGAGTAGAGGAATATCACGGTGTTTTGAAGTTTTCCTTGAAGTTAGATGAAGCACAGATTCAAAAAGGACAAAAGGTGGAAAGAGTCTACATTTGCATCATGAACAGGATATTGGATTACAACAATGGTGAGGGTCAAGCACCAGTGCATAAGTTTCAATCCGAAATAGAGATTTGGTAGGTTGGTGCAGCTCATGTACTAATTGAGAATCATCAAATATTAAAATGGTTGTTCACTTATATAGGTATTCCAAACATGATTAAGTCTCAAACTAAAGGAGAACTATTGATGGTTGATGGGGTTGGTAATTTTAATATGGAATGGCATATGAGCATTGACTAAAAACTATCAAATGTATGCTTGGAATATGCAATAGGGCAAATGTAAAATATCCCTGTACTTATTGCATAGAAAGTGTTGGGTCTAAAGATTGGAGTAGCTTGCACCTAGCAAAAAGATCCCCAACTAGAGACTCTATAGATTAGAGTAAATGTAAAAACATAAAAGACATATGGGATCCCATTCTTTCAATTCATTGTAGAAATATTCATATTAATACTTTGCATGTAGAGATTAGAATAATTGACAAGCTTCTCAAGTTGTATCTTGACTATGCATACTCGATTAAACCCTTGTCTTTATTAGATGAGCGTATTGACAAATGTGAGACATTACTCTTGAAAATGGATTTTCATAGGGGTCAAGTTCACTTAAGAAAAGATCCAAAACTTTCAAGGAAAACAAGAGATGCCTTGGCTGATGTCTCTATGGGAGGCTCAAAAGCTAGACACTTTTTAGGAAACCATATAGGAAAACAAGCGAACACTATTCGGTAGTATTGTAGAGAGCTGTGTGGTCTAACGAGAAATATTGCAAGCACACTATAACTTGCATTTCTAAGGATGGAGGTTTGGAGACACTTTGATGTCTTTATAAAGCTCCTCAAACTACAAAAGACAAAATACACATATCCAGAAGAGTTTAAAAGTTCAATTACAAATCTTGTTCAAGCAATAAGGGAGACATGGGGAGAAAATGATATCACGTTTTATTTGGTAAGAACGAAAATATTTAATCTAGGTTGATAAAAATTTCAATGGTGTAAAATGATTGTTACTCTCTTGTATTGTAGCACATCCTTCATATCCATGGGTCTTATTTTGTGGAGGACAAGGCCCCCTAGTAACTTATAGTGGGCAAGGCATGGAAAAATCTCATTATCAAGCACGTACAAGTTTTTTTCAAAGCACAAGACATGGAGGAGGAGTTATGAAAAGCAATACTCTTGAGGAGCTATTCAATTGGTTTTTTTGACAACAACTTCAAAGAATGAATTCTAAAGATGACAATGAAACATGAGAATTCATAGTATTTTTTACGATAGAGAAGTACAAAGCTAGCTCTCAAGAGCTTTTACATCTTCTTCCTCCTTAGAGATCTTTCTTCTATAACACAGAAAAATTCTTCTCTTGTAGCCAATTATGGATTTTATATGAGTTTGATTTGCTGCCAAAGCATAAGATGAGAGGGCCAAAAAGTATCTTACTCTAGAAGCAGAGAAACCAAAACTGTAACAAAAAATCCTAACTCTTGTTGTCTTCTCCAAAAAAATCACCTTATGGGTATTATACTGTAACCCAAAGAAACCAAGTGACCTTGTAAGTGCCTTAATACACAATATAGGCCATGTTGCTTCATTTGAGAAGATGTTATGGAATACTAAGAAAACATGAGGATCAATCCTTGTGAAGTAATGGTCAAGTGTAACATTCTTCAATGAACTGCCACTAGCTCTTGACCCTTTGCTACGTCCCAAGAAGTTATCAGAATTTTCAATCTCAAACTGCAAAAAATACAAATATCAAATGAAAGTCCAACTGAAACCTATCAATGTATCCAATAAAATCAGAGATATTACAAATTGGTTTTCATCATGCTCTATCTTAGTTGGATTCCATAGATTAATTGATGAGGAAGTCTCATTGGTATCTTGCAATTCTTTAACATACTCCAATTGTTCTATTTCAAAATTAAAATTTCCCAGTCAATTTTGAAGAGAGTTATGCTCCTCATCAGTAATCCCCAACTCTTTCTCAGCATCCTTTGCCTTGTTGAAACAAAAAGAAAGAACATCCCTTACAGCAATAAACTTTTCATATGTAATTTTTGTGTCCAATTTAAGTAACTCTTCATTGGATTCATTCTCGACATCAACTATGTCATTTGTAGCATCAGAAGACTCTGTAATGATTACTAAACAATAATCCTCTTTGAGAGTAAAGAGCCTTTGGATGTCTAATAGTAGTATGTATTCATTGTCCTTAATAGGAAAAGTTGGAAGAAAAGGAACAATATAAAAAGAAGGGGAGTTAGACATAAATATATATATTTGCATGACTTTCTTCAATAATGATCTCAACTTTGAATTGGGCGACATCTACTTTGTTAACAATATATGCTTCTTTTTGCTAAGGGTCCTCCAAACATTTCTCTATACCCGTCTCAATTGCCATCTCATCCAGAAGGCAAAAGAAGATTTTGCTGCCTCCAATTGTTATTCATCAAATTTAATAAGATATTTAATAAGAGTATATACAGTGAATGCAACTGATCTTGACTTGAGCTCTTGAGAGGGCAAAGGGCTGAGTGGTAAGTGCCCCTATTATGTAGGATGGCTCCGGAGGCTCATGGAAGAATAGAGGGGCTCTAAGCTAATGAATTTCCTATTGACCGAAGATGGAGTGCGATCACATACAGCCCAATCCCGAGGGATTGGAAGGCCCTATCCTAGGATGGATGGTGTCTTTCTGTAGAAAGACGATTTTGTACCACTCTGTGGAGTGATGATTCTGGATATTATCATGAAATAAAGTATCTGATTTTTGAATTGTTTGTTATGTGCTAAAGATTGAGTTTAACGAACCTAGTTTAATGGAGTAATAAAAGGAAGCTGATTTTATATGTCCAAATAGTGTGGTAGTATGCTTTGCTAATTAGAAAACTAAGCAAACCCCATCAAGGAAAGTGGGAGGCTTCAATCTTGAACGATTGAACGTTTATGGCTGGGTGGACCCGATAAGTTGGGTAACTTTTCGACACTAGATAGAGCTGATTAAATTGTGACCCTCCCTAAATTGGTAGGATTAGTTACCAGGTTTAACACTGTTTTAGGGGGTCAGAGCTAAGATTTTACCTTATGGGTAGGGGTATCGAGTTACACTCTTCCCCATCTCTCACTCTCTTTGAACCAAGTGCGGTGTTAACCTCACTTCTTCCTTTGATTGATTACAAAGTGGTATTTCTTAGATGGGCATTAGATTGCTATGTCCTGTAATGTCTCCTCCTCCTCCCCCCCTCGTGACCCTCGTGCCTCCCCCATAGGAACTCCCCCCCTTTTAGATTTTTCAAAATTTTTGAATTTTTTTAATCTCTTCCTCTCTCTCCCCCTGCCATGCATGGCGGAGAGAGAGAGAGAGAGAGAGAGAGAGAGAGAGAGAGAGGAGAGAGAGAAGGTTCTAGAAATTTTCCAACCTTCCCCCCCCTAAGCCCAATTTATGCACGGGCTCCCTTTTTGTGCCTTTGGGAGTATATCTTCATCATCACGATATGCTCAAGTGGTATTGGAGTGCTAGAGTTATGCAATCCTTGCACAAGAAGACGCATCCCATTAAAGCTCTCTACCGAAGTTCATGTATGAGATACAGGGCTCCCAATAAGCGCTCCCTATTCGTACATTGACTCTTGGCCAAGGTTCTTACGGACTTTCTCTCCACGACTCAGAGAGTCTCATAATTGAGGATGGCCCCGAAGTGGAGATCTTCCCAAGTGAATGGGAATCCCACAACCATGGACGAAGATTCGGGTCAAGATGCCACCACCCATGCAAACACACTGCCAAGGGTAAACACTAAAGTTTCTCCCCACAATGAGGTACTGCTTCGATGTCTTGCTTATCTCATGAAGATAGGGGATCATAATAAAATTCATATTGCACGGTTTGATAGGTAAAGAACCTAGGCATGAATCTAGTTACGATAGTTGTAATAATCATAAGATATTTCATGTTTATGGTCAATGAAATGATAGGTAAAATTGATTAAGGAAAACGCATTATAAGATGCCCAAATGCCCGACACAAATACTTGCATGAAGAACATTCTACTGATTAATAATAGAAGATATTTTTGCATTATACACTGAATGGATTACCTTAGTTTGCATTTAGAAAGAGCTAGAATCTTGCATTATTTTCATGAAAAGGATTGGAGCCTCGCATCGAAAGAGATAAAAATACTCCCTTATAAAAAAAATGCAATAGCATCCTAAGATTGCGAACTAGTTTTTCATGCGTAAGGATGATAGAGTACATTAAAGTAACAATTAGATAATGCACATGTCGATATATGTTAACTTGCACACACAATGGGATTGCACGATAAACATTGTTAGAATAGTAGTTCTAAAAGAAATTCCGTTTAGAGATCCTTGTCCGAACTCTAGCCGATAGATGAAGATTGGATAACCTATGGCTAATCAGGTTGGAATCTCGTTAATGTAATCTTGGTGATGTACTAGCAATATGGGTTAGCACTTGGTGACCTGTGATATTAGATAGCTAGTCTAGGAATTGGGTTGATCTTCTACCCTAAATAGGTAGCCAGGATTAATAAAGGTCAAGATGAAATCACTTAGATCATTTAAAGGATCTAGAAGGAATTTGTTAAATTGTCCTTGCAAAGCCCTAGCCCAAGGGGGAGAGCAAATTTTAGGGTAGTTGATTTATGCTAAGCATGTTGCTTGGAACTGTTGAAATGGTTTTAACAAAGGTTGATCTTGTTAAAGATGGATTGTTGGCCCAAGTTATGCTTGGTTGTTTGAAAAGGGTATCCCCAAGTGAATGTTGACTGGTTGTGTTTGTAAGAGGAGAGAATCTTACTAAGGATAGGTGGATCATAAGCAAGGTGATTGCTTGATGTGGCTTTGGATGCTAATCCAAGTTATTTGTGATTGATGATTGCATGGACGGGTCTGAGATGACTGATTGCCATGGAAACAAAAGGGATGTTTTCCCTAGTAAATGTTATTAAGTTGGTTGCTTCAGCTGTGGTTGATTTCCTAAAGGGATAATTAAGGAAGGATGGCGCTAGCTACCCCCCGCGGCGCCGAGAATGTGGACCAAACCCATCGCGAGAGGTCTCTTCGTGGAAATTACTTGGCGTAGGAGGACGCCTAGGTGCCAGTGGGGGCTCTAGCCGTAAATCCCGATGCCTTCGGACCCTACACAAGTGTTCTACGTGACTGGCGATGGGGTCTCAAGGCCTTGATACTAGTTACAAGGTGGAAGCTTAATAGGATAAACCTTCGGGTTTTATTGCTGGGAGATGGAAGGATTTTTCTGCGGAGGTAGGAAGGAACGCTTAAATCTCCTTTATGGGCGGGAGACAAACATTAATCTGAAGATAAGTTAAGTGTTTGATCTTGTTTTATCTTGTCTTTGTGTTAGTATCCTAAAATACGTAAAGGAACCTGTGATTAATGAGTTAATTAAGGAAGCTGCTTTTATGTGTCAAACATAATGTGGTAGGTAATTAGATAACTAAAACAACCCCCGAGGGAAGCGTGGTGGATGTGACCAATGGGTCTATCCTACGGAAGGGTGGTTTGGGTTAGCCGAGATCTTTCCTCAAAGGAAATGTTAATGAGGAATATTAGGAAAAGTCAAACGATGACCCTAGACAATGTTTGTTGGAACCCTGATTCATACCGTTTTAGGGGACCGGAATGGGACTATGCCCCATGGGCAAAGAGGTCGAGCGATGCATCCCTCTCGTTTCCCATTCTCTTTGAACCAAGTGCGGTATGAGTCTGCTTTGGCCTAGTTGCGTCTGCTCAAAGTGGAGCAGTTGTAGGCCAATGTTAGAAGGCTGTTAGGAAGACCCGATTACAAGGAATTGGGGGCTTCAGGTCGATCCTAGTGGGAACGGTCAGATAATTTCCGTTGCGGGGCAGACTCGAGAGACCCTAGTTGGCAAGCCCCATGTCATTCCTTGGGAATGTCGGGCGACGTCTTCTAGATATATCTCTCAATGGACTGCTAAGACGTGTCCCGCGATTTGAGGAGCGCGCATGTTACATGTCCACACTTCCCCTGTGAAGTAGAACTGAGATTCCCATGTTTAACTAAGTCCAAGGATTTCCATGGGGAGATTGGATGGTGATGTGCATGGATATGAATTTTAGTCGACTAAGAGTACTCCTCTGAGTCTGTTGGATGAGGCACCTCACAGCGGTGGCCTTTTATTCCCAACAACCTCCCACCTAAAGGCAATATGCTTGAAGATAGTGAAAAAATTAGCTAAGTCTAAGTATATACAAAGCTGAAAACCTATACCTATCCAACGCCTATCATTTGGTGGCGATGAGCAAATCGCTCTACATTGGAACATCCTACGTTAGAAGGTCTACAAGGTTATCATCTCCATGTACCTTGACAAGCTCAATGCTCTTACTATCAAGTAGCTCTCTAATGAAATGATACTTCATCTATATGGGTTTTGTCTTTGCATGAGAGACAAGATTCCATGCTAAATGATAGCACTCTGACTATCACAATGGAGAATACAAACCTCGATAATGCCAAGCTCGCCCACCAAATGTGAGAGCCATAAAGCCTCCTTGCATGCCTCAGTGGGGTAGCAACATAATCTACCTATAATGCAACACACTTCTTAGCATGGATATCCATGAGACTACTCCTCCTGTGAAGGTGAATACATACCTTGAAGTGGACTTCCTGTAATTTGAATGACTGGTATAATATGTATCCGTAAAGTCAACCGCAAATGCCTTCTACTTTCCAAAGAAGATGCACAAATCCTTTGTGTCCTTAAGATATCTGGTATAATCTGTATCCGTAAATTCAACCACAAATGCCTTGTGCTTCCCAAAGAAGATGCACAAATCCTTTGTGTCCTTAAGGTATCTCATGATACTCTTCTATGAGGTTTCTGTCAGGCTCATTCCAAGGCATACATTTTTTAGTCCATCAGTAGGTTTTCCAAATGACGCCACCCAGAACTCCCTGTGAACATCATGGGTTTTGTCACTTAGACCCCACTAAGTCTACATCACAACGAAAGTGTTCCAGCTGAACCCACTAGAATTGACCTGAATTTTTGGGTTTCTAAAGTTAGACGGGTCTCCTAACAACCAGCTAGCATGAGTAATTTTTAGTTCCCACTTCTACAGGATTACTCGATTTGAAGCAGACTTGCCATTGCTATTGGTTCAAAGAGAATGGGAGACGGAGGGGAGTGCAGTATGTCAACCCTCTTGCCTATAAGGAAAAATCCCATTTTGGCCCCCTAAAACAATGCAAGTCAGTTCTACCTAATGATTAGTTGGTCAATTTATTGTCTTCCTATTTCTATCATTGATTTGGAAAAGTTCCCAGCTAACCGAGACCACCCTACCATTGGTGGACGGAACCGTTGGGGGTCACATACCACCTGTTTTTCTTTGATGATGGAATCATATTTAGCTTTTTAATTATCTACATCACATTTATTGAAACATATACAACCAGCTTCCATAATTAGTCTGTTAAATCACAAGTTCTTTCACGTAATTTAACTCACAAACACACATAAAATTTAAATAACCCTTGAGTAAAATAAATTTCTTTCATTAGGGGAGTTTTGAGGTCTCAAAAATGCCCTGTAAGTGATCCTAGAGAGAGAAAATATTTTAGAAAATAAAATCACTTTTAGATTTTTAAAACCTTTTATATTTTGATAAGTAAATATATAAAAAATTGTTAATAAGCTATTGTCTCCATATTCTCATGGTCACATCAAACTTAGAAATCTAGGCCTCCATAAAGGTAACAAAGATTGTCATAATGAAGATCTTACTCATCCTCATTAAAGTGAAAACTAATATTCAATTTGAATTCTGTTCGACGTTTGATTACTTTCCTCCATTCTTGATCTCTTATTTCTTTCCCATCCTTACTAGTTTCTTCTTTCTTTTTCTTATTGTCTCTAATTCACATAGTTTTTCAATCCAATCTTCTAATCACATCCTTAGCTATGGATCAATCATCCAATGATCTGTGTAGCTCTAGTAAAAGACCTATCTATCATTTTCATATTGAGTTGGATAGTGAGTATGAACCAATAAGGAAGAGAACAAAACCCATTACTATTACAGAGTATACGAAACATATACTCAGGTTTGAAGGAAAGAAGAATCTTGATCTTTGGTTAGATGGTAAGCTATATCCCAAAGATCCTAGCAAAAATAGCACTCAGTCTTTCTATATTAGCTCTTCATTGTTAAGGTTAATTGGTGATGGTTATAATGGGTTTCTAAGTTATACACTTGGTTGCAGAAAAGGATGTCCTCAAATTGGAGAACCATCTTTTATCAAAACATAACAACAAGTTACTATAGAAGCTGGAGGGCTATCAATAGAGGATTCATGCGTTGGAGAAATGCATTAAATATTATCAACAAAAGCAAACTATTTTAGATCTTTGAAATCGACAAAAGGCTCTTAGAAATATTGAGAGTCTCATACTTGGGGGGGTCACTATGTATAAATTCTATATATGACGTGTGTTCATGGCATGTTTTATATATCCCTATGTAACCTTTTTTGAGATTTTTTTTGACCCTTCTATAACTTCTTACCATAATTTATAGAGTGAGTCTTGTGGTCTTTAATCACAAAAATTGAAATAGAAATGTTAGAATACACATCTTGACCATCCTAGTACTATCTTAGGGCTCTCTTAATTGCAATATTTATCTTGGTGCTATCCTATTGTGATAGCAATGGGCTATCATTACATATTTTGCATCTAATTCATCATAAATTATTTTCTCCACCATTCTTACAAAGCATATCATGTGCATGTAATACATACACACGTACACATAAATTTTAGAGATAACAAGAAACAAATACTCTAAATTTTCCACTTAGTTGCAATATTATGAAGCCATAAAATAAGACAATGAATATGAGCTTGATTTGTAGTCAGAGAAGATAGCTATATTAAATGAAAAAACATATTGCCTTTCTGTGGCACATGACTAAATTCCAAAATTATTTTCATGATCATGTAATTAAAAGCATGATTTTTTATGTTCGCATATTTGTAAAACTTAACTAGTTTTCTTTTATAAAGTAGATATAGCTATACAAAAAAGGTGAATATACAAAATTTCCATTTAGCCCATAAATGTGTTCTACTTAGCACCCCAACATTGTTAGTGATCTAGACTCCATTCTCGTTCTCACATTTGTAGATGCATCACCATAGTCCATTATTCATGTTCCTGAAGCAAATATAAAAATACAAGCAACTAACATCAAGGAAAATGCTAAAAAAAGACATTGACAAGACATTTTTTAAAGTCATTTTACATAGCAAGCAATATTGAAGAAGAGAAAAAATAATGTTTCTTTACCTATTCTCAATGGTCCTTTAAAAATTCATTGAAGATATTCCAATCATGTTCGTCAAGTTCATATTTGTTATTGTTGTAATCATATGTGAGATTTGTAAGGGCAATGATACTTTCAATATCTACCATATCAAGGTCTTTCAAATCATATGTAAAACTCCTTAGTCCCTTTGATTTTTGATACCATCCAAGTTGAACCTCTACCTCGGATGGCCTATCTGAGAGGCTAAACCCTCTCTTATACTCCACATAAGCACCTCCAACCTTTCTTCTCATCTTTTGAACTCATCCCAAATACCATAGACTTTGGCTTTTGCATGGTCTCATACTTCTTGAAGAGCTTTCCTTTGATGACCTTGTGATCCTTCCATTGGTATTCTCCTCTTGGAAGAACACAGCACAATCTAAACCAATACCAAACAAATTATCATTTGTTTGAGTTTGATACTTCTCCTCCTTACTATAGTATACTCCTTTAGCACCCTTGTAAGCCTATCCTCGGACAATGTGGGATTGCCATTGAGTTGGCTTACCAATGCAGACTTAAAAAGAAACCTACTATTCTCAAGCTCCACTACTGGGCTCACTTCATTTGTTTCATCCAACATAGAGTCTACCACATGTCTTATCTCACTTGTAGATACCTCCTCCTCTGAATCCACTCCATCTTCAACAAGAACTAAAAATTCCTCATCTGTATCAGAATCTTGTAGATTTGAATTGGCATAAGCCTCAAATAAGCCTTCAGACCAAGGCTCTAGCCACCATTTCTTATCCTCTTTACCTTTTGGCTTCATTTGCAAATCTTCACAAATCTGTTGAGCACTTTGTAGTCCCATTTTCAAGGCATCAATGATCTTCTCATTAGTTGAAACACATTTGTAATCACCTAAATCTATTTTCTTCATGGTCTCTTTGAGATATAACTCTCTCCATACATGTTCTTGCTTCTTATGGGCCCGTCCAAATTTCACACCATCCTCATTGCATTCAAAATGTGAAAGCCTATTTAAGATCCCTATACTATGCAATATGTCCATCAAGTCATAAGTACGCTCTTGCCCAACCATGCTGCCAACCTTGCTAAAAAAGATTTCAACTGCATCAGATCCTGTGAGATGCATTGGAAGCATATTATTTGGATGAAAGTCTCTAAAATATTTTATGAGCAATACAATGAAGTGACACGAGAGCTGCATGTCTAAGAATGCCTCCTTACTAATAAAACTCTTTGATAGTATATAGGAGATGCTTTATAATCCAAGATCTCCAAATTTGGAAGAAGAATGCAACTTTTGCTGCTAAATGGACTCTCTCCACCAAGATCAAGTGCAGGGACAAGAAAATATCAATGTAGTCTCCAACAATTTCAAGATAAGCCTTTGTTCTTATCATGCCCCACTCTTTTCTATGTTTTCCATTGTTTGCTAACTCTCCCAAACACCATTGGACTTGTCTACTACATATCCTTTGTGCTACAACCCAATTTTGACGATCATCTCATCTGATATCTCCTTCCTTAAGCATATTCTTATCAACAGAAAAAGAATCATAGACAAGGGTAACATGATTCAAAGTAACCCAAACATCACCAAGAGCCAATTGATGCTTTGGTTTGTCAAGAATGTTGACTAGCTTTTTTCCATTGTGTATAAAATCTTTATCATGCATGCCTGAAACCTCTCCATTTGACAAGCTAGTTGAAAGAGGCCATCCATCCCATTTGATCTTGTATCTAGTACCATGCTTATTTACATAATCAACCAACATCAATTTTCTATGGCTACCTAATTTGATTGGCCGCAAATCGTTTGGCATACCAAGGTCCAACTCAATTACATTCGCGTTTCTTATCCTATCTTGCGGCTTTATCATCTCATTCAAAGTTATTTGATAAATGTCCTCTGTAGTGGATCCTTCTTTAGATCCACCACTCGATAATGTCTCACTATCAGATGGATCATCTACTGTTTATCTTTAGTAGAGGATAAATGAGCTCTCTCACTCTGAGGAGACTTAGGGTAAGCATCCACTATTACATGATTGGCACCTCTACCTAGAATCACTCGACCAATAGGTATATCGACTTGGCAGTCTGTTTGTAAAATCCATGGCCTGCCTAGAAAAACTCGATAGCTAGGATGTCCTACAAACCTTATCACCCTAAAGTCCAAATAGCATTCCACACTTGCAACAGTAACATGGACTTTAGTGATGCAATCTTCTGGTTGCCTTAGATTGTCATCAACCATCCTAAGAAGTGTGGAGCCGTCTTTTTGGATTTCTAGACCTAGCCTCTCCATCAAGTCTGAACTCATGATGTTGATGGAAGATCTAGTGTCCACAATAGCATGCTCCACTAATATTCCATCCACATATGCTGGAACCCTAGGACAATGCTTTTTAGCATGATCGAACCAATCTTCCCCTACTCGTGCTATGCCCAAAGGTTCTAAATATACCCAATATGCAGGATTTTCTTGAATTCCTTGCGTACTCCTGGAGATAGTTTAGCCGATTGCAGGAGGTTCTTGTGTGGTTTAGCTTCACAAAGAGAACTTGCTAAATCAAAGTCATAATAGTAAGACAAAGATCTCTTCTCTCGCCAAACCACTCTCCTTTGGTCTTTGGATCGGCTTTGGTGCCTCTTTTTTAACTTTTTCCTTCTTCCTTAGCAATTCTTTAACCTTCTCGAGATCAACTTTACTCTCAACAGGCCTTAGAGGTCCACCTTCCATATCAGGATGATTCAGGACTTGCTTTCCCCTAGCATCTTGCTTAGGGTTTTCCTCGACAGGTTTTACATATCCTTTGTCACCCTCTCTAGTCTTTTGACCTCTTGTTATGGCTTGTAGGTTAGAAGTTTCAGCATCATTGACACGTACAACCTCAATAAGACTGACTCCACTACCATGAGGGAACTCCTCTATAATAGCCTTTCCTCTTTGTAGTACTTGTCTTGGTCCATCATCTTGCTGGAGATTATTCCCTTGTGCACGATGATTAACTAGACCTAGCTATTTACTTCCTTGTTGGAGAGAATTAATCTTACTCCAACAGGTAGCAACTAAGTGGCTAGACTTTTTGAAAATATCACATTTGATATTTAGACAATTCCTAGGGAAGTGTTGGCCACCACACCACTTACAACTAAATCTTGAGGGGGCAGCCTCTTCAGGGCGTCAACTCCCTATCAAATTCTACTGCTTCTTAAGGAAATTGACATCAATAGCTATTTGTCTATACTGTTTGGTAATCATGTCAGTGTAGTGCTTCATCATATCCTTAACTTCACTAAGAACATTTGAGGCACTTGACTCATAGCCGCCACAATTGTCTATCTATCGTCCCATCGGCCTAATTAGTTGATTGGGGATCGACCGCTGACTTACTAGGACAACATTCAGGTTTTTTTTTTGGCCTCCAACATTTAGTGGGGCAATCTGACTAGCCATAGGCATAGTTGTACTAGGAGGATCTTGTAACATAGGAAAATTTGGCATGATACTCCCTCTTTCATTCGCATTTGACATGGGGTCCCCTTGACTCTCGTTGGTTAGTGCCAAATTATTACCATTCCAATTTACCCTTGATGCATAAGTCACTTGCAAGCGCGACTCTACTCCTTCTGCTTGGGTAATAACAATGTCAATATCGGCCAAAACAACACTAATCAGCTACACCTGGATGTTGAAATCTAATCCATGTAGGAAATATTGCAACTGTGCAACCGGAGGAATGGGAATATAAGTATCAAGTTTGTGAAGAACTTACTTTAGTTTCTTGGCATAGGCCTGGACATTCTCATTTGGCTTATGGCGTGTTACATTCAAGACACACAACCAATACTATCCACCCCTCTTAGGGGCAAACTCTCTATGGAAGGTCGTGAAGAATTGGTCAATGCAAGTTATGGTTCCAACCTCCAGACTGTCACATGCTGACATATACCAAGTCAATCTCTCCTACAAGTACCTTCTCTCTCACAAAGTGGTAGTGCACCTCAATGTGTTTTGTCCTAGCATGGAACACTAGATTCCTAGCTAGCTGTATGTTGCTCATGTTGTCACAATGAATGACAACTAGACCATCTCCCTGCACGTCCAAATCACCTAATAACTTTTGCAGTCATACCACCTCACATGCTGCCATAGCAGCACCTCTATACTTAGCCTCTATACTCGATAAAGCAATTGTAGGTTGCTTTTTGTTGCTCCATGTAACTGCTGCACTATCAAGGGAAAACGTGAATCCATTTGTAGATCTTCTGTCTGACGTGCTACCATCCCAATCTGCAATTGTGTATCCAAAGACATGTATGTCCTTACCTACCTCATAAAAAATTCCATAATGTAAAGTGGACTTCACATACCTCAATATACGTCTAATTGCATCCAAATGAGGCTTTCTAGGGTCTTCTATCTCATCCCCAACATCAGCACTCAACTTCACATTTTGCTCCAATGGTACTAAAAGAGGCTTGCATGCTGTCATACCATACTTGGATAACATATCCAAGCCATACTGCCTTTGGGATAGCCATATACCATCATCACATCTAATCACCTCAATACCAAGAAAGTATCTCAGCTCACCCGAATCTTTCATCTCAAACATCTTCTTCAAGAAGTCCTTAACTTCAGCAATCCCATTGTCATTGTTACTTGTAATAATCAAGTCATCCACATAGTGATTATGATGACCAAACGTGCATCTCCCTTTGTCACATAAAGTGAGTGATCAGCATTAGAAATACAAAATCCAATATTTACAAGATACTCTCCAATCTTTTTAGACCATGCCCTAGCTGCTTACTTCTGCCCATAGAGCGCCTTCTTTAACCTATACATATATGTGGGATGCTCTAAATCCTCATAACCTACTGGCTGCTCCATATACACTTCTTCTTGCAATTCACCATGCAAGAAGGCATTCTTAACATCCATTTTCTACAAACTCCAACCTTTGGTTGCTGGCAAGGCAATCACATACCTAATAGTTGCCATCCTAGCAACTGTACTGGATGTCTCTTCATAATCTATGCCATAGGTTTGAGCATAGACTTTTGCAACCAGCCTAGCCTTATACCTGCTAACTGAATCATTTGCATTATTCTTGACTTTGTAAACCCACTTACAGCCAATAGCTTTCTTACCCTTAGGTAAGGGCACCAAATCCCAAGTCTTATTGGCTTCTAATGTAGCCATCTCCTCATCCTTTGCAGCATCCCAATGAGCATGACCAACAACATCCTCAAAACAAGTGGGCTCAACATCCTCAACTAGTTTCACCATATAAGCATAATGGTGAGCTACATAGCCTTCAAAACCAAATATTTTAATAGGGTATCTGACCCTGCTAGATTTGCGTACCACCGGATCACTCAATGGAGCCTTTACATTACTATGAGCTCTCTGTACACCTGGTGTCTTGATTGAAAGAATACCAAGCTTATCATCTAAACTCTCCGAACCACTGGAATATCCATCAAATCCCAAATGACTGGTAGATGCATCATTGCCATCCATCACTTTTTTCTTTCCTTTGTCCTTCCTTGGAACACTTATAGATCCACCTGAAGATGTGGGGCTACTCCTTAGTCTCCCAGACCAAGGGCTCACTGTAGATATAGTACCAGATGATGTTTGTGGTCCACTAAGACTCCGTGATTCTTGTTTTTATTTCTACACATAACTGTCCTGATCATTATCATCATCTAATACATCACCATCGGCTGCATACTAGCTACCCATCTCATCAAAGATAACATCTGTGATAGCTCTAAACTCACGTGTGACATGGTTATAATAGCAATACCCTTTCTACTCTAAAGAGTATCCAATAAAAATACATTTTTTTGCCTTTGGATCGAGCTTCTTCCATAGCTCATCTGGCACATGAACATATGCAACACATCCAAATACCTTCAAGTGTGATACATCGGGCTTCTTGCCAGTAAAGCATTCTTCAGGAGTCATCCCATGAATTCTAGTTGTGGGGGTTCTGTTCATAATGTAGATAGGAGTATGGATAGCTTTAGACAAAAAAATGTTTTGGCATATTCTTTACAGCCTTTATCGCATGTGCAACTTCTGCAATATGCCTATTTTTTATTTTTGCAACCCCACTTTGCTATGGGATATACCTGCAAGTAAATTGCTTCTTTATCCCATGAGTCCTCAAGAAGCCACTAAAATCATTAGAGATGTACTCTCCCCCTCCATCTAATCTCAAGCACTTCACTTTTAAGCTTGTTTTTGTTTCAATAGCTTTCTTAAAAGATTTGAAGTGCTCAAATACATCACTCTTTTCCTTCATGAAGTATACCCATAACTTTCTTTGAACACTCATCAATAAATGTGACAAAGTATTTGTTGCCATCAAGAGATATATTCTGTGTAAGCCCCCAAACATCTATATGCACTGAAACAAACTCATAAAGGCCCTTTCCAATGAGGAAGTTCGTCACATGGAACTTTCATGAAGGGTAGTTGTTCTTGTCAAGCTTCTCAATAATGGGATTTTCACTATTCTCTGCCATTATCACAAACAAGGATACAACACAGCAAGCTAGTCTTCTACAATCTTTCACAACATGTGCACAACAACACACTAAGCAACCTTTTTCACTGATTGCTCAATAGTACATGTAATTTGCAACCTGTTTGCAGATAAACCTTATGTTTGCTTCCTGCAAACGCCTCAAAAAATCACAGATTTGAAATCTGTAACCTATGCATCCACTTTTGATCAATACAACAGAAATCACAGTTACCCTGAAACTGCTGTCTGCAACCTTGCGGCTCTAAAACGGGGCTTGAAATGGCCTTAGACGCCCAAAATAACTGCGATGAGGTCTTAAGGGCTATTCTACAGAATACACAATGCTCTGCTTGCACATCAAATCTCACAGCAATCTGAGATTTTCACTCTATCTTGCTTCTGGTGCCTCCACCGGCACTTTCCAAGAGAGAGAGAGTGGAAGAATGGGAGAGCTTCTTACCCGTTACTTGCTTGCTCAAACCTTGCTTCTTCTCCTTCACTTCAACCTTCAAAATCAGCCTCTCTCAGTGGTGTGGCTCTGATACCATGTCAAGAATCATGTGATGGGGGGATTTGCTTGAGCTGTTGTGCCAAACACACACTGTATACGCAAGAGGAAGCTCACTCAAGAACACAAGAAGAGATATGGAGGCCAAAACATTTTCGTGCTGATTTTTTCTTCTTCTTCCACACACTATACAATATACACAAAGTATAGATAAGATACAACATAAAGGAAAGTGGCCTTCTAAGTCAAACAGTAATCAACTGGCACTATATCTTTGCCAGCTATAGGTAGGTGTAACAAACTAAATATAATAAGTGATAAGTTAGTGGCCATGTGAGTATCATAATGACCACCAATGTGCTAAGTGTAGACGTGCGGACCATCTAGCGAGGCGGTCCATTATCAATGTCTGCATGTGTCGAGCTTGCCATCTCAACATCATCAACCAATTACAACCGAGTACAATATCTATAGGCTCAATTTCCAAGGTTATCAGGTTTACTTTTGCTTCATAATTTTCAGCCAGTTGTAAAGAAACATGTGGGCATATTTGAGTGTTGATTTTTTCTTCACCATTGGCCAGTTGAACTCTTATGGGCTACTATAAGTTACTAAGAAGACAATTCAGCTTGTCCATAATGGACTTATTCACAAACTAATGTGTACTGCCACTATCTATCATGATGAAAACGTCCTTCCCATGAATATTACCCTTCATAGAAGTGTATTTGTTACACTTGTGGTTGTCTCTGTGCCTTCATGGACTTCTACTTCTTTATCAGCATGAGATATTTCAAATTCTATATTTGATACCTTTGAATTCTCAACACCAGGATTGTTGATAGAACCCATTGAATCCAATCTTTATCGTTTTGAAGTACCACTAACTCCAACTCTTTTTTGTACTACTATTCTTTGTTATAGATCTCCCATCTATCCCCATGAGATGCTCCAATTAGGAGCCTCCTAGACTCTCCCAAAAAGATCAAGTTAATTATGTAAGCTCATCAAAAGAATTTCCTATCTCAAATCTTTGTAAGCAATTCCAACCTTCGAGAAAACAAACCCTAATACAAAGTTTCGTCGTACACCCTCATTCAAAACTATGATGATCTCTCTTGCCACTCCCTAGATATGTTTTTGTGGATTTTTTAAACCTTCAAAAAGCATTCAAAATAAATGTATAAAATATTTATTTTTGTGTCCAAAAATAAAAAACTATAAGATATACATAGCTTCAATTAGTCTCCAAATCACGATGAGATGTACATAGTTTTGGATACACAATTGTTGTTGACACATCTTTACATTCAAGATTGAATTCTTACTTTATTAACAAACCAAAATATATGCAAATTCTATTAGGATCAAACCCTGTAGCATTTGTAATTTTCACTATAAAGATTCTGCTATATGTAAATTTTTCTAATTGTTCTTTCACAACTATCTCACATTCACTCAACTAACTAGTTGTGTATACATTAGGCATGCGAGTACAATGGTTTTGAAGATCTCGTGCTTTGGATCTTGAAATTGGAGTATTTTCAAGACTTCACATGTACATAGAGCACATCTTTTTCTACCAAGATATAGTGTAATTAATAATTCTATCTCATTTGCACTCAATAACTTATGCTTCAACATAAATGACATTCCACCTTTGTACTTTTTTGATAGGAAACTGTTTTTGAAAACTAGATTTGTGCTTGCTCCAAGTTTCTATAAGATTTCCAATCATGTTGAAAATCCATAAACTTTTCCTAAAAACACACTAATTCATATGCATCAATATTATCAATCAATGTTATATAGCACTCATAAATATTTGTTACAATCCCAAAGTTTTTTAAATGTATTGCAAAAAGCCCTACAAGATAAACAAATCAAAGTGCAGAAGCTTGAAGAAGAATTGAAGCAAAATAAAGACAAGGGACAAGACATGGCAACAAACATGCAAAGAAATTCAACCTTGGAGGAGGAGAATGCTTCATTAAAATCACTTTTGGAGAGAATGGAAAAGGATAAGAATATTGCATAGGAAAAACATGTGAAAACGTATCATTTCTCATTGCAAACTTTATGCTTGATACCTTGGTATAATCTATGTGGTGTGAAGTTTATAAGGTTTAGTAATCACAATATTTATTACTCAATTATCGATCCATCCATAATTTCAGTACAAGTTAATTTTAAGAATACTAAAGTGACTCTAGATGCTAGACTTGAAACAAGGAATCTCTTGGCTTTTATTGGGAAAAACAAATATGTTGGGCTCTTGGCCACCTCAAAGGTGTACATGTGAAGTTTTGTCACATTCTAATAAAAGGTTATAGATTCACAATCACATGATAGACCATGCAGATGTAACATTCCACTGTCAGCATAAGATTCTTCCCCCCCTTTTTAACCATCTACCGTCGCTGAAGATTCTCCCCCCTTTTAAGGAAAATAAAAACGAAATTTTAAACGTCGTCCCCCCTATCAACACCGTCTATTGGCGGAGGGAGGGGAAGTTGAACTACGTGTCGATGAGGGAGCCGTAATAGAAGGAAAAGAAGATGACCATAACGGGAGTTGCAATGATGGTTGTTGGGTGATGACGAGGACGTTGAAACCAAGATGACGATGATAACAAGGGGGAGGGGCACACATGTGCCATCTCCAAAACCTCCCCTCCCACCCCACTACCCCTTCTTGATCGGATGCATGGCGACGAACACAATGGCCATGGAGTGGAGCTAAGGCCTCCTCATCATGATGCCTTCTTCCCCCCCTCCCCAAATTAATACCCACTCCACCCCTATATAATCCCCCTCCTTAAGAAAATACACACGCTATTCTTCTTCCCCCCCCACCTTGTTGCCAAACTTGAGAGAGAGAGAGAGAGAGAGAGAGAGAGAGAGAGAGAGAGAGAGAGAAGGGGAAATGTAGAGAGAAAACATAAGATAATGAAAAATGATGCCAAGGCAAGAAAGACCCAAGAAGGGCAACGTAAGCATTGAAAGATGGGAACTCCATCTTAGTAGATATCCTGAGCACTCACTTTCATTGTTGTTTGTGCTTGTAAATCTAGATTCAATGTCTATGAAAGGAATGTATGACTCAAGCTCACAAAAGAAATTTGAATAATTAATCAGGTTGAATTCATGGAGGGCACGGCAAGCTACCCCCAATTGGCCGCCAACTCTAGCCATGGGGGTTCCAAGTAACAGTGATAGGAATGTGGACCGAGAAAACCCACCATGAGAGGTCTCTCTGTGGATTAGTTTGTACATAGGAGGATGCTTGGATGCTAGGGGGGCTTTGGCTATAAATTCCTTGCCTCTGAGTCCTACTCAAACAATCTACATGACTGGGGATAGATTCTCAAGGCCATGTTACTAGTACAAGGACGAAAACTTGGAGGAAATAAGATACATCCTCATGGATTGCAAGATCCATCCTTTTTGGACAAGATTTGTATCTTAGTTAAGATCCTAATATAAAGTTTACTTCCAAGGAACCTGTCTGAACTACTTTCGTGTCAGTGCCATATGTTATGTGAATGAATCATGTTCCCTAAAAGGCTTAATTATAGGCCTCCTAAAGCTCTTCTATCCAATCACTATGAAGTTCCATGACGACTGAAACTTTACAAGCCCACATTCTTCATAATGAATCAACAATTACATTGTCTTTTCCTCATGTATGTGTAATGTCAAAGTCATAGTTCTGCAATGTCAGTACCCATCTGTGTTGTTTGGGGATAAGATTAGACTGAGAGAGGAAGTATTTGAGGACCCTATGGTCGCTCTTGACCATAAATTTGCTGCCATACAAGTAGTGGTTCCATTTCTTAATGGCATGAAGGATGGCCAACATTTCTTCGTCATATACATTCATGGTCATCTCATTTTTAGCAAGTTTGCGACTCTCAAATGCTATAATCCCATGCTTTTGTAACAATACAGCCCCTATGCCTCTGCCACTAGCATCACACTGAATGGTGAATTCTTTCGAAAAATTTGGGCAAACCAAGATGGGCGCCGAGGTGAGCAATTCTTTGAGCTGATTAAAGCTCTTATCAACTATGAGATCCCAGAAAAATGCCTCTTTCTTAAGTCTATCCGTCAAGGGATCTGTAATAGTGGTATAATGCCTAATGAATCTGTGATATAATGATGAGAGACCAAGAAATTCTCTAAGTGAAGTGGTATTTGCATGTGTGGGCCAATCTTTTATGCACTGCACTTTCTTAGGATCTGCCCTAATTCCATCTTCACTAATGATGTGCCCCAAGTATTCCACCTCCGTCTGCATGAAAGAACATTTTTTCTCCTTGAACACAATATTAGTGAGTTTGGGAATCTCCCAATTCCCATTTTTTGAATACTAAAAAGGTGGCACCCGAATAGCATGCCCATAAGAAAACCATATGATATGACCTATCATTGCAAAGTGTTGGAAAAATGAAATCTATTGAGCTATAGAGCGCTTGATTTGGAGTTATAGTGTTCAAGTTATGACAAATCCAAACATTTGACCACGTGTCCCAAACTTATGGGAAATTCCCATATTTCCCAATATGGTGTTCTTGGCAAAGAGCCCATGCTGCCTCAATACATCAAACACTTGCCTCATATGCCAAAGGTGATCCTTCAGTGATCTACTATAGATGAGGATGTCATCAAAGAAGACCAACACAAATCTGAAAAGAAAGGGCTGAAGTATTTTGTTCATTAAGCTCTGAAAGGTGGCCGATGCATTAGTTAACCCGAAAGGCATGACTAAGAAATAATAAAGCCCCCGATCAGTCCGAATTGTTATTTTAACCTCATCCCCTGCCCTCATGCAGATCTGGTGATAGCCTGACCTCAAATCTATCTTCGTAAAGTACTTAGCCCCCTTGAGCTCATCCAACAAGTCATCTATACGTGGAATAGGGTACCTATTCTTCATGGTGATCTTATTAAGATCCATGTAGTCTATGCACATCCTGAAAGATCCATCCTTCTTTTTTACCAATAACAGAGGGGAAGCATATGGTGAAGAACTGGGCTCAATGAATCCCATGTCCAGTAATTCTTTGACTTGTTTGGCAACTTCTTCTCTTTCACACCTAGATAATCTATAAGGTGGCTTGTTTACAGGCTTTGACTGAGGCTCCAGATCTATGGGATGATCAACCGCCCTATTAGGGGGTAGTACTGTAGGTACTTGGAAGAGGTCCTTGTACTCTTCTAAAAGAGTTTTCAATGCTGAATTGTTTACGGTTTTAGCCTACTGATCTGAATTTTCTTTATTTAACTGCAATACAAAGATTTGGGACCATTTCTTGAACTCTTTCTTGAGTTGTTTGCTGGTAATGAGTTGAAATTCACTATCATTTTGAATTCCCTGCAAGTGAATAAGTTGTCCCAGCAAGGAAAATTCCATGGTTATAGTGCCCAAGGTTTTCAGTCAATCACAACCCAAGACAACATCTATAGGCCCCATTTCCAATGCAATTAAATCCAATTGCTGTCCAAAATTTTCAGCAAGCTGAATGTGAACAACAGAGCATACTTGTGTGCTAATTTCTTCATCCCCATTGGCAACTTGCACCTTCAATGGCTTTTGTAAATCAGTGGCAAAACACTTTAACCTGTCCATGATTGCTCTATTAATGAAACTATGAGTGCTATCACTGTCCACGAGTATAAACACATCCTTCCCATGAATTTGGCCCTTAATATGCAATGTATTAGGGCTTCTGGATCCTGTCCAAGAATCCATTGATATGGTATAAGCAGTGGCAGCATGTATTCCAACATGTGGTTTGATCTTTCTACCCATACCTCGTGATACATGGCCACCAGGGTCAAAAGGAAAAGAGTCAGCATGGTCAAAGAATTCTTCTTGACCAAACTCTTCATCAGCATCATCTGTTTCGGCAGTCATCATAAAAGCATGCGTATCCTCAGCGTCCTCCTCTAAGTCCTCAAATACCAACATGCTGTGAACCCGTGCCTTAGCATTTCTAAAAGCACATTTTGAGGCATGATTAGTTGTATACTTCTCGCCACACTTGAAACAAAGCCCTTTTTCCTTTCTTTATTTATACAAATCCATGGGAATGGACCTTGGACTACCAAATACTGAAGCATTTTTACTTCTGTTGTCCCCTTGCCTATTATCCATTCTTGTGTTGTTTGCTATCCTTAAATTGCCTTGTGGTCTTGAGGCATTAAAAGTGGGGTATGTGGGGATTTTTGGAGTGCTGAATGGCATGTTACCACCACCATAACTGGCCCCAAATTGCCCCGGCTTTACAGCACCTCTTTGCTGTCCAAAATATGACTGCATGTGTCCTCTTTGCTGTCCAAACACTGGCTGAGATGTCCCTCTTTGCTGTCCATACTGAAAAGCATCCCGGCGATACTTGTGAGAGTACCTCTCAGCCAATTCAATAGCTTTGAAGAAATCCAATGGATTTTGAGCTGAAACATTAGCCGAGAGTTGGGGATCCAGCCCATACACATACTTGTGTAACTTGGCATCATCACTAATCGACTCAACATACATGGTAAGGTTGAGGAACTAATTTGTGTATTCTCTCATAGCAAGACCACGTTGTTCAAGGCTATACCATCGGCGGGCAAGCTTTTCTTTCTCCACCGGTGAGACAAATACTTGCACCATGAGTGCCTTGAATGCTTCCCATGAGTTCACTTGCTGATTTTCTCTCTTAATGTACCTCCACCATGTATGTGCAAATCCTTTCAAGTGGATTGTTGCAAAATGGATCTTTTGGTTATCATTATAGGGCAAGATGTCAAAATAATCCTCATGCTTGGAGAGCCACTCTTCAAGTTCAGCTAGGGATGACGACTGACCATTGAATTTTGAGAAGATAATCTTGTCTCTCAGCTCTCTTTCATGATTAGGTGGCTGTCCCACATATCCAAACTGAGGCTGATCCATGTGGCTACCCAAAAATGAACCATTGTTAGAGCAATTTCTGCCAAAAGATGGCTGAGCTCGCATAGATGGCATGGGCCCTTGTGATGACTGAAAATTGCCCCTTATTGCATTGTTCATGGGCTCCTCCTGTCTATGTGAAGGCTCTCCCTGTTCAAAATTGTTGTTAGGGATGCCCATTCTCCCCAAAATGCCTTGAGAGTTCATATTTGCTGCATTCACTGGTGGGCCTGTCACTCGTTCAGCATGCATACCCAATCGATCCTCATGTTCCTTCCCTTTCATTTGGAATTCCATCCACTTAGTGAGCTGGGCCGCAAGGGTGTCCATAGTAGTCTTCATTTGACCAATGCCTTCCATCAATTCTCTATGCCTCTCACCATGCCTTGTCTCATGCGAACTGAGGGTGTTAGTGAGTGCACTGAGACTGTCCATGCCATGAGAATAATTTTTATCTTCCAGCTCAGGGTTATTTTCAGCCCTCAAGATGCCTGCATCCCTTATTTGTTGCTGATGGTCATCATTTGCCTTAGTTTTTCCCTTATTCCCTGCCATGGTTAGGTGCAGTCCCGTTAGACCACCTGTCACTGTTTTGCCCATAACTTGAGCTAGGAAGCTCCGATTGACCTACTTTTTTGTTCAAACCGGAGCCAAGGATGCCCTCTTCAAACTGAGCATAAGCATGTGCTCCCAAATTTTATACAGAAAATTCTGTAATAAGAAAAGTACTGCTGTACTATGCAGTCCAGCAGCCTGTCTACACCTGTAGGAGACCTGTTTTGACCTGTAAGTATCTTGTGGAGTCCAAATAGAGTTCCAAAACTGATCAAAGTCCTTAGTAGAACCTTTGGGCACTCTGCAAGACTTTCACCTTAGTTCCTGGAAGTAGGTATACCTCTGTAAATGCAAGAAAATTGCTTACAACAACCAGTGAGGGTTAAAAAAGGGGTTGCAATGGATCATCTTGTCAATATATGACTGAAGGCTCATCCCACATGGCATAATGCATTGCCCAGTCATCCAATTTCACTATTTGTAGCCTTATTCCATAACTGAGCATGTCATAAGCATCTCTTAGCACAATTTCCCCATGCATAGGCATCTCTCATACATCCCAAGCATTGCATTCACTACCATTGACTGCATATGTATTCTCATGTCTGGAAATACATCCTCAATAAAATTTCCATACATTTGCAGCCAATAATATATCCATACATTAGTGCCAAGTCAATATCTCAGTTCTTCAAGTGGGTACCTGCACCTGCAAGCAACTTTGGGCTCCGAATCACCGAGAGGTGGGCAAAGTTCCCCCCCGGGCTGGGTTGTGCACCCCTTCATGGCCTTTGATGGCAAGGGGAGGTCACTCCTCTTTTATCTTGCCACCTCGCCTAGCATCGGGATTTTTTCTCACCCAGAGTATGCATGGCAGACATTTATTAATTAAGCAATCAACATGCTATGCAGGATGGCTTGGAAGTAATTCTTTTCATGAGGTGTATGGAATTGAGTTGGGAATAAGGAGAGGGCTTATCGAGCAGTAACTCACTGCTAACTCACCTCATTTACAATGGATTTCAGAGATTAATATTTGCTCAAGCAATCAACACAAGTCAAGAGGTTAGGGTGAGGCAATTAGTAAATAATAGTGAGAATTTTCAGCATAGAATGGATTATTCTTAATGCAAGGAATCCTAAGAGAGAACTGAAATTAAATTGGTAGCATGTAAGCATTGAAATTTGGAAGAAAATGCATGATTGACTACTTGAATCTCTTCCAACAATAGCCTTTTTAGGATCAGTAAGAGGATGAAATTAGAAGAGAGCTCAAGAGTCAATTACCTCTTAGATTGGTGAAGATGGCTAAGAATCAATGGCCAATGTCCCCATGATCGGTCTCTAATGCTCCCATTAACTCCCTAAGGACAACTTCAGCCAAGAATTGAGTCTTCAAGCTTGATTCTTCAATGGGGGAATGAAAGGTTGAACTTCAATAGTTCTCAGCATGCCTTGAAGATCATAGAAGAAGAATGCCCCAAAATCTCACCCCATAATGCCTTCCTGTGCTCCAAAGCTCTTCCCATTGAGTAAACAAGCTCCATTGATGGCAAGGAATCCAATCTTGAAGCCCCGAGACCCAATCTTGAAGGGAACTTGAAGAAATTGAAGGTCGTGATTTATGGCTATGGCTGCCCCAAATGTCCAGCTTGCAATCTTGCCTCCATCTTCAAGTACATGCCTCTTGATGCTTGCTTCTTCAAGGATTCCTGTAGGTACAAGTTCCTGGGACCAAGGAAGGCAAAAGCCCTCAAGAATTAGTGAATGCTAAAGGAGAATCCATGGCTGTCCATGGCCTGCACCTGTTAGGGTTTCAGAGGCTGAAGAATGTTCAAGAGGATGAAAAGGAGGCTTCAATCTTGCAAGAATCAACTGTCAGATGATGGGGAAGAAGGCCAAGATGAAGGAGAGGCCTAGTATGTTGCTGGTTTTTCTCAGGATGCAACCTAAAATTTGCGTCGAAAATTACGGGCTGCTTCTTGGAGAGAAAGGGAGGGTCAAACCAGTCCCTGGACAGCTTGAATTGATGGTTGTGATCCCTGTGAGGCTTTGGAAGAGTAATGAAGATCACTGGGGCTGAGGTTGAGAAGATCCAGGGTGTTTCTTCTCCATGGGAGCTTGGCAAGAGCTTGAGAATGAGGAGAGAAAAGAGTGCATATGAAAAGTAACCAAGACTAACTCTTCCCTACTTCTTGTGACCACTGTTTCTAAAATTTTACCTTCAAATTTGGCCCAGAATAACCCACAACCTACTAAATGTGGTGTTCCAGCCTCCAATCTTGATCCAAGGACTCCATTAATGCTCCTAAATGCTGTCCTCTTGGTCCTTGACCTGTGGCTCTTCAATGCTCCTCCATTTTTGTGCATGTCACTGTGTACTTGAAGCTTCTTGGATTTTTAAACTGAAAAGGATGGTAACCGAGCATGTAAAGTAACTAAATGGATCAGAACTAGAGCTCTGATAACACTTGTAATGAAGGAGACAGGAGAGAGAGAAGGAGAGTAGAGAGAGAGGATACAAAAGAGAGAGAAAAACGGTTGGAAGAGAGACAACGAGAGTGAAGAGGAGAGAGAAAGACTAGAAAAAGAGAGAGAAAGACAGAAAGAGAGAGAAAGAAGCCGTGAGAGCTTGGAGAAAGAGATGAAGATGAAAGGAGACTTGTATTATAATCTGATGATGAAAAATCAAGTCCCTAACACCTTATATACTAGCCAGTGTAGCTAGTTTTTCCCCATTATTAAATCCCCCTCTCTTACATTTCACTTAAAACAGTTTTATGGATTTTTAAAGAATTTTTTTGATAGGTGTACGGTCTTACTGAAAATAAAGATCATAACATTATTATAAAGTCATATGTGACCATTATCCTAAAGCTTAAAATTTTTTTGGCTATTCCTTTACTTTTTCTACCTATCATTACATAATTTGGATCCAAAAGAGACTATCTTTTTGAAAGATATTGCATTAGTATATATTTGTTATAAAAATTCTATCTTCTTTAGGAGCTTTAAAAATATATAAGAGATATTGAATAGTTATATATTTTTGAGAAAATATATATTTTTATTAATTTATTTTCTTATTATTCTAGCAATTCATCTAAAATATTTTTATTTTAAAGAGAGTATATTTTTGAAGAGTTCTGAAATATAGTTTATCTTTACTAAATAGTATATTCTATCCTTTTGAGCTATAGTAAAAGATTGATGAGATATTAAATAATTATATCTATTATCATGGGTTTTATGTAAAAATTTGACTACTAATGAATTATTTATTCAACTCCATTGATTTATCAAAAGTTTATATTGTTATATAAATGACCACTAATAATTTATTTATATAACTCCATTGACTTGTCAAAACCATGTTATTCATGTCTAAGATAACTTTGTATAACATCATATAATACTCTTTAAACTATTTTTAAAAAATAAATAAAATCACGAATGCTATAGAGTAAAGGATATCTATAATCACAAGAATTATTTTGATGGTCATTTTTTTGTGAAACATGAGATATATTACATTTGAAAAAAGATATACAAGGATAAGGCATCAATAATGTAGTGATGCTTTCAATCATAAAATCAGTCTTCATTAGAATCATAGTTCTGAGATAAAGAAATAGAGTCAAGTCCTTTCTATTCCTTCCTACAAATCAAGAGAAGAGATCTTAAGATATTTGCGAGGATATGATAGCATGAGTAGTATTATCCCATGACATCAAGCCACCATTTAGGTATTGAAATCTGATAGTGCTATTAAGAATCGCAATCAATGATATTGAAACCCAATAGTGCTATTAAGAATCACAGTTGAGGGTATGATGAGAAAAATACTCTCAATACCTAATATCAAGTAAAAAGTTGTATTCTTCATACTCTTTGAAGCATCCTACACACATGAAATCCTCTTAGTCCTAAAGTTGATATGATACACAATATTACTTATACTTTTATCTATTACTAGGTTAAAATTTTTTATATTTTAATAGACTAAAAATTAAATTAAAAAATATTTTTATCTATTACTAGATAAATTTTTTATCCCCTAGAAATCAAAGTACTTTCTTTCTTCTAATTATAATATATTATCCTTGTCTTATCCATTAGTGATATTATAACACTGTATAATGAAGATCTATTTTCAAGTACCAAGATCAAGGTGAAAATTTTCACCTTCTATTATATTAGGTTGAGGTTCATCCTTAGTATATCTATCCCTATCAATTTGTATCAACACCATGAGACTTTTTGAGCCATTTTCTTATGAATCAAATTGAAGAGATGGAAGAAAAAACGTGGATTTGGTTGAAGTAAAATCTTATAGAATCATTACAAGATACAGGCCTTATATCAACGTTCAAAGCGACGAAAATGTTCATAAAGAAAATTGCCCCCGTCGTCGCAAAAAACGTTGGTATTAGCGACGCCATAGAACAGTCACTATCAGTGTCATTATCAACGTCGCTATTTGCGTCGCTATTAGTATCGCATTTGATACCGATGCTGATACCGACAATAATAGAGACGCTTTGCGACGCATATTGTGATGCTAATAGCGATGTGTGCAATAAATTTATGATGCTAATAGCGGCGGTAACAGGGAAAAAATTTGTACAAAAGAGTTTCAGTAATGTAACGTGTCCCCTAGTATCATCCAGGACACGTCTTAGCAATTCATCGGAAAGGATGTCTTGAAAGCTCCACCCGACGTTCCCATGGAATGTTACGGGTTTTGCGATCTAGTTCTTCTCGCGTCTGCCACGTAGCGGAAGTATCCTGGCCGTTCCCACTTAGGATCGACCGAAATTAGGGTTTTCCTAATGGGTCACTAGCTAACAGCAACTAGCGTCAGACCCAAGCGAACTACTTTACGCAGAAACGCCAGGTCCGAAGCAGATTCACGCTGCACTTGGTTCAAGGAGAAGGGGAAATGAGAGGGATGCAAAGCTCAACCTCTCTGCCATAAGGCATAGTCCCATTCCGTTCCCCTAAAACAACGTACATCGGGTAAGACGTAACTCTAGGTCATCGTTCTCGTTATTCTTCTTTATGATGATGATCATTCCGCTGTCTTTCGAGATTTATGAGAAAAGTTCCCGGCTAACCGGGACCACCCAACCGTAGGACGGACCCATGGTCCATCCTCCACACTTTCCTTGGTTTGTTTTAGTTATGTAATTATCTAACACATTAATTTGACATATAACAATCAGCTTCTTTAATTAATCTTGTTAAGCACTAGTTCCTTCACGTAATCTTATCACGTGACATATAAAAACAATATCAAGCAAGTTCTTTTAACATCTCATCATTTTATCTTTGAATTACAAGAAGTTCTGCCCGTAGGCTTGTCCATAATCTGCTCGGAGGCTAACAAGTAATCTCCAGGGATTACTATTCCAAGCTTCCGCCCGTCAACTAGTATGCGGGCCTCGGGATCCAGTCCCGAGTCATGTTAGCCTCTTGTGCAGGACCCGAAAGGCGAGGAATTTACGGCCAGAGCCCCCCCTGGCACCCAAGCATCCTCCTGCTCCAAGTAGAACTCAACGGAGAGACCTCTCGCGGCGGGTTCGGTCCACGTTCCCAGCGCGGTCAACAACCCCCTTGGTTAGGGTCAGGCAGGCAGTCGGGGGTAACTGAAGCTGCCTCTCCCTTCAGTCCTTTAACCTGAAGTATAGGTACTTGTTTAATTTATAATTCATAATTCAAACAGAGCCCTAAAATCTCTAGCAAGCACAAACATTTCCATTAATCAACCCAGTTGTATGGCAAACTGCTAAAGCAGTGTTCTTTCCTTTTTGAGTGTATCAGCAATCGTTTTCAAGATGTCTTGTAACTTGGCAAGATCCCTTATATTCGGATGTAGGGTATACCTAGCTTGGTTAACCCTAAGGTACCTTAGATATGCTGGTTTCTATTTTTCAACTTTCCTTATTTTTAAGGATATCCAAAAACTACGTCTTTTTGCAAGATAACTTGCGTAAGGATCTGTCGACTTTGAAAAGGGTTTTTCCCTTTTCTCTTTGTGAATTGATCACAAAATGATTTCATACATATTACGCAAGTCCGGCGACGGAATAATCTGTTTAGATTCCTTAAGCTGACGTATGTCAGGCCTAGGGTTTCTTCATTTAAGAACCTTAGGGACGAACCCTAATTTCTTATCTTTATGAATTTATTGTCCTTGCGGTAAGGTAAGTAATCCAGTGTTTTTTTAGGGTATGAATGTTTCTATGTTTAGATTGGTCCGGTTAGCTTTTGGAAAGATTGGTTTGGTCAGCTTTTGGGAGGTAATCTTTAATCGTTTTGTCACGGTTTTATTATCTTTGATTAACTTTCTCAGTCAATACAATTTAATTTGGCATATAGCATAATGCCATAATGATACAAAGATACTCCTTGGGACAAAGGCCTAGCTAATGAATTGGTGAATACACACTTTATTAGTTCCAAGTCCTCAATTTGCAGGGGAAAAGTGTTAATAGAGTGTCATCCAGCAATTCCCCACTACATTTTCTTTCCAAATGAGTTCGTATATCTAATTTTTATACTTGTTAATTCCTAACATCTAACTTCCGTTTTTTAAAGATGAACTCATGCCAAATAACAACAGTTGCTAAGATGTGCAATTAGCAAAGATAACTCCCTAGTAATTTGAGCATCGAAAGAAGCCTTTCATGAATTTAGCCATTTTACTATGATTCGTTGCGAAAGGAATAAGACTAATGGTGCAAGATATAATTTCTTCATTTTAGGACTATATTACTATAGTAAATGGATAGTTTTTGCCTATTATTCTATAATGCTTGATGCAATTTGAAGAAAGCCAATTGTCATTTATAAGCTAACTACTTCGTTAAAAATAACTTGAACAAATAAATATATTTCCTTAACAATTATTCTTTGCATGATTGACTAAAAACCCGAATTAACAACAAGAAAACCTGGCTTTGAGGTGAGATATCCACATGGATACCGGGAGATGACCCTCCCGCAGCTACACCTTGGACTTTCTTCGGCGGCATCGTAGTTCGAACGTGAGATAGCCTTTTCCTTTTTCTTCTTGGAATTCCACCGTCTTCTCCTTCCTTTTCTTTTTCCTTTTTCCCACTCTTCCTCCTTCACTCCCTCTTTTCACTCCCTCTACTTCCCTCCCTCACTTTTATCTCACGGCTAATTCTTCCTTACGGGATACCATACGAAGCCGTGATGATGACTTCGATTTTTAGGACATGGGAGTGTGTGGACACTGGCTTGTTTGATAAGACTAAGAATACAAAGCTTAACTACGAGAGCACTTGCACAAAAAGATTTGAAAGTGAGTGAAGGGATTAACGCAAGAGAATGGAAGTCTGCAAGGTAGCCTAAGGACAAAGTAGGCCTATGGTTGTGACCTGAAAAATCTAAAGAGCTATGAGGAGGGGAAAGAGCAAGGGCTTAAGGGGGAAATTTAAACCTGGGGGTAGGACTTTTAGGGGATTAAAATCCGGAGGGGAAAAGAACAAGGCTTAGGAGGGGATTATACCGGGAGGAGGAAAACAAGGCCTTACGGGGGTTTAGAATCCTGGGAGGGGGGGGAAAATAAGGGCCTTAGGGGGGATTTAAAAGACCGGGAGGGGGGGGGGGAAATAAGGGCCTTAGGGGGGATTTAAAACAGCGGGAGGGGGGGGGGAAATAAGGGGCTTAGGGGGGAATTTAGAATCCCGGGAGGGGGGGAGAATAAGGGGCTTAGGGGGGGATTTAGAATCCCGGGAGGGGGGGAGAATAAGGGGCTTAGGGAGCCCACCTTGGAACCTTCCAAGGTGCTTCTGGAAGGCCACGTGGGGGGGGGGGGAACAACTAATTCGGTCAAACGGTGGACTGGACTACAGCAGTCGATGGTGGTGTGATGGAGGGCGGATGGTCGGCGTGGTAGTGGCGAATCGTTTCCTTCCTTTAGCTCGAAGCTATGGCGGCGTTCGGATCTTCTCACGGCCCCCCCCCCCCCCCCCCCCCAGCATTCTCCGTCCTGAGGCCCCTCCCCTCCCCTCGTTTAAATAGTGGAGGGAGGGAGAATCTTCTCCTCCTGCGTGTCGACACGCATGCCCTCCCTCCCTCCACAAGCTCCACCAAGGAGCTTCAGAACTCCTTCTATTCCCCTCCCCCTCCAGCTCGTCAGTCGGCTGGAGGGATAAGGGGGGGAAATAAATAATTTTTAAAAAAAATTCAAAAAGCCCGATCCATTAATTCCCATGTGGACTTTTACATTCTCTCCCCCTTGGAGGAATCGAGATGTCCTCATCTCGAGATAAACTGGGGATATTGATGGTTGAGAGTGCCTTCATCTACCCAAGTGGCATCCTCTTGGGGATAATCTTTCCACTGGACAAGGCATTCTTTCAAGGTTCTAGATCTTAACTGTCTTTCCCTAACATCTAAGATCCTGTCTGGCCTTAGTTCAAGGACTCCTTGGCTAGGCATTACAATTTGTTAGTCATTAAGTACATGATTAGGATTGGGTATATTTTTTTTTAATAGACTGATATGGAATACATTATGAACCTTTAGTTTCTCAGGGAGTTGCATGCACACTTCTTCATTTTTGCATACAGCTTATGAGACCTCATTGTCTCAAGGACAATCCGTAGTTGAGGTTCATGATCTTCTTCCTGTTTAGAATAGACTAAAGTGTCATCGAAGAAGACAAGCACGAAATCATCAAGATATGGTCTAAAAATATCCTGCATTAATCTATTGAAGGTGGCAGGTGCATTTGTAAGCCCGAATGACATAACCAAGAACTCGAAGTGCCCATATCTTGTATTGAAGGCCGTTTTTGGAATATCTTCTTCCTTGATCCTTATTTGATAGTAACCTGACCTGAGATCAATCTTGGAGAAGATCTTTGCACCTTGAAGGCGATCAAGAAGCTCATCTATTCTAGGAATAGGATACTTGTTCTTGACTGTTGATTGATTCAACCCACGGTAATCAATACATAGTCGAAGTGTCCCATCTTTCTTTTTCTGGAATAGTACTGGAGCTCCCCATGGTGAGTTGCTAGGCCGGATGTAACCCTGATCTAACAGTTGCTTGAGTTGTTCCTTCAACTCAATAGCTTCCGGTATGGACATTCTATAAGGTCTCTTTGCAATTGGCGCAGCTCCAGGCACTAGCCTTATTTCATGATCAACTTCTCTTGGAGGCGGAAGTTCAGTCAATTCCTCAGGGAATACGTCAGCGTATTCCTTTAGCCAAGAAGGTCCTTCATGAGACTCTTGCTTTTGATCTAACTTGTTGAGTTTGATAAGGTAAACGGGTAATCCTTTTCTGACTCCTTTTATGATCCGCGATACTTTGGCTAACTGGATTCTTGGCACTCCTGCCTCACCTTGAGTTGTAACAAACTCCCTTTCAGAGTTTCGAAAGGAAACTTGACCCTTTCCACAGTGGATGTGGGCGTCATTAGGCTTAAGCCAATCCATCCCGAGTAGACACTCATGGATACCTAAATTCATGCCTCTGAATTTGACTGAGGTTTTCTTTCCTCCTAGAAAGAATTCTTCCTTAGCAGTTTGCCTTGTACAAGTTACCTCACGACCATTTGCCAATTCCACAAGCAGGGTAGGTGCTTCTACTGTGGCTATTCCTAATCTTTTTGCACATGCTGGTGAGATAAAGGAATGTGTACTTCCACAATCAATCAAGGTTTTGAAACCTTTACCTTGATAGTCCGACGGTGTTTGAATCACCGAGAACTAGCGATTCGGCCCCTTTTTGTGTAAAGCGGCATGGACTGTCGCTCTTTCGAATTCTGCTTCCATAGTCGGATCTTCCTCTTCTTCTGCTTCGCATCTTTGCCTATTGGTAATGCAGGCAGTTCTTCCTCTTCCACGGGTGGCGGCTCCTTGACCGCGGCCTGCACCTTGACGATGTCCCTCGCTGAGTTTGGGACATTGCCTTTTGAAATGACCGAGTTCGTTGCAGTGGAAATATCAGAGGTTTCGGTCATTACTTTGAGTAGGAACAAAGTTGTTGACGTTATTTGTCCTTGCTTTCTTCCTTTGTCCCTGATTGTGACCTTGAACTCTCTTCACTTGGGGTCTGAATGTCCCTCTGTTCGGGTCGCTATAGGACCAATTTTTGTTACCCCTTGGTCTAGCTTGCACTTCCTGAATTATAGGCGCCGCTCGGATGAGTGCATCCTGAAGATCTGATGGACGCATAGATTCGAGACGGGTATTTACGGGTGGATTTATTTGGACACCTGCTGCGTCATGTCCATCTGTGGCGTATACTTTAAGAGTGAGACAAATTTAGAGTAGTATGCGTCAAGGGTGAGTCCTAGCTGTTTTAGCTCGTAGAACTCATTCATTTTCTGTGTACGATATGCAGGTGGCAAATATCTCCCCTGCACAGCTTTCTTTAACTTCTCCCAGGTAACGGACCCCTCTGAAGTCCCTTGATCCCTGCACCATTGTTTCCACCATAGTCTAGCTTCGCCGGTGAGCTTTAACTTGGCGAGCATGGCCTGATTGGGAGGTGCAGTACCAGCTGCCTCAAAGTAATCCTCCATAGATTCAATCCAAATTTCAGCATCAGACTGGACGAATCTGCCTCTCCCGTCAAACTCGGGTGGCTTTATCTGCTTGAGGAGGAACTTCTTCTCCTGGATCACAGCAGTACTTGATGTAGGGGGCGAATTTGGAACCTGTACCTGGGGTTGTGCCTGGATAAAAGTTTTTCATAACGTTATTATATGATAATTGACGTTAGTTTATCTTTAGTTCAGTTATCTCGTAAATCATGAAGCTACTTAACTTTTTAACAACTCTGATGCACAGTCAGATATTGATAAAAGAAGTCATTATTTATATTTACATGGGCGTAGCTTTTATACAACGTCTCGTGTGTTGATAATCCAATCATTACATTTAGTTTGGGGAGAACAACGTTGTATTGCATTTGTCTACAGGAACTGTGTAATAGTAGGGTTTTGGGTCATGGATCTTTAGGAATCGATAATTCATTGGAAGTTTGGGATACCCTTTTCGTTGGAATCCATACTTCTCATGGCGGCCCAACACTTTAATCCTGTCGGCTGGGATTACACGGGTTACTTCCTCATATACATATGAGTTCATTTCAACCCTCCGACCTTGAATATGTAAAGTTGAATTTACGTGAGCTTCCACAAAAATGAACAACTTCACGACTTTCAAGTCTTCCAACCACTTGATCCTCTTTAGGTTGGTCTGTAGATAAGCGAACCGGTGGGCAGCTATGTAGTAGATTCCTGAAGACCCCGTCCATCTTCGTTCTATGTATAAAGGTGATGGATTATAAATCTGCTCCACGATGTTCATCATCCCAACTCTTTGTCTATAAAGCCGAGAATGCATTGCAGTCATAAACATGACCCAAAACACCAAAAACTTGTTCAACGCTTCATAGTTCTGCAAGACAGCATTGAAGATGAGGAAATGTTTGGACAGCAACAATTTCTTTATTTCAGTTTATTGAGATGTCATAAAAACAATTCCGTTGTTGGTCGGCTCTGATACCAACTATAACGTGTCCCCTAGTATCATCCAGGACACGTCTTAGCAGTCCATCGGAAAGGATGTCTAGAAAGCTCCACCCGACATTCCCATGGAATGTTACGGGTTTTGCGATCTAGTTCTTCCCGCGTCTGCCACGTAGCGGAAGTATCCTGGCCGTTCCCACTTAGGATCGACTGGAATTAGGGTTTTCCTAATGGGTCACTAGCTAACAGCAACTAGCGTCAGACCCGAGCGAACTACTTTAAGCAGAAACGCCAGGTCCGAAGCAAATTCACGCTGCACTTGGTTCAAGGAGAAGGGAAAACGAGAGGGATGCAAAGCTCAACCTCTCTACCATAAGGCATAGTCCCATTCCGTTCCCCTAAAACAACGTAAATCGGGTAAGACGTAACTCTAGGTCATCGTTCTCGTTATTCTTTTTTATGATGATGATCATTCCGCTGTCTTTCGAGATTTATGAGAAAAGTTCCCGGCTAACCGGGACCACCCAACCGTAGGACGGACCCATGGTCCATCCTCCACACTTTCCTTAGTTTGTTTTAGTTATGTAATTACCTAACACATTAATTTGACATATAACAATCAACTTCTTTAATTAATCTTGTTAAGCACTGGTTCCTTCACGTAATCTTATCACGTGACATATAAAAACAATATCAAGCAAGTTCTTTTAACATCTCATCATTTTATCTTTGAATTACAAGAAGTTCCGCCCGTAGGCTTGTCCATAATCTGCTCGGAGGCTAACAAGTAATCTCCAGGGATTACTATTCCAAGCTTCCGCCCGTCAACTAGTATGCGGGCCTCGGGATCCAGTCCCGAGTCACGTTAGCCTCTTGTGCAGGACCCGGAAGGCGAGGAATTTACGGCCAGAGCCCCCCTGGCACCCAAGCGTCCTCCTGCTCCAAGTAGAACTCAACGGAGAGACCTCTCGCGGCGGGTTCGGTCCACGTTCCCAGCGCGGTCTACAACCCCCTTGGTTAGGGTCAGGCAGGCAGTCGGGGGTAACTGAAGCTGCCTCTCCCTTCAAGCCTTTAACCTGAAGTATAGGTACTTGTTTAATTTATAATTCATAATTCAAACAGAGCCCTAAAATCTCTAGCAAGCACAAACATTTCCATTAATCAACCCAGTTGTATGGCAAACTGCTAAAGCAGTGTTCTTTCCTTTTTGAGTGTATCAGCAGTCGTTTTCAAGATGTCTTGTAACTTGGCAAGATCCCTTATATTCGGATGTAGGGTATACCTAGCTTGGTTAACCCTAAGGTACCTTAGATATGCTGGTTTCTATTTTTCAACTTTCCTTATTTTTAAAGATATCCAAAAACTACGTCTTTTTGCAAGATAACTTGCGTAAGGATCCGCCGTCTTTGAAAAGGGTTTTTCCCTTTTCTCTTTGTGAATCGATCACAAAATGATTTCATACATATTGCGCAAGTCCGGCGACGGAATAATCTGTTTAGATTCCTTAAGCTGACGTATGTCAGGCCTAGGGTTTCTTCATTTAAGAACCTTAGGGACGAACCCTAATTTCTTATCTTTATGAATTTATTGTCCTTGCGGTAAGGTAAGTAGTCCAGTGTTTTTTTAGGGTATGAATGTTTCTATGTTTAGATTGGTCCGGTTAGCTTTTGGAAAGATTGGTTTGGTCAGCTTTTGGGAGGTAATCTTTAATCGTTTTGTCACGGTTTTATTATCTTTGATTAACTTTCTCAGTCAATACAATTTAATTTGGCATATAGCATAATGCCATAATGATACAAAGATACTCCTTGGGACAAAGGCCTAGCTAATGAATTGGTGAATACACACTTTATTAGTTCCAAGTCCTCAATTTGCAGGGGAAAAGTGTTAATAGAGTGTCATCCAGCAATTCCCCACTACATTTTCTTTCCAAATGAGTTCGTATATCTAATTCTTATACTTGTTAATTCCTAACATCTAACTTCCGTCTTTTAAAGATGAACTCATGCCAAATAACAACAGTTGCTAAGATGTGCAATTAGCAAAGATAACTCCCTAGTAATTTGAGCATCGAAAGAAGCCTTTCATGAATTTAGCCATTTTACTATGATTCGTTGCGAAAGGAATAAGACTAATGGTGCAAGATATAATTTCTTCATTTTAGGACTATATTACTATAGTAAATGGATAGTTTTTGCCTATTATTCTATAATGCTTAATGCAATTTGAAGAAAGCCAATTGTCATTTATAAGCTAACTACTTCGTTAAAAATAACTTGAACAAATAAATATATTTCCTTAACAATTATTCTTTGCATGATTGACTAAAAACCCGAATTAACAACAAGAAAACCTGGCTTTGAGGTGAGATATCCACATGGATACCGGGAGATGACCCTCCCGCAGCTACACCTTGGACTTTCTTCGGCGGCATCGTAGTTCGAACGTGAGATAGCCTTTTCCTTTTTCTTCTTGGAATTCCACCGTCTTCTCCTTCCTTTTCTTTTTCCTTTTTCCCACTCTTCCTCCTTCACTCCCTCTTTTCACTCCCTCTACTTCCCTCCCTCACTTTTATCTCACGGCTAATTCTTCCTTACGGGATACCATACGAAGCCGTGATGATGACTTCGATTTTTAGGACATGGGAGTGTGTGGACACTGGCTTGTTTGATAAGACTAAGAATACAAAGCTTAACTACGAGAGCACTTGCACAAAAAGATTTGAAAGTGAGTGAAGGGATTAACGCAAGAGAATGGAAGTCTGCAAGGTAGCCTAAGGACAAAGTAGGCCTATGGTTGTGACCTGAAAAATCTAAAGAGCTATGAGGAGGGGAAAGAGCAAGGGCTTAAGGGGGAAATTTAAACCTGGGGGTAGGACTTTTAGGGGATTAAAATCCGGAGGGGAAAAGAACAAGGCTTAGGAGGGGATTATACCGGGAGGAGGGAAACAAGGCCTTACGGGGGTTTAGAATCCCGGGACGGGGGGGAAATAAGGGCCTTAGGGGGGGATTTAAAACACCGGGAGGGGGAGGGGGGAATAAGGGCCTTAGGGGGGGATTTAAAACACCGGAAGGGGGGGGGGGGGGGGAAATAAGGGGCTTAGGGGGGAATTTAGAATCCGGGGAGGGGGGGAGAATAAGGGGCTTAGGGGGGGATTTAGAATCCCGGGAGGGGGGGAGAATAAGGGGCTTAGGGAGCCCACCTTGGAACCTTCCAAGGTGCTTCTGGAAGGCCACGTGGGGGGGGGGAAAAAAACAGCTAATTCGGTCAAACGGCGGACTAGACTGCAGCAGTCGATGGTGGTGTGATGGAGGGCGGACGGTCGGCGTGGTAGTGGCGAATCGTTTCCTTCCTTTAGCTCGAAGCTATGGCGGAGTTCGGATCTTCTCACGGCCCCCCCCAGCATTCTCCGTCCTGAGGCCCCTCCCCTCCCCTCGTTTAAATAGTGGAGGGAGGGAGAATCTTCTCCTCCTGCGTGTCGACACGCATGCCCTCCCTCCCTCCACAAGCTCCACCAAGGAGCTTCAGAACTCCTTCTATTCCCCTCCCCCTCCAGCTCGTCAGTCGGCTGGAGGGATAAGGGGGGGAAATAAATAATTTATAAAAAATTTTCAAAAAGCCCTATCCATTAATTCCCATGCGGACTTTTACAAGTAATGTCTACAATGCTCGTGTAAATGAAGGCAAAGTGTACTTGAATCATAGCACTGATACATGAAATAAATACATGATCGCGTAATGAAAGTGACGGTACAATCATGGCAAGATACTACTACTACATAGAAAATGCCTATACAAATCATGTGACCAAAAAAGAAGAGTATGTGAGCTCCATGGATCCAAGGGTGAGCTATAGATCCTCGCCATCCGAAACCTTGCCCCCCCGCAAAGGAGCATCGAACGGACTCTACAAAAAAACAAACAACTACACATCAATCCACCATACAATAATGCATTTTAATTAAATTTAGTAACTACGGACAAGAAATATGAATGACTTATAGGGCCGCCGCATCCATACAATCGGTTGATCAATGCAGTGAGACTGTGTCTCTCCGCATATCAAGAGTCTCTAGGCCGGTGGGATCACAGTTTGTAATGGAGTACTGCAAAGAAAAAAAATACAACTGTTAAAAACACAATTGTCAGTACAAGGGATATTGCAAAAAATAAGCAAGCAGAACAAAATAAAAACTTACAAAGTCCTCCAGATATGTCATGTGGCCGCCACTCCCAAGATGATGGACCACTCCTGCCTCCAGTCGTGCCCTCGCCACCTTGTGTTGTTGTCTTCAACATCCTGGAGAATTTGTAGCCTCCTCCCTGAGTCGACACCAGTTGTCCACGTCTAGCCACTCGGGGTTTGAGGCTCCACTTTTAAGTGCCTTGCGTGTGTTTGATTGTCTCCGTGACATGTACGCACATGCACTCCATCATCCAGCCTGTGAAAAACCTATCTGCTGCAACAGGTACCGAAAACTCCTTATGCAAGGATGCTACTATGTAGTCCTTTCTCCCCTCCGGTATATTCTTCCAATGATCCAAGACATTGTGTCAAAAAACTTATTGACATAACTCTCTCATACGAGCCATCACCCTCCTCTCCTCATAATTCATGATGATGGCTCATGTCCTATCATCTACAAGGTATCCATACATCTCTGGGGTATACCTAAGATGTGTCGTCTCCCACATGCGACCACACTCTTGGAAATATCTAGGAGACCCCTGTACATCTAGTGTAGCTATGGGGGTAGTATCTCTCGGAGTAGCATCCATAGGGGTGCCTCCTGCAGACGGCTAAGCAAAAGTTGGAGTGACTAGAGTAGACGTCCCCACAGGTGTGACAAATCCCATAGGTGACGCAACTCCAACAGAACAACGAGTCGGAGACACTGGGTTGGTACCTCCACAAAAACCACATGAGCCACGCTCTCTCGAACCGCCACAAGAGCAAGGAGTAGCACCTGTATCCCGAGCCAACCGCAAGCTTACTGCATTCATGTCTCCACAACATCCCCCAGAACCACTCCCTCCGTTTGGCCCAAGTCTAGAGCGTCGACCTCGTCTACTGGAAACTGAAGCATCAAACCGCACCGAAGTAGATCTAACAGAACGGACTGATGGTGTCCGAGACAGCTCCTGGTCTGCCATATCTTTGAATCGAGCCATTTGATCTGGAGACATACGCATGAAGATCTCCTGTAGCTTCTCGTCGCTCATCCCTCAACTCATTGTGCTGATCTAAATATCCACAAAGGTCACCTGCACAGACAAAAATTGATGTTAGCACAATCAATATAAACCATATAAAGCACGGTAATATAAATCTTTTAAAAATGATCTTACTTAAAATGCATATCTTATGTACCCTTATAAGCAATTTGTCAATGAATTGAGTAGGTGGATGCTCCAAGTATGAAGTACCCTCCTATGGTCCCATGTCAATCTCCTGACACGACTCTGCATACACTGGAAGGTCTATAGACATGTCATCACAAAAGGATGAGTCCACTTCGTTCTCAAAGAATTCTTGGACTCCTGTATTTCCATCATTGTTACTCGATTTTGGCTCCTCTACATGCTCCAAGCTTTCGGTGGCCTCCACCCCTTGCAATATTGACCCCTCTATTTGCATATTTTCCTCATCTACACTTGGAACATCGCTTTGATCATATACTCTCACACTTCGGGGAGCTGAAGGTATAACATACCACCATCGAGGTTGTCAGGGGTTTGGATAGAAAATTACCTATTCAAAATCACATACAAGAGAGATTTAATTTTTGTGACACGTACCATGTTGATACATGTGAGCACCACACTTTAGACATGTCTCCATAGTCTCGTATTCTCCTCGAAACAGTATACAATCGTTGATACATGCATGGATGCTATTGTAGTCCATGCCAAGCTTTCGTAAAACATGTCGCGTATCATTACGAGACTCAGGCATGGTATTTGCAAGTGGTAATATATGAGACTTTAGTAACCTGAAAAAAAATCATAAAACACCTTGAAAAATCACAAATTTTTTTTATGATAGTGCCGAAAAAAAATCAACGAAGCATACGTACAAGGTACCTAAGCAACTCGGTCACACTCGCATTGGTCCACCCGTATTTTTCTTGTACACTTAGGAGTGCAAGCAGTGTCTTCAGGAGAGATACTCAGCACCCATCATATAATGGTATGGATGCTTCCTCTCTAAGCGGATCAGATGTCTCGACATCCATGGCATCAATGCATCAATCATTGCCTCCATCTCAGGCTCCAAGATTGTAGGAAAGTCTAGAAGGCTGTCTATCTCTTCTGGTATTGACAGTATAGACTGGGTAGTACCTTTCAAGTGGTGGATTGGCCTAGGCACCCCATCCATCACATGCCCACGAACTCTTCTAACTAGCCACAAAGGGTGCACTCCTCCTTGGGACGATACATCACCTCCTTGGATAGAAAATTTGCCAATCACACCCAATTTTTTTGTATATGATATTCAATTAGTTTGCGAATACAATGCATGATTGATATACACTTTTCTTACCATTTGCTCAAAATCTGAGATCGTCTTATTAATGATCTCTAATTGAAACTTGCCAAAGCCACGTACGTGTTCTATAGACAATCGACGTTTTCGTCTAATTGCCAGCTTACATTGAGCAAGGACATGGGACACACTGATTAAGATACGCCTCACAATCTTGAACATCACGACCTTTATCGTTTTCCATTTGGTCTACGTTATGACAAACAATTTGTTTTTTTTATTATTCTTTTTTTCTTTCTTAAATTGTTTGAGAAGGGATTTCTTCTCTTGTAACTCAACAAAATTAATGTATGTAAAGTCTCCACCCACCCACAAATTAACGTATGTCAGAGTGTTTCCCGTCTCATGGTATTGCACTGGACCTCACTAGACCTCACCACCACCACTACCACCACCACCACCACCACCACCACTACTACTACTACTACCACTACAAACAAGAAAAGAAGAAATTAAAGAACATGAGCTTACCCTCTCTTTGTTTTTTATTCATTCATTCTCCTCTCTCCCTCCCTCTCTCTCTCTTTCTCTATTATGTTTAATGTTTTTTCCCTCTCTCGTTCCTCCTTTCTTTTTCTCTCTTCCTCTCCCTCTCTTATTTCCTCTCCCTCTCTCATTTCCTCTCTTTCTCTCTCAATACACATGATCTTTAATAAAAACAAGCAAAAGAAAAGGAGAAAAAACAAAAACAAAGCAAGAGGGAGCAGTGCACTCACTGCAAAGGCCCGAGGATGGATTCGACGGCTCCTCTTCACCCTTCGTACACTTCCTCCTCTTCTTTGCAAACGGCGGTGAAAAGCTCTCCTTCTCCCTCTTTCTCTCTTTCTCCCTCTCCCTCTCCATCTCAAACGCAAGATACAGTTTGCTCTCCCTTTCGCTCCCTCTTTCGTTCGTTCGCGTAAAATGACGCGCTCGGGTTTTGGCCCCCTTTATTTCGCTTGAGTATCAGACGCCGCTAATTTGTGTTGGAAATGGCCGTCGCTATACTCATGTATCCTTGTAGTGAATGGATGTCTTAGGGGATGAAGTAAAGATGCGACTTGGAGGTCCCAACCTAGTTGGGTTTGCTAAAAACTGATGAGCTTATCTCGTTTCAAATCCATGGAGGACCATATCTTTATAGCTCAAACGATAAGTAAGTGGTGTTGATCCTCTCTCTGTGTAGAGACTCTTTTGATTGTTGATCACCTTCTCAAGATTTTGTGAAAGGAAACGAAGGGAGACCAATGCAGACTATTGGTAAGAATCGAACGTGTAAAATCTTCTTTAAGAACTAAGAAATAAAAAGAATAGGAGAGAACAATGGTTTAAACAAATGTAGATGAAAAAAGAAGCATGATTTGATGAAAAACGTGATAGTAGAATATTTAACTATTCAAAAAAAAAGAATAATGGCCAAAAAGTGACCTCTGACATGAGTTAATGTCCTTAAGCACTTAATAGCTAGCCTCTTAAATGAATAATATATTCTCTCATTAATCACGTCTGAATGGCCAAATTTGGAGGGTTCATTCTTTTAAAACCTCAACTAATTAACAACTTAATCATTTTCTTACAAGTGTTATTTTTGAAACATTTTTTGTCCTAATGCCATATGAGTGTGCCCTATGAGAATTATTACCATGAAAGTACAATCCTCATAAGAATACTACCTAAAGGAAGAACATCCAAAAGAATGAACACCATAAAAACATATATCTTCATGCATTCTTTCCTTATTGACCTCATAAAGAGAATCACTACAAGGATTTGAGCTAGTAGCGACGCCGATTAGCGACGGCGGATAGCGGCGTCGCTATTGGCGTCGCAACTGGCGTCGCTATTTGCGTCGCAAAAATGCGACGCAAATAGCGACACAAATAGCGACGCCAATAGCGACGCCGCAGGGAAAAAAAGCGCGGCCAAAACCAGAGCGCCGTTTTCATTTTCTTTTCTTTGCCTTTTGAGAGCGAGAGCGAGGGAGAGAGCGAAGGCTTTGTGAGAGAAGAAGAGGAAGAGACTTGCCGCCGCCGCCGCCGCCACCGCCGTTGTTCGCGAAGGAGAGGAGGAGCCCTCGTTGCAAAGAGAAGCCGCCCACGCTCGCCATATCTCATTGGTGAGTCTCCCTCTCTCTTTCTTTTGTTTGTTGAAGGTTTAAATCGTTCTCTTTTGCTTGTTTAGGAGAGGAAACGAAAGAGAAGGAGAGGGAGAGGGAGAGAGAGGGAGAGAAAGAGAGGGAGAAAGAGAGGGAGAGGGAGAGGGAGAGAAAGAGAGGGAGAGTGCATTCTCTCTCTCTCTCTCCCTTTTGCTTGTTTAATGTTTAAATTACTTTCTTTTTTGCTTGTTGAAGAGAGGAAACGAGAGAGTAAGAGAGGGAGAGGGAGAGGGAGAGGGAGAGGGAAAGAAAGAGAAAGAGAAAGAGAAAGAGAAATAGAGGGAGAGGGAGAGGGAGGGGAAGGAAATAAGAGAGGGAAAGAAAGAGAAAGAGAGGGAGAAGGAGGGGGAGGGGGAGAGTGCATTCTCTCTCTCCCTCTCCCTTTTGCTTGTTTAATGTTTGAATCACTTTATTTTTTACTTGTTTAGGAGAGGAAATGAGAGAGAAAGAGAGCGAGAGGGAGAGGAAGGGGAAGGAAATGAGAGAGGGATAGAAAGAGAAAGAGAGGGAGAGTGCATTGTATCTCTCCCTCTCCCTTTTGCTTGGAGGATGTTTAAATCACTTTATTTTTTGCTTGTTTAGGAAATGAGAGAGAACGAGAGATAGAGAGGGAGAGGGAGAAAAAGAGAAAGAGAGGGAGAGGGAGAGGGAGAGGGAGGGGAAGGAAATGAGAGAGGGAGAGAAAGAGAACGAGAGGGAGAGGGAGGGGAAGGAAAAGAGAGAACGAGAGGGAGAGGGAGGGAAAGGAAAAGAGAGATAGAGAGGGAGAGGGAGAAAAAGAGAAAGAGAAAGAGAGGGAGAGGGAGAGGGAGAGGGAGGGGAAGGAAATGAGAGAGGGAGAGAAAGAGAACGAGAGGGAGAGGGAGAGGGTGAGAGAAAGAGAGGGAGAGGGAGAGGGAGAGGGAGAGGGAGAGGGAGGGGAAGGAAAAGAGAGATAGAGAGGGAGAGGGAGAAAAAGAGAAAGAGGGAGAGGGAGAGGGAGAGGGAGGGGAAGGAAATGAGAGAGGGAGAGAAAGAGAACGAGAGGGAGAGAAAGAGAATGAGAGGGAGAGGGAGAGGGTGAGAGAAAGAGAGAAAGAGAGGGAGAGGGAGAGGGAGAGGGAGGGGAAGGAAATGAGAGAGGGAGAAGGAATGCGATGGTTCTCAGTTTTCTACGAGTTGCCATATTGGACCCACTTACAGGTCAACCACTTGTTGGATCCCATGCATATTTTCAAAAATGTGGGCAGCTTGCTATGGGACCACATCACAGGAAAGAGAGACACTATAGGGTCACAAATGGATTTAAAGGAGGTAGGTAAGATGGAGGCGCTTTGGCCGCAGTCGAGTGCTGAAGGGGGAGTGCAGCTTCCTTGCGCTCCTTGGGTTTTGTCTACCAAAGAAGAGCGCATTGTGAAGCAAGTAATCAAGTCTATCCGCACTCCGACGGGTATGATGCGTTCTCTCAGGTCCGCATTTTCTAAAGATGACCAAATGTCTGGGCTAAAATCCCATGATTGGCATAAGATATGTCAGGTTTGTGAACAGAATGGATTTTAATTAGCGTGGACATTTTGAAATTTGAAAAGTGACCATTATTCTCAATGCTTTCTCATTTGTGGCAGTTTGTCCTACCGATCGCGATCGCGGGATGCCTAACTCCAGAAATTCACGGGGCCATTTACAAGTTGTCGACTTTGGTACAATGGATCTCACAGAAAGAGATTAAGACGTCCTCTATTGAATCCGCAAGGCGGGGAGCAGTTGAGACAGTCTGTCTCTTTGAGAAATACCTGCCCACTAGCATGCTCACGATACAAGTTCACCTTCTTGTGCATCTTGTGGACGAAGTGGAGATTGCTGGACCTGTCCATACACGATGGATGTTCTTCTTGGAGCGCTTCATGAAAACCCTGAAAGGCTTTGTGCGACAACGAGCTCGTCCAGAAGGTAGCATGGCGGAAGGTTGGTTGGTGTCAGAGACGTTAGTGCATATCTCACAATGGCTATCAACGGTGGAACCAGACAATGAAATGCTATGGACGCTGAAGGACAATGATAGGCTGATTGGAGATGTGGTGGTTGGAAATGGGGTAGAAAAAAGAATGGATGCCTCAATGGAAGAGAAAGTGAATCGCTTTTGTATATTGCACCATGCGTCCATGGAGACGTGGCTCGCCAAGTACCAGATTGTAAGGCAAGATCGAGAGGAAGCGCGAGCTGAATTCTGACGCAGTACGCGTCACCGACCGATTCGATATCCCGAAGGCATGGAGGAGATGCCGCGGTTTATGTCAACACGATGGTTGCATGGAGCCTTGACCGCAGCATCCAGCGAAGGGACAGAGGTCTCAATGGAGGAGTGGGAGTTCTCGAGGGGATGTAGTCCAAAGGTAATGAGGGGTTTAGAATGTGTCGTATCTAAATTTGCTTGCTACATCTAATTTGAGTGTTTCAATGTGCAGTACAAAATATATAGTGCAGCGTGGTCGCGCAGACGGCATTTTCGGGTGGAGCGTTGACCAAATGCGCTCCACAATGGACTGTGGTGTCATGGCAAGGTTTGAGCAAGAGAGCCGGCGACGAGCAACGGATCCGAACACGGTTGTGGATGAGATGGAGTATTTTGGAAACTTGCAAAGTATTATTACGGTGCATTACCGTAGCTTCTCCATGATACTATTCGATGTGCAATGGTTCAAAGTGGTACTTGGAGGAGCTGGAGCAACAGTTCGACGAGGTCCATCTGGATTTCTCGAAATAGATTCCGAAAAAAAATGGATGGATTTGATTTCATAGTTTTATTGAGTTGAATAATATCCATATTCATATACCTTATATCATGAGAAAGGTAGAGATAATCATAAGAGCCATGAGATATTTTTGTATCAGCCATGTTTGCTTTGACAATGGGTGCAATATAGGAACCACCTTTTCCATTTGATATATTCTTTCCAAAATCTTATAGACCTAGATTCATAGCTTCCTTTGAGGGGCTAGAATCTCCACAACATGGCTCAACATTCTCATTAATGTTGTCGATCCCTAATATTTTCTTCACTTGTTCCTTGTCATAGAAGAATACATATAGCAGTATAGATGGTTGATTAGCAAAATTTCAATAATTCTCTTGATAATCCACCAATCCAACATGTTGATAGCTCCAACAAAAGCTTAGAATAAAAGAAACACTTAGATCTTATAATCTCTAGAATTATTCATGGATAGCTCTATCAAATAGACCAAAATAGAGAGCCTTTCCTAGCCATCCAAGTGTTGTCTATACAATAGCAGTAGTCAAGAAAACTTGAATAAATCTTGAAACATAGACCCACATCATGGAGCTCATGATGGCTCATTTGAAAGATGCCATGATAAGCCTCCCTTTAAATCTCTCCACCTGTAAATAAACCAATCTCATTTCCCAAAAGCTAAGAGTGATCAAATATTTCATGTTTTAATTGTGTGACCAACACTACCCTATTTTGACTTCTCTTCCCCAAATTTCAATCCAAAGTCATTCCAAATGAATGTCCATTCAAATGTACATGCAAATAATACATGCAATAGATTCCAAATTAGTGAGGATGTGGCAAAGTATCTCCCTGAGTCGATTAGTGTACTACTTTAGGATCTTAGATAATGAGGAAGGGTCACCTCTCTTTCGTATCACCACATACTCAAGCATCCATCATTTTCCTCATTGGGTATGATATTTATTGCATCATAGTAATGCTAGGTACTAAAAATCCAAAAATGGAGTAAAATGAAAGAGTCTTTTTGAATTAAAAAGAAGAATCTTTTTTAAAATATAAGGAATTTAAATGGGATTGAGTTGGTAGAGCTTACCACAATAGTTTTCAATGAACTCACTAATCATACACTTATCCACTCAGTGATCATGTGAATCAATCGAAAGAGAGATCTAGATATCAGGATTAGATTGAATCCCAAAGCATTCACAATCAATTGGAAAGAGATTATAGAGGATTGGACTAGAAATTTCAAGAGTTCTTACTAGAATGAGATGCCATGAAGTTTGAAGGATTCTATCAAACCAAGAAGACTCAATGATGACTCAATGACAACTTTAAGTCTCTCTACAATAATTGAAACTGGCCCAACAATGGGAATCTCTTTTTTGTCTCTCCTCTGATCCCTCTCCTCTCTCTATTGTACTTTCTATTCTACTCTACTTTTTCTCTCCTCTCTCTACTATACTTTCTCTCTCCTTTTACTCCCTCTCTTCTCTCTCCTCTACCCCTATTCTCTCTACTCTATTTTCCATCTCTTCTCTCTTTTCTTTTCTTTCTCTACTATACATTCTCTCTTCTTTCTACTCCCGCCCCTCTCTTTTCTCTCTCTACTCTACTTTTTCTCACCTCTTTCTACTCTACTTTCTCTCTCCTCTCCTCTCTTCCCTCCTCTCACTACAATCCTTTCTCTCCTCTCTACTCCCTCTCCTCTCTCTACTATATTTTCTCTCTCTTCTCTCTTCTCTCTACTCTCTTTTCTCTCTTCTCTCCCTCTCATCTCTCTATTGTACTTTCTACTCCCTAATCTCTTTCTACTCTCCTCTCTCTACTTCCTCTACTTTATTTTCTCTTTCTAGTGTCTCTCTCCTTTTTTCTCACTATTTTCTCCCTCCTCTCCTCTCTATATCCTCTCTCTCCTCTTGTCTTTCTTGCTTCTCTCTCCTCTTTTCTCTTTATATTCTCTCTTCTCTTTATTCTCTCTCATCTCCCCTGACTCTCCTTACTTTCTTTCTCCTCTCTCTACTCTCTCTCTTCTTTCTATTGTGCTTTCTCCCTCCTCTAGTCTCTTCATATTCTCCTCGCTTTTTCATATTAATTAATTACTTGACTACTTTTTCAAACTAATAAATTTTCATTTTATACTTGAATAAAATATTTAAAAATTGAAATTCATATTATTTTTATTTTAATGAATATTTATTTATTTAATAAAATTTATTTAACATTAAATAAATAATTTAAAAATGATCAATGTCGAACTCAAACAGGCTCAAAGATATGGACATCAATAAGGTGACAAGTCACTCACTCAAATCGCTCTCCTAATTAGCTCAATCACTATATGAACCTACATCAAAACAATTCTCTATACACTTAACTAGTTGTATCACCCTATAAACCTTGAAAATAGCACCATTAATCAATATAATTTATACTTTTCAACCTTCTCTCTCGTCTTTCTCACACACACACACTCTCTCTCTCGGGTAGGTTATTTATGAATATGTGTGCATCACGTGGGTTCAAAATAAGGTATTTTGAAAATACCATTTTGTACATTTTTTACATACAGAAGGGTGTAATATAAAGGGATTATTTACATTATGTTTTATTCAAGAGAAATTCACAACTAAGGATATTTATAAATAGGCCTTGAATGCACGTGACGTAGAGGATATACATATAGTAACTTCCCTGAGCTCTCTCTCTCTCTCTCTCTCTCTCTCTCTCTCTCTCTCTCTCTCTCTCTCTCTCTCAATCCAAAGGAAAACTTCAATACAACAAAAACTGTAATTATCCTAAACCTAAATTGCATGTTTCACATATAAAAATCTAAAAAGATACCACAAAAGTCAAAGGAAAAAATAAAAGAATAGGAGGATTTTGCAATAGTTACCTCTTGCTCAATGGGACTGAAACTGAGAAGAACAAGTCTCAATTGAAGTGATTTTAAACCAGTGTCGCTAAATCTATCAGTATGAGCATCGAAGAACTGTCAATTTGCATTATTACCACCATTGGTGTATGTATCGGTATATCATTGAGTAAATTTCATTGTGTATACTATTGCACATACTAGTGAAAATTCCAATCTATATTCCAAAATCAATAATTTTTTTGGGCATGTGTCAGAATGGCTCTTCAATATTTTCCCTCATGGTATTCACTATATATATATATCCTCTTTATCATGTGCATTCAAGGACTATTTATAAATATCATTATCTATGAATTTTCCTTAGCATCCCCTTTCTATCCAACTTGTAACTTTTATATTACACCTTTTATATGTAAAAAATGGTTTTTTTCAATCTCTTATTTTTAACCCACATGATACATACATTTATCCATGAGTGTCCCCCACGCTCACCCCCCCCCCCTTCTGAGTATTTTCCTTGTTTCTTCTAGTGTATTCTTCCACATATCTATCCAAATTTGCTCCAAATAAGTCCAAATCTAACTCTCATTATCTATAGAAGCTCTACTAGTCAAAAAATGTACGTGTAAACAATCTATACTCTCGGTATCTTATCTATTGTGGAATTTTCTATGTAGATTTTGAAACTAGAGATGGATCTAAAGCTTAGGCTATGATAATTGAAATTGATCTATCTCCTAACTACAAATGAATCTTAATTCCAAGTGGAATTTTCTATGTAGATTTTGAAGCTAGAGATGGATCATCTTAGGCTATGATAATTGAAATTGATCTCTCTCCTAACTAAAAATGAATCTTAATTCCAAGTTGAAATAAATTGAATTCATAAAAAGGAAATAAGCCAATTAGCTCATGATACAATGAATCCATGGTTGAAATCAAGAAGATGACATAACATAGATCAAGGAACTTGATGACGCTAAGACTCGTGCATGAGAACTCACCATCATGCTAGGTGGACATGAAAACACACCTTCATGCTAAATGGGAGGTCCAAGATCCTCAAAGTATAAATGTACAAATCTTCTATGTTTAGTATAAAGGCTAGGATCAAATTGCTACATTGCATTCTTCTTAAGTATCCTCTATATCACTCTCATTGTCATCTATTGACGAGCTTTCTCCCTCTCTAAATACTCTCTCACATCTTTCTCTCTTTCGTCTCTCTCTACTCTTTCTCTTCTCCCTCTCTCTCTCTTCCTCTCTCATCTCCCTCTCTTGCTTATTTCTTCTCCTCTCTCTCTCTCTCTCTCTCTCTCTCTCTCTCTCTCTCTCTCTCTCTCTCTCTCTCTCTCTCTCTCTCTCTCTCAATCCAAAGGAAAAATTCAACAAAATAGAAGATTTAGTTATCCTAAACCTAATTTTATATTTCACATACAAAGATCTCAAAACAATACCATGAAAGTTAAAGGGAGAAAAAAAAAGAACAGTAGAGTTTTCCAACAACTACCTCTTGCTTGATGACACTAAACTAAGAAGAACAAGGAGGTCTCAATTGAAGTGATTTAAACTAGTGTCGGTATATCCATTGATATGAATGACTGATCATTTGTAAATTGCATCTGTATCATCATTTGTTAATGTGCCAATACACCATTAAGTAAATTCCATTATGTATACCACTCCACATATCAACAAAAAATTTGGTTTGTATTCCAAAATCAATAATTTTTTTAGGCACATGTCGAAATGTTTCATCAGTGTTCTCCTTATCCCTTCTAAATTCTCTAATAGATCTATCTAGATATGCTCCAAATAACTCGATATTTAACTCAAGTTATCTACAAAAGATCTACTAGTCACAGAATGTCCATGTAACTAATCTATACCTCTTGTACCTTGTCTATTGTGGAATTTCTATTTAGATTATAAAAAGAGATATGGATTTAAATCTTAGAATCTAATACAAAAAAATCAAGCTATCTTCTTATTAAAATTGAATCTTAATTCCAAGTAGAAGTAACAAGAAACCAGAGCCATAACAAGAAAATAAGCTAAGGAACATAGCCATATCTTGTATTGAAATGTAGCTCATGATACAATGGATTCATGCTTGAAATCAAGAAGATGACAAAACGTAGATTAAGGCACTTGATGAGGCCAAGTCTTAGGATTAGAACTCATTGCCATGCTAGGTGGACATGAAAATGCACCTTCATGCTAGATGGGAGGTCCAAGATCCTCAAAGTATAAAAGTACAAAGGATGTGTCAAAGAGAATGCTAAGTGTCAACATTTAATACTAAACCCTAACCTCCTACATTTAGTATAAAGGCTAGGCTAATTTTGCTACATTACATATTCTTAAGTATCCTCTATATCCCTCTCATGCAACCATAACATAGGATCACTTTATTAGTAGTTTCTCCCAACATTGAGACCCATAAGAAAATAGTGTTATTATATGGTGGCATACTAATTATTGCTCTCTACCTTTGAGCTAGCTAATATATTATATTGTTGGATTTTTCCAACCTTATGCAAAGCTAGTACATTGAAAACTTAACTCTATTCAAATACTAAAATTAGTTGGTCACAATACCATTGAAAAAGAAGATATGACAATCAAAAGAGAAACATATAAAAGACTTAATACCTTGAAGCTATGCATCTATTTCTTTGCTTGTAATGCACTTGTATTTTTTTAGAAACCATATATTATTCATGTGCCCTTGCAGCACGAGTCTCAAAATGTTAGGTAGATATATTGAATTAGTCAGCTTATTTAATTAGCAATAAACAAAACTGAACTATATCTTATCAACTTGTCTAAGCAATAAATGATATCTTGTATGTTTTCCATTAGGGAAATATCAATTATAAGAGGTAAAACATTATGCACACATTAAATATATACACTTAGAATTGAGTAAAATATTAATATTAATGTATACAATCATGATTAAAAAATTACCCCTTAAGGATATTATGCCAATCATGGTACTTAAGAGAAGACAAGGTTGCATCATATATAGTATTTAAGTTTTGTAACAATCCTCCATATTCTATTGGCATATGTGAATGGATTGTATTCCCTTGTTTATATCCAAGATTTCTATCTACACTAGAATCCATAAAGCCAAACCATACTCAATGCTAATTTTTTGTCTCAAATGCCTCGACCATAATGTTAGTTTAGAGTTTTGTGTCTTCAAATCCTTTCTAGATATCTCAATGATCCTTTGAGCCAATTAGATGTTTCTAGAGGAAGCATTGAGTCAAGAAGATGTGTGATCTTTTAATATTTTCAATACACTAAAGAATATCCTATGGACAATAAGGGAGCTATCAACCACTTATCAATGTTTTGTAAACATTCTTTCTTTGCCCTTATCCTTGCTCATGGCCTCCAATGATGGATCAATGAGTGAACCTTAGTCTACTTCTTGCATCAATCCATTGGATTTTGACATACAAGACATCCTCCATTTTTCACATTTCCATTGAATTTCCATGCATCTATAAGGTTGTGTAGCCAATGGTCTTAGAAATAGAAGTGTCAATGATGAAAGTATATATTTATTCTATTTTTTGCTATAAATTGATATTATTCAATCATCACATGGTGGACAAGCCCTATAGCCCTTAGTAGCTAATCACTTTAGCTTTTATATCATAGGTTGGAATACAACTTGAAGTCCACATTAACAATTGAAAATCACGCTTAACGTGAGCAAAATCTATAACTAGAAAAGTTATGGATAGTCCAAGCTATAATATGGTGAACTTTAAAGTTATGGATAGTCTAAGCTATAATATGGTGAACTTTAAAGCTTTAGTTTCTTTTGGGCTTGGATACATCTACTATAGCCATCACATTCTATAAAACCTGCAGATTATCAACAAGAGGTTGCAAATATACATTTATGATTTATTTGACATTTACCTCGGATCAATGAACACAACATCACATTTCTATTAAATGCAAAGGAAAGGGGCATGTTATAGTTTATCACCACAACTAGCCATGTTAATCATTTGCTTGAGTGCATGGAGGAGGGATTAACAACATCCAATGTGGCTACACCCATCTGGGTGTTGGGTGGTTGTGTTCTAAACTCTAGCCATAAGGCATCACTATGCTTGAAGGTAGGACAATTGCCCAAGATCCACTTAACACCATCCAATGTAGCTACACCTATCTTGATGTTGGGTGGCTTTGTTCTAAACTCTAGCCATACGGCATCACTATGCTTGAAGGTAGGACAATTGCCCAAGATCCACTTAATCTCATCTTTGCTTACATTTTTTTATCCCCAATCCATAAGTTGTAATAATTAATGGCTTTGAAAATATGCTTTATATGTGGAGCAAGTGAAAAGAATCATAGTACTTCTTGTGGTGCCTTATTTAGAACATCTTTATATCAAGGAGCAAAGTACTTTGGATAACTAATCGAATGCTTCTAGTCACCATGAAATGAGATACACTCATACTAGGTAGATACATGAATCATGTTGTAGTATAGTCCAAGCTGCACCATCAGCTTCTTAATCTCATCTCTAGACTTTAGGAGGATATTTTTTGTGGAAAGAAACTTAGTCAAGAGACACCTACAAAAAAGAAAAAATAAAAACTATATGAACATAATCATAAATACAATACTTAACTGCATTAAAAGTAAGAGATTTTAGATGTGTTTGTAGTATAGACCAAGCTACACCATTAGCTTCTTAATCTCATCTCTAGACTTTAGGAGGATACTTTTTGTGGAAAGAAACTTAGTCAAGAGACACCTACAAAAAAGACAAAATAAAAACTATATGAACATAATCATAAATAGAATACTTGACTACATTAAAAGTAAGAGATTTAGATGTGTTGTAATAAATGCATTGCTCCAAGAATGTTGATTTTGGAGATTGAGGATCAATAAGCTTGTGCTTAGTCGCATGCATCAAATTTGAGTAGGATAGATAGGTTGCATAGCTTCGTTTTGAAGGTAAGTCTCCTTGATTTCCTTGCAATCTTCAATACCTACAAACCAATTGTCGAGAAAAACATTCATATCATTATTAATGTCATGGTCATCTCAATGCCTTCGTCGAATGACTATGTATATTGATTTTTGGGCCTTTCATATGTGCTTGGGCCGGAATTCTTGCATAGAATCCTCATACACTAATGAGAGCTAAGAAACACCTTCTACTAGCAAATGCACTAGTGGTTATAAATTGGTACACATGTTATAATCTAGTAAGCAAGCAAGAAGATAATCCAAACATGTATACAATGCACAATATTAATCGGAGTTGGCAAAGCACTTCAACTTTATCTTCTGTAGCTACTTTCCCTTATGTGCATTCCTACTCTCCACAAAGTAAACCCATGGTTCAAGAAAAATGATCAAATACATGGTTTACTAGCATACATTTACAACTTTTCTTTGAGACAAAACTCATGATAAGTACATCTTTGTTGGTTCACAAGATCAGTAAAAGAGCAAGGTACTGCAGTTGACATATCAAGACTTCAAGAACTCAACTTCAATTTCCCCAAGATTCACTCCATGAAACACACTCCACCATTCAAAACTTAGCTTTTGAAGTAACAAATTACTAGAGACAAGTGCCATACTTTGATTTATTGGCTAGCCACTCGGCTATTTATATAACCTTTTTTTAGTTCCCTACATTGACATCTATACATATATGTTACTATTATAGATACGATATTGTTCAGTCTCACATTCTTCTTTATGTGATTTAACCTCAACTTGTAGTTAGAGAAATATAATTGTGTAACTAACCTATTTTTCTTGTATTCTAGAACTTGTATTATATATGTTGTGTCTGTTAAGTGTACCCATCAAGTAGTTTGCTAGTGCAATGCTTTAGCTTTGCAAACACTTGGGCCACTACCACAAAGAGTTTCCTGAGGTTAAAGAAGAAGAGGAAGGCAACACACAGAAGAAGAATCGAGGATGTGGTCAAAGGTTGCCAAAAGAGGAAAGAAGGAGAAAGACGCGTCCATAAATATGAAGCAAAAAATCCCAGCAATAATGAAGCTTGGCGGAAAGTCAAATATAGGCAAAAGGAGAAATCATCAGGGTCAAAGAAAAATGTGGAGAATTAGAAACCAGATGGATGTACCCATCTTATATAAGAACATTTGGAACAAAGGCTCCATATACCGAGAGGAGTTAGTAGGGGGTGAGGCGCGTCGCTTTGCAACTATCAATCGGGGCTCCTATTGATCATCTGGACAGGGAGTATCCTAGAATGGGTCATTTCACGATGGTTTACAGCACAGGCGCATGCACAATGTTGTTCAAGGGGCACGAGGTCATAGAGGAGAGGGGCACGGGCTCTGAGAAAATCAATATTTAAGACATCGACCTTGCGTATACTGTCAAAGGAATGAATGGCGGCATCAAACGTGGCTTGTTTGGAAAGGAAGCTTGACGCGGTTTTGGTGCAAGTACACAAGCTGCAGCACTCTTTTCGTGGAAGCTGTCTTCTGCATGGCAGATACTTATGCTTTTTTGGCAGTGAGAGAGGAGGCAAATCTGGCTCTATCACCCTTGTTGAATCTGAGAGATGGCCTATTCAAAAGTTCAGCTCACGTGATAGATGGATTCTGAATATGGTACAGACTGAATGGGAAGGTGGACCCCTGAATCTAATAAACATATATGGTCACAACGAGCCACGGTTATGGAAAACATTATATGGAAAACACTATGTAGCACCTTGAAGTGCTTAATGGGAATGAATGGGTAAGAGATCCCATAGGTGAAGATTACAATACGATATCCAATGACCTTGATGCATCTACCAAGGCGGCAAAAATGGATGGAGATGAGCTGCAAGCATGGGGTGATTTGGTGGATCAAATGGAGTTGATAGATATTCAGGACTACCTACAGCAGCATGATGCTCAACTAACATTTAAGTCATTATGCTATCCTGGTTCCTAGGCTAGACTGGTAGACTTGAGAGGTGGTATGCTACAAACTGTGGGGGTGGGCTGCCCATCGTTGTTACTCTCACAATTAACATTGTCCAAATTCTCCCAGATCACGATCCTATTATCCGCATTCTCAAACCGTTTGAGTTGCACGGGTAGGTTAGTATACATACGTCGCTAGTGATCAATCCTAATCATTTTAGGAAAACTAACTTTAATTATATGTTGGAAGGGACTATCAATTCTCATAGGGATGATATTACGTCTAGAAAAGACTTTGTTGGAATGTGTCTCTTAAGACGACTCAAGAATGCACAAAATTATAGGGGATTTTGCTTTGTAGACAAGAAAAAGAGGAGCTGAACTGGGCTAAGCAGGCCTTACAAATGCTTTGGAGAGCACCTAAGAAAGGAAATCATAGGAATGATGGTTGTCTACCTTTTTTCAATTAGTAGGTCTCGTCATTTCTATTAATCGGTTAGAGGCACAAACATAAAATCTTTCTTTACACATGTAACTAGTTATGGAGAAAATTGTATTTGATAGCAAGATTGCCAATATTAATTCCTTACTTGTTGGTTAGTAATGCACAAGCTTGGATGGACTCAATGGATCGTTCTTAGAGCCATTTTGGACATTGCATGGGGTCAAGAAAGGATGCCCACTTGAGTCCAAAGTTGTCAGCAATAGGCACTCATCCCTTATGTTGTCTTATGGAAGAAATGGTAGAAGCTAGGAAGCTTAAAGAGAAAGTATAATGACAATGTTTTGCAAATGACCTTATCATGAGATGACTCAAGCCATTGAGGCCAACTTGGACAATATTATGAGTCTTTTGGAAGTTTATGGAAAGGCAAGTAGGCTCAAAATCATAATACACAAATCTTGTCTTATCAATATAACAAAGGATAGGCTCCTCGACTTATGAGAAGGGAAAATAAATAAATAGAGGGAACATCTTCAAATATGTGGGGTTCTTGCTTGGCATAGGAGTTAGGGAAAATAAATAAATAGAGGGAACATCTTCAAATATGTGGGGTTCTTGCATGGCATAGGAGTTTCAGACTCAGCCAAACCTTAGTGGATTTTAAAGAAGTTTAAGAGGAAAATAGATAGCTGGAAATCAATGACCTAGACCTTTCACATAAGATCGAATATTCTTAGAATTTCTCAATTCCATGCCCTTCGATTTTACCTTCGGATTTAACCTCTTACTCTTCTCATCTGGCACATGTATATAAGCTATACATTCAAAGACTTTAGTGGTTGATATGATAGGAGAGAAACCAAGAAGAAAGAGATAGCTTGCACCAATTAGCATAAGCTTCCTTGAGAATGCTTTAGGATTTCAAGGTTTGCTATGAAGGGTACCCACTATTATAACTTAATTTTGTTACTTTTGTAATATGTTCGTGAGCTATTGATTAGATGACTATGCCATCCCCTCCCATAAGCTGAACATTATTCTCGAAATCTCTTATAGCATGCTCTATCGAGTTAGCACTCAATCTAAATTTGAAACAATGTGCTCTATTTGATACTTTGTCGATTTTTGGAGAAGGCTTGAAATTGGAAAGATACTTCAAGAATGTTCTAAGGGTTGAACTCACGCACACATGTTCCGAGGGTTGGATTCAAACCAGTTGTGGACTACAACCCAACAGATCTTTGCAATGACTCAAAAAAATAAATCAAATCTCCGAAACGTTCGATTATTACCCGTAACAAGCAACAATGGAACAACCAATTTGGTGGCTGTGCGGGTGTCTGAGCGAGCGAGCGAGAGAGATGTGTGACAGTCACTGGAGAGCTGGTCATGGGTTAGAACTTAGGGTTCGTCAAGTTTAGCAAGGGCACGTGCAAAAGGAAGCATCGTAGTGCGTGACGACGTGGTTGGTGGTGTTAGAGGTGACGGTGAAGGAGACCGGAGTGCCGACATTGTAGCCGCGGGCGAACCGGAAGGCGCCGGTGCCGCCCACGATGGCGAACTCCCACGACGGGTTGGTGAAGATGGCCTCGCCCTGCTGGTAGAGGCTGCCGGACACGCCCCCGTAGTCGTAGTGGATGACGTTACTCACGAAGAAGGTGGTGGCGGAGGGGGTGTTGTTGACGGAGATGGCCGTCCCCCGAACGTACCCCTTGACGGAGGAGTTGGCATCCGCCGTCTCCGTCATCACAAACTCGTACACGACCTCCTGCCCGAACCCCGCTGGGGTGCCTGGGGCTGCAGGAAGAACGGCCGGAACCATCTGGAATTCGTTCTCGCCAAAGCCCTGCTGCAGGTAGTATGTGAGGTTGGATGAATAGCACCCAGGATGGTGATGACCGCCCCTTGCTGTACTGAGAGTCAGCTGCGCCAGGAGCAGGACTATTACTCCCACATTCCAGCACAGGAAGGTGACGCTGCTTTTGACACAATCCATGTTGCGCACAGAGAGAGAGAGAGAGAGAGAGAGAGAGAGAGAGAGGCTTGCGATGTCGTGCATGGCAATGTCGTATACGTTTATATATGCTCGGTGGCTCGCTCTCTCTCTCTCTCTCTCTTTTTGTGGAAGCTCGACTGTCTCTTCCCTCTCTAGCTGGCTTCCAATCGAAGCTACTTGCATGTGCGACTCTGTGGGGATACGTGCCCGAACGCCATTAAGAAATCAACTCTCATTTATCAAACCATCCAAAAGTGGGTTGTTCAGTTGTCAGTAAACTTAACGGCCAACTTGCCAAGTTGTTCTATTTGGTTACTATGACACGTTGGAAGCTTTGTTTGCAAGAACTCGTCATAAAAACACTAGATTCTCTGAAGTTTGACTATTACGTCCTCAAAGGTTGTATTATAGGAGCTTTTAGGACCCTTTTCAGAGCACATGGCCAGTGCTCGAAAAAAACCTAGGTGTAGTGAATATAATCCACCTTTAAATTTCAAATTTTACCTTTAAAAATAAAATTTGAAGGTGAAAAAACCTGCAGATCTTGGAGAATTTTATTGTATTTTTGCCCCATTACCTCTAAATTTTGAGAGAAAACCTCTTTATCTTCCCACTTCAAGGTTTTCCAACTTTTTCAAAAAAGATTTATTTGGAGCTATGCACATGGCACAAGGAGAAAAATCGATCTTAGAGATTCCTATTTTATGCAATTTCACCAAGTCATAGACCAACATCAAGGATGCTTCTCCTCGACAATGCAAATGGCAACTTTAATGTTGCTTAAAGGTCCAATCTTCGCATCATCAACATTAGCATTTGTTAAAGACACTATTTGTAGTGTACCCATCATCTTGTTCATCTAATTCCATCGAGGATCACATTGAGATTTCTTTAGTTCATTTTGATCAAGGTTAACAATATTTGTATATAGTTATATGATCGACAATATTTTTACCTTGGCCCAATGTGGCAGGTTTTTGTTGCACTAGTTCATGAATGTCAAAAGCTTTGTTTTTAAATTGAGCTTCGAATAAAATAAAGAAATTTTAAATGAAGCCTAAGGCTTCTTAGAGACTCAATTTTAAAATAGATTTCCAAGGTAGGTTTAAGTTGAATTACAAAGTGTAGAGAGGCCATATTTGAAATATAGCTAAAGTGTATTATGCACTTACATAGTGGCTAATCTAGAATATCTACAAGTAAAACATATACTAGAGAAGAGACATCATGAGCATGCATATCTCATTGGTATATGTGGGGCTCACTCTCTAGGAGATACATATTATGAAGGAGCATGAAGATCTCCTTATAACCATATGCATGTGTTTTGTGTGGTGTCAGAACAACCTACTTCCTATTGAAGTTATTAATATGTGTGTTGCACTCCACTCGTAATATGAAAATTGCTATACTATGAAAATAAAATATATTTTTTATTTAGTTTTATATTTTTTCTTTGTCTATTTGCCACATAATATGATTTTTTATACCTAGGTCAGTGTGTGACAATGGTTGCATTATGCTTAAGTAATGCTTGGTAGATAGACAGTGTATACTAATGTGTATTTGGTTGTGGTGAGCATTTTATTAAGTGGGGTTAGGCTCAATATTTTTTTGTAGAGTATGTCATAGCACACGAGTTTTATTTGTTTTTGGATGCTTCATCAACACAATATTATTATTTTTTTAAGGTGCTTCCTAGAGAAAAGTTATTGTGTGTGTACATGCATAAACTTTTTATTGTGTAGTAACTTCTTGCGAGAAAGCCTAAAAGGACTAAAATATCATTTCTGTTGTAAAAATCTTAGAATAGATCTATAGTTTGATAATTCTAAGCAAAAGCATATTGTGCAAGGAGAAGAAAAGCAAGAGCCCTAAAGGGATATCTTTTCAGTGTACTTGGAGCACAAAAGCTAATTAAAAATCCATAAACACTATAACAAAATCAAAGTAGAGACATAGATGGATGATGCAATTTTATAGCCACATGTATAAACCCATTTAAAAACTTATTTAAGTTTACAAAACTCGTTGAGTCACTAGGAGCCCAAAAAAACTCACAAATAGCCATGACAACTTGTATTCATGGTTAGATTCATGTAAAAGAGAATTTGAAAGTAGGCATTTAAAAGTTATATTTTTTTACAAAACACTCAGCATATTAAATGTTCTCACAAACACGTAATTTAATGTGACCAAAAATTAAAATAAGATGTATCAACTTCTTTTCATTTCAATTTGAATATTTCTTTTGAGTGAAACATAGTGAGAGAAGGGTTGAGAGAGCACTATGTGATAGATGAGACATAAGATGATACCATGAGCTCTCATGTGAGAGATGTCATGGTTGAGTGGGTTCGTGGAGAGAGGACATTTGACATCTCGCCTCCTATTCTCTCTACACATATGAAGGTGAGTTAATTTTTAAAATACCCTCTCTTCCCTTTTTATCTTTCTTCATTGTATTCTCATTTTTATTCTTGTTGTTTCTCTTGTTTCTTAAAGGAGTTGATCCCTATATTCTTGAAAGGAGACAAGGCAAGCTTGGTTTCAACCAAGGTGAGTTCATCTTGAGGTATGCTACTCTTCTCCTTTTGCTTTAGTCTCTCTCTATGTTATAGTTATTTTCTTTGTGTCTTAACCTTATACTTATTTTAATCTATGTCTTATTAGCACAAGCTGAAAATAGATCTTTGCTAGGATTATGGAGCAAGAACCACATGTGTCTTAGCATGAAAAAATAGTTGAAGTATGTAGAGATGCACTGTAATGCCCTTTTTCACACATCCACAAAAAAGACACTAATTAGTTTCATCATCTCTATATAAGAACAATTCTATCTATAGCATAAATCTTCTTTCGGTAGGAACAACTCTCTGTATAGTGAGGATAGAGTGTTTGTCACAAAGCATGTAAAAGCGTGGGTAAATTACAAGTGAAATGTGAAGATACATGCTTTTATTAATATGTAATGTATATGAAAACAAACTAGAAGCCATGTAGATACTTTTTTAGTTAACTTTAAATATAACTATATATATTTTGAAGGAGTTTGCAAGAAGTTGTGGGCTCTAATTTTTATTCAAACCTTTAATTATATCACTTTATTTGTGAATATCGACAAACAATGAGTAACAATGAGAGAGAAATAAGAAAGAGAATAACCATGACTAAGGATTATTGCAATTTGATATTTATCTTCTCTTTCTTAAATATGAAAGAATCTATAGCTTTATTTGATTTAAGAATATGCTTGTTAATTAGATTTTTTATTTTAATATTAATATGCTTAATTTAATTTCCTTTGGTTTTGTTTTATAGATGAAGGCATATATCCTTGTCTATATGGTTGTAGGCACCATATTCCTTTGTGGTGCAATAGCTTACTTATTCAACAAAGCATTGCAAGGGAAGGTGGATGCACATGAAAAAAACTAAAACATTGTACTCACTCTATGCATGATACATACATCATCACGAGGAGATCCAATTCCTCATTGTACTCACTCTATGCATGATACATACATCATCATGAGGAGATCTGAATCCTCATTGTACTCACTCTATGAATAATACATACATCATCACGAGGAGATCCAAATCCTCATCTACAATAAGTACTTTTCAAGGAGCAAGCCCCATGTGTACCAATAAGACATGCTCATTAGGATTTTCTAGAATTTATACATAAAAATCAGAGATAACCTTGAGTAGCTTTCAATTCATTGTATTATATGTATGCCAAACTTGGGCTTTATGTAAACTCATATTTTAGTTATAATGTAAACAAGGGTGAAATTGTATCCATCTTTTTTTTTCCTTCCACATATTGTTATATCAAGCAATAATATTGTGTTATATATTTTTTAATACAATGTGTGTTAAGTTCATATAAAGAATGTGTAAAATGCATGCAAGAGAGGGTAGAAGAAAACCAAGTTGGTAGTTGTAGAACTGTGGCTTCTGCTATAGTTTTGTAACTAGCACTTTCCTTGATATTTTTTTCCCCAATGGCTTGCACATTTATAATCACCTAAATGTATGCATGAAAATTGCAAGAAAGTGCATCAACAAAGGTGCAAGAAAACATAGTTATTTTTCATAAAATAAATATGATTTTTTACATGAGCATTCTAATGGGGTCTTACTTATGAGTTTATAGACATAGCTGTAAGTTTTTTTATCGTTCAAAAAATACATCAACATGGTTGTCTATGGCCGACATGGCCTAAATCCTTTGTAGTGAAATACATGCATGGGGGAGAAGCTTATCAATGCATGGGGGTAAATTGTATCCATTGATTATGTCATACACTCTTTCTCTATTCTCTAGTCTCTTTCAATTGGTGAGTTGATTCAATTTTCAATTAACAATTTTTTTCATATAATAAAGGACTATAACATTGATATAAGAGCAAGTCGATTGGTTTGCACATCAAAGTCACAAAGAATCCATTCATCCATCTCGAGAGGCATCACCATGTTCATCATTTAGCATCACTTTTTTATTTATTGGATGAAGGCTTTGTGCAAATATCTTTTGTCTCAAGGCTTGTTATCAACATTACACTACAATAGATTAGTCCTATAGTAATGCTTTCAGCAATATTTTTAGTCTATGGATAAATTTTCAAGTCATTGATAAAATTGTCACTATAGAGCTGTTGCTATTGGTGTCACCATTGGTATCACTAGTAAGAATGCTATTAGCATCCCTATATAGTGATGCTAATAGCGACACTTTTATATAGTGACAATAACAATGACAATCTAATAAAAATAATTATGCTAATAGTGACAGTTACAAGCACAAAAAAAAGGGTGGTAAGGCTGCAAGACATGGCACTCTTCTAACCACATTAAGCTATGAACCAAGTTCTTCCACCATAATACATTGAAAATCAATCATGCCATTAAATCTAAAAGAGAATGCATTGCTCGATAGATTGTATACACACTTTAACAAAAATAAGTAATCATCAATTCAATATCCCAAAATATACAATGATAACGTGGATAAAGTAAAATTACAATAAGTCATAGGGCATAATTACAATAATGGGTAATGATGGCACAAAAAAGAGCAAAGGTGTAGACCATCATGCCTTACATAACTAACTATCGTTGGGGAGAGAAACATGCCTTCTCTTTTAGTCTCCTCCAATCTTCCATGTCTATCCACTTAGGCTTTCCTCTCTCATACTTTATTTCATTTTGTGTAATTGATCACCCCCCATGGGATATATATGTGCACATTTGCTCCATCATCCATCCTATGGAGAATCAAACAATAAAGTAGAAGGTACTGAGAAATCATTTTGCAAGGATGCTATCACATAGTCCTTACTATTCTCTAGTATGATATTCCATATATTAATACATTGTGCCAAAAGACTTGCTAATACAACTCACATACATGCCATGACTCTCTTATCCTCACCATTCATAAGCATAGTATTGATAACTATGTCCCCCAAGTACCCATAGCCTAGTGGGCAAGGTCTAACATAGGTCCTTTCCTACCTCAAAACATGCTACTTAGCATAATCAAGTGATCCTTGTGCATCATGTATATCTACAAGAGTGGCACCGAGAGGAGTACCACCTGCATATCTATAGATGGCAAAGAAAATCCATGTATCATAGGGTGAGAGTACTTATGGGTATAATCAATATGGGTGATGGTTGTCCACTCAATCAATGGGAGGGGGACACAACATTTGTGTCTCCCTAGCAACCATTGAAGCCACCCTTCCTAGAATCTCAACAAGGGAGAGAAGTACCAATTAGTTGCACGATCGTAGCATCTACATCTCTACAACATCCCCAAGAGCTACTCCTAATACTACCAAGAGATACAATCTCCACATTTCCACAACATCCATTAAAGCCACCACCTCCACTAGTAGAGCATGATATACTTGAGCTCCCTCTGTGACCAACCTAGAGTATCAACTACATCTACTCGAGACTGACACATTTGAGCATACCAAGGCAGAATTTGGTGCATGGCGTGCAATGGTTGAAGGCACACCCTCTCTCTCTATGCCAATGTGGATGAGAGAGAGAGAAAGAGAGAGAGAATAGAAAAAGAAGAAAGAAGAAGCAATGTCCAAAGAGAGAGAGAGAGAGAGAGAGAGAGAAGAACCAAGAAGAAGTAGCATTCAGAGAGAGAGAGAGAGGGGGAGAGAGAGAAGAACCAAGAAGAAGTAGCATTCAAAGAGAGAGAGAGAGAGAGAGAGAGAGAGAGAGAGAGAGAGAGAGAGAGAAGAAGAAGAAGAAGAAGAAGAAGAAGAAGAAGAAGAGAGAAAAAAGAAGAAAAAGGAAAAAGGAAGCAGAAAGGATAAAGAATGAAGGAAGAAGAAGAAGAAGAAGAAGAAGAGAGAGAGAGAGAGTGTGTGTGTGTGTGTGTGTGTGATGTTTTGTGGCAATGTGAGGGCCTCACAAAGAGAGAGAGAGATGCTTTCTAGTAGGCTAGAAGCTTGGCACATGCACACACACTATCAGAGTGTTTGGATTGAAAGTCTACCACGAGGGAAAGAGACATTAGGGTGAAGGGAGATTCAAGGAGAGGAGTAGGCAAAAGAGAAGGGGATTAAAGAAATAAGAGATGTAGAAGAGAATTGATATAGGTGAATCCAGTCAATTTATTTCAGCATATTGTCATACATGGAAGACATTAGCTCATAATCATAGCTCATAACCAAATACATCCAAATAAGGGAGAGTTGAAGCCCAAGACACACTAAGACAATAGTTCAGCTCATACACAAATACATAACATAACCCATGAACATAATCCATGATCCATGTTGCCATCCATTGACTACCATAGGTATTCATCTCAAAAGTACATGTAGCTTCAATCTAGTAATGGTAGAAGCCTTTACAATTAAGACATACATCAAATACTTTTGACAAATCCCTATCTAAGCTAATGAAGTACTTCAGCCCTACTAATAACTTGTCAATAACAGTGTATTTCAACCCTCAATCAAGAATTCAAAATGCATACAAATCCAATCATAAGCTCCTCTAATGAATGCCCAAGGTTGCCTTGCTGTTTAGGGACCGTATACAATACATACATGTACTTAGATCACTTGCAAGCTCTTCCAAATTGAGTGGACTGTGGGCTTCTTCCCTATTTATGACAGATTTGAATAGTTCAAAACAGCCCATAAACCAATTAAAATCACTCCTTTGTCTGCCACAAGTGGTACATTAGATCCCGCGAGGCAAGATTCAAGCTTTGAGCATCAAGAAAAGCCATGAGAATGAAGATGAAACAAGAAGAGACCTTGTTGGTCATGGATTCCCTATTTTTCTTTGTTCAAGACATCACCATAGCTTTCCTGCTCTCTACCAAAAATGCATACAACAACCACACCTTACCTTTTCCTCCTTCCTCTTGCCCGTTTTTGAGTTAAACTCCAATTGCATGCCCTTGGTAGCTCCACCTATGATGATCTCCCTATTCTCTCCCACACAACTCAAATTTCTCATACAAACACACTTAAGTTACCTAAGTCACTAGCAAGGGCTTATTCCATGTCTCATGCTCAAATCTAGGTGACTTGCCGAACCTAATGACTTCCAAGCAGAAATGAACTTAAAGCGTCACAACATTCTATCCTGTGACCTAGTGTCCTGAAGCTCCTATAGACCAAGTATGCAGACCTACATGATCCTCAACATCTCCATTTTTCACACTGTTTAAAACATAAAATCCCATGACAACGTGCACGCGCACACACATGGAGGTTTTATGGTAGTTTGCTAGAGATGCACAAATAGATAGAGTGTGTGAGTTTTAGTTAAAATTTATAGTTTAAATTTGTTAAAATTATTTAATTTTTAATTCTTTATATTGGTGCAAATCATAAAAGTTGATGATAGTTATCGTCGATCTTTTTGCCTTCATTTTGCATGTCAATGCCATCTCTCTCTCTCTCTCTCTCTCTCTCTCTCTCTCTCTATGTTGGCTCAATGAAACTCTCTCGTCTCATTTATTATTGTTATTTATCATTGATTTAAGGTTAATTTAATTATTCAATCACTTTGTGTTTCATATCTAAAATTATATATTTAAATGTTGAAAATAGAGAGAAGAGAGAAGGGAAAAGAGATATATATGTAGAGAGAGAGGGGGAGATATTAGAGGGAGATAGGAGAGAAGAGAGGTTGTTTAATGTTTAGTGTTTAATGTGATATATAATGCTTACTATCTAATTCACTTCCAAAATGAGCATGAATGTGGGGGGTGGGAGAGAGAGAGAGAGAGAGAGAGATGGTACCATTGTGGTGGCTGAAAAAAATGTTGTTTGCAAGATTGATATCTTTTAAAGAATTTGGAATAAACTTGTTATGGAAATGTAGTAAAATAGAGACAATCATTACTAATGTTTCAAAGGTGATGCTTACACACCTAAGAATGAATGAGTTAAGCCTTCTCATTTGATTGGTGAATTGTGCATTTCCATTTTTTATCGCATGTTGATAAGAATCATGAGTGAATGGCAAGTACTTTATTGATAGAGATTTCTCCCATTTCCCCTCCTATCTCTCATTGCATAGATCTTTGTGAGACCCCTAAGCACCCCATAGATCACTTATAATTGGGCCCATTAATTGGGCATAACTATCACTCACTCATAGATCACATTTTTTAATCCCATTAGATAAAATATTTGAGCCTCACCAATAGATGAATGACTTTCATCATACTTTATGTGCTCAATGGCAACATAAACCTAAGCAAGAAATACAATGGTACACCTTTTTAATATCAATGTTAAGTGATGAATCAGAGATGAAGACTTTGATAATCTAGTATCATGATATGGTTGAAATGGTCTTAGGAAGAAGATGATATGGTACTTGATACTCTGTCAAAAAAAGGTCAAAATTTTATTCATATGACAAAAACCATATAAACCTTCAAATGTTGTGTGCTAACAAGAATTAATCTCATTTGTATGCTTGAATTTGTTGACGTGCACTTACAATTATAAATTTGGAGTTGCCACCTTAAAAATGAGAAATATTCAATACTACTAATAGATCCTATGAGCTTGGAACTCCCTACACATGCTCATCAAAGAACAATATAAATACCTATGAGAAGAAACATATTTGGCAAAAGCATTTTTCATGCTTGATCCTTATCCAAGGGAACTTGATCCTTATCCAAGGGAACAAGTGATGGTGTCTCTTATAATTCTTTATTTAGGGATATACTTGCACTAAATTTTGGATTTTAATGAGTGACTCAAACAAATTTCAAGCTTTATGTAATTGTACACACTCCATACATACATATAGGCTTATCTCATTGCATTTAGATGCAAAACTATTTTAGAAAATAAAGAATTCCCAAATAGACCATTTGGATGCACAAAATAAAGAATGTAGATTATTGTAAGGGTGTATATGGAGGGTTATACAACTAAAATCAACATGCAAGTGTCACTTTCTAGGAAATGTGTTGCACATGGTGCACAAAATATCTAACCCATAGTCCTAGATCATAGGATGTGTTTGGACTTTGCTAGGGTGTTATTATAAAAGAGTGGAATAGATAGGTAGGACACAAGGTTAGCATGAAAAATACCCAATCACATTAACGAGATTCTTAAGGTGTTGAGGGCCTCAAATAGGGCATCAGTTATTGCACAATCGAGTCTCTCTTACCTTCCTTCTAGCTTTCATGGCCTCCTTGCTCTCTTTGTCTCTCTTGTACTAGTCTTTCTCTCTCTTATTTCTCTTTCTCTCTCCTCTTTGCAATCTTTTCTCTCTTCTCTTCTCCCTCTCTTGTCCTCTTCACTAAATTGGCATCAGAGTGGAGTGCTTTGATCCTTTTTCTTTCTTCTTCTTCATATTTACTTCCCCTTTCACTGTAGTAAAACCCTAGTTAATTCAACTACACGAGAGTACTCAAATGTTGAGCCAAATGCACCAAAAGTCAAGACTTTGGACGAACTTCCATTGTTTTAGAAGTTGCAACTCACTTCGGTGACAATCTCTCACCTTGTCTCTCAACACTCCACTCTAACTAACCAAGCATCCTCCTCTCCAATCCAAGAAAGCAAAAACACAAGACTAGATTTGAGTTGTAGCGAACTCACCTAACTTACCTTTCCAAGGCTCAAAGATGGTTCCAAGACCACGATCAAAATTATCCAATGCCGTCGCTCCTTCGCATCCACCACTGAACACACCAACAAGTTGAAGAGCTAGTAGAGATGATGAGAAAAGCAAGAAGACAAAGAGCTTCACCTTCCCTCAGTCCCTTGCTCAACACACCTCTCACTCTCTCCCTCTCAATCACCCTCAACACAATACAAGTAAGATTATAAAATGGAAAGATAGAATAGAAAGCTTGAATAGTCATGATGATAGAGCTTCCATAGCATGGATGTGCCAAAAGGGTGAATACAACTGAGACCTTCCACCCTTATATAGACCAAGAATTAGGGTTAGGGTTAGGGTTTGCATTTTGCGTTTAGGGTTTGTGCCCCTTTTGCATTTTGCATTTAGGGTTTCCACAATTGTGAATTAGGGTTTACACCCTCTTGGGCGTCCTACCCACTTAGTGGACTCTAGGCCTAGGCCGGTGAGGCATGCTTGTACCCTAGCCTAAATAGACAAAGCCTATGGTAATCTAACCACAAATCCATGTGCGCAATCCACACAACACTTGCGGTGTGACAAATACAATCTGCACAGGAATGAGCCTAGCTCTCACAAAGGAATACATCCATGATAATATGATGATGTCCATAATCCAAAATAGTAGTCAATGCTTGTGCTTTTTACAGCCTTCTCAAAATATCATTAGCATTATTTCCCCCTAGATGAGTGCCAGTCCCATGGCATTCATGTTGTAGCTAGCATGTAGTAGCTTCCACTGAAAATGCAGAATGCTAGGAATAGTCGATGAAGTAAGCCTGATGGAGGAGTAATGAATATGGCTGATGAAGAACTATGGCTGTGGAGGAAGATAAGATTATTTCTATTGTGGTTGGGACAGAGGATGTTGCTAATGTTGTGGTAGATGGTGACTGATGTTGTTACTGGTGACAAATCTTGTAGAATTGGGTGTTGCTGAAGAGACACTTGACTGCTAGTCCTTCTAATGGAGACAGCTTGAATGGTCATGGGAAATGATTGGGATATTGTAGAAGATGGGAGATTTTATGTTGATGTAGCTGTGATGACACGTGATCCTACACATACTTTGAACCTGCAAAGTAAAACCTCTCGTGCATCCCTAGGGGAAAGTGCTAGTCTATTGTTCGTGCACAAGACAAATAATGATGTTGGTTTGGGAGATGGATCAAACTCTAGGCAAAAGCTTGAAGTGTTGTCCCACACTTGAGGACCCAGAACTGTGAATAGGTTATGTGCAAATACTAAGTGAGTGCACATGCTTACAGAGTCTAATACATAGTTAGAAGACTTCTCCATGGGTGCTTCTGTTGATAATGATGCTTGATGAAGCAAAGGAACTTGAAGAGATGATGATGGGAAAAATTGTCATGGTTGAGGTAAAAGGAGTTAGCAGGTGTCCAATCCAATAAATTCTTGAAGAACATGGGTCTGTGCAAAATCAACCAAACATGGTTGTTGATACAATGGTTGGCTTTATGTTGAAGAACCTTTTCTACCTTGCTAGGAAGTGAGGATTGATGACACTGGATAAATCAAATGAAGGGATGAAATGTGCAGGTGACTCAGGGAGATAGGTCTAACCTATGCAAGCCAACACTCCCCAGGCATGTCCTACCTTGATGTGCCCTAAGAAAATGTGTAGGAAAATGGGAAAAGGGCTAGGGGGTTAGAGACAAAGTCAACCAACTAAAACCACTAGACACATCCAACTTGAGGACCCCTAGGTGCAATGCAATGCATGTGAGTGCATTTTTCTTTTTTTTTGCCTCTCGTGTTTTATCACTCTTTTTTTTATTTTCTCTCTTTGTTCTTCCTTTTTTTTTCTTTTGGAAAGTAAAGTAGCAATAGTGATATACAATAAGGCATGCTTCATTACAAGGAGAAATGGAAATATGAGATCAAAAGGCTAACTGCAAAGAATAAAACTTGGCACATAAGATGATTAGTGCACTGAGGTGTGTACAATGAAGTTTTGAATATTGAGCCTTGACATTGAAGCACATTGCCACATTGTTGATGAAGTTATTGAAGAAGAACTTGAACTTGGAAATGAAGACTGGTATGTTCATTGATGAAGCAATTTGCAACGGCTCCTAAGGAACTAGATGACCATTGGATGTTGTAGTCAAGGTATGGTGTCATTGAAGAAATAGGAATCTCATTGTTGAGTTCTTTAAGTTCTGTGTTTCTTTAGTGAGGCGCTAAGATAAACTCGTTGTCTTGATTGTCCTTTGATGTCTTGACATGATGCCTCTCGAGCAGCTTGAGATCTTTAGGAAGGTTCTAATGCTAGTGTTAGCTTCAAGTCGTTAATGTTGTCGCAGCGTAGGATATTTATAGGAAGCTTCTATTGCCAAGTATATTGTCTTCAAGCCTTGAGTCTCATTGCATTGCTTTTTCACCTATTGTTTTCCTGCATTCACTTGGTGAAACTTTGAGAGTACCATGCAGTGGATTCAAGGAAAAAATATAGAAAGAATTATGAATAACATTTTTCCTTCTTTGAATTTCACCGTCACACGAGGAGTGAAAGGGTTTGAGATTTTACCTCTTGTTTTTTATTTTTTGCCCTTGCATAAGATGTAGCATTGTTTCTAAAATCAGAGGGACTTTGCTCTTGTCAGTGTAACAAATTGAGCTAAAGAAAATTATGTACAAAGAAACTAAGACTAAAAAGGAAAAAGAGTTAGTAATCTACAATTTTTGGGATCCACCACTCGTAGAAATTTGGATTGTACTCCCATTCGGCAAAAGCATCCAAGTCAAATGGTTTGGCAACCAATCCATAAATGTAGGTAATCATATCACCAAGCAAAGAGGGTCCTACAAAGAAACTAGCAATGTACAGTTCCTCTTCAATCAAAATCTTGTCAAGCAATGGGTGATATATCAACTTTCATGGCAAGGCAAGACTCTGAGCTAGGACGATAGAGTGCAGTGAAGTGGTCTCACAATAAGTTGGGTCAGCTTGAAGTATACTGACTATACGGCATTGCTCAGCTGTGGTCATAAGATGACTTCCATCGCAAGCAATCTCAAGTCAATGAGAAAACCACTTCTGCAAGAATGGACTTGAGGAATGACAATTCTTCTCAATCTCATCAAGTACTGATTGGTCTTGGATTTTGGTCACATAAGCATAAGAAGGAATAAATCAGCATGATAGCAAGTGCTCGTAAGGGAGAGTCCTAACATATTCCTTCTGAATCAAGAGGCTTTTATTGAAAATATGTTCATTGTCCTCCCAAGTGGAATGCCATTGAGAAGCAACTTGAACTGCCTCATCATCAACAAGGCCTAGATCAATCATTGCAAACAACTTGGCATAAGTAGTGTATATGGCCTCAAATTAGAGTAGGCATTCTATTTCAAAGGAATTGAATTTCTTTGCCAATCGAGTAGCCGTGGAACTCAATGGTTCACATACTAGCAAAGGCTCGATGCCAAAAGGAGGGTTAGGTTTAGTAGGTTTGATTTGGTTAGGAGAATGTTTACGTACATTACTCTGCTTCACATCATTAGATGAAGATTCAATCATTGTAGTACTAGAAGTAGAGGTAAGATTTGGTGTTGTATCATGCGGCTTTGGAATAAACCATTCATAGAAATTAGGATTGTATTCTAATTAAGCATGCTCATCAAGAAGTTGTGGGTCATGGGTGAGACAAAAGATATATCTAGTGACATCAACTATCATGTCTCATTGTCCTAATCAGCTTGCAATGTGTAGCTCTTCCTTTGAAAGAAGTTTGTCACACAAGGGGCACCCATCGTGGCCTTGTGCTAACTCTCCATTGACGCTTCTGATTACTTGCCCTAAATCTCTTTCCCCTTCTAGATGCATCTATTCCCAACAGCTTGAGAAGTTGTGGTAGTGTTTCTAGTAGCTATGGTCTTTCCTTTGGTTATAGGATTCTTCTTACTAAGCAATTCTCTCTTGTTCTTGTGTGCCTTGAGTAGTTCATTAAGAACTCTCTAGCTATTCTCTCTAAGCATTTGATCTGACTCTGAGAAAAGCTTCTTGCCCTTCTCTAGAGAAGAGACAAGGTCCCCTTTGTTGAAAGTACTGACAATCTCCATATCTCATAAGCTTAGGTGTATATGGTGTGCTTCATAGTCCACAATGCATGTGGTTGCATGCTTGAAAGGTCTTCCAAGCAAGACCATAGAGAAGGTCGGGTAGGCAGTCGACTACGACAAGTGTGTGGAATTTCTAAGTAGCTTCAATGCTGAAAGGAACTGTGGCACAGTGACGATCAAGAAAGGGGAAGAAGCCCACCAAGTAGAGGTGGAATTGAGCCCTGTAGTGGTGGAGAAGGCCCTAGGTTTGACTAGCAGGACAGAGCAATGGGCCCACAAACAAGGGACATATATAGCATGTTAGGGATGAACAAGGATTTTGTACACACATTCGATGGGATAAGCTTAGCGGACATCCCAAATCCTCAGATCAAGTTGCAAGCAAAGATGGTCCATGCTATCTTTTCCAATCAAATGTACAATGCCCTAATGAATAGAATTGGGGTGCTATTTTTGGAGAGCATCGCAATTGGATCCCCAAATGAAATAGATTGGAATGCCTTCATGTGAAAAACTATTGAAAGCTCACTGAAATATTTGACCATCAGCACAATAGTGGCAAAAGGGGAATCCCCGGCCTCCACAGTAAGATCATCCCAAAAGAAGTCCTCCTCCAAAGCATCCACCATCAAGTTTGGTGGAATCCTAATGGCCATCATCTAGGAAGCCTTGAAGGACAAAAAGTGAGATGAAGAGGGAGTAGGGGAAACCCCTGATTGATTGCCTCACCACGACCAAGTGCAGTCCAGTGAAAGGATTATAAGTGATAGGGAAGAGCAGGAGAGATAGTGTGCTAGCCAAGGACAGCCAAAGGTGCCGAAGAAGGGAACCCCATCAAAGCTACAGAAAGAGACGAAAGAAACAATGAAAAGGGAGAAATGGGCCGAGCTGAGGAGGGCCCAAAAAGAGTCCAAGAGGGCTGAAGATGAGAGAAAGAGAAAAGCAAAGCAAGAGACAGAAGAGCTAAGAAGAAAGGAAGATGAGGACATGGTCGAAGCCATATACAAGTCAGTAGAGGAGACCTTGGGCATGGAAGGACCAACCACCCTAAGCCCCCGAGGGGAAGGAGAGCCAAGCAATAGTGCCAAGCCTCAAAAATTGAAGTAGTCTCAATAGTAATGGGCAAGGGTAATGGCCCAATGCACCCCCTCCCCCAATCTTCATGTCCCATGCTCCGACCGCCTCAACTGCCCAATAAACTGTAGTTGTCATGGACACAAGCAAGTTGATGTCTATGATGCAGTTTTTGGTGACAAAGATGCAAGAGATAGCTCCAGATTTGAAAGCAGGGGACCCCCTTGCAAGATCCAAAAGATGGCCGCGTGGTCAAATCAAGGCAAGATCCCAAGAGGCACAAGCGAGAGGCCCCCATGACTACAGCATCTCCTACAATACCTACTACCACAACATACGATGATTATGTCAAAGAGCTCCTAGCACAACTAAAGAAGGCCAAGGAGGAGAGGAGAGCGACAACAGCCAAGCTCGAGATCAAAAGAGAAGCCTTAGCTGCACTCAGGTTAGAGGCAACACACCAGGTAGCAAAGCATCAACGAGAAATCCAAGAGTTGAAAGAGCAACTCGAAGCCAAGAAAGGAGAAGAAGGAGAGTGGGAAACAAAGTGGGCTGAGGAGAAACGAAGCTGCACAAGCCTACAACAACTCAATGAGGAACTAGCAAAGCTAGGTGAGGAGCTACAAGGGAATATGAACAACATTCTGGTAGCTACGGAAGAGCTAGAGGCCACAATAGAGGAGACGGCACAAAGATACCAAAAGGAAATATAATACTCAAAAAGGAAGACTACCCTAGAGTTGGCAGAGTAAGGCAGACTAGAAAGGGAGATCAAACACTTGGAGAAAGAGAGGGAAGGAACCATCAAGAAAGCAACCCAAAAGTTGAAAGAAAAGTTGGAAAATCTAGAATAAGATGTGGAGGAGATAAAGTTGTGGCCGAATCTGAAAGACAATGGCAAGGAAAAAACCAAGACACCCACGCACGGAGGAATGAAGATCTATCCAAGAGGCTGTCAAAAACTTCCATGCAGCTCTTTGTGGCACAACAAGCCTAGAGGATAGCCAGAACCACTAGAACAAGGAAAAAAATACACATGCTAGATGTGTGGAATGAATAGCATCAGGTGGTAATGATGTTGTCAATGCATGGAGAAGGGAAAGGAGGAGTTGGAAGAGAGGGCCAAAAAGTAGGAAGAGCACAACTTTGAACAAGTGCGGGAACTTGTTGAGTGCTTGGCCATAGTGGAATGCGAGCGAGTGTTGGTAGAGTGGCCAAAGCCGTAGAAGTAAGTTCAGAAGTGCAACAACACACCTTCTTGGGCATAGTGCTCCATGTAACACAAACGGAGGGCAAGGATTCAATGGAGAAGATCAAAAGGAAGCTAGAATTGACCACCAGAGCCTTAAAGTATGGCCTACACGAGCAAGCTCTCCCAATTGGCACCGGTCTAATAAGAAAACAACAATGCCAATATTTGAGGCAAGTCAGCCTCTCCACAAATGAGTTGAAGGAGCTAGGCTTTGAAGAGCATGAGCCACTGCATCAACCCCCAACTCACACCCCACAATAGCAACCTCCAAAGGAAGGGCCGGATTGAGCAGGAGCTAGGAGAAGAGCAACAGGACCGGGAGCTTAGCCCACCACTGCCAGATGAACCCCAGGAAGATCGGAAAGCCAGCCAAGTACAAGGGCATGTCATTGCCACTAGGAGAAGAAGACAGGAATCGATGGAGCAAGCACAGTAGAGAACTAGAGCACAGCCCCAATAGCTTCATGGAGAGCCCATGCCACAATGTGAGGATTGCTATCCTGTCAACAAGTGGCCCTAGGAGGTGAGCATTTGGAAGTAAGGAGAACTCCAAGCCTGGCCCTTCAAACTATCATTCCTCTATCCACAGGCCCTGGACCAAGTCCTACTAGTGGAAGTAGTGGACAGAATAATTCAAATGGCCAACAATTTAGCAAATTGATGGTTTACAGAGTAGAGCATAGTGATCACTCAATGGAGGCGGAAAGCTCCAAAAACTACTGGCAGGACAAGGTGTACTAGATCCCCAAGACAGTCCAAGACTTTGAAGCACAACCCAGGTCATAAAGGAGGATCTAGGACACAAACCTTGATGCATGGATTGCATTCTACAACACACTCCCTGAAAAGAGAAATGATCCTATCTACATGCCCTACCCTCGTAGGCACAGAGTAGACTACAATAGTGAGGAGCATGGTAGGTATGACTTTCCCAAAATCTACAATGCCAATGCAAAGATTCCCGAGGAGTGCCTAACCTTCAAGTCAGGAGACCTCCGTCCTTCAATCACGTGCTTTGTCGAGGATTTCTCATCCTGTCCAAAACCTGCTTTCATCACAACTTGCAATTATCTTAGGACCATTAGGTTTCTACTAAAGCAACTGCCAGCCCGCCGAGGAAGGCCCACCTACCTCCAATCTTTTTTTATCTCAACCTAGGAATAGATAGTTGTGCCATGGCCTGTGGCTAATGATGAGGGCTACATTGTTACCCTCTTTTTGTATTAAGGTGCTCGAAGACATGAACAATAGCTAGTTTACTAGGTGTGGACACCCCTTTTTGTCAACCACACCTCTAAATCTCAGGGCTAATCTCAAGAGCTACATGCAAGTCCATGCCTTTTTGAGAAAATCCCTTATATCACCCTGTGATGCATCATCAAAAGAGGACCGAAGTGTTAGAATATCAAGCTCCCATTACTCTCCTGTTAGTATGTATGACCAACATTAGCTGTGTCCAGCTGTATCAGCAAGTGTGGAACATTAAATAAGTCACTGGTCTTAGACCCAGTGTGAATGGTCCTACGGACCTGAGTACTATTGTATACACTTATGTTATGTTAGTAGTCTATGAAATAATGGAAGATGATGAACGACCAAAAGGTCAGGTTGCTGCTCCATTACATTGTCTCTCTCCCTCTCTCTTCCAATATGGTATCAGAGCCATCATGGATGGGCTCTTGAAGGCATGAAGCTGTGAGAAAGACCTGCAACCTAAAGACTCAGGGCAGTGATTGAAGAGAAGCAGGCTGACAGTGTGCAGGCTATCATTGTATCTGTGAAGGTATGCATTTTGTAATTTTGGGTTGTCATTATACAAGAGGGTTGTCCTAGCCTATTTGAAGCATTGTAGAGTCTTCATTGAGCACTCAAGAGCAAGCATCAACTATCCTTGTGGAGTATACCTGCTGCTGAAACCCCCAAGGCTGCTGGCGTGTTTGCACCTGATCTTGAATGGTCATTTTCTGCTGCTAATGAAGATATCAATCACTACCTAGTTGATCTCCAGCTTGAAAATGCTTCTTAGAAGCTCCTTTGATGCCTTGATAAGCCATTGCTTGGTCTGGAGCTGATGTATGAGCTGGAAGAGTGAGCTTCAGATCTGAAATACAGTCCAGATCTATTACAAACAAGGAATACACAGCATGTATGTATCTCCGACATGAGATTTGAGCATAGATATGCTTATACAGACATATGTATTGGTTGGTATGCTTATGAGCTGAAGTCTTGGTAGCAAAAATATTCAAATCTAGAATTTTTTAATGGCTGGAAACTGTCATTGAATAGGGCAGCATACACTAGAGTCCTCCTGAAGATTTGAAGCCATTTGATGAGCATTTTGAGCTCTACTGAAGTGAGGGTTCATTCAAGAAGCATATGTACTGAGTTTGATGCATTTGGGTTGCATTTTACTGATAAAATATTCAGATCTGAAATTTTATGACAGGCTAAAAACTGTTACAAAACTATCATCATCATATACTCATTGCCTTGAAGAAGTACATGCCTTTTGTTACCTATAGGGAGTTGTATGGTACGGGATATGATTGTTGAATGCTATTAGCATTGAGATGAGCATTGAAGGCTCTTAAAAACTAAATTTTGAATCTAGAAACAAATGTATTCACAGGGTATTGGCTGGTCATAAACAATGAATGCATTATATGACATTGCCTCTTACAGAGAGAGTGTTTGTGGATGATTGTTTGGTTATGTATTGACCTGTACACACAGTGGCATATGTATGAAGTGGCTTGAGGATCTCTTGCGCTGAAATACATCTTGGTTTGACAGTTTATTGACTGTATACAATCTGTGAGCAGATTTATGTCACTCGTACTTGCTAGATATGCACTATTTTGTGCCCGTATGACTATGTCTAGTTTCCTACATATACTAGCAAATGTCTGGGAAAGAGAATATGCAATCAAAAACCACTGTAAAACATGTCATAAATGCTCCAAACAAGGTTTCAGATTGCGTATTCTCTTTACTACAATAAGCTTGCATGACACAGATTTACAGTACCTGCAAAGTCTATCTACGTACGGGTTATACCACATGTTTGTGGATATTTTTGAGGTTGTAAAGGGCTCAAATACCCTGGTTTTTTTGCAGAGAATAGTTGCAGAAAACTATCATAAATAGTCAAGGACTGAAGTTGGTCAGAGTGACTTGTTGGCTTGCAAGAAGTCAAGCAGTGTGACTAGATATTGTCTGGTACAATATGGCTAATGCAGAAAGGACTAACAACATAACCCAGATAGTGGGGGAAAAGCTTGACAGTAACAATTATGCCATATGGAAGTTCCACATGGAGAACTTCTTAATAGGAAAAGGCTACTGGGAGTTGGTGACTGGAGCAAAAGCTAAACCTGAGCTCCCAGAGCGACCTATGTGAGAGCAGAGTTTTGAGCCCGGAATGTGCCTAAAATTTGCCAAAAAATCCAAAGTTTAGGGGAAAAATATTTAACATCGAAGGCAGCGGTTGCAGCTAGGACGATTTTAAGCACCAAGTGAAAGACGGCTTTTAAAAGGCACCCAAGCGACAATTGTGGATTTTTGATAATTTTCCCGACTACCGTGCGGGATGTCAGGAGTTGCTAGTCAGTGCGGGATGTCAAGCCGGACGCCTAGGATTTTTCAGAGCTCGAATCGGAGTCCGGACGGGGAAGTGGCCACAAGATGGGCAAGATTCGAAGAGGTGGACAAAAAACATGGACCAAAGGGGGGGTGCCCTTTGGAGATTTTAACCCCCCCAAATTTTATGATCAAAAGGCATGAAGAAAAAACGTGAAGATGAGCACGACGTGGGCAACAGATGGCGCCGAAAATTGCGCCATGATCCTCTCTCATGGTGAATGCAGGCTGCAAATACCTCATGCAATTGACAATGCCTGGCAACTTCTCTCTCTTGGCTGAGCATATCGCCGGTCTTCGCGCGAGGAATGACTGTGTGGATGAAGAGAACAGATTCTAGTCTTTCTCTCTCCTCCCTCTCTCTCTTCTCTATGGGATGTTCATGTGTACCATCTTGAAAGAGGAATCGGGGAAGGAGAATGAAGGAAATGGTGATGAAGATTGATGGAGATGCTGAATATTGAAGTATAGCATTGGATTGAGAGCAATGGAGGTTCCATTTGTTGGTTATGAAGGCATTCAAGGCATCTCGGGTTACATAAAAACACAGTATGACCATTTTTATGAAGAAAATGAAGGATTTTTTATAGTTTATGATGATACTGTGTTGTTTGCATTATGAGTAATTACTGTTTATCAGAAAATTCTGATTTTACAATGATTTACATGCTCCATTTAATTCCCGTAAACCCGAAATGTGGTCTTTTAGTGGCAAAATGGTAGTTTTTCTGTTTAGGGTGGGGAAAAGGTGTTCCCATGGGGGGAATATGGAAGATAAATTGAATGTCAATATACTGAAGTGATTGGAATAACAAAAACCAGAAAATAGCATATTTTATTACTAAATAAATCAAGAAAATGGAAAAAATAAGGGAAAAAATAGAAATACGTCTTAGAAAAATAAGAAAAAATATAATGATTGTTTGTGGGTGTATGGTAGTGGCAAAGCATGAGGTTTAGCCTCAGTTTGCCCTATCTCCTTGTCAAAGTTTGTGATTTATTGCTTTCTATACATCAAAACATGACAAAAATGAACCTCTACACCTATGCAACGAAAGCAATACCTAAAAATAGGGGGTTGGGATGTTTGAATGGTGTGATTTGCATGCTGATTGTTGCTAATTTTCTAATGCATGTCATGTCATAGAGTTCGTGTTAATTAAGAGGATAGTAGCATGAGTGTTATCTCGGTGCTATCCTTACATCACCGCAACGAGTTAGTAAATGCATTTGGAAATCCTGGTTGTGCACCACATGTTTCTGATTTAAAATGATGTTTGAGTACTTTAGAATCATTCACTTTTGCATGTGCATGAAACCATGGTATTAGAATAAAAACCTGGATGCATAGCACCTATTTTCAATGACAAGAGGCTCTTGGATGGTTCTATTCATCCACTCAGCCAAACCCCATCGGAGTTCTCAGTCTCTGCATGACACTTATCTCCTCTATTTTCACACTAGATTTCACAGTCACCATTCCGAAATCAAAGGACTTTTCCTATACTTTGTCTTTTCCCTTCCCTTTGCGCTTCTCATTGTGCAATTCATGACACTATTGGCGTATATGACCCTTCTTGCCACAATGATGACATGTCACATTAGCATTTATTCCAGGAGACTTGTTGCGTGACTTACCACATGACTTAGACCTAGACTTCTGAGAGTCTAGACCACGTCCATTCCCACGGTCATTCTTTCCATTACCATCTCTACCTCTAACTGTCAAAGCATGTGACACATGAGAGGCATCCAAGTTCTTATGATTGATCTCTTCCTACAAAAGAGCAATATCTACATCATGCAAGTTCAAAATAGTAGCAGGAGCACATAAGGCAGTACAGAATACATCCCATGACTCACTCAAAATCCCAAGCAAAAAAAATGGAGTAACCTCATCATTGAAGGTAATGCCCTATGAAGTCAAGTTCTTGAGAATAGCATGGAACTGGCTCAAATGAGTGGACATCGTCATATTCTCCTTCATGCGCAGTCAATACATCTGACTTGCTAGACCTTTCTTGTCATAGAGGTTCCTGATCTTATCCCAAAGCTGTGAAGCACTCTATGCTTCCTCAACCACATTGTAATGCACTTTTTCAGTAAGAGACAAGATGAGGATGGACTTGCATAACTCATTAAGCACATCCCATTTGTCATTAGTCACAGTTTCAGGCTACTCACCATGCATCCTTAGTGGCTTTATGTGCGATTTCTGCACTAAGACCTGCCCAAACTTGGCTCTTCCAATAGGCATAATTCATACCATCAAGCTTAGTGATGTTGAAGATAGCACTATCAGTGGAAGAAGATGCCATACTACAATCCAAAATGGTGAAGACAGGTCAAAACTACTTACTGTTTTCTAATGTAAACAGCCAAAATACCACCAAAACCACGGCAAAATGACTACGAATTGATAGCTAATGATGCTACCCACCAAGTACCATCAAAAGTACATAAAATCAGGATAATTCAGTATGAAAAATACATCATGGTCCATGCATAACTAATTGTTGTAATAAATTACGGCCAGGTACGATGAGAGCAAACTGTAGGCAAAATGAATGCACCAAGTCAACCACAGACTGTCAAAGCATAACCAACATCAAGTCGGCATAAATCAACATGTGAAAGTCATACCGACATTGACCAAACACCCAAGCATGTCAAATAAATCCATCAGTAAGCCGGCACACCCCCTGTGTAATAGGGCAAACTCTACACAACACTAGCAAGACCTGACACAAATAGGTGTATGCTCAGGGAGTGCAAAGCCCAAATCAACCCAAGTACATCTATGAGGACCACAGCATATCAACCATGCAACATCCAAGTGAAGATCCCAGTCTCAAGTATCTGAATGCTCAAGTAGCATGAACCACTTGCTCAATGTCTATCAAGCATCCAAAGACGCTCCCACTGACACAAAAGCTGTAAATATCAAGCAAAGAAGCTCAACAAGGGCATATGATAGCACCAGTGCCAGAAGATCCAAGATCAAGCATCAATAAGACCTCATGAGCATATAGGCCATGTAGCATCCATACATAGCATCCATAGACATCAAGTACATCCAAACTATAACTCTGGCAAGCCAAGAAATAGCCAAAGTAAGTGGGCAATCAGCTAAAGCAAGGCTCACTAGCATCCAACTCCAGACAATGCAACGAGCATGTAGTAGTGGCATAGGCCAAGCATGTCAAGACCGGTCAGACATAAGTGAAGTACATGCCATAAGTACATCAAATATGGAGATTCAAATGCTATACGAAGTGAGCTCAAGCTCAACCAATGATCCAAGAGCAAATCCAAGCTCTATGTTGATCCTCGAGAGTTACTACATCAATGTATATAGCCAACCGAATCTAAGAGGTATTAAATATCCACTGAGAAGTACGATTAGCCTTGCTGTAAATAGCTTGAAATCACTGTCCAAAACTGAGCTAAATAGTGCTCAATCCAAGCTCAAATCAATATCCCAGGCAAAGGCAACATGTGGCATACTCCAAATACATGGGTACATCATGAAGCTCCTAAACCATATCCGTAGGCATTAGGCATAAACTCTCCTATAATGCTTGCTATCTAGAACTGTATATAATCATAAATCCTATGAAAAATGAGCTATCAATGGCTCAAAGCATCCCACAAGTGCTCCAAAGCATCAACATAAGGTCCAAACACAATAATAGCATCCCTGTAGCATAATACAAGCCATAGGCATAACAAAATATGCTAACCTGGAAGTATAACAGCAATCTGCCCTGTTTCCACATTCAAGGGCTGGAGCTCAACATGTCAAAACTAAGATCAAATCCACAGGATGAATGATGAGATGGTAAAAAATTATTTCCAAGGTGCCAAGGACCGTTTCCAAGTTGTAGAGGGGCCTGAGAGTGAGCAAATCTGACAGGGGAGGCAGCAGCCCCCAAACAGGCGCAAACACACCACCTGCTATTGGATTTGAGGATGCATGTGCTGAGGGTTATGGGGCATATGGGGGACATGAATGATGCTCAATGAAGCCCACTCAAGTGGTAGACCAAACCTATTCAACATTGGTGCAAGCTAAGAAGCAATGGAAGCAAGCAAGCATACTTAGGTGGAAGAAGCCATGGCTGCCCAAGAAGGAGACCCAATGAATGTAGGGATTCAACAACCAGCTAAAGACTCCATGAACTAAGCTCAAGTAGTCATGAATCCCTGCTTTGATACCAGTTGAAAGGTGAGAAGGATCAAATCTTGCTTGAAGAGCTATGGCGGGAGAGCAAGAGCAAGAAAAGAGAAAGATACAAAATTGGAACTCCAATAGTCACACTGTGTGACCGGGCCTTTCAAACTATCACTAAAAGAATAAAGAATAAAGTGATGATGACGAGCACCCGCCACTTGCAGTGTGCAGTAGTGGGTACTATCAGTGTAGTAATACACAGGCGACTAGGCGGAGGTGCCTTTACCCCCAACAAAATGAATGTTACACCTACCCAACGAATGCAAAACCTTAACAATAGGAGGGAAGAGGGATTGTGAAAGTGAGTGGTCACTAAAAATGTTTCAAATTATAATTTATATGATTATTCATAGCATATAGGCTGATCACCGTTTAAATTTAAGAGAGATTAGTAGCACGAGGAAACTCAGTGCTAGTCTCTAGCAATGCCACAATTACGAGTAGCTTGGAGACTATTAAAGATTTTTTTTGCACCTCACGTTGCAAGTTTTTTAATCATAAAATGTTTGAGCACAAGGTGTGTCATCCACAATTAGATTATGTATATCACATGGTAACGCGTAGATGCATAGCAATTGATTGCCAATTTTATGACCTATGTTGAGTTGTGAGGAAACCCAAGCTATAGACTAGACGCTTGAATCTTTGGGAACTCATCAAATAAAGACATTTATATCCTGGAACGTTCCAAATAAATAAGAGTGGAGTATGTTTGTATGTGCTTTATGTTAGGGCAGTGCATCTTGGGGCCAATCCCTGAGGTGTAGGAGAGCTGCAGTAGTGAGGCCACAGTATTCAACCAAAGGGGCATCTCCTTTATGTTTGTATCATGTTGGTGTACTATGCCAAGATGTTGTAATAAAGCATAAGTCACCTTAGTCTAGAGTAGGCTAGGATTAAGTATAAAAGGTGGAGATGTAACTTGTGGGGTATCTTTTTTTCATTTCAAGCAATACATACTTTGAGGTTCCTTCCTCCCACCAACTAAGAGGGTGCATACTCTTAGCCACCAAGATATGGGGTGCATACCATGTCCCACCTTGACATGAGATGAGTATTCATGTTGCAGCTTACATCTATGATTCTTAGCCTTCCATGGCAAATACTATTTCATGCCTAGCTACCTTGGCTGTGGCTTCCTTGCAAACATGGTGTATTTCTTGTATTTCTTTGCAAGTTTGGTGTAATTCATAAATTTTAAGTTATTTGACTTGCTGTGAGAGCTAGTATATTACATTGGTATTAGAGCATGGACTTTGATCCATGGGAAGAGCCATTTTCATGGTGAATCTAGTTACAGTTTAGACACAGAGTAACTGAAGAACAAAAATTAGTCACAGGATTTGATTCAGTTAAATTTGTGACTAGTTAAGGTCTCTGTAGTAAACCGTGACTAAATTTGATGGTCTTGAAGAATGTCTAAAGAAACAATGGCAGATCAATGGTCATTTTGGTGGTACGTGGTCAATTTTGGGCCATTTTGAAGGATCATGGACTTAACTAAAGCCTAAATAGGGTTTAGAGAGGTTAAACTGTGGTTACTTTTTGGAACAAGCTTTTCTTTCCTCTTTCCAAGCTTGTTGTGAAAACTACCATGGAGAATTTTGCTCATTTCTCTTTTCCATGATCATCTTTCTTCAAGCCACCTACTGGAGATGATTCTTGATGCCCTGAGCAACAAATCAACTACCTATTTGATGGATCTTCAACAAAATAATCACCACGTGATGCAGGAGAATCTCTAGGATAGTTTGCTCCAGTTTTCAACCTCCTCTTGATCATCTTTTTCAGCTCACTTCCTCATACTAAAGCTATGCCCTCTCTCTCATGGTTAAATGCAGCCCTAACTTGAAGTATTAGGCATCTAATGCTTGATCTTTCACTGTCCTTCACCCCTGAAGCTTCCTTCACAACCCTAGCTGTGGGTGAAATTGGACAACATGAAGAATCCTTCAATTTCTTGAAGATTTTGCCTCTTCTTGGCTTCTTCTAGCTTCCTAATAGCAACAAGGGCAAGCATCTACATCAAGCATTGGACGACATTGAGCAAACATTGGAGCTTCCAAGCAAGATTGAACATTTTCTTCATCCCAGATTGGGAAAAAATAGGGCAGTCATCAATCTTCATCAAATCTTGCTTAATTGAGGCTTCAATTCATGGGGCTTTTGTTGTCTACAACCCCGAGAAGGTTGAATTGAAGTTATTACTTAAAGATTGGGCTTACATTGAAGAATTTCTTCAAGGTTGAAGGCATTTTCAGCCTCTTGAACATGGCAATGTCTGAAAATTCATAAGATCCTTGATTCTAACAAAAATTTACACTCTTCAAAGTTCAAAGGATCTTCTCCAACAAGCTATTGTACACTTCTATCAAATCATTGACTTCTTTTGATTGCATTGGAGCAATCTTATTGATCGGGAGTTAAAGATTACATAGGAGCAATCATAATGGATAAATCTTTCTTGAAGTTGGTCTTATGATCTGAAATCTTGTTCTACTGATGGTGGTTTATGCTGAATGTTGATTGGTGGGATTCATCTACTACTATTCATCATAATCTCTCTTTTCATCCAATTGTTGAACTAGTCCCATTGTTCATAAGAGAGATTGAGTGTAATAGAACCTCTTAATTCCCATTAAAGGGCATGTAGAATTCAATCCAGGATTGATTATGATTGCTCGATGAGTTTCTTTCCTGCCCATTCAAATGTTAAAGCTCAATTGATTGCATAAATGCTACTCACTGCCTACTTAACTTGGATTTTGTTGGAAAATTGAACATTGATGATATAGGATTGAAATAATGATGAAAATGGTAAGTGAAAATATTGTAAAAGCAGTGAGTCGCTGCTAAAGGGTAATGCCCTATCCATAGCCCTTTCAATTCAATCATTTCCCAATACCCACTTGCATTTCATCAAAGTATTTAAAGGCTTTTTTGGTCAATGCATAGCATCCTTGTTTGATTAGCTATTAGAATGTGCTTTCGATGTTGGTTACCATGAGGAAAAAGTGGATGCTAGGTGATTTGGGAAGACAAAAGAGAGTTGACCCTCCCTTCCTAATTAAGACCCTGAAGGGGTGCACAACTCAGCTTGAGGTGAAACTTTGCACACCCCTCTTGTCTCAGAGCCCATGCAATTTTCAAATTTAGGTGTAGTTACATTCCCCATTATCATATTTTGACACTAGTACAATATTGATTAGTCATATTCAAGGTTCCATAAGTGGTTGAAGGACCATTGGAAGAGGTGTAGGGCATCTCCTATTTTGAGGGTACCTACAAGTGTTGGACAAAGTTTTTACAGATAAAACAGCATGTATATACCAATCTACAGGTCATTCTTGAGCCCTACAAGTGCCCCATAACCCTCTTCTAGTTGCTATAGTGGTTTATAAGGGTTTCTTCCACTCAGGGTATTCCTATAGGGTCAAATAAGGTACTTACATGTGGTGGACCAGGGTATAGGGAACTCCTATTTACATCTGAAGATTCAATCACAAAAAATACTATCCTCATCCAAATTGAGAACTTGATAGCTCTATTTGAAGAGGGGATGTCTATATTTCATTTGAATCAAAAATTTTAGTAGTCGGACTCTGAGAGAAAAATTTATAGAAAATTCACTAACAGGGAGTCTAGTGGGACTGCACCTAGACAGGCTGACAGGGTGCACTATTTGAGTTCATTTCACCCATATACCCTATTAAAAGCTGAGATATTATTAAATCTAGAGTACCCCTACCATGTAAGATTCCTTTGGATCAAGAAGCAATTGGCATTGGTTCAATACTAAGCAAGTTATTGACATTTTTCTTCCCACAGTCATTTTGACAACACCTATCCATAATGGCCAAAAACAAAAGAAAATATCAAGTCATGGAGACCATTCAAAAAGACATCAAAGAATATATCAATTAACAAAACAATACTAATGAAGCCCTCAATCATGACCAACAAGATGATGTTGTAAGCATTGGTAATCCTTATTGTAATATTTCCACTACAAAATATTCAAGACCCAAAATCTCACGCAAAAGCAATTTAAAGTATTCTCCCGCAACAATAAAATTTTGGGCTAAGTATTCCCTCCGCATGCACTAGCAAACTCCACCCTGCATCGTGTGTAGAAGCCGTGGCTTGAAAACTGTGAGCCACTGTAGGCCTACGCGGGAACACCCCTTCAAGGGGGGGGAAAAGGGATAATGGATAAATTTTTGGCAATTTTTTTTTATAATAATCCCCTCCCCTTCAGCCGTTGCATGCGAGGGAGAGGGTGAGAGGAGTGGGTGTGGAGTAGGAGAGCACGGGGGGGAGGAGGCATGCAACTAGCCACATGTGTGGCTATTCCCCCCCCCCCCCCCCCTTCATTCTATATGACCCCCCCCCTCTCAAGCTTGAGAGGGAGAGGAGGGACTGATCGTGTGCCGTGTTGTTGCTACCTGAGGACCTGCCGCCCGCTGGGCTGCGCCATCATCGTCATCACCATCGCCATCATCATCATAATCATCATCCTCATCATCTTCCCAATATTCTTTATTCTCCACGTCATTCTGCCTATGTCAGAAGCATTAGAAGCTTCTATTGGAAGTTTCTAATAAAGCTTCCTTAGACCTTGTTCTCCCCCTGCCTCAATTTTTTTTAAAAACCGTCACTATAAGGTGCAATTCCTGCACGGAAGAAGGGATCTCACACGAAGTATCTTCGAAACGCGAAAGTGAACCAAGGAGAGTTTGCTGAGTCGATATCTACATCCTCGATGGCTCCTAAGCAAAAGTCGCGAGGTGCATACGCGGGAGTTTCCACCCCAAGTACGCGTGTGGACAACACCTCGAATCTTAACGCCCAGGTTCCGATAAATTTCCTGCATGAAAAGGATGCATTTAAGCATGTCTTTAATTCATGTAGGCAAGTTTGAAAACATTGGAAAATTTATATACTCGCATCAAATTACCAAGTAAGTTGCATGACGAGTACTTGCATGATCATGGTAGTTGCATTCTTGAACGCATATTGCATAAGTTAAAAGGTGGATTTGTCTAAAGGCATCCCTGTTGCCGCGCGAAAATAACAGCGTATATAACACATAATACACTTAGGTATTAATTTTCTAGTTGTGACTCGTGTATGGGATAATCTTAGATGCCCATTGAATGATGTCCAAATAGTCGCAATGCATGGAAAGGAAATTATGAACTTTGCAAATTTCATGCGAAGATGGTTACACTTTAGGTCAGGTTAAGTAATAAAAGGAAGGATTAAATTAAGGACGGACTCATGGCATTCGCTCATGCATAGAGTTTCTTTATCAAAGTTTGAATGCATCTTCATTAAAAATATTAAAGCTTTGACTTCGTTGCATCAACGTATGGTGTATACAAGTTAGCTCTGAATATCAATCATTATAGTTTAGGGCAAGGGAAGGTAACGATCATTGTAGATCTTTTAGCTGCATAGAAGGAAAGGTCTTTGGTCTTGAAATCACATATTTGCATGGAATGATGCATCTCACCTATCTTGCAGTTATTTACACTTTTAGGGAAAGTATTTGCATCTCTAAGGAAAGATCACCTCTTGTCGTAAGACAATTAGATCAATTACGTAAATCGCTTGTTATTGTGTAACTCACATGGGATTTATAAAGGCGTAAATATTAGTACGACGAACACCTCAATGTGCTAGGTAGGGTTAAGCTACGATAAAATTCTACCTAGTATCACACTTGGGTTTCTGACTTAATACTTCCAATCTTAAAGGTCCTACCCACATTCATGGAATGTTAGAGTTAGCTGAACGTTGATAAAATTCTGCCTAGTATTGCACTTGGGTTGCCGATGTAATACTTCCAATATTAAAGGTCCTACCCACATTCATGGAATGTTAGAGTTAGCTGAACGTTGATAAAATTCTGCCTAGTATTGCACTTGGGTTGCCGATGTAATACTTCCAATATTAAAGGTCCTACCCACATTCATGGAATGTTAGAGTTAGCTAAATGCCCATATAAGAATGATCTAGGGTTCCCACCCTAAGGATCAATTGACCAAATGCTAGACTTCCGCAAGGGAATTAGGAACCCTAGGGCCAAGACATTATCGGCCTAGTATGGTTAGGGTTGGGTTGGGTCAAGAAGACTCCCAAGCCCTTATCTTGATCAAGGGTATTCTTGATCAAGGAAGACTATACAAAGAAAGATATAATCCCCACAAGTTAGGTGCTGATGCCTATCTCATGCCACAAGTTGCAATGTCGCATGGTTTTGTGTCTAAATCACAAAGTAGTGTTGCCACTCCTTAGAACAAGGTCGGCAAGTTCTAAGTACAAGTCTAATTTTCTAGAGGATGAGTAGTCATCCTGCTACATAACCCTTCCTTGGGGCTGATTTGCCAAAGTTAGGGGAGTTACGAATTTGCCAAGGAAGCAGTTGACCACACCAAGTTAGGGCAACGAGGTTGCCCAGGATGTATTGACCTTCATCTAAGGAAACCTAAGGTATTGACAATTTGGGTTAACAGGGTATAAACCCTAACCCAAGGAAAGAGGGTAAACAAGCAACTTAGCTTACGAAACCCTTGGGATCTTGCCAAGTCGCAATTGATCCCGGATTGAATGATGGATGTATTCGGAGAGAAGGATTCACACCTTAGGAGTTGGTCGTATAAGTGACCACTAGAGTGCTTGCGTTTGTACACTTAGGAGCACTGTTTGTTCTTCTTTGCTCAAGGAACTAATGCTAGAAAATAACTAATGCTTCAGGTTGAAAGCCTGGAGGGAGAGGCAGTATCAGTTACCCCCGACTGTCTGTCTAACCCTATCCAAGGGGGTTGTTATCCCCGTCGGATACGTGGACCGAACCCGCCGCAAGAGATCTCTCCATGGGTGCTACTTGGAGCAAGAGGACGCATGGGTACCAGGGGCGGCTCTGGCCATATATCCCTTGCCTCTGGATCCTGCACAAGAGGCCGACGTGACTCCAGATTGGATCTTGAGGCCTGCATACTAGTCTACAGGTGGAACTTGGAATAGCAATCCCTGAGGATTGCTAGAATAACCTTCGGGCTGGATTATATGATGTATTCCAAAGACTGATAAATAAAGATCAAATATTGAAAAGGAACTTGCTTGACATTGCTTTTTCTATGTCAATGCCTAAGTTACGTGAAGGAACTAGGGTTTAGTCGATTAATTAAGGAAGCTATTTTTGCTCGTCAAACTAAATGTGGCAGGTAATTACACTTACAAGCACTGTTTGTTCTTCTTTGCTCAAGGAACTAATGCTGAAAAATAACTAATGCTTCAGGTTGAAAGCCTGGAGGGAGAGGCAGTATCAGTTACCCCCGACTATCTGTCTAACCCTATCCAAGGGGGTTGTTAGCCCCACCGGATACGTGGACTAAACCGGCCGCAAGAGGTCTCTCCGTGGGTGCTACTTGGAGCAGGAGGATGCCTGGGTGCCAGGGGGCTCTGGCCGTAAATCCCTTGCCTCCAGATCCTGCACAAGAGGCCGATGTGACTTGAGATTGGATCTCCAGGCCCGCATACTAGTCTACGGGCGGAACTTGGAATAGCGATCATTGAGGATTGCTGGAATAGCCTTCGGGAAGAATAGCCTGATAAATAAAGATGTATTCCAAAGACTGATAAATAAAGATCAAATGTTGAAAAGGAACTTGCTTGACATTGTTTTTTCTATGTCAGTGCCTAAGTTACGTAAAGGAACTAGGGTTTAGTCGGTTAATTAAGGAAGTTGTTTTTGCTTGTCAAACTAAATGTGGTAGATAATTAGATAATTAAAGCAACCAAAGGAAAGTGCAGTGGATGTGACCCTGGGTCTGTCCTACGAAAGGGTGGTCTCCGTTGGCCGGGAACTTTTCTTAACGGAATTGATAGTAGGGTAACGAGGACCTAGAATTTTTAGAGCTAGAATCCTGATTTATATTGTTTTAGGGGAATGGAATGGGACTATGCCTTATGGGCAGAGAGGTCGGGCTTCGCATCCCTCTCGTTTCCCATTCTCTTTGAACCAAGTGTAGTATAAATCCGCTTCGACCCTAATGTTTCTGCGTAAAGTAGTTCGTTTGGGGTTCGACGCTAGCTACCATTCTAGGAACTTGACCATTAGGAGAACCCTGATTCAAGTCAGTCCTAAGTGGGAACGTTCGGAATGCTTCCACTTCGTGGCAGACTTGGGAAGACCTAGATCGCAAACCCCGTGTCATTCCTTGGGAGTGCCAAGCGGCGCTTTCTAGACTCTCTTCCCGATGGACTGCTAAGACATGTCCTGCAAGTGGACAGGGGGACACGTTATAGTTGGTATCAGAGCAAGCCAATGAAATCTAATATTTACAAGGGAATTTAATGAGGAAAGTAGAGCAATGTTGCCATTAAGAACATTTCCTTACTTATTTTCGATGCTGGCCTGCAAAGTCGCGAAGCATGGAACAAATTTTTGGTGTTCCAGGTTATGTTTATGACTACGATGCGTGCTTCGGATTATCAATGAAGGTTAGGTATGATGAATATCCTAGAACGCATCTGCAATCCTTCACCCCTGTATGTGGAATGGAGATGGATGGGTGATTCAGGAATTTATTACATAGCTGCCCAGCGACTTGCGTACCTTCGGACCAACTTGAAGAGAATCAAGTGGTGGAGGACTTAAAGATCGTGAAGCTGTACATTTTTGTCGAGGCTCATGCAAACGCAACCCTACATATTGGCAGTCGAAAGGTCAAGCAGAACAAGTATGTGTACGAGGAAGTGACTCGGATAATCCCTGCCGATAGAATCAAGGTGTTGGGACGTTATGAGAAGAACGGGTATCAAAGGAAGGGATATCCTAAGCTTTCTATGACCTATCGATTCCTGAAAATCCATGACCCCAATCCATATTATTACTCAGTTCCTGCAGAGCTGAATGTAACACAATCTTATTCTCCCCAAATTAATGTATCAGCTTGTTCTACCTTCCCAAAACCAAATGTACTTGAAAGGGCTATGCCCACATGAATAAATAAGAGTTTTATCACTGTTTGTCATGGCTGTAAGTGTTGGTAAAGGAGTTAAGTGATTAGGTCACTTGGCTAAAAGCTGAATTGGGCATGTAATGTAATGTGAGAAATGTCTAGCAAGTTTTAACGTAAGGAATTTTATTGCCCATGCGCAACCTCAAGTGCAGATTCCTAGTCTGATCCCTACACCAAGTATGGCTGTAATTCAGGAGAAGAAGTTTCTTCTCAAGCAAATCAAGCCACCAGAATTAAATGGCAAGGGGAGGATCGTCCAAACTGATGCCAAGATCTGGATTGAATCCATGGAGGATTATTTCAAAGCAGCAGGTACTACACCCGCTAACCAAGTGATGCTCACCAAACTGAAGCTTACTGGCAAAGCTAGACTTTGGTGGAAGCAATGGTGCAGAGACCAAGGGATCTCAGAAGGGTTAGTTACTTGGGAGAATCTTAAAAGATCTGTGCAAGGGAGATATCTACCACCTGCCTACCGCACGCAAAAGATGAACGAGTTCTATGAACTGAAGCAGCTTGGACTACCCCTTGATGCTTACTATTTGAAATTCGTCTCTCTCTTAAAGTATGCGCCACAAATGGATATGACACAACAGGTGTCAAAGTTTTGTGCCGGACTAAACCCACCCATAAACGCCTACCTGGAATCAATGTGCCCAACAGACCTTTAGGACACGCTCATTCGAGCTGCACCCATAATACATGAAGTGCATACCAAGCCAAGAAATAACAGGACTTGGTCATACAAGGATCAAAACAAGGGAGTGTATAGGGCTCAGACCAAGAGAGTGCAGGGTCAAAACCAGGAACAAAGGAAGAAAGCTAGGGCGAACGCTGATAACAACTTCTTTCCTACACAAGGTAATGGCCACAATCTCCGTAGATCTGGCCAAGGTCAGAGATGTTCTAGAATGTCCAACACCAACTTCTGTCAAAGAAATACGTAGTTTTCTTGGATTGACAGGATGGTACAAGGTTTTTATCAAAAACTATGCTTTGATTGCAACGCCTCTAATGGATCTACTGAAGAAGCAAGTATCAATTGTATGGTCACATGCTGAACAGTCCATCTTTGACAAACTAAAGCAAAGCTTGGTATCAACACCCATCCTAAAACTTCTTGATCTTAGCAAGGAGTTTGAAGTGATAACTGATGCTAGCACACTTGCCTTAGGATGTGTGCTCACACAAGAAGGTCATCCTGTAGCATACTCTTCAAGGAAACTGAAGAGCCATGAAAGGAACTATGCTACCCAGGATCTGGAACTGTTGGCAATCATCCACGCTCTCAAACTTTGGAGGCACTACTTGCTGGGTAACAAATTTACCCTAGTAACGGACCACAAGAGTCTTAAATGGATTTTTACCCAGAATGAGCTCAATATGAGGCAACTTCGATGGATTGAAGTGCTGGAGGAATATGATTTTGAAATCAAATACCGGCCTGGAAAGGAGAATGTAGTTGCTGACACACTCAGTCATTCACAAGGCATTTCTGAATTCTCTGATTTTGCAAGATCCATCAACAGCAAGATCTCTAGCCACAAAGGTATCCATGCCAAACAACCCAATTCTTGAGCTAGCTAGATAAGAGGCATGCCATGACTCAACCTATCAGAAATTGCTAAGGGAGATCCCCATCAAAGACCAAGACCCAAAGCTACAAACAAAGTATCAAGAATTCTCTATCAATAATGGACTTGTCTACTATCGGACGAGATTATGTATACCGGCAAGCCAATCACTCAAGCAGAAGATACTTTGGGAAGCCCATGACTCCCCTTTCTCAAGACATCCTGGCTATGCCAAGACCCTCAATGTGGTCAGGAAGAACTATTATTGGGAGAGGCTCAAAGCTTACGTTCTTAAATATGTCTCAGAATGTTTGTCTTGTCAACGCATTAAGGTTGAACATGTCAAGATGCCAGGGAAATTGCAACCACTTGACATTCCATAAATGAAATGGGAATTCATTAGTATGGACTTTGTTGTTGGCCTACCCCAAGTTCAGGGAGGATACAACTCCATTATGGTCGTGGTGGATATGCTCACCAAGGTTGCACATCTTATTTCTGTTAAGACAAACTATAAAGCCACAAACATCACAAGGTTATTCATCAAGGAAATATTCAAACTACATGGGTTACCCAGAAGAATCATTAGTAATCATGACTCTCTCTTCACATCACACTTCTGGAGGGCTATCTTCGAGGCCATTGGGACTCAACTCTGTTTTAGTACAGCTTATCATCCCCAAACTGATGTTGGTCAAACAGAATGACTCAACCAAGTCATTGAAGATATGCTTAGGGCATACTGCTATCGCGAACCCAAAAAGTGGATTCAATATTTGCCACTGGTTGAGTTTTCCTACAATGCTTCCTACCAACAGAGTATTTTGATGACCCATTTCCAAGCATTGTATGGGCACAATTGTCGTACCCCTTTGAGCTTCTCGGATCCAACTTTGAGGGTAGAAGCTTTAAGCAGATGCTGGAAGACATGGATGACCAAATCAAATCAATAAGACAAGACATCCAAGCCGCCAAGGATAGATAAAAGGCTTACGCGGACTTGAAACAGCAAGACAGATCCTTCATTGAAAGTGATATGGTCTTCATTTGTGTATGTCCAAAGAGGAGTTCCCTATCCTTGGGTGAATGCAAAAAGCTAAGTCCAAGGTATTGTGGATCCTACAAGATTCTCAAGTACCTAGGGCCTAATTCTTACAGACTTCAACACCCTGAAAACCTAAAAGTTCATAATGTATTCCATATCATCCTACTGAAAAAGTATGTACCTAACCCTAGTCACGTGCTTGATGATCAACAAGTTGTAATGCCTAGCCAAGGAGTCCTTGAGCTACGGCCTGACAGGATCTTAGATGTTAGGGAGAGGCATTTGAGATCCACGACCTTGAAAGAATACCTCGTCCAATGGAAAGATTACCCCGAAGAGGATGCCACTTGGATGGATGAAAGTACTCTCAACCAACAATACCCCCAGTCCTTCTCGAGATGAGGACATCTAGATTCCTCTAAGGGGGAGAGAATTTAATATTTCCGCTACAAAATATTCAAGACCCAAAATCTCGCACAAAAGCGGTTTAAAGAAATCTCCCGCAATAATAAAATTTTGGGCTAAGTACTCCCTCCACGTGCACTAGCAAACTCCACTGTAACAAATCTAAATTTTATCACTCGTGAATAGGGCTTTGGGATAATTCATTTTTATTAGACTAAGGTAAATTCTTTTATTACTCCCTTCTTCCCCAGTCGACTATCGAGGTGGGGGAGAGGGAGGGAAGCATGGGACACCAAGCTCCTTGTTGTTTGCTGGAGCTTGAAACAAGGAGGATTCATGCATAATGACACAAAGGAGAGGGAGGATCCCCCTCCCCTCCCCTATTTAAGCCTTGCGTTGCTACTGCTGTAAAAGCCTGGGGGGAAAGAGTACGTGGGGAGCCGACACTGTGAGAGGGACATGTTGAGGCACTCATTGCCACCGAGGCCAGGACGGCATCATCTCTGCCGTCGGTCTGCGGTCCATCTGTCACGTCACTGCCCGAGCCGCCATTGGTCCCCTCCTTACACGTAGCAAGGAAGCTTCCTGGGAGGGGAAGCTTCTAAGGGGCCCCTTAAGGCCCTTTTCCCCCCTAAGCCCCCCCTCCCGGTTTTATCCCCCTTTTACCCTTTCACCCCCAGGTTTTAAACACCTAAGCCCCCTTCCCATGGATGGAACCCCCCCCCCCCCCCCCCCCCCCCCGTTTTAACCCCTTAAGCCCCCTTCCCATGGATGGAACCCCCCAAGAAAAAAAGAATTAAGGCTTAAAAAGTCTTATTACTTCCCCCCCCCCTCCCCCCCCGTGCTTAAATTCATAGACCCTTCTTCTTGTGCCTTTTGAAACCCCCTTTCATCCTTCACCCTTTCCCTTGGCCTGGAACTTACCCCCGTGACCAAAAATCCCTTCAAGATCCCCCTTCCTATACCCTTCCACTCTCATGTCCAAAGATCTCCCAAGATCCCCTTCATATGCTTTTGAAACCACACTCACACACACCATTTTCACCGTGAATATACCCTATAGATCCTTTTCTTTAGGCCTTGTAAGCCTTTCCCTCCTGAAGAAATTAAGACCTTAAAAGTCTTATTACCCCCTTCTCGTGGTCAATCCCTTAACGATTCCTTGCCTCGAAAGAGAGAAGAAGAGTATTGCAGCGACGGTGGAATTGTGAAAAGGAGTGTAAAGCTTCTTCCACGTTCGAAGGACTACAACTACGATGCCGCCTAAGAAAGTCCAAGGAGTAGCTGCGGGAGGGTCATCTCTCGGTATCCATGTGGACATCTCACCCCAAAACCAGGTTTTTCCTCCTTAATTTTATATCGGTTTTAATACAAATAAAGATTTCTTTTTATCAATGTCTGGCTATGCATAAGAGTTGATAAAAAGTTAAGTAGCTACATTGTTTACGAGATAGCTGAATTAAAGATGTAATATAAGCTAACGTCGATTATCGTATAATAGCGTTAAGAAAACCTTTATCTAGGCACAACCCCAGGTACAGGTTCCTAATTCGCCTCCTACATCAAGTACTGCTGTGATCCAGGAGAAGAAGTTCCTTCTCAAGTAGATTAAGCCACCCGAGTTTGACGGGAGAGGCAGATTTGTTCAGGCTGATGCTGAAATTTGGATTGAATCCATGGAGGATTACTTCGAAGCAGCCGGTACTGCACCCGCCAATCAGGCTATGCTCGCCAAGTTAAAACTCACCGGCGAAGCCAGACTTTGGTGGAAGCAATGGTGCAGGGATCAAGGGATTACAGAGGGATCCGTTACCTGGGAGAAGCTGAAGAAAGCCGTGCAGGGAAGATACTTACCACCTGCATATCGCACACAGAAAATGAACGAGTTCTACGAGCTAAAACAGTTAGGACTCACTCTTGACACGTACTACTCTAAGTTTGTCTCACTTTTAAAGTATGCGCCACAGATGGACATGACACAGCAGGTGTCCAAATTTTGTGCGGGCTTAATTCCACCAGTAAATACCCGTCTCGAATCTATGCATCCATCAGATCTTCAGGATGCACTCATTCGAGCGGCACCTATAATTGAGGAGGTGCAAGCTAGACCAAGGGGTAACAAAACTTGGCCTTATAATGACCCGAACAAAGAAGCATTCAGACCTCAAATGAAGAGAGTTCAAGGTCATAATCAGGGACAAAGAAAGAAAGCAAGGATGAATAATGTCAACAACTTTGTTCCTACTCAAAGTAATGGCCGAAACCTCTGTTGTTTCCACTGCAACGAATCCGATCACTTCAAGAGGCAATGTCCCAAGCTCGGCAGAGGACATCGCCAAGCGCCTTTCCAAGGAATAAGCCGTGGTCAAGGAGCCGCTACCCGAGGAAGAGGAAGAACCGCCTGCATTGCCAATAGGAAAATGTGCGAAGAAGGGGAAGAAGAAGATCCGACCATGGAAGCAGAATTCGAAAGAGCGACAGTCCATGCCGCTTTACACAAAAAAGGGCCGAATCGCCAGTTTTCGGTGATTCAGACACCGTCGGACTATCAAGGTTAAAGTTTCAAGACCTTGATTGATTGTGGCAGTACACATTCCTTTATCTCACCAACATGTGCAAAAAGATTAGGAATAGCCACAGTAGAAGCACCTACCCTACTTGTGGAATTGGCAAATGGTCGTGAGGTTACTTGTACTAGGCAAACTCCTAAGGTGGAATTCTTTCTGGGAGGAAAGAAGTCTTTGGTTAAATTCAGAGTCATGATTTTAGATATCCATGAGTGTCTACTCGGAATGGATTGGTTTAAGCCTAACGACGCCCACATTCACTATGGAAAGGGTCAAGTTTCCTTTTGAAACTCTGGAAGGGAATTAGTCACAACTCAAGGTGAGGCAGGAGTACCAAGAATCCAATTGGCCAAAGTATCTTGGATCATAAAAGGATTCAGAAAAGGATTACCTGTTTACTTGATCAAACTCAACAAATTAGATCAAAAGCAAGAGTCTCATGAAGGACCTTCTTGGCTAAAGGAATACGCGGACGTATTCCCTGAAGAGTTGACTGAACTTCCGCCTCAAAGAGAAGTGGATCATGAGATTAGGTTAGTGCCTGGAGCTGCACCAATTGCAAAGAGACCTTATAGAATGTCCATACCAGAAGCAATTGAGTTGAAGGAACAACTCAAGCAACTGTTAGATCAGGGCTACATCTGGCCTAGCAATTCACCATGGGGAGCTCGAGTACTATTCCAAAAAAAGAAAGATGGGACACTTCGACTATGTATTGATTACCGAGGGTTGAATCAATCAACAGTCAAGAACAAGTATCCTATTCCTAGAATAGATGAGCTTCTTGATCATCTTCAGGGTGCAAAGATCTTCTCCAAGATTGATCTCAAGTCAGGTTACTATCAGATAAGGATCAAGGAAGAAGATATCCCAAAGACGGCCTTCAATACAAGATATGGGCACTTTGAGTTTCTGGTTATGTCATTCGGGCTTACGAATGCACTTGCCACCTTCAATAGGTTAATGCAGGACATCTTTAGGCCATATCTTGATGATTTCGTGCTTGTCTTCTTCGATGACACTTTAGTCTATTCTAAACGTGAAGAAGATCACGAACCTCAACTTTGGATTGTCCTTGAGACAATGAGGTCACATAAGCTGTATGCTAAAATGAAGAAGTGTGCATTCTTCAAGCGTCAGATTGAATATCTGGGATTCATAGTATCATCAGAAGGGATACCATTACACCCAGCCAAGGTCAGAGATGTGCTTGAGTGGCCAACACCAGTATCCGTCAAAGAGATACGTAGCTTTCTTGGATTGACAGGATGGTATAGGGTCTTCATCAAAAACTATGCTTTGATTGCAGCACCTCTGATGGATTTACTGAAGAAGCAGACTTCCATTGCATGGTCAACTCCCGAACAAAATAGCTTCGACAAATTGAAGCAACGTTTGGTATCAACACCTATTCTAAAACTCCCAGACCTCAATAAGGAGTTCGAGGTAGTAACTGATGCTAGCATTCTTGCCTTGGGGTATGTACTTATGCAGGAAGGTCATCCAGTAGCATACTCTTCAAGGAAATTGAAGAGTCATGAAAGGAATTATGCTACTCATGATCTGGAATTGCTAGCTGTCATCCATGCTCTAAAGCTTTGGAGACACTACCTGTTGGGTAACAAGTTTACTCTAGTAACCGACCATAAGAGTCTCAAATGGATCTTTACCCAGAACAAGCTCAACATGAGGCAACATCGGTGGATTGAAGTGTTGGAGGAATATGACTTTGAAATCAAGTACCGACCAGGCAAAGAGAATGTAGTTGCCAATGCACTTAGTTGCAAGGCATTCCTAAATTCCCTAATCTTGTAGAATCCATCAACGGCTAGATCTCTAGCTACAAAAGTATCTATGCCAAACAACCCCATACTTGAGTTAGCTAGAGAGGAAGCACGTCAGGCTTTGGCCTACCAATTAATGCTAAAGGATATCTCTATCAAGGATCAGAATCGAAAGTTGCAAGCTAAGTATCAGGAATTTTCCATTGATAATGGACTTGTCTACTACAGAACACGGCTGTGTATACCAGCAAGCCAGTCACTTAAGCAGAAGATAATGTGGGAAGCTCATGATTCCCCTTTCACAGGACATCCTAGCTATGTTAAGACTCTTAATGCAGTTAGGAAGAGCTACCATTGGGAGAGGCTCAAAGGTGACGTTCTCAAATATATCACTGAGTGTATGTCTTGCCAACATATCAAATCCGAACATGTCATGATGCCAGGGAAACTGCAACCGCTTGACATTTCCCAAATGAAATGGGAATTCATCAGTATGGATTTTGTTGTAAGCTTACCCCAAGTCCAGGGAGAATACAACTCCATCATGGTTGTGGTTGACATGCTTACTAAGGTTGCACACCTTATTCTAGTAAAGACAAGCTATAAGGCCTCAGACATTGCAAGATTGTTTATCAAAGAGATATTCAAGCTACATGGTTTACCCAGAAGAATCATTAGTGATCGTGATTCTCTCTTCACATCACACTTCTGGAGGGCTATCTTTGAAGCTATTGGGACTCAACTCTATTTTAGCACCGCCTACCATCCCCAAACGGATGGCCAAATAGAGCGAGTAAATCAAGTCATCGAGGATATGCTTAGGGCATACTGCTGTCGAGGTAGAATTTGCATACAATGCTTCTTATCAGCAGAGCATTCAGATGACTCCCTTCCAAGCATTGTATGGTCATGACTGTCGAAGTCCCCTAAACTTTTCTGATCCAACCTTAAGGGTTGAAGCTTCAAGACAGATGTTGGAAGAGATGGATGACCAAATAAAGTCAATAAGACAGGACATACAAACGGCCAATGATAGACAGAAGGCATACGCGGATTTGAAGGGTCTTCAAAGAAGGAGACATGGTCTTCATTTGCGTACGCCCTAAAAAGAGTTCTCTATCCTTGGGAGATTACAAGAAGCTAAGTCCAAGATATTGTGGACCATACAAAATCCTCAAGTGCCTAGGACCTAATGCTTATAAACTGCAACTCCCTGAGAACCTAAAAGTTCATAATGTATTGCATATCAGCCTATTGAAAAAGTACGTACCTAATCCTAACCACGTACTTGACGACCAACAAGTTGTAATGCCTAGTCAAGGAGTCCTTGAACTAAGGCCTGATAGGATCCTAGATGTTAGGGAAAGACAATTAAGATCCAGAACCTTGAGAGAATGCCTCGTCCAGTGGAAAGATTATCCCGAAGAGGATGCCACTTGGGTAGATGAAGGTACTCTCAACCATCAATATCCCCAGTTTATCTCGAGATGAGGACATCTCGATTCCTCTAAGGGGGAGAGAATGTAACAAATCTAAATTTTATCACGCATGAATAGGGCTTTGGGATAATTCATTTTTATTACATTAAGGCAACTTTTTTTATTACTCCCTCCTTCCCCCAGCCGACTGTCGAGCTGGGGGAGAGGGAGGGAAGCATGGGACACCAAGCTCCTTGCTGGAGCTTGAAACAAGGAGGATTCATGCACAATGACACGAAGGAGAGGGAGGATCCCCCTCCCCTCCCCTATTTAAGCCTTGTGCTGCTACCGCTAGGGACATGGGAAAAAAGAAAAGAATAGCCGCCATGCCGCATGCTGAGTGTGAGGGGGGGAGAGCCGAATTTGGCCGCCTGCTATAAAAGCCTGGGGGAAAGAGTACGTGGGGAGCTAACGCTGTGAGAGGGAGATGTTGAGGCACTCATTACTGCCGAGGCCAGGATGGCATCATCTTTGCCGTCAGTCCGCGGTCCATCTGTCACGTCGCCGCCTGAGCCGCCATTGGTCCCCTCCTTACACGTAGCAAGGAAGCTTCCTGGGAGGGGAAGCTTCTAAGGGATCCCTTAAGGCCCTTTTTCCCCCTAAGCCCCCCCCCCCCCTCCCAGTTTTATCCCCCTTTTACCCTTTCACCCCCGGGTTTTAAACCCCTAAGCCCCCTTCCCATGGATGGAACCCCCCCCCCCCCCCCCCTGTTTTAATCCCTTAAGCCCCCTTCCCATGGATGGAACCCCCCAAGAAAAAAAGAATTAAGGCTTAAAAAGTCTTATTACTTCCCCCCCTCTCCCCCCCCCCCCCCCCCCCCCGGTGCTTAAATTCATAAACCCTTCTTCTTGTGCCTTTTGAAACCCCCTTTCATCCTTCACCCTTTCCCTTGGCCTGGAACTTACCCCCGTGACCAAAAATCCCTTCAAGATCCCCCTTCCTATACCCTTCCACTCTCGTGTCCAAAGATCTCCCAAGACCCCCTTCATAAGCTTTTGAAACCACACTCACACACACCATTTTCACCGTGAATATACCCTATAGATCCCTTTCTTTAGGCCTTGTAAGCCTTTCCCTCCCGAAGAAATTAAGACCTTAAAAGTCTTATTACCCCCTTCTCGTGGTCAATCCCTTAACGATTCCTTGCCTAGAAAGAGAGAAGAAGAGTATTGAAGCAACGGTGGAATTCCGAAAAGGAGTGTAAAGCTGCTTCCACGTTCGAAGGACTACAACTGCGATGCCACCTAAGAAAGTCCAAGAAGTAGTTGCGGGAGGGTCATCTCCCGGTATCCATGTGGATATCTCACCCCAAAACTAGGTTTTTCCTTCTTAATTTTATATCAGTTTTAATTCAATCATGCAAGATGAATTGTTAGGGATAAGATATATATTTTGTCCTAGTTATTTACGATGAAGAAATTTAATTTAATTAAACATGCAAAATAAATAAAGTATAAACATGGTTTTCCTTCAAAAAGTATTATGCATTGAAATGAATTATGAGCAAGATTATTTACCCACTAAAGTAGTTTACTTCGGTTAAGTCTAGAAGATATAAATTGCATCTTGCACCATTAACCCTATTCCTCTTTACAACAAATCATCATGAAAAGTGCAAATCATGAAAGGATTCTTGCGATGCTTAAACTCTAGGAAGTTGTCATTGCTAACTGCATAACTTAGCAAGGCAAAGATTGCTTATTTAGCATGAGTTTGTTCGCAAAGAGATGGGAAGATTAGTTGGATTTAACCTAACCTCAAATCGATGAAGTATAAGATTGAAAAGTCAATTGACACGTAGATAACAAATCATACGGAAGTAATCTCGATATTACCTTCTAAAAGTTCATCGAATTAATATAACTTAGAAATACCTATGTTGCGAAATATTCATTGGAAATGATTCAAAATCCAAGAAATGTTTATACCTTAAATACTTGCCCATCTTCCCTGATTGTAGGGTCAGTAAATCGTAAACGTAAAAGAACTAGGGCTCGTCCCTGAGGTTCTTAAAGAAAATAATAAAAGCTAAGAAACCCTAGGACTGACAAACGTGAGTTTAAGGAGACTGAAACGGATTGTTTTGTAACTCCATTATTGCATAGTACGATGCAGGACTTGCGCGGCAAGTACAAAGTCATATGGTCTTCTGATTGATTCACAAGAAGAAAGGTTGAATACCCTCAAAAAGGATGGCGGATCCTTACACAAGTTATCTTGCAAAAGGATGTATTCTTTGATATCCTTCTAAGTAAGGAAGGTTAAAAACCGGAAACTAAAGTATCCAATGAACTTTAGCGTTGACCAAGTTGGGTTAATAGGGTATGCCCTAACCCAGAATATAAAGGATCTTGCCAAGTTGCAAGGCACCCCGAATCGAGTGCTAGATGCATTCAAAAGGAAAGATTCCTTCCTTAGCAGTTTGCCAACAACAAGATCGATTAATGGAAATGTTTGTGCTTGCTAGAGATTTTAGAGCACTGTTTGATTTATGAATTACAAATTAAATGAATATATATACTTCAGGTTGAAGGCCTGAAGGGAGAGGCAGCTTTAGTTACCCCCGACTGCCTGCCTGACCCTAACCAAGGGGGTTGTTGACCGCGCCAGGAATGTGGACCAAACCCGCCGCGAGAGGTCTCTCCGCTGAGCACTACTTGGAGCAGGAGGACGCTTGGGTGCCAAGGGGGGCTCTTGCCGTAAATCCCTCGCCTTCCGGGTCCTGCACAAGAGGCTAACGTGACTCGAGATTGGATCTTGAGGCCCGCATACTAGTCTACGGGCGAAAACTTGGAATAGTGATCCCTGTGGATTACTTGGATAGCCTTCGGGCGGATTATGGACAAGCCTACGGGCGGAACTCCTTGTATTTCAATGATAAATATGATGAGATGATTAATAAAGAACTTGTCTGATATTGTTTTTCTATGTCACGTGATAAGATTACGTGAAAGAACCAGTGCTTAACGGATTAATTAAAGAAGCTGATTGTTACATGTCCAATTAATGTGTTAGATAATTATATAACTAAAACAAACCGAGGAAAGTGCAGAGGATAGGCCATGGGTCCGTCCTACGATTGGGTGGTCCCGGTTGGCTGGGAACTTTTCTGAAATCTCGAAGAACAGTGGGATGATTGTCAAAGGACACAAACAACGAAAGCGTTGACCTAGAGTTATGTCTTAACTGATTTACGCTATTTTAGTGGAACGGAATGGGACTATGCCTTATGGCAGAGAGGTTTAGCTTTGCATCCCTCTCGTTTCCCATTCTCTTTGAACCAAGTGCAGCGTGAATCCACTTCAGACCTGGTGTTTCTGCGTAAAGTAGTTCGCTTGGGTCCAACGCGGAACGGCCACAATACTTTTGCTACGTGGCCAATTAGGAAAACCCTAATTTCGATTGATCTTAAGTGGGAACGGCTAGAATACTTCTGCTACGTGGCAGACGCGGAAAGCCCTAGATCGCAAACCCCATAACATTCCATGGGAGTGCCGGGCGGAGCTTTCTAGACATCCTTTCCGATGGACTGCTAAGACATGTCCTGGATGATACTAGTGGACACGTTACATCCACTCTGCATCATGTGTAGAAGCCATGGCTTGAAAACTGTGAGCCACCATAGGCCTACGCGAGAACACCCCTTCAAGGGGGGGAATGGGATAATGGATAAATTTTTGGAAAATGTTTTTTATAATAATCCTCTCCTCTTCAGCCGTTGCATGGCAAGGGAGAGGGAGTGTGAGAGGAGTGGGTGTGGAGTAGGAGAGCACCCGGGGGGGGGGGGGGGGGGGAAGAGGAGGCATGCAACTAGCCACATGTGTGGCTATTCCCCCCCCCTTCATTCTATATGACCCCCCCTCTCAAGCTTGAGAGGGAGAGGAGGGACTAATCGTGTGCCGTGTTGCTGCCACCGTCTGCTTGTTACCGCAGGCTGCCGTCGTTGGGTTGCGCCATCATCGTCATCACCATCGCCATCATCATCATAATCATCATCCTCTTCATCTCCTTCGTCATCATCCTCATCATCTTTCCAATATTTTTTATCCTCCACGTCATTCTGCCTGTGTCAGAAGCATTAGAAGCTTCTATTGGAAGTTTATAATAAAGCTTCCTTAGACCTTGTTCTCCCCCTGCCTCGATTTTTTTAAAAAACCGCGACTGTAAGGTCCAATTCCTACGCGGAAGAAGGGATCTCGGACGGAGTATCTTCGAAACGCGAAAGTGAACCAAGGAGAGTTTGCTGAGTCAAGATCTACGTCCTCGATTGCTTCTAAGAAAAAGTCGTGAGGGGCACATGCGGGAGTTTCCACCCCGAGTATGTGTGTGGACAACACCCTGAATCTTAACGCCCAGGTTCCGATAAATTTCCTACATGAAAAGGATGCATTTAAGCATGTCTTTAATTCACATAGGCAAGTTTGAATACATTGGAAAATTTATATACTCGCATCGAATTACCAAGTAAGTTGCATGACAAGAGTACTTGCATGGTCATGGTAGTTGTATTCTTGAACGCATATTGCATAAGTTAAAAGGTGGATTTGTCTAAAGGCATCCCTGTTGCCCCACGAAAAGGATATCGCATATAACACATAATACACTTAGGTATTAATTTCCTAGTTGTGACTCGTGTATGGGATAATCTTAGACGCCCATTGAATGATGTCCAAATAGTTGCAATGCATGGAAAGGAAATTATGAACTTTGCAAATTGCATGTGAAGATGTGTACACTTTAGGTCGGGTTAAGTAATAAAAGGAAGGATTAAATCAAGGATGGACTCATGGCATTCGCTCATGCATAGAGTTTCTTTATCAAAGTTTGAATGCATCTTCATTAAAAATATTAAAGCTTTGACTTCGTTGCACCAACGTAGGGTGTATACGAGTTAGCTCTAAATGTCAATCATTATAGTTTAGGGCAAGGGAAGGTAACGATCATTGTAGATCTTTTAACTGCATAGAAGGAAAAGGTCTTTGGTCTTGAAATCGCATATTTGCATGGAATGATGCATCTCACCTATCTTGCACTTATTTACACTTTTAGGGAAAGTATTTGCATCTCTAAGGAAAGATCACCTCTTGTCGTAAGACAATTAGATCAATTACGTAAATCACTTGTAATTTTGTAACTCACATGGGATTTATAAAGGTGTAAATAGTTAGTACGACGAACACCTCAATGTGCTAGGTAGGGTTAAGCTATGATAAAATTCTGCCTAGTATCGCACTTGGGTTCCGGACTTAATACTTCCAATCTTAAAGGTCCTACCCCCCACATTCATAGAATGTTAGAGTTAGCTAAACACCCATACAAGGATGATCTAGGGTTCCCACCCTAAGGATCAATTGACCAAATGCTAGACTTCCACAAGGGAATTAGGAACCCTAGGGCCAAGACATTATCGGCCTAGCAGGGTTAGGATTGGGTTGGGTCAAGAAGACTCCCAAGCCCTTATCTTGATCAAGGGTATTCTTGATTAAGGAAGACCATACGAAGAAAGATATGATCCCCACAAGCTAGGCACTGACGCCTATCTCATGCCACAAGTTGCAATGTCGCATGGTTTTGTGTCTAAATCACAAAGTAGTATTGCCACTCCTTAGAACAAGGTTGGCAAGTTCTAAGTACAAGTCTAATTTTCTAGAGGATGAGTAGTCATCTTGCTACATAACCCTTCCTTGGGGCTGATTTGCCAAAGTTAGGGGAGTTACGAATTTACCAAGGAAGTAGTTGACCAACCAAGTTAGGGCAACGAGATTGCCCAAGATGTATTGACCTTAATCTAAGGAAACCTAAGGTATTGACAATTTGGGTTAACAGGGTATAAACCCTAACCCAAGGAAAGAGGGTAAACAAGCAACTCAACTTACGAAACCCTTGGGATCTTGCCAAGTCGCAATTGATCCCGGATTGAATGTTGGATGTATTTGGAGAGAAGGATTCACACCTTAGCAGTTGGTCGTATAAGCGACCACTGGAGTGCTTGTGTTTGTACACTTAGAAGCACAGTTTGTTCTTCTTTGCTCAAGGAACTAATGCTGGAAAATAACTAATGCTTCAGGTTGAAAGCCTAGAGGGAGAGGCAGTATTAGTTACCCCCGACTGTCTGCCTGACCCTATCCAAGGGGGTTGTTAGCCGCACCAAGTACGTAGACTGAACCCGCCGTGAGAGGTCTCTCCGTGGGTGCTTCTTGAAGTAGGAGGACTCCTGGGTGCCAGGGGGCTCTGGCCGTAAATCCCTTGCCTCAGGATCCTGCACAAGAGGTTGATGTGACTCGAGATTGGATCTCGAGGCCCGCCTACTAGTCTATGGGCGGAACTTGGAATAGCGATCCTTGAGGATTGCTGGAATAGCCTTCGGGAAGAATAGCCTGATAAATAAAGATGTATTCCAAAGACTGAGAAATAAGGATCAAATGTTGAAAAGGAACTTGCTTGACATTGTTTTTTCTATGTCAGTGCCTAAGTTACGTGAAGGAACCAGTGTTTAGTTGGTCAATTAAGGAAGTTGTTTTTGCTTGTCAAACTAAATGTGGTAGGTAATTAGATAACTAAAGCAACCCGAGGAAAGTACGGTGGATGTGACCCTAGGTCCATCCTACGGAAGGGTGGTCCCGGTTGGTCGGGAACTTTTCTCAAAGGAATTGACAGCACGGTAATGATGACCTAGAATTTTCAGAGCTAGAATCTAGATTTATATTGTTTTAGGGGAACGGAATGGGACTATGCCTTACGAGCAAAGAGGTCAGGCTTCACATCCCTCTCATTTCCCATTCTCCTTAAACCAAGTGCAATATAAATCCACTTCGACCCTGATGTTTCTATGTAAAGTAGTTTGTCTGGGGTTCGACGCTAGCTACCATTCTAGGAACTTGACCATTAGGAGAACCCTGATTCAGGTCAGTCCTAAGTGGGAACGGCCGGAATGCTTCTGCTTCATGGCAGACTTGGGAATACCTGGATCGCAAACCCCATGTCATTCCTTGAGAGTGTCGGACGGCGCTTTCTAGACTCTCTTCCCGATGCGCTGCTAAGACGTGTCCTGCAAGTGGACAAGGGGACATGTTACACTTATAGTACACACGAATGGGTAATGATGGAAATCCTTTGTCTCACAGACCTTTTGAAGACTCTATGCTTTCAAGAGAGATACATATGCTGAACATTGGGATGTATTAGAAGATTTTATGAAACAATGTCATTTTATGATATCACCAACAACAAAGACAAGTCATTTCATGGTCAGCCCACAAATGGACAACATCATTCTTTTAGATTGGGACAACCGAATCATGGAGGTAATACTTCTAGACCAAACTCTTTTGGAAGATATTCAATGAATAGAGATTCTTGGAGACAATCAACTCTTGGGAAACACTCCAACAATTTCTAGCGAACCTATAATGAAAGGGAGTACAAAGAAAAGATTACCATTTCCAACTTCAAGAGACATAATGCATCTCCAATGAAGTGGGAAGAATGGGTAAACAAATTAGAGATGTACTTCACACTTTTCCCTCGCCATGATGAAGCCAAGATCTATTTTGCAGCACTCCATCTTGAAGGTTTTGTGCATACACGGTGGAGATATATGCAAAGATTTTATCACAATTTTGCTTCTTGGGAGGATTTTAAGAAGGCGATGTTGGAAGTGTTTGTCTCTCCAATGGAGAAAGAAAGATTGAAAAGAAAATGGTATGGTCTTCAACAAAGGGGTATATCTTTTCATGATTACTCTAACATGTTCCTTAATCTTTTTATGTACATTGAAGGGATTGATGATTTGGCCAAGTTAAACAAATACATCTTTGGTTTAGATCCAGCCCTCTCTTCCGAAGTAGGTGCCAAGACAATTCATGAAGCCATGTTATATGCTAAAGGTATGGGCAGAAATATAGAAGAGAATCAATGGCGGTTCAGCCAAAAAGTGTAGGGTATTCATTACTAATCAGCCTTCAAGGGTTGGAGCACATTTTAGCCAGCAAAGGGATGTTTATGGGCAAGAAGGCAAATGAACTAGTACTTACAACAGTAATTACAACAAGTTGTCTACATATCCAACAGTCTACGGATCAAAACCAACCAAGTGGAGGAAATGGTTATAGGCCAATGGCTGAAGCAAAACAAAGCTTTGCAAGGGCTGAAAATGCACAAAAGGGATCTTAGAATAGCACTTATAGCAAAGTTCTTTCATAGGAACAAATTAGAGACATGAGGGCCAAATGGTTATGTTTCAAGTGTGGAGAAAAGTGGACACAAGACCATAGGGTGAAATGCAAATCCAAAAATAGCAAGCTTAACTTTGTCATCATCGATGAGCCGGATGAGGATGAAAGTGAAGAGGGGAATGTATTTCATGTGGAAACAAACCCTATGGTTGTATGATGAAGATGAAGGAAATAATGATGAATTTTATAATATTGTGGGCAGTTTTCCTTTTGATCTTGGTGGTTCTTTATGTGCAATTTCTCATGATGCATGGACCGGTTGTAAAGGAGAAAACACCCTTGGACTAGAGGGGCTGATCAATGGTAGAACGGATTGCCTTTTGATTAATACGAGCAGCACCCATAGCTTCATTAATACCAAATCTTTGCATGGGTTGAGATTGCTTCCTCAACAAATGCAAGTGATGTTGAAGATTTAGCATTTTCGCATGCAAGACGTAAAGCCTATTGGCTGTCCATTACCTTCTTATGTGAAGGTTTCACAGGCCGATTGTCCACAGACGGATGAGCACAGGGGCAGAGATGGCCAAGATCCCTTATGCATTAGCCGTGGGCAGTTTGATGTATGCCATGATAGCCACTCGTCTAGATATTGCCTTTGTAGTTGGTGTTGTGGCACACTATATGACTACACCTGGCAAAAAGTATTGGGATGTTGTAAAGGGTATCATGAGATACCTGAAGGGCACAATAGATATGTGCATTTGCTATGCCAGCAAAGATACAGGAGTTGTGGGCTACATAGACTTTGATTATGCAGGACGTGTAGATAGTAGGAAATCCACTTCCGACTATGTCTTTACCTATGCAAGAGGTGTTGTTTCTTGGATGCCCAGGGTTCAGAAGTGTATGGCTCTCTCTACCACTGAGACCGAGTATGTTGTGGCCACTGAGGCTTGCAAGGAGGCCATATGGTTGGGCCGTTTGGTTCATGACCTTGGGATTGATACTATACCTATGCTGCATTCAGATTCTATGAGTGCTATTCAACTAGCCAAGAATCTGGTCTTCCATGCGAAGACGAAATACATTGAGATGAGGTATCACTTCATACGTGGGGTCGTGGAGGACAAGTCTGTTGACCTTGTCAAGATCTCCACTGACAAAAATCCTACAGATCTACTCATGAAAAGCCTCACTACTGAGTGCTTTGCCTTCCTCAGGAGATCGATGGGCGTTGGATGAGATGTCATTTTTTCTCATCCTGTTTGTAATATCCCCATGACTCCCCCCCATTGGAATCCCCCCTTTGTAATTTTAAAAAATATATATATTATCATCAGTATTAATTTTTTACTTCCCCCTCTCTCCCCGCCGACAGCACGTTGGGGAGAGAGAGAGTGGGAGTGGTGGTAATGGGGGAGGGGGGGCATGCAACCCCCAGGTGGGAGGGTTGGCCATGCCACCCACCTCCTCCCCCTCCTATATAAGGGGAGGCCCCTCCCCTCCCTCGGTACGGATAGAGACTGCGGCCCCCCTTCCCTACGTCGTCACCTCGAGCAGCAGCAGCATCCCCGGCGGCCGTCACTTGGCTCTTCCCCCCCTCCTTGCTTGGCAGCAGTTGCACACCCCTCCTGGGCCTTCCAATTTGAGCTCTCCTCCCCTCCATCCTGCTGAAATGGGATCCGTCCCTGGACCTACGACCATAGCCACCCCCCCTCCATCTTGTTGAAACGGGGTTCGTCCCTGGACCTACAACCGTAGCCACCCCCCCTTCTGATCACCAGTTGCCACGGGGGCCTCGTGAAGGAGAGAGAAGAAGGAAAGTAGAGGGAGAGAAGCAGAAGAAGAGAAGGAGTAGGAGAGAAGTAGAGGAAGAAGAAGAAGAGGGAGAGAAGGAGAAGGAGAAGGAGAAGGAGAGAAGAAGAAGGAGTGAGGAGAGGAAAGAAGAGGGAGAGAAGGAGAAGGAGAGAAGAAGAAGGAGTGAGGAGAGAAAAGAAGAGGGAGAGAAGGAGAAGGAGAGAGGAAAAGAAGGAGTGGGAGAGTGAAGAGAAGAAGAGGGAGAGAAGGAGAAGGAGAGAAAAGGAGTGGGAGAAAGAGGGAGAGAAGAAGGAGAGAAAAGAAGGAGTGGGATAGAGAAGAGAAGAAGAAGGAGTGAGGAGAGAGAAGAAGAGGGAGGGAAGGAGGAGAGAAGAAGGAGTGAGGAGAGAGAAGAAGGAGTGGGAGAGAGAAGAGAAGAAGAGGGAGAGGAGGAGGAGGGAAGATAAGGAGAGAGAGAGAGAGTAGAAGAATAAGAGAAAAGAAGAAGAAGTGGAGGAGAGAGAGAGAAAGAGTAGGAGGATAAGAGAAAAGAAGAGGAAGAGAGAGAGAGGGAGAAAGAAGGAAAGGGAGTGAGAGTTGGTGAGTAACTTCAAGGAGCCACACCCAAACCACCCCCTTGGCAAAGGATCCCATCCAGTGGTCTTTCCTACCCGAACCTGTCAACCCAAAAACCATCAAGGTCCGGACTGTCCAATCTCCACGAGGCGAATGGCTCCCAAGAAGAAAGTCACGGGAAGCGTACATGCCAAAGCTACCGGTGTAATACCGGAGAGGTGAGCGGAGCGACCAACGCAACAAACACGAATCAAACCTAGGTTCTAAGCTTTAAAATTAATTAGGTATTATTTCTCGTGGAAGAGATGAAAAGCTTTGTGACGTGCATGGAACTAGAACGAGTCTTAGGGTTTTTGCTTACTCTAAGCACTAAGTTGCATGCGTGAAACGGTAGAGTATGGAATTTGCATAAGATTATATGCATGAAATGATAGTTTTTACGCACATAAAATGATAAGGCCTTTGCATTATTTTACATAAAATAATAGCTTTTAAACCAGTTCAGTGCATGAATTGTCATTTAGAATTCATGCTTCGCATTCATGATTAAAAGAAACACATGAAATGTTAGTTTCCGTTCGTAAAATGCATCTGCACTGTCGAAAAAGAAACCTAGACTTTCATATACGCAAGTAACATGTGATCCGATGCATTAGAAATAAGTACTCGTTGCCAGGAATGATGAGAGATAAAGGTTGTTTAGGACGTTCAACCTTACTAAGCGCACCATGTGCATGATGGGTAAGGTTGGTTGGAAAATTCTGCATGGAATCGCACTAAAAGAAATGGAGGAAACGCATGCATCTAGACTATAACTTGAAGGCCCAAATGAAGAGTCCTGTGTTGCCAAGTGTAATAACCAAACTTGGTTAGAACTAGAAGATTAAAAAGACCCTTGGTTGGGTTGCGAATAAGGCATGACCATGCTTCGGATTATCGTCAGAGGCTAGGCATGATGAATATTCTGGACCGCATCTATAATCCTTCACCCCTGTATGTGGACGGAGATGGACGGGAGAATCAGGAATATACTACATAGCAGCCCACCGACTTGTGTACCTTTAGACCAACTTGAAGAGAATCAAGTGGATGGAGGATTTAAAGATCTTGAAGCTGTTCATCTTTGTCGAAGCTCATGCAAATGCAACCCTGCATGTTGGCTGTCGGCAAGTCAAGCAGAACAAGTATATGTATGAAGAAGTGACTCGGGTGATCCCTACCGACAGAATCAAAGTGCTAGGGGGCTATGAGAAGAACGGGTATCAAAGGAATGGATACCCCGAGCTTCCTATGACTTATCATTTCCTAAAAATCCACGACCCCACTCCATATTATTACTCAGTCCTTGTAGCCGATTGTAACACAATCCTATTTTCCCCAAACTGATGTATCAATCAGCTTGTCCTACATTTCCAAAAGAAAATGTACACAAAGAGTTATGCCCTCATGAATAAAAAAGACTTTTTACTATTGTCTATCTTGATTGTAAATGTTGGAAAAGGTATTAAGTGATTAAGTCACTTGGCTAAATCTGTGCAAGTCATAATAATGTGATATGGGGAACAAGTGATAAGTTTTTAACATAAAGAATCTTATTTTCCAGACGCAAACCCAAGCGCAGGTTCCAAGTCTGACTTCGGCATTAAGTTCAGCTGTGATTCAAGAAAAAAAGTTCATTCTCAAACAAATTAAGCCACCCGAGTTTGATGGCAAGGGAAGGACTGTTCAAGCTGACGCTGAGATCTGGATCGAGTCCATGGAGGACTATTTTTAGGTAGTAGGAACTGCACCTGCTAACCAAGCCATGCTCGCCAAACTTAAGCTTACAGGCGAAGCAAGACTTTGGTGGAAACAGTGGTGCAGAGACCAAGCGATCTCAGAAGGGACAGTCACTTGGGAGAAGCTTAAGGAAGTTGTGCGAGGGAGGTATCTACCACTTGCCTACCGCACACAAAAGATGAACGAATTCTATGAATTGAAGTAGCTTGGACTATCCCTTGATGCATATTATTCAAGGTTCATTTCTCTCCTAAAGTATGCCCCTCCAATGGATATGACACAACAGGTGTCAAAGTTTTGTGCTGGGTTGAATCCACCCATAAACACCCGATTGGAATCTATGCGCCCAACAGACCTACAGGATGCACTCATATGAGCTGCTCCAATAATACAGGAAGTGTAGACCAAACCAAGGAACAACAGGACTTGGCCTTATAGGGATCAGAACAAGGGAATGTTTAGGGCTCAGACTAAGAGAACGCAGGGTCAGAATCAAGGGCAAAGGAAGAAAGCTAGGACCAATGCTGTCAACAACTTTGTTCCTACACAAGGTAATGACCGCAATCTATGTTGCTTCCATTGCAACGAGCCCGGACACTTCAAGAGGCAGTGGCCCAAGAACCTCCAGTGTTTCCAACAGGAGCTGGGCGATGAAGAAGATCCATCCATGGATGCTGACATTGAGAGGGCAACGGTTCACGTCGCTCTTCACAAGAAGGGTCCGAATCGCCAATTCTCAGTGATCCAAACTCCATTAGATTACGAAGGTAAAAGCTTCAAAACCCTAATTGATTGTGGCAATACATATTCTTTCATTTCACAGATCTGTGCAAAAAGGCTAGGGATAGCCACAATAGACGTACCTACTTTACTTGTGGAATTGGCAAATGGTCGTGAGGTCTCTTGTGCTAGGAAAACTGCTAAGAACACAATATTAGTGAGTTTGGGAATCTCCAAATTCCCATTTTTTGAATACTAAAAAGGTGGCACCAGGATAACATGCCCATAAGTTTCTCAAAACCTTATGATACGACATATCATTGGAAAGCGCTTGAAAAATGGAACCTATTGAGCTATAGAGCCCTTGATTTGGAGTTATATTGTTCAAGTTATGACAAGTCCAAAGATTTAGCCACATGTCCCAAACTTATGGGAAATTCCCATATTTCCCAATATGGTGTTTAAGGTGAAATTCCTACTGGGTGGGAAGCCGACTTCGGTGAGATTCAGGGTAATGAACCTAGGTGTCCACGAATGTTTGCTCGGAATGAATTGGCTAATACCCAATTATGCCCACATCCACTATGGAAAGGGCCAAGTCTCCTTCCGAAATTTTGAAGGGGAACTAGTTACAACTCAAGGAGAGGCTGGTAAGCCAAAAATACAGCTAGCAAAAGCAACACGGATAATAAAATAAGTTAGAAAGGCCTACCTGTCTATCTGATTAAACTGAATAAGCTAGATCAAAATCATGAATCTGGGGAAGAACCTTCATGGTTAAGGGAATACGTGGATATATTTCCTGAAGAGCCGACACAACTTCTTTCTCAAAGGGAAGTCGACCACGAAATCAAGGTGGCATCAGGAGCTGCACCAGTCACACAAAGAGGTCGTATAGGATGTCCATACCTGAAACTATTGAACTGAAAGACCAACTCAAGTAACTATTAGACCAAGGCTACATTTGTCCTAGCAGTTTACCATGGGGAGCTTCAGTGCTATTCCAAAAGAAGAAAGATGGAACGCTTCGTCTATGCATTGACTATAGAGGGTTGAATTAGTCAACCATCAAAAATAAATACCCCATTCCAAGAATAGATGAATTACTTGACCATCTTCAAGGTGCAAAGATCTTCTCTAAGATAGATCTCAGATCTGGATATTATCAGATAAGGATTAAGGAAGAAGATATCTCAAAGACTGCATTCAGCACAAGGTATGGACACTTTGAATTCCTAGTGATGTCATTCGGGCTAACGAATGCTCCTGCTACCTTCAACAGGTTAATGCAGGATATCTTTAGGCCCTATCTTGATGACTTCGTACTCGTCTTCTTTGACGATACCCTAGTCTATTCTAAACAAGAAAAGATTATGAACCCCAGCTTCTCATTGTTCTTGAAACAATGAGAGCACACAAGCTTTATGCCAAGAAGAAGAAGTGTGCATTTTTCAAGCAACAGATTGAATATCTGGGATTCATTGTATTAGCGGAAGGAATTTTAGTAGATCCAGCTAAGTTCTGAGACGTTCTGGAATGGCCAACACCAAATTTTGTCAAAGAAATATGTAGCTTTCTTAGATTGACAGGATGGTACAAGATCTTCATCAAAGATTATGCTTTGATTGCAGCGCCTCTAACTGATCTACTAAAGAAGCAAGTAGCAATTGTATGGTCACCTGCCAAACAACAGACAAGCTTTGACAAACTAAAGCAAAGCTTAGTATTAGCACCTATCTTGAAACTTCGTGATCTTAGTAAGGAGTTTGAAGTGGTAACTGATGCTAGCACACTTGCCTTAGGATGTGTGCTTATCCAAGAAGGTCATCCGGTAGCATATTCTTCAAGGAAATTGAAGAGCCATGAAAGGAATTATGCTACCCACGATCTGGAGCTATTGGCTATCATCCATGCTCTCAAAATTTGGAGACATTACTTACTAGGTAACAAATTTTCCTTAGTGACAGACCACAAGAGTGTTAAATGGATCTTCACCCAAAATGAGCTTAATATGAGGCAACGTCGATGGATTGAAGTGATGGAAAAATATGATTTTGAAATCAAATATAGGCCTGGAAAAGAGAATGTAGTTGCTGATGCACTCAGTCGCAAGGCATTTCTAAATTCTCTTATTTTGCAGGATCCATCAACAGCAAGATCTCTAGCCACAAAGGTATCAATGCCAAACAACCCAGTTCTTGAGCTAGCTAAAGAAGAGGCATGTCATGACAAGATTTGTCTACTTTAGGACAAGATTATGTATCCTTACAAGCCAATCTCTCAAGCAGAATATACTTTGGAAAGCCCATGACTCCCCTTTCTCAGGACATCCTGGCTATGCCAAGACCCTTAATGTGGTTAGGAAGAGCTATTTTTGGGATAGGCTCAAGGGTGACGTTCTCAAATATGTCACGGAATGTTTGTCTTGTCAACGCATTAAGGCTGAACATGTCAAGATGCCAGGGAAATTGCAACCACTTGACATTCCATAAATGAAATGGGAATTCATTAGTATGGACTTCGTTGTTGGCCTACCCCAAGTTCAGGGAGGATACAACTCCATTATGGTCGTGGTGGATATGCTCACCAAGGTTTCATATCTTGTTTCTGTTAAGACAAACTATAAAGCCTCAGACATCACAAGGTTATTCATCAAGGAAATATTCAAACTACATGGGTTACCCAAAAGAATCATTAGTGATCGTGACTCTCTCTTCACATCACACTTCTAGAGGGCTATCTTCGAGGCCATTGGGACTCAACTCTGTTTTAGTACAGCTTATCATTCCCAAACTAATGTTGGTCAAACAGAATTAGTCAACCAAGTCATTGAAGATATGCTTAGGGCATATTGCTATCGCGAACCCAAAAAGTGGATTCAATATTTGCCACTGGTTGAGTTTGCCTACAATGCTTCCTACCAACATAGTATTTTGATGACCCCTTTCCAAGCATTGTATGGGCACGATTGTCGTACCCCTTTGAGCTTCTCAAATCCAAATTTGAGAGTAGAAGCTTTAAGGCAGATGCTGGAAGACATGGATGACCAAATCAAATCAATAAGACAAGACATCCAAGCCGCCAAGGATAGATAAAAGGCTTACAGGGACTTGAAACGGCAAGACAGATTCTTCATTGAAGGTGATATGGTCTTCATCCACGTATGTCCTAATAAGAGCTCACTATCCTTGGGAGAGTACAAGAAGCTAAGTCCAAGGTATTGTGGACCTTATAAGATCACTAAGTGCCTAGGACCTAATGCTTATAGACTACAGCTGCCTGCAACCCTAAAGATTCATAATGTATTCCACGTTAGCCTATTGAAAATGTATCTATCTAATCCAAATCATGTACTTGATGATCAGCAAATTGTAATGCCTAGCCAAGGAGTCCTTGAGCTACGACGTGATAGAGTCCTAGATATCAAGGAGAGGCATTTGAGGACAAGGACCTTGAGAAAATACCTCATTTAGTGGAAATATTATCCCGAAAAGGATGCCACCTGGGTGGATGAAGATACTCTCAACCAGCAGTACCTCCAGGTCCTTTTGAGATGAGGACATCTCGATTCCTCTAAGGAGAGGATGTAATATCCCCGTGTCCTTTTTCCCCTGTGACTCCCCCCCCATAGGAACCCCCCCTTTGTAATTTCAAAAAAAAAAAGAAAATCTTATTATCATTAGTACAATTTTTTTTACTTCCCCCTCTCTCCCCGCCAACAACACGTCGGGGAGAGAGAGTGTGGGAGTGGTGGTGATGGGGGGGCATGCAACCCCCAGGTGGGAGGGTTGGCCATGCCACCCACCTCCTCCCCCTCCTATATAAGGGGAGGCCCCTCCCCTCCCTCAGTACAGACAAAGACTGTGGTCCCCCGTTCCCTGCATCATCACCTCTAGCACCAGCACCAGCAGCATCCCCGGCGACTGTCAATCGGCTCTTCCCCCCCCTCCTCACTTGGTAGCAACTGCACACCCCCCCTGGGCCTTCTGATTGGAGCTCTCCCCCCTCCTTCCTGCTCAAACAGGGTACGTCACTAGACCTACGTCGGTAGCCACCCCCCCTCCGTCCTGCTGAAATGGGGTCCGTCCTTGGACCTACGACCATAGCCACCCCCCCTTTTGATCACCAATTGCCGCAGGGGCCCCGTGAGGGAGAGTGAGAAAAAGGGAAGTAGAGGGAGAGAAGGAGAAGAAGAGAAGGAGTAGAAGAGAAGTAGAGGAATAAGAAGAAGAGGGAGAGAAGGAGAAGGAGAGAAGAAAGAGTGAGGAGAGGAAAGAAGAGGGAGAGAAGGAGAAGGAGAGAAGAAGAAGGAGTGAGGAGAGAAAAGAAGAGGGAGAGAAGGAGAAGGAGAGAGGAAAAGAAGGAGTGGGAGAGTGAAGAGAAGAAGAGGGAGAGAAGGAGAAGGAGAGAAGGAGAAGGAGTGGGAGAGTGAAGAGTAGAAGAGGGAGAGAAGGAGAAGGAGAGAAAAGGAGTGGGAGAGAGAAGAGAAGGAGAAGGAGAGAAGGAGTGAGGAGAGAGAAGAAGAGGGAGGGAAGGAGGAGAGAAGAAGGAGTGAGGAGAGAGAAGAAGGAGGAGTGGGAGATAGAAGAGAAGAAGAGAGAGAGAAGGAGAGAGAGAGAAGTAGAAGGAGAGAAGAAGAGAAGAAGAAGAGAAAGAGAGGGAAGGAGAAGAAGGAGAAAAGAAGTGGGAGAGGGAGAGGAGAAGAAGAGAACGAGAGAGAGAGAGAGAGAGTAGGAGAATAAGAGAAAAGAAGAAGAAGTGGAGGAGAGAGAGAGAAAGAGTAGGAGGATAAGAGAAAAGAAGAGGAAGAGAGAGAGAGAAAGAAGGAGAGGGAGTGAGAGTTGGTGAGTAACTTCAAGGAGCCACACCCAAACCACCCCCTCGGTGAAGGACCCCATCCAGCGGTCTTTCCTACCCAAACCTGTCAACCCGAAAACCGTTAAGATCTAGACTGTCCAATCTCCACGAGGTGAATGGCTCCCAAGAAGAAAGTCGCGGGAAGCGTAGGTGCCAAAGCTACCAGTAATGCTGGAGAGGCGAGCCGAGTGACCAACGCAACAAACACGAATCAAACCTAGGTTCTAAGCTTTAAAATTAATTAGGTATTATTTCTCATGCAAGAGATGAAAGGTTTTGTGACATGCATGGAACTAGAACGAGTCTTAGGGTTTTTGCTTAATCTAAGCACTAAGTTGCATGCGTGAAACGGTAAAGTATAGAATTCCATAAGATTATATGCATGAAATGATAGTTTTTACGCACATAAAATGATAAGGCCTTCGCATTATTTCACATAAAATAATAGCTTTTAAACCAATTCAGTGCATAAACAATCATTTAGAATTCATGCTTCACATTCATGATTAAAAGAAACACATGAAATGTTAGTTTCCGTTCATAAAATGCATCTGCACCATCGAAAAAGAAACCTAGACTTTCATATACGCAAGTCACATGTGATCCGATGCATTAGAAATAAGTACTCGTTTCCAGGAATGATGAGAGATAAGGGTTGTTTAGGACGTTCAACTTTGCTAAGCACACCATGTGCATGATGGGTAAGGTTGATTGGAAAATTCTGCATGGAACCACACTAAAAGAAATGGAGAAAACGCATGCATCTAGACTATATCTTGAAGGCCCAAATGAAGAGTCATGTGTTGCCAAGTGTAATAACCGAACTTGGTTAGAACTAGAAGATTAAAAAGACCCTTGGTTGGGTTGCGAATAAGGCATGACCATTGCCTTGACTGACCAGCTAATGCTTGAGTTAGGGATTAAGATACCCTAAGGTAAAACCCAAGGAAAAAGGGCAAGTCAAAAATAAGTTAACTTACCAAGACCATTTGCTTGCGTAATCTTGTTTGAGATTATTGGGATCTTGCCAAGTCGCAAAAAGATCCAAGATCGGATGCTGGGAGCATCCGAGAAAAAAAGAGTCACACCTTAGCAGTCGGTCGTGTAAACGACCTCCGAAATGTTCGTGCTTGTACTTAGGTACATTATTTGATCTCTTTGCTCAAGGAACTAATTCAAGGAAAGCACTTAATGCTTTAGGTTGAAAGCCTGGAGGTAGAGGCAGGAACAATTACCTACGACTGTCTGCCTGGCCCTATCCAAGGGGGTTGTTAGCCGCGCTGGGTATATGGACCTAACCCACCTTAAGAGGTCTCTCCGTGGGTGCTGCTTGGAGCGGGAGGACGCTTGGGTGCCAGGGGAGGCTCTGGCTGTAAATCCCTTGCCTCTCCAGATCCCACACAAGAGGCCGACATGACTCGAGATGGGATCTCGAGGCCCGTGTACTAGTCAACGGTTGGAGCAGCAATCCTGTAGATTGCTGGGATAGCCTTCGGGCGTGATATGGGATGTACTCCATGATTTTTTTTTTAAAAAGAGCAGATATTGGAGAAAAATGAATTTTCTTGACATTGTTTTTGTATCAGTGCCTAAGTTGCGTGAAGAAACCCGTGATTAATTTGCCTAATTAAGGAAGCTGCTTTTACATGTCAAAACATAATGTGGTAGGTAATTAGATAACTAAAGCAAACTGAGGAAAGTGCGGTGGACGCGACTTATGTCCGGTTAGTTGGGAACTTTTCTCAAATGATAAGATAATAAGACAATGAAGGCCTAGTGTTAGTAGATGTAGAATCCCAGTTTATTCTGTTTTAGGGGAAAGGGATGGGACTATGCCATATGGCAGAGAGGTTGAGCTTCCCATCCCTCTCGTTTCCCATTCTCCATGAACCAAGTGCAGCATGAATCCGCTTTGACTCTGTTGTTCCTACGCAAAGTGGTACATCTAGAGCTCGATGCTAGCTTCTTCCTAGAGACTTTGCTGATAGGAAAGAAACCCTGACCTCAAGTCAATCCCAAGTGGGAACGGCTGGACACTTCCACTCGGGGCACACTCAGGAAGACCTAGATTGCAAACCCTGTGTCATTCCTTGCAAGTGCCAGGCGAAGCCTTCTAGACCCTCCTCCCGATGGGCTGTTAAGACATGTCCCACAAGCGAACAAGCAGGCACGTTACACTGTTGTACATGTGTACATTGTATTGTCTTTTCTTTTTCTTTTCACTCCTCATTGGGGCATATTCACCTTTAAGTGGGAGGTTTTTGGGGGTAATGGCGCCTCTACCTAGCCACCCATGTATTATTATACTGATAGTACCCACCATTGCACACTGCAAGTGGCAAGTCCCGTCACCATCACTTTATTCTTTATTCTTTTAGTGACAGTTTGAATAAAGGAAGGCCCGATCACACATTGTGACTGTTGGAGTTCCCATTTGTGTCTCTCTCTCTTCTTGCTCTTACTCTCCACCATAACTCACTTCCAAGCAAGCTTTGATCCTTCTCAAGTTTCAAGATGAAGTGGAATACTTGGGTCACATTGTGGGAGAGCAAGGCATTTGTGTGGATCCTAACAAGGTGAAATGTGGAGTAACCTACTCCTACGAATTCTACTTCCTTGAGAGGTTTCCTTGGATTATCTTCATTCTATAGGAGATTTATCAAAAATTATGCTCATGTGGCAACTTCTTTGACCGATATGTTGAAGAAAGAGGCTTTCTTTTGGGACTCCATAGCCGACAAGATCTTCAATGAGTTGAAATCTCTCTTAGTTTCAATACCTATTCTTATATGCTTGGATTTCTCTAAGGAGTTCATTATATGTGTGGATGCTAGTGGAAGAGGAGTTGGGGTTGTTTTGTATCAAGACCATGGAGTTATAGCCTATGAAAGTCACAAGCTTGATGACAAGGAACATCAATTACATGTCTATGAACAAGAGATGTTGGCAATTTTGTATGCTATTAAAAAGTGGCATCACTATTTATATGGCACTCATTTCAAGGTGAAGAGTGATCATAGTGTGCTGAAATACTTCCTTTTTCAACCAAACTTGTCCCCTAAACAAAGGAGGTAGCTAGCTACTCTTCAAAGCTATGATTTTGAAATATTCTACATGGCTGGAAAAGATAATGTTGTGGCGGATGCTTTATCACGTATATGGGCATGTTACTTATCTTCAATTTCAATTGTACATAAGGATTGAATTCATAACATCTAAGAAGAATATTTTCTTGATGAGCAAGCATCAAAGATGATGAAGGAATTTCAGCAAGGAAAAGGAGAAGAGTATCCCTATTTCAATTGGCACAACGATCTTTTATGGTATCATGTTAGAGTCTACTTGACACCACAATCCTCTTTTAAAGACTGTATTTTGCTTGAAATGCATTCTTCACCTTTAGCAGGTCATCATGGGATGTTCAAAACATTTGACAACATCCATAAGAGCTTCTATTGGAAGGGCATTTGGTGGGATGTCAAGGACTATGTGATGCAATGTCTTCCATGTCAACAAAATAAAGACTTGTCTCTCCTACCCGATAGATTACTTCAACCACTCCCTATTCCTCAAGGCAAGTGGACGGATATCTCTATGGATGTTATTGTGGGATTGCCTACAACTAAGCATGGGTGGAATAGAATTTATGTGTTAGTTGATCAGTTAACTAAATCATCCCATTTCATCCCTACTAAGGTCCAATTTATAGCCAAGCAAGTGGCTCAACAATTCATGGAATGTATTTTCAAGCTTCATGGTTTGCCAATGAAGATTGTGTCCAATGGCGGCACTAAGTTTATGGGCATCTTTTGAAGGAGTTTGCTCTCTTCAATGGGGACTCTTTTGACTCCTAGTACCACATATCACCCACAAATGGATGGGCGAACTAAAAGAGTTAACAAATGGCTAGAAGTTTATTTGAGGCACTTTTTCCATGAGACACAAAATGCATGGGACCAATGGCTCCATCTTGCGGAGTTTTGTTACAACAATACTTACTATATGAGCATTGGAATGTCTCCTTTTGAAGCTTTATATGGCTACAAAGTACAAGTACCCTCCGCATTGTTTCATGAAGATGTAAATCCACAAGCATGTGAGGAGTCGAAAAAGATGGAGGCCCTTATGAAGCAATGCAAGACAACATTCATAAAGATCAAAGACAATGAAGGTCTATGTGGATGAGAAAAGAAGGCATGTGGAGTTTGAGGAAGATGAATGGGTATTTTTGAAGGTTCCCAAGTCACATTATGCTTCTCTTAAAGGAGGACACAACAAACTTACTCATAGGTTTTATGGTCCTTATCATATTGTCAAGCGAGTTTTGGGGATCTTGCTTATCAACTCGACTTATCTTCAAACACAAGAATCCATAATGTCTTTCATGTGTCTCAACTTAAAAAGTATGTGGAACCTCAAATTCAAGTTCTTGAGGAACTACCTCCCTTGGATGATTCCTATTGAAGAGTCTTCATGGAAACAAGCATCATATTTGGAACAATTTTCATGGCTTAAGCAAGAGGATAGTTCATAAATAGGGTAGTAAACAGCTTGCTGTATTAAATTTCTATGAGAAAGGAAATTGTCTTATCGGCATCAAAATTTGATTTCGAAGGCATGGTTTGATACTACATATTGTCCTCTACATTTCTATATTTTGCATATGGAAATGGATCACTTCTAGCTTAAGATATGGCCAATTTTGTACTACAGCCTATTTTGGAAAGTTTACAACAATCAGTTCCATTTATGTGGTCCATCTTCATCAACTTCTTTGATCTTCATCAACATGGAGCTTTATTTCAGTATGATTCCAAATGCTTCGAGCTATCTTTGTAATCATCCTTGTAATTTGTTCCCAATTCAGCTTTGAGGACAAAGCTCTTTTAGGTCGGGATGGCTTGTAATAAAGCATAAATCACCTTAGTCTAGAGTAGGCTAGGGTTAAGTATAAAAGGTGGAGATGTAACTTTTGGGAGATCTTTTTGTCATTTCAAGCAATATATGCTTTGAGGTTCCTTCCTCCCACCAACTAAGAGGGTGCATGCTCTTAGCCACCAAGATATGGGGTGCATACCATGTCCCACCTTGACATGAGGTGAGTATTCATGTTGCAGCTTACATCTATGATTCTCAACCTTCCATGGCAAATACTATTTCATGCCTAGCTACCTTGGCTATGGCTTCCTTGCAAACATGGTGTATTTCTTGTATAACTTTGCAAGTATGGTGTAATTCATAAATTTCTAGTTATTTGACTTGATGTGAGAGCTAGTATATTACAGATGTGTGGGATCTCCCTCTAAGGAATAAGGAAGGGCAATCGTAGACTACATTCCACTACAAACACAATATCTATATTAGCAATTAGGGCAATGTGTCCCTTGGATGCTCCTAGCCGCAACACCATGTAGGGTTATCTTGTGAGTGTTAGAGAGTCCCAGCTAGTGTTCATAGCTTATGTCGGGCCCCTTTTAGGTCTCAATAGGTGGTGCGTTTGTCGAGAGCTACTAATTGTAACGTGTCCGCTAGAATCATCCTGGACACGTCTTAGCAATCCATCGGGAAGGATGTCTAGAAAGCTCCGCCCGGCACTCCCATGGAATGTTACGGGACTTGCGTTCTAGGTCTTCCCGCGTCTGCCACGTACGGAAGTATCCTGGCCGTTCCCACTTAGGATCGACCTAAATTTGGGTTTTCCTGTTTGGTCATTATATAGCCACAACTAGCGTCAGACCCGAGCGAACTACTTTACGCAGAAGCGCCCGGTGTGAAGCGGATTCACGCTGCACTTGGTTCAAGGAGAATGGGAAACGAGAGGGATGCAAGGCTCGATCTCTCTGCCATAAGGCATAGTCCCATTCCGTTCCCCTAAAACAGCGTAAATCGGGTAGGATGTAACACTAGGTCATCGTCCTCGTTATTCGCTTTGATGCTGAAGATCAACCTACTGTTCGTCGAAGACTTTGAGAAAAGTTCCCGGCTAACCGGGACCACCCATCCATAGGACGGACCCATGGTCCATCCTCCGCACTTTCCTCAGTTTGTTTTAGTTATGTAATTACCTACCACATTAGTTTGACATATACAAACAGCTTCTTTGAATTAACCCTCTTATGCACTGGTTCCTTCACGTAATCTTATCATAGGACATAAAGAAAACAATGCCAAACAACTCCTTTATTATCATTTTATCCTTTTATCTTTGAAATACAAGAAGTTCCCGCCCGTAGGCGTATTCATAATCCGCCCGAAGGCTATCCAGTAATCCACCAGGGATCACTAATCCAAGCTTCCGCCCGTAGACTAGTATGCGGGCCTCGAGATCCAATCCCGAGTCACGTTAGTCTCTTGTGCAGGGCCCGGAAGGCGAGGGATTTACAGCCAGAGCCCCCCTGGCACCCAAGCGTCCTCCTGCTCCAAGTAGAACTCAACGGAGAGACCTCTCGCGGCGGGTTCGGTCCACGTTCCCGGCGCGGCTAACAACCCCCTTGGTTAGGGTCAGGCAGGCAGTCGGGGGTAACTGAAGCTGCCTCTCCCTTCAGGCTTCAACCTGAAGTATTTAGATATATTTTCATCCTTTAGTTCATTGAGCAAACAATGCAAATAGTGCTTTCTAAACTGTTACAAGCACAATCAATTCCAATGGTCGTTTAGCTGGCAAACTGTTAAGGAGTGACTCCTTTTCTCCGAATGCAACCCGCATTCGATCCGGAATCAATTGCAACTTGGCAAGATTCCTATCATTCTTGGGTTAGGGTCATACCCTACCAATACTTTAGGTTCTGTTGTGGCAGGATCCAGCGACCATGTCGCTTTAGTTTATTGTCTGGTCATTTGCTTCAAGGCAAACACCTAACCTTTCCTTTTCCTTGGCAGTTATTCCCCAAGAAAAGTGAGTAACAGGATGATTACCCATCCTCTTGTAAGTTAAATTCTTTCAATAACTTGCCAACCTCATTTCGAGAGATGATAAAACTCTCTTGTGGGCAAATCTCAAGTCTATACAAAGTTGCAGCTTTTTGCACATGTATTGCATCTATTCCACGGGATCATTCTACCCAATTGCTTAGCGTTTTCCGGTCACGGAATTTACCTCCAGCCGAGTGGCAGGGTTTTAGGGTATCCTCCAAACCATTCCTAATTATGTTGGCCCATGGTCTTAGAAGTTTGCAACTCCTTCGGAGTTTCATCATTTGAACGAATGATCCTTAAACCTTAGATCATTTCATGCAGGAACATCCAATTGCTTCGGCATTTCGTGATCGTGTGTAAGATCTTTAGATTCGCAGGTTTTGTCTTGGCAACCAGTGTAAAACTAGGTCAAATTATTATTGCGCTAAACCCTAGTTAACACTTGGGATACCTATCATATCGACTCAATCATCCCCATATGAATCCTTGTGGTTTAGGTGACCTAGTCAACTCAATAAACTTGTCTTGCGTCAAGGATGATCCTTTCCTCAAGGTAATAAACTAAATCTAATGGCGAACAATAGTTACAACTACACCGATACGCGTAAACATGCGATTTATTGCTTCTATGCATCACATGGTTCACGATAACCCTATCCTTCCTTGGTAAGGTAAAATGCTTGATAATCTGTACACTAACTTTCCTAGGTCCTACTAGGATTTACATCAATTAATCTTACCTACAACCTTGTTGTCTACCTTCGAATCTTATGCTTTGACGAACCATGCAACATTTCCTAAATGTGGCTTCTGATGAATGACGTTTCCGCATGATGACTATGCAATAAGCAACATTCTCCTAGCTACAATGTAGTTGACGAAGTTTATACCAAACTAAGCTAGTGTTAATTCATTCCATTTTATATGCTATTTGCAAGTCCATAAGATCATTTCCGTACTCTATTATTTCTTTTCAGATAATATCTTATGGTGTTAACCTTGCCTCATGAAATCATTACGAGGAGGATGTTGCCTAACATGCGGCACACGCTTATTCCTACCATGTCTAAGACGAAAGAGAATGCACTTATAAATTCCATTTCTTTGCTCTAAGTTTAGACTCATTACTTTGATAATGTACCAAAGAAGCTACATGCAACTAGTCTTCTAAGGTGGATAACTCGTTCAAATTCATGACATATTTCCAATCCTGCCTAATGTTTCAAAGATACTTATCAAATGTATTTTTTTCCAATTTCCACATGCATTAAAGTTATGCGTAAAAATGCAATCCCCTTTATGAACTAAGCGCGCCTAATCATTTCTTTATGCGAAAATAACTCGAAAGAACCTGGACTTGAGGGGTCGGGGAGATATCCACTTGTATACTCGGAGATGAACCTCCCGCAGTCGCATCTTCTGTCCTTTTTGGGGCCATCGTAGGCGTGGTCTCGGCTTCTGGTTAGCTTTTGCGGCCTACGAATAGACTTGCCTTGGCATGCAACCTCCCGACCTTTGCCTTCTTCCCTTGTACGTAGGAGATCCCTTTACGGGATTCGGATAAATGGTGCTTGCGGAAGAGGGCTTTATGAGTTCTTTTGGCACGGAATTTATTCTTGGATGGCTTGCGGCTTTAAAAATCTTTTTGCGAAAGCCTTTTCGATGGGTCTTGTGTGGGTCTTTACGGCTTCACCTTCCCCTCTTCAAAGTCCCGGGGAGGGGTATGAATGCCCTTTGGGAAATGTGGTGGGAAGGGGGCTTAAGGAGGCCCCCCCCTTAGAAGCTTCTAAAGAAGCTTGTGAGAAGCTTCTGCTTCTACAGAACCACAGGGGGGGGGGGGGGGGGGGGGGGGGGGGTCGTGATCCACGTGGCAGGCGGCCTGAGATGGCCGGGCGGTCAGGGCGGCAGCGATGGCGGATCGTGGCGGTGGCTGGCGGACCGGCAGCTAGCGGCGGACTGGGCGACTGTGCGCGGCGGTGTCGGCGACCTCCTCCTGCTCGGTGACCAGCACGGTGACCTCCTCACGCTTTCCCTCCTTCAGCTCCTCTCTCACAGCTTCTCTAGCACACCCCCTTGCTAGGGGGTGTTTATATAGGCATGGGGGGTGGGGAAGAGGGCCTCCACACACGTGGAGGACTCCCCCTCATGCAGTCCCACTTCACTCCCTCTTGGCCATTCCCCCCCCACACTCCCTCTCCTCCAGCCATGCATCGACTGGGGGAAGGATTAAAAAAATTTGCCTTGAATATTTAAAATTGCCCCTCCCAAGAGGGTGTTTTTGTGAGACTTGCGGTTTTGAGATCCCGGTTTTGGTTTACCAATGCGGAGGACCCCATCTCATGCGTGCATGGTGTGGATTTAAGCTTCCAATAATTTCGAAGTAGGAAATACCCTTGCACAGGGTTTACACGGCGTGCGGTAAGTTAATATTTACGGTACGCGGTACGCGGAAATATTACACTAATAAGTGGCAGTTTCCAAACTTTGGTTAGAAAGGGACTTAAAATTTATAACCCTGTCCATTATGAATGCACTAAAGTATCTATAAAATGGGGTTTGTCCAAGGTTTCAAATGCTTGGCTTTCCCTATTCAATATCTCCTAATACACCTAGTTAATTAAATAGAGATTGAATCCTCTAGCAAAAATGATTTATGTAACGTGGAAAGTATGAATTTAGTGGCTAGTCCATCCTCTAGCATGATGGCATGGGCCAAAGTTCACCTTGGTGCAGTCTCTATTCAAGAAACATTGTGTATGACCATTCATCAACCTAGAGGATATGCAACAAGCACGTGGAAAGCCATGGCAGTCCTAGCATTGACCAACGATTATGCTAAAGTCGTAACACCATGGGACAGTAATGATATAGAATGGAATTTGCTTGTGGCTGAAACATGCCATGTGGTGGGTCACCATGCTAAAATATTAGACCTCACAAGGATGTTGGAAGCCTTAGTTGTTATGGGGAAGCCGTTGCTCAAAAGGCCCAACCCACAAGCTTTAAATAATGCTGATATATCTATTTTAGATTAAGGGAAAAAGCTCTTGCATAACTCCATTATGGAACGGCCTTTCAATGGGCAAGGTATGGAAGATCCTCTAAGAAAGGATCGGCATGATATGCTGAAAGCCATAGGACTCCCTAGACCGCTTTGTGAGTTGGCAAAAAGGGAAGTCCATGGAGCAAGTACCCTTCCTAAATCGATAAAGGTGGAAACGGAAGAGATTAGAGACCCTAAAATGTGGGTATTAAGTCAATATGAATATGAAGATTTTGATGACCCTGTCTTGATCCCAAAGAAGAGAACTAAATTCCCTCCTCCTTACAAGGATCTCCTAGGGTTTCATGGGCTACTAGATGAGGATCCGTAGCTACATTTGAAAGAGTATGGCCTGACTTGCCTTGCAAGTGGGTTTGATGGTCTACCTCAGATGCTTGTGTTCTTGAATACCCTACAGGGAGAGGCCAATAAATGGTATTGGAGCCTCCCAAGAGGGTCAATCAAATCATTCAAGGAGTTATGTGATTGATTTTTAGATCAATATGAAAAGAAGGTTCCCATGACTCAAGTCTTGGGATAACTTGTGCAGACTCAGCAAGCATTGTACACCTCTGCGAAAGAGTACACAAGATCCTTTGATGACATTCTGAAGCTTTGGCCAAGGAAAGTCACTCAACTACCAAAACACATACTTGGTGAACTCTTTGTTAGTAGCAGCTTGGAAACAAATACGCAGTTCCAAGTTAGGATGAGAAACCCTAAGTCACTGAAGGAGGCAAAGATTCAATCCAAATATTATGAAAGATGTATTCATAGATGTTGGGAGAACTATTGGAGTTTTCCCCACACCCTTGAAATCCATAAGGATTGGAAAATTTTACTAAATGTTAGTCATTCTGGAGGTGCAAATGACAAGTATACTTGGGAGAATCCTAGCATTAACTATAATGATCTTGAGGCCCAAGACTCCTGGTATCCTAGTGTAGCCAATCCCATGATCCAAAACTATGAGCTAAATATAAATGGATGTAGACCTAATAGGAGAAGTGGAGTGGTGAAGAAACCCCTCAAAGGCCTAAGTGTGAAACAAAATCATGTCAATGAGATGATGCCCCACAACATAGTTGATATGTGCTATTGTGTGGAGGCCATCTCAACCATTGAAAACTAGGGTAATAGGAAACCTAAGGTTTACAACGGTAAAGACCCTGGATCTAGTAAAAGGATCTGATTTAGGGGAAAGGATAGATAGCAAGTGAGCCGAGATGGATTGGTCATCATGAAGGAATATCAAAATAGAAGAGCGGTGGTAGCCAATCAAGCCATGCAAAGATTAGAAGGAGATGGGTTTGGAGGCCCAAAAGGGTTCTAAATGGACATACCATTGTCAATTCCCAAGTGGATGAGACGAGAGGCCATAATAATACATCTAGCAATGTGCACCATTCTAGGATATATCATTGTGATAGGCCTAGGATTCAATCCTTACCTAGTTTGGGTTGTAACAATGACACATTCAAAAATCCAAATAGAAAAGGGTTAAATGAGCCAAAATCCACGTATCTCTCTATAGGAGAGGCCTTTGGAAAGCTAGAACAAACACTCTATTTGGATGATAAGACACTTGGGCCTAAGGAGGTCATTTGTTACTCTTTGGCCATGGCATGTTCTTCTTGTGCTCTGGTGAGTGGCTCAGATGGCTTAGGATCCTTGGCATCTTTTAAGAACCCACTAATTTTACCCAAGTTGATTGGCATAGTAGGGGGATCATATTGCTCATTTAGCAATAGGAAAAATGTGGTAAGAGAGGAATTGCTAACCAAATGGCACAATCCCAAGTCCCTTAGCATCTTGACTAGTAATCTTTTTGTAAAAGGCAGGGGTTATATTCTTCACAAACCTAGTGAGGCACTTTTTGAAGCCATCATCTGCATCGATGTACTCCAAAAGATTACTAGGAACCCAATCCTTTTGGGATCCCTCCAATGATACCACAAGCTCGCAAAAGTGGGTATTCATGTATTATCCAGATCTTCACAACATATGAATTCTATCTTCTCCAAGAAGGTCATGAAGTTACTTAGTTGGGAGTCCATGCTTGTGCACAATGGATGGGAAGGGATTTAGGGTAGGAATGCTTAGGTGAGAGAGAGGTAAGAAACAAGTTGTGAAAAGTGAAAGTGAGAGCCCAATGAACTTATATATATATAATCACACATAAGACCATTAAGAAATTAGGAAAAAAACAATTAAAACATGAGCATTAAGAAATTAAAGTCTAGAGAAGAGCAAGATCTACAACCAAAGCAAAATAAATGTCACGAACAAGCACAATACATTATTCTTTGTTTTCATTTCTATCATCAAATTGTACATGGATCTCAACTCCATTCAAATCTATAGATAACATGAAAGAATTTTCTATTCTCTTTCCCATCTACAAGAAAATTAAAACTCTTACGCACTCATTAGAACATAGAAGATCATACATAAACTCAAACAAACATATCTTCCTATGTCCAACTCGAAAGCTAAAATGATTAATATCCACACTCCCTTTTAGAGCTAAATATTCAGGAATATTAAATAAACTCCAATACTTGTTCATTGAGACTTTCTCCACCAACCATTTGGTTTATGAATTTCAATGTCAAAGGTTAGTCCACCACCTTTGTTGGACTCTCAAGGGATCTAGTTGCCCACTTTTTTCATCCATTGTTGATAATGGAAGTGTATATACAAGTAAAAATGTGCAATCAAATACCAAAATGTAATGCTATTAATACGGAGCCGACATGAGTATACATCACCTCTATGCACATTGACCATGTGATCCCAACCTTCTCAAACATAAATATAAGGAATGTTTCATCTATACCTTTGCAAATTGACATAGAAGGACAACAATGTGGATTAGTAGGCTTGAAAATATGCATGAAAACATGAATTTTTAGAAACTAGGAGAGTCCCACAAATCTTGACACTATAGAAAACTTCATGTAGCTATGAGTATTTTGAATGAGAAGGGCCTTTTGGGAGAGGAGGAAAATTTTTTCATCCCACTTTTGGATTGTTGTAATATTTCCATGCAATAAAAGTTAGTTGATTAGTTTGAAAGTTAGTTATTCAATTAATAAGTTAGTAAGATTACTAAGTAAAGACTAACTAAGGTAAAAACTAATCAACGTTAATAGCTAACAATTTTTATTTAATTAAAAATATATATTAAAAGAAAAACCGAGTGTCGTAATCTGACATTTTTCTCAGATTGACGAGGACCATAGCCACCTTTCACGAAAGTTACAATGTGAACGAGAGTTATGAGCCATATTAATCACTATGTTAATATGTATAGTGTGGACGGTCCAAAAATATTAGATTTTGGGCAAAACTAACATATTTTAAATAGTATCTTAAAAAGATAGAACTGGATGTCATTTTAAAAAAAAGGCAAGTGATGTTTTAGTTAGTTTTGGAGATTTTATAAAAATAAAAAAGATAAAGAGAGTGATTGGCAAAATTGTAACGTGTCCAACTGTCCACTTGTAGGACACGTTTTAGCAGCCCATCAGGAAGAGAGTCTAGAAAGCGCCACCCAACACTCCCATGGAATGTCACAGGGTTTGCTTCCGGCCATTCCCACTTAGGACCGACCTGAATCAGGTTTTTCCTATTGGTCAAATTCCTAAAATGGTAGCTAGCGTCGAGCCCCAGGTGAACTACTTTACGCAAAAATGTCAGGGTCGAAGTGGATTTATACTGCACTTAGTGGAGAATGGGAAACGAGAGGGATGCGAAGCTTAACCTCTTTTCCCATAAGGCATAGTCCCATTCCGTTCCCCTAAAACATCATAAATCGGGACTCTAGCTTCCTAGATTCTAGGTCATCATTTACCTTACTGTCAACTTCTTTGAGGAAAGTTCCCGGCCAATTGGGACCACCCTTCCATAGGATGGACCCATGGTCACATCCACTGCACTTTCCTCAGGTTGCTTTAGTTATCTAATTACCTATCACAATTAGTTTAACACACAAAAAAGCTTCCTTAATTAGCCAATTAATCACCGATTCCTTCACGTAACTTAAGCACTGACATAGAAAAACAATGTCAAACAAGTTCCTTCTCAACAATTGATCTTATTTATCAGTCTTTGGAATACATCATATAATCCAGCGTGAAGGCTATTCCATAATCCACCCGAAGGCTAATCCATAATCCGCCCTAAGGCAATTCCAGCAATCCTCAGGATCACTATTCCAAGTTTCCGCCCATAGACTAGTATATGGGCTTCGAGATCCAATCTCGAGTCGTGTCGGCCTCTTTTGCAGGACCTGGAGGCAAGGGATTTACGGCTAGAGCCCCCCCTAGCACCCAAGCATCCTCCTACTCCAAGTAGCACCCATGGAGAGACCTCTCATGGCGGGTTCGGTCCATGTACCCGGCGCGGCTAACAACCCCCTTGGATAGGGTCAGGCAGACAGTCAAGGGTAACTGATGTTGCCTCTCCCTCCAGGCCTTCAACTTGAAGCATTAATTATTTTTCCATCTTTGGTTCCTTGAGCAAAGAAATACAAACAGTGCTCTTAAATGTACAAACACAATCAATCCAGTTGTCGTTTGTTTGGCCAATTGCTAAGGTGTGAATTCCTTCTCTCCGAATGCATCCAGCATTCGATCCGGGATCCATTGCGACTTGGCAAGAATCCCCAAGGGTTTTGTAAGCTGTGTTGCTAGTTTACCCTTTTTCCTTGGGCTAGGGTTTATACCCTATTAACCCAAATTAACAAACACCTTAGGTTCCCTATATTAAGGTCAATAAATCCTACACAACGCCATTGTCCTATCTTGATTGGTCAATTTCTTACTAGTCCTATCTTGATTGGTCAATTTCTTGCTAGGCAATACATAACTTCCCTAACTTGGCAAATCAGCCTCAAGGAAGGGTGATGTAGTAGGATGACTACTCATCCTCTTGCAAATTAGACTTGCACTTAGAACTCACTAAACTTGTTCTAAGAAGTAGCAATACCATTTTGTGATTTAGACACAAAACCATGCGACGTTGCAACTTGTTGCACGAGACAAGTGTCGCACCTATCTTGTGGGATCATTTCTCCCATCGCATGGTATTCCTTGGTCAAGAATACATTGGTCAAGATGTAGGGTTTGGGAGTCCTCTTGACCCAACCCAACCCTAACCCTACTAGGCCGATAATGCTTTGGCCCTTAGGGTTCCTAGTTTCCTTTCAGAAGTCTAGCATTTTGTCATTCGGTCACTAGGGTGAGAACCTTAGATCGTTCTTGCATGGGTGTTCAGCTAACCCTAACATTCTGTGAATGTGGGTAGAAACTTTGGGATTGGAAGACTTGACTTGGCATCCCAAGTGCGATACTAGAGGCAGAATTTTTAACGTAACTAAACCCTACCTAGAACTTTGAGGTGTTCGTCGTACTAACTATTTATACTTTTATGAATCCCATGTGGGTTATGCCATTACAAGCGATTTACCTAAATCAAACTAATTGTCTAAGAGGTGGTCTTTTCTTAGAATAGATGCAAATACTTTTCCTAAGAGGTGTAAGTAAATTCAAGATACAACATTCCATGCAAATATGCGATTCATAGCCTTTTTCCTTCTATGCAACTATAAGATTTACAATGAACATTTCTTTTCCTTACCTAAATCATAATTATTTACAATTTAGGGCTAACTCGTATAAAACCTACATTGATTTACATCAAGAACTATGCCTATAAACCCTTCATTTAATGTGTTGAGTTCAAGCTTTAATATGAAAATGCATTCTTTCCTAAATACAATCTTTGATGGAAAGACTCCATGCACGAACGAATACCATGAGACCTCTATTGATTTAATTCGTCCTTCGACACTTAGCCCAATCTAGGATGTAATTATCACCGCCAACCATTTGCAACGTACTTAAATCCCTTTCATGCATTGCAACTACTTGGATAACATCTAATGGACGTCAACGATTATCTCATACAAATCACAACTAGGGAATTATTAACTAAATGCATTATGCACTGTTCTTTTTAGCGAGGCAATCAAGGATGCATTTAGACAAATCCACCTTTTATGTAATATGTGTTTAGGATTACAACTTGGAAGTGCAGGCAATTTCAAATGCACATCATGCAACTAAATCTTGTAAATCGGCGAGCAATTAAAATTTCCAAATGTAATTAAACTTGCCTATGAGAATTTGACATGCCTAGTGCATTCTTTTCATGCGCGGAATCAATTTTTTAAGAACTTGGGCATTGAGGTTCAGGGTGTTGTCCACACGCGAACTTGGAGTGGAAGCTCCCACATGTGCGCCTGTCGCCATTTTCTTGGGAGCCATTGACGAATCAAATCCCAGTTCAGCAACTTCCTCTTGAGTCCTTTACACATTACGAATCCTCTCCGACCGAGTTCTCCTCCTCTACACAAGACACGGCCCTTACAGAATGTGATTTTAAGAAAAACCCGCAATGCACGGGAGAACAGGGCTTATGGAGGCTCTAATTTAGAAGCTTCTAATTCTTCTATTCCACAGATTGACATGGAGAGAGAAAGAAGTGATGGAGGGGATGATGATGAGGATAATGACTATGATGATGACGATGATGATGGTGGAGGTGGCGATGAAGACGGCGTGGCGCCTGGAGACAATGAACTGGTGGCGGTAGCGTGGCGGACGGCAGGGCAGCAGGTCACGATCACCTCTCCCTCTTCCCCCCCTCACACCTAAGGGGGGTTCTTATAGGAGGAAGGGAGAGGGATAGCCATACACATGGCTAATTGCATGCTTCCTCCTCCCCCCGTGCTCTCCTACTCTTCTCACACTCCCTCTCCCTGCCATGCATCGGCTAGGGGGAGGGGGTTAATAATTAAAAATTTTACCTCAATTTTAACCATTATCCCCTTTTTCCCCTTTGAAGAGATGTTCTCATGTGGCCTACGGGTTTTTTAGCCTCGGCCTCTTTTGCATAACGCGGTTGGAGTTTATTAACGTGGGAGGGTGGAGCATTTAGCCCAGGGTTCTTCTAGTCGTGGGGAGATTATTTTAAACTGCTCTTGTGCAGGCATGTAGGATCAAAAATTGTTAATATTTCATGCGAAAATATTACATTCTCTCCCCCTTAGAGGAATCGAGATGTCCTCATCTCGAGAGGAACTAGGGGCATTGTTGGTTGAGAGTACTTTCATCCATCCAAGTGGCATCCTCTTTGGGATAATCTTTCCACTGGACGAGGCATTCTCTCAAGGTCCTAGATCTCAAATTCCTCTCCCTAACATCTAAGATCTTGTCATGCCGTAGCTCAAGGACTCCTTGGCTAGGCATTACAACTTGTTGATCATCAAGCACGTGACTAGGGTTAGGTACATACTTTTTCAATAGACTGATATGGAATACATTATGAACTTTTAGGTTCTCAGAGAGTTGTAATCTGTAAGCATTAGGCCCTAGGAACTTGAGAATCTTGTAGGGCCCACAATACCTTGGACTTAGCTTTTTACATTCCCTCAAAGATAGGGAACTCTTCTTTGGACGTACGTGAATGAAAACCATATCACCTTCAACAAAGGATCTGTCTTGCAGTTTCAAGTCCGCGTAAGCCTTCTGTCTATCCTTGGCAACTTGGATGTCCTGTCTTATTGACTTGATTTGGTCATCCATATCTTCCAGCATCTGCTTTGAAGCTTCAACCCTCAAGGTTGGATCCAAAAAGTTTAAAGGACTACGACAGTCGTGCCTATACAATGCTTGGAAAGGGGTCATCTGTATGCTTTGTTGATAAGAAGCATTGTAGGCAAACTCAACCAGTGGCAAATATTGAATCCACTTTTTGGGTTCACGACAGCAGTGTGCCCTTAGCATATCCTCAATGACTTGGTTGACTCGCTCCGTTTGACCATCGGTTTGGGCATGGTAAGCTGTACTGAAACAGAGTTGAGTTCTAATGGCCTCAAAGATAGCCCTAGCCCTCCAGAAATGTGATGTGAAGAGAGAGTCACGATCACTAATGATTCTTCTGGGTAACCCATGCAGGTTGAATATTTCCTTGATGAATAACCTTGCGATATATGAGGCTTTATAGTTTGTCTTAATAGGGATAAGATGTGCAACCTTGGTGAGCATATCAACTACAACCATAATGGAGTTGTATCCTTCCTAAACTTGGGGCAGACCAACAACAAAATCCATACTAATGAATTCCCATTTCATTTGAGGAATGTCAAGTGATTGCAATTTTCCTGGCATTTTGACATGTTCGGTCTTAATACGTTGACAAGACAAACATTCAGTGACATATTTGAGAACGTCACCTTTAAGCCTCTCCCAATAATAGCTCTTTCTGATTGCATTGAGGGTCTTGGCATAGCCAAGATGTCCTGAAAAAGGGGAGTCATGGGCTTTCCAAAGTATCTTCTGCTTGAGTGACTGGCTTGCCGGTATACATAATCTCGTTCTATAATAGACAAGTCCATTATTGGTAGAGAGTTCTCGATACTTTGTTTGTAGCTTCAGGGGTTGATCCTTGACAGGGATCTCCTTTAGCAATTTTCTGATAGGTTGGGTCATGGCATGCCTCTTCTTTAGCTAGCTCAAGAATTGAATTGTTTGGCATGGATACCTTTGTGGCTAAAGATCTTGCTGTTGATGGATTTTGCAAAATCAGAGAATTCAGAAATGCCTTGCGACTGAGTACATCGGCAACTACATTCTCCTTTCCAGGCCAGATTTGATTTCAAAATCATACTCCTCCAGCACTTCGATCCATCGACGTTGCCTCATGTTGAGCTCATTCTGGGTAAAAATCCATTTAAGACTTTTATGATCTGTCACTAAGGTAAACTTGTTACCCAGTAAGTAGTGTCTCCAAAGCTTGAGACCATGGATGACAGCTAACAGCTCCAGATCATGGGTAGAATAATTCCTCTCATGGCTCTTCAGTTTTCTTGAAGAGTATGCTACAGGATGACCTTCTTGCATAAGCACACATCCTAAAGCAAGTGTGCTAGCATCAGTTATCACTTCAAACTCCTTACTAAGGTTCGGAAGTTTCAGGATAGGTGTTGATACCAAACTTTGCTTTAGTTTGTCAAAGCTGGATTCTTCAGTAGTTGACCATACAATTGATGTTTGCTTCTTCAGTAGATTCGTCAGAGGCGCTGCAATCAAGGCATAGTATTTTATAAAGACCCTGTACCATCCTGTCAATCCAAGAAAACTACATATTTCTTTGACAGTTGTTGGTGTTGACCACTCCAGAACGTCTCTGACCTTGGCCGGATCTACTGAAATTCCTTCCGTTGAAACAATGAATCCTAGATATTCAATCTGTCGCTTGAAAAACGCATACTTCTTCTTCTTGGCATAAAGCTTGTGTTTCAAGAACAATGAGAAGCTGGGCTTCATGATCTTCTTTCCATTTGGAGTAGACTAGGGTATCGTCAAAGAAGATGAGTACAAAGTCAATGCATAGCCGAAGCATTCCATCTTTCTTTTTCTGGAACAGCACTGGAGCTCCCCATGGTGAACTGCTAGGACGAATGTAGCCTTGGTCTAACAGTTTCTTGAGTTGCTCCTTCCACTCAATTGCTTCCGGGATGGACATCCTATACGATCTCTTTGCGATTGGTGCAGCTCCTGGCACTAGCTTGATTTTGTGATCGACTTCCCTTTGAGGAGGAAGTTCCGTCAGCTCTTCAGGAAATACGTCTGCGTACTCCTTTAGCCATGAAGGTTCTTCCCTAAACTCCTGATTCTGATCTAGCTTATTTAGCTTAATCAAATAGACAAGTAGCCCCTTTCTAACTCCTTTTATTGTCCAAGATGCTTTGGCCAGTTGAATTTTTTTTGCTTCCCAACCTCTCCTTGAGTTGTGACCAATTCCCCTTCAGAATTTTGGAAGGAGACTTGGCCCTTTCCACAGTGAATGTGGGCATCATTAGGTTTAAGCCAATCCATTCCGAGCAAACACTTGTGGACACCTAGGTTCATAACCCTGAATCTGACCGAAGTCGACTTTCCACCCAGTAGGAATCTCACTTGAGGTTGTGCCTGGGCATTGAAATTCTTTACGTTAAAACCTTGCTAAATGTTTCTCACATTACATTACATGCCGAGTTGCCAAGTGACCTAATCACTTAACTCCGTTACTGTAACAACTCCGAAATGATAATATGCAATTCGCATATGAAACCCCTCTTAGGATAGGATAGTTATTAGGATAATAATTTTATTTTTTAGGCAATTTTTTTTATTCCCTCCTTCCCCCAGTCGACTGTCGAGCTGGGGGAGAGGGAGGGAAAGGTGGGCACTAAGCTCCTTGCTGGAGCTTGGAGGAGGGAAAGACCCATGCCCATCGACGCATGGGGGAGGGAGAATCTTATCCCCTCCCCTATTTAAATCGAGGGGGTGCAGGCTGAAGGGGGGTGGCCGCCAGAGATCGAGAAGACAATGCTACCACCTATCATGAGAGAGAGAGAGAGAGAGGGTTATTACCCCATGGCTGAGGGATAGTAGCCGTGAGGGAGAGAAGAAGCCGATACGCTGGCAAGTGTGAGCTGGGTGGGCACCGCTGTGAAAGGGAGTGAACACCGTGCAGTGGACGAGGAGCTGGGTTTCCGTGCATCCAGAGGGAGTTGCCGCCAGACTGCGAGAGGGAGAGGAGGAGATTCTGCACACCGCCACGCTGCGCAAGGGAGCCATCTCCCTCCACGTGGCTCCACGTAATCCCCAGAAGCTTTGGAAGCTTCTTGGGGAAGCTTCCAAAGGCCTTGATAAGATCCCCTTCATGTGGGCCTATTCAAAGTCCTTTTCCCCCCTCCTGTGGCCTTAATACTATCCCCCCCCCCTCAAATTTCCCCCTTAGAGCTTTATAAGCCCCTTTCCCCCCCTTAAGAATTCCACTTAAATCCCCCCCCCCCCCCCACAAATTCCCTCATAGGGGCTCCATAAGCTCTTTTTCCCCCCATGCAAAAATCCCTTACTTAGGCCCTTCCATAGCTTTGTTCTCCCCCCCCCCACACACACACACACAAAAAGAATAGACTCCCTTTAAACCCCCTTTTTCTCCCAACATTTGCCTTGAAGGGGCCCTCATATGGACTCCGTAAAGCCCCTATTTCTCCCAAATTTTTCCCTTGAAGGGCCTTCATGTGATCCTTAAGCCTTTCTTTTCCCCCATACGATAATTCCTCCTAAGGCCCTTTCATACCTTTTGTTTCCCCCTCCCCCCCCCCCCCCCTCAGGATTCCAGAAAAGCTTCTTTCCGTGGCTTTAAAGAAGCCTTACCATCGAAAGACTTTAAATGCCCCCCCCACGAATTCTCCTCTTCGGGATTCTTCCACCCAATTTCGCGTGAATCCCACCTAAATCATTTTCCGTGTTCGCATACAAAGGAGACGGACAAGATCGTAACTCTGCATCCACGACGGAAAGGCTGCATTCGCGATGCCTCCTAAAAAAGCCTAAGGCGCAACCGCAAGAGGATCGTCTCCTAGCATCCACGTGGACATCTCACCCCAAGTCCAGGTTTTCCTTCCTAATTTTTATTTGGTATTTTTATAATTCAATCATTCAAGGATAAATGTTGGAAATAGGATGCATTTTTCGTCTTAAATGCTTTAGAAAAATTAGCTCACGACGGAGGAATTTAGTCATTAGTATTTCTAATAAAATGAACAAAATAAAGTGGGCAGAAAAGATTGATATGCATTTCTAGCAAGCAGTTTGATGCATTGCAATGAACTGGACTTAGATTAATGTCCACATTTACAAAACGGAATTAAGTTAACGCACTCCGTTTAGGCATGGAAATATAAATTGCATGTCTCATTATTAGGACATATCTTCTTCGCAATGAGTTATTAAGGAAAGTGCTAATAATCCATGCAAAAAAAAGCAAGGCATGAAATGATTCTTAGGTTGCATAAATTGGTCAATTGTCGTTTTTCAACTGCATAACTATTAGTAAAAGATTGCTTGTTTAGCATGAATCCTATTCGCAAGTTATAGGATGATTCATTGGAATTAGGTTATAATCTAACCTATGCTTGATCTTAAATCGATAAGTTAGGGTTGGAAATCAATTTACGCATAGACAATAAGTCATGTGTCTATGGAAATGATAGTGTAATTATCTTCTTGAATTAAACAAATTGGCATAAACCTAAACACCTAAAACCACAGAGTACTCATTTTAGAAAGAGTTAATTCAATTCCAAGAACTTGCTAGGATTTAATACGTGACCTAGTCGCACGTATTGCTGAAACCAAAACTCCTATACCCTAAATACTTGCCCACTTTCACCGAATGTAGGGATAGCGGAACATAATTGAGAAGTGATCTAGGGTTTGTCCCTAAGAATCTTATGCTAAAAAGATGGAACTTGGAACCCTAGGACAGACAACGTCAGCCTAGTGTAATCAGGAACAAATCGTTTCATGACTCCAATTGATGGGGAGAATAGTCCCATAGTTCGATGTAACACCTGTGCAACAAGTGCAGAGTCATATGATCTTGTGATTGGATCACAAGGGAATGGCCAATTCTCGGAATAAGGTTGGCAGATTCTTACGCAAGTTATCTTGCAAGAGGATGAATAATCGTCCTAATATAGTATCTTTCTAGGGTAAAGATAATTGCTTGGAGCAAAGGACAAGCCGATAAATTGGAATAATCTATGAACTTAAGGTTTGACCAAGTCGGGTTAATAGGGTACACCCTAACCCAGGATATAGGGGATCTTGCCAAGTCGCAAGTCATCCCGGATCGAGTGCTAGACGCATTCGAAAGGAAGGATTCATTCCTTACCAGTTGGCCAACAATAAACGACCAATGGAAATGTTTATGCTTGTTACAGATTTAAGAGCACTGTTTTGCTTTATTTGACCAATGAATTAAAGGATAAATGGATATCTAATGCTTCACGTTGAAGGCCTAAAGGGAGAGGCAGCTTCAGTTACCCCCGATTGCCTGCCTGACCCTAACCAAGGGGGTTGTTAACCGTGCCGGGAAGGTGGACCGAACCCGCCACGAGAGGTCTCTCCGTTAGGCGCTACTTGGAGCAAGAGGACGCTTGGGTGCCAGGGGGGGCTCTGGCCATAAATCCCTTGCCTTTCGGGCCCTGTACAAGAGGCTAACGTGTCTTGGGATTGGATCCCAAGGCCCGCATACTAGTCTAGGGGTGGAAACTTGGATTAATGATCCCTATGGATTGCTGGATAGCCTTCGGGCGGATTGTGGATAAGCCTACGGGCTGGACTTTATATATTTCAAAGATAAATATGATAACTTATTAAAAAGGAACTTGTTTGTCATTGCTTTTCTATGTCAAATGATATGGTTACGTGAAGGAACCAGTGCCTAATGGGCTAATTAAGTAAGCTGATTGATACATGTCCAGCTAAATGTGTTAGGTAATTAAATAACTAAAACAACCCAAGGAAAGTGTGGTGGATGGGCCATAGGTCCGTCCTATGGATGGGTGATCCCGGTTGGTCGGGAACTTTTCTCAAATCACGATGGACAGGCAAAAGATTATCAAAGAACAGGAACAACAAAAGCGTTGACCTAGAGTTATAAATGACTCCGATTTACGCTATTTTAGGAGAACGGAATGGGACTGTGCCTTATGGCAGAGAGGTTGAGCTTCGCATCCCTCTCATTTTCCATTCTCCTTGAACCAAATGCAGCGTGAATCGGCTTCAGACCTGGCGTTTCTGCGTAAAGTAGTTCGCTTGGGTTCGATGCTACTTGCCATTAGGAAATGACCAATAAGTAAAACCCTAATTTAGGTCGGTCCTAAGTGGGAACGGCCAGAATACTTCCACTACGTGGCAGACATGGAAAGCCCTAGATCGCAAACCCCGTAACATTCCATGGGAGTGCCGGGCGAAGCTTTTCAGACATCCTTTCCGATGGACTGCCAAGACGTGTCCTAAAGATACGAGTGGACACATTACAGTTACCAACACTTACACCCAAGACAATCATTGATAAAAAAGTCTATTTCATTCATATGGACATAGCCCTTCGGAATACAATTATTCTTGGGATGGTAGAGCAAGCTGATACATTAATTCGGGGAGAATAAGATTGTGTTACATCAAGAACTGAGTAATAATATGGATTAGGGTCATGGATTTTCAGGAATCAATAGATCATAGGAAGATTAGGGTATCCTTTCCTTTGATACCCGTTCTTTTCATAACGTCCCAACACCTTGATTCTGTCGGCAGGGATTATTTGAGTCACTTCCTTGTACACATACGTGTTTTGCTTGACCTTTAGACCGCCGACATGTAGGGTTGCATTTGCGTGAGCCTCAACAAAGATGAACAGCTTCACGATCTTTAAGTCCTCCATCCACTTGATTCTCTTCAAGTTAGTCTGAAGGTACGCAAGTCGGTGGGCAGCTATGTAATAAATTCCTGAATCACCCGTCCATCTTTATTCCACGTACAGGGGTGAAGGATTGTAGATGCGGTCTAGGATATTCATCATATCTAGCCTCCGTCGATAAGTCGAAGCATGCATCGCGGTCATAAACATAACTTGGAACACCAAGAATTTGTTCCACGCTTCGAGACTCTGCAGGCTAGCATCGGTAAGTAAGGAAATGTTCTTAATAGCAAAATTTTCTCTCCTTCTCCTAATTAAGTTTCCTTGAAATTATTAGATCTCGTTGGTTCGCTCTAATACCAACTGTCCACTTGTAGGACACGTCTTAGCAGCCCATCGGAAAGAGAGTCTAGAAAGCGCCACCTGGCACTCCCATGGAATGTCATGGGGTTTGCGATCTAGGTCTTCCCAAGTCTGCCACGAAGCGGAAGCATTCCGGCCGTTTCCACTTAGGACCGACCTCAATCAGGGTTTTCCTAGTGGTCAAATTCCTAGAACGGTAGCTAGCGTCGAGCCCCAAGCAAACTACTTTACGCAGAAACGTCAGGGTTGAAGCGGATTTATACCGCACTTGGTTCAAGGAGAATGGAAAATGAGAGGGATGCGAAGCTCGACCTCTCTGCCCATAAGGCATAGTCCCATTCCATTCCCCTAAAACAGCATAAATCGGGACTCTAGCTTCCTAGATTCTAGGTCATTGTTTACCTTACTATCAACTTCTTTGAGGAAAGTTCCTGGCCAATCGGGACCACCCTTCCGTAGAATGGACCCATGGTCACATCCACCGCACTTTCCTCAGGTTGCTTTAGTTATCTAATTACCTATCACATTTAGTCTGACACACAAAAACAGCTTCCTTAATTAGCCAATTAATCATCGGTTCCTTCACGTAACTTAAGCACTGACATAGAAAAACAATGTCAAACAAGTTCCTTTTCAACAATTGATCTTATTTATCAGTCTTTCGAATACATCATATAATCCAGCCCGAAGGCTAATCCATAATCCGCCCGAAGGCAATTCCAGCAACCCTCAGGGATCGCTATTCCAAGTTTCCGCCCGTAGACTAGTATGCGGGCCTCGATATCCAATCTCAAGTCACGGCGGCCTCTTGTGCAGGACCCTGAGGCAAGGGATTTATGGCCAAAGCCCCCCCTGGCACCCAAGCGTCCTTTGCTCCAAGTAGCACCCACGAAGAGACCTCTCACAGCGGGTTCGGTCCACGTACCCGCCAAGGCTAACAACTCCCTTGGATAGGGTCAAGAAGACATTCGGGGGTAACTGATGCTGCCTCTCCCTCCAGGCCTTCAACCTGAAGCATTAATTATTTTTCCATCTTTAGTTCCTTGAGCAAAGAAGTACAAATAGTGCTCCTAACTGTACAAACACAATCAATCCAGCGGTCGTTTGTTTGGCCAACTACTAAGGTGTGAATTCCTTCTCTTCGAATACATCCAACATTCGATCCGGGATCCATTGCGACTTGGCAAGAATCCCCAAGGGTTTCATAAGCTGTGTTGCTAGTTTACCCTTTTTTCTTGGGCTAGGGTTTATACCGTGTTAACCCAAATTAACAAACACCTTAGGTTCCTTATATTAAGGTCAATAAATCTTGGACAATGCCATTGTCCTATCTTGATTAGTCAATTTCTTGCTAGGCAATACATAACTTCCCTAACTTGGCAAATCAACCTCAAGGAAGGGTGATGTAGCACGATGACTACTCACCCTCTTGCAAATTAGACTTGCACTTAGAACTCGCTAAACTTGTTCTAAGGAGTAGTAATACCATACTGTGATTTAGACACAAGACCATGCGACGTTGCAACTTGTTGCATGAGACAAGTGTCGCACCTATCTTGTGGGATCCTTTCTCCCATCACATGGTATTCCTTGGTCATGAATACCTTGGTCAAGATGTAGGGTTTAGGAGTCCTCTTGACCCAACCCAACCCTAACCCTACTAGGCGGATAACGCTTTGGCCCTTAGGGTTCCTAGTTTCCTTTCAGAAGTCTAGCATTTTGTCATTCGGTCACTAGGGTGAGAACCTTAGATCGTTCTTGCATGGGTGTTCAGCTAACCCTAACATTCTATGAATGTGGGTAGAAACTTTGGGATTGGAAGACTTGACTTGGCATCCCAAGTGCGATACTAGAGGAAAAATTTTTAACGTAACTAAACCCTACCTAGCACTTTGAGGTGTTCGTCGTACTAACTATTTATACTTTTATGAATCCCATGTGGGTTATGCCATTACAAGCGATTTACCTAAATCAAACTAATTGTCTAAGAGGTGGTCTTTTCTTAGAATAGATGCAAATAATTTTCCTAAGAGGTGTAAGTAAATTCAAGATACAACATTCCATGCAAATATGCGATTCATAGCCTTTTTCCTTCTATGCAACTATAAGATTTACAATGACCATTTCTTTTCCTTGCCTAAATCATAATGATTTACAATTTAGGGCTAACTCGTATAAAACCTACGTTGATTTACATCAAGAACTATGCCTATAAACCCTTCATTTAATGCGTTGAGTTCAAGCTTTAATATGAAAATGCATTCTTTCCTAAATACAATCTTTGATGGAAAGACTCCATGCATGAACGAATACCATGAGACCATTATTGATTTAATTCGTCCTTCGACACTTAGCCCAACCTAGGATGTAATTATCACCGCATGCCATTTCCAAGGTACTTAAATCCCTTTCATGCATTGCAACTACTTGGACAACATCTAATGGACGTCAACGATTATCTCATACGAATCACAACTAGGAAATTATTACCTAAATGCATTATGCGCTATTCTTTTTCACGAGGCAATCAAGGATGCATTTAAACAAATCCACCTTTTATGCAATATGCGTTTAGGATTGCAACTTGGAAGTGCAGGCAATTTCAAATGCACATCATGCAACTAAATCTTGTAAATCGGCGAGCAATTAAAATTTCCAAATGTAATTAAACTTGCCTATGAGAATTTGACATGCCTAGTGCATTCTTTTCATGCGCGGAATCAATTTTTTAAGAACCTGGGCATTGAGGTTCGGGGTGTTGTCCACACGCGAACTTGGAGTGGAAGCTCCCACATATGCGCCTGTCGCCATTTTCTTGGGAGCCATTGACGAATCAAATCCCAGTTCAGCAACTTCCTCTTGGGTCCTTTACGCATTACGAATCCTCTCCGACCGAGTTCTCCTCCTCTGCGCAAGACACGGCCCTTACAGAATGCGATTTTAAGAAAAACCTGCAATGCAAGGGAGAACAAGGCTTATGGAGGCTCTAATTTAGAAGCTTCCAAAGAAGCTTCTAATGCTTTTGTTCCACAGATTGACGTGGAGAGAGAAAGAAGTGATGGAGGGGATGATGATGAGGATAATGGTTATGATGATGACGATGATGATGGTGGAGGTGGTGATGAAGGCGGCATGGCACCTGGCGACAGCATGGCGGACTGCAAGGTAGCAGGTCATGATCACCTCTCCCTCTTTCCCCCCTCAAGCCTAAGGGGGGTCCTTATAGGAGGAAGGGGGAGGGATAGCCATACACATGGCTAATTGCATGCTTCCTCCTCCACCCGTGCTCTCCTACTTCTCACACTCCCTCTCCCTGCCATGCATCGGCTGGGGGGGGAGGGGGTTAATAATAAAAAAATTTGCCTCAATTTTAACCATTATCCCCTTTTACCCCTTTGAAGAGATGTTCTCGTGCGGCCTACGGGTTTTTAGCCTCGCCTCTTTTGCATAACGCAACTGGAGTTTATTAACGCGCGACGGTGGAGCATTTAGCCCAGGGTTCTTCTAGACGCAGGGAGATTATTTTAAATTGCTCTTGCATGGGCGTGTAGGATCAAAAATCATTAATATTTTTTGCGGAAATATTACAAAAATCGCGCATGCCGCGATCGCAGTCTATAGGTAGTAGACAGCATTTCGAACAAGGAGAGAAAGAAGGAGTGATCTGAAAGCTTTCCAATCAAGTGTCTTGGGATTCTTCCCCCCTTTTGGAGCCAATGGAACCATTAGATTTATGAGTTAAGCATCAGATCACTGAGTTTTCTAAGAGTCCCTCCACCAAGAACTCTTGTTCTCTGCCTCATCCCCTCTTCTCTAATTCATTATAAATATGAGGCATGGGGATGCACAAGGGAGCATAAGGAGACCCCGAGAGGCTGCGAGAGAGAGGTAGAGAGAAGGATACCCCTCCAAGAGATTTTGAGAGAGATCTTGAAAGAGAGAGAGAGAGAGAGAGAGAGAGAGAGAAGAGTCACCCCGAGAGGTTGCAAGGGAGAGAGTTAGCTCAATTTCCTCTATCTCGATCCTCGACTTAGCCATCTTCTCTTACACTCTCCCATCTCTAGTCTATTTTGCCTTCTTAATCCCTTGAGTCTACTTGCGGACGTAAGTAATGTATTTCTAAATTGATAGATGATTGCTTTGATTCTCACATGAGATACATTAGACTCCATGCTATGATGTAAGAGAATAGGTCATGGGAAGGGATAAGCCTCTTCTCACATATTCGAAAGATGGAGTTTGCAAAATGCATGTATCAAGGGAAGTTAATTACACTTAGTTGCGTATGGCTTATTCATTGATAGAGCAATCGGTCAAGGGTTATGAATAACATAATCATAAAAATAATAACATTAGGAATTGCGCATACAAGTGTTATGTAAATTTTACATAGAATCGCTCTTTGATCCCAATGGGGAGAGCAGATATGCAATGGGAATGTTATCGCGATGACAGATGATTTTTTATGCCAAGAAGTGCTTAAAAATAGCCAAATTTTATGAATATCCGAGAAAAATAGACTTTGTCCAAGGCGACAGTGGCAATGGCAATCAATACGATTTTAAGCGACAAGTCCCTAAAGCGCTAGTGCTTATTTTCATGGAAATCAAACAGTGGCGGATGGCTGAGATGGAGTTATCCAAGATGCAAAATGGCGTCAGGAATACAATGCAAGTCTCGGATCTCCATTCCGAGGTCATTTGATCCCCCATTTAATCCCTGCAAGGCTTGGGGTTGTGAAGCAGCTCCTGGATCCAAAAGCCGAGAAGAGCGAGACATGGCCCATCTTTGTAGATTTCGATGCCACAAAGCCACCATCCAGATGGATCTTGATTCCGATGTCGTTTGCCCCCTCAAAACTGAAAAATCCATTTGCTAGAAGTGTGAATGCAAAATGCATGAACTAGATATTTGGGGTGTTTAGCCTTAAAGCTCTAATTAAGAACAAAAATGCCCATGAAATGAAACGATGGGGGGGGGGGGGAGGGCCGTCAGTTTTTTGTGCCCCCTTTTTTCTCCCCTCATCATGATTTTTTGATCAAAGGAATGGAGAGGAATGCTCCTGGGCCCGTAATGCTTCTATCCTTCGCCTTCCATCGCCACAAACAGATCAAGAAATGATGCACTAAATCAAGAGATCAAAAACCAATCTTTCTCTCTCCTGCATAGAGGTTATTCATATACAAGAAATCAAGAAGAAGAGGGGCTAAAGAATGCTTGTCCGGCTGTGATCGATTGCTTCAAGATGAAGAGGAGGCTAAGGAAAGAGGTTCAACATTGAAGAATGGTTGCTGGTCAGTCTGTGGGCTGCTCAGAATAATTATTAAAAAACCCGCAACATGCAAGACACGTGGTATGCTTCAATTTTACAAAGAAATTTGATTGTTTTTGTTGTTTCATGGTCCAAATGTTGTTCATATGCAATGAAATTTTGTTTAAACCTTCTTTTCATCATGGTTGAGGGCTAAAATTATAGAAATATAGAACCCGTAATGATTTAGAGTCGTTATTAATTCTTTAAAACCCGTAAAATATCATTTTTAAGGAAAATTAGTGGTTTTTTTCGATTTTGAGTTGGAGAAAAGGAGTGGAAATGGAATGAAATCAAAGAAAATGTTAAGTCTTAGTCAAAATAATAATCCAATACAAATAAATCAGAAAATACCTATTTTTCATGAATAATAAATAGGAAAAAATAGTAAAAATAAGAAAAATTGGGGTTTTCGCGCTCAGAAAATATGGAAAAATAAGATTTATGTGCGTCAATGTTTGGCCAGGTTAAGCCTTGGTTTGGCCTTGTCCTTTGTGTTATAGTCTGTGTTTATCGCTTTTTACATACAAAATGATACAAAACAACCATTTACACATATGCACCACAGCAACACCCAAACGGTAAGGGGGGGATAAAGTTTGTGCAATGATCTAATTGCTGAAAAGATACAAATTCTGATTTTCCTCTTTGTGCATAGCATTTAGGGATCGTTCCATAATTAAATATAGGCGACTAGTAGCACGGAAGTTCCAGTGCTAGTCCCTAAAGCAGCGCAGCACGTAATGCTTAGTTAAAATTCATGAAAGGGTTGTTTTTCACACCTCACATGGCTAGTTTTTTAATCATAAAATGGTTGTGCGCAATAGTCATACACCTTGCATCAAGCATGTCATGTGGTATCTCCTAGAATGCATTGCAATTGATTGATAAACTTTGACCAACGTTGAGAGGACGGGAAACCTAAGCTGTAGGTTTAGACGGGCGTTTCCGTTGGGGAAAGTTTTGTGAGGCAAATCAAAATCTCCTGGAACGCTGAATTGTGAAAGAATGGAGTTTGTGCGAATGTTATAAATGTATTAGCCATGCATCTTGGGGCTAATCCCTGAGGTGTAGGAGAGTCGCAGTGTGGAGCCATGGCAATCAGCTGAGAGGTGCTTCCCTATGTGTGTCTTACGAGGCATTATGCATATATGTTATGGGATCTCCCTCTGAGGAGATGGGAAGATGAACATTGCACTACATATTGGATACAAACGCAAAATTTTCATAAGCATTTAGTGGAAGGTGAGTTTTAGATACTCCTGTCCCGTGAGGCCATGTGGTGGGGTTGTCTGTCGTATGCATGAGGTCCGACTAGTGCCATAGCCAGTGCCGGTCCATTTTAGGTCCCATCAGTGGTGCATCTGTCGGGAGCCGCCAACAAGTGGTGATTCTCAAATCTAGGGTTTTTAGGGACTAAATAGTTTGTTTATGTCCTCTGACAAGGACCGTCAAGCCGAAATACAAAAAGCAGAACATGATGAGAGGGCTAGACGGCAGTTGGAGATTGTAAGACACTATTCTCCTCAAAGGAGCAGCCCATTATGCATAAGTGGCAGTGGTTCTAGTAACCTAGGTGTTATGAGTAGCTCTTCGAGTGCAAGTGGAAGTCTTGGTACTTCCCAATTTCCAATTAATCAACCCACAACAAGTGGGGGTGTAGTTTTGGCTACACAAACTCCTATTGCCAATCCAGTTGTAGTCATGGCACAACCTATCACAATTCCAGTAGGTACACCAAATTTACCGGCATTAGGAGCATCATTGCCCATTTTCCATGGGTTAGCAGAAGAAGATGGAGAACTCCACATTAAGGAGTTTCAAATGCTCATGTTCAACTATCGAATCCAAGACAAACACCTAATGATATTCTTCAACATGATGTTAAAAGGAAGAGCGGCAGTGTGGTATCACAGTCTAGAAGCCGGAACCATAGCTAGTAGTGCCCAATTCTTTATGGCTTTCCATAGGGAGTTTGCCCCTAAGAAGGGTGGACCATATTGGTTGCATGTTTTGAACATAATACGCCAAGAGCCAAATGAGAATGTCCATGCATATGCCAAGAAACTAAAGCAATTTCTTCGCGATCTTAACGCTTATATTCCCATTCCAGCGGTTGCACAGTTGCAATATTTCCTACATGGATTGGATTTTAATATCCAGGTGCAGTTGAGTAGTGTTGCTCTGGCCGATATTGACACTGCCATTACCCAAGCAGAAGGAGTAGAGTCACGCTTGCAAGCGGCTTATGCAGTAAGGATAAATTGGAATGGTAATAATTTGGCCTTGACCAATGGGAGTCAAGGGGACCCCATGTTAAATACGAGTGGTAGAGGGAATATTATGTCGAATCTACCTATGTTGCCAGCTCCTCCTAGCATGACTATGCCTATGGCTAGTCAGGCGGCCTCGCTAAATAGTAGTAGAAACCAAACAATGAATCCTAATGTTGTCCCAGTTGGTCAGCGGCTAATTCCTAATCAAGTGGCTAGGCCCATGGGGTGATAGATTGACGATCACGGCTATGAGTCGAGTGCTTCTAATGTCCTTGGTGAAGTTAAGGATATGATGAAGCACTACACTGATATGATCTCTGAACAGTATTGACAAATAGTTGTGGATGTCAACTTCCTTAAGAAGCAGCAGAATTTGATAGGGAATCGATGCCCTGAAGAGGGTGCCCCCTCAAGATTTCAGCTGTAAGTGGTGTGGGGGGCAACATTGCCCTAGGAATCGCCCAAATGTCAAATGTGACATTTGTGGGAAGTCTGGCCACTTAGCTATTACCTGTTGGAGTAAGATCAGTTTTCTCCAACAAGGGAGTAAACAACTAGGTCCTGTAAACTATCGCGCACAAGGAAACAATCTCTAGCAAGACGATGGACCAAGGAAAATACTGCAAAGAGGAAAGGCTATTGTAGAGGAGTTACCTCATGGCAGTGGAGACAGCCTTATTGAGGCTGTACGTGTCAATAATATTGAAACTTCTAATCTACGAGCCGTAACAAGAGGTCAAAAGGCTAAAGAGAGGGTGAAAAAGATAATGCAAAACCTGTTGAGGGAAGGCCTAAGCAAGATGCTAGGGAAAAGAGAGTCCTGAATCCTGATAAGGAAGGTGGACCGTTAAGACCTATTGGTAGTAAATTTGATCTCGAGGAGGATAAAGGATTGCCAAGAAAGAAGGTAAAGGCCAAAAAAGAGACACCAAAGCCGATGGAAAGACCAAAGGAGAGAGTGATTTGGCGCGAGAAGAGAACTTTGGCTAATTATCATGACTTTGATCTAGCAAGTTCCCTTTGCGAAGTCAAACCAGACGTGAATCTCCTGCAATTGATTAAACTTTCTCCAGGAGTACGCAAGGAATTCAAGAAGATTGTGCATATAGGGTATATAGTAGAACCTTTGGGCATAGCTAGAGTGGGGGAAGATTGGTTCGATCATGCTGAAAAGCATTGCCCTAGGGTTCCAGCATATGTGGATGGAATATTAGTGGAGCATGCTATCATGGACATTGGATCCTCCATCAGTATCATAAGTTCAGACTTGATGGAGAGGTTAGGTCTAGAGATCCAAAAATACGGCTCCACGCTTCTTAGAATGGCTGATGCTAGTCTAAGACAACCAGAAGGTTGCATTACTAAGGTCCACATTACAATTGTGAGCGTGGAATGCTATCTGGACTTTAGGGTGATAAGGTTTGTAGGATGTCCTAGCTATCGAGTTTTGCTAGGCAGGCCATGGATTCTATGGACAAACTATCAGGTCTATATACCTTTTGGTCGAGTGATTCTAGGTCGAGGTGCCCATCGTGTAATAGTGGATGCTTACCCTGAGTCTCCTCAGAGTGAGAGAGCTTCACTATCCTCCACTGAACTAGAAACAGTAGATGATCCATCTGGTAGTGAGACGTCATCGAGCGATGGATCTAAGGAAGGGTCCACTACAGAGGATATTTATCAGATAACCTTGAATGAGCCGATAGAGCCTCATGATCGAATAAGAGAAGTGGACGTTATTGAGCTCGATCTTGGTATGCTAAATGATTCGCTGCCAATTAAATTAGGGTCCATGCTTAGTGCGAAAGAAAGAGAGGATTATGTGTCCTTAATTTGAGAGTCCCTCAATATCTTTGCTTGGGGAGCTATGACGAACTTCGGGGTATTCCTCCCAGTCTAGCTATGCATACTATTCCTGTAAAGGAAGGTACCCGCCCTGTACGTCAGAAAGTAAGGTGTATGCCTTTTGAATTAAGGGACAGGTTGTATGAGGAACTACAGAAGTTGTGTAAAGCAGGTTTGATCTTCCATGTTCAACATATAGAATGGTGCTCACCAGTTGTGATCAGGAAGAATAATAATAATCAAATCTATCTTTGTGTAGACTTTAGAGAGCTGAATAAGCAGACTATTAAATATTACTACCTATTGCCGTTTATTGACCAAATTTTGGATCAACTAGCGAGTAGGGAAATCTATTCGTTTATGGACTGCTTTGCAGGGTATAACCAAATGGCGATCGCTGAGCAAGGCAAGCTAAAAACAACGTTTATTACCGTCTTCCATACCTTTGCATACCATGTGATGGCATTTGGGTTGTGTAATGCACCTGGTTCGTGGCAAAGAACAGCCGACAAGACCTTTGGTGACATCTCCCCACAGGAGCTGAAAGTATTCATTGACGATCTAGGGGGCAGCCACCATAAGGGATAGACAATTGATCATTTTGCAGAAGTGTTTTGAGCATTGCAGACAATTTTGCATAGCTCTTAACCCACAGAAGTGCGTCTTCGAAGTCCCTTATGGGCTCTTGTTAGGCCATGTGGTTAGTTCCATAGGGATTGCGACTGATCCTGAAAAGGTCAGGGTCATAGTCGCCATGAGTCCGCCACGTACTCCAAAGAAAGTGCATAGCTTTTTGTCATCAGTAGGGTATTATCGGAGGTTTATCAATGCCTTGGCTGAAAGAATGTTACATCTAATGAACCTATTGTCCTTTAACTATCAGTTTACATGGAGTGATGCTTGCAAAGTGTCTTTTGATGATGTGAAGCAGGAGCTTACCAAAGCACATGTTTTAAAAGCAGCAAAAAGGGGTGAAATGCTCTATGTATTTTTAGCAACAACCATGTATAGTATCAACCGCTGTTTGGCCCAAATTTGGGAGGAAATGTGGTACCATCCGATAGCTTTGATTATGAGATTAAGAGCAAGCCGCTGAAGCTTCAGAGCATTGTAGAGTGTCTTGTGGATATTGAAGAGCCAAAAGAGGTCTTGGTTGAAGAAAGTGACATGGTCCATACTTTGTTCAAGATTGATACGGCATCTATTCCCTCCTGGCATGCTGTTATAACGCACTATCTTTCTACGGGAGAGACTAGAGCTGGGTTATCAAAATCGGAGAAGAGAAAAATTAAATAGCATGCATTAAAAATTTTCTTGATCGCAGGAACATTATATTGCCAAGGTGTTGATGATATTTATCGTCAATGTGTGATGCCTGATGAGGTTCCCTTTATTTTGGAAGAGTGCCATGACTCCGCTTGTGGAGGGCACTTTGCTGGGCAGTTAACGGCACAAAAATCTTTAAGAGTTGGATATTGGTGGCCATCCATCTTCCAGGATTCATTTGACTATGTTAAGAGATGTGATACATGTCAAAGACATGATAGTCGAGAGAATAGGAAGCGTCCACTTACGCCTATCATGGCTATCCTTCCATTTGAGAAGTGGGGCATTGACTTTGTGGGTCCTATTACCCCGTTGTCTACTACTCTGAAGAGGTACATTATAGTAGCAAATTATTTTACAAAAGGGTCAAAAGCACGAGCAACGAGGCAGGACAATGCAAAAGAGACTGTCAGTTTCCTACTTAAGCAAATCATCTGCCATTTTGGTCCGCCAAAGGAAATAGTATCGGACCGTGGAACTCACTTTTTAAATAAAGTGATTAAAAGTCTGACTAAAGCTTGGAAAATCAAGCATAACAAAATGACCCCCTATAATCCACAAGCAAATGGACAAGTTGAAAGTACCAATAAGCAACTTGTGGGTATCCTATCCAAGATAGTCTGTGAAAAGAAGCAGGACTGGGATACAAAATTATATGTGGTGGTTTGGGCGTATAATACGATGTTTAAATGAGCCATTGGCCACACCCCATTCAAATTATTTTATGGGGAGGAGTGTGTTTTGCCCTTAGAAATTGAGTTGCCGACCATTAGATTTGCAATCAATCATTCTCTAGGTAATGAAGATGCCCTATTTGAGCGGTTTACGACTATAGCCTATTTGGACGAGCTCAAGTTGCAGAGTTTGTTGCACCAAGAGGTAGCTAAACGTCAGATGAAATGATTGCATGATCTAAAAGCGAAGAAATATACTTTAAGAAGGGGCAATTAGTTCTATATTACGATGCGCATAGGGAGCTATTTCCAGGAAAGTTGGAACCTCGATGGGATGGCCCTTACGAGATAGTTCGGATATGTAAAAATAAATCCACAGTTCTATTATAGCTGATCTACAAGGAGTGGAATTTAAGAATAAGGTTAATCTTAATAAGATTAAACCTTATTATTTCTAAGTATGCTAACGCGAAAAAATGCAGTGCAGGTCCATGCTGGGGTTGATTGGAGACCTGCAAGAGAGCTTAAATTGGTTGACGGGGTGGTTAATCCCTTATTTGTAGCACCCATATCTCAAGCAAAGATATCATCAGGGGAGGCTTATCTGGTGGAGCAATGTATATAAAGTGATTGAGCAAGAAGACGGTACCTTTGTGTGGGAAATTAAAGTTTTCTGTCATCACTGCTTACAAATCTTGACAAGCATCCCTGTTGAGTTTAATGAAGAAGGTGCGATGGAGCCGTCAGTTCATCCTCTAAATATGTTGAACTTTGACTATCACAATTATGAATAGAGGAGTTCTTGATGGGGCTGGCTGTGTAAACCCATTATGGACGTATACATTATACTTTGATGGAGCGTCCAGGAGCCCTAATAGAAAAGGAAGTGTTGGAGTAGTTATTTGAGATCTCTGACGTTGAGTTACAATGAAATTAGCTGCTTACCTTGGGTTAGAATTTACTAACAACATGGCCGAGTATAAAGCCCTGATTATGGGATTGAATATTGCCAAGAAAGGTGGCATTAGGCAGTTGTTAATAAAAGGGGATTCCCAGCAGCTGATCTTAAATCAACTCAATTAGACATATACAATATGAAATCCTCTCCTTCGTATGTATCATCGAACTGCTATAACCCTACTTGATGAATTTGAGAGCATATCTCTTCAGCTGATTCCACGTTATTGGAATCAGTTTGCGGATTCCTTAGCTAATTTTGCTTATGAAGAGGACCTCTTTTTCAACTGTGGTCCTAGTCCGAATGTTGCTATTGATGCTGAGACAAGACTTGGTCGCTTGTGGGCAATGTTATCAGACCATGCGTTATATGGCAGGCGATGGTTGATATGGGTAATGCAATGAGTAGTCGAGACCCATCTACCATTATTATCTTGGACCCATAGGTTGATCAGAAGACATGTTATGCATACGCCTCTTGCTATATATACAGGAGGTATGGGCCATAATTCGATGCATTTAGTTTAAGGCTAAGAGCCCTATTTTTCCCCTTGGAATGGAGCATATTTGCATATATCTGCCTTCTTCCAAGGAGGGATCTCTATGAGCATTTTGTTTGATTCCGTTAGGCCAAGAGGGCTAGTCGCTTTACGTAGTTAATGCCTGATTTCTTTAGGCCAAGAGGGCCAGTTGTTTTCGGGTTTTAATAATCTATCTCTTTAGGCCAAGAGGGCCCATTAGTTTGTAGTGAAAAGTGCTATTTCTTTAGGTCAAGAGGGCCCTATCTCTATTTAGTGCAGGTACGTTTAATGCTTTGTTGTCATACAGGTTGATGAAGTCGCTGGAGGGAGCCTTTGCTGCGAAGAAGCGTCTTGTGGCCATTCCAGGTGGTTTCGTTCCCTTTTCTAGTTTTTTCCCTTAAGCAATTAATGATATATGTACATGTAAGGGTTACTTTCTTTTGTTTGTTGGGGACCGGCACTTACAACATGAAGTCCCAGGTTTAGGTTAGGTATGTCTGGGGGAGGCCTGAGTAGTCCTTGCCTCCTGCAAGGTATTGTCAAGCATTGAAAGACCTATTTTAGATGGGAGTTCTAGTGACCCTGTTCTACAGACCTGCTAGGCGGCCGTTCTAGGAGTTCCTGCTAGTTGTGAGGCAGTTAGAGAAGCCTACTAAAATAATGATGGAAAGAGACAAAACCCTAAAGCTCTGAAAGACAATATATGAATATACGAAGGTGTGTAAAAAGGGGTTCTAACCCCTATAAAAATAGAAAATGAAAGAAAGAAAAATCCTTGAGCTGTTGTTTATACCTTGCGAAGGCCTGGTAGGTTCCTGGGGACGAGATAAGACATGGGGCCGATGCCTTGTCTTCCTTGGGGTGACATCTTGCCATAAAATAAAGAAAATAAAAGAAGGTTGGAGTGAAAATAAAAGTGAGTGTTAGAAAAGGATTAAGTGTCACCTTGCGAGGGCTTGATAGGTTCTTGGGTACCGGGACAGGACTTGAGGCTGATGCCCTGTTCTCCTTGGGTCACTACGCTCAGCTCCCTCCTTTTTAAACGCCCGAGTATGGACAATCAAATGCTAAAAGGGAAAAACTATGCGAAAAGATAATACTTTTTTATCAGGCTATAGGAGTTCTCGCCTAGTAGGAGCTCCTGGTTGAGTTATCCTTAGTTAGGTAGGTAGTTCAGACCACCACTTAGGGCGACCTCTTTGATAGTTCCTTTTAGCTTGGCTGTGTTGCAATAGTTGGTTAGTGACTAGTTTGGACCTTCTATCAGATTATGCTAGGCCTACTCCTCGTGGATTTCATGCCTTGGTTTTGTCAAGGGGGTAGGGTATGAGCTATGATGGTTTGTGTTGTGTATTTTTTGTGTCAGCTTGATGCTCCTTTTTGTTATTTATGTGTAGATCTCTTTGTGGGATTCGACTGGCTGGGTCGCCCTATCCGTGGTCGCCAATGACAGATGATTTTTAATGCTGAGAAGTGCTTAAAAATAGCCAAAAAAAAGCCAAAAATTATGAATATTCGGGGAAAAATAGACTTCATCGAAGGCGGCGGTGGCAATAAGTACGATTTTAAGCGGCAAGTCCCTAAAGCGCTAGTGTTTATTTTCATGGAAATCAAACGGTGGCGGATGGCCGAGCTGGAGTTTTCCTAGATGCAAATGGCATCAAGAATTCAACACAAGTCTCGGATCTCCCTTCCGAGGTTGTTTGATCCCCCATTTAATCCCCGCAAGGTTCGGGGTTGTAAAGCAGCTACTGGATCCAAAACTGAGAAGACCGTGACAAGGCCCAGTTTTGTAGATTTCGACGCCACGGAGCTACCGTCCAGACAGATCTCAATTCCAATGTCATCTGCCCCCTCAAAATTGAAGAATCCATTTGCCGAAAGTGTGAATGCAAAATGCATGAACTAGATATTTGGGGTGTTTAGCTTTAAGCTCTAATTAAGAGCAAAATGCCCATGAAATGAAACGATTGGGAGGGGGTCCGTTTTTTGCGCCCCCTTTTTTCTCTTCATGATTTTCTGATCAAAGGAACGGAGAGGAATGCTCTTGGGCCTGGAATGCTTCTATCATTTGCCCTCAATCACCACAAACATATCAAGAAATGATGCATTGAATCAAGAGATCAAAAACCAGTCTTTCTCTCTCCTCCCTCTCTCTCCTGCATAGAGGCTATTCATGTGCAAGAAATCAAGAAGAAGAGGGGCTGAAGAATGCTTGTCCGGCTGTGATCGGATTGCTTCAAGATGAAGAGGAGGCTGAGGAAAAGAGGTTCAGCACTGAAGAATGGTTACTGGATGGTCTGTGGGCTACTCAGAATAATTATTAAAAAACCCGCAACACGCAAGACACGCGGTATGCTTCAATTTTACAAAGAAATTTGATTGTTTTTGTTGTTTCATGGTCCAAATGTTGTTCATATGCAATGAAATTTTGTTTGAACCTTGTTTGCATCATGGTTGAGGGCTAGAATTACAGAAATATAGAAGCCGTAATGATTTAGAGTCGTTATTAATTCTTTAAAACCCATAAAATGTCATTTTTAATGAAAATTAGTGGTTTTTTTCGATTTTGAGTTGGGGGAATGGAGTGGAAATGGAATGAAATCAAAGAAAATGTTAAGTCTCTGTCAAAATAATAAGCCAATATAAATAAATCATAAAATACCTATTTTTCATGAATAATAAATAAAAATAGTAAAAATAGGAAAAATAGAAAAATTTGGGGTTTTCGCGCTCAAAAAAATGGAAAAATAAGATTTATGTGTGTGAATGTTTGGCAAGGTTAAGCCTCAGTTTGGCCTTGTCTATTGTGTTATAGTCCGTATTTATTACTTTTTACATACAAAAATGATAGAAAACAATCATTTACACCTATGCACCGCAGCAACACCTAAACGGTAAGGGGGGATGAAGTTTGTGTGACAATCTAATTGCTGAAAAGATACAAATTCTGATTTCCCTCTTTGTGCATAGCATTTAGGGATCGTTCCATAATTAAATATAGGCGACTAGTAGCACGAAAGTTCCGCTGCTAGTCCCTAAATTAGCGTAGCACGTAATGCTTAGTTAAAATTCATGAAAGGGTTGTTTTCCGCACCTCACATGGCTGGTTTTTTAATCATAAAATGGTTGTGCGCAATAGTCATACACCTTGCGTCAAGCATGTCACGTGGTATCTCCTGGAATGCATTGCAATTGATTGATAAACTTTGACCAACGCTTAGAGGACAGGAAACCTAAGCTATAGGTTTAGACGGGCGTCTCCATTGGGGAAAGTTTTGTGAGGCAAATCAAAATCTCCTGGAACACTAAATTGTGAAAGAGTGGACTTTGTGCGAATGTTATAAATGTGTTAGCAACGCATCTTGGGGCTAATCCCTGAGGTGTAGGAGAGTCGCAGTGGAGTCGTGGCAATCAGTCGAGAGGTGCTTCCCTATGTGTCTATTACGAGGCATTATGCCTATATGTTATGGGATCTCCCTCTGAGGAGATGGGAAGATGAACGTTGGACTACATATTGGATACAAACGCAAAATTGTCATAAGCATTTAGTGCAAAGTGAGCTTTAGACACTCCTGGCCCGCGAGACCGTGTGGTGGGGTTGTCTGTCGTATGCATGAGGTCCGGCTAGTGCCATAGCCAGTGCCGGCCCATTTTAGCTCCCATCACATGACTATTCTTGCATTGTTTGGGAAGAATACAATTGGTTTTTTTTTTGTTGGTTGATTGAACAACTCCCTAAATGCTTTTACATTTAGCTGATTGTTGGTTTGCTTTTTTTATGATTGTTCCAAGTTCTTGTGATTTATGGTAAATGCATGGCAAGGGTGTGTAATGACAAGTTGCCATGGGAATAAAGGAATGTTTTCCTAGAAGATGATATTAGGCTAATTGCCTTGATTATGCTTGATTCTTAATTGGATTAATTAAGGAAGGATATTTTGCACTGGTGGATCATCTCCAAGATCTCACTACGGATTACCCCGAGAGGGTACTGCTTGATTCATGGGCAAAAGGTTGAGTGGTGAAAAGGCCAACCATGGAAGTTGTGTCTCACTCATAGGTCACTTGGGGTCAGTGGAGCTCTGGACACCCCTTGCTTAGACCGGAACGGAATTGTAGATTGCCATGATCACAACGTCTGGGGCGTTGGAAGATCCTATTCTAGATACTGGATAGAAATTATGGTGCCATGTGATTTGGACCGGGTACTTCTATTGGACAGAAGGGATACATAATTTCTCATGCATGGGCAGGAGACAAAGATTAACTGGAAAATAAACTAAGAAACTTGTTTGTCAAAAGGGCTGCTTGCATTGTTTGCGTGTCCGTGCTATAAGTTATTACACGAACAAACCCTATTCTCTAAAAGGCTTAATTAACGAAGCTGATTTTAAATGTCACACATAATTGTGGTAGAACCTAATTAGAAAACTAAAGCTACCAAGGTAAGCGGGTGGACGGATTCCCTGACGGATCCGTCCTATGATAGAGTGGTCCCAGAGAACTGGGAAACACAATATTAGTGAGTTTGGGAATCTCCCAATTCCCATTTTTTGAATACTAAAAAGGTGGCACCCGGATAACATGCCTATAAGTTTCTCAAAACTATATGATGTGACCTATCATTGGAAAGCACTTGAAAAATGGAATCTATTAAGCTATAGAGTGCTCGATTTGGAGTTATAGTGTTTAAGTTATGACAAATCCAAAGATTTGACCACATGTCCCAAACTTATGGGAAATTTCCATATTCCCCAATATGGTGTTGGGAGGCTTCTCACAAGGATTTATTGCCATTCAACTTTAGGTATTGTTAAGTTAGGACCTAATTCATGCCGTTTTAGGGGACCGAAATGGGACTATGCCCTATGGGCAGAGAGGTTGAGCAACGCATCCCTCTCGTTTCCCATTCTCCTTGAACTAAGTGCAGCATGGGTCTACTTCGAATTGGGTATCTCTACATAAATTCGGACATCCAGAATCCGACGCTAGAATACTATCATTTGACTTTAGGTATTGTTAAGTTAGGACCTGATTCATGCCGTTTTAGGGGACCGAAATGGGACTATGCCCTACGGGCAGAGAGGTTGAGCAACATATCCCTCTCGTTTCCCATTCTCCTTGAACCAAGTGCAGCATGGGTCTACTTTGAATTGGGTATCTCTACATAAAGTCGGACATCCAGAATCCGACGCTAGAATACTGTCAAGAGACCTTGACCCCTAGAAATCCAAATTTAAAGTCGATCCTAGTGGGTTCGGTCGCAACCATTCCATTGCGAGGCGGACTCATGAAGGCAACAAACCTCGAAACATTCCATGGGAGTGCCGGGCGGCAACGCCTAAATTCGTTTCTCGATGGACCATTATAACGTGCTTGGAAAGCCAATAGGCGAGCACATTATAGTTGTGGGGCCCACTTAGGATGGAGGACAAGGTTGTTAGAGGTAAAAGTTAGAGGGTCAGGGGGAACAAAAGTGTAGATAGGGAAACAAGCCTACTTTTGGTGTGCCCAAGGGGAAAAAGGGAGTGGATAAAATGTGCACACCACCCCCTCTCCCATTGGTCCACCTCAAAGCTCTTGTCATTAGGAGAGTCATTAACTCTTAAGCTAAAGGGCCATTTTTTATTCTTTATTTTCCCTAATGTTATCTTGGCCCTAATCTTGATGTTGATGCTAATGCTAGTCTCTTCGCTAATCCCAATTCTAGCGAGGAATGTCCTTCTTCTAACAACTAAGATCGTGTGCAAGGTGTTGTTTCCACCAAAGAAGAGTCTTTTGATGGGGATGAGTGAGGAAGTTGAGAAGAAGGATTTGGATAAGGACCCATCTAGGATCTAAGAGGACTATTGAGGAATGTGTCCCATTTCATTGATCAAGCAACATTTGTTAGTGGGCAAAGGGCAATTAAACAAGTATGTAGAAGGTTGGTCACTTCGGCTACAAACTTTATTATTATTCTATTTATACTACTACTACATGTAGAACACATTTGTCGATTTGAGCCGATAATGTTCATGATGTATGCAGGCTACATTTATATGGCTAATGTGCTCTATGTATTTTTGATTCAGAGAAGGACAAGGCATTAGAACATGTGGCCTCCTAGGTAGAGAAGAAAAGAGGAGCAACATCTTAGTAGAAAGAACTGAGTAGTAGCTCCATGTAAGCATTGATGCTCTACGGCCCCTCGAAATGGTTGGTATGATGATAAGTGTAGGGACACTCACACATATATATAGAGAGATTGCTTTCAAACTCTAAACAATTTCCAAGTAAGGATGCTCCAATGAGGGGCAAGTCAACACAAGATTTGAGGGGGGCAAGTGAGAGGGAAGTCAACATAAGATTTAAGGCAAAGAGTCTTATAGAAAATCAAATATAAAATTAGTCCAATTTAGTGAAATTATTATGCCATCTTTAACAATCATCATGCTATAGCATAGAAAGAATTAATGCTTGGAATTACAAGTTGTAGTATTCGTGATTCAGTTTTCAGCATTTCAGTTAATTAGTATCATTTATACTAGCAATGGTTGTTTAGAACTAGTAGCAACGGTTGTTTATAACTCTATTTGTATCAATCGGGCTGCATTTGTGAGTAGGCAAAAGGCAATCAAACAAGTGCATAACAGATTGGTCACTCAGGTTACAACATTTATGAATATTTTATTTTTGCTACTACTATAGGTAGGACAAGTTTATCGATTTTAGCTAATAATGTTCATGCTATATATAACCTGCATTTCTATGGCCAATTCAATCTATATATTTGTGATTCAGAGAATAACAGAGTATATGGCCTCCTAAAACACCATATTAGAGAATTTGGAAATTTTCCAAGTCCTAATTTCAAATAAGTGATAAATAATTGAGCACATGGCTAAATCTTGATCCATATTTGAAAGTGGGATTTGTGAAGATAGCTTATATAGCATTTAGGGAATACTCCATCTTTAAGTAAGACAACAAGATTTGACCATGTGTTCAAATATTAAAGGTATTGCAAGTTCCGAAAGTGCATGGAAATTCCCAAATTCCCTAATATAGTATTCTAGGTGGAGAAGGACATGGCATTCGAGCATGTGGCCATCCAAGTAGAGAAGAATAGAGGAGCAATATTTCAGTAGACAAAATTGTGTAGTATCTCCATGCAAGCCTCCACTTGCCATTGTCCCTCAAAATGATTGGTATGATGATGAATGTAGGAACACTCACACACACCTATAGAGAGAGTGCTTTTAGCTACCGAATAGTTAAGGGTGCTCCAATGAGGGACAAGTCAACACAAGATTTGAGGGGCAAGTGAGGAGCAAGTTAGCATAGGATTTGAGGCAAACAATCCTATAGTAATCAAATATAAAATCATTCCAATTTAGTGAAATTATCATGTCATCTTTTGCAACCATCATGATTCAACGTAGACAAAATTAATGCTCAAGAATACAACCTTTAGTATGCACAATTCAGATTCCAACATTCAATCCATTGGTAGCAATGGTTGTAAATACAACTTGCAATCTACATTATTCAAATTTCAGCATTCAATCACAGTATAGCAGATTGTGCTTCCAATTTAGATGCCTCTACCCAAGATTAGATTTCCTCACGTACTAGAATCATAGTTACCTAGTGTTGCTTAGTACACAGAGAACAAACTCTTGTGTTGTAAATGAACTAAAAGAAAAAGAAAGGTCTCATACAACTCTTGTGTTGTAAATGAATGAAAAGCAAAAGAAAGGACTCATGTAGTGGAGAATTAGGCGAGAACTCTAAAATGTAAAGTAGAAAAACTATATAAATTTTTTTGCCAATGGTATAAAGATAATTTTCTTTCTCTAAATCTTTATTTTATGGTAAAATTAGAGGTTTAATCTTTTTAATTCTTCATTTATTTAGTTTATAAGAACTTTCTTTCTCTAGATCTTTATTTTATGATAAGATTAGAAGTTTATTTCTTAAATTTTCATCTATTATATTTTTAATTAATTATCGTTATGAAATCTAGGTAAGGGTTATGCTCAAGCCCTTCTCACACATGGTGGAAATCTACAAGAATAGATGCCTACAATAGTGTTTGGGTCATCCTGATATTTAAAGCAATGTGGCATGGAAAGACATTTGAGGGATACAAGGTGGATGCAATGCAAAACCTATGCCCATAATTAAGACTTAGATTTAACCAATTTGGCTTCTATATGACATATGATGATGTTAGGACTTGTTGCATAGTGATTTGATGATGACTATGGAGTAGGAATATGGAAGGTTAAATAGATTATGTAAAAGTGGAGTTGCCTTTTTATTTTGGCATGTGAATCCTCTTATTTTTGTTCTATAAGTTGTAGCTATTGTTAGATTATATCGATATTGGTGCATGTAAGAGCTATCCATGTATATATGTGTAATTTTAATGCATATTCTCTCACTTCAAGTGTGCATATGAGAGAGACAAAGAGAGAGAGAGAGAGAGAGATGCATGATCGCTTGTAAAGGCAATCATGAATCTCTCTTTGTAAATATTTTTTTTGAGTTTGTGTAGGTAGACTCCTTGATAGACACACAAACTATGTTTGGGGTTCAACTCCCCTTGAGTTTTATAACGTGTCCCCCCTTTCCACTTGTAGGACATGTCTTAGCAGTCCATCGGGAAGAGAGTCCAGAAAGCGCCGCCCGGCACTCCCATGGAATGTCACAGGGTTTGCGATCTGGGTCTTCCCGAGTCTGCCACGAAGTGCAAGCATTCCGGCCATTCCCACTTAGGACCGACCTAAATCAGGGTTTTCCTAATGGTCAAGTTCCTAGAATGGTAGCTAGCATCGAGCCCCAGACGAACTACTTTATGCAGAAACATTAGGGTCAAAGTGGATTTATACTCCACTTGGTTCAAGGAGAATGGAAAACGAGAGGGATGCGAAGCTTGACCTCTCTGCATGTAAGGCATAGTCCCATTCTGTTCCCCTAAAATAGTATAAATCGGGACTCTAGCTCTAAAGTTTCTACGTCATCGCTTACCTTGCTGTCAATTTTCTTTGAGAAAAGTTCTCGGCCAACTGGGACCACCCTTCCGTAGGATGGACCCAGGGTCACATCCACCACACTTTCCTCAGGTTGCTTTAGTTACCTAATTACCTACCACATTTAGTTTGACGAGTAAAAAAAGCTTCCTTAATCAACCATTTAATCATTGGTTCCTTCACATAACTTAGACACTGACATAGAAAAACAATGTCAAACAAGTTCCTTTTGAACATTTGATCTTTATTTATCAGTCTTTGGAATACATCAAATAATCCAGCACGATGGCTATTCCATAATCCGCCCGAAGGCAATTCTAGCAATCCTCAAGGATCGCTATTCCAAGTTTTCCCTCGTTGACTAGTATGCAAGCCTCGAGATCCCATCTCGAGTCACGTCGGCCTCTTGTGCAGGACTCGGAGGCAAGGGATTTACGACCAGAGCCCCCCCTGGCACCCAAGCGTCCTCCTGCTCCAAGTAGCACCCATGGAGAGACCTCTCATGGGGGGTTCAATCCACGTACCCGACGCGGCTAACAACCCCCTTGGATAGGGTCAGGCAGACAGCCGGGGGTAACTGACGCTACCTCTCCCTCCAGGCTTTCAACCTAAAGCATTAGTTATTCTTCCAGCATTAGTTCCTTGATCAAACAAGTACAAACAGTGCTCCTAAGTGTAAAACACAAGCACTCTAGTGGTTGTTTCTACGGCCAATTGCTAAGGTGTGAATCCTTCTCTCCGAATACATCCAGCATTCGATCCAGGATCAATTGCGACTTGGCAAGATCTCAAGGGTTTCGTAAGCTGAGTTGCTTGTTTGCCCTTTTTCCTTGGGTTAGGGTTTATACCCTGTTACCCCAAATTGTCAATATCTTAGGTTTCCTTATATTAAGGTCAATACATCCTGGACAACCCCGTTGTCCTCACTTGATTGGTCAATTGCTTGCTAGGTAATTCATAATTACCCTAACTTGGAAAATCAGCCCCAAGGAAGGGAGATGTAGCAGGATGACTACTCATCCTCTAGATAATTTATCTTGTACTTAGGACTCGCCAACCTTGTTCTAAGAAGTGGCAATACCATTTTGTGATTTGGTCATAAAACCATGCGACGTTGCAACTTGTTGCACGAGATAAGTGTCGCACCTAGCTTGTGGGATTATTTTTCCCATCACACGGAATTCCTTGGTCAAGAATACCTTTGGTCAAGATGTAGGATTTGGGAGTCCTCTTGACCCAATTCCAACCCCTAAATTTATACGGAAGTCTAGTATTTGGTCAATTGATCCGTAGGGTGAGAACCCTAGATCATTCTTGCACAGGCGTTTAGGTAACCCTAACATTGTCGAGAATGTGGGTAGGATCTTTGGGATCGGAAATATTAGGTCAGCAAACCAAGTGCGATACTAGGCAGAATTTTAGCGTAACTTAACCCTACCTAGCACTTAGAGGTGATTGTCATACACTAACTAATCAGACCTTTATGATTCTCATGTAAGCTATTCAACTATATGTGAATTACTTAGTAGATCCAAGCAACCCACGATTTAAGATGATTTTTACTTTTAAAGATGCAAATACTTCATTCCAAACTTGCAAGTACTTTCCCCTAAAAGATTTAGGTAACTAGGTGAGATGCATCATTCCATGCGAGTATGCAACTTCAACCCATAGACCTTCGGCTTTTATGCAACTTAGAGATCCTTCTTTTCCTTGCCCTATACTATGATGATGCAACGAAATCATAGCTTTAATATTCTTAATGAAGATGCATTCAAACTTTGATAAAAAGAACTCCATGCATGAACGAATGCCATGAGTCCATCATTAACTTAATCCTTCCTTTAACACTTAACCCGACCCAAAATGAACTATCATTCAATGGGCATCTAAGATTATCCCATATATGAGTCACAACTAAGAATTTAATACCTAAGCACGATATGTGTTAGATGTGTTGTTCTTTTCGCGAGGCAACAAGGATGCCTTTAGACAAATCCACCTTTAACTTATGCAATATGTGTTCAAGAATGCAACTTGACCATGGAAGTGCAAGCAATTTCAAATGCACGACATGCAACTAATTCTTGTAAATTGAGTGAGTAAATAAATTTCCCAATGGGTTTAAACTTGTCTACGAAAATTAAACATGCCTAGTGCATCCTTTTCATGTGGAATTAATTTTAAGAACCTGGGCATTAAGATTCGGGGTGTGGTCCACACGCATACTCAGGGTGAAAGCTCCCACGTGTATGCCTCGTGACTTTTGCTTAGGAGCTGTCAATGATGTAGATCTCGACTCAGCAAATTCTCCTTACCCTTTATCAGATTATGGAACTCCCTACTGCTTGCGAACTTGATTCCCTTCACAGGAATCGGCCCTTGTAAACTCGGTTTTTTAAAAAACCCGGGGATGGCACGGGAGAACAGGGCTTATGGAGGCTTTAATAGAAGCTTCCAACGAAGCTTCCAAGCTTCTATTCCACAATAGATGACGTGGAGAGAGAAATTGATTGGGAGAGGAGGAAGATGACGATGAGTACGAAGATCATGATGATTATGATGATGATGGTGGTGAGGACGATGGTAGCCGCCGCCAGGCGGCGGCGTGATGGCAGCGTGGCGGCGACAGGCAGTAGCACGACATTCTTCTCCCTCTTCTCCTCTCAAGCTTGAGAGGGGGGGTCATATAGCTTGAAGGGGGGAGGGGTAGCCACACACGTGGTACACAACATGCTCCCCTCCCCATGCTCCTCCTCCACTTAACCCAAGCTCCTTTTACACTCTCTCTCCCCCACCATGCAACGGTTGAAGGGGAGGGGAGTTTATCCATAAAAAAATTTGCCAAAACTTTATCCATTATCCCTTTTTCTTTTTCCATGAAGGGTGTTCCTGTTTGGGCTTGGGGTTTCAAGCCACAGCTTTCTATACATGATGCGGAGTGGAGTTTACTAGTACATGCGGAGGGAGCACTTAACCCAAAATTTTATTGTTACCGGAGATTGCTTTAAGTTTCTCTTGCACGGGATTTTGGGTCTTGAATATTTCGTATTGGAAATATTACATTATCTCCCCCTTAGAGGAATTGAGATATCCTCATCTCGAGAAGAACTGGGGGTATTGTTGGCTGAGAGTACTTTCATCCATCCAAGTGGCATCCTCTTTAGGATAATCTTTCCACTGGACGAGGTATTCTCTCAAGGTCCTGGATCTCAAATGCCTCTCCCTAACATCTAAGATCCTATCAGGCTGTAGCTCAAGGACTGCTTGGCTAGGCATTACAACTTGTTAATCATCAAGCACGTGACTAGGGTTAGGCACATACTTTTTCAATAGGCTGATATGCAATACATTATGAACTTTCAGGTTTTCAAGGAGTTGCAGTCTATAAGCATTAGGCCCTAGGCACTTGAGAATCTTGTAGGGTCCACAATACCTTGGACTTAGCTTTTTGCATTCACCCAAGGATAGGGAACTCTTCTTTGGACATACGTGAATGAAGACCATATCGTGTTCAACAAACGATCTATATTGCCATTTCAAGTCCGCATAAGCCTTCTGTCTATCCTTGGCGGCTTGGATGTCCTGTCTTATTGACTTGATTTGGTCATCCATGTCTTCCAGCATCTGCTTTGAAGCTTCAACCCTCAAGGTTGGATCTGAAAAGCTTAAAGGACTACGACAATCGTGCCCATACAATGCTTGAAAAAGGTTCATCTAAATACTTTGTTGGTAGGAAGCATTGTAGGCAAACTCAACCAATGGCAAATATTGAATCCACTTTTTGGGTTTGTAACAGCAGTGTGCCCTAAGCATGTCTTCAATGACTTGGTTGACTCATTCTGTTTGACCCATCGATTTGGGGATGTTAAGCTGTATTGAAACAGAGTTGAGTCCCAATGGCCTCGAAGATAGCCCTCCAGAAGTGTGATGTGAAGAAAGAGTCACGATGACTAATGATTCTTTTGGGTAACCCATGTAATTTGAATATTTCCTTGATGAATAACCTTGCGATGTCTGAGGCTTTATAGTTTGTCTTAACAGGGATAAGATATGTAACCTTGATGAGCATATCCACCACAACCATAATGGAGTTGTAACAGGGATAAGATATGTAACCTTGGTGAGAATATCCACCACAACCATAATGGAGTTGTATCCTCCCTGAACTTGGGGTAGGCCAACAACAAAGTCCATACTAATGAATTTCCATTTCATTTGGGGAATGTCAAGTGGTTGCAATTTCCCTGGCATTTTGACATGTTCGGCCTTAATGCGTTGACAACACAAGCATTCCGTGACATATTTGAGAACGTCACCTTTGAGCCTATCCCAGTAATAGCTCTTTCTGACCGCATTAAGGGTCTTGGCATAGCCAAGATGACCTGAGAAAGGGGAGTCATGGGCTTTCCAAAGTATCTTCTGTTTGAGTGACTGGCTTGCCGGTATACATAATCTTGTTCTATAGTAGACAAGTCCACTATTGATAGAGAATTATTGATACTTTGCTTGTATCTTCGGGTCTTGATCCTTGATGGGGATCTCCCTTAGCAATTTCTGATAGGTTGGGTCATGGCATGCTGTTGAGATGACAAGCTCAACACATGCGAGCATTAATGATGGACCGCCTAGTTAGATGGGTCCACACGTCTACACTTAGCACGTTGGTGGTCATTATGACTCTCACATGGCCACTGACTCATTACTTATTATATTCAGGTTGTTACACCTATTTACAGCTGGCATAGTTATAGCGCCAGTTGACTAGTGTAGTCGGTTATGCATTTTTTAACTTAGTAGGCCACTTTCCTTTATGTTGTATCTTATCTATACTTTTTGTACATTGTAAAAGTGTGTGGAAGAAAAAGAAGAAACTAGCAAGAAAACGTTTTGGCCTCCATCTCTCTTCTTGTCTCTTGAGTGAGCTTCTCCTTGTGCATTATATGTGTGTTTGGCGCAGCATCTTGAGCAAGTCCCCCCACCACGAGATTCTTGGCATGGTATCAGAGCCACGCCACTGAGAGAGGCTGATTTCGAAGGTTGAAGTGAAGGAGAAGAAGCAAGGTTCGAGCAAGAAAGCCACGGGTAAGAAGCTCTCCCATTTTTCCACTCTTTCTCTTAGACAGAGCCTATGGAGGCACCAGAAGCAGGGCAGAGCAAAAATCTCAGATTGCAATGAGATTTGGTGTGTGTGAAGAGCGCTGTGTATTCTACAAATTTACTCTTTAGGGCTTTTCTACTGTTATTTTGGCCATCCGAGGTCATTTCAGGCCCCATTTTAGAGCCACAAGGTTGCGGACAGCAATTTGAGATACCCTGCAATTTCAGCAATGTGTGTCGTATATATGCAGGTGCATAGGTTACAGATTTTATATCTATAATTTCAAAGGTGTTTACCAGCAAATAAACACAAGGTTTATCTGCAAACTGGTTGCAGATTGCATGTATTGTTAAGCAGACAGTGAAAAAGGCTGTCTGGTGTATTGCTGTGCACTACAGATCAAGGGTTGCAGAAGATTTGCTTGTTGTTTGGTATTAGTTTTGTGATAATGGTAGAGAACAGTGGAAACCCCATCATTGAGAAGCTCGACAAGAACAACTACCCTTCATGGAAGTTCCGTGTCACGAACTTCCTTATTGGAAAAGGCCTCTATGAGTTTGTTTCAGGTGAAGAAAAGGAGCTGGAGGTGAGTGATCCTCCAACTGCAGAAGAGACAAAGGCACGAAAGGAATGGAATGCAAAAGACAAAAATGTCATGTATTGGCTGTCTGCAGTAATTGACAATAATATGCTGGGACATATTAGAAATGCAGAGAATTCATATGTATCTTGGAACATACTTGAAATTATGTTTTTCATAAATACAAAGGCACGAAAGATTCAACTCAAGCAAGAGTTGAATACATTGAAGAAAGGGAAGATGTCTATCAATGAGTATGCACTGAAGGTAAGGAGCATTACAGAGGCCTTGGCAGCGATTGATGCAATGCCCAATGATGATGATTTGGTGTCATCTACCTTGGGTGGACTTAACATTGAAAAGGCTTGGAAGTCTTTTTGTAACTTCCGTATATGTCAGAAAGCCATTTCCAGGTTTCAATGAGTTGGTCTCCCTTATGATCACTGAAGAGATCAACATGCAGAGTGCGACATCTGAAAGAATTGGTGAACAGGTCCAAGCTTTCTACTCCAGTTCAAGAAGGGGACGTGGCAGGTTCTCTTCAAGAGGGCGTGGTACAGGACATGGTAGTGATAACCAGCAAAACAAATTGAATCAGCAATTTGGCGATATGCAAGTTTCAAGAGGTCGTGGTAACTTTAGAGGTAGGGGGAGCTCTAGAGGAAGAGGTGGATGGCAGAACAGAGGTTCTAACAACTCTGGTATTGTGTGTCACTACTGTGGCAAAACAGGTCATATTGCAGCCCAATGTTATGCTAAGAAAGATGATATTCGCAGTGGTAAGTTGCAGCAAGGAAACTATGCATCGTCTTCACGACAGAATGAAGATAAAATGAACGTCTGTTTGTTATGCAGCATATGTTGAATGCTGTTACAGGAAAGGGAACACATGATGATGTTTGGTATGTTGATTCAGGTGCATCCAATCATATGACCAGCCATGCAGAATGGTTTGGAGAGATGTAGGATTTGCAAAATGCAAGTTATGTGCAAACGGGTGATGATTCATGCCACCCAATTTCACACATTGGAAAAGTTCCCTTGTCCTTGCATGATGGTAAGACAAAGAGTCTTTCAGATGTATTACATGTGCCATCTATTACAAAGAACTTGGTGTCAGTCAGTCAAATGGTAGAGCAAGGGATGTAAGTCAGATTTAATACAAAGGGCTGCTTTGTAGAAGACTTCAATGACAAGTGCAGGTTGGTAGCAAAGGGAAGTAAAGTTGGACGTATGTTTACTCTGGATGTTGGAATTCCTACTATGAATGCTACTATGTATGCTAAAGGAAAAGATGTTGTTGCAGATATTGAAATTTGGCACAAACGCATTGGACATGCAAATGTACAAAGGCTGAAATTAATGCAGTCCAAAGGGTTGGTTACACGTTTGCCTACATTTAGAGTTGCAGAATTTCATAAGGTATGCAAAGCATGTCAATTTGGTAAGCAGGCAAGACAACCCTTTTCACATGACAGAGATGTAAGCAAAAATATCCTTGATGTTGTGCATACAGATATTTGGGGGCCTACACAAAATGTATCTCTTAGAGGCAGTTCATAGTGATTTTCTGAGGTCTCATGGGATCAAGAGACAGTTCACATGCAGGTATGCCCCACAGCAAAATGGTGTTGCAGAAAGGAAAAACAGGCATATTGCAGAAGTTGCATGCGCCTGGCTGAAAAGAATATGCCTAAGCATTTTTTGTCTAAGGCTGTTCATACTGCTATTTATATTATGAATAGAACTCCCACAGCTGCAGTTCATGGGATGACTCCTGAAGAATGCTTTACTGGCAAGAAGCCTGATGTATCACACTTGAAGGTATTTGGCTGTGTTGCATATGTTCATGTGCCAGATGAGCTATAGAAGAAGCTTGATCCAAAGGGAAAAAAATGTGTCTTTATTGGATACTCTTTAGAGCAGAAAGGGTATCGCTGTTATAACCATATCACATGTAAGTTCAGAGTGAGCAGGGATGTCAACTTTGATGAAATGAGCAGCTGGTATGTATCTAGTGGTGATGCATTGGATGATGATGATGATCATGACACTCATATGCAGGCTGAAAAGCAAGAATCACAGATTCTTAGTGGACCAGAGACATCATCTGGTAGTCCTTGGTCTGGGAGACTAAGGAGTAGCTCTACATCTTCAGGTGCATCTAGTAGCACTACAGGTAAAGACAAATGAAAGAATAAAGTGTCAGATGGCATTGATGCAGTTCTTGATGGAGACTCTAGTGGCTCAGAGAGCTTGGATGATGAGCTTGGCATTCCTTCTGTCAGGACACCAGGTGTATAGAGAGCTCATAGTAATGTAAAGGATCCATTGAGTGATCTGGTGGTACGCAGATCTAGCAGGGTCAGATACCCTATTAAAAGATTTGGTTTTAAAGGTTATGCAGCTCACCATTATGTTTATATGGTGAAACTAATTGAGGATGTTGAGCCCACTTGTTTTGAGGATGTTGTTGGTCATACTCATTGGGATGCAGCAATGGATGAGGAGATGGCTGCATTAGAGGCCAATAAGACTTGGGATCTAGTATCATTGCCGAAGGGCAAGAAAGCTATTGGATGTAAGTGGGTTTATAAGATTAAGCACAATGCATATGGTTCTATTAGTAGTAGGTACAAAGCTAGGCTGGTTGCAAAAGGCTATGCCCAGACATATGGCATAGATTATGAAGAAACCTTCAGTCCAGTTGCTAGGATGGCAACTGTCAGATGTGTGATTGCTTTGGCAGCCAGCTAAAGGTTGGAGGTTGCAGCAAATGGATGTGAAGAATGCCTTCTTGCATGGTGACTTGTAGGAAAAAGTGTATATGGATCAGCCAATAGGTTATGAATATTTAAAGCATCCCACGTATGTGTGCAGGTTAAAGAAGGTGCTCTATGGGCTCAAGCAAGCACCTAGAGCATGGCCTGACAAGATCGGAGAGTATCTTGTCAATATTGGCTTTTATGTTTTTGATGTTGATCACTCACTTTATGTGAGAAAGGGAGATGCAGGTTTGGTCATCATAGTCATCTATGTGGATGACTTGATTATTACAGGTGATAGTGATAGTGGGATTGCTGAAGTCAAGGACTTTTTGAAGAAGAAGTTTGAGATGAAGGATTTAGGTGAGCTAAGGTACTTCCTTGGCATTGAGGTGATCAAATGTGATGATGGTATATGGCTGTCCCAAAGACAATATGGCTTGGATATGTTGTCCAAGTATGGTATGACAGCATGCAAACCACTTTCAGTCCCATTGGAGTAGAATGTAAAGTTGAGTGCTGATGTTGGGGATGAGATAGAAGACTCTACTATGTTCAGGAGGATAGTGGGGAGTTTGATCTACATGACCATTACAAGGCCAGACTTGAGCTACGCTATTGGTCTTGTGAGTCAGTTTATGCAAGTACCTAGAAAGCCACATTTGGATGTAGTCAGACGCATATTGAGATATGTGAAGTCCACATTACATTATGGACTTTTCTATGAGGCAGGTACAGATGTACACGTGTTTGGATACACAAATGCAGATTGGGCTGGTAGTATGTTTGATAGAAGATCTACCAGCGGATACATGTTCTCTCTTGGTAGTGCAGCAATTACTTGGAGCAACAAAAAGCAATCTACAGTTGCTTTGTCGAGTATAGAGGCTGAGTATAGAGGTGCTGTTGTTGCAGCATGTGAGATAGTATGGCTGCAAAAGTTATTGGTTGATTTAGATGTGCAGGTGGAAGGTCCAATTGTCATTTATTGTGACAACATGAGTAGTATACAGTTGGCTAGGAACCCTGTGTTCCATGCCAGGACAAAACATATTGAGGTACACTACCACTTTGTGAGAGAGAAGGTACTAGCAGGTGAGATTGACTTGGTGTATGTCAACTCACAGGATCAGATAGCTGACATCTTCACGAAGGCATTGGGTACAGAGAAGCTTCAAAAGTTTTGAAGCTTACTTGGAGTTGCAGAGATGCAATTGAGCTTAAGGGGGAGTGTTGAGATAACAAGCTCAACACATGCGGACATTAATGATGGACCACCTAGTTAGATGGTTCCACATGTCTACACTTAGCATGTTGGTGATCATTATGACTCTCACATGGCCACTGACTCATTACTTATTATATTCAGATTGTTACACCTATTTACAGCTGGCATAGTTATAATGCCAGTCGACTAGTGTAGTCGATTATGCATTGTTTGACTTAGTAGGCCACTTTCCTTTATGTTGTATCTTATCTATACTTTGTGTACATTGTAAAAGTGTGTGGAAGAAGAAGAAGAAACTAGCAAGAAAACGTTTTGGCCTCCATCTCTTCTTGTCTCTTGAGTGAGCTTCTCCTTGTGCATTCTGTGTATGTTCCGACGCAGCATCTTGAGCAAGTCCCCCCACCACGCGATTCTTGACACATGCCTCTTCTCTAGCTAGAACAAGAATTGGGTTGTTTGGCATGGATACCTATGTGGCTAGAGATCTTGCTACTAATGGATCTTGCAAATATTTGTTTTTTGCAATGTCTTTCTAGAGTGCTTGGTAATTATGGTGTACATATTGTGGTTTTACATCATAAAATTTCATGGATCCTATGCATTTCTCATGTTAGAATTTCATTCCAATAAATGCAATGGGATCATGTGCTCCTATAACATGGAAAATAAGCTAAAATATGCAATGTCACTATGCTAAAAATTCTTATTTGATTTTGGGTAAGGCAATGGTCCTATGCATTGTTATTGATATGGTTTCATCCCATAAAATGACTAAGCCAAACATAAGCTAGCAAACACAATCTAAACATAACCATGTGTTAGAATCTAGTCATCATTTGAATAGATATGAACATTATCATTTGAATATGAATATGTTGTGATCATGGTCCAATTATTCATAGTTATTTACTAGCTTTTAATAATATCCATAATCATAATTTGAATATGAATATATCACAATCATCATGAATATGGCAAGATTATCATCTTTGTTCAAATGCAATGAGATACCATGTTTTCAAGCATGTATATTTGCATGATTTTTAAAGATCCAAATTAGATATATAGCATCAATATCCTAACTCTAGATGCAAGCACATGTGTAAGCACTTGCCCATCGAAAAATGAAAGAGCAAATTCACACTCCTCATTCTTATTAGTGTAGGTATAATTAGAAATAACACACATGTCATTGTATGTATCATCATAGAATTGCATCATTTTGCCAATCAAGACAGATGCTGATAGATGAGAAGCATATCTTGCTATGAGGGGGAGAAAGTCATGGCATGTATGGTAAGTAAATGAGGCTATAGGGTCCACTAAGAATGTTCTGGTGCAACAATGAGGATAATATATATGAGGTTTTCGGTTGAACCTCACATGGCTCCATCCTCACTGATGCTTGTGCCTCAACACACCTAGCCCATGTGTGTTTGAGTAACATTCTTTTGGATCTAGTAAACTACACTTTTCATAGGCATATCAATCTTTTGTGGAGTAAATAGAGATGTAAGAGAACCTTTTGCACTTTGCAACTGTTGCATGCAAGCCTCCTTTTGAATAGAGTTGTTTGAGGGAATCTCATCCTCAATACTCTTAAGGAGGTCTTTGAAATCCTCTATGGAAGACACACATTCACCAATCTCCACACCCTCATCAAAATAAGGCATCTCCAAAAAAGAATCCTAAATATAACAAGAAGCAGATGGTGCGCCACCAAATGACCATACAATGGGCAAAACTTGATGAAGGTAAGGAAAATGACTTTTCAAGATAAGCCTCAAGCCATATAAGTGCTTGCAATCAACAATCCAATTAGCACAATCACAATAACTTGATTGCATATTCACATGATAGCACTTACCTTGTTCTATCATGCTAGGGTTCATGAATAACTTGGAGAGAGGATGGATCTACTTCATACCATTGAAATATATTCTCTCTAGTTGATAATCTAGCTATATGGCTCTTGCTTGACCATATATGTTGAAATGCTTAGAGTCAATTGGTCAAATGTAACCATGCTCAAAGAAGCAATGAAAAACAAGAAACACAAAACATTAATTTCAAAATGGATGTCGGTATCTATCTCTTGCTTTTGTTTGAAAAATTCAAGTGTAGTTCCTCCCATTCTAGACCCTCAATATGAGTCTTCCACAAGGGCATAAAGTAGATCAAGTAAGGATCTATTGATTTGTGCACCAAGAAGAGTGTATTTAATGTATTTCCATAATCTCTCTACGAGATTAGCTATGTCAATATTACCATGCAAAAACATGCGACCAAACTTTGGCCATCTTTTGTGCCAAATACAAGTGTGCCCACACCATTGATTTGTTATATAGTATGCCATATTTGGATGGGAAGAATATTATTGTACCATTTGCTAAAACATCTCCTCAAATTTCAACTCAGTTGGACATTGTATGAGATTGGATAAGGATGCAAAAACATCATCATGCTTATCTGCAAAAGGATCTTGATTCACAAGAAGATGAAAACCAATCATTGTATAAATCATTTGATACACATACAAAGTAGCATTAAAAGTGGAAAATAATGCTTTGCATTGTGTACCTATGGGAGAAGATTCTCAACCCAAGCCTTTTTGGTATGGAGCCAACATAGGATAATATTAGATGGAATATGGTACCTATCACCACTATGGTAGTCAATGGTCCAACAATGAGAATAATTTGCAATGACCATGGAGAGTGCCTCTAGCTCTTATTGGGACTTGTCAATCACAAGAGCAACAAGGTGCACACCATCCATTCTACAGAGCACCAACTACATTGTGATTTGTAATGCCTCCTGGTTGAAACTGTTGTCGCTAGTGCACAATACAAACCATATATGGAAGCCCATTCCATGATGTTTGGAAAAACAACTACATAAAGCAAAATACCAAACACATTGGTCTTAAACATACTAGAATGAGTACCTTGTTTTGGTCTCATAGTAGATGAAGAGCCTCCAAGTACATTGCTATCCAATCATCCTTGCAAAGTTTACTTACAAGTAGCGACACCATTGGCTTTCAAAGCAGTCTATGATCATGAACCTGTAGTCTATTGGAAGAGAATATACCTTCATTTTGTATTTGATATTACAATGTTTGCACTTTCTTTGGAGTCATGAAGAACGTGAAGGTGGCATGATCCAATGGAGAGGCAGTTTTCATAAGAAGTTGCTCTTTGGTTAGGCTCATCTTGACAACATGTCAGCACATTCCAACATCAAACAAATCATCCTTGTAGCATCAATAACACATGGATGCACCGATAAATGATACAAATCAGCTCGTGAACTTGGCACATGGCACTCATGCAGAGCATGTACTCATACAATAACTTACTCGTGATCATCTTTGTACTCAACTTGCACCTTGAATTGGCAAGCCCGTTTTTTGGAGGTTCTCAATCTATGAATTTGAGAGCCTTTTCGATCTATGCTACCACCACAATGGCAAACAAATTCCACTACCATCTTCGAAGCACCATGCTTTTTGGTTGAACAAAGCATGCCTAATCTAACTTTGTGTTCAATCATTATCTCTTGAAGCTTGTGCTCCACAAGAGAGAGATCTATCTAACAAAAGCTCCAAGATGGGTGTTCTTCTTTTGATCCCTTTGCTAGGAAATAGAAAGGAACCATTAGAGACAAATGACTTTTAGACACCTTGCAAGCACAAGAATTGATTAACTCTTTCACATAAGAAAGAGGAATGCCATGTTTTCTCATGTCAATACACCACTTGGATTTTATGATGTCAATTGTTACGTTGACACCATCATGAAAACTATAATATGGTTTGCAAGGACAATTCTCTCCTAATCCTCCAAACATGCAATATGCAATGATGGTTTAAATTTCAAGGCCAACACTTGCCTAGAATCATTCTTTTCAAGCAAAGACTTTCTTTGAACCTTCTCCACTTCCTCAAGTCGAGAGCAACTCCCTTTTGTTGTGTTGTTTGACTACCTCCATTAGTGTGATGGCTTTCTCCCCATTCAAATCACTTAACATCAAGCTATAGCTCTCTTTATCGAAAGATAAGTACTTTGAAGAGGTAAAATTGAGTGCGCTTGGCGTAATGCCACCATGTTCTTGTGATGCCATACCATTGTCTTCAGCAAAGTATTCATCCATTGCAACCTCGTCGCTTGATGATCCATTTGACAATTCTTCATTCATGTCGAGGTCCTCAATCTTGAGATCACTCTTCGTAGTCCATATTCATTGACTATATAAGCATATATCCCCCAAAAATCATAGCAATGGCACATTGGATCTATTGAAAACATGATGAAAAGAGAAAGAGAGAAATGCACCTTAATGCAAAAGCCATAGTTGCTAAAACATAAAGTACCAAGTCACAATGGGCTCACACGATTGCATGCATCTGTAGCCATCAATCCCAACACCCCTAGATCTTAAAGACCCCATGGGAGATAGTGTTGAGGGTCGAATCGCTCTTGTGCTAGCCTCAACCCTCAACCCTTTGCTGATCATGTGGTCGATCATCACTACACCTGCCCGCTTGCTTGTCATGCTAGTATATGTCCCACAATCTCTCTATAATATGCAAGCTTGATCCTCTCACTTACACAACAAAACTCGTGCATGTGGTCCATTGATGTTGATGTCAATCTTAGGATCATCCACATGTGCTTCGAGTGAGATCTTGAAGGCGAGATCTAATGAGCTTGATGCTATGTGGATCAAATCTCCATGCTGCACAAGACCTGGCCATTGATTTCTAGCATAAATGTAGGGTATATTGTTGAGCACTACAAAAGAAACGATTTCAAGTAAATAGTGGAATTTGTAGTAACCTTCTTAATATCACATCAATACTTATAGCACTTTGCTATAATCAAATTTATATTCAGGGAGTCTCCTTGCCTTCAAAGCCTCAAAACACCCACCATCTAATATAATATTTCAAAGATAACATCATTGGGACTTGTTTCATTGTGTCATAATCAAAGAGTTCATATGGAGGAAGAATATTCAACACTAGAGAGAATTATTCCAACTTAAATACATATCATTATGTATACAAAAGCAAAATGTATCAAAGGTATAAAAACTTCCTAGAAGTGAGGGGAAAAGATGCCCTTATGGTCTTAGCACATCACTACAAAAGTATGGTAATGATGATAATGGCTCTTTGCATCCTTTCTTACATTAATTACACACATCTAATTACCAAAAAATCTACTCAAACAGTTGAATGTAAAAAAGGAAGGGGTCTTGTACTGGCATGAAGATGGATTATTGGGATAATTGGCTTTGCAAAATTTGTGTGATGGATTAATTTGGAAAGTGGAGGTCCCATTGCTAAAGAGCAAAAACCTACACCCAAGTGGGAAGAAGCCAATCATCTCTGTTTAGGAAAAACTTTTAAAGTCCTTATTATCAATTTTAGGGAAGTATTAATACTATAGTTTATAAAAGTCACAGTGTTCATTTGTTAACCATATCTTTGTGGTTGCAAATATCAAACCTACAAAAGGTGGTTAGGAAGATAAACTTGTAATATTTCCACTGCGAAATATTCAAGACCAAAAATCCCGCACAAGAGCAACTTAAAGCAATCTCCTGCAACAATAAAATTTTGGGCTAAGTGCTCCCTGTGCATGCACTAGCAAACTCCACCCCGCATAGTGTATAGAAAGCCGTGGCTTGAAACCGCAAGCCCACGCAGGAACACCCTTCATGGGAAAAGAAAAAGGGATAATGGATAAATTTTTGGCAAATTTTTTTATGGATAAACTCCCCTCCCCTTCAGTCGTTGCATGGCGGGGGAGAGGGAGTGTGAGAGGAGCTTGGGTTAAGTGGAGGAGGAGCATGGGGAGGGGAGCATGCTACCTACCACGTGTGTGGCTACCCCTCCCCCCTTCAAGCTATATGACCCCCCTCTCAAGCTTGAGAGGAGGAGAGGGAGAAGGACGTCGTACTATTGCTTATCGCTGCCATGCTGCCATCATGCCACTGCCTGGCCGCTACCATCATCCTCACCACCATCATCATCATAATCATCATCATCTTTGTACTCATCCTCATCTTCCTCCTCTCCCAATCAATTTCTCTCTCCACGTCATCTATTGTGGAACAGAAGCTTGGAAGCTTCTATTAAAGCCTCCATAAGCCATGTTCTCCCGTGCCATCCCCGATTTTTTTTAAAATTGAGTTTACAAGGACCGATCCCTGTGAAGGGAAGCAAGTTCGCGGGTAGTAGGGAGTTCGGAAATTGGATAAAGGGCAAGGAGAATTTGCTGAGTCGAGATCTATGTCATCGATGGCTCCTAAGCAAAAGTTGCGAGGCGCACATGCGGGAGCTTCCACCTCGAGTACGCGTGTGGACAACACCCCGAATCTTAATGCCCAGGTTCTTAAAATTAATTCTGCATGAAAAGGATGCACTAGGCATGTTTAATTTTCGTAGGCAAGTTTAAAACCATTGGGAAATTTATTTGCTCGATCGATTTACAAGAATTAGTTGCATGTCGTGCATTTGAAATTGCTTGTACTTCCATGGTCAAGTTGCATCTTGAACGCATATTGCATAAGTTAAAGGTGGATTTGACTAAAGGCATCCTTGTTGCCTCGCAAAAAGAACAACGCATCTAACACATATCGCGCCTAGGTATTAAATCCTTAGTTGTGACTCGTATATGAGATAATCTTAAACACCGATTGAATGATAGTTCATTTTGGGTCGGGTTAAGTGTTAAAGAAAGGATTAAGTTAATGATGGACTCATGGCATTTGTTCATGCATGGAGTTCTTTCTATCAAAGTTTGAATGCATCTTCATTAAGAATATTAAAGCTATGATTTCGTTGCATCATCATAGTATAGGGAAAGGAAAAGAAGGATCTCTAAGTTGCATAAAAGCCGAAGGTCTATGGGTTGAAGTTGCATACTCGCATGGAATGATGCATCTCACCTAATTACCTACATCTTTTAGGGGAAAGTACTTGCAAGTTTGGAATGAAGTATTTGCATCTTTAAAAGTAAAAATCATCTTAAATCGTGGGTTGGTTGGATCTACTAATTAATTCGCATATAGTTGAATAGCTTACATGAGAATCATAAAGGTCTGATTAGTTAGTGTATGACGATCACCTCTAAGTGCTAGGTAGGGTTAAGTTACACTAAAATTCTGCCTAGTATCGCACTTGGTTTGCTGACAAGAATGATCTAGGGTTCTCACCCTAATGATCAATTGACCAAATACTAGACTTTCGTATAAATTTAGGGGTTGGAATTGGGTTAAGAGGACTCCCAAACCCTACATCTTGACCAAGGAATTTCGTGTGATGGGAAAAATAATCCCACAAGCTAGGTGCGACACTTATCTCGTGTAACAAGTTGCAACATTGCATGGTTTTATGACCAAATCACAAAATGGTATTGCCACTCCTTAGAACAAGGTTGGCGAGTCCTAAGTACAAGACACATTATCTAGAGGATGAGTAGTCATCCTGCTACATCTCCCTTCCTTGGGGCTGATTTTCCAAGTTAGGGTAATTATGAATTGCCTAGCAAGCAATTGACCAATCAAGTGAGGACAACGGGGTTGCCCATGATGTATTGACCTTAATATAAGGAAACCTAAGGTATTGATAACTTGGGGTAACAGGGTATAAACCCTAACCCAAGGAAAAAGGGTAAATAAGAAACTCAGCTTACGAAACCCTTGAGATCTTGCCAAGTCGCGATTGATCTCGGATCGAATGCTAGATGTATTCGGAGAGAAGGATTCACACCTTAGCAGTTGGCCATATAAATGACCACTGGAGTCTTTGTGTTTGTACACTTAGGAGCACTGTTTGTACTTGTTTGATCAAGGAACTAATGCTGGAAAAATAACTAATGCTTTAGGTTTAAAGCCTAGAGGGAGAGGCAGCGTTAGCTACCCCCGACTATCTACCTGACCCTATCCAAGGGGGTTGTTAGCTGCACCGGGCACGTGGACCAAACCCGTCGCGAGAGGTCTCTCCGTGGGTGCTACTTGGAGTAGGAGGATGCTTGGGTACCAGGGGGGCTCTGGCAGTAAATCCCTTGCCTCCAGGTCCTACACGAGAGGCCGATGTGACTCGAGATGGGTTCTCGAGGCCCGCATACTAGTCAACGCGTGAAAACTTGGAATAGCGATCCTTGAGGATTGCTGGAATTGCCTTCGGGCAGATTATGGAATAGCCTTCAAGCTGGATTATTTGATGTATTCCAAAGACTGATAAATAAAGATCAAATGTTCAAAAGGAACTTGTTTGACATTGTTTTTCTATGTTAGTGCCTAAGTTACGTGAAGGAACCAGTGATTAAATGGTTAATTAAGGAAGCTATTTTTACTCGTCAAACTAAATGTAGTAGGTAAGTAGATAACTAAAGCAACCTGAGGAAAGTGTGGTGGATGTGACCCTGGGTCCGTCCTATGGAAGGGTGGTCCCGGTTGGCTGGAAAATTTTCTCAAAGGAAATTGACAGCAAGGTAAATGATGACCTAGAATCTTTAGAGCTAGAGTCCCAATTTATATCGTTTTAGGGGAACGGAATGGGACTATGCCTTATGGGCGGAGAGGTCGAGCTTCGCATCCCTCTCGTTTCCCATTTTCCTTGAACCAAGTGCAGTATAAATCCACTTCGACCCTGATGTTTCTGCGTAAAGTAGCTCGTCTGGGGCTTGACAATAGCTACCATTCTAGGAACTTGACCATTAGGAAAACCTTGATTTGGGTCGGTCCTAAGTGGGAACGGCCGGAATGCTTCCGCTTCGTGGCAAACTCGGAAAGACCTAGATCGCAAAACCCATGACATTCCATGGGAGTGCCGGGCAGCGCTTTCTGGACTCTCTTCCCGAAGATGGACTACTAAGACGTGTCCTACAAGTGGAAAGGGGGGACACATTACAGTTGGTATCAGAGCAAACCAACGAGATTAAATACCTACAAGAAAACTTAATGAGGAGAAGTAGAGAAAATGTTGTAGTTAAGAACATTTCCTTACTTACTTATCGATGTTGGCCTGCAGAGTCGCGAAGCATGGAACAAATTCTTGGTGTTCCAGGTTAAGTTTATGACTGCGATGCGTGCTTCAGATTATCGATGAAGGCTAGGTATGATGGATATCCTAGACCGCATCTACAATCCTTCACCCCTATATGTGGAACGGAGATGGACAGGTGATTCAGGAATTTATTACATAGCTGTCCACCAACTTGCATACCTTCGGACCAACTTGAAGAGAATCAAGTGGATGGAGGACTTAAAGATCATGAAGCTATTCATCTTTGTTGAGGCTCATGCAAACGCAACCCTACATGTCGGCGGTTGAAAGGTCAAGCAGAACAAGTATGTGTACGAGGAAGTGACTCGAATAATCCCTGCCGACAGAATCAAGGTGTTGGGACGTTATGAGAAGAACAGGTATCAAAGGAAAGGATACCCTAAGCTTCCTATGACCTATCGATTCTTGAAAATCCATGACCCCAATCCATATTATTACTCAGTTCCCATAGCTAAATGTAACACAATCTTATTCTCCCCAAACTAATGTATCAGCTTGCTCTACCTTCCCAAAACAAATGTACTCGAAAGAGCTATGCCCACATGAATGAATAAGATTTTTATCACTGTTTGTCATGGCTGTAAGTGTTGGTAAAGGAGTTAAGTGATTAGGTTACTTGGCTAAAAGTTGAACTGGGCATGTTAATGTAATGTGAGAAACATCTAGCAAGTTTTAACGTAAGGAATTTTATTGCCCAGGCGTAACCTCAAGTGCAAATTCCTAGTCCGACCCCTACACCAAGTACGGTAGTAATTCAGGAGAAGAAGTTTCTTGTCAAGCAAATCAAGCCACTAGAATTCAATGGCAAGGGAAGGACCATCCAAACTGACTCCGAAGTCTGGATCGAATCCATGGAGGATTACTTCGAAGCAACAGGTACTGCACCCACTAACCAAGCGATGCTCGCCAAACTGAAACTTACCGACGAAGCAAGACTTTGGTGGAAGCAATGATGTAGAGACCAAGGGATCTCGGAAGGGTCAATTACTTGGGAGAAGCTTAAAAAAGTTGTGCGAGGGAGATATCTACCACCTGCCTATCACACACAGAAGATGAACGAGTTCTATGAACTGAAGCAACTTGATCTATCCCTTGATGCTTACTATTCAAATTTTGTCTCTCTCTTGAAGTACGTGCCATGAATGGATATGACACAACAGGTGTCAAAGTTTTGTGCCGGATTAAACCCACCCATAAACACTCGCCTAGAGTCAATGCGCCCAACATACCTTCAAGACACGCTCATTCGAGCTGCACTGATAATACAGGAGGTGCAGATCAAGCCAAGAAATAACAGGACTTGGTCTTACAAGGATCAAAACAAGGGAGTGTATAGGTCTGAGGCCAAGAGAGCGCAGGGCCAAATTCAGGCACAAAGGAAGAAAGCTAGGGCGAATGCTGCTAACAACTTCATTCCCACCCAAGGTAATGGCCACAATCTCCGTTGCTTCCATTGCAATGAGCCTGGTCACTTTAAAAGACAATCTCCCAAGCTTAGCAGCGGACAACGTCAAGGGCCATTCCAAGGAGCCGCCCATGGGCAAGGAGCCACCGCCAAGGCCAGAGAGAGAACCTCCAGTGTTGCCAATAAGGAGCTATGTGATGAAGAAGATCCAATCGTGGAAGCTGACATTGAGAGGGCAATGGTTCATGCCGCTCTTCATAAGAAAGGCCCGAATCGCCAATTCTCGGTGATTCAAACACCATCAGATTATCAAGGTAAAAGCTTCAAAACCCTGATTGATTGTGGCAGTACACATTCCTTCATTTCACCAGTCTGTGCAAAAAGATTAGGAATAGCCACAAAAGATGCACCTACCTTACTTGTGGAATTAGAAAATGGTCATGAGGTCTCTTGTACCAGGAAAACTGCTAAGGTGAGATTCCTACTGGGTGGAAAGTCGACTTCAATTGGATTTAGGGTAATGAACCTAGGTGGACACGAGTGGTTGGTTGGCATGGATTGGCTAATATCCAATGATGCCCACATCCATTGTGGAAAGGGCCAAGTCTCCTTTCGAAATTCTGAAGGGGAACTAATCACAACTCAAGGAGGCTGGGAAGCCAAAAATTCAACTGTCCAAAGCAACACGGATAATAAAAGGAGTTAGAAAGGGGCTACCTATCTATTTGATTAAGCTAAGTAAGCTAGATCAGAATCAGGAATCTAGGGAAGAACCTTCATGGTTAAAGGAATACGCAGACGTATTTCCTGAAGAGCTGACTGAACTTCCCTCTCAAAGGGAAGTTGATCACGAAATCAAGCTAGTGCCAGGAGCTGCACCAATCGCAAAGAGACCATATAGGATGTCCATCCCGGAAGCGATTGAGCTGAAGGAGCAACTCAAGCAACTGTTAGACCAAGGCTACATCCGTCCTAGCAGTTCACCATGGGGAGCTCCAGTGCTATTCCAGAAGAAGAAAGATGGAACGCTTCGGCTATGCATTGACTACAGAGGGTTGAATCAATCAACCATTAAGAACAAATATCCTATTCCAAGAATAGATGAATTCTTGACCATCTTCAAGGTGCAAAGATCTTCTCTAAGTTTGATCTCAGGTCTGGATATTATCAGATAAGGATCAAGGAAGAAGATATCCCAAAGACAGCATTTAGTACAAGGTATGGACACTTTGAATTCCTAGTCATGTCATTCGGGCTGACAAATGCACCTGCTACCTTTAACAGGCTAATGCATGATATCTTTAGGCCCTATCTTGATGACTTTGTACTCGTCTTCTTCAACGATACCCTAGTCTACTCCAAGTAGGAAGAAGATCATGAACCCCAGCTTCGCATTATTCTTGAAACAATGAGGGCACACAAGCTTTATGCCAAGAAGAAGAAGTGTGCATTTTTCAAACGACAGATTGAATATCTAGGATTCATTGTATCAGTGGAAGGAATTTCAGTAGATCCGGCCAAAGATGTTCTGGAATGGCCAACACCAACTTCTGTCAAAGAGATACATAGCTTTCTTGGATTAACAAGATGGTATAGGGTCTTTATCAAAAACTATGCTTTGATTGCAGCGCCTCTGACTGATCTACTAAAGAAGCAAGTATCAATTGTATGGTCACTTGCTGAACAGTCCAGCTTTGACAAACTAAAGAAAAGCTTGGTATCAGTACCTATCCTGAAACTTTTGGATCTTAGTAAGAAGTTTGAAGTGATAACTGATGCTAGCGCACTTGCCTCAGGATGTGTGCTTATGCAAGAAGGTCATCCCATAGCTTACTCTTCAAGGAAACTAAAGAGCCATGAAAGGAATTATGCTACCCATGATCTGGAGCTGTTAGCTGTCATCCATGCTCTCAAACTTCGGAGACACTACTTGTTGGGTAACAAATTTACCTTAGTGACGGATCACAAAAGTCTTAAATGGATTTTTACCCAGAATGAGCTCAATATGAGGCAACGTTGATGGATTGAAGTGCTGGAGGAATACGATTTTGAAATCAAATACCGGCCGGAAAGGAGAATGTAGTTTGCCGATGCACTCAGTCGCAAGGCATTTCTGAATTTACAATAAGTTACACAAATCCAAATATCATTCTTGCATAAAGTTCTAAAAATATAATTCCATAAAGAAGGTAAGGTCTACATAAAGATTTCCAACATATACAAAGGCAAGCTGTACAATCATATATTTAGTACATCCATCACCCAACGATTTGCAAATCGCCTTTGATGGCACGAGCAAATGACCCATCGAACCAACCCCTCCTCATTTGCAAAGAATCAAAGTCAAACATTATTAAGCATTGAAATTGATACAACAAGAAAGTATTGCAAAGCATTGAAATGAAAGTATAAAACATTGAAACCAAAGTTAAACAATATTAACCATTGAGATCTCTACATAAAGAAAATATTATAAAGCATTGCAATCGAAGTATAAAACATTGAAACCAAAGTTAAACAATATTAAGTAGTGAGATCTCTACATAAAGAAAATATTATAAAGAATTAAAATCGAATTATGAAATTTGAAACCAATGTTAAATAGTATTAAGCCTATCTTGTTCTGCTATGGTTCTCCAATGATGCCATATGCACTATATGTTTTTACATATACCATGACAAAAAAGTCGCAATCCACAACATTGTGTTGCTGGGGACCCTACAAAAAGGAGGAGAGTAATAGATTAGATGTCAACAAATTAATTAAAGCTTCTTGGTATGTTCATCATTTAATAGTCTACCTTTACGTTGATTAGCTTTAGATCAAATATATGGAACCCAACATCCCAAGACTATCGATGTCTGCACAATGCTTACATAATGTAGTGATTGCTGTGTCACAAAAAGATAACAACATTAGTTATTTCTATCTAGTTATAAATACTAATATAAATAGAGACAACAAGAAGCTATTTCCTAACACAAGGCAGGCACCCATGTGATCAGTGTGTCTAGGGAGTCTAAGAACGTGATGGCCCCTCGATCACTAGGTAGTCCAACAACCCTCTTACTCATGGATTATATATAATAAACAAGCACCAATGATTCTTACAATATCACTTACTAAATAAAAATAAACATTACCTCATTGTAAATATTTACATGATAGTAACAACATTCTTATCAAAGCACTACAAGTAGAAAAATAAATATGGAATGATATCGTCCTTTCCTCAATCATATTGAGGTAAGGATACCAAAGGTTGTCCACAAAGAAAACTTCATGGAGGTGTCATGCTAGGACCACGTGATATATCTCTAACTAAAATCAAATACATTAAGACAACTAAAATAATATTATGAGAGACGTGTGCCAGACATTGCAAATATAAATATTCACATGGCAAACAGGTTCATATCCTCATTGATGCCTCCTCATTATGCAAGAGTGCATCTACCAAAATTGTGCCAATATCCACTCGAAGCTTGGAGTAGCTAGAGATGAACTCCACATGCGTACCCCACTCTAGGCTTAAATACAAACAAAATATATCACAAATTAATAACAAGGATAAGTTTTCATATTGACTTTATCCACACACAGTAATTACTTACCTCGATGTATCATGCTTTGTCCTCTTGACTCGATTGGACTAATATCATTTTTGAGAACATCAATGGTGTTAGTGCCAATCATAAGCATAGAGGAGAGCATATGCTAATTGAGGCAAGACAATATTCCCCCAACACTCTCACTCGCATATTGCATGGAAAGAGAAGTAGCATCGTGTAGCACTTCCCTTCACCTTGCAATACATATGAACAAAAAATTGCATGATTGTGTACTATATAGACACTGTGTGGATTTTAAAAATGTACAATCCATCCTTTCACAATTAAAATGTTTATAATGTACCAGTGACATAATATCCTCATGGGTACTAGTAGTCCCCTGAAGCAACCTCTCCATTGCCATCTGGAAATTAGTCTCATCACTTTGGAACTCAAGATCATCATCCATATTTTTATGTATACCTAGAGTACTCTCCTTAACCTAAACCTATGGCACCGCTTGTGTCTCTTGTATGTGCCTTCGTTACTATATGGAAAATGATAAACAAGTGTGCATAAACAAAGATGATTATAATAAAATCATGCTAATAAAGATTATAAAAAAATCATACACTATTCATGCTACCAATGCTTATAAAAAAATCTTAGAGTACTTACCTGCTTCTTGTAGCCCTTTACAATGTACTTTCATGTCTCTCGATGTAGTACTACCTTTTTGAGTCATACTTGCCCATGGCTCTCATCACACAAATGCACCTATGTACTTGTGGGAGCTCTTTCCCAACTTCCAAGACCCATGGATTGCTTATTGTTTAAGTGTTTCAAGCCAAGTGCAATGGCTACCCCTCACATAGTCGTGCACACTCTCACACCTATGAGTGTACTGAGCTTACCAACCGAGTTTCCTCCTCGCACAAGCTCTTCAATAGCTCCACGATCCAAGGTCCAAGCTCAAGCAAGTTGGATCCTCAAGCTCCAAGCTCCAAACTCCATTGCCATGTGTAAGACAAGAGAAGAGAAAAGAAGAGAAGAAGAATAGAGGAGAAGATGGAGAGCTTCTCCACCATGGTTCCTCACCCTCACACACAAACACCCTTACTTCTTCACACTCATACTCTCAAGCACAAGCACAAGCAAGAAGAAGAAAAAGAAGAAGAAGAGAGCTAGTTTTGGCCACACACAAGAATGAGCTTCTTCATTCACTTTTTGCCTTTGTACATGCCCTACCTCCTTCTTGGGTGCCCATCCCTTTTTTTACATGACTAGCCATTTTAGCCTAGGTCCTCTTTCCCTATTCCCTTTCTATTTACATTGTTCCTTCACCCATGCTTGTCTACATTTACAAATTGCATAGGAGGGATCCTGGCACCCTTTTACAAGGATTTAGGGTGCACTTTTAACATTTAAGATGTGACTTTCCCCTTTGCACTTGCCTTGGACTTTTAAATTTGCTCCTTGCACTTTTGGCCCTTTTCTTCTTCTTTTTTCTTTAGATCTCCTTTTTCCACTTTGTCCTTCTTCTTTTTTATTTTCTTTTACTTTATTTTCTACTTTCTTTGCATTGAGGTTAACATTATCCCCCTTCTAGCTAAGTGCAAGTCCCATGACACTTATTGGTGGGGACTTGGGTGGTTGAAGGTTTGCCATGTGGATCGATGATGGGGGTTTGGGGGGCTCATTTACAAGGTCCTTGAGGGATTTGAGATTGGCAATTGGGGTACCAAATAGCTCTCTTGTCAAGTATTCAAGAATCCCCTGGAGTTCAAGTTAATAAGATGGGATGTGGAAGGGGACAAGTATTGGTTGACTACTAAACCTCCTAGCCATCATGCAAAGTGGTTCTGATGGTGGGATCTTACTCTTCAACAACTGAGATAGTGTGACTTTGTGGGACTCACTGGTGGCTGACTTGGCAACTTGCTTATAATCCTCCTTGTCATTTGAGAATGGAAGATTGATGGTGGCTAGCACATGCATCCAATCTTGCTCATCTCGAGGCAAGGGATATACTTTATTAGTGGCCTATAGGAATTGTTGACTTGTGAGTCTCCTTTCAAGATAGTGAAGATGACATCTAGGTTAACTAACATGGTCTTCTAGGTGTCTATCTTGACTCTCATGGCTTTTGATCTATTGCCTAAGAATATTAGACCACAACCCAATCCTCTAGTAATTGTGTGTTTCGCATCCACCAAGGCCAGACTAATAGGATGTCGCAGTCCACTCTCTTCATGACTATGAAGTTCACTAAGAAACTGAACTCCCGCTATCTTTAAGGGCCAATCCTTCAATATTCCAATATTCTAACCTTCATTCTGTTAGCCAACGTGGCATTGAATCTAGTAGCCTCCATAGGTGGGTTACCCCAAGTGTCTATAGGACTATATGGCTGAGCACACTAAATCCCGCTCATGTATCTACAAACCCTTCCTTGTAGCATCTAACAATGTGTTGATAGGTAAGACTCCGTGCATTTTTGTGCCTTTCCAAAAAGTGTTTATGTGAAAGGACTTAGGCACTAAGTTTAGGGTTAAGCTTGATATGTGTGTTATTGCATCGTGGTTAGGAAATTTGGTTCCTCCAAGCACATCAGATCTTTCTACCCACTGCTTTAACACTTGCCATAGTGTTGGGTTCTGCCTAAGCACCTCTCCTAGAGGTAGAGTCATAGGGGTTGATATCAATGTCGTGAGTATATTGCCAACCACTTGCCTTTTATTAGGATCTATACTCTTTTGCTAGTGATCTTGGCCGGTTTGCTTCCCTATGGCATTTAGGCTTTGTCTATGGAGTGCTAACATGGGGTGCATATGCATTTCTCAATCTTAACCACATAAGCAAGACTGGTGTGCTCATACTAGAGAGGTCATCAATCTCATATTCTATGATAGGTTCAGTATCTTTTAGATGCTCTTGGGCTTCCCTGACCCACTCCTTGACCTTTTCCACTACTTCCAATTAGCGCCTTGTTCGAGATACTCCCCAATCTTGGCACTCTCCTTTTTTGGCATCTTAAGGAGTAGATGTTTCCACTTCTACATTTGTGACTTGCTTCCCCTTGGGTAATGCAGTGGCACTATTTGTCTTAAGCATAACCTTCATCTCAGTCCTTTTTCTTATTCTCCTATGACTCTTCTTCCCTATTGAAGCTGCGTCAATATTGCTAGGTCTAGGTAATGAGATATTGGTCTACTTTATTTGTGCTCGGGTCATGATATTCAACGAAATTGAGGTGGCCTCACCATCAAGTGTCTCGACTCCAAACCCCAAAGGTATTGCTCCTATTAGTGGGTTTGTTCCTTACTTAGATCCCATTAGTATGTTCCTTATTATACAAATCAGTTTACAATATTGCATGAACTGGACACATGAGCACTAGAGTGGATTTGTACCAAATCAAGATTTCTATATTTCCTTGTGCACTTCAAGTGTCTATGTGATGAAGTGTGTGAGTCCAAGTGTAATCAATGTAGATTACACTCCCTTCAATCAATTTTAGCTAGTTGCACCTCTCTTGTACAAGTGGCAGCCACTCGTAGTGGTCCACTCTAGGTCCCTGCTGCACGCTTGATGCGTGGTCTGAAGGATATGTGCTTTAGGTTGTCAATTTGGACCTCTATTGGGGTATGATTAGTGACCTAGTTTCTCCTAGACTATTGGGTCTCAATCCTTGAGCTAGTTGACTCTATTACCCTATCTATTTTTGCCTAGGGATCTACTAGGATGTTCTACAGCTAGGGTTTGGGCCTACAGGGTCTAGGAAGGTCAGAAATTGCTAGGGATCTACTAGGATGTTCTACAACTAGGGTTTGGCCCTACAAGGTCTAGGAAGGTTAGAAATTTCCAGAAATCAATGCTCTTTCCTCTTCTCTGATTTGCAGGTTTCAGTTTGGATGTCTGATTATGAGCTATCCAATTTGGGACCATCCAATTTTGGTCCAAATGTGCTATGTTCGAGTCTGATTGTCCAAATAAAATGGTCAGAGCTGTTTGATTTTGCCACGCCAAGTGTTGTCCAATCGGAGATCTAGTTATGATGTGTTTGAAAATTAAAGACGCACAACTTTTGACAATCGAACAATCGGATTTTGGGAATCAGACTATCTGATTATGATAGCGAAAATGTGTGCAGACTCGATAAATATCTAATGTATCACTCTCGATGCTTGCTCCTAGTCTCTGACAAGCTCCACAATCAAACAATAAGGGGTCAGCCAATCAAAACAACTCATCTATAGCCTCCAAATGTATTCGGTCGCACAAATCAAAGCCCTCTTGCCTCCTTGCTACCCTTCAACAAACCTACCTAGCTCTCTCTCTCTATCACTCAAACCTTGAGTGTAGATATGAGCTCCCTCTTACTGTCTCTACCTTTTAAACCTCTTGTCTTTTAGTCTTCCACTCCCCTCTCTCTCTCTTTTCTCTATTAATGTATTGAAGCCTCTTTTCCTCCCTATTTTACCCTATTTTACAGTATGTTAGGGCTCAAAAAGCTTCCCCTAAATTAACCCAAAACTGACATCTCTCTTATATAAAACAGATTCAGATTGCGACAAATATTGGCCTTTCTATCTTTGTTAGAACACACCATTAAACATGCTTTCCACTAAACAGATTTCATTTCGCAATTCATATACACTTTAGGCCAAGATAGGAAACATTCTATAAGACAGACTGAGACACTTTATCTGGAGCTCGACACTAGTGACTTCCTAAAGACTTTGCTGATAGGAAAGAAACCCTGACTTCAGGTCGATCCTAAGTGGGAACGGCCGGATACTTCCACTCCAGGCAGACTCACGAAGACCTAGATCATAAACCCTGTGACATTCCTTACGAGTGCCAAGCTGCGCTTTCTAGACTCTCTTCCCAATGGGCTGCTAAGACGTGTCCCACAGGTGGACGAGCGGACACGTTACAGTTGGTATCAACGCGAACCAACGAGATCTAAAGATTACAAGGGAACTTAAGGGAGGAAAATAAAGGGAATAAGGGGATAAACAGGGGAAGGTGAGTAGAGTAGAGCAGTGTTTTTCGTTGAAAGCATTTCTTTACTCACTTATGGATGCTAGGTTGCAGAGTCACGAAGCATGGAGCAAGTTCTTGGTGTTCCAGGTCATGTTCATGACTGCAATGCATGCTTCGAATTATCGTCAAAGGCTTGGCATGATGAATATTCTGGACTGCATCTTTAACCCTTCGCCTCTGTATGTGGAGCGAAGATGGACGAGAGACTCAAGAATATACTACATAGCAGCCCACCGACTCGCGTACCTTCAAACCAACTTGAAGAGAATCAAGTGGATGGAGGATTTAAAGATTGTGAAGCTATTCATCTTTGTTGAAGCTCGTGTAAATGCAACTTTTCACATTAGCGATCGACAAGTCAAGCAAAACATGTTGTCTATGAAGAAGTGACACGAGTGATCTCTGCTGTGACAGAATCAAAGTGTTAGGGTGCTATGAGAAGAATGGGTATCAAAGGAAGGGATACCCCAAGCTTCCTATGACTTACCGTTTCCTGAAAATCCATGACCCCACTCCATATTATTATTCCGTCTCCCTGTAGCTGATTGTAACACAATCCTATTTTTCCCAAACTGATGTATCAATCAGCCTGTCCTACTTATCCAAAATAAATGTACTCAAAGGGTTATGCCTTCATGAATAAATAAGACTTTTTACAATTATCTATCTTGATCAAAAATGTTAACTGAGATGTTAAGTGATTAAATCACTTGGCTAAAGAGCTGTGCTAGAAATATTAACGTAATATGGGAACGTATGATAAGATGTTAACATAATGAATCTTATTGTTCAGACGCAACCCCAAGCGCAGGCTCCAAATCTGACTCCTGCACTAAGTCCAGCTGTGCTTAAGAGAAGAAATTCCTTCCCAAACAAATTAAGCCACCCGAGTTTGATGGCAAGGGAAGGACTGTTCAAGCTGACGTCGAGATCTGGATTGAGTCCATGGAGGACTATTTTGAGGCAGCGGGAACTGCACGTGCTAACCAAGCCATGCTCACCAAACTTAAGCTTATAGGCGACGCGAGACTTTGGTGGAAACAGTGGTGCAGAGACCAAGTGATCTTGAGGGGACAATCACTTGGGATAAGCTTAAGGAAGCTGTGCAAGGGAGGTATATGCCACTCGCCTACCGCACACAAAAGATGAATGAATTCTATGACTTGAAGCAGCTATGATTATCCCTGGAAGCATATTATTCGAAGTTTGTTTCACTCCTAAAGTATGCACCCCCAATGGATATGACACAACAGGTGTCAAAATTTTGTGTTGGGTTAAATCCACCCATAAACACTCGATTGGAATCGATGCACCCAAGGACCTACAAGATGCACTCATTCGAGTTGCTCCAATAATACAGGAGGTGCAGATCAACCCAAGGAACAACAGGATTTGGCCTTACAAAGATCAAAATAAGGGCATGTCTAAGGTCAGACTAAGAGAGTGCAGGGTCAAAATCAGGGCCAAAGAAAGAAAGCTAGGGCCAATGCTGTCAACAACTTTGTTCCAACACAAAGCAATGATCGCAACCCACGTTGCTTCCATTGCAACGAGCCCGGACACTTCAGGAGGGAGTGCTCCAAGCTTGGCAGAGGGCATCGCCAGGGGCAATTCCAAGGTCAAAATAGAGCCACTCATGGCCAAGGAACCACCGTTATGGCTAGAGGGAGAACCTCCAGTGTTTTCAACAAGGAGCTGGACAATGATGAAGATCCATCCATGGATGTTGGCATTGAGAGGGCAACGGTTCATGCCACTCTTCACAAGAAGGGTCCAAATTGTCAATTCTCAGTGATTCAAACTTCATCAGATTATCAAGGTAAAAGCTTCAAAACCCTAATTTACTGTGGCAATACACATTCCTTCATCTCACCAATCTGTGCAAAGAGATTGGGGATAGCCACAATAGATGCACCTACTTTACTTTGGAATTAGCAAATGGTTGTGAGGTCACTTGTACTAGGCAAACTGCTAAGGTGAAATTCCTTCTGGGTGGGAAGCCAACTTCTATGAGATTCCGGGTAATGAACCTAGGTGTCCACGAATGTTTACTCAGAATGGATTGGCTAATACCCAATGATGCCCACATCCACTGTGGGAAGGGCCAATTCTCCTTCCGCAATTCTGAAGGGGAACTAGTCACGACTCAAGGTGAGGCTAGTAAGCCAAAAATATAGTTGGCAAAAGCAACACGGATAATAAAAGGTGTTCAAAAAGGCCTACCTGTCTATCTGATTAAACTGAATAAGCTAGATCAAAATCAGGAATCTAGAGAAGAACCTTCATGGTTAAAGGAATACGCAGACGTATTTTCGGAAGATCTGACGAAACTTCCTCCCCAAAGAAAAGTCGACCACGAAATCAAACTTGTGCCAGGAGTTGCACCGCGATCGCAAAGAGGCCGTATAAGATGTCCATTCCGGAAGCTATCGAACTTAAAGAGCAACTCAAGAAACTTTAAATCAAGGCTACATCCGTCCTAGCAATTCTCCATGGGGAGCTCCAGTGTTGTTCCAAAAGAAGAAAGATGGAACGCTTCACCTATGCATTGACTACAGAGGGTTGAATCAAGCAACCATCAAAAATAAAGACCCCATTCCAAGAATAGATGAATTACTTGACCATCTTCAAGGAGCAAAGATCTTCTCAAAGATAGATCTCAAATCTGGATATTATCAGATAAGGATCAAGGAAGAAGATATCTCGAAGACTGCATTTAGTACAAGGTATGGACACTTCGAATTCCTAGTGATGTCATTCGGGCTGATGAATGCTCCTGCTACCTTCAACAAATTATTGCAGGATATCTTTAGGCCCTATCTTGATGACTTCGTACTCGTCTTTTTTGACAATATCCTAGTCTACTCAAAGTAGGGAAAGGATCATGAACCCCAACTTCGCATTGTTCTTGAAACAATGAGAGCACACAAGCTTTATGCCAAGAAGAAGAAGTGTGCATTTTAGAAGAGACAGATTGAATATCTGGGATTTATTGTATCAGCAAAAGGAATTTCAGTAGATCAGAGACATTCTAGAATGGCCAACATGAACTTCTATCAAAGAAATACAAAGTTTTCTTGGGTTGACAGGGTGATACAGAATTTTCATCAAAGATTATGCTTTGATTGCAGCACCTCTAACTGATCTACTAAAGAAGCAAGTAGCAATTGTATGGTCACCTACTGAACAAACCAGCTTTGACAAACTAAAGCAAAGCTTAGTATCAACACCCATCCTAAAACTTCCCGATCTTAGTAAGGAGTTTGAAGTGGTAACTGATGCTAGCGCACTTGCCTAGGATGTGTACTTATGCAAGAAGGTCATCCCGTAGCATATTCTTCAAGAAAATTGAAGAGCCATGAAAGGAATCATGCTACCCACGACCTGGAGCTGTTGGCTGTCATCCATGCTCTCAAACTTTGGAGACATTACTTTCTAGGTAACAAATTTTCCTTAGTAACGGACCACAAGAGTCTTAAATGGATCTTCACCCAGAATGAGCTCATTATGAGGCAACGTCGATGGATCGAAGTGTTGGAAGAATATGATTTTGAAATCAAATATAGGCCTGGAAAAGAGAATGTAGTTGCCGATGCACTCAATCGCAAGGCATTTCTAAATTCTCTTATTTTGCAAGATCCATCAACAGCAAGGTCTCTAGCCACAAAGATATCAATACCAAACAACCCGATTCTTGAGCTAGCAAAAGAAGAGGCATATCATGACCCAGTCTATCAAAAAATGCTAAGGAAGATCCCCATCAAGGATCAAGACCCGAAGCTAAAGACGAAGTATCAAGAATTCTCCATCAGTAGTGGGCTTGTCTACTTTAGGACAAGATTATGTATCCCTGCAAGCCAAACTCTCAAGCAGAAGATACTTTGGGAAGCCCATGATTTCCCTTTCTCAGGACATCTTGGTTATGCCAAGACCCTTAATGCGGTCAAAAAGAGCTATTATTGGGAAAGGCTCAAGGGAGACATACTCAAATATGTCACAAAATGTTTGTCTTGTCAATGCATTAAGGCAGAACATGTTAAAATGCCGGGGAAATTGCAATCACTTGACATTCCCCAAATGAAATGGGAATTCATTAGAATGGACTTCATTGTTAGCTTACCCCAAGTTCAGGGAGGATATAACTCTATTATGATTGTAGCAGATATGCTCACCATGGTTGCACATCTCATCCCTGTCAAGATGAACTATAAAGCTTCAGACATCTCAAGATTATTCATCAAGGAAATATTCAAGCTTCATGGGTTACCCAGAAGAATCATTAGTGATCATGACTCTCTTTTCACATCACACTTCTAGAGGGCTATCTTTGAGGCTATTGGTACTCAACTCTGTTTCAGTACAGCTTACCATCCCCAAACTGATGGTCAAACAGAACGAGTCAATCAAGTCATTGAAGATATGCTTAGGGCATACTGCTGTCGTGAACCCAAAAAGTGGATTCAATACTTACCACTGGTTGAGTTTGCCTACAATGCTTCTTACCAACAGAGTATTCAGATGATCCCTTTCCAAGCATTGTATGGGCATGATTCTCATACCCCTTTGAACTTCTCAGATCCAACTTTGAGGGTAGAAGCTTCTAGACAGATGCTGGAAGACATGGATGATCAAATCAAATCAATAAGACAAGACATTCAAGCTGCCAAGGATAGATAGAAGGCTTACGCTGACTTGAAACAACAAGACAAATCCTTCGTCGAAGGTGATATGGTCTTCATCCATGTATGCCCTAAAAAGAGTTCACTGTCCTTGGGAGAGTACAAGAAGCTAAGTCCGAGGTATTGTGGACCTTACAAGATCACCAAGTGCCTAGGGCCTCATGCTTACAGACTACAGCTGCCCGCAACTCTAAAGATTCATAAGGTATTCCACGTTAGCCGATTGAAAAAGTATCTACCTAATCCAAATCATGTACTTGATGATCAGCAAATTGTAATGCCTAACCAAGGAATCCTTGAGCTATGGCCTGATAAAATCCTAGATGTTAGGGAGAGGCATTTGAGATCAAGGACCTTGAGAGAATACCTCATCCAGTGGAAAGATTATCCAAAAGAGGATGCCACTTGGATGGACAAAAATACTCTTAACCAGCAATACCCCCAGGTCTTCTCGAGATGAGGACATCTCGATTCCTCTAAGGGGGAGAGGATGTAATATCCCCCGTGCCTTCCCCCATGCAAACCCCCCTCCCTTAAAAATTTTTAAAATTATTTCAATTTTTTTTCTCCCTCCCTCTCTCCCCCTACCAACTGCATGGCGGGGAGAGAGAGTGTGTGTGTGAGTGAGTTAAGAGAGTGAGAGGGGGGCCATGCAGCCCCCCCAGGTGGTGGCCCTTAGCAGCCCCTCCTCCCTTGGTTCAGGCAGCACCCCCCCCCCCCCGTCTCAGGCAGCGCAGACCCCCCTTCTCCCCCCGCCTGTTCATCGTGAAGAGGGAGAGAGAGGAAGAAGAAGAAGAAGAGGGAGAGAGAGAGAGAAGAAGAAGAAGAAGAAGAAGAAGAAGAAGAAGAAGAAGAAGAAGAAGAAGAAGAAGAAGAAGAAGAAGAAGAAGAAGAAGAAGAGAGAGAGAGAGAGAAGGAGGAGAAGAAGAGAAGAAGAAGAAGAAGAGAGAAGAAGAAGGAGAAGAAGAAGAAGAAGAGGAAGAAGAGAGAGAGAGAGAGAAGGAGAAGAAGAAGAAGAAGAACAGAGAGAGAGAGAAGGAGAAGAAGAAGAAGAAGAAGAAGAAGAAGAAGAAGAAGAAGAAGAAGAAGAAGAAGAAGAAGAAGAAGAGGGAAGAAGAGAAGAAGAAGAAGAAAAAGATAAAGAGGGAGAGAGAGAAGGAGAAGAAGAGAAGAAGAAGAAGAAGAAGAAGAAGAAGAGAGATAGAGAGGAGAAGAAGAGAAGAAGAAGAAGAAGAATTTCCGAAAATACGCCCCTCCCCCTTAGATCTCTTCCTCCACTCAAGGAAAGGCAGCGAGAATCTTGCATAGGAGAGTGCGAGAACTCTATCACTCGTACACGAAGAAGAAGAAGAATTTCTGGAAATACGCCCGTCCCCCTTAGATCTCTTCCTCCACTCAAGGAAAGGCGGCAAGAATCTTGCATAGGAGAGTGCAAGAACTCTATCACTCGTACATGCATCTTCGAGTATGGCCTTGAAGCGTAGTTCCATGAAGATGGCCGGAAACCCTGTGAGTGTGGATGGAGGTTCGAAACAAGGTGGCACCACAACTGCGAAGGGTTCATCAGGCATCAATACCACTGGAATCCAGACATCACTCCCAAAACCAGGTATGAACTTAGTTGTGATGTATGCAACAAACAAGATAATTTTCGTCGTAAGATGTCATCATAATAGGTGGAATTGATTATAAATTGCATCGTAAATTACCAAAAAATCTTGTATAAATTCTTGCATAAAGTGCATTGCTCCTTGCACAAGTTCTTGCTTAAAATGCATTTCAGAGCACATTGAAAGAAACAAAGTGCATGTCTGTATCACAAGAAGGATTCTAAGGTACATGTAATAAACTGCAGAAAAGATTAAAGTGCAGTTAGACTCATACAATGATCACATAAAGTTAGATCATTCAAGAAGGTTACAGATCGTGTAAATAATTACATAGATGATAATGTTAAGATTGCATGCATAGAAAGTACCTTCGCATGTGTGGCATAAAATATCATATGGATTATATCAAAATTGTAAGCTTTGAAATGAAGGTATGGCATTACGTCGCGTGCATTAAAGTTGTTGGGAAAATTCAACGTTGTTTGTAATTCACCAAATGGGACTGAGATCCATAAGTCCCATGTCAAAGTCCTTGGTGACTTCAAGAGGGATAGGTAAAAGCTTAAGAGCCTGTGAGTATTATTAAGAGGGCTTAAGAAGATTATACTTAAGACGGAGTAGGAGCTGTTCTAAACAGTACCATCTTGACCAACCATGGTCAAGGGGATCGACAATCTTGATCAATTAAGATCAAAGATAAAGGTACATAGGTACTACAAGGGATCTAGGAGATAACCAGCAAGTTGGGGCAGACTCAGAAAGACCTAGATCGCAAACCCTGTGACATTCCTTGTGAGTGCCAAGTGGCACTTTCTGGACTCTCTTCCCGATGGCCTGCTAAGACGTGTCCCACAGGTGGACGAGCGGACACATTACAGTCAATATTTAGTCACATGGTCAAATTGTTACCCCCTTCCTTGAAGGTGAAACTTTTCCTAGATACTGTATAGATGATAGTACCAAGTTCGATCTTCAAAAAAGGGATTAAGATTTAGCCACATGGGAAAATCTTTATTTCTAATTTGAGAGTGGAACTTGGGAGATTCCAAAATTCTCTGATATAGATTTTTTCTACATTATTTAATGCATGCATCGTTGCATTTAGTGCATATGTTGCTTATATTTTCCTAATAATAATTGTTTTTTATAAACGTTACTTGTCTCCACAGATTGGGATGATTATCATTTCATTTCTTGTTGGCTATAATCTTAAATTTTTGGTTATGTTTGATCTGATTTTTCTCTTCTACATAGCAATCATTTTGTGATCAACTCAACTATTCTCTTCCTTGCATATGAACTCATACCAAGTGCGGTCTGCACTGTGTTTTTGCTATACATACACTCTCTCTACCTCTCTTCTTTTCTTCAACTTCACATTGTGGAGGGGGAGGAGTTGTGTTAAGCCACAAATCCATAGGGGATAATGAGATTAGACAAGACAAAAGATTAATGCAATCTATACCAAGAAGAATCTCTATGCATTATGAAATAAGAGCACTGCACAATCCAAGAATCCTCGAGTTCAATACCTTGATACAATGAAGTAAAATCATAGTAGAAACCATGATAAGAAACCCAATTTTATTTGAAACTCTTCAAAGTGTGAGTCTCAGATCCTTCTTGGGCCAAAGGAACTTGAAGTGTAGTGTAATCTTCAATCCCTGCTCTTTAGATTTATGTCTTCTCTTGAAAGTTTGCCCAAGCCTTCTTCAACCTCTTTCCTATTTATAATGGCTGTGAAAAATTTACTTTAAATCAATCTATGTTTATTCTTTCATGCTTCTGGGTTTTCATGTTCTTGGAGTTGAACTTGCTTTTCCCTATGTTAGAGCTTTGAAGCTCTTGATTTCCATATATCTCATCCAGCAATACTTGCAGGTGCTTTGGTGGTAGCGAATGTGGGAAAAACAAACTCAGAGGTGATGTGGATTTGTTAGAGCAACAACATCATTTGTTCTACAACATTTCATTTGAATACTTAAGCTTTTTAAGTAATTAGCTTAAAATCTTGCAATTCAAGTCAATTATCTAGCCCCTTTTCACACTTGAATAGACTCAAGCCTACTTGCTTTAGAACCTATTCACATTGCCATGGTCACAAACACTTGATATAGCTCTTGTTCACTTTGCCCATTTGCACATATACTGAGAAAAATCTCTTTCGCCTGACTTTGCTCATTTGAGAAAGTTTTACAACTATCGATAATCATTCTAAAGTTCTTAAACTTGTAAGTCCTTTTCCCATGGATCATGACAATCACCTGTCTCTCCTAATACACTTAGGTATTTCAACTTCCTACATCTATTAAAATCATGTGCAAAAGCATATCCTTTTGGGGTTTTCATTATGTACGAAGACGTCTGCATCTATGCAGGATCACATCAACAATCTCTAGCACAGTTGCTATAAATGGAGATTTTGAATGCTGAAAATGTGATCCTTAGAAGAAATGGCATTGACTCTTTTGTTACAATTTCCACCCCAATATAAGAGTACTAAGATTTGTATCATAATTATTTATGTGCTCTATCTATTTGGGGGTTACATTGTGAGTTCTTTTAGCATAAAATGATAATACAATAAACTATTGATTCTTGATATTAGAATGATAACATTATGGATTCTTTTAGCACATCTAAAATATGCATTACTTGTTGTAGCAACCTAAAGAATTATGACCAAAGAATGGACAATAATTTTAAGCCTTGATCACTCTTATGAATTGTTAATACAATGAGAGTGGTTCTGAGGCATAGATATTATTGTTATAGGTTTTATTTGTACATTGAAGCTACTATAGAACAAAAGAAAGCAATCTTCATTAAGAAAACACACTTATCCAAAGGAGTTATTAATTTTTCCAAGTGTTTTCGGATGCATTTTTCGTGTTTTTTTCCACATGAACCCATCCTAGTTTTCCCCAAACTGCGTTTTGATGCGCCTGCCCTGTGAATCCCTTTCTTTTTGTTGCTGCACACAATGACATTGGTGAGGCTCTCTCTGTAAGCACCATTCTTGAAAAGGTCCCGTATTTGCAAGGGAACGTCCACCTAATTTAGGTATGTATTCATACATCTTGATTGGCACCCCGAGTTTTATTCCTTGTGCAGCAATGATGTCCTTGTCTCTTGGTATGATAGGTTCCCAACAAACACCAAGTAGTGGCAACTGGGTGGAAGGCCATGATAGATATAGAGGGTGAGGGGGAGGGCCACAATGGAAGGAAGCGTAGCAGCAAGGAGGGGGACAAGAAGGATAGCTTTTGAGGATAGTGAAACTATGGTGGCTCATAGATAAGGGCAAGGCAATTAATTACATAGGAAATCTCTTCTTATTGCATCAAACAACAACTAGTGCAGACCAAGTCACCACATTCCAAACTAGAAGTTCACAAAGCACTTGTCAAGTGCATTACACTTTCTATACATGTCCACCAAAGCATTATATTTATTCCAAGCATCCCAAGTTTGACAATTTGATCATGGATTTTTTTGCTTTTGCTTGCTTCTCTCATTATGGCACAAGCTTTTAAGATGCAAATAAAGGTACCACATTAGAGAAAATCCCTCTCATTGCATGTGTTCAAATATTAATAGTTGCCACCACAAGATGGGCTAGAGGGAACCAAACTATGAACAATAGAATGAAACTTAGAAGTGGAGAGCTTTTTGAGATAATGCCAACTACTTTTGGGGTTTCCATTGATGTCATTAGGCTACAATTTTCCTCCAAAAAGTCTTGTCCTTGTGTAGAGGTAGATTGTTGGATCTGACATTGTTAACACTGTCAATATTTGTAGAGGTAGATTGTTGGATCTAACATTATTAACACTGTCAATATTTATAGGAGTTCAATGACCTAGATGATCTTTGATAGTTTTCCTAAATAAAGCTCGCATATGACCATGACAGTAGGATTTTAGTATGTCCCATTTAAGCATAAAGTATATTTCTTATTTACCTTAATGCACTGTTGATTCAGCTTCCATACTACCATTGTACAAGGTAAAATTATTATAGTCTCTATTACAACTATCCATAAACCTCATATTATTTTAGTCCCCCTTATCAAACATAAGCCTAAATTCAAGTCCTTAACCCTGGTCCCTATCTATTTCATGCCTTAGCAATTATCATTAAGCCTATGTTTTACCATCCCATGCATTCAATGCCCATCTATCCAACCTTGAAACACACAATCTTTAGTAGAATCTCCTGCTTCCTCCATATAGTAGTCCTATAATCAAAATTTCCCAAACACTAGCCTCAATACATGCCTTTAGACTTGTAGTTCAATTTTTCCAAACACTAGCCTCAAAACATAGCAAGTTGAAACACTAGCCTCACTACATGCTTTTTTACCTTCATTACTTTTGATATGATTAGGTAATATTATCATCCATTGACTAGTGAGTTCATGCTCCTATAGTATGCATGAACACCATGTTTCTAACACTACTATATTATAAATGAATCTTGCATATTTGTATACTTTGTAACTGCTAAAAAATAGTTGGATAGCACATATACTCTACCTTGTAATTCAACATCTGTGTTGCAACAACTCTTCTTCCCATCAACATAGCACCTACAAGTCCAAGGGTAGAAATAACAATTCATGATGACAATGGACACTTACAAAATGGGTACAAGCAAATTGATAAAATATGCATATTCATCCAAAGACTTAGGATTTATATATGTGAAAGAATCCATCATGAATTGGCTAGGGCATGCTGTAGAAATTCAATAAGAATTAGAGATAGTGAATTGAATCTAATCGAATTGAAAGATGCCCTTAATTAGGTTTTCCAACTACCACATGCTTTAAGATGCAAACATATATGAGAGGATCTACATACAAACCTTTGAGTAGAATTTGTGGGGAATTGTTGTTGTGATGCTACGCGTTTCTACGCGGCAAAAAATACATTAAAATTTTGCAATAAATGCCTCCCAAAAAACTAGCTTCAAGGACACTACATGTCAAATTCACCAATCCTACACTAATAAAGTCCATTAAACCACATCTCAAATTGGAAATAGTTTAAGACTCATTGTGTTTTTGTAAACTTCACATACATGTTTGCAACTCAACTTCCAATTATGAGTTCTATTTCCATTCCTCTTTTAATAGCATCAACGATTAGTAGTTGACCTCTTTTCAAAACAAGCAAGTTTTTATTTTACCAAAAGCTCTAAAAATGCATATATAGGAGGAGGTCTATGCATGGAAATTGAGAACTTCCTTAGCAAGCATGTTGGTTTCGAAGTGAACACAAATCCTATACTAGAAGAAACATGAGGCATACATCTTGAGTAGAACCCACAAAAGCACAAAACTATAACTATGATTTAACAAAACCTCAAAAGCAACATATTGTTTGGTCCCTACAAATGAATGAGTGGTAGGCAGAAATATTCCCCTTATTTTTGTTTAAAATTCCTTTGCCACCTATGCTATAGAAGGAAGACATATTTATGTGCTTTTAGAGCTTGCGAAGGAAATCAATACACCATATTGTCATAATTAATACGGTGTGCATCCTTGTTTTCTAGTTATGGCTTATCTACATCACTATGACCTTGTAGCCCACTAAAACATAAAAAATGTGCTCACCATGTGCTTTTAGGGTCTCTCTCTTCTTCTTTTTTCCTTTCTACTACCAATGATAAATCAAAGTCTGTTAACATTATATAGATCTACGTATATTATCCCTTTATTGTGTAGGTATTCTAGAGCCACCATGACTAATGTGGCATATAACCTGCCCAAAACATAGGAAACTACAGAATTAATACCTATCATTAAACATTACATTGCAATCAAATCACATTCATTTGGATGGGTGTAACTATGCATCACAAATGTTACTTGCACTTCAGCAGTATCTCACCCAAGTCAAGCTTTTTATGGCATATGTTTGAACAAAAGGTAGAACATATATTTCTTGAGTTACTAAAAAGGAAAAGTTCTAATACATTTTCAGAAAATTAGAATATGACACATGTAAAATTTTTCAACATGATCTTTTTTTTGTCATAAAACATGTTCTTTTCCTACCCATTAGAACTAGAATTTAATGTTTTGGCCTCATGATTTTCCTATCATAGGATATGAACACAAAAGCACAAGGGTTAGAAACATCTTGAGTTGGTTAATTATGAAAACTAGTCCTTAAAGAACTAATGTAACTCTACATTATGTTGAGCCTCATGATCCACTAGTTGCAAAAACCACAATTGTAAAAAGCAAAAATATTAAATCTTAGAGCTCTCACCTAAGCTTTTTTGGTTCCTCCCTATGTGTCATAATACACTTGCATTTTATATTTGTTGCAATAGTAGCTCCTTTTCATAATACCCCATTTTCATCAATCCATGCCATCATTGATCTTGTTAGGCAATAATGCAAGCATGTGTTTCTACTCCAAGGATGAGTAGCTAGACCATGGCAATTGTGATGATGAAATTTGATTTCTTTCCTTTTCCTTTTCTTTTTCTCATGCCATATGCATGATACTTGTTCTGTTTTGCAACAATAGCTTTGAAGCTTGCTCAAATGTATCCTTCCTTGTAATATCCATGTGCAACACATAAGTCACTATGAGGTTGACAACAATCTTGCATTATTTTACCTTTTGTTCAAACATTGTAGTGAAGCTCACAAGTTTGACACTTGACAATTATGGTCCTAGTACTGTGACAAATACAAGTACCATATTGAGAAGTAATGCCAAAAACCACCTTGCAAAGTAGATTCACAAAATGAGCATGTGGAAGTGATATTTCAAAAAGTTGCCAAATTGATAATATTATTTTAATACCTTAAAAATATGTCGTATCTCTTGCCATAGAATTATTCACCTTGATGATCTTTATGGCAAGAATGTGGCATGATTACCCTTCCAAAGAATGTAATAGACTTATAGAGTGCTAGTTCCTTGCCCAATTTCTCACCCTCTAGGATGTTGATCCTTGTGCAATCTATCATACCAAAAAATCCTAGCTTGCACAAAGATGCCTTGAAGTGAAAATGGACTCTAGCCATAGAAAGGGCACGAAAAATCACTAACAAATTTGTGAAAGTTTTTCTAATCTTAATTTTTTACTATGAATTAAGAGAGAAATCCATAATAAAGCAAGAGAAGTTAAGCTAAGGTTAATAGAACAAGAGAAATTGAGATAAGGTTCTTAATTATGCAATAGAATACATAAATATTTATTAAATCTATACAATATTGACTAATTTTTGGTCCTCCTTGATAGTACTAAGGACCTTAGACATCAAGTTCTTGGGACCTTCTTAAGGTTTCTTGTGATATAGTGCACCATAAACATGCTTTACTATATTATTGATCCTCTCTCATTTGATTGTGCAAAGATTTGATGACCATCAATCCAAATGAATAAGTTTAAATTTTAACATCATATGTAAAAGGTGAAAACAAATGTCTACAAATGGCAATGTCTTAAATAAGAAATCCATAAAAACACAATGCCTTCTCCCTTCTCACTGAAGAACATTATCCATACACATATAATCCCATATTAATCTCACTTAAGAACACTATCCATACACATATAATCCCATATTAATCTCACTTATTCCTACACATACTTGGATTATTCTCAAATACTAATATAGCACAATAACTCATCCTATGAAATCTATCAATTTGCATCGCCTTAAGGGAAAAGGATTCACCTAAGGTTACCTTATACCATGAGTATATTGAGCTTAGAGCCAAGTTTCACATGCAATTGTGGATGTGAAAACAAAAAGGACAATCATTTCTTCTTTTCACATGTTCACCACTCTAATGTTAGATGTAGAAGCTTGATGATGGTTGTATTGCACTTAGATATTACAAGAAACCCTTTAGTACTAACAAAAATATAGATGTTAGGCCGAGGTACCCATTACATTTATCCATAAAATCAATGAAGAAGACCATAAAATTTTGGGATCCCCTACATATGTTATAATGTATGAAACAAGCCTCACTTGTAGTCTATGGTACCACATCTCTAACAATCCATTTGTCAAATATGTCCCATTCTTCTATAATTGAACTACATTGTCCTACATGTATCCAATAAATGCAGTCTCTCTTGTAATCCCACCTTCCTAATCTTATCATGTAGTTCTCATCCTATTTTCAAGCCCTTTATGTCTCTCTAAGCTTTCAAATAGAGAATAAGTATGACAACATATAAAAATGCATTTTCCAATAGTATTTACCTTGTGGAAATTTAGCACTTCTTCACGAAGTTAATATTCAAAAAGTCATGCAATTAGAGCAGTGAACTAGCAGAAATGGATAGAAGCTACTATAGTGTGTTTCTAAAGGCTATGAACAAAATAAAGTGGTAGGAGAAGAATATCTTATGACATCACTGCAAGAACTTGAGGTGTTATTCTTTCAGTTTTTGGTGTTGATCCTAATGACCAAATGTTACTTGGGGTGCTTCAATGTCTTGAAGACTAGAGTTTTGTTTAATATTAAGATAGTGTTAATATTACTAGGGTGGGTGAAACATAGACTTCACATCAAGCTAATAAAACAGCCATTACTATGGCTAGCCAATGTAAGAAGCTTCTTAAGGTATTTATATGGGTTAGCAATAGACAGTGTGAGTTCTTGTTGGTAGCACATCTTGTCGCGGATAGTAGTAGTGTGAATTTTTATTGGGGTAGTAGTAGTAGCACAAATTCTTAGAGGGATCTTAACCTATAATCCTAACTATGCTACACAAGGATATAATTCTTCATTGGATAGTTTACTCAAGCAATGTCATAAAGTTGTAGGTAAATAAGTGTGTATGTAGATACAAGTGAGTTGTTCACCAAGAATGCATGGATATTGGTGTGTTGATTCATCAAACCCCTCCCTTGGGCCTCTTCTATAAGACTATTTAACCATGAGACATAGAAATTTTCAAGAAGAGGATTAGAGAGAGAGATAGAGAGAGAGAGAGAGAGAGAGAGAGAGAGAGAGAAGACTATAGAAGAGAGAGAAGATGGAGTGCAAAAGTGACAAAAAGAGAGTAATGAGGAGAGAGAAAGACAAAAAGAGAAGAGAAGCTATTAGAAGCTATGAACAAGGTGATGAGGAAAGAGACATTTTGTATTATTGTTTCAAAAGATGTGAAAAATTACATGTCTCTCCCTTTTATACCTATGTCAGTGTGACATGACATTACTATTATTTCTACACTAAAAATTTCTTCTTCCTAGCTTTTTACAATCCATCCCATCCCAAAGGTTTTTGCCCTAAAAAACAAACTTACAAAAGTTGGAAAGGATGGATGAAACAGAGTACTACTCTATTTTCAACTATACAAGTAGGAAAATGAATGAAAGGTTAAAGACATATGGACTGAAATGAAGGAATGAAAGTAAGCCTAACTTGTTGAGATATCGAGCTCCACTCGTGATACGCCAGGGTGACCGTTGTATATTTATGTCACCGACTTGTCAGTTGCAGACGCGGTTGGTACACCGCCCATGAATAATAGCTACATGATAGCTATTCTTATCTACTCTAGTTCGTGGCTCAGTTAGTATGCCACCTTAGTTAGTTGAGTTTGGTTTGAGACCCATATATAGGGTTCTTCTATTTCTTTGTACTTGAGTTCTTTTGGCTTACACAACTAAGAAGAGGAAAATTGTTTTCAGCCTCCACCCTTGTGTGTCTTCCCCCATTGTGCAAGCAAGAAAGCTTCAAGCGAGACTCCTTCCTTCTCTCCCACAATCTTGACATGGTATCAGAGCCTTGTTCGTGGTAAGGAGCTCAAGAAAGCAAGCCAAGCTCGCGGTGGTCTGGTAAGAGGAGCAGTGTTGCTTTCATTTCCTGTTTTGGGAGCAGATCTCTGCAGGTAGCACAGCCGAAAATTGCAGGAGTGCATTGTCTCAGGTTGAGACGCCCTTCGCGGTGAAGCAAGAGGGCAGTATATGCTACGGGAGAGGGTTTTAGCCCTTGGCGACCTTGTTTTTTTGATTTGAGGCCATTTCGGGGCCTGTTTTGCAGACGGAAGTTTTCTGCACGCACTCAAGAAAAGGCTCAGTTTTATGCTGTGCGACCACTGTTCTACAGGTCGGTGAAAAGTTACTGTAGAAATTGCATCGTATGCTTGTGCGCGGAGACATTGGGAGTTTCAGAATCATCCTTGGTTCCTGTTTATGCAAAATCGTCACTAGGAAGTGACTGTGTGGTCAAATACCACTTTCGCCAGTTTTGCAGATTTGCCCTTGTGAGGGTGAAGCTGTGTTTTTTTGCAATGACAGAATTTCTTGCAGTATTCTGTAATGGCGTCTGATTCTCTTTCACAGATTGTCACTGAAAAGCTTGACAAGAACAACTTCCAGGCATGGAAGTTTAGAATGACGAATTTCCTTATGGGAAAAGGATATTGGGAATTTGTTGCAGGAAATGAAGAAGAACCAGTTCTTCCTGATGTTCCCAATCAACAACAAATGCAGGCATTTAAAACATGGCATGAGAGAGCCAGGAAAGTTATGTATTGGCTGTCTATTAGTATTTCAGACTCTATGATTGTGCATATTCAGGATGCAAGTACGCCAAAGGAGGCATGGGATACTTTGTCAAAAATGTATAGCACAAATACGCAAGCCAGGAAAATGCAGCTCAAGCAAGAGTTGCATAATGTGCAAAGAGAAAGTATGAGCATCAACGACTACCACATGAAGGTGAAGAAGATTGCAGATGCACTTGCTTCCATTGGGTCGCCAGTGGAAGATGATGATTTAGTTTCCGTGACCTTGAATGGTCTAGGAAAGGATTATGCACAGTTTCGGACATCCATTTCAGTTCGTGAAAGATTTCCTGATTTTGAGGAGTTGATTGCTCTTCTAATTTCTGAGGAACAGAGAAATGGTGGTGCATCTTCTTCAGGAGGAACTTCAAAAGAAGCTGTCTTCTACTCAAATGCTGGAAGAGGTAGAGGCAGAGGTAGAGGAGGCTGATTTGGAGGCCGTGGCAGAAATCAGAATATGCAGCAAACTCAAGAAAACCAGTCCTATGGAGGAGGACGTGGTAACTCTAGAGGCAGGGGGAGCCAAAGAGGTCGTGGTGGATGGCAAAGAGGCCAAAATGCAAACAGTAATGTTGAATGCTACTACTGTGGTAAAATGGGTCATATGGCTAAAGACTGCTATAAAAAGCAGAATGACATCATGAATGGAAAACTGCAACAAGGGAATTATGCATCTTCTAGTAGACAGGGTGATGACAGAAATGAGCATTTGTTCATGGTGCAGCATATGAACAATTCTATGACAAGTGCAGAAGAAAGCAATGATGTATGGTATGTTGACTCAGGTGCATCAAACCACATGACAGGTCATGCAGAATGGATGGAGGATGCAAGGAAAATGGAAAAACCAGGATTTGTGGAGACTGGTGATGATACTGCACATCCTATTGTGCAGATTGGAAAAATTCCCTTGTCTATGCAGGGTGGGAAAAAGAAATACCTGTCCGATGTATTTCATGTCCCGAATATCACCAAGAATCTGGTTTCAGTTGGTCAAATGGTTGAACAGGGCTTGCAAGTCAGATTTAATCCTCATGGATGCTTTGTTGAGGATATGAAAAATAAAGGTCGCTTGATAGCAAAAGGAAAGAAGAAGGGCAGAATGTTTACATTGGATGCAGACATGTCTGAATTGAGTGCAGCAATGTTTGCACATGGGACCGGTGTAGTTGCAGATATTGATATCTGGCATAAACGCATTGGTCATGTTAATGTACAGCGACTTAAATCAATGCAGGCCCAAAATATTGTTGCAGGATTGCCCAAATTCAAGGTTGCAGAAATGCATAAGGTATGTGAAGCCTGTCAGTTTGGAAAACAGGCAAGGAAACCATTTCCTAGACATGTTCAAGAGAGTGAGAAGCCATTGGAATTAATTCACTCTGATGTGTGGACAACTAAAGCTGCATCTCTTGGAGGCTGTCATTATTTTGTCAGTTTTATTGATGACTATAGCAGAAAAGTTTGGGTGTATTTTATGAAAAAGAAAAGTGAAGTTTTTGGGCATTTCAAAACTCTTAAAGCTATGGTTGAAAAAGAAACAGGCTTGCAGATAAAATGCCTAAGGTCAGATGGAGGGGGAGAGTACCTCTCAAATGAGTTTGCAAAGTTCTTGCAGGAGCATGGCATAAAGCAGCAATATTCATGCAGTTATACCCCACAACAAAATGGAATTGCAGAAAGGAAAAATAGGCATATTGGAGAGGTATCTCGTGCCATGCTCAATGAAAAAGACTTGCCAGATTTTTATTGGGCTGAAGCAGTTGCTACAGCAGTCTACATAATGAACAGGACTCCCACTGCAGCAATACATGGAATGACTCCAGAGGAGAGGTATACTGGTAGGAAACCAAATATTTCTCATTTGAAAATTTTTGGTTGCATTGCCTATGTACATGTGCCAGATGAGCTGAGATCCAAGTTGGATCCAAAAGCTGAGAAGTGCATCTTTATTGGTTACTCTCTGCAGCAAAAAGGGTATAGATGCTATAACCCTTCTACTCGTAAGTTTACAGTGAGCAGAGATGTTGTTTTTGATGAGATGAGTAGCTGGTATAAACCAGTAAATGTGATTGATGATGAAGATGCACAAAATGGTAATGCTACACAGAATTCACAGCAGCAGTCACAAAATATTAGTGGACCTGGAGCGTCCTCTAGCAGTGGTTCACATTCTTCGCCATGGACAGGCAGATTGAGATCAGGAGAATCTTCTCAAAGCAATGGAGATAGTGGTATGCAGGTATCACGAAAAGGAAAAGAGAAGGTTGATCAGCCCATGTTTGATGTGAATGCAGGTCACTCTTATGTGGATGGTGAATCCAGTGGCTCAGAACAGAGCATTGATGATGAGTTGGGTATTCCTTCTATTGTTACACCTGGAGTAAGGAAGACCAGGGATGTTTTGAGAGCACCTGGGAGTGAACCTACTTTGCGCAGGTCTACAAGAGCTAGGTATCCTGTGGATAGGCTGAAATATGATGGATTTACAGCCATTCACTATGCATATATGGTCAAAGTGATACAGGAACCAGAACCCACATCTTTTGAGCAAGCCATGGGAAAAGAAAAATGGGAGAAAGCCATGGATGAAGAAATGGATGCCTTGGAAGCAAATGCTACATGGGAGTTAGTACCTTTGCCTAAAGGTAAGAATGCAATTGGCTGTAAGTGGGTTTATAAGGTGAAGCACAATGCTGATGGTTCTGTGGACAGATACAAGGCAAGATTAGTAGTCAAGGGGTATGCACAAACATATGGCATTGACTATGAAGAAACATTTAGTCCGGTTGCAAGGATGGCAACCGTAAGAGCAGTCATTGCTATGGCTGCATCAAAGGGATGGTCTTTACATCAGATGGATGTAAAGAATGCCTTCTTGCATGGTGATTTGCAAGAAGAGGTCTATATGGAGCAGCCACCAGGTTATGTGCATGCTGTTCATCCTGAGTTTGTTTGCAGGTTGAAGAAAGTCTTGTATGGCTTGAAGCAAGCACCTAGAGCATGGTCTGACAAGATAGGACAGTATCTTGTCACTATTGGCTTTCAGATTTCCAAGGCAGATTTCTCACTTTATGTGAGAAAAACAGAGAAAGGTATTATGCTGCTTGTCATTTATGTTGATGATTTGATTATGACAGGTGACAGTGATGAAGATATCCTTCATGTGAAAATGCTATTGAAGCAGAAGTTTGAGATGAAGGATTTGGGAGAGCTGCGTTATTTCTTGGGCATTGAGGTGATTAGATCACCAAGTGGGATACAGCTCTTGCAGAGGCAGTATGGATTGGACATGCTGTCCAAATATGGGATGACAGGCTGTAAGCCTATTTCAGTTCCTTTGGAGCAAAATGTGAAGCTGAGCACAGATGCAGGTGAGCTTCTAGAAGACCCTACTATGTACAGACGCATAGTAGGAAGTTTGATTTATATGACTATTACCAGGCCAGATTTGAGCTATGCTGTTGGATTGGTAAGTCAGTTTATGCAGGCTCCAAGGAAACCACATTTGGATGCGGCTAGACGCATACTTAGGTATGTGAAGTCCACATTGCAGTATGGACTATTTTATGAGACTGGGGTTCAGATACAGTTGCATGGATACACTGATGCTGATTGGGCTGGTAGTATTTCTGATAGACGATCTACCAGTGGATATGTATTCTCTTTTGGGAGTGCTGCAATCACTTGGAGCAGCAAGAAACAGCCTACAGTTGCCTTGTCGAGCACAGAGGCTGAGTACAGGGGTGCAGCAATGGCTGCATGTGAGGTAGCTTGGTTGCATAAGCTACTTTATGATATGCATCAGTCTACAGATGGGCCAGTTGTCATTTATTGTGACAACATGAGTAGTATACACTTGGCAAATAACCCAGTCTATCATGCTAGAACAAAGCACATTGAGGTGCATTATCACTATGTGCGAGAGAGGGTTTTACTAGGTCTTATTGATCTAGTTTATGTCAGCACAGAGGATCAGGTAGCTGACATATTCACGAAGGCATTGGGCGCAGAGAAGCTGCGCAAGTTCAGAGACCTGCTTGGTGTGCAAGAATTGGGATTGAGCTCGAGGGGGAGTGTTGAGATATCGAGCTCCACTCGTGATACGCCAGGGTGACCGTTGTATATTTATGTCACCGACTTGTCAGTTGCAGACGCGGTTGGTACACCGCCCATGAATAATAGCTACATGATAGCTATTCTTATCTACTCTAGTTCGTGGCTCAGTTAGTATGCCACCTTAGTTAGTTGAGTTTGGTTTGAGACCCATATATAGGGTTCTTCTATTTCTTTGTACTTGAGTTCTTTTGGCTTACACAACTAAGAAGAGGAAAACTGTTTTCAGCCTCCACCCTTGTGTGTCTTCCCCCATTGTGCAAGCAAGAAAGCTTCAAGCGAGACTCCTTCCTTCTCTCCCACAATCTTGACATAACTATATATATGAACAAGAGTGCTTCAAAAGCATTAGGAGCCTTAAAGTCTTCAAGAAATGGACTCAAAATGAAGAAGACAGCTTGTTGTAAGAACAGACCCTATTGAACCAAATCTGCCATAACTTCTAATAGAAGTGTCCAAATGACATGTGCTAGATATCAAAACATAGCTCTTGAAGAGTACTTTGAGATTATGTAAGTGGCATAATTTTGAAAGTTTGGGCAGAATAAAAACTATTCAAAAATAGTCTGTTGTCAAAACCCTTGTTTGCACCATAACTGGCTCCATAGTCTTATGCTTCAACCACACCAATGTATCGCACAGGTAAGGAAACTCATCTAGTATAGAATCGGACCTCCAAGAAACTTCTTCAGGTAGCAAACCTCTCCATTTAATCAAATATTCAACGATAGAGTAAGAGTGAAGTTTCTTCTCACATTGACCTACGACAACCTCAGGGTTGTACTGAATAAGACCTTCTTTATCAATAGGTGGTAGTTCATCAACTATATCAACACAAGCACCATAGAAAGGGTCGAGCTAACTAACATGGAATACATTATGAATCTTAGTGGAAGAGTGTAGTTTCAACTTATATGCCAAGTCTCCAATGCACTTCAGGATCATGTAGAGTCCATAAAACCTATGAGTAATCTTACTATTAGATCCATCCTTCACGGTAGAATAATGAGACTTGGGTACCTTTAGTAAAAATAATTCTCCTTCTTGGAACTCTAAGGGTTGCCTCTTCTTATCTACATGCATCTTCATTTGAACTTAGGCTTTCCTAAGATTCATCTTACACTACTAAAGAATGGTTTGCATTCTTTCCAATTATTTTTTCCCATAAGGATTGATTTTCTCATTGAAAATGACTATGGGTAAGGGCACCTTATAACCACACACAGCCTCAAAGGTTGAAACTCCAATGCTAGCATGAGTGAAGTTATTGTAGGTAAACTCTACCAAGTGCAACCAAGAATCCCATGAATTCTACACATCATCATGACAAAAATGGTGAAGATAAGTCTCCAAACACTTGGTTACCCTTTTTGTTTGTCCACCAATTTGTGGATGATAGGTTGTAGAAGGAGCCAATTTAGTGCCCATGGATGTGAATACCGCCTGCAAAAGTTACTCGTGAACTTTGAATCTCTGTCATGAAAAATCACCTGTAGTAATCTATGTAATCTAAAAATTTGCTCCATAGACTGACTACCCACTTGTGAAGCACTAAACTGGGTCTTGGTTGGAATGAAATGGGCTGCCTTGGTGAGTCTATCCACCACCACATATATACTATTCCATCCCTCTTTGGTAGTAGGAAAATCAGTAAGTCCATGGTAATGTGTGTCCATTTGCCTATAGGAATAGGTCATGGTTGCAACAAATCACCTAGCTTATAGGTGCTATCCTTATTCTACTAACAAGGCACACACTTCATGACAAAATCTTTGACATCTTTTCACAATCCTTTCCAATAAAAGCTTTTATTGAAGAAGTAGAGGGAATAGCAATCTAGCCATTTAACTAGACTAGGCCATTTTTAAGTTTATAATGGGAGTTATCCTCCATAAGACCTTACTGTAATTTCTGAAAAACATGGCTGAGCTCTTCATCCAGAAGATAAACTTCTTGTAATTCTTCAATCCAGTCACTATGTAGCTTTGTCATAGGTGAAACTTTACATGCCCACTTATGAGAAAGAAAATCATCCACTACATTGTCTTTGCCCCTCATATAAGTGATGTCAAAATCATAATTTTGTAGTGTAGCTACCTACCTACATTGCTTAGAAGTAAGATTAGACTGAGTGAGGAAATACTTTAGGACCTTGTGATCACTTTGAACTCTAAACCAACTACCATATAAATAGTGGTGTCATTTCTTTATCGCATGTAAGGTAGGAAATATCTCTTGGTCATATACATTCATAGCTATTTCCTGATCTATAAGCTTGTGACTTTCAACGGCAATCACTCCATGCTCTTGTAACAAAATAGCCCCTATGCCTTAGCCACTAACATCACATTGTGTGGTAAATTCCTTCAAAAAATCCGAGCATACTAGAATAGGAGCAAAAGTAAGAAGTTCCTTTACTGGTTGAAGCTACTATCTGCAAGTGCATCCTAAAAGAAAGCTTCGTTTTTCAACTTGTCACATCAAAGGAGTTGCAAGAGCAACATAATGCTTAATGAATCAGTACTAAAATGAAGGATAGGCCAAGAAACCCTCTAAGTGAAGTAGTGGTATTAGGTATTGGCCAATCTTTAACGCATTTCACCTTCTTGGGGTCAGTCTAGATCCCTTTTACACTGACAATATGTCCCAAGTACTCCACATCAGTCTACATGAAAGAGAATTTCTTCTCCTTAGCAAAGAGTGTGTGATGCCTCAAAACATCAAAAACCTTCCTCATGTGTGATAAATGGTCCTCAAGGGTCTTGTTGTAAATCAAAATGTCATTAAAGAAGACCGGTAGAACTGGATGTCATTTAAAAGAAAAAACAAGTGATGTTTTAGTTAATTTTGGAGATTTTATAAAAAGAAAAAAGATAAAGAGAGTGATTGGCAAAATCGTGCGCGCCGGGATCGCAGTCTAAAGACAATAGACAGCACTTCGAACAAGGAGAGAAAGGAGGAGTGATCTGAAAGCTTTCCAATCAAGTGTCTTGGAGTTTTACCCCCCTTTTGGAGCCAATGGAACCATTAGATTTATGAGTTAAGCATCAGATCACTGAGTTTTTCAAGAGTCCCTCCACCAAGAACTCCTATTCTCAACCTCATCCCCTCTTCTCTAATTCATTATAAATATAAGGCATGGGAAGGCACAAGGGAGCATAAGGAGACCTTGAAAGGCTGTGAGAGAGAGGTAGAGAGAAGGATACCCCTCCAAGAGATTGTGTGTGTGTGTGTGTGTGTGTGTGTGTGTGTGTGTGTGTGTGTGTGTGTGTAGTTACCCCGAGAGGTTGCAAGGGAGAGAGTTAGCACAATTCCCTCTATCTAAATCCTCGACTTAGCCATCTTCTCCTACACTCTCCCATCTTGAATCTATTCCACCTTCTTAATCTCTTAAGTCTGCTTGCGGACAATGGCCTCCAAGCGAAGAATGTCGCCTGCGGATGGCAATCCTATAACCAGCAAACAAAGCTTCAGGCAAAGGCATCACTGTCAATCCAATTGTGGTTCCAATCCTACGTAATGCATTTCTAAATTGATAGATGCTTGCTTTGACTCTCACATGAGATACATTAGGCTCCATACTGTGATGTACGAGAATAGGTCATGGGAAGGAATAGGCCTCTTCCCACATATTTAAAAGATGGAGTTTGCAAAGTGCATGTATTAAGGAAAGTGAATTGCACTTAGTTGCGTATGGCTTATTCATTGATAGAGCAATCGATCAGGGGTTATAAATAGCATAATCATAAAAAGAATAACATTAGGAATTGTGCATACAAGTATTAAGTAAATTTTGCATAGAATCGCTCTTTGATCCCAAGGGGGACAGCGAATATGCGATGGAAAGATTCAATAATCAATTACAAGCCAATTATTCTCATTCATCTATTTTTGTTTGTAATTTTGTTGAAATAAGAGCTGAATATCTTAAATAAAGGGTTAATAGTATCACACGGACTAGTATTGACAAAAATAAGTTATACTAGTGAGGGCCAATACTAAGATACATTCCAACAAGTAAAGATAGCATCAAAGAGTGTAAAACATATAGAATGTTGATGTGCTCTTACTAGCCCAATTATGTTAATGTATAGGAAGATATTGTTTTTACACATTGCATCCAAATTTCATTATCCATGGTCTAATGGAAGTAGAATGAAAGTCACTAAAATGGTTTTGAAGCAAGCACAATATACATGCTTTTTAATCATGCAAAAGCTTTGTGACCAAACTTTCATATGTACTGCTATTAATCAGAGACCTTAGATGCATTACCTTATGCAGTGTCCAAGCTTTCTTATCTAGTGCTATTAATCAAGAGATCTTAGATGTACTACAGTTGGCCCTTTCATCCTAGAAAATGTAATAACACACAAAAACTAGGGGTTCAAATGGCACAAAGCTCTCATGAAATTAGCTTCACATACATCATCATTGTCTCTTTGTTTACTAGTTGCTATGACAAGATCATTATGGATCTAGTCACATGGAGTGGTGATATGATGACCAAAATTGTTTGGTGGTAACCATCTCATTTTCATGATACCATGTGGAGGTAAGTGGTGGTTGGGACACCATCTTGGACTAAGCCTCAAGCAGTTAACCAAAATGACCATTAACAACATTCTTCATACTATGGGTGGAATTATGATATGAGACGTTATGAAACTCACATATGGGTGCAAAGTGATACCCTCTACGAGCCCCCTACTAGTGGCTAGTTACATATGTAACATAGGTAAAAGGGACTTTGCATGTAGCCCCATCATATGCTAGACCCTACTTTGAAGCAACCATATAGTTTGTAGAATGTGCATTGATGAAGTTTACATGAAAATATGGATTCATAGTCCATTGAAAATGGCTAAAGTTGCAAGAAATGCTTTGTTAGTGGCATGAAATAATTGTGTGAGATTTTGTCAATAGTATATTGGTGCACATTTTGAGGCTTTCTCATAAGAGCCTGAATAGGACTCAAGGTATAATTGGATATAAGCATACACATAGTGATCTGACTTAATGGAGGTTATCTATGGATAAATCAAGGTATTATGCATCGACTTTTATCTCAATTATGGTGGTGGGGACTAGTCCATTGGTCATACACCTTTGCAAAGTATAAGTCATTAATGATCACAAAGAATCATTATGTGTCTATCCTAGCTTGACCCATTTTTTGACACACTCGATTGCCTGCACCTATCTACAAACGAATTTAGACCCAATAGATTATTAGATCCATATTCATGCAATGCAGTAGGCAAATGAATAAGACTAGCACCTGCAATTATAGAAAGTAATAGGTGATAGGAACTGAAAAACGATTCAAGATAGCATTATCTACAGAAAACCCACCCCATAGCCAAGTAACTATGGTATCTCCTATCACAAATATGGCACTTGCTAAACTAGTAATTACGGTAGCTCCCCAAAAACTCATTTAACCCCAAAAAAATACATAGCCTATAAAAGCAGTAACGATCATTAATAAAGGAATGACCACTCCAACACATGCCCCAACCACCCGCATGCATGCTCAACCACTCTTGTGATCGACCCACCCAGTGTTGGCATGAAGCGCACTATCAAAACGTAATCATACATGGTGGATGAGATGCCTTGAGGAGAGTGGAGTGAACTAGTGGGGTAGTGACTCCATAATGTCTTTATTATTCCTTCGTGTGGCCATAATGTCTTTATTGTTCCTTCATGTGGCCATTATTGCAAGAACATATGTAAATGTAAATGCACTCTCTCTCCCTCCCTCCCTCCCTCTCTCTTTAAATGGTCTATTCTTCTATCAGTCGGGCGCCCAGGAAGGAAGGAGAAGCAAGAGTCTGATCAGGGGCAAGAAGGCAGCACAAGACCCTCCTCTCTCTCTCTCTCTCTCTCTCTCTCTCTCTCTCTCTCTCTCTCTCTCTCGCTTTGTGGTAGCAAACATCTATATGTTCAGGTGCACAAACAGACACAGGTGCTAGCGTGCACTGTCATGTTGGTAGTACCGATAAATTGATGTTATAATTGCTCATCACAAGCTCACTCTGCAATAATTGTTCCTCACAAGTTGACTGTGGCCAATGACTGCAATAATTATTCCTCACAGGTCTGATTGTGGCTAACGACTCTGCAATAATTTTGGTCTGCTTGCCTAGCCTCGTAAATTGGAAGATCTCGACAGTAGAGACCCATACCATCGATTAGCTAGCCCTCTAGTCAAACTTGTTTCTATCTCAAATAGATCCGAGTTGGAGTCACTATTGTACAGGAAATCCTCTTTAGCCTGGTAGCAGTAAGCACGTTTATTAACCATGCTAATCAAGTTGGCAGGTTGCTTTGCTGGTAATGAGCTCACTGTAGCAAGTGTTGCGACTCTGCAAATCGATGTCTGACTGGCACTGTCGCACTGGTACACAACTGACTAGCACTGTCGTACATAGCTGTTTGTGTGTTGTTGGTGCAATTGATGTCTGACGCAATCGATGTCAGATTGGTACACAGTTGACTAGCACTGTCAAACTGGTACACAGTTGATTGGCATTGTTAGACTAGTACACAATTGTTCGTGCATTGTTGGTGCAATCGATGTCTAACTGGTATACTAGAGATAACTGATGTCTGATCGGTACACAATCGATGTCTGACACAATCATTGTCTAACTGGCACACTAGAGATAACTCTAGATTGCAATCGATGTTTGATGCAATGGGCATGTAGAATGTTGTTTCTTGGACACATAGCAATGGGTACACACCCTATCCCTCTCCCTTGAATCCCTAGGACAATCAAATATGCCACCTTGAAGAAGTAGGGTGGGAAGGCATCAACAGCATTTTCAAGTTCCACTCAGAAGCATTCAACGAGGGGCTCACAACAGCACCCATCAACCACCTGGAGACTAACAAGGGAGCTTGCAGGAGCACCTGTCAATCACCTGCTTCATCAGCAGCACCCATCAACAGCATTATGAAGTTCGTGATCAACCCCAACAATGCCATCAAGAGCATCATCAATGATTAAGTGCTCATGATCAAAGCCAGCAGGCAGTTGCAATAGTATCAAGTTCAGGACCACCCCCAACAATGCCATCAATGCTATCATTAGTGGTCAAGTGCGTGTGACCAAAGCCAACAGTCAACAAAAGCAGAGTCAACAAAGGTTAGTAGCTCATTTTGAAGGAATACATAAGGCATTCATTGGTAACAAAAAATATGAGTTTCAACGTAGTAGTAGACATACAAATAATGTGTTTTGTATGAGTGCAATGATTCTAAGTAGAGGGTGTTTTCTTTTCCATAATACATGGCTTGAAATCACATTATCCCCAATAAGAGTTGTGTTGAATGATAATGGAACCCCCTATGTGTACAAACTCTATAATAAAAGGAAGTAGGGTTATTACAAACTCTATAAACTAGGGAATGGTGGCATGCCCTAGTTTAGAGAGAGAGAGAGAGAGAGAGAGAGAGAGAGAGAGAGAGAGTAGCCTTCTCATTGGCAAATATGAATCACTCAAAACATGTTGCTGGGTGTTTGGAAGGACTCCATAATGTTCAAAGATCAATTATCAATGTTTCTTTAGGTAAAAGATTATTGTGTTGTCTGCTATTGGAGGAAATGAGTGTTTGATCCCATACTAATATTATAATAAAATGCTTGAATCTTTCAAGGACTTTTTTCTTCTGTGATTCAATCCACCATTACATGACGTGACATTTATATTGATGGTAGAGTTCAAACTAATGAATGCATATATGGTTGCTTTGTCTCAACCTTTTTCTTAAGGTGCAAACATCAAGCCACAAAGAGTTACATGCAATATGATTGGCCCCTCTACCCTACAAAGTGAAATGGTTGAGTGAAAGTTAAGGGGAAAAAACTAAAAGCCTTGCACTACTGGATAGCAGGGAAATTTTACAAGGGTATAATATCTTTTACAAGATTTTGCTTATGTAATGTTAAATAAATTGTTTGATCAGTATACTTTTTAGGGTTATTACTTTCATTATAGGATTTATTGCATGTGTAAATCTACTATTTCCATATGATAAATACATGTTTATATGATTGCACTTCGCACAAGTTAAGAGGCAATAATTCTCACCTAGTGTACTTGGTTTGTCCATGGCATTGTTAATGTCATTTCGATGCACAAGTGATCACATGCACACCTTAGGAACATTTAATATGGGCCGTCATAGTGTTTAGGAGTACTTTTCTATCCCCCATACAAAGCTCACATTTTTCCTATATCTAAACATTAGTTATTGTCTAGTATACTTGGTTTGTATGTGTACTTGTAGATTCATTCACAATAAGAAGAGTGTTTCAAGCAGCATTAGAAGAACTCTCTCTCTCTCTCTCTCTCTCTCTCTCTCTCTCTCTCTCTCTCTCATCCGACTCATTAGGAGCTCATTAATGAGATTCTTTCTCTTCAATTATCTTTTGAAGGTGTTTAACTTCTGAAAATATTGTATATAAGACCATTGAACATTAATTAAACCAATACATAACCCATCATGATAGTCCAAATCATACATGATCCTTGATCGGAATACCAAGTTCTAACATATGACATGACCTTATATATAGTTTAAAACCTTTTTGGAACTTTCAAATGGCATTCATTCAGGAGAGAATATATCCTTTACACTATGGCTATGTAGTACTTCACACTATTGCTTTTGCAAATGGATTGCACTAAACATGGTATCCATGTCCCAAGTCCATTTGGCTTGGCACTACACGGTACTATATTTAGTGTCATTATTTTCACATCTAAACAAACATAAAGTTTACATAATCTTACTATGCAACGTGTTACCCAATGTAGTAACTATACATAAACTACTCATAATCTAATAGGAGCCTAATGCACAATCCAACAGAGAATATTACTAAAGAGATATAAATATTATTGATAAAGCATCAAGTTGATCAATTTATGGAGTTTAGGAAGAATAGCTAGTGATGACTTGCACTAAAGATGGTATCTATGTCCCATGTCTTTATGATTTTGGCACTAACGGATATCATATCTAGTGTGGTTAATGTATATACAGAAATATATAACTAATGTTAAAAAATGCTAGTAGATTTTATCTTTCTGCTTATTAACAGTACGTAATTGTTCATATACTCGTTTAAAAAAAGTACTTGATAATCCATATTAGTATCTATCTTAAGCTCAAAATTTAAGAGTACTTTTTTAACTACATAAGATGTGAACACACACACACACACACACACACACACACACACACAGATCTTATCAATATGCTCTATTGGTTTCACCTTTTAGGTATGGATGTTGAGGGAAAAACAAGTGTCCTGTCAAGATTGTGGGAGAGAAGGAAGGAGTCTCACTTGTAGCTCTCTTGCTTGCACAATGGAGGAATACACACAGAGGTGGAGGCTGAAAACAGTTTTTCTCTTCTTAGTTGTGTAAGCCAAAAAGAAGTCTCATACAAAGAAATAGAAGAACCCTATATATGGGTCTCAAACCAAACTCAACTAACTAAGGTGGCATACTAACTGAGCCACGAACTAGAGTAGATAAGGATAGCTGTCATGTAGCTATTATTCATGGGCGGTGTACCAACCCCATCTGCAACTGACAAGTCGGTGACATAAATACACAACGGTCACCCTGGCGTATCACGAGTGGAGCTCGATATCTCAACACTCCCCCTCGAGCTCAATCCCAATTCCTGCACACCAAGCAGGTCTCTGAACTTGCGCAGCTTCTCTGCGCCCAATGCCTTCGTGAATATGTCAGCTACGCAAAGGTACCAATTCCCATGTAGCATTTGCTTCCAACATCCATTTCTTCATCCATGGCTTTCTCCCATTTTGCTTTTCCCATGGCTTGCTCAAAAGAAGTGGGTTCTGGTTCCTGTATCACTTTGACCATATATGCATAGTAAATGGCTGTAAATCCATCATATTTCAACCTATCCACAGGATACCTAGCTCTGGTAGACCTGCGCAAAGTAGGTTCACTCCCAGGTGCTCTCAAAACATCCCTGGCCTTCCTTACTCCAGGTGTAACAATAGAAGGAATACCCAACTCATCATCAATGCTCTGTTCTGAGCCACTGGATTCACCATCCACATAAGAGTGACCTGCATTCACATCAAACATGGGTTGATCTACCTTCTCTTTTCCTTTTCGTGATACCTGAATACCACTATCTGCATTGCTTTGAGAAGATTCTCCTGATCTCAATCTGCCTGTCCATGGCGAAGAATGTGAACCACTGCTAGAGGACGCTCCAGGTCCACTAATATTTTGTGACTACTGCTGTGAATTCTGTGCAGCATTACCTTTTGTGCATCTACATCATCAATCACATTTACTGGTTTATACCAGCTACTCATCTCATCAAAAACAACATCTCTGCTCACTGTAAACTTACGAGTAGAAGGGTTATAGCATCTATACCCTTTTTGCTGCAGAGAGTAACCAATAAAGATGCACTTCTCAGCTTTTGGATCTCAACTCATCTGGCACATGTACATAGGCAATGCAACAAAAAATTTTCAAATGAGAAATATCTGGTTTCCTACCAGTATACCTCTCCTCTGGAGTCATCCCATGTATTGCTGCAGTGGGAGTCCTGTTTATTATATAGACTGTTGTAGCAACTGCTTCAGCCTAATAAAAATCTGGTAGGTCTTTTTCATTGAGCATGGCACGAGATACCTCTCCAATATGCCTGCTTTTCCTTTCTGCAATTCCATTTTGTTGTGGGGTATGACTGCATGAATATTGCTGCTTTATGCCATGCTCCTGCAGGAACTTTGCAAACTCATTTGAGAGGTACTCTCCCCCTCCATCTGACCTTAGGCATTTTATTTGCAGGCCTATTTCTTTTTCAACCATAGCTTTAAGAGTTTTGAAATGCCCAAAAACTTCACTTTTCTTTTTCATAAAATACACCCAAAATTTTCTGCTATAGTCATCAATAAAACTGACAAAATAATGACAGCCTCCAAGAGATGTAGCTTTAGTAGTCCACACATCAGAGTGAATTAATTCCAATGGCTTCTTACTCTCTTGAACATGTCTAGGAAATGGTTTCCTTGCCTGTTTTCCAAACTGACAGGCTTCACATACCTTATGCATTTCTACAACCTTGAATTTTGGCAATCCTGCAACAATATTTTGGGCTTGCATTGATTTAAGTCGTTGTACATTAACATGACCAATGCGTTTATGCCAGATATCAATATCTGCAACTACACTGGTCCCATGTGAAAACATTGCTGCACTCAATTCAGGCATGTCTGCATCCAACGTAAACATTCTGCCCTTCTTCTTTCCTTTTGCTATCAAGCGACCTTTATTTTTCATATACTCAAGAAAGCATCCATGAGGATTAAATCTGACCTGCAAGCCCTGCTCAACCATTTGACCAACAGAAACCAGATTCTTGGTGATATTTGGGACATGAAATACATCGGACAGGTATTTCTTTTTCCCATCCTGCATAGACAAAGGAATTTTTCCAATCTGCATAATAGGATGTGAGTATCATCACCAGTCTCCACAAATCCTGGTTTTTCCATTTTCCTTGCATCCTCCATCCATTCTGCATGACCTATCATGTGGTTTGACGCACCTGAGTCAACATACCATACATCGTTGCTTTCTTCTGCACTTGTCACAGAATTATTCATGTGCTGCACCATAAACAAATGCTCATTTCTGTCATCACCCTGTCTACTAGAAGATGCATAATTCCCTTGTTACAGTTTTCCATTCATGATGTCATTCTGCTTTTTATAGCAGTCTTTAGCCATATGACCCATTTTACCACAGTAGTAGCATTCAACATTACTGTTTGCATTTTGGCCTCTTTGCCATCCACCACGACCTCTTTGGCTCCCCCTGCCTCTAGAGTTACCACGTCCTCCTCCATAGGACTGGTTTTCTTGAGTTTGCTGCATATTTTGATTTCTACCACGGCCTCCAAATCGGCCTCCTCTACCTCTGCCTCTACCTCTTCCAGCATTTGAGTAGAAGACAGTTTCTTTTGAAGTTCCTCCTGAAGAAGATGCACCACTATTTCTCTGCTCCTCAGAAATTAAAAAAGCAATCAACTCCTCAAAATCAGAAAATCTTTCACGAACTGAAATGGATGTCCGAAACTGTGCATAATCCTTTCCTAGACCATTCAAGGTCACAGAAACTAAATCATCATCTTCCACTGGCGACCCAATGGAAGCAAGTGCATCTACTATCTTCTTCACCTTTATGTGGTAGTCATTGATACTCATACTTTCTCTTTGCACATTATGCAACTCTTGCTTGAGCTGCATTTTCCTGGCTTGCGTATTTGTGCTATACATTTTTAACAAAGTATCCCATGCCTCCTTTGGCGTACTTGCATCCTGAATATGCACAATCATAGAGTCTGAAATACTGATAGATAGCCAGTACATAACTTTCCTGGCTCTCTCATGCCATGCTTTGAATGCCTGCATTTGCTGTTGATTGGGAACATCAGGAAGAACTGGTTCTTCTTCATTTCCTGCAACAAATTCCCAATATCCTTTTCCCATAAGGAAATTCGTCATTCTAAACTTCCATGCTTGGAAGTTGTTCTTGTCAAGCTTTTCAGTTACAATCTGTGAAAGAGAATCAGACGCCATTACAGAATACTGCAAAAAATTCTGTCACTGCAAAAAAACACAGCTTCACCCTCACAAGGGCAAATCTGCAAAACTGGTGAAAGTGGTATTTGACCACACAGTCACTTCTTAGTGACGATTTTGCATCAACAGGCAACAGGGATGATTCTGTAACTCCCAATGTCTCTGCACACAGGCATATGATGCAATTTCTGCAGTAACTTTTCACCGACCTGTAGAACAGTGGTCGGACAGCATAAAACTGGGCCTTTTCCTGAGTGCGTGCAGAAAAGTTCCGCCTCCAAAACAGGCCCCGAAATGGTCTCAAATCAAAAAAATAGGGTCACCATGGGCTAAAGCCCTTTCCCGCAGCATATACTGCCTTCTTGCTTCACCGCGAAGGGCGTCTCAACCTGAGACAATGCACTCTTGCAATTTCCGATTGTGCTACCTGTAGAGATCTGCTCCCAAAACAGAAAATGAAAGCAACACTGCTCCTCTTACCAGAACACCGCGAGCTTGGCTTGCTTTCTTGAGCTCCTTACCACGAACAAGGCTCTGATACCATGTCAAGATTGTGGGAGAGAAGGAAGGAGTCTCACTTGTAGCTCTCTTGCTTGCACAATGGAGGAATACACACAGAGGTGGAGGCTGAAAATAGTTTTTCTCTTCTTAGTTGTGTAAGCCAAAAAGAAGTCTCATACAAAGAAATAGAAGAACCCTATATATGGGTCTCAAACCAAACTCAACTAACTAAGGTGGCATACTAACTGAGCCACGAACTAGAGTAGATAAGGATAGCTGTCATGTAGCTATTATTCATGGGCGGTGTACCAACCGCATCTGCAACTGACAAGTCGGTGACATAAATACACAACGGTCACCCTGGCGTATCACGAGTGGAGCTCGATATCTCAACATGTCCAAGGTAATATGAGTAAATTGGATAAAAATATACTTTTGAAAAAATGTAGATACGTGCTATTTATAGAAATATGCTCTATGAAAGAAGAAGAGATAAGAGATGCTTGTTGGAATATCGGAAAAAGAGACATAGTAAGATGTAATGTGATTTCACAAATAAAATAACATATAGAAAACCCAAGGATTGCATGTTCAGTTGAAAGTATGGATTTGGATGCTGTTGCCAATAGATGGATCTCTAGCATGATTGGAAATCTTTTAGAAATTTGGAACACTAGTAAGCCTAGCTTCCAACAAGATTTTGATGTTGGAAAAATACATGCATGGGATGCATTGTATGCAGAAGCACGAATTGCAGAATTGAAATCTGATCGAAGCTTAAACAAGTCAATTTCATGGGATAAAAATATGTGGTCTATATATGTTGCTATGGAACAAAATTTTACCACTTCAATGGCAATATCTGAAGTACATGCCCTTCAAAGTAACTATGCACATATGTCTCATGTGTACTCTACGACATATTTAAGTGAAGATGAGATAGTTCTAGGGGAAAAACTAGGAAAGAGTGCTTGTGGTGTGGTATTCAAAGTAAAGGTTATAGGAGTAGCAAGATTTGATCACAACAAGATCTATGCAGGAAAGTGTTATAGAGGAAAAGACTATATAAGGCAAGTAGAACAACGAAGAGAGACAGTGATGCAGATCAGACATCCAATGTTAGTACATGTGATTTCATCAACTGCAGAAGAACCTCTATGGACCATAACACCATATTTTAATGGTGGAAATCTTTTAAGTTTCATGATTCGACTGCCTATATCTTGTGGTCGCTTTACAAGGTTATTTTATGCTTGGGGTATAGGTAATTAAGGCGTGATGAAGAAACTCAATTGAAAAGTGATAAAATAGTGCAAATAAATATCTTTTGCAAATGTATCACATCAATTATACATGCATTAATTTTGGGAATGTGTCTTTTGCACAAAGCAAGTGGTTACACACAGATCTACATCCTGGCAATATTGTATTAGATTTTGTTGATTATGTTTGTTGTGTGGGGATTATAGATTGGTGCACAGCTTTGATTTCTCAAAGAAAAGAAAGCCATTCTCCAAGCCACATCGAGGGTGTGCAGATGATTATGAAGTGTATGCAAAAAAACTAGAGCAATGCAAAGCAAACCATATACAGAGAAAATGGTTAGTTCCTAAGTTGAAAGACACCACGTTGAAGGATTGTTATAGCCCACAAACTGATATTTATGCTCTTGGCTGGATACTATAGGATCTTTGCTATTTCTATGAGGATGCTTCTTATTACTTTGATTTAATGAAAGTTATCTCTCCATCCTTGATAATGATTAGACACTTGTCTAATGTTTTTGGAGATAAAATGATGAATGTAGATCCATCAAAAAGGGTTTCATTTGACAGCATAAATGAGCATATCTGTAAGCGTCATGGTATGAATGGTGAATTGGCTATGCATCCCTTCGAAGAAATGGAGCCAAGCTTTATCTAAATATAGTTTTACATCATCAATACCATTTAGCATGACTTGACACAAGTTTTACTTTATTGTCTAGAGATACATATCCTTTTGGAAAATTTCATATGTTAGAAAGTATGCTCTTTATTTTGTATGTATCATTTTGAAATGATGGTATTATATCTCTTATAAAGCAAGTTTTTCTTTAGTGGAACTATCTTTATTTGAATTTGTGTAGATAGCTTGAATTTCTTATTTTACTTTGATCATCATGGATTGTTTGGTTGAGTATCATTAGACTATGTACTCAACCGTGCTTTTAGTGCTTCAAGGTTAAGTTAGTTGTGTGTTTATAATTTTTAAGAGAAATCACTTCGAGATTCCATGTCACGATATACAAGAGTATTACTAATTCAAAACACTATTGACAACCCTAGTGCATGTACAAAAGCATTACTAATCATGTCATGATATTACATCATAGACTTAAGAGTGCTTAGTGTAATATATCAAGTAAACATGGCACTTAGGAATATCAAGTTTTCTCATCTAATGAACTCCTCTTTTTATAATATCCTTTGAATGTTGAATGCAATTCCTACTTAAGGAATAACAAACTTGGTAAGTGGGCTTCATGGGGTCTTTTTACAAGATTCAAGTGATCATCGATGAAAGTCAGGAAGATCTAGGTATTGCGAGGCTAAGAAAAGATAGACTTGAACCTACCTTTGCTCAAATCCATAAACAAATTGAGGGTGACAAGCTTATAGATGGATCCTTTGACTTCATCGAGGATAACTATCTAGTTAAGAAATGACAAGAGGAATGATGGACTCTTGGTGACCATCCATCAAGTTCAAATCAGGAGGAGTGATACTATCATAAACGAACTTCCTTCTTCAAATAAGCGATAATGTTTAGAGCATGTTGATGAGGAAAAAAATGACACTCCAAGGCATCTCACATCAAAGTCAGGAAGTAAATTGCTAAATCCAAGCATTCTTGAGACTTGGAAACAAGAATGTAGTAGAGTAAGGCTAAAATTAAAACAATCCACAATCTCAAGGGATGATAGGTTTGAATTACACAGTGAAGATGTTGATGGAGAACCTCGAGTTCGATTATCGTGTAATGAGTGTAACTCATTTTATGGAAAGGGCACACTAGGAGGGAAGAATGATGCATATACTTGTTTATCTAACTTCATGAGAATACACATTTTGGATGGTAAACAACATGAAAAAAACTATCTTATGTTTCGAGGGCTCAAAAAGGTGAATATAGAATTTACAATGATCGAGCAAGAATCAGATGATAGGAAAGAGATAGAGGCTTCGATAAAGAAGTTGCATGATTACATGGAGAAACATGAAGGTATTATTTATCTTCTTTCTTTGAGTTTATAGATGTGAAATTTTTTCTCTTGTAAGAATGGGATTATAGACTAGATGATGCTCTATAATACTAGACTTGTTACATAATATAAGTTTGTTTTTTTTGTAGGTTGGAATTTTGAGATGATTATAGCTACATTGCACGACTTTAAAGACAAAAGCTTTGCTCGTGTAAGGTGCAAGTATGATGATACATGGTTGCATCTATGCCCTCCAAGGTCTGATTTATATACTATTTTGACTAAACACACAAAGTCAATTTTACACACAAATGCATTTTCAAAGGAGGTGGAAAAATCCAAGCCATTACTTACAGGCTCACATGGATGTCCTCGAAAGGGACTAGTAAATGATCCAAAACAAACATCTCTCATCAAATTTGTGTTCTCTACAAAGGTGGAGGTCCACCATTGAACTCTCTTAATAACCATGAAGACAATGGAAATCCATTAATAAGTTTAAACTTGTTATGTTGGGGTTTATGGAGTCCAGTTATTGTAGTGAACAAGAAGAAAATGAATGTGAAACCTTTATTAGATGATCAATGTGGTGGTAAGCTTTGGTTTTCAGAGCCTTTTACTAGGGCAAATCTAGAGGATGGAAAAGCATGTTTCCAAATAGATGGTTATTTTTGTCATATTGAGTGTCTACGTGTTTCAACTAATGGGAAACCATTTACAGACTTCTCTTGTAGCCATTGCAAATGTAAATCTAGGCTTAATGACTTTAGGATGAGAGTATACAGGGAGAAGCTAGTACAAGAGAAGAGAGGAAATAGGGGAACAGGATTTGGTAGAAGATTAGACTATCTCACTAGACAAGAGTTTAGGAATACAATAATTGATGCCAAAAAACATATAAAAGAACTTACTCTAAAGTTATGGATGAGTAAGTCTCAGCTTGTAGTTCTTTCAGTGAAAATGAGAAGCTTATGCGAAGCCAATATGGAGTCTTTAAATCGAAAAGATGTCCAAAGATTTTGTAACAATATAATAGAAGCCCATAGATTAGGAAAATTTGATGGAAAGCCTGCTTTGTGGGACTTTTTACAAGATATATCTACAAACATGGTACGATCAAAGGAAGGTCAACGATACAGTGCAAATACAAAGGCTTTGTTTGAGGTTACGAAGATGTGGGGTGGACCAAGGCTGCATGAGTTTCTTGGTAATAACCTAAATGGCCCTTCACTCTCAACAACAAAGAGGGGCCATAGACAAGCTACCCACTTTATACCATGGATACATGGATATATATTTGATGCCATTGCTGAAATATATCAAAAGGAGAAAGAAAAACATGGCATCATAGAAAGTATTCCATTTATTCTAGTGGAAGACGAGACAACCATAAAGAAGTGAATAAGGTAAATGTATAATATTTACTCTTTTGGCACGTAAAAAGTATTATTGGTTAACTTTTAGATTTTATAACATTTACTATTTTCATTGTAGGTGGAACCCTAAAGATGATACTCTTATTGGATTTGATGGATACAAGTCTTCAAACCATGAGTATGGGACTTCATCCATGATAAAAGTTGGAGAACGAAAAGGTGGATATGATGTGATTGCTGAAGCATTTGAGACTTGTATCATTGGTGGTTATGCAAGAGTCTTTGTTGCAAATCCACTTCATGAAAAACTTTCACGCTTAGTCGTGGTTGCTCATTGCACTTGTAATCAATTTGATGCAAGTTTTTTTCACAAACAATGGATTGAAATTCTGGCATTGTGGAATGAGAAGCTCAAACGGATAGTAGGTCTGATTATTGGACATGCATCAGATGGAGATAGTCAATGAAGAAAATTGATGTTGGCTAATTATGTAAATAAGCATGGTACTAGATACAAGATCAAATGGGATGGATGGCCTCTTTCAACTAGCTTGTCAAATGGAGAGGTTTCAGGCATGCATAATCAAGATTTTATACACAATGAAAAAAGCTAGTCAACATTCTTGACAAACCAAAGCGTCAATTGGCTCTTGGTGATGTCTGGGTTACTTTGAATCGTGTTACCATTGTCTATGATTCTTTTTCTATTGATAAGCATATGCTTAAGGAAGGAGATATCAAATAAGATGATCGTCGAAATTGGGTTGCAGCACAAAGGACATGTAGTAGGCAAGTCCAATGGTGTTTTGGAGAGTTAGGAAACAATGGAAAACACATAAAAGAGCGGGCATGATAGGAATAAAGGCTTATCTTGAAATTGTTGGAGACTACATTAATATTTTCTTGTCCCCACACTTGAGCTTAGTGGAGAGAGTCCATTAAGCAACAAAAGTGGCATTCTTCTTCCAAATTTGGAGATCTTGGATTATAAAACATGCCTCCTATACACTATCAAAGAATTTTATTAGTAAGGAGGCATTCTTAGACGTGCAGCTCTTGTGTCACTTCATTGTATTGCTCATAAAATATTTTAGAGACTTTCATCCAAATAATATGCTTCCAATACATCTCATAGGATCTGCAGTTGAAATCTTTTTTAGCAAGGTTGGCAGCATGGTTGGGCAATAGCGTACTTATGACTTGATGGACATGCTGCACAATATAGGGATCTTAAATAGGCTTTCACATTTTGAATGCGAGGAGGATGGTGTGAAATTTGGACGGGCCCATAAGAAGCAAGAACATGTATGGAGAGAGTTAAATCTCAAAGAGACCATGAAAAAAGCAGATTTAGGTGATTGCAAATGTGTTTCAACTGATGAGAAGATCATCAATGCCTTGAAAATGGGACTACAAAGTGCTCAATAGATTTGTGAAGATTTGCAAATGAAGCCAAAAGGTAAAGAGGATAAGAAATGGTGGCTAGAGCCTTGGTCTGACGGCTTATTTGAGGCTTATGCCAATTCAAATCTACAAGATTCTGATACAGATGAGGAATCTTTAGTTCCTGTCGACGATGGAGTGGATTCTGAGGAGGAGATATCTATAAATGAGATAAGACATGTGGTAGACTCTATGTTGGATGAAACAAATGAAGTGAGCCCAATAGTGGAGCTTGAGAATAGTAGGTTTCTTTTTAAGTCTACATTGGTAAGCCAACTCAATGGCAATCCCACATTGTCCAAGGATAGGCTTACAAGGGTGATAAAGGAGTATACTATAGCAAGGAGGAGAAGTATCAAACTCAAACAAATGATAATGTGTTTGGTATTGGTTCAGATTGTGCTGTGTTCTTCCAAGAGGAGAATACCAATGGAAGGATCACAAGGTCATCAAAGGCAAACCCTTTAAGAAGTATGAGACCATGCAAAAGCCAAAGTGTATGGTACTTGGGATGAGTTCAAAAGATGAGAAGAAAAGTTGGAGGTGCTTGTGTGGAGTATAAGAGAGGGTTTAGCCTCTCAGATAGGCCATCCGAGGTAGAGGTTCAACTTGGATGGTATCAAAAATCAAAGGGACTATGGAGTTTTACGTATGATTTGACAGACCTTGATACGGTAGATATTGAAAGTACATTGCCCTTGCAAACACATATGATTGCAACAATAACAAATATGAACTTGACGAATATGATTTGAAGATCTTCAATGAATTTGTAAAGGACCATTGAGAATAGGTAAAGAAACATTATTTTTTCTCTTCTTCAATATTGCTTGCTATGTAAAATGACTTTTAAAAATGTCTTGTCAATGTCTTTTTTTAGCATTTTCCTTTATGTTAATTGCTTGTATTTTTATATTTGCTTCAGGAACATGACTATGGACTATGGTGATTCATCTACAAATGTGAGAATGAGGATGGAGTCTGGATCATTAACAATGTTGGGGTGCTAAGTAGAACACATTTATGGGCTAAATGAAAATTTTGTATATTCACCTTTTTTGTATAGCTATATCTACTTTATAAAAGAAAACCATGTAAGTTTTACAAATATGCAAACATAAAAAATCATGCTTTTAATTATGTGGTCATGCAAAAAATTTTGGAATTTAGTCATGTGCCATAGAAAGGCAATATGTTTTTTCATTTAATATAGCTACCTTCTCTAACTACAAATCAAGCTCATATTCATTGTCTTATTTTATGGCTTGATAATATTGCAACTAGGTGGAAAATTTAGAGTATTTGTTTCTTATTATCTCTAAAATTTATGTGTATGTGTGTATGTATTACATGCACATGATATGCTTTGTAGGAATGGTGGAGAAAATAATTTATGATGAATGAGATTCAAAATATATAATGATAGCCCATTGCTATCACAATAGGATAGCGCCAAGATAAATATTGCAATTAAGAGAGCCCTAAGATAGTACTAGGATGGTCAAGATGTGTATTCTGACATTTCTATTTCAATTTTTGTGATTAAATACCACAAGACTCACTCTATGATAGAGTTGAGCAACTAGCTTACTAGCATGTGTGCATTGTACATCTAGTGTCTCTATTTGGAATTTTTTTCAAAATCCTATCTTTATTCATAAAATTCTAAATTTTATCATTGGATGTTATATATCATGAAGATATTTTGCAAAGCTTCATCATCACTAAAGAGCCAAACTCTTTTATGAACCCTTAAGAGCTAGTTGTGATCAATTCTATGAGATAAAAATAGTGTTTTGTATTTATTACATAAGGATTTACTAAATTCTTTTCCTAAAAAAATAATTTTAGAGTAAGGGATTTATAAATTATGGTAAGAAGTTATAGAAGGGTCAAAAAAAATCTCAAAAAAGGTTACATAGGGATATATAAAACATGCCATGAGCACACGTCATATATAGGATTTATACATAGTGACCCCCCCAAGAGAGAATCATGCATGCTTCTTTAATTTAGGAAAGAGTTGAAAGTGCTTGATGTTTTGCTCCATGGTGTTAGAAAAGACTGATAAGTCATCAATGTGCACAAGGACAAAAGATAAGTTAGCAAAAGTAGAATCGGACCATTCCTGGAGCTTGGTAGGGGTAGTTTTGATTCCAAATGATAAGATTGTCCATTGATAATGACCATATGGAACACAAATGGTAGTCTTATATCGGTCCTGTGGGGCTATAGGAAATTGCTAGAAGCCTAATTTTAGGTCAAACTTAGTGAAAATTTGGGCATCTCCAAGTCTCTTAAGAAGGATATCATTCAAGGGTAGTGGATGGCCATGTCCAGCCATATACTTGTTAAGGGGCTTGTAATTGATGACAAGTCATTTTTTGTCCCATTTTTATTCACTATGCTTATTAACATAAAAAGCATGACAAAAAGCCTAGGGAGAGGACATTGGTTCAATAAGACCTTTGTGTAGTAGCGCCTAAATTTCTTGTTGGCATAATTCCGAGTCTTCAGTCTTCATAGATGGATGGGAAGGAGTGGAATAGAGAACACAACATATTTTTCTTTAAACAAGGTTGGATCATTAGAACAAAATAGAGCAACCTTTTCTTTAATTTGGGAGATATTTGTGCTATATTTGGCCAATTATTTTTTGAACCAAATTTGGAGATGATTAGGCACTCCTTCTTCTACTTGTATCATAAAAACAAAGCAAGCAATCTTTGGATGGAGAGGAACAATGATTCCCTTGTTAACATGGGTTAGATGATGAACATTTGAGTATATCAATGCCACTAATAAGATCATAGTGCAAGCTTGCATTAGTTATATCTCAATAAGGAGTTTTATATCCCCAAGATGAAGCCGATAATAGGGATTTTTGAATTATTTGAGAACTCTATTAGAATAAGAGTTTTTTTTTTGCCAGCTTACACGAGGGAATAATTCGTGTGGGTCAAGTCATTGTAGAGCTTGTATCAATAAGTACATCCACAAATAACTTGAAGTATCTAGAATCTTTGAGGATCACATATATAGTTGGGATTTTACCATTGCTGTGCAATGCATTGATTTTGAGAGAGGGAAGGGATTCTTTGCCCTTTTCTTTTCCTTTGGTGGCGACTGGTATTGACTTAGTAGTAGTGTGGGTTGTCTCTTGTTGAATGGAAGTATGTATGGTAGAAAGATCTTCTTTGTGCCGCTTCAAATTCTAATGCAGTATAGCCACTAAGGGTTAGAGGGTGATAATGACTTATTGATTTCCAAGGTGATTTATTAGAGATCAATTTTGGTAATCTGGAGCTATTTATGACTTAGCATCATTTTGCAGAAGATCGTGGTCTAGTCATCTCATTTAGAGCTAGGAAGAGAAACTGGTTTCCTTTTCTGAGAATATTCCTACTCAATGTTCTAATATTGCTTCATGGTTTTAGCAGTTCATAGGGTGTTTGTAATAATTCTTCTTGTATTCTTTATATTTGTTATCTTTTGTTTTGCTAGTATTCTAAGAAGGATGAAGTATGGTCACTAGATATATTATCCTTTTGATGATAGTGGGGGAAAACTAGAAGGTCTAGGCTCTTGGGGGTCAAATCTTTTCTTAGAGAATGAGGTTGATGCACCTCGACCAAAGAAGGAAGAGGAGAAACCATGACCTCGTTTGGGGCAAGAGAAATAGTGAGCATTGAGATTATATTTTTCAAGAGAAGAATAAGAAGAAGACTCAGAGTCTTTTGATTCAAATTCCGAATCATAAGAAGTATCCTTGGAGTGGCTAGCCTTAGTATTAGAAGAGTGAGAAAGAGGCCTTTTACATTTGTGAACTTAATGAGCATTGAGTTTCTTCCGATGAGGGCAATGGTTGGCTAGATGGTGAGAGCTTTTTGCAAATAATATTTGATTTTCCCTTTTCATTAGAGTATGTGTTTTCGTGGGTTGGTTGCTTCTTATGGTGAGAAGAATGGCATTTTGGACAAGTGCAATGACTATAACTCTGGCAGCCAAAATTATTTTGAAGTTTTAGTTCATACTTACAAATGTAATCTGGGATTTGGTGATGCAACTTGATTGTGTTTTGTTGATTGCAAACATCCTTGGTCCATAATCTAACCAACCTGCCCAAAACTGTCAAAGAAGTGATAACCTTCTTCACTCATCTTGCTTGTGGCCAATGCAGGTAGAGGATTACAAAATGAATTCTCAAAATGCTCTTTTAAGTGTGGCATCATGTGACCCTTAGCATTCATACATATAGGTCTCTCATATAAATTAGCTATTATTTATATCTTTTGAGATCGTAAAGTTGAGCCCTTTGGAATGCTTCTCTAGCTTTAGTTTTATCATCATATATGTTACCAACAAATTCTCTAAGAAGAACTTCAAAAAAGGGGAAAATAGGGTCAATACTATTGGCAATTTCTTCTTTGAGATATGAGGAAATGCTTTCTCACCAAAGTCGGAGCATATCTACCACAAACCCATGAGTGAGAGCATTAATGAGGTCGATTTTGCTTGATTTAGTCTTATCAAGAAGCTTTGAGAGAGGTAGCCATACATCATGTGCGTGATAGTTTTAATCTCTTTCTATGATTTGTTTGCCATCAAAATTCCAGATGGGAAAGACAGGGCAAGCTAATTTCTTTGATACTAGATATTAAAGCTTCCTCATTTACCCCATGTGCATTTAGGTTCTTGGCTTCAATAGCATCAAACTCACTAAAGAAACAGGAATCATATTCCTCTTGATCAAACACATCAATAATAGAGTGAGCATTTATATACATAAATCTGGGAGCTACCTGAAACTCATTACTATCTTATGATGAGTCATCATTGTCTTCATCATTGAGAGGAGTTGCATTAGCAAAATCATCCAACTGAGATTCTTCATCTGACAAGTCCAGATAGCCTCCATGGATGCCCCTATAGTCGTCAACGAGTTCACAACAATTATATTGAGTACCATCTGGATGCCACAAAATCTCCCCCATAAGGGAAATTTCAATGGCATGTTGGTGAAATCTAGATCTTTCTGATAATTTCTCTTCATTAGGGGCAATGCACATGGGAAAATTGTGTACCATTTTGTTGAAAGTACTCCATTGACCAAGGTTAGGTGGTGGTGTATCAAGGGTATATTCAGGGATGTCTTGGGGTGGAGTAGAATTGGAGGCAACATGTTCATTGATGGTGGCAGAAACATTAATAGCTAGTATAGCTTGGAGGTTGTCTTCCTCTTCTTCCTCATCCTTATCATCTTCTTTAGATTCCATTTCAAATTCCCAATAGATGAGATCACTAATGGTAGGGGAAGAAGGAGTTAGAGAGTCTTCAGCTAAAAGGGTGCTGATTTTGTGGAGGTTAGGTAGGTGGAATTCCCACCCCTTATCAATTCTAGTAGGGTGGACTTTCTTAGAAGAGGAGGTAGTGGTGGTGGAAAGTTGGGTGGATAGACTTTGAAGCTTAGAGGATTCCATAGGTTTGAGAGAGGCTTCAATAGTACCAAAATGGGTATTGAGAGAGAGCATGGTTCAATGAATGTGATCAACTTGCTCCCTAAGTTGGTGAAGGGAGAGATGTGTCCAATTTAGGGCCTGCTACTCTGCAATCCAATCACCTTTGAGTGGGAAAAGGAATGGGTAGCTTTGTACTAAGAGTCATTACGAGAGAACTCTTGAAGGTGGAAATCTTAAGCATTGACAATTCTAGTACTGCCACTTGTGGGAGTGATGAGTCTCTGTGTCTAGGCTTGCTAAAGGAGAGTTTGTTGTCACTGCTAGAGAAGTTCCTCAATTAAGAGGAAGAAAGGAAAAGAGTAATGGGCCATTTGAGGTTAGGCCTTCTAAATCCATGGTAAGTCCTTTGCTTCTCTATGTTGGTAGCTATGGCACTATCATCCTAGGTCAAATTATATTCTCTGGCTATAAAATCCTAGAAATTTCAATCTTTAGCTAGTTCTACTATCATAGTAGTGTCGATCTTCGTGCAAGGAATGGCTGCTTGGTTGTGGAGTTCCAGATTTAGTCTTTGTCTCTCCTCCAAGAGATCATCATGCAGGGAATAGAAATAGAAAAATGGAATGAAGAATGCTTGTTCAACATGCACTTGATTGATGCAAGATTGAGAGGATGCTAAGAAGTGATGCCAAGCGCTATGTGGAGATCAATGGCGGGTTCGATGGCTATCCACCCATTCCAATTTCGTGACCCAAAACACGCAATTTAGCGGTATGTCTCTTTAATAAAGAAAATTTAATCTATTAGGCAAATGGGTGTTACCATTCCTTAAGCATGCGAAAGTTTATGGGGAACACTCTCTTCTTAAATTTTGAGCTTCTACAATATTTATTGAAGACTATGATTGTATCTCCATTGAAGACTCTTCCTAGGATGACCAATTCATCTCTCTTAGTCTCCCTTATGATAAAATACAAAAATCCAAAAAATATTTCCCTTATAGCCATTTGGGATACCTATCCCTCTTTTCTGTGGAGGCCTCCCTATGTCTTGTGTTATAACAGTTCTGGATACTAAGCACAAAGAACTCCGATATATGATTATTGGGGCTGTTGTGTCTCCTCTTTTCAATGGTCCCAATTTCTTTGAGCTTCACCCAAAATTTCTCATTTTAGTGAATGATCCTTATCTTGTAGGTATTCTAAACCTCAATGTTTGGATTACTATCTATTTTTCTACTAGACTCAATGGCCATTCCTCGAGTCATTAAAGGGATCAACTCTGAGAAGGGCTGATGCATTCATAAAATTATTATGAAAAGTGATGACAAGACCCAAAGGTATCTCCCCACCATAATCAATTGGGTGTCAAACTTCCCTAGGAATGGCAGATAAATATCTCTCCCTTTTACAAGTGTGGGAGCTAAAACAACCTCATGATATTCAAATCTACTCCCACACATTGCAAAAGGCAAGTATGTTATTGGCACCCCTCCCACAACTAAATCCATTCCAAAGGAATGAAAAGTCTTCCAGGTACAGTTAGTTTTGCCTATCCAACAATTTTCTCAGGCCTACATGTTCCCATGAGTTAAATGAAAATGATATGTGCACACACTACAAGAGACTCATCACTCCCACAAGTGGCAATACTAGAACTATCAACAGTTAGGATTTCCACCCTCAAAAGTTCTCTCAGAATGACTCTCACTACAAAACTTGCCCATTCCTTTGCCCACTCAATGGTGATTGGAGTGCAAAGCAACATACCCTAATTTGATAAGGGTTGGGAATTCCACCCACCTAGCCTCCACAAAATCAACACCCTTTTATAGTTGAAGATCCTCTAAATCCTTCTTCCCCTACCATGAGTAATCTCATGTATTGGGAATTTGAAATGGAATCTAAAGAAGACGATCTTAGGATAAGGAAGAAGAGGAAGACAACCTCCAAGCTATACCAACTATTAATGTTGTTGTAGCCACCAATGAACATGTTGCCTCCAATTCTAATCCACCACAAGACATCCTTGAATATACCCTTGTTACACCACCACCTATACTTGGTCAATGGAGTACTTTCGGGGAAATGATGTAGAATTTTCTCATGTGCATTGCCCCTGATGAAGATACATTATCAGAAAGACCTAGATTTCACCAACATGTCATTGAAAATTCTGTTATGGAGGAGACTCTGTGTCATCGAGATAGTACTAAAGAGAAATGTTCTGAACTTGCTAATGACTATAGGGGCATCTATGGAGGGTATTTGGACTCTTCAGATCAAGAATCTAAGCTGGATGATCTTGCTAATACTAATCCTCTCAATGATGAAGAAGGTGGTGACTTCTCACAAGATAGTAACGAGTTTCATGGAGTTCCTAGGTTGATTTATATAAATACTCACTCTATTATTGATGTGTTTGATCAAGAAGTATATGATTCCAGTTTCTTTACCAAGCTTAATGCTATTGAAGCCAAGTACCTTAAATGTACATGGGGTAAAAGAGGAGGCTTCAACCTCTAGTATCAAATAAACTAGCTTGCCCAATCTTGTCAAAGTAGGAAATTTTCCCGTTTGGAATTTTGATGGAAAATCACAGAAATAGATTAAAACTATCATGCACATGGTGTATGCCTACCTCTCTCAAAAGCTTCTTAATAAGCCCGATTCGGGTAAAATTAATTAATGCTCTCACTCATGGGTTTGTGGGTACACTCCAACTCTGGTGGGAAAGCATTTTTGTAGATCTTAAAAGAAGAAATCACCAACAATACTCACCATGTTTTCTCCTTTTTTGAACTTCACCTTGGGGAATTTGTTGGTAATAGATATGATGATAAAACTGAAGCTAAATAAGCATTCCAAAGGGCTCCACTTTGTGATTTGAAAAGCTACAAAGAATTCTTAATCTATATGAGAGATCTATTGTATGAATGCCGGGGGGCATATGATGCCACACTTAAACAATATATTGTGAATTCATTCCTTGATCCTTTACCTACATTGGCCAAAAGCAAGATGAGTGAAGAAGGTTATGCCTTCTTTGATAGTTTTGGGCAACTTAGTCAACTTATGGAAAAGGTGATCAAGGATGTTTGCAATCAACAAAAGGTGGCCAAGCTGCATCTCCAAATTCTCAATTCCATTTGTAATTATGAATGAAATTTCCAAAAAGATTTGGTTGTGAGAGATATAGTCATTGCTCTTGTTTATGTTCTTATGCCCATTATAAATGTCACTCTTGTCACCGTAAAAAGAAACCAACTCATAAAAAGACTCACTCCAACAAAAATGGAAAACTAAAATGCTATATTCACATAAGCTCTCACCATCTAGCCAAGCAATGCCCTCATCGCCAGAAGAAACTCAATGTTTATCAAGTTCACAAATCTAAAAGGTCCCTTTCTCACTCTTCTGATACTGAGGCTAGCCACTCCATGGATACAACTTATGCTTCGGATTCTCAATTAAAAGATCCCAAGTCTTCGTCTTCTTCTTCTCTTCAAATATAATCTCAATGCTCACCATTTCTCTCTCTCCTCTTCCTTTTGTGGTTGAGCTGCATCAACTTCATTCTCTATGAGAATATTTGACCCCCATGACCTTGGACCTTCTAATTTCCCCCCACAATCATTAGAAGGATCAAACACTTCATCCAATGACCATACTTCATCCTTCTTTGAACATTGGTAAAATAGAAGGCAATAAAGAGAGAGAATACAAGAATAATTATTACAAACACCCTATGACTCGCCAAAACCACAAAGTAATCTTGGAACATTGAGTAGAAATACGCTTAGAAAAGGAAATCAATTTTCTCCCCATTTCTAAATGAGATGACCAAACCACAATCTTCTGCAAAGTGATGCTAAGTCATAGACAATTCCATATTATCAAAATTGATCTCTAATAAATCACCTTGGAAACTAGGCAAGTCATTGTTGTCCTCTGATCCTTAGTGATTGTACTATATGAAATTTTGAAGTAGCACAAAGAAGATCTTTCTATCCTACATACTTCCATTCCATATGAGACAACCCACACTAAGGAGTCAGTACCAATTGCTGCCAAAGGCAAAGAAAAGGGCAAAGAATCCCTTCCCTCTCTCAAAATCAATGTGTTGAACAACAATGATCTAGTATAAATCTCTTCTTTATCCTTTGCTCCATAAGGACAATTTCCAACAGGGTGAGCCTCAAAGACTTGCCATGCAAGGGCCTAAACGCCTAATCCAAGATCCACCTCCACTCCAATTACCTAATGGAAAACCCATAATTATCTATACAAATGCCAGTGTTCTTGGTTGGGTACGGATCTTTTGTGAAAGGCAAGATGATGGTTGTAAGGACCTCTACCAATTTGCAAGCAACACTTTTTCTCGCACTAAACATACTTATTTTTCATTCCATCAAGAAATTCTAGCAATAAGAAATTTCATCCAAAACTTTCATGTTTTTGTTGAATTTGTGCCCTTCATTGTTAAAAGTGACCTCAACCATGTCAATAGCTATTTAAAAGGGAATGCATCTAAAGCTATTGGAAACAAACTGCTTCTTTGGTGGGCTACCTGGTTTGATTAGCTTGACATCACATTCTAACATATCAAAGGAAAAGAAAATATTCTTGCAGATTACCTTTTTCGTCATCTCCCAAAAGAATAAAGCTGACTTGTCCTTCTGTCCTTCTTGTAAATAATAGAGACATGTCCTATCTCCTTTTTTTATCTACCACATAAATAAAGGAGATGCAGCCTTCTCCTTTTCATCGATCTTATGGAAATGTGTCTCCATATCCTCCACAATCCCTTCCTCCTTGTATTTATAAAAAAGGAGACTCACTCTCTCATTTTGATCATCGAGCTCCGAGCAAGTGAGTCAAGAGAGAGAGTCTTCGCCTTTACCTTACTCCCCTATCTTTACATAGGAGCTCATACATAGAGTAAGTCCCTCTATCTGTCTCTCTGTAAAGCCTATATCCCCTATTTTGGTTATACTATGCCTTAGTATGAACTTTATCTTAAGCATATAGCTAATAATCATCTATTCATAGTTATTTGCTTCTTCTCTATAACACAATTATCATAATTGAGCAAATTCTAGGCTTTTTCCATTTTGAGTTTATTTATCAAGCATTGTATTAAGATTGTTCAATTATCTCTCCTTTTGAACAAGTATGCTAATCATTGTTCAAATCTCTTTCACCAATCATAGCACTACTTATCTTGCTATCTATTACATTGATGCTTCCAATTTAGGACTCTACTTCATTTACAAAACATACTAATGATCTTTCTTATAGCATGTTTATGCTGCCTATTCTCCCTTCATAATATATTCCGAGTAATCCATCCAAGCCAAATGGATAGGTAGGGCAACTACAAAACATACTAATGATCTTTCTTATAGCATGTTTATGCTGCCTATTCTGCCTTCGTCATATATTCTGAGTAATCCATCCAAGCCAAATGGATAGGTAGGGCAACTGCATTGGAATTTATGGCCAAACTCAAGGCCTCTCATGTAGCCTTAGACTTAACCATAAGTCTAGCTTAGATACCCTTGTGGCATGTCTAATTCCTCGAGCGCCAACATTGGTGGCATGGTACTCCACCCTAAAAACTCTTTGATAGTCCCTTTCAAGTCCCTTCTAGGATTCGCTACTTTGGGGAACCAATCTTGGGTATATTGCCAATTTGGGGTGGGAAGTTGTGAATTGCTGTTGTACAAGGCACTTTCTCTACAAGTGCCTCGTAGTTCCCTTCTTTTATATTTTCTTGTGCGAGGTGTTATGGATATTGATTGTGCCTTGTTGATATACTCACCATGTTATTGTGGTTCTTCAATCAATGTAGAATAAGTTTGGCTTGTTGTTTCTCCCTCTCTATGTTACAAGACATATAGCAATAGAAATCAAATCATATTGTTAAGGTTATAAGTTAACAACATCGTGAAGAATTCTTGCATTTTCAGATAGTTGCATTATTGAAAAAGTATAAGCTACTTTACATTTGCACGAAGTTGATAAAATTCAGCCTGCTCTCATATGTAAACATTAGAATATTACCTTTCTAGCTTTGCATGGAGTGATATGAAAGGCTTAATAGTATGTAAATGCTTCTACTCTTAGCTTCAAAGAGTCGCTAAGAAGATAAGAGAAGGTGAAGATAAGAGAAGGTGGAACAGGTGAGGAAATTGCCATATGCTAGCAGGCAGGGGACTGAGGGTGGTTACACACCGCCATTGCCCGCCCAATCTGTGCCCAGTTTGTGGGCACAAGAAAATTTGACTTGGGCGGTCACCTGTCCGCCACCTGCTTACACACTGGGCAGTGGACACTTTTCGTTATCAATAAGTGTCCGTCCATCTTCCGTCCACAATAGTTTACACACCGGCCACCACCTACCAGCGGACACTTCCTGAATTGTATGTGAGAATGAAGGGGCGCTACGAATGTTGATCATCATTCTCATAATAATTATTTTTAGAATGCTTGATTAAACACTTTAAATCAACTAATAAACCTTTAAAAAAAGTCACCAAAAAAACTGAAAACATGAATCTGAGGTTTTTCCTACCAAAGAACTCCAAGATTATGACCTTGTTGCGTCGTTGCTTTCTGCGCCAATATATTTGTTTCTATGGTGACTACTATTCATGTTTTTGGAAGCTCACTCGCTTCCAAGAGAGCAGGGGAGTTGAACCCTTTCGCCATGTTGTTGAGGCATGGCTCTACCGAGCTCTCTGCGGAAAGGTGGAAAGAGGGAAATTTTTTTAGCACACCACCCCTCTTTCCACCTTTCCACCTGCGCTGCAGATGCAAGGATGACAAAAAACTTAAAAAAAACATGCAAGGATGGCTGAAAATTACTTACTTGGATGTGATTGTGTTTACTCACCATTGTCTTCGTCGTCCATCTCCTCCGCAGAGTCAGAATCACCAAATATTGTTCTCACATTTGCGCTCTCCCTCTCTTGATACATGGCTCGAGCAATGTTATCTCTTCGAGATGCCCCCCCAAGATGGATTGCTCTTGTGTTGGCTCTGCTGCTTGAGCTCTTTGTATTGCTTGTGTGGTACCTGTGTTAGTTAGCATAACAACCTCCGCTAATCCATTCCTCAAACTATTTTGCTGGTCCATGTCTTGATGAGCCGCATTACTTTCTCTATCAAGTTCTGCTGTCGCTTTATGTATCCATGCATCATCAAAACCATCTCCATGCACAATGCATATATTATGTAGAACAATGCATGCTGCCACCATCTTTGGGACATTTTGTAAAAGCATGTCACATCTCTTTAACAATATACGAAATCGTGCTTTAAGGATGCCAAATGCCCTTTCAACTGGCATACGAGTACTTGATTGTATGTAATTCCAATAATAACGTTCCAGAGATAGCCCATCCTTACTACCCTTGAAAGGAGGAAGCATCCAAAAGCGTGCAGGATAAGCACAATCGCCTAGTAGACAGTATTGTCCCAGAGCTTTGTTTATGCATCGTTTTCCTAGGTCTGAACGTTGAAAAACATTCCAATCGTGCATAGAACCTGCCCAGCTTGGTTCATAGCTTAATGTGGTTAGAAGAGTGCCATGTCTTGCAGCCTTACCACCCTTTTTTTTGTGCTTGTAACTGTCACTATTAGCATAATTATTTTTATTAGATTGTCATTGTTATTGTCACTATATAAAAGTGTTGCTATTAGCATCACTATATAGGGATGCTAATAGCATTCTTACTAGTGATACCAATGGTGACACCAATAGCAACAGCTCTATAGTGACAATTTTATCAATGACTTGAAAATTTATCCATAGACTAAAAATATTGCTGAAAGCATTACTATAGGACTAATCTATTGTAGTGTAATGTTGATAACAAGCCTTGAGACAAAAGATATTTGCACAAAGCCTATTAAAATAATCTTCATGGTTCTCCCTTGGGGCAATTATGGGTATATGACTACCATCTACTGCACCAATAACATATGGTATGCCTCGAAGGGCTTGAAATACACCAGCATATTTTTGCATTTGTTGTGGGGAAGGCCACTTTACATACATACTATGCAACCCAGAAGCACCCAGTGCATCGCAAAAGTCCAAAACAGCCAGTTGTGTCAACGAAGTTGAGACTGCGTATAAATCGGCTATTAGTCCCAAACTTGAGCCGCTTGCCAAGTGATGCAGAGCGACACAGACCCGCTTCTCCACAGGTACTGCCCTTCTATAGTTCGTATTCTTGCGTCACATTTGTGGTGCTAATTTCACGACGAGATATTCAAATGTACTCCTGCTAACTCGTAACCTGCTTTTAAACATTCGGTTTGTATAACTCCCCATAAGCCCCTGCTCCATAAAAGTTTGTGGTCTTTGATAAGCCCAACATGACCGTCGATCGTGCCTTCGCTGACCTATCCTGGCTCGACGTGCAACGTAACCTCGAGCCATGCACTCCATCAAAGTATGCAATAGCATGCTATCATCGTCCCCGTCATCCAAATCACTCAACAAAAGTTGAAACATTGCTATGACAGCGACTACAACACCGATGACACACATTATCAAAAGACTTTCGTCGTCCATTCACCTGTCAAAATATTAGACGAAACCTTATGAGACACTTGAAGAGAGATGTGAAGGCAGAATAAAAAAACTTGTTTTTTAAAAAGTTCGAAATTCATCTACAGTTGAATTCATCATTCCTTTTTAAGACTTTTGATTACATCTAATAGACCAGATACTGAGGAGGCAAGTGTGTCCATGATAACGAGCTTGCGCTCTTCAAATGTTTTTTTTTCCTCAAGGTTTGATTTTTGGTTGGCTAACATTGATCGGGCGGTGGTAGCCATGTCACTGAGAGACTCCTCTATCTTTCTACCCTTTTTATTGCGTGCTCCTTGGTTGGTTGTTTGATCATGCATGATCTTCGAAGGCTCATTGGAGCCAATGTCTTCTTGGGTGTGGTCACCTTGATCATTGGAGACTGATGTATTGTTGTCTTCTGACGAAGACAACCCACCAACAGAAGAGGCATGTGCATCGCTAACAACATTGGCACGATTCCACATATATTCATCCACAATATCATACCACTGACAAATGATTCTGCGATCATTGCCTGATATGGCATTGTGGGCCTTATCCTTTCTGTATGACTCATAAACGCGTCCCCAACGTTTTTTGCATGCCTCACCATCTTTGTCAAACTCTGGAAATAGCGATGCTAGCTAGGTGGCAACCTTGGACCATATATCCACTCCTTGCTTCGGTGGCTTTGAGAACTCCACACTCATGGATCCTCGGATGTGAATGAGTTGTATTGTCCATGCATCCTTCCATTGCACAAATGGTTTTTTTGTGGCTATTGTATGATCTTGGGTCTCAAGACCGTCGTTTTGATTCTTTCCTTTCCGCGCCCTCTTTGGTTTAGGAGGTTTAGGAGCATCAGACTCCGATGATGTTCGTCGTGGACGTTGTTTGGTGGCATTCTCGGAAGATGGAACCATTGGTTCTTGAGCCTGAACCAAGTCAACCTCTTCACATGAGTCTTGGTTGGCATCACAAGAACTTATTGCTTGTGGTTCTTGTTGTCGTGGTGCTGAGAGACCATGTTGAGGACTATGTGCAACTGGACGAAGAAATACATTATTGTGTACTGTTGTGGGTCTCTCTATACCTAATTGTCTTGGTCGTTGGAAAGGTACGAATTGAGGAGGACGAGGATTGATCAAAGGAGGGCGGTTTGGAAACACATTTACAGGGATATTGCCAATGGCGGTGTGGCTTTGCATGTGGTTTGGAACACCCACACTTTGGCTCGAAAAGTACATGAAGTCATTATTGGATATTGCATCTTGGCTCATTTGAGACACGAACTGGTGATACTCTTCCATGGGAGTGCTCTCTTGAGAATCCATTCCAATCGTCCACCTTACGCATGAAAATTGATTCATCATTTACACTATGTGAATGGACAAACAAGTTTATTGTTCTTTACATAATGCACTCCATTTTTTTAATTTACATTTCAATAATTGATTGTGAGGTATAGACAAGTTTATTGTTCTTCACATAATGCACTCCATTTTTTTAAATTTACATTTCAATAATTGATTTCAATAAAGAAAATGAAATGTTATACATATACACTGACTCAAACAAAATGATGGGATGTATGTATAGACAAGAAGTTTTAGCCATTGTCAACCTGTAATAACAGATGCCAAACATATATAGCGGAACTAAGAAAGGATTTATTGCAATGATGAACATATATCAAACAATATGGTTAAAGAACAATAAAGAAAAGGAAATGTTATACACATACATTGATTCAAACAAAATGATGGGATGTATGTATAGACAAGATGTTTTAGCCATTGTCAACCTGTAATAGATGCCAAACATATATAGCGGAACTAAAAAAGGATTCGTTGCAACGATGAACATATATCAAACAATATGGTTAAAGAACAATAAAGAAAAGGAAACGTTATACATATACATTGATTCAAACAAAATGATGGGATGTACAAATAGACAAGATGTTTTAGCCATTGTCAACCTGTAATAGATGCCAAACATATATAGCGGAAATAAGAAAGGATTCATCGCAACGTAATTAAGGCCAAGTAATTTAGCCCAAGTACCTAGTGAATCATGTTTCAACCCAATAACAGTCACTACTTCCAATAAAGAATAATTAAGGCCATACAACGACTACTTGTCCGTATAACCACAACCTTTGCACAATCACCATCAGATTTGCTGCTCGAGTAATTTAACTTAAAGTTTAATTACACCCATTACGTGCAATGGCATAGAATCCAAAAGAAATTAATGTTTCTTCCTCTTTGCACACATAGACCAATCAAGCAAAAGGCAAGAAGAGAGCACATTTTTCTTGTAGGGTGTGAGTACTACCATAGATAAGAGGAGCCACAACACAATCAAGTCATGTGCTCAAGTGAACATCTCTAAAGTGCTCAACTCAAGTCCACCAAAATACTAGGATAGCTCTTGACTCGAGTGACGATCACTCGAGACTTCATATAGATACTCTTAACCCGAGAGCCACATGCACTTAAAGTATACCCTTTTATATATGGATAACTAGTGTGTACCCCATTCAAGCCCATACCCTTTTACACTTAAGATTGTAAATGGGGTTGTAACCTAGTGGTTCTCAAGGACAAGAGAGCCAATGGGGTTATAGCCTAGTGGTTTGAGTATGGGTTGAGTGCTGAAGGTATGTATTCATCAAATCTTAGGCCCGTTACACACCGGTCCGCGGCCGCCCACGAATACTAAATCCGGCCAATGAGAAGGCATGTATTCATCAAATCTTAAGTTCTACTTCTCGAGTGTTACAAAACATTATGTGTGTAAAGATGTCCTCAGCCTTCAAGGTAGTTCATATTTTCTTAAAAGCCCTAAGTGCTATCTTATAGACAAAATGGATATGTCAAAGGCATTTTCAACATCCGACTTACACAATCTACAGATTCCTTGTGCCTTGTTTTATTTTTTATATATCATACCTTCCTTATAACTAATGCTCTTATCATAACTAATGATTACCAGGGCAATCAAAGAGAGAGAGAGAGAGAGAGCATACCTGTGAATGTTGTGAAGTACCGATCTGATAAAGACCTCTGCCTTCGAGCCAGAGATATGAGAAAACCCTTGGTTGAAGCTTGCGAATCACCTGCGAAGCCTACAAATTACATGCAAGAAATTGGCCATGATCAAACCCTGGACTGGTTAAATTACATGCAAGCAACTAGCCATGATTAAACCCTGAACTGGTTTCTGGAAGAGAGAGAGACCTGGCTGGATGCATCAGATTGAAATATGCATTCCCACCTTCACGATGTGAACATTTTCATGCGAAGACAGGGATGATGAATCCAGAAAAATACAGAGAGATGAACCTTCACGATGTATACATTTATGCATGTGGTGAAACGGGTAACACAGGGAAGCTCTTGTGTATCAACGGCTCCCTGTGTGTCAATGGCCACAGGGTGCACCTACCTGGAGCCCATGCCCACGGCAGAAAACAGAGAGCTCTCTGTCAGATGAGCATGGCGGCAGCAACGGAAACGGGCTGCTGCAACGGAAACCTGCAACGGGAACGGGCTCCTACAGCACAACGGGGATGGTTCCTGGAGCCTACTCTGTCCTGGAGCCCACCATGGGACCAACAGAGGAGCTCCGGCCAATCGCGATGGACCAGAGAAGGCGAGGACGGAACAGGACGGGGGAGCTCCCCCGCCCTGTGGAACGCAGAAAGGGGGCGGGGGGGAGCATTGAAGACGACGTGCCGGGCGCCATGTGTGTGTAAGAGGGGGGCGCCCTCTTTTAGAAATCCGGCCTTCTCATTGGCCGGATTTAGTATTCGTGGGCGGCCGCGGACCGGTGTGTAACGGGCCTGAATCCTCCCAAGAGAGAAGGCCCGATAAAAGAGAAAAAAAATCTCTCTCTCTATCTCTCCCCCAAGTCCCGTCACTCCGAATAGGCTAAAGCAATCCTCTTGCTCATCTTTTCATCGATGCAGGACCCACCCTCTTATCCAGAATATCTGTCTGCTTTTGAGCAGGTTTTTGTCGCGATTCGCCAGTATGAGGACGCGTCACGCTACCGTTGGCCTGCCATTGCAAGACCTGTCAGAGAGCACCTCATTATTCAGTCACAAAAGTCTGCTTCATTATCATGCCCTGTCTGGATGCTCATCATCGTCGCCTGCTTTTGCTTCCGTTCGTGCGATTCCGACGACACACCCGCTCAATTCAAACAGAGCTGGCTGTGCAAGTCTCAGTCAATGGGAGCAAGCCACGTGGGCATGGCAGGGTCACTATCGCAATTGATGTGGGTCTTGTAAGGGCTCTTGTGGCATATTGAAGATTGCTCAGTTGATGCCGAAATGGGTTCAATAAGCCACAGTTGACCATGAACAATCCTGGAATCATAAATTAAGACACGATCAATTTCAACAATTGCAGGTTTTTCTTGATCACGATTCACAAAGGACGATTTTTGTTGTTGAACTTAAACATTCCTGGAATCAATTCAAAGACTATTGACTTCAGCATTTGCAGGATATTTGTCATCTTCACAATAATGAGATAAGGATTGACAGATATGCTTTTGCTATCTTTGCATTGAGATATACATGTTTTGGACCTTAAAAATTCAAATTTCGGTTTATTTGAGACTAAAGCCCAAACATTGTTTATAGCATCAGAGGATATTGTTCCCAGCATCAGAGGCGGTGTTTGATGAACATTCTTATAATTTGGCTAATATGGCTATGCACTATTCTGTTGTCAAGGAAGGGGTCTTCCTGTCGATTTGGGATTTTCAAGTATCAGTCAATCGACATCCATCAGCTCGTTTTGTTGAATCCCATAGAAAAGGGCTTGACAAATTAAAGTATGCTGGCTTGATGAGCTTTCCTTACAGCAACGGGCACCTCTCTCTCGTAAAACCAGTTCGAATGCAAGTGCAAAACCATACACCAGTATGTCTCTATCTGTTACTTTGAAATTTGAAATGAACTGCCACGTATGCATTTCAATCATCAAATCAGTGACAATGTTGCAAGGTCTCTTTGGGGCGTCCTCTTTCAGATGCTTCACGGCATATTGTGTTGCAGCAGTCATGATCCTCTTTACCATGCAGTTGACTTGGCTGCTGTCACAAATATCTTAGCGTCTGTCATGCTACAGCCTGCATCCTTAAAAAAGCCTTATTGTGGTGCAACTTGTTTGTCAGCTTTTGAAAGGTGATATGAATAGCATTATACTGTTATATCGTGTCCTGTTCCAATGACATCCGCCCAAATGAATAGCATTATAATGTTCCAATAGCATTTAAAAATACACGAAAAAGAAAGAGAGAGAGAAGTTGGTGCTCATGTCTATCCCAGAATGCAGCCCAAAAAACACAACTAATACAGGTTAAAACTTTTTTGGATGCACAGAAGAGTGATGGAATGAAAGCAAGATCTTCAGTACCATCTAATCATAACTGAACTGGATGAAGTTCATATGGTGTACTGGAATTTAAGAGCTCTTTAATGGCCATTAGACTTCTAGTAGGCTTATGGGCTCTAAGGTAGAGATGCTGAAGGGGACTATCCTAATACAATCTGAGATATAGTTTTTGTTTGAACCACACAGAGCTTATGGAATGCTGATGGAAATTAAAACACAATCATGGCATGTATGTTTAATGTCAGTAACTCTCCAGTTTTGGAATCTGTTGAGGAGTGGAATGTATCCCATACCAACGTGGACAAGCTTCATGCTTGTGTCTGTACGATGAATCATTTAGCTTTTGGAGCTAACACTTCTTTGATGACTCTTTTACAGTCCTTCAGGTTTGCCAGAGCTGTCGATTATCCTCCCTTGCACAGTGAATCAGCCTCTGATATTTAGAGTTGCTTCCATGTACTTGCCATGGATAAATGATCTCTGCACTCTTCACAAATTATACATTTTTTTCTGGAACTGAATGCCACTCTTTTTGCAAAGCTGTACACTCAGTCCCTTATAATGCCATTCTGGGTTTCTAGTGATGACGTACAGCCTGCCTGCATGAGCTGCACTGTCAATATACATGTGACTTGTGTGGATTCATGGCTCATTTGCACTCTGGGAGTTCAGTATAGTCAGGTGAACATAAACTATGCATATTTGCTTTGTAGGATCAATAACCAGCTCCCTTAGGTCATGCCGATGATAAGTGTTGAACCACATTTCATGTGGAAGAGTTTTGTGATTTGTTTCTTAGAGCATGCTTTGTTTCCTCACTCTGATTGAAAGATGCAATTGAGTTTGGCTTCTATTGTTTGTTGTAATAATGAATAGTATTGTTAGAGGTTCAACTTCTATTGGTTACTTGGCTTCCATAATGATGATAGTGCCTTTGTTTGTGCCAAGGCACAAGATGCAGATATGCAAAATACAACTACAACTGTACAGTTTGAAACAACAAAATCAGAGTCTGAGCTGATGACAAGACTTGATGGTGCTAATTCTACTTCAAAGGAAGGAGAGCTGACTGTTGAATCAAACAACATTGCAGTGGCACAGCTAAGCAGCGTGGGTGATAAGAAATACTCTGCTAGAGGTTCTTCATTATGTATTATTGTGGTAGGAGCTACAGGCGAGTTGGCGCGGCACAAGATTTTTCCTGCTCTGTTTGCCTTACATTACAGTGGCTGTCTTCCACAGGTTTTAATTGTTACCATGTTTTTCTATACACACTAGTCAGTTAAATAAATTGCCTTTTCTATTCACAGAAGGTTCACTGTTCTATATCCAGCTAGAAAGAAATGACAATGGATATGAACCCGATTCTTAAAATACAGCTATATTTAGAAGTTTTGTTTGTGTTTATGTGTATCTTGCAGGATACCTACATTTTGGGCTACTCAAGAACCCAGCTCACTAATGATGAATTCAGGAACATGATATCTGACAATTTAACTTGCAGAATAGACCATCAGTAAGTTATATTCTAAACTTTCTTAGTCATCATCTTTACCTATTTTACAATGAAGTCAAGACTTTGTCAATCTTGCATAAATGCCGAGAGAGAGGGACTATTAGAGCTAAAGGTTTGAAATTTTACATATGGGAAATGCTTGTAGACTGCTCGAGAGCACCTTGATTGAGGATGAAATGAAAGCACAAGCTGCAAAACAACAATGTTGAAGTATAGAGTACATATTTTTACTGATGAGAGAACTAATACAAAGTCAAATGCAAAATCAGGAGCAGCTATGAGATGTTCTACCATGTATATAAATGTTAGGAGCTAAACACATGGAATGTGTTGAGCGCACAACTAAGAGCTAAAACTATCACATGTATTCAATAGATTGAACTTTCACCTGGCCATAAATTTCAGTATGCACATCATTAGTGTGTTGTGCAGCTACGTATTTCCATCCATGACAGAAAAATTGACACAAATGACAAGTCACATTGAGTAAGAATGCTTTACATGAGAGGATTTTTAGATACCTACATTACACTCAAAAGAGAGAGAGAGAGAGAGAGAGAGAGAGAGAGAGAGAGAGAGAGAGCAAGATCTCTGGTCGAGGCTCCACCCTTCTTCTTCAGGGTTTACTTTTCATTCCGCACAATATGCAACTACATGGTCACGGTTGGACCGAATGTATATCATGCAGGGGGATGATTTTCTTCCCGAGATGCTGGAAATAAAAGTCTTACAGCAATATGCCTTGTCGGACCATTTCCCTCTCCAGCTTGAGATGCTTGTGCAACCTATTGCACCTTTTATGCAGTTGCTGGATAGACTCCCTTTACGTTTCAACTCGTCTTATTTGAAGCATCTAATCTTTCAGGGCTATATGCAGTAATTGATTGAGAGGTTTCTATTGGACTTCGCCTCTGAGGGCTTGGCTTCCTTTGCACGGCTGCTCTCTAATGTGCAGCGGGTTGCTCAGCAGTATGGGATCCATCATGCCTCTATTTGTCGCGGCGTCGACACGCAGTGGAGGACTTACTGGCTTTGGTTCGTTCGTTGCTGGTGGACACCCCAGATGATGAATTTTTGCTGTCACTAGCGATGCGTTTGGCTGATCTTATTCAAGTATTTCAGTTGAAATCTTATCAGCAGGCCAAACTGCACAACTTGACTGACACATTGCAAGATAGTGCTTGTCAGACTCATAAGTTCTTTCGCGCCTTGCACGCTTCTCCTGCTCGAGAAAATATGACTAGACTCCAGGATTCAGAACACTGATCCGCAGACCATTGTCAATATGTGCAGGAATTATTTTCTGGATCTTCTTAGTTCTTCTCCGTCGCCTTCTAACCAGGTTACGCATGCACGCTCAGTCTTCTATGATCTGGTCCGCCAGCAGGTTCTACTTGATATGCAAGCTACTTTGGAGGCAGATATTTGTGAGGAGGAGGTTATGGATGTTTTGTTACACCTGCCTAAGGATAAAAGCCCTGGTTGGGATGGCCTCACCAATGAATTCTTTGAGAGCTCGGCCTCCCAACTGGTGAAGCCATTGGCGGCTATGTTTCAGCAGGTTTGGGAAACAGGGGCCATGCCTTTCTCATGGAAAGAAGGCCTTATCAAACTGCTTCCAAAGGTTCCTTCACCGTCAATGTTGCAACACTGGAGACCAATTTCTTTGATGGGTTCGATGTACAAAATCTTTTCCAAAGTCCTGGCGAATCGGCTTCACAAGCACCTTCCAGCTATTGTGCATCCTCTTATGGTTTCATTAAGGCTCTTATGGTTTCATTAAGGGCCGCAACATTCTGCGTAATATTTTAAATGTGCAAATGGCTATTGACTATGCGAGGCACTCCAGTCAGGAAGTGGTATTGATTCAATTGGATTTGGAAAAGGCTTTTGACTATTTGGACTGGTCTTTCATTGCAGAACTTATGTCTGCTATGGGTTTTGGTACTCGGATGTCTCGATTGATCTACACCATTAGTGTTGAGGCTTCTTCGCGCATTATGCTCAATGGTGGGGTTACAGAGCCATTTGTCCTTGCACGCTCGGTGAGACAGGGTTGCCCTTTGAGTCCTCTCTTCTTTGCCCTGGTGACCCACCTGGTTCTTTCAATGTTATCTTCAATGGCAGCTTCTGCTTAGCTGGCCGGATTGTCTCTTCCTTTGGGACAGCACTTCATTAGCCAATCTCTGGCTGATGATAGCTTTATGGTTTTGCATGCGAACAAGGACAACATTCGCAAGGCATTAGATGTTTGGACGCTCTTTGGTCATGCTTCTGGTCCTCGCATTAATGCCTTCAAATCAGCCATTCTCAGTTGCACGGAGTCTGATTTACAGTCATTGGGCTGGTAGGGTCAAGTTGTTCCCCGTGGCTCCATTGTCAGGCATCTCGGATACCCATTGGGGGTTGATGTTCGGCCAAAGGAACTACTGGAGTGGATTTCACAGAAACTGGCAGATAAGTTTATGTATTGGAAGTCGCAAGCGTGGCCATTCCATGTCCGCCTCAAAGTGGCTCAGACAATTATGCTGCCCATGGTCACTTATTTCTTGCCATTGCTGCTGTGGACTCCTATTACTTTGAAGGCTCTCACTCGCCCCATTCGTTTCATGTTATGGAAGAAGTATTCGTTGCACGCAAGTATTTCGTGGATTTCATGGTCACATACATGTACTCCCAAACGCCTGGGTGGCGGAGCTATTTTGGATGCTGAAACTCATATGTTGGCTCTTCGTTGGTCTCTTTTTCACGCTATGTGTGTGGATCATCACCCGTGGTCCAGTATAGCCCGTTATTTTCTTGAGGATAGTGGGCTTCGGCATGATAATACACGACTTCGGTGCTCTTGGTGGCATGTCCTTAATGTAGACTCTCGGTTTTCCAGTCCTTCCTCCTCTCTGTTACTGCATTTGGTCGGCTCCTGGAAAGTGGTGCTCCAAAAGGCGCGTTGGTATCCAGTGGGGATCGCGTGCATACTAGCTCCTTTCAACTGGAATTGTTGGCAGTCTTGAGATTACTTTCATGGGAAGACAAACATGAGCTCAGACCAAGATTTAACCGCATGGCCCGTTTGGGTGTCACTTGAGTTGCGGATGCCACCCTTGCCAGTCGTAATGTCTTCGCATCGTTTTGTACTGCCAGGAGACTTTTCAGAATCCCGTGCGGATACCGTGATCTATGGGAACAGCTTTTGTCAGTGCTTCAGGGCAGGCAACCCTTTCCTGCCTTGGCTGTGGATCGTCCTTGGCAGGACTGGGACCTTGCAGGTGGCTTGAGTTTGGAAAAGGCCTTTGCTAATCAGGTGTATCATCTTCTGATTAAAGATCATCAATGGCTGGGTGTGAAAGCTAATACTGTATGGGGATTGCGGAAATCTCAGTCATGGTGGAAGGCAACTGTGATGAAGGGCTGGTTGAATAAGACACCTTTCAAATGTAAGGTCTTTCTTTGGCGGGTGATGATTGGTGGTCTTTCTCTTGCCTCGGCCCTTTCCAAGCGTCGAATCTTAAACGGCAATTGTTTCTTTTGTACCACTGCTGTGGAATCGGCCCGACATCGATTTATTTCTTGCCCGCTCGCTAGGAATATCTGGTCACTTTTGTCACAGGTTTGGCGCGCAGTGGTGGGGTCCTCACTGACCCCTTTTGATTGGGTTTTTGTGCGCCCAAAATACCCCACACCGCCACAGTTGCATATGAAGATCTTATTCCACTTTTTCAGATACTGGGGATGCTGGCACATTTGGACCACTCAGAATGCCTTTCTTTTTGATTTGGCCTCTAATGTACCGAGACACATTGCCCGGCTTAAAGGTCTCTTGCATTGGCAGATAGATCTCATTCGGCACTCGGACTTGTTCCCTCGGGAGGACTTGCTTCCCTGGCATATGGCAATTTCCTCTGGGTCTTTGCCATGACTTGTGTAACCTTTTCGTGGCCTAGTACTGGGATTTTACACACGTTGGCTTAGGGCCCTTGTGTATCTTGTAATCATTCAAACTTGTACATTTTTTTCATAATTAATACAATTACCTTTTACGAAAGAGAGAGAGAGAGAGAGAGAGAGAGAGAGAGAGAGAGAGAGAGAGAGAGAGAGATCTATTAACGTCTCTAGAAGGCCAGAATGGCCTATTAGACCATAACTAATATAATTGGCATCATCATCTCTCATCAGAGAAGAAAACAAAATTATGTCTAAGTCTACACAATAAACTGAAATGGAAAATGAAGAATATGGAAAACGAAGAATATGAAAAACTAAGAAATTGAAGAGTATAGAATATCTCCCTTTCAGTGTATGGAATCCACCAAGACTTTGCAAGCTACCCGCGCCTAATTCCACATGGTAATCTTCGTCTGTAATGAGCAATCATGATGCGAATGTGTCACATATGGGCATGCCTACGTTCCTGAGCAAGAACCTTAGGGCGTTGTCATTGTCTCATACAATGTATAAATACACCACTGCATATCCTTTGGGACACCAATGATTCGCAACCTCTGCATGAGTCTTGCATGTGGTACCGTGTCAAAAGCTTTGCGGAAATCCACGAAACAACAATAGATTTTTTGCCTTCGTGATCATCCCTCCTCAATCAAGGCCCTCAATGTGAATATATGGTCTAATGTATTGTATCCTTGGCGGAAGCCAGCTTGTCCTACAGACCGTATCCCCTTTGTTTCAGCCCCCCAACTCAACTCGTGCTCCAGAATAGAGGCATACATCTTCGCTAGCATATGGCCAATCATAATAGTGCGGTAATTGTTAGTAACCAATGGATCTCCGATCTTAAAAATTGGCACTATTGTGTGGTCACACCAACTTGTTGAAAACCCCTCACATATAGCTCTATTGAAGATATTTGACAAGATAGGGGCCAATGCATAACATGCATGTGCAAAATGTTCTGCCACAAAGCCATCTTGATTCATGTGCTCTTCCATTTTTTAATCTCCAAATGGCATACCTCACCATTTTTTCCGCAAAGAATCCACAATGTGTTGGCCTAGAGTTTGATAGACAAGAAATCTGCTCTTGTGATGGAACATCATACAGTGCACTAGCATGTTCATGCTATACTGTAGGTGATGTCAATGGAATAGAGGGTTGTCTACCATGAAATTTCCTCCATGCCTTCTTGTTGTCCTTGCTCAAAACGAGCTGATACATCTCAGACTCTAGTTTGGCTAGACAATCCCTCTTCTTTTTCTGCACAAGATGATGGAAGACATCCCGTGCATGCTTATGTGTGCACGTCCCCAGTATAATATCCCTCTGTAGGCGAGTCCTAGTCTGTTTGCACTCATCATTCTACCAAACATTTTGAGGGTCAGTGCATAGTCTGTTTGCACTCATCATCATCCCTCTGTAGGCGAGTCCTAGTCTGTTTGCACTCATCATCATACCAAACATTTTGAGGGTCAGTGCATCTGCATGGTGCAGTAGAGCCCATCTTACATGGAAATGCCTTTGTAGCTGCTGTGTGTAAAACCTTCGCTAGAGATTTAGTGACATCCTCCAGTGGTTCATACTGGTCTAGCTAGCTTAAACCATCTCGTACTGCATCACTATAGATATGCAAAGTTTGCTCTAGAAATTCATAGTGTGGGAATGGGTGTACTTGTGTGCATGTTTCTTGTATTTGAACACATGCTAGGGTGAATTTTAGGGTTGCATGGTCGGCTGCTAGACCGATTGGCTTGCTAGATATCTCAAAATGCTTAATGTCTAGAATTAACGCTAGCAAGCCCATTACATAGTCCACAATATTGGCTCCCTTTTTGTTGTTCCAACATGTGAAAACATCCACTCCTGGCTGTCTCAATAAGCAATTGAATATAGGTAATCCATGAGCACTTCCTAATGCTAGCAAATGGGATCCATACTGTCATCTCCTTATCTTGACATGTCCTGTAAAGCCCTAGTTCGTCCAATGCCAACTCCTTAAACATCTCATGTTCAGTATCATGAAAGGATGACTCCTCCCTCCCTGTTCGAGCATTAAAGTCTCCCAATAGTAGTATGTCCCCAATGCTTGCATGCCTCATAATGTCCTCATGTAGTATCTCAAATGGTGATCCCTCCCTAGGGGCAAATGTTGAATAGGCAAGTGGGAAGTAACATACTGTAACATAAAGATTCATCAGGCGTCCTATCCTTAGCCTTACCCACATATATCTAGCCTGCACATCTTGTGACACTACATGAATCATGTCTTGGAGGCTCTCACGATAAAGAATAGCCACCCCACCCGACCCTCTGGTTCCCCCTGGCCTTCGAGGCTGAGGCCTATAAACACTCTCCCATTTGTATCCCACAACATCTGGTAATCTAGAACTTGTACATTGATGTGTCTTTGTATACATAGCTATGTCTATGTTGGGCTAAAATATGCATTACTTGCTGATTAGCCTCTCAAACAGCCCCAAAACACATTAAAAAATGCTCTTTTAGAGTAAAACCCTAAAACGAGAAGTGGTTCGAGAGAGTTCAGTGGAAACCCCAATTTTTGGGGCGCCCTTCCATATCTATAAATAGATAGGCTGCCCCCATTCAACCTTATTCCGTCTGTGCAGGTTTCTCACTCCAGTGCAGATTTCAGCCATCAGCCTCCTCCAACGTGGCTGTCCAGCCCTTGAGACTGCTGCCACTCCATGCGTGTTTGCTCCTGCTGCTGGCACCTTCATCCATGCTGATGTCAGCTGCTAGCGACATCATCATCTGTTGCGATCTGATCATCTAGTCATCACTAGCCACATTAGACACTGTTTCAGCCTGCTGTTTACAGCAGACTGTGCACAGTTTCCAGCCTTCGATCGGTGGTACACTGCTGCGTTTACCAGTTTCTAGCCTCCAGACTGCTGCGTTTTGGTGACCAGCCTGCTGCCATTCACTATTCAGCACTCCTACACTCCGTCTGGTGGTCACAGACTTGGAATCCGTCTTCGGTGGATTTCACACTCCGACATTGCTTTGCCCTTGAGCACACTGTACACTCTTACATTCATTTACAGCTTTCATTCACTTCAGAGTTGTGTTCTCTCTCTCCCTTCTTCTGTTTGTGTTTGAGTTTCTGTGTTTGAGTTTTGAGTTTTGCGTTTAGGGTTTGAGTTTTTGAGTTTTGCGTTTAGGGTTTGAGTTTTGTCCTCTGTGTCTGTGTCTGTGTTTGTGTCTATCTCTTTGTGTTTCTGTCGTGGTCGTACACTCTATGTGTCCTCAATGCAAACCCTAGCAATTTTCTTCACATGGTATCAGAGCCGGTGCTCTTGTAAAGAGTATCCTGTGGATATTGTGGAGAGCTAGTCTTTGTGCGAGGCACACAATACGACTTGTAACCAAATCACAATGTCCTAGACACCTTCTTCTCCAGTTCCTATGATGTCTTATCAGGCTTCTCCATCATGGGAGGCCCTGAGACAGCATTATGGACTCCGTGAGAAGGATGACACTCCACTTTCACCTTCACTTTCTTCTACTTCTATTCCAGATTTCACTAACATGACAGAGGAGGACTTTAAGGAGTACTATCGCAACAAGTACGGTGATGTTTACACCCCTCCTACCAGTTTTGCTACCACATCCAGACAGGTTGGTGAGGTTGGCCACCTCTCTGATCATGGAGGACATACGGCATTTGTAACGTTTGGCGATCCATCTTCATAATCTCAGCCAGGTCCAATGTCAGGTTTGTACAATTCTTTTGTGTTGCATGAATCAAAACCCTCGCCTGTTTCTTCTTTTGAGGTACAGGATCCGGATGGCTTTGCGTATGTGAACTTCCATAGAGGGGGCTCACGAAGCAAACGAAATTCAAGTACATCTACAACTTCTGTTTCATTTGAGCATATCACACACACATCTCACTTTCCTTGCATCCCACCCTCTTCTATATCACACCTTGATCACCTCTCATCATCTTTCCAAAACCTTGAATTACACTACACATCTGCATCACACACCCTAGGGGTTGGATCTTCCATCTCCGCTTATAGCACCTTTTCCTTCACCCCATTCTCTACCTCTTTGCACCATGGTACTTTGTCAGGTGAAATGCCACCCTTTAACACAGTGCCTCTCACCTTTCAACAAATGAGTATACCCATAACTCCTGGGTCGATTGTGATGGGCATCCCCCTCACTATCCCCAGCTTCACATCTCCCATGACCACTCATACGCAGGGGTTTCCATCCTCAGCTTATGGTGCGTCTTCACACTCTCCTTAGGTTACACCTACACAGGGGTTCCCATCTTCTGCTTCCTGTGTTCTTGTCCCACCTCCTTGGGTTCCTCATGTGGCTACCATGCCCATGCCTAATCAGCCCATCCCTACCTATGGATCCACCTTGCACACTACCCGCATGCCTGGTGGGCACTCTGGGGCCCATTCCCATGTGTACTCCACTCCCCCATCCTACCCACACTACACTTTTTCACACTATCCATCTCCGAGCACTAACACTCTTGCAACGGCCAAGAATGCCTTCACGGATAAGACACGTTTTAACGGGTTAAATTTCACCACTTGGTCTAATTTCATGCAACAAGTGCTTAAGTCTCAGGGTCTTTGGGATCTCGTCATTGGTCTAGAGCTTATACCGGACCCTCGACTAGCTCACCCTGATTACATCCGTCAATGGAGAGCCCGCAATGCCACAGCCAATGTTGAGCTGATGCAGGGATTGCTTTCTGAGTTTCACTTTCAGTTGCAGCACTTCTGGCTCGCGTCAAAGCGTTGGAGTCACCTTCTTGACCGCTATGCGGCTCGTGATCGTACTCGGCGCATCAATCTCGACTTTGAGCTTCCAAGAGTTCTCTATTAAGGAAGGGGATGATTTGAAAGTCAAGCTAGCTGAATATAGGCGGTTATTTGCCGAGTTCGCCACTACTGGCTCTCCAAAGTCAGATGACGATCAGGTTACATTCTTCTTGAATAAGTTGCCCGAAAAGTACTTCGATTTCATTCAACACATCATCTCCCAACCTTGATTGCCAACCTTCTACGAGTTAGTGCTAGTTCTTACGTTACGCAAGGCTGCATGATCAAGTCCATAAGAAATCCTCATCACAGCCTTCTTCAGAGCAGAGGGGGTTGGTTGCCTCTTCTTCCGGAGATGGAAAACCACCAGTGGCAAGAACTCGCAAGATGTGAAGGCAAGTCAATTACAGGGTGACTCCTCTTCCTCAGATGGAACCAAAGAATCTAGACCTATTTGGCAGCAACTCCCTAAGAAAAATCGGTTTTGCACACATTGCCAGAGAGTAGGCCATGTGGATGAGGAGTGTCGCTCGAAGGCCCAAGGTCTTCCACCTAAAAAGCCTCTGCAGACCACTGTGACTGCACAGTCCAGTGTGGCTACGCCTTCCGGTCTTGCTTCATCTGCTTCTTCAGCACCCGTTGTTGCTGTTGGACATGTGGCTTGAGTATAGCCTCAGCAGCCCATCTCTTTCACTAACCCTGAGGGACTGGCTGATTGGTTTGTAGGTTCCGACCCCGTTGTACTACATGCATCTATCTCACCTTCCTCCCCACCTCGTCAAGCATTCCCTTGGCAGCGCCTTGCTACTGGACGTACGTGATGGGGGCCACCTTCTTAGACTAACATGTCTCTACGGATACCCTAGGTCAGTCTAGAATTCATTTTTCGCATAGGATTCATTGTCCTTAGCTTTTCCATTCTTTTGACTTCCGTTGCATTTACTCATACACATACACATTCATTGCATTTATTTTGAGTTAGATTTTCTTTTTGTTATGTTTTGCTTTGGAGCATCTCACCACTAACCTCTGTGTTTGCAGATTCTCATCTCTTTTGTACGGTTTTGTCTTTCAATGTAGGGCTAACTTGCAAATTGCTTTGGTCCTACTTGGGCTAGAGACGTGGGGATGCACACCGTTCCTTTTATGGTTTCATCATCCTAGGAGTGCTTGCTCTTTTTTCAGCATGGCAATTTCTTCTCCCGAGGCTGATCGTGCAATCTCTCTCTCGATGCTATTATGGCGGTGCCTTCTACCTTACTCTTTTAGCGGGGTGCTTCATCCACTTCATCCACTTCCTCTTTTTTCATTCCTTATGGTTCTCAGTACCATCCAAAGACCGACATTAGGCTTCTCTTCCTTCTTCGGTATCTACATCCAGGTTGAGAGGGGGTTTCTACCCTTCTTAGTATTCCAAAGGCTTCAGCACTTTGTCTTTGACATCAGCTTCTTCCCCCTGTTGTACCTTACCCTTTGCATTGCATGATTTCATCATCTTTGGGACAATGTCCAAGTGGCACTTGCTGCATGAGCATTCTTCAGCATGTAGCCTACTTTGCATCTCATTGTGAGAGCATTACTTGAGCGGATCCTAAGCTGTTTCCACCGGCGGCTGTTGTTACCACACCACCATCCTTCATCACATGGATACCTCATCACCTATTTTTCCTCATCATCAACACCCTGAATGGATGGGTTAGCTTGTATTGTTTTGTGATGTGTTGAGTATATCTTCCCTACTCCCGTCTTCTTGGTCACTATTACTCATTCGGCCGCATCCCATAAAATTTACCTCACTTATGCAAAAATAAAAAAAAGGTCTATGTGGTTCTATCCACCTTTGAAGGGCTTGGTAGGCCACTGGGCAGTTGACGTGCACCCTTTACCCGATGCCTTGTCCTCTCTGGGGTGACTACTTGGATTCCCTTGGTAAGATAACCATTGCCTCTGTAGTCTTGGTAGGTCACTGGGCAGCTGACGTGCACCCTTTGTTTGGTGCCCTGGCTACTTTGGGGTGGGACGCCTTGGGGTAAGTAAACATCACAATGGCTGGCCTAACCTTTCGGCTCAGTTTTGGGCCTGAGAGGGGGTGTTGAGCTAAAATATGCATTACTTGCTGATTAGCCTACTAAACAGCCCCAAAACACACCTAAAAATACTCTTTTAGAGTAAAACCCTAAAACGGGAAGCGGTTCGAGAGAGTTCAGTGGAAACCCTAAAATAGGGAGCGGTTCGAGAGAGTTTAGTGGAAACCCTAAATTTTGGGGTACCCTTTTCACATCTATAAATAGATAGACTGCCCCCATTCAACCTTATTCCGTTTGTGCAAGTTTCTCACTCCAGTGTAAATTTCAGCCATCAGTCTCCTCCCATGTGGCTGTCTAGCCCTCGAGACTGCTGCCACTCTATGCGTGTTTGCTCCTGTTGCTGGCGCCTTCATCCACACCGACGTCAGCTGCTGGCGACATCATCATCTGCTGTGATCTGATCATCCAGTGATCGCCAGCCACATCAGACACTGTTTCAGCCTGCTGTTTAGAGCATATTGTGCACAGTTTCCAGCCTCCGATCGGTGGTATACTGCTGCGTTTACCAGTTTCCAGCCTCTAGACTGTTGCGTTTTGGTGACCAGCCTGCTACCATTCACTATTCAGCACTCCCACACTCCGACTAGTGGTCACAAACTTGGGATCTGTCTTCGGTGGATGTTAGACTCCGACATTGCTCTGCCCTTGAGCACACTGTACACTCTTACATTCATTTACAGCATTCATTCACTTCAGAGTTGTGTTCTCTCTCTCCCCTCTTCTGTTTGTGTTTGAGTTTCTGTGTTTGAGTTTTGAGTTTTGCGTTTAGGGTTTGAGTTTTTGAGTTTTTGAGTTTTGCGTTTGGGGTTTGAGTTGTGCCCTCTTGTGTCTGTGTCTGTCTCTTTGTGTTACTGTCGTGGTCGTGCACTCTGTGTGTCCTCAGTGCAAACCCTAGTAGTTTTCTTCACAGTCTATCCCACGGAAAGTATCCTCAAAATACCGTGCATCAAGTCTCATTGAACCATTACAATTCCAAAGGGACATCCTTAACATCTCATAGGCCGTGTAGCGTCATTGTGACCTTTGTTTTGCTGTGATTACTCTACCATCGCTATACACAGTATACTTGCCTTCTTTATGTGCCTCCAACACAATTGGCATGCTGGCCCTTCTATGCTCTAACTGTGCGGGTGTAAGATCCTCATCAAGATAAACCTTTTCGCCCTTCAAAGCCTTTCTTTTTGAGAGGAAGGCTCTCTTATTATCCATGTCCTCAAATTTCAGCACGAGGATCTGATATCTTTTCACTTTGATCACCCACCTTCCAGGCCTCCATACTGCGTATCTCATTTGCACCCATCTTATCGTAAAGTGTTTTAGCATCCTCTAGGGGGGGTTCCTTTTTTAACCCACCCCACCACATGAGCACGTAATGCATGGAGTTTCCTTTTTGCTTTCTCTTCTAGTGTTGCGTTCATCATTACTACTTTGTTATGAGGAATTCCTTTGTTTCTTTTGACTACCTCAATCCATTGTGCATTTTCTTTCATTGTATGCTTGACATTTTCTACTTTCTTCTGACCTCCCTCTACCACATTCATCCATGTGTGCATGTCCTTTTTTGAACTTTCCACCTCTTTCTTTAATTCCGGTGCAACTGGCATTGTTGTTTGTGCATCCATCATGGGTCACTAATTCTTTCTTACATGCCTCTACCTGCCATTTCAGCCCAGCAATCTCCATATCCTTGGCTGCTGTGCGTGCATTTGTATCAAATTTCAATGCATCCTTATCTACTTTCCAAGCATCCCTTCCTTGAACATGTTCAAGTTATCTATCATATCAACCTGCAGGTCAGCCTTGATTTCTTTGTATTTTGCACCATCCCAGCCATTAATGCATGATTTCCTGTTTGCATCTATACAGCACTTAGTTCCCTTTTGAATGTCTCTTGCAATTTGTTGTATATGTATTTTTGCTTTGCATCCATGTCGTTCATGACTTTTTGTTGCATGCTGCCCCACACCTTTATACTTGCTTTCAGGTTTGCATCCATTTTAGCATTTAATTCCTTCTCCCATGTTTCCTGCATTGCATCCATGTTGTTTGTCACCTTGTCAATCATTGGCATACATATTGCTGCAATCTCATCTCTTACGAGGGCTTTCATGTCATCCAAACCATTTGTTGCAATTCACCTTTGCATCTTTGTCCATCGCTTGGCACTTGTGGGAGTGGCATTTTCACGAGCTCTCCTTTTGTTTTGTCTATAGTAAAACTTTTTTTCTTTAGTTGGAGTCTTGTACTGCCCCTCTAATGTAGTGCCTCCTGTGGTCAGCCCAATTAGTTGTGTCAAGTTCGGTCTCATGTCCACTGGTTTCTCTTTTAGTATTCTCTGCCATCTAGCAATCTAAGACATCCACTCAATGCCAGGCAAGCAGGCCCCCTGCCCTTTTGACTGATTAGCAACCCCCTGCTGGGAATAGACTCATTGTTGTGCCGGGAACAAACTCACTGTTGATCAGTCAGTAAGCCTCCACTAAACTGTCATTGGAGCATAATATGTCAATGTGTCTGCAACACAAAATGTGGTTGTAGCATAAATTGTACTATGACATAAGCAATCACTGCAGCATTTAGAGTATCATGGCAGTATTCTTGCCTTTCACACTGTAGACATTCCCGTGAGTCACTGCAGGTACATCCCCTCAAACATAAACTGTTCCGTCAGTAATAGAGCATTACAGCATTACTGTTGCACACATTATTGTCCATTGCACATGATCATTACTGTCGCATTCCCTGCTCATGACTGCATTCATTCAGACCAGCAGGAGAGAATGACTGCATTCGCTGGTCACGACTGCTCAGGACTGCATTCCCTGCTCAGGACTGCATTCATTTAGACCAATGTGCGAGAGAGACCTGCTCATGACTGCATTCCATCATGCCAGATGCATCACGTTACGCTAGGTCCCTCATGCCACGCCAGGTATGTCACATCAGAGATTCGTCATGCCAGGTCCCTCACGCCACAGAGAGAGAGAGAGAGAGAGAGAGAGAGAGAGAGAGAGAGAGAGTCTCCTCAGTGACCCTGCCCTGATTTCTGTATTCCTTTCTGTTTTCTCGTGTGACTTTTGTGTTGCTTCAGAATAAGAAAGCTCAGTTTATGCATGATGGCTAAAAGTCATTGCCAGAACTAGTGCAGCTCATCTGCTTTATGTTCTAGAAGACATCAACCACAATTGTCAACATCATGAGATTGCAATTGTTTTCATGTGGAGTAGTCATCTTTGTTGTCATCTACAGCTCTTGAGGAGTGCGTCTCACTCCCTCCATTGTTGTTAATCATTATCCAGCATCTTGTTTGACATCCCCTTGCTCAGAGGACTATGTTTCACTCTCTCCATAGAGCACTCTCATTTGCAACAGGTGCTGTGGCCTGATTAGCCAGGACAATGCAGTCATCTCCAACCTTTGATCAACATCATCAACTCGACCCTGCTCACCTCAACATTGGTCCTAGAGACATGGAACCCATAGGCTCTTCCATTTATATCATCATTGTACATGATTTATCATTTCGTCATTTTCTATGTCTTTGAGTTCTGTCTGTGTTTCATTGTTTTTTAGATGCACTCTATATTCCTTCTCGACCTATCGTTTCTTTACAAGGTATTAGAGTAGAGATGCTCCAACAGGTAAAGGTCCTCACTCTTTGTGAAGATGAATAAAGGTTGTGAGGAGCAATAACATCATCTTAGCTTTGAGATTCTTCCTCATTCCATTGCATCATTTGGGAGATACCATTGTCTTCGCCATCCCACTTTGCCATTACAAGTTTGACACATTGGTTCTATGGATTTTCCAAAGGCAAAAGGATGGACAATTGGGTGCATCTATTGTGGCAAGAATGGTCATTCCATTGAAGATTGTCATCACCAACCTTTGCTCCCAATGCCACTGGAGTAAGGCATCTACCCCTAGTCCCTCCTAGTGCCACCTTGCGGTTCTGGGTGATAAGAGATTGTTTTGCATCAACTATTAGGTTTCTATGGTCAAGTCAATAAGATTCATACAACGTGCACTAAGCCCTTGTGAGCAAAAGGAGGCTCTAAGTCACCTTTGTTTTTTGGACTCACAAGGGAAGATCACCATTGCCTCTATAGTCTTGGTAAGTTATTGGGTAGTTGATGTGCACCCATTGACCAATGCCATGGCTTCTTTGGGGTGGGACCTCTTGGGGTACACACACAGGGTTAGCTATGCTTGCAATTGCTCTTGGTTCGAGTTTTGGGCTTGAGAGTGGGTGTTAAACTATATAAAAGGTGCATGACACATTAATCCTGAATTAGCTCATTTAAACAGCCCCAAATCTCAAATTTTAATGCTAGAAATAGTTTTTCTATCCCGTAAGCAAACTCCCATAGTTTGGTGGGTTCCTTATTTATAAATAGATGGTGTGCCAATACTAGTCATTCATTTCGAGCATGACCCACTCAGTCTACACCTTCTTGTGGCTGCTGCTGCCCACTCATTCTAGCCCCTGCCATGGTGATCTGCAGCTGATGCCCAGCCTTCTGGAGGTCCATATCTGCTGCATTTTGAACTAGCTGTTGATGCTTGCACCCTTCATTGCTCCATGACCAGCTAGTCTATTGAGTTTTGCTGTTTACAGTCATCACTTGGCTGCTGGACATCATTTTCTCCTTGACAAATAGCTTCCTCAATTGCCCCTAGCACCTAATAGCATGATCCCAGATGCCGCCTTGATTTCCAGCCACATGAACAGCTGCATTTTCGAGCCTAATCAGCCACCCTGCCGCTGTGCTTCTCCTAGAGGTCACAGTTTGCTCCAACACTCTCCTACAAGCTGTGCTTTTGCTGCATGTGTAACCAGCCTTCCTTCCGTGGATGGGTGGTAAATCCCTAATTACAACTTAATTACAACAACAAACAATTAATGCAAATCTGAAAATACAAATTTACCTACTGATCTTGGACAATGCACACCTAATTGGCCCCAAAATTGGCGCCCCTTTTAGTATTTCTTTAGCTTTATTGAAGAAAAAGTTAATTTACAATGGGATTCTCCAAATCCCTTTCGGTATTTCAACTCCCCTTGCTGTCCAAAGTGACCAGCAAGTCTTCAATCTATGTTGCCTCTTGATTCGGGCACTTAATTGGCCTTCATTCACTTCATGGACGATGGAAATGCCCCAAATTCAATGGCTGGCTAGTCCTTCACCTGAATTTAGCTGAAATTCACATTCAGCCTTGTTGAATCCTAGCCTTGGAGCTTTCAATTTCTGGCATGCTTCCTAAGGCTGTTGCTAAACCCCAAAGAAATTTGCAATTTCTCAGTCTCCAAGGGTCCAAATGCTAAGATCTTCGAAGCAAGACTGTGAAATAGCTGGGAGATGAAAGAGAATTGTAGAGAGAGAAAATTTAGAGTTTTGTCGCGAAGAATGATTAAAAATCAATCAAATGCAGCTGCTGCCTTGCCACAACAGCTTGTAGATGCAAAGAACTGAAGAAAATCAGTCATTTACTGTTGCTGCCCCATCTCAACAGCTTGTAGATGTTGTCACTTGCTATTGATTGGCCTTCTTGCCCTTGGTTGCCTCAAACGGTCCTCCAATGGCTGCAAATCGGGCTAGCGCTCCGTGCCATCTATTAGCAAGTGATACATGCGATGGGGTATGTCACCAAGTGGTAATAACTTTTTGTAGTTGCTTTCCTTATTTGCTTATATAAATATTTTATTTTTCTTTTCTTTAGTTGTTGTTGCTTTTTACCCCCAGATCTCTTGGATTAAGCTGAGACCTTTGCATGGCCAGAAGAGGCAGCCATTGGGACAAATTGGACTAATGGTTTGTTTGAGCCTTAGGACCGGTTCCATATTGAATGGGCACTGAAGAATAGAATGCCAATGGTTTGGGACTGTGTGCTTAGCCACTGGAGATGGTGCGGGACAATGAGCTTGGCCAAGACAGAAGCTGCACATGTAAGAATGCTCACGGAATAAAAGTCACCATAACTGAGCCACATTATACTTTTAAATGTGGTTGCAATGATAAAAGTTGCCTAGAACAACTTGAAGAATGCAAGGGTCACCATCCCTAAAATTTAGAGAGTTTCTATTTTTGGACCCCAGAATTTGTTCGCGTCATTATCTTTGTTTTTGCACGAGGATTAATTCTCTGGCGTGTGCCGAGGTCACATTTTGCACCAAACATGGAGAATTTTAGACCAGAGGGTTTAAACGGGAAATTTATTACATGTATGTCATGTGGCACAAATTCCCAAAAGAGAGAGAGAGAGAGAGAGAGAGAGAGAGAGAGATTTACAAAAAAAAAAAGAGAGAGAGAGAGAGAGAGCATTAAAAAAAAACGTAATAGGCATAAGGGGCAGATGTGGGAATGAAGTTTTGAGGAGCTGAGGACAGATTGTTGCAAGAACATAAGCTATGGAGAGTACTTCTTCGACTCTGACTCATGTACGGAGGCAGAGCTTGCTTCCTCTGGCTAAAAGGGATGTTGTTTTGGACATGCTGGACAGTAAAAATAATGAATTCAGAGATCTGCAGACTACAATTCTGCACATGAATCATTGAGTTTTGGTCACAGAAAATGCTTTCCTAAAAGGAATGTTGTTCTGGACATGTTGGACAGTAAGAACAGTGAGTTCAGAGATCTGTTGACTGCAATTCTGCACAGGAATCATTGAGTTTTGGTCACAGAAAATGCTTTCCTAAAAGGGATATTGTTTTGGACATACTGGATAGTAAGAACAGTGAATTCAGAGTTCTACAAACTGCAATTCTGCACATGAATCATTAAGTTATGGTTACAGAAAATGCTTTCCTAAAAGGTATGTTGATCTGGTCATGCTAAACTGTCCTTATGTAGTTGGGATTTACTCAGAAAAGATGAAAACCAATTGTTCATAGGTTATGTGTTTTGAAACATTTCATTTTTGTAATTCTCCATCTTTTAATTGATAAAGAAATACTGAGAGGGCGCCGGTCTTCGGGGCCAATTTGGTGTTGAGCAAGGGAGTGAGGTCTTTGTTTGTATGTTTGTATATTTGTGTGTGTGTGAAAAGACCAGGTGTTAATTGAAGAAACTACCGCTTTATGTGAGTCATAGACCGGTTACATATGCCGCATAGATACTTGGTGGTATCTGGTGCCAGTTGTTGGCCTAGGTCATCCATTTGGCCATAAGTCTCAATTGGTGACACTAGAGAAGTGACGTTTAATGGTACCTGACGTCAATCTAATAGTCAAAGATGGCATAGAGATACTCGGGAATGAAAGTTGCCAAGCCAATTTAATTATTGGCCAGTCAGATTATTTTTCAGGGCACCAAAATAATTATTAGATTAATTTTAATTATTTAAAGACTGAAAATTAATATTTAATTATAAAAAATGCTTAAAAAACCACTTGGAAAGGTTGCCACTAGTAAAAAATGCCCATGCAAGACTAAAAAACGTCTTTAGAGGCTGGAGAGAGGCATTTTTATAAATTCAGTCTGCAAGAGAGAGGGAGGAGAGGTTGAGGAGATGAATGAACCGCCCCATATATCGCACCTTCTGAATGAAAGAGGTTAGTTGCTTCACAGAAGATGGTGACGTCCCCACTACCATTTGTGCCATTGCAAGTTCAAGTCTCACATAGGTGGAGGATCAGATCCTGTATCTAACTATGATTACTAGGAGCCTTTCTAATATACATGTTTCAGGATGCAACACAGGGCGATAGCATGTATCCCCGAACTATTAGTGTCACAACATGTATAATCATTCAACTGAAGTGTAACAAATGCAACATCAAAGCACTGAGATTTTATTCAATGATACATATGCTAATGTTAAGTGTGAACCATACATTGTGCATTATTCAATGAGATACAGTATTCAACTGTACAATAGAGAATGTACATTGCTTCAAAAAGCATTCTAAGTCACTATAGATTCCAGTAAGAAAGCTTCTCAGTAAAGTTGCAATAACTGAGGTGAATCTACCAATTCAGCCTCTTCCATCCATTTGGCATCCATTGGTGAATAGTTCTTGAACTTCACGAAAAATCTTCTTATAACTCTACCTTTCACTTTCCTATCCTTATGTGCCAGGATCTGCTTAGGAATTAGAATCTCATCTAATTCCTCTACTTTAGGCTGTTCCTCTTGAACCATATCTTCTAGCACTTCACCAATAAAAGGCCTCAATAGGCTCACATGGAATGCATTATGAATTTTCCAATTCTATGGCAATTTCAGCCTTTATGCCACATCATTGATCTTCTTTGAGACTTGAAAAGGGCCATAGTAATGCATACTCAGTTTTGGAAACAAACGTTCCTTGCCCTTTTGTTTTCTCAAATGTGCCTTTTCAAAAGGCAATAAGATCCAATCATCCTTTTTGAACAAGAGTTTCCGATGATGACTATCAGCAGCTCTTTTCTCTTTCGCTTGTGACTTTTCTAAGGCATACTTGACCTTTTTATATGCTTCTTCCCAATCTTTTACATAATGATTTGCTTCAAAAATGTTATCTTTTGTCTGCAAAATGGGAGGTAGTTTCTTTCCACCTTCCACAATCTCAAAAGGTGCTTTGCCAGTAGATGAGTGTATTGTATTATTGTATGCATACTCAATCAATGGCAAGTAGTGTTCCCAAGAAGTCTTATGGTCTATAACATAACACTTTAGTAGATCTAAAACAATTGAATTTGCTTCTTTAGATTGTCCATTAGTTTGTGGATGGAAAGAAGATGAAAATTTCAGTGTAGCGCCCATGTTTTTAAACAATGCTTTCCAAAACAAGCTAGTAATTCTTGGGTCTCTATCACTTACAATTGACTGTGGCATTCCACGGTACTTAAAGATATTATGCATAAATATCTTTACTATGTGTTCTGACTTAACCTTTTTCCTTACAACAATGAAATGTGCCTGTTTGCTGAATCTGCAAATGATAGTCCAGATTCCATCATTCCGTGAAGAAGTTCTTGGAAGATAAAAAATGAAATCCATGGCAATACTTTCCCATGGCCTTTTTGGAATAGGCAGTAAATTTACAAGCCCGGGACTCGAGAAAATCGCGCGATGTCAAAGGCAAAAGTTGCTATAAGTTATGCTGTCACCAGGTGGTGATACTTTTTACAGTTGCTTTCCTTATTTGCTTATATAAATATTTTCAAGTATGGAAATTATTTTCATAATTGAATATTAATTTTCATCCTTTAAATATTAAAAATTAATATTATAATTATTTTGGTGCTCTGAAAAATAATCTGAGTGGCCAATAATTAAATTGGCTAGGCAACTTCCATTCTGCACTATCATTGACCATCAAATTGGCGTTAGATACCATTAAACGCCACATCTCTAGTGTCACCAACTGACACTTATGGCCAGATGGATGACCTAGGCTAGCAATTGGCACCAGATACCACCAAGTACCTGTGCGGCATAACTCATAGCAACTTTTGCCTTTGATATCCCATAATTTCCTAGAGTCTCGGGCTTGTAAATTTACTCTAACCCCAGTTACACCTCACATGTGCAACGTTTACTTAACCATGTGATTAAAAATTAATCCACATGTTGAGCGAGGTTTCAAAAATACATGTGCTCATGACAGTATGCCACTTTTCTTAGCTCTGATTGGTGGTTACAACACTTAAGATCCGTCTCTTGTGGACATCACACTCTTAACCCCTCAACACTCTCCCATGAGAGTTATCGGCTATTAGAGATCTTTGCCTTTGAGCATTTTGTATAGACATTCATTGGTTTCTTTAGAGTTTTTATTTAGTTTTTTTGCGTTTTTGTGTTTTTAGTTTGATTTATCATGTTTTAATCATGTTAGTACATTCTGTGTCTTCTTAGTGCAAACCCTAGCATATCTTCACACAATGTGTGTAGGTGGCGTTCTTGATAACAAAGCATTAGGGCACAAAGTGGTAACAATTGGGTAGCTAAAGATGGCCTAAAACCTATGTGTGGACGTAAACAATGTGTGCTAAATTTAGACCTTATAGTGGCCCTAAAGGAAGGCTTTAAACGTAATGTATACTAATCTCAGTGTGTACTCGAATTGGAAGGAAAGGGTGGAAATTGAGAATGTGAGGCACCAAATTCATACTCAAATGAAGTAAGGGGTATAGAAGTACCTTTTGAAGCACTTTTGGTAATAGAGTTTCTGCTTTAGTTCGTATTGCTACTGATCTAGGTTTTCATGGTGACTTCCAACCCATTTCTACATGAAGGCTTTAAACATAATGTGCACTAACCTCAATGTGTACTAGAATTGGTAGGAAAGGGTGGAAATTGAGAATGTGTGGCACTAAACTCATACTCAAATGAAGTAGGGGTTATAGGAGTACCGTTTGAAGCACTTTTGATAATAGAGTTTCTACTTTAGTTCGTATTGCTACTAGTAATCTAGGTTTCCATGGTGACTTCCAATCCATTTCTACATAATAGAAGGACCAACATAGCACAAAAATGGATTGTACAAACTTGTCATTGGGCTTGATTAAGATGAAAATTTTTAACTTTTTGTTGAACCCTCCCTCAATTGAGAGGCAATTGATATTGCTAGTTAAGTATCATAATTTAGGAGCGCCTTGTGAAGAAAGAATGGTCCCTAGATGAAAAATAAGTGGACAATGTTGGACCTTTGTCCTCCACTTTGAGATTATAATGCCTCTTGAGGGTCTCTGTTGAAGGAGTGGTCTCAAAAGACAAGGAACACAAGATGGAGGAGTTTGAGCCATTATGAGTTATATTTTGTTGCTTGTGCAAACCAAGCTTTCATGATAGCTGCTTTTGAAAGAGGTCCGGCTGATACCATGAGAATAAATGCTAGGGTATGCATGGAGAAAACACTATACAAACACAACTAAAATACAGTGAACTTAGAGCACACAAAAGGAAGGAACAAGAAAGTAATAATAAATGAATGAATGAATGGAGAGAATCGATACAGATGAAGAGAGCTTATTGAAGTAGGGTGATTAAACATAAAAGTTGAGGGCTAGTTGATGCAGCAAATCTGATGTAGAGAGTGTAACAGAAGCTCAAGCAAGGACAGCCCTTGATTCATATGCAAGTTGGGACAACCCTTGGTTGCATCAAATTTCTAGATTCTAGAACACTCTAGAATATATTTGTATCATTGCTTATGTCATCATTGATGTTAGTGTGCCACGTGTCAATATGCATGTCATGCTATGTGTTGACTTGCATGTCATGCCATGTGGCATCCTCTTGTAACGATATGCATACTTCTTAACCTTCCTAGGCTATAGTATAAATAGGGTTCATGGGCTTGTAGCCCTTGTCTTGCCAACATTAGTTGTGAGGCTCTTGTGAGGTAAGTCCTCTTCCAGTTCTTGTCTTGTTCTAGTCTTGTCTTGCATCAAGTCTTGTTTTGTAATCAACCCACGCTCTTGTGAGCATCCTTATGTAATCGAGTTATCTCGCAATCAAGTTCTAGTTCAATTTCTCTTCCAAGTTATTCTCTTGTAAGTTGGGAGAGCAATCTCCTTGCTCTCAAAGAGCACTTGTTGTGCCCATAACAGTTTGGCAAGACTCTCCTACCATGATCTTGCCTAGTTGTGATGGAGTCCATGATGGAAGGTATTGTTGCTTCTTTACAAAGTATCTAGTAGCAAATCCAAGAGCTTCAAGAAAGTAATATAAGGCTACAAGCATAGCAACCACAAGCTTTGGGCTTAGTTGTGCAAGACCTATAACGACAACTTTAAGAAATTCAAGGGACAAGTCTACATTAAGCTAGAGGTTCATTAGCTAATTGACAACCTTTGTGATCAACATAAGAGAGAACCAAAGGTGAGTCTTTCAGAGAAATTTAATGGCACAAGGTTAAAATTCAGAGGTATTCTCCAATAGGTATGATTGCTTATACCTATGCAACGAGATTGTTATCCAAATGATGTTTCTCGGATTGGCCTCGTAGGGACTTTTCTCTTAAGTATAGCTCTCTCTTGGTTTGCCTCCTTGCTTGAGAAGGAATCCCCATTGCTATATAATTTTGAGGCCTTTGTACAAGAGTTTTTTGCCACATTTGGAAAAGTAGACGGAGTAAGACTGGCTGAAACAAATATGAGAAATCTACGCCAAGGATTGAGACCCGCCTCGGTATATGCATCAAAATTTTGGCAACTGACATGCGATGTAACATGGCATGAGGATTATTTTATTAGTCAATTCCGTTGGGAATTGAAAGATGATGTTAAATATCTTTTGCTCACTATACCAAAGGTGTATACACTTAGTGAATTTATCTCTTAAGCAATTGAATATGACAACCACCTGTTTGAGAGAAGATAAGAAAGATGTCAAGGAGCTGTCTTGAATTCAAGTAGGACAAAGACTTTTGAAGACCTAACTGGCTAAGAGGACCAAGCATTTGAGGTAGAGCCCATGCAAATTGATACGACACGGTTCAAGCCATTGACAACACTAGAAAGCTAAAGGCAGTGCATTAATGGATTATGTTTGTATTGCGGCCAGTTGAGACACATAGCTAAGTATTGTCCTAACAAAGGAAGTATAAGAATGCATGGTGCCGCTACTCCATCATTGTTGGGAAATGTTGACGTCTAACCTCAATAGAGATCATATGGCTGGACAAAGATTCAAGAAACCCAAAAGGTCTCTTTCTATTTGCAGATCCAATGTTTAGCTTTGTGTTATAAATTCACTTGAAGGGAAGAAAAATAGACGGAAAAGCTTTACTAGACTCTGGAGCCATATCATGCTTTACGGATGAGAAATTTGCAGAACAACATGGTATATAGCTTCTAAAGAAAGCAAAGCCGGTATGTGCAAAAGTAATTGATGGTCGATCTCTTGCTTTGGGAGATGTCAAGTATGAGAGTCAGGTATGAGAGAGAGAGAGAGAGAGAGAGAGAGAGAGAGAGAGAGGCTATATGTGTGTAGATTATAGAGGGCTCAATAAGATTACTATCAAGAATTGCTACCCTCTTCCCTTGATTCCAAAACTCCTTGAACGACTTGGGAAAGCCAAATTCTTTACCAAGATAGATCTTTGTGGTGCTTACAATCTTATCACGACAAGGAAAGGTGATGAATGGAAGATGACTTTTCGCACAAGGTGTGGGCATTTTGAATGTGTTATCATGCCATTTGGCCTTACAGATGCTCCAATGGTTTTCCAACATATGGTGAATGATATCTTTTGAGAATACTTGGTGACTTTATTGTGATCTATTTGGATGTTATCTTGATCTTTTCCAAGAACCAAGAGGAACATGAACATCACGTCAAAATAGTCTTAAATAAATTGCAGGAAGTAGACTTGTATGCAAAGTTGGAAAAGTGTTCTTTCCATCAAACTGAAGTTGAGATTTGGGATACGTTATTTTTGAGAAGGGATTCCTATGGATCCTAAGAAGGTACAAACTATTCTAGAATGTGAAGTAAGTGGCTCTGATAGCATTGTTGCCCTAGATGTGAAGTAATTGCGTGATTAATTGATAGAGAATGAAAGTTAATATGATAATCAATTGATGCATAATGATAACCATAAAATGAGAGATGATGTATTGATGAATGAGAGGGGGAACAATGCTCAAGGCGACCACAATTAATAATGCCACGCTTATGTGCTAATGACACACGAAGTGCCTTTCTATATTACAAGCTAACTCTAAATGGCTTAATTGTCCTAGGGAACCCTAATTTAAACCCCAACCCGTGTCACTTAGTGTCTAGGGCAAATAGGGGCAGCAACTGCACTTAATGACAATTTCAATACATAGGGAGCTTGGATCATGGATCAAAGAGCATCAATGTGTAGCCTATGAGAAGGTGTACAGAAACTTATGTTAACGTAAATATAGATAAGGTCTACAAAAGATTTGAGCAAAGCGAAAGAAAGTAATTGATTGTCACCATGGAGCTTTGGTATTTGCAAAGGGTGATTGGGTCTTGTTATATTTTAAAAAGGCCCAGTTAAAGAAAATGAAGGGTAAAGAGCGTCTCCCCCCTAAATTCAACATGAGATATTAAGGGCTGTTTCATGTGTTGCAAAGGATCATCGAGGTGGCTTACAGGTTGAAGCTACTTGATCATTGGAAGATTCACAACACTTTTCATGGTAGTCATCTTAGGCTCTCCATGGTTATGTGCTTGAGGATATCAGTGATGAGATGCAGCCAAAGGTTGAGCAACTCGGTGAAATCTTGGCTCTTGAGCAAATATTGGCACATAGGGAAAGGAAAGTCAAGGGTAAAGATCTTGGCTCCTGTGCAAATATTGGTGCATAAGGAAAGGAAGATTTAAAGTTTCTTGTTGCTATTTGGTGAAGTTTCAAAACTATATACCACTTGTTGCGAAGTGGATGGAGGAGGATAAGTTGGTAGAATCACCTCATTTGTTATAGTTTACCTCAATGCTTTTCAGTTAGAGCTGACTTTGGTCCAAGGCTCAGTAGAGCATAGATCTTGAGTATTGCTTGATGCTTAAAGAGGGGGGCGGTGCTTCTATTTCCTTGGTATAGATATACTCATGTATCTAGAGGTGTTTAGAGTTCTTTCAGATTCCATTTTTGTACTTGTAAGATCAGTTTATTAGACACTTGTATTTCTATAGTTATACTTGGTTAGTGACTACCATCTTGGATATACGTACATTGCTAGTACATGGAATAACAGGAGTATGCTTGGTTACTTGTAAACATGTATGGATAATTGTATATTCGGAGTGCATGCAACAAGGATGTGATCGGTTACTTGGAAACATGTATGAACTATTGTCCATCAACAATACATGGAGTAATGACAATATGCTTGGTTACTTGAAAATATCTATTGGTCATTTTGTATGCCATGTTGGATATTAACTGTATGCAATGGGGGTTGCTTGCGATGTTTCAAGAGGGTGGTATGTCACCATAATGAGAGACAAACTTAATGACTTGATTAAACTTTATCAAGATTTTTAATTAGAATGAAAGTTAATTTTGGAACACCTAACTCTTGGGATAGTGATTATTATATTGGTAGTGAAGGATTTGACACAGGGCATGCAATAGACAAGTGTATAGGTTATGTGGTACAAGGATAAGGCAAAAGGAACAAAGTGCAATGGGAAACTTACATAAAACTGAAACTTTGCACCTTCGAAACATTAAAAGTTCCACTTAGTGAGTAGCTTTTAAAATCAGTCAATACAATGCAGTTATCTTGAGCCACTCTGGCATCACTGACTCTTTGGTTCTTCTTAGCCCCCGTCTTAAAGACACGGAACCGTGAGGTCTTCATATCATCATTGTATCTCATTGATTAGTACTTCATTTATGCTTTGTGTTTCTAGGTTCATTCACTGATAAAGTTTATTGTACAGACTTTGTTGTCTTCATTGCAAACTCTACTGTTACTTTACATGGTCCAGTGATCTTCTTTTGTACTCATACCATTATAATACCTTTGATCCATTTAGTGTAATGCTCTTTGATATATTTTTGTTGGCATTTCTGCACAATCCAACACTACTTTGTTGGTGGAGGGAAAAGAACAATTTGATTGACCGCCTTTCCATATCACCTAATGAGATGTTTATTGTATGTCCTGGAAATAGTTAGATCATAATACAAGTGTTTATTACATAATGAGATGTCTATATATTGTCAAAGGCAAAAGGTCATCCAGTATTATACCTTGTGAAATAAGATATAGGTAAGGTCGAATATTTTTAGATACAGGATCAATCTTATATTACAAACATTTATATAGTTGAGATAGAAACAATAAAAGGCTGAAAGTTCTGCATTCTTAGTTTGAGTCGTTAAACCATTTCTTGCCTTTGACCCTAGTTTAGCAACCGAGATAAACCTGAAATTTTATCAGTATTATTGCTTGTGTATGTGGTTTTGTAGACGAGTGCCATACTTTATCTTTATTTATTATGAGTAAAAAACCAGCAAAGCAATTTTAATTCATAGAACTGTTAGCATGTGTGCAAAATTTTGAATATTTTTTAACCATCAAGATTGTGTATGCTTTAGTGTGACGTTTGACCAAAAAATTGAAATGCCAGAGAAGATTGCGCAGAGTCCTCGAAAGGATTTCTAAGCAAAGCATATTATCACTTTGGCGGGTATGATTCTTGTGATGGAATGTCTAAGCTCAATGCTCAAATGCAAGAATTGGAGGTACGTTTCTTAATTAGAAAGATCACTTTTAAATGTGTACACTCATTGTTTTGTTGCGAAAGTATATTATTTTTAACACACTCGCCTACCTTGCATCTTTGATGCAATTCATAACTGGACCTCAACATTAGTTTCACAAAAGAATCTACCATCTGTATATTTGTGCAAAGAGTCTTCATGTGTTCGTATATTTTCTTGTTTTTTCAAAAAGAATGAAGAAGGCTGAAGGAGTCCCAATTTATGGGACAGATGAGGAAAAGTTGAAGATCAACCATAGTGGTAGAGAAATTTCACTTCTGTCACACAAGTGTTTCTAGTTCCTTAAGTCAGCCATGTACAAATTAAGAAAGCAACAAAGAAAATACTTTATCTTTTATTTAACATCTATGATAGAACTTAAATCTTAAAGAAATATTAGCGTGTATTTGCCAAAAGTTCAGGAAGGTGTGTTTTGACCCTAAGTAAATTTCTAAATAGTAACTTAAGTGTGCCACTAACTTTGCATGTGAACCCTAACCCTAATGTATTAAGGTCACCCTAATGTATTGGGGTGGGAGGGCAAGAGAGTAAGTGTGTGATGTGTATAGTGGACAATGTGGAAAATACGAGTGAAAATAGGAATGTTCTATGGCAAATGGAAACTTGTGGATAAGAAAGAGGACTTAAAAATGTTTCATTTGAATGTATGCATGAATCTTTTTGAACATGATGATGTAGTGATGTGGTTAATAAGGAACTTATATTTCAATTGTTAAAACAATCTTTGTTTTTCATATTAATGGAAATAGCTATGTTTATCAAGAACAAGTATTATGGGAAAAGAAATGCTGATGACTTTAAAAGTGACATTTTCACTATTGCTTGTTTTTGGTTGAGTTGGACATGACTGGTTGAAGGAATAGACATATTGCAGTTTGAAGTAAATCTTGCTGCTTGTCTATTGCCATCTGACATTTGAGCAGCATATTAATCTGACTTACACCTGTTGTCATAGTACAATATATTGTTCAACTGGGCAGATACATGATGTGTTGAGCCCTCATGTTGCCACTAGTGACTTTATTTTTTCATGCTGCTGGTGTTTGATCGTCTCTCCTCCTAAAGTGGAGGTGCAGCCTCTCCCTTGAGCATCAAGCAATAAACCCTCTTGTTCTGCTGAACCAAATTGATCCCAATCCAAAATCGCTTCCAATTGCAATACATCAAGGTAAAGGACAAAACTAAGGATGATCTTGCACGTCATCCTCCATCCATTTGTATCCATCCATAGGTGAGACAATCCTCAAATTTCAACAAGTAGTGCATGGAAATTTTACCTCTAGCTTCACTTTCCATAAAACGTGCACAAACATTCTAGGTTTTTTCCCCTTTGGATCACGCAAATCCTCTAAACTTTCACATTGCTGCAAAAATGGTACATTTGTTGCAATTCCAACTCGACTAGCTTCAAACATTGCATCTAGTTGACCAACCCCAATCTGATGTTTACCAAACATGCAAAGAGCACCAAATGCATTGCCAAGCATTGCAACATGACTTACACATGGGAATTTGCATTCCACTTGCCATTCCTAACACAAGGTTGTGGCTGATATGGGCACCGTCCTGCAGACAATCTCATTTTGATGCATTGGAAGTGTATGATTTTACTATGTCCCTGATTGAGTTATGGCATGGATGGTTTGGCCATTTGAATTTTGGATGCTTAATATGTGCACATAGTGCAAGATCTTCTAGAGATGCACTAGCTTGGTTATGTTGACAATGTTTTTGCCAGTGGGATCCTATGCTATTTATTACTCATTCTGAGTTGGCACATAGATGTGTATGATTTGCACTTAGGCTTTAAAACTATAGATTTGCAAGGTTGCTAGCATGTATGGAGTACATGGAATATACATTTGCATGTGATGTACATTTGCAAGGGATGTATGAGACACATGGATAGTATGCAATATATAGATGATGCAAAAAAGTACATTTATGAACTACATGTGGTTTGCAATCGGTATCCTTTACATGAGTATCATGTGATACAACATTGCCATAAGGCACTATCTATGCTTGGTTTATGTACTACTTTACCTTGGTAGTCACAACAATGTTGGGTTTTGGCATGTGAATGCATTCCTTATGGTTCTAACAATTGTTATGATCCATATTTGTGGATCGTGATTGGCTTAAGTGAGTACAATTTCAAACATGCAGAGGGCATAAGCATGGTTAAGCAATAGGTGTACATGTTTGACAATGATATAGACATGCATTTCCATTGGTTACTGATGCCTTTGTTTCATTGCTTGTAGGCAATTAAGGGCGGTCGTAAGGATTTAAGGGAGAGGTTTGTCATGAGGATGTGAATTTTCAATTTAATGCTCTTTAAATACTTAAGATGTGATACTTGAGTTATGCACATGTGAGGTGCATAGGTGAGATTAAATTGAATGTGTTTTATGGTGACAAATAATTCTAGCCTGGGCAATGGGACACATTGGTAGTAGTTGTGGATAGGTGCCAATGGAGTACCTAGGTCAGATCTTGGTCAAGGACATTAAATATTCCCTTGAAAATGACCTTTCGTGTTAGGGGTGTTAGATATTTAAATGATTTAATGCCCTAGACTATGGTTTGTGGAAAGTTTCAACACTTTCGGTTCAAAGAGGTTAGGACTTTAAAATTGAGGATGGGCACCATTTAGTGTTATTTTAGTGAGGGTAGGGCCAAAGGGCTATGTAGTTCAAATTTGCACGTCGAGGCCGAAACCAGCCTTCCTTCTTGGAATGGGGAAAGTTTTGCCAAGTGGCAGCTTTCTTAATCCATTTTCAGCAATTTTCAGCCATTTAATTAATTTTCAGAATTAATTAATTTTGAAAAGTAATTCAACCCTTAATCCATGCACAAAAAATTGACCTTGCCCATCCAAAAATTAATTGGCTTGGCCATTTGCAACCCAAAGTGGTCCCATGCATTAATTGACCCTTGGACAAGCATTAATCTATTAATTAATGCCTAGTCCCTAGTGTCACCACTGACACTAATGGCCAATTAATGGTCCTAGGGGCAAACTGACACCAAAATTCACCTACAATCTAACAAGTGTAACTTGTTACAACTTTTACCTTTGACACCCATATTTTTCACAGGGTCCTTCGGCCTTCAATTGTGAAAAAGTAGCTTGCACCTCACATGTGCAACACATGTGCATCTTTTAATTGCACATTTGATTAATCCTTTAATCAAATGTCAATTAAACATAAGCAAAGCATCAAATTTTCACGTTCTCGTGATAGATCACCCCTTTGAAATCCTTGCAATAGTCCTCGATTGCACTGTAATGTGTCAAAGCAAACAATATTGCATTGGAATTTTCACAAGGCATCATAGTCAACACAACATTGGCCACTGCTAACTAACTATCTCATATGCCCACCATTTGCTGAAAATTTCCAGCCAGCATAAACATAGCATAAAGCTCAACAATAGTTCAGAACTGTTGCCAGAAACTCATCGGATGCATCCCAAACTCTTGTTTCTCAACAATATTGACTACACAACCATAGTAAAGCATAAACCGAGCCGAAACTATGGCTGAATTGTCAATGACATTCGTTTACATGTGGCTGTCCATGGAATCAGCTGTAAACTATTAAAAACTGAGCATGACCTGATCATAAACTGATCATGGACTGATATGAGAACTGATCACAAATGGTTGCAAATGTGACTCCAAACTGATCACAAGCTGATGGTAAAAAAAACTGATCAGAAACTGATGCAAAAGCTAATGCAAAACTGATCCCAAAGTGATCATAAACGGTTCTCAAACTGATAGAAAACTGAGTTGACACTAATCAGAAATTGATCTCAAAACTGAGGCAAAACTCATGCCACCCAAAAACTCATGCTAAACTGGTCCAAAAACTCATGCATAAGTATAGTCTCAGAGCCGCGGTGACAACCATACTCATATACATGTATCTCACAGTGACTAGTACACTGAGTAGTGACCTCATGGCAGACATACTGTCAGCACAGTACCTTGGATGCATGCTGAATACATCCGAGATCCACTACATACGAGAGCTGTCCAAAACCGGTGGAGTGGAAGTGCTACCTCTCCCTTGAGCATCAGGCAATGCTCCGGACGCCCGCTCTGCTGAACCTGAGTAAGCCTGATCCAAAGTCGGCTCTAACTGAAAGGCATCGAGATAAAGTTGCAACAACTGAGGATGGTCTGCCAAGTCATCCTCTTCCATTCATTTTGTATCCATTGGTGAATAATTTTGAAACTTCACCAAATATCTTCTGGAAACTTTACCTCTGACCTTCCTTTCCTTATGCGCCAAAATCTGCTCGGGTACCAAAATCTCATCTAGTTCCTCAGCCCCTGGCTGAATTTCAGCAGATACATCTTCTGGCATATCACCATGAAAAGATCTCAACAAACTGACATGAAAGGCATTGTGTATCCACCAATGTGGAGGTAATTTCAGCCGATATGCAACATCGCTGACCTTTTCCAACACTTGAAAGGGCCCATAGTATCTCATGCTTAACTTCGGATACAACCTCTCTCTTCCCTTCATCTTTTTCAGCCTTGCCTTTTCGAAACACAGCAATACATAATTGTGTTAGATATGATCAATGCCCCACCCTCATTAGGTGCCACCAATGATCCATGGTGCTCAAAGTTGTAAGGCTCCCATTATGAGGAGAAGCCAAATGTGAGCCTGGACATTCGTTGAGTCCTGACTTGTATATCAGATGAGGTCTATGTGACCGGATGGCAAAAAGGTGACCGTTGTGGGTTCTAATCTTTGGGTTAGACGGAGTGGTTAAGCTGGTAGCAACTCAAGGCGTATTGCATCGAGTTGTGGGGCCCGATGGTAAAGGGAATATTCCCTGGCCAACTAGCGGAGGCTCATATGGTAGGTCGGTCAAGCCGACCTAACGGCCTTCGCGGGCTATAAAAGCTAAACCCCTTCACAACCATCCATCATTCATCTTTCACCCAGTCACAGTTTTTGTTCCAACTAGCCTTAAGCTCTTCACCTATCTTCTGTCCAGATCTCCATCTAAGCTTCACACAGTGGAAGCGTACGGGTGGACAGAGCCATCTTTGTATCAGTTGTTTGGAGCTAAAGAATTTACTGATTCTCCTCTTATCTGTTGTGTACTCTCTATCTCTTTCTCAGATTTTGTTCGTTGTGCCGTGTAATTATTTTTTTACAAATCGCCCTATGCAAACTGCAAAGTACGTCTATGGCAATCAGCTACTCGCTTTTGCTTGTCCTGTGACCTCTGAAGTGCATACTTTATCTTTGCATAGGCTGCATCCAAGCTTTCCACAAAGCGATCAGCCTCAAAGATCTTATCCTTAGTGTGCAAAATAGATGGAACCTTCTTGCCACCCTCAACCACCTCAAATAGAGCCTTGCCAGTGGAACTATGCACAGTATTATTGTATGCAAACTCAACCAATGGCAAATACTGCTCCCACTGTGTCTTGTGGTCTAAAACATAGCACCTCAAAAGATCCAACACTGTGGAATTTGCTTTCTTAGACTGACCATCTGTCTACGGATGGAAGGATGATGAGAATTTCAGCGTGGTACCCATATTCTCAAACAATCCCTTCCAGAATAGACTGGTCATCTGAGGGTCTCGATCACTGATGATCGACTCAAGCATACCATGATACTTGAAAATGTGCCGTATAAATAATTGTGCCATATAATCAGCCTTTATCTTCTTCCTCACCGGAATGAAATGGGCTTGTTTGCTAAACCTGCAAATAATAGTCCATATCCCATCATTCCTTGTAGGTGTCCTAGGAAGCTCAAAGATAAAGTCCATAGCAATGCTCTGCCAAGGCCTATCTGGAATAGGCAAGGTCTGTAACAAGCCCGGCATCTTTTGCCTATCGTGCTTTACCTTCTGACATATGATGCGTGCCCTAACATACTGCTCTACATCATGCCTCAAAGCTGGCCAATAAAAGAAATGCTCCACTGCCTTGACTGTGGCATCAATACCTATCCTGAATGGCTAAGAATTGCTAAGAATGGCTGAGCATAGGCTGAAGGAGATGAGAGAATGTTGTAGAGAGAGGAAATTCTGAGATTTGTTGCGAAGAACTGATCAAAATTAGCTGTTGCCCTGCTGTACCAGCCCCAAACGGATGCACCAACAACAATAGGAGCATTAGAGACTGTGATCTTCAGGAGAAAGTGCATCAGCAGCAATTGTCAGCTTCCCAAGGTCAAGAATATGCGATCTCCATCACCAAAATGGTCTCCAATGACTAGGAAATGGCCCCAAAAGCTGGCAGCAACAGTCCAACACCTCTTTCCAATAGCTCCAAAATGAAAAAACGAGATTTCCCTCTCCCTTCAGCCCTATTTAGCCTTTCCCTCACTTGCATGGGAAAGTTTTGCCAAGTGGTAGCTTTCTTAATCCATTTTTAGCAATTTTCAGCCATTTAATTAATTTTCAGAATTAATTCAGCCCTTTTCTTAATCCATGCCCAGAAAATTGACCTTGCCCATTCAAAAATGAATTGGCTAGGCCATTTGCAACCCAAAGTGGTCCCATGCATTAATTGACCCTTGGACAAGCATTAATCCATTAATTAATGCCTAGTCCCTAGTGTCACCACTAACATGTAATGGCCAATTAATGGTCCTATGGGCAAACTGACACCAAAATTCACCTAGAATCTAACAAGTGTAACTTGTTACAACTTTTACCTTTGACACCCATCTTTTTCACAGGGTCCTTCGGCCTTCAACTGTAAAAAAGTAGCTTGCACCTCACATGTGTAACACATGTGCATCTTTTAATTGCACATTTGATTAATCCTTTAATAAAATGTCAATTAAACATAAGCAAAGCATCAAATTTTCATGTCCTCGTGACAGAGGCCCCCAATGAAAATGGAAAAATTTCAAATGTCAAGTTTGGGTTAGTTTTGGGCTGTATGCAAATGTATCTTTTATGTTGAGCTGTTTTTCTCCCATTTCGGGCCGTTTGGGGCAGATCTAAGGGCAGAGGATTGAGGGGTGTGGGCTGAGAGAGAGCAGTTGGAGCCATTAGGGACAGTAAAGAGACCTAATCTACAACAATTTCTAGGGCTGGAACAATAGAGCAATTACTGTGCAAGCATTTCTCTTGCGAAAAAGTCAGAGAATTTTCTAATTCGCTGCTCACCCCTTCCCCCTCAGCAGATTTGAAATTTCTCAACCTTTATTTTCTGGTATAGGTCCGGATTGCTATGGAAATTAGGGTTTCTTAGCTAACCCCAACAAGTCGCCATCAATTGTTGGCTATGCAACATGGGCATTTGCTGGAAATCTGAGAAATTACAGCAGATCTGCGAAGGATTGCTCATCTATAGCCAAGATGACTCATATGCAAGTGTAGAAGATCCAATTTATGCTTGTATGTGCTCAAATCAAGGTGTGATTTTAGGATTTTAAGTTTTGATGCTGGTCGCTGTTTTAGCACTAGAAATGCAGAATTCTCTCTCTTGTGCTTTTTCTTCCTCATCCAGACTTGATGCATGTGCTATTTGGTGAAGGAAAGTGAGATTTGAGCCTTAGATTTGAACTTGATTGTGTTGTGGTTTGTGATTTGCTGACCCAAGTGTGTAGCTAGCGAGGATTAGGGTTTGCACGATAGAGTTGGAGTGTGTTCATGCGTGCCTTTGTGATTGAGAAAGTTTAATGATGCAAATTTGGTTAGTACCCATAATGTTGGAATGAGGCTCCATCAACCTTTAATAGCCTTTTCCTCACTTACATGGGCAAGTTTTGCCAAGTGGCATCCTTCTAAATGCGTTTCTCAGCCATTTAATTAATTTTTCAAAATTAATAATTCTAAAAATTAATTTTGCACTTTATTCCTACCCAAAAAATTAGCAGTGCTCATCCACAATTAAATTGGCTAGGCCATTTTGACTTCCAAATGGTTCTATGCATGAATTGACCTTGAACTAGCATTAATTTATTAATTTATGCCTAGTTCCTAGCGTCACCATTGATGCTTATTGGTCAAATAAATGCCCTAGGCCAAAATTGACACTAGGCATCACCTAGTACATGTCTAGTATAACTTATTACATCTTTTGCCTTTGACACCAATCGACACCTTGGGTCTTTGGCTTGTCTTTGTGAAATAACTAACTTGTACATTACATGTGCACTTCACATTTGCACATTTGATTGACAACTTAATCAAATGCTATACAAAGTAGCAAATTTTCACGTCCTTGTGACACCATGCTTGAGCAATTAACCCGAGATTGCTCTTCTTGCAATAGAAAAGTGACCATGTCATCAGAAGCGTATGAATCAACATTATCTCTTGCTAATAAACAAAGAGCAGTAGCAAAGTTCTAATATGACACTAGCAAAACAACCAATACGGTAGACACAAATGCATTAGGTATGATCTCATCAATATTGGCAAGCTTTTCATTGAGATCTTTGATGTGAGTGATGCATGCATCAATAGGGTGGCCCTTAGTCATGTGCTCAATTTCCAATTACTTATGTAAGCAAGCAGCACATGCCTTATTATGCACTTGGTAGAGAGAAGCAAGTCTCTTATATGCTTGTTTGGCCGTAGTGTAGGACTATATGTAGGATAATTTGCTTTTTGCATGACAATGCAATTCAGACATATGTTTGAGTATCTCTTTCTTGCCATCTTAGTTGATCAGCTATGGGAGGAGGAGGAGGAGGAGATGGTGCTGACAGTCCACTAGTGATAATGGATGAATTGGATACATCTTTCCTTGAATCATTGGGCTTGTTGGCCTATGCTTGAGACATAATCTTATAGCTCCTTTGCAACGAGTACGTGCTTCATCGTATATACCTACATCGGGTAATTGGTCCCAGCCCGTTTATCGAATTTCCCAAATATGTTTAAGAAGTCATTGTGAGAAAGCGTTAGCCATGGATGGCAAGGTCATGGATGACAGTGACTTCTGGTTATGCTTGGTTCGGTCACCTTAAGCATAGCAGCTGCTTTGTCGTAGAAGCGAGGAAATGGTGTTAGATCTCCCTCCATTGAAAGCACCGGTAAATGATGTATGTGAGAGTTGCATTGTGGGAAAAATGCATTGGGTCTCTTTTACTATGGATCTATGCTGGTTAAAAATTACCACTTGTGAATAGTGATGTGTGTGGTCCCATGTGTGTCCCATGTATAAGAATACTTGTACTTTGTTACCTTCATTGATGACATGACTCATCATTGGTGGTTATATGCATTAAAGCACAAGTCAAAGGTGTTTGCATGCTTCAAAACTTTTTTGCCTATGGCTAAAAATGCAAGTGCATGTAAGCTGGTTACTCTTTGTATCGATCAAGTGGAAAATCAATGTCAAAAGAATTCAATGCTTTCATGGCTGAGAGGGGTATTGTTCATCAATGTGTTACAATTCAATTAAATGGTGTTGGTGAAAGGAAAAATAGATCTCTCATGGAGATGACACGGTTTATGCAAACTCATAACAAGCTAGCCCCAAAATTATGGCTGGATGTTGTCTTGTGTTCTGCATACTTAATTGCTGCCCCACAAAAGCATTGGCTGAATGTATGCCTTTTTGGCTTGGAATGGCCAGAAGCTAGTGGTGTTACACATGCACGTCTTTGGTTGTTTGGCACATGCTTTGTTGCAACAGCCACGAAAATATAAGTTGCAAGATAAGGCTATCAAATATGTTTTCATTGGATATAGTGCAAAAAGTAAAGAGCATCATTTGTACCAGCTCTCTACAAATGAACTTTTTGTCAATAGAGATGTGGTATTTGCTAAACATGATGGTCACCTCTTGATGAATTGCAAAAATTGGCCAAATGTGACTTCAATGGATATGTTTCATAGTTGGCTGCCATTATTTAAGCAAGGTGCACAAGATCTTGAGGGTATACAACAGCAAAATCAATAGTAAACACATATTGAACAGTAGGCTGATGTTCAGTCCATTGATCAGGTCATTGCTGATGATGTCGTGGCTGATGAAAGGGCTGCTATTCGGGAGACAAACAATCCCTACGTGGCTGTTGGACACATTGTGGGACAGCAAACAACCGGTCCCACTTCCAATAGAACTTGAGTTGCTAGTTGCCATGCATAGGGTAACTTGGTTGCGCGTGCACTTGTAGCTATTGCATGCAATGGGGAATCTATTTCTTTTTAAGATGCTTTAGAGAAGGAGCGTTGGATGGCAGACATACAATCGGAGTTGGATTCCATTGACAATAATGGTGCATGGGAGTCATGTGACTTGCCTTTTAGCAAGCATGCTATAGGCACCAAGTGGGTTTATAAGATTAAACATAGATCTGATGGTAGCATTGATCCAAGGCAAGGCTTGTTGCCCAAGGATATGCTCAGTAGCATGGGATTGACTATGATGAGACCTTTGCCCCCACTTCACTTATAATGAAAACTTGTAGCGTCATTGCATTGGTTGCTCACATTGATTTGTATGTGCCTCAATTGGATGTAAAGATTGCCTTTTTGAATGGTGATCTACGTGAGGAGGTTTATGTCATACAACCTGTTGGCTTTGCTTAGAAAAGGTCAGTTACGAGAAACCCAGTGTTTCATGCTCGCACTAAGCATATCAAAGTGCATTATCATTATGCTAGAGAGAGGCTATATGCAAGAGAGATCGACTTAGTTTATGTTTATACACATTACAATTTGGTAGATGTATTTATTAAAGCTCTTTCGAGAGAACTTTGAAGCCTTTTGCAAGGCTTTAGGCTTACTACCATTTGGGGATTGATTCATCATTTCTTGTATACATTCACATCATTCACTCCAATGGGTTTGTTATACTTATTGCGTTCCTTTGTTGTTTTGATGTGAACTTTTCTTGATCCATGGCTACTTTTTACCTTTAGTTGGAGTTTTTCCTTGTTTGAACATCTATTTTGGGTGTGGTACTATAGGATCTTAGGGATTGTACTTTCATTCTATCATTCTATCATTCTCATATCAGTGGATGCGACCTTCCAGTAATCTCTTCTTTTCTCTTGCTCTTCGTTGTCCAATGTGAGTGTATGCGTCTGTTAGTGCGTGCAGTTGAGCATTGATCTAATACTTTTTGCTTAGATAAAAAAGGGGTTTCCTTTTGTTTGGTCACACTTCTCTTTATTCTTCATCTGCCTTTGAGCTCTTGATTCTTGAATCTACCTTTACCACTTACCTCTTTCTCCTCTTGAGCCATCCTCTCTCTCTCTCTCTCGCTCTCATTTTTTCATCCTCTTTCCCACGTCATGAAGCTTTTAGATTGTATACCATAAACTTGAGAAGTCCACAGACAAGTCTAATTGTTACTAGTTGGCTTGCAAGTTTCTAGGAAGCTCTACACAAGTAGCGTGACTTGGCTTCTTATTCACTTATTTAAGATGGGTGGATAATCTAGCCCATGTTCCCAAATCTTCCAAGCCTTATCCGATGATATAATGAAGAAGTACTCTCCCATCTCCAATCAAAGTAGTAATGTCTTTTCAAGCATGGCTAGGCTTAAGGGGAGGATATTAACCTCGACATGGAAGTAGATGCTTTTGAATTTTCTAGTCTCTCTATGAAGCTACCGAGAGAACACCAAGAAAATGGAGAAAGAACTGCAAGAAAATCTATCTTGTAACACCAACAAGCATTTTCTTAATCTTTTGATAGCACCACACAAGGAAAAGAGTAACAAAGAAAACAACTTCATGTAACATGATAATACACATCTTCCACGATAAGATCTTCAACAAGCATATAATCTTTTTCATATTGTCGAACAAAAAAGCAAATGAACTCATCCACATGTCAAGTTTGAATGGAAAATAATTTCATAATATTGCAATGATTGTCTTTAATAATGTTCATTGCTCTCTTCTCTCATAGTCTCTTATAGATACAATAGGTCAATCTAAAAAATGACTCTCCTTGTTATGTCCTTGGACATTCGGATGGGTACTAGTAGCATTAGTCATGGTGGTTACGAAGTGACTTAGTGCGAATTGTCATGTTCTTGGATATTCAGATAGGTGCTAATAGCATTGGTCACAGTGGTTATGAAGTGACTTAATGTGAATGCACTAAGGACATTTCAAGGTTAGAGCAACCAAGTCCTATAAATAGGACTCAAGGCCCTATTGTGCACATTCATTGTGTGATCACCATTCTTGGACTTTAGCCCATTGGCCAACACATTCGTACGTCGGGATGGCTGGTGGTATGGGATGCCAACCCTTGGGATGTGGTCGTGACCTTGAGTATTGCTAGCTCCTAGGCTCGAGGTGGAGCTTGTTTGGCTCTATAGTTGGGAGGTGAGTTTGATGTCCTGCCCCTTTTATGTTGAGTTTTTCTTGCATCGTGTCTCATGTGCAAGTTGTAGTCAACTTTTTGCACAATATGGAGGAGATGTTGATGATTGCGAGAGAAAGCAGTAAAACGGCCCAGGATGGTATCATGCTTTATGCTAACCTACATCGTCCTCCTAGGGAGCTCTAGGAATGCATATGGGTTTATCTTAAAGTCACAAAGGACTTCGATTCAATGACTATTGGTAAGTGCTATAAATTATCTTCAAGGTATTGCGGTTCTTTCCAGATTACTAAGAAGATAAGTAGCGTATTCTAAGGATTAGACTTACCTTCAGAAATTTGAGTTCATCCTGTGTTCCACGTGAGTTGTTTGAAAGAATGATTGGGACAAGGTGAGCAGATTTTTCCGATTGAGAAAGTTCTGCGGCTTGAGTATATTGCTCATTATGTTCCACTTGGACCCAAATTGGTTCTTGACCTTATGACGAAACAATATTCTCGGACCGACCGTTTATCTTGAGTATTTGGTCAAGTGGTGAAACCACTCGGAGGCGAAGGCTACTTGGGAGTCGGTATGTTTATTGAAGAGTCATTTTAAGTGCATGTGCTTGAGCATCCCTACCATCCCAATAGAGTTGCTCTAGAGTGGGACCACTAGCTAGATGTGACATTTGAGAAGCTAGAAGAAGTAGATGCGCTTTTTGCTGCCTCTAAGCCTCACAACAGTAGCATAAAATATAGCCAAAAATGGCTGCCTTGACTGCCAAATGTACCTGTAAGAAAGAGAAGGCTGAAAATTAAGAAAATGACTTGCCACTTACATGAGTTTCCAAATGAAGAAACTGATGTAGCAGATGTGCTTAGAATGTCAAAAAACCCCAAGTCTGAGTTTGCAGAAAATTTTTGGGCAACGTTCAAAAATTTCTTTCTTTGTGTGGTCCCAAATTTGAGGCGTTATAAAACAGTGAAGGCTTGATGTGGCTAGGGCTAAGAGAGAGCATATTTTAGCTTGCACGTATGCGTACTTTCAATAATGCAAGCATTTAAAAAATACAAATACTAAGGTGTATAACCTTCACCCAAAGTTGGTGTTCACATGGGCAAAAGACCCTTTGAACACCAATCATGCTTGTAATGAGCTCTCTCTTTCTTGTGTTCTAGGTCCTACATGTTCTTGGTCTCTATATCATAATAATTGGCCCTGTTTTCAACCGTGTTAGATAGATTATACATACCACTCTATATTCTATAAGGCTTATCACATTCAGTACTGCATTGGCCCAATACATTGCAAGGATGATAGCGAACATCCCTAGCTGGTTGGAAATGGATTGTCAATTGTTGCAGCAACAATGGAAGCCTTCTCTCTCTCTCTTTTTTTTTCCGTAAAGCCCTCTCTCTCTCTCTCTCTCTCTCTCTCAGTTTGCACAAGGCTAGAATGACCCTCTCTCTCTCTCTCTCTCTCTCTCTCTCTCTCTCTCTCAGCCTAAAAAATGTTTCTCCGAGTTGGGTAAGCTTTGTCAAGTGGAAGCCTTCTAAAATAATTTCTAGCATTACTTAGCTTTATTAAATCATTTTTTAGAATATTAATCTTGAAAATTAATATAATAATTATTTGTGGTTTAGAAAAATAATTTGATTGGCCAACAATTAAATTGCCTAGGTCAATTTATCAACCCAGTGATTCTGAGTACTCATTAGCTTGGTATTGGCTTTAATTAAATAATTAATACCAATTTTCTAGTGGTAGGTCACATGCAAACCCTTAGTAAGATTACCATAGCCTGTGTAGTCTTGGTAGGTCACTGGACAGTCCGCGTGTAGCCACATGCAAACCTTAATTTGGGAATGTTACACTTATTGTGTTTCTCCTAAGTTTTGGAGTGAACGCTCCCTTATCCATGGGTATTTTTTACCTTCTAGCTAGAGAAGGGCTTTTTTCCCTTGTGTGAATGCCCGTCAGTGGATGCGGTACTTAGTACCTTGGGGATTGTACTTTCATATTCATTCTCGCATAGTGGATATGACCTTCAGCGAGATTGTGACTTCAATTCTCCACATGCTATACTTGTGTGAGTGATAAAGTGGTATTTTTGGCTCCCTACATGGGCTCTGAGACTCGAGGAGTGTGTTAATTTCCTCTTCAAGTTGGGTTGTGCACCCCTTTGAGATCTGGGACATAGGGAAGGGTCACCTCTTTTTTATCTCGTACCTCAATTGGCATCCACATTTTCCTCATTGCTACTTGAACATTGTAGGAGCATAATATTCTAAAAATTCAAGATAAAATGCATTGACCCAAACTAAAGCTTTTAACTTCGATGATGTGAAGGGATTGAATGGAAATAAGGGATCAAGAAAAATAATTGCATTAGAAAATTAGTAACTCATTGAATGCTAACATACCCTTTACAAATTTCTTTTGGGAATGGTAATTGGTTCAAGCACAACAATTCAGAGGTTATGCAATCTATGAGTAAAAATTATGAACAAGAGCTTGATTTTAGAAGAATGATTCTAAGTATTGCGCTACATATTCCCTATATATCAATGAAGAGGCAATTTCACATATGTAAGAACAGAGCTATATCTCTGAGCAGTTGCTACTTTGCTCGTAAGATGCCATTGCTTCAATTGCCATTGAGTCTCGAACTTGGCTCCGTTGTTTATGGTGTATCTGCGTTGGCAATCTATTTTGCAGCTTGCTCGTGAAATGTGACACCCCAAGCAGCCTGTTCCACTATCACTAGTGGATTTGCTCCAGCTTCTCCTACACCTCCCACATTAGATTAGTTGAAATGGGATGGGCATGATATCCAAACTCATGCTTTCTTTTGTGCAAGAGAGAGGTTATCCCGCATATTTAGTTGTGTATAACGGCCAAGGATGCTTGGGGATAAGCTTGCTTCGTTGTATCAGGTGCACAATGAGGCTCGTGTAGTCTATTGGCGTAAGCAGCTCGAGATGGAGCATATGAGAGAGGGTGATTCTATGGATGCATACATCACACATACCAAGGACATTATGGAGCAGCTTGCTACAATTGATGAAATAATTCTTGATGCCTCTCTTGTATCTATAGTCTTGGCTGGTCTACTTGATACTTATCAGAGTTTTGCCACTATGCTTCATTTACTTGCAAAATGAGATACTAATGCATACACATTTAATGCATTGGTATCACTATTGTTACAAGAAGAGCAATCAAGGTTGAATCTCTCTAACATAAGTACGGACAATCTAGCATTTGCAGCCAGCCATTGAAACAAGGGGAAGTCATGGTAGCCCTCAACATAGTTGTTAGGTATGATACGATACGGTATTTCCTGATTAAGTGCTTAATTACAGCAATCAGCAAATAAATGTAACTTGAAATGTACAAATTACCTTAATAATCTTGGACATTGAACATCCTGTTGCCCCCAAAACTAACGCCCCTTTCAGTAATTCTTTAACTTGAATGCTAGTGGAATGAGTACAAGTTGAGATTTATAATCTCCTTTGCTGTTCCAAAAGTCCCTTTTGCTGTAACACAATTAACAATCAATTTGGGCCAATTGCCCCTTGAATTTTACCTAGGAATTGCGCAAATGGAACCTCCAACTAGTCAAATGCTGCCCCAAATTATAATGAATGGGCTGGGATTTGAATTCCTTGACAATGACACAAATTTCAAGTGTTAAATGCCTTTACCAATTGACATGGGTCGCGAGGTGGCTGTTAAACCCTAATTTTTGCAAAAATTTAGGGTTTACAATAGAGATCTCTGTGCTGTTCACCAAATTGGCTGAGATCTGCACAAAATGGTTGAGAAATGTTGAGATCTTCTGAGAATGGGTTGGAGAAGGTGAGAGAAATTGAGAATGAGAGAGAAATCTGATTTTTTTCACAAGAAAACTCTAAATTCTGCCTGCTACCTACTCCAACTTGCATTTAATGCAGTTACATACTGCCAAACACCTTCCAAATGCAGTCACCTGATCAGCAATGGTGTTGCCAACCCCTGGAAGGTGACTCCTTGCTGTCCCCTGTCTATTGAGGCTATTAGATGGGTGGCTTTTGCAGCAAATTGCTGTTCTTTGATCAGAAAATGGGCCAGCAGCTCTCTCTCTCTCTCTCTCTCCCCCCCCCCCCCCAAACAAGTTGTAAACTAAGTGAATGGCTGAGACCTAGCCCCCAAAAAAGTTTTCTCAGTTTGCATGGGCATTTTTGCCAAGTGGTAGTCTTCTAAATCCACTTTTCAGCATTATCCAATCATTTAATTAAATTTTAAAATTAAATAATTCCGAAAATTAGTTTCAGCCCTTTTGATCCTACCCAAAATTAAACGTATCCATTCGTAGATAAATTGGCTAGGCCATTTGGAGGTTGGAGTGGTCTCCAATCTTCGTTGACCCTTAGACTGGAATTAATTGATTAATGTCAGTCCTTAGTGTCAACACTGACACTTATTGGCCAAATAACTGTTCCAAGGTCAAAATTGACACTGGTTGACTAACAAAACCTAGTTTGCATAACTTATCACAACTTTTGCCTTTGACACCCATTGCATCCTTAGGGTCCTTGGCCTGTTACCATGAAATAACTACCATGTGCATCACATGTGCTAAACAACCTTACACATTTGATTAGTAATTTAATCAAATGTTATCCGTAAGATTAAAGCATCTCAAAATTTCATGTCCCTGTGATCAAGAGAGTTTGAAGATGAGTCCTCGGCATTGGATGATGAGACACTCTCATTGATGCAGTTACCATCATCATTAAATGATGGCTCTCTAGGTATCGGCTGTGCAGGCAAGGGGGGAATGCCATCATGAGGCACGGGATAGGAGCTGTTAGAGCTTCGCCTTACATATGTTCACTGGAACCACCTCTCCTCGATATTGAAGGGCGTTGAATGACCAGGCCCATGTTGCCATCTACTCCAACTCTTGATCCATGAGCACGTTGACTACGAGTGTCACGAGTATGTGCTCCTATGAGCTCTCTATAGAGCTCTGCAAAGATCATCTCCTCCTCCTCATTCACCTCGTGATGTACATTTGGAAGAGTGTTGTCCGTCAACTTGAATGTATCAACATTCACCTACATAATGCACATAAGATTGTAAATGCTAGAGTCTACATTGCTTAAAAGTTTAAAATAATAAATTTTAAATTTTATGGTTAAGTGTTTATCTGCTTTGGACTATCCATGCTCAGTGTGGCAATAGACTAGCCGCTCTAATTGTCGTGTGCTAACCCGATTGTGAATACTTATTGTGAATGAGAGAATAGGCAATCCAATTTCTCTCACATGCACCCATAGAGCAATCTTGAGCAAGGACTCTCATGGCTAAGGACTGAAGAGTCTCTAGTGCCATGTATCCAAAGTTTTGCCACCAAAATAGAGGTGTCACAAGTGACTCTCTGCTCCAACAAGTGGGAGAATCCTAGCTTCTCCAGCACTGCATTGTGGTTATCCACAGGGACCACATGAGTCAAATATGTAGGTGGGTCGAAAGAGAGCCTACCATCTATGACTGTTGGCAACTTGTAGGTTGGATGTACCAATGCTGCAAAACCATGGATGGGCTTATGTATCCACTCCTCAGTGCTATCTTTAGAACATGTGCATGTTGTGTCTTTGTGATCACCATGCAAGTATGTGTCTCCACCAATGTTGCTCTAAAGAAATCAACAAGAAGGCCCATGGTGGACACCTCACAATCACTCATACGTAACACCCTATAAAAGGGTGTCATGGCAATGACAATGGCATGGACTTTTTACTAGAACTACTCATTGAGGCATAAGCGTTGCATGGCTTTGGCCTCCTCTGTCTCATGCTCATCCCACTCATTCCATAGAGTGGACATGATTGTTTGATTGCACCTCATAAAGGGACTTCAGCAACAACCACATGTAAGCAAACCGAGTTGAAGAAGGCTTCTTCAACTCGAGTGTGCTATGGTTACAATACATTGCAAGCACCTTTATCTTTACCATGAAGAAGGTGACAATTGATATAGCTTTGCAGACCACCCTCTTCGCCCACTTAAGCTTCTCGATATCCTCCATGAGCAAGTCCAAATGATGACTTGCATAAGCAGTCCGCACAATTGTGGCAACTTGGGCTCAAGCAAATGGCCCATGCACTGAAAATTCGATGCATTGTCGGTAACAATTTGCATCACATTCAAGGGCCCCATCTACAACCACAAATTACAATACTCAGAAGTTAGAGAGAGAAAGAGAGAGTTGGGCCTCGAAAGATTCAACTTTCAAGAATCAAGAGAGATAGAGGCTTGAGGGAAAGAGAGAATTGAGATAGATATTAGAGAGAATAGGGAGATAGATATTTATGAATAATGAAAGAAAGTGAAATAAATATAAAGGAGAATGTATACCTCAATGATAGCTTGCCGAATGTGGTGATTTCAATCACCATGCGTGCAATTTCAACATCTGCAAGTCGTTGCCTTTCTCTAAGACAAGCAACCGGTCCACACGAGTGGGAGCTTGAGAGAGAGAGGATTGCCTCTCCAGTGCTGCAAGAGTCTCCACTCTTTGTCTTTTGCGAGAGCCGGATGTGGATGTGGATGTGGAGCTCCCACTACCAACAGTAGAGGCTTCACTTGCATCGGTTCAAGATATGCCCACATTTGATGCTTTCTCATTACTAGGCATAGGAGTTGGTGTCGATACACCATTTCTTCCTCCTCCAATGGATCCTCCTCTCATCTTGGCGAGAATCTCATTTGCAAGGTTTTGAGGGATTTCCTTGCATGGAGCAACTCCCCCCCGGAAAGATATTGGAGAAGCCGGGTTGAACAACTTGTGTAACACTTCCTGCACTATTTGCACGTCCAATGGTGGGAGTTGGACTTCTTTGTATCCTCCAAATGGATGGCATACAAATTGAAGGCCTTGTGCTTCTCACGAGTCATGATGTTAATGTCGGATGGAGAGCCCCGAGGAAGAGTGAGAGAGAGAGAGGGAGAGTGAAATGCTCGAGCCTTGACTCTTGAAAGTTGAAAGAGAGGGAGAGGGTTGGGGTAAAGTTGAAAGAGCAAGAGCGAGAGAGAGGGGATGGTGGGAGAAGCTTGAGCCTTGAGCCTTGATAGGGTCCAGGAGAGAGGAGAGAGTGAGAGCTTCACAAATCACCACCGAGATTCAAGATCCAAGAGAGGGAGATGAGAATGGCAAATGCTTGCTGAATTGGTGTGGAAGCATGGAGGAGATGAGCACCTTTTGTAGATGAGAGAAGAATATTGGGGAAAAGAGGGATCCAAGAAGGGTCAAATAGTCAAAGAGGGCTAGATGGAATCCAAGGGGATTGGGGGAGGAGTGCATAGCTGGAAAAGGGGATGGGCTGAAGTATCCAAGGCTTCCCACCCCCCTAAAGTGCCACACAAGATGACACGGACGCTGGAATGCATAGACGGGACATGGTTTTGACACACAGGAATGCGGCAGATGTGGTAGAAGGCTGTGTTTGCTGCTGTCTCCTCTTGTGCAGCGCACGTTTACTATAGAGTAACCTATATTTGATGTTGATGTCACCTGCTAGCTTAGCATTTTGATGTTTCTGACACTGCAAGTGCTACCAAAGTCATCACTACATTTGTGTTTTGCTGATTTTGCCCCAATTCATCTTGTTTGTCACATTGATTCAATCACACTTGACCTTGCTGTTATCAGACACTTTCGGAGGCTGATTGCCGAGTTTTAGGGTCTGTCTAGTGTAGGACACGCTCTCTAGCTCATTGTCTCTGCCTCGGTCTTTGTCAACTGGAGTTTGAGGTTTGATATTCATCATTGCATAGTGTGTTTGCTGCATTGAGCATTACGTTCTATTATTCAGATTCATTCATTTCATTATTTAGTGTTGTGGTCGAGTTACTCTAACCCTAACTATGTTTTTTTATCCGTCTTTGCGTTTTGTCATATGATTGTGTTTATTTTAAGTTTTTGAGTATTTCTTATGCGGTATGAGATCTATGTACTCATTGAAGAAACCTAAGCCATAGATCGGAGAGCTTGTCTTTAGAAATAGGGATCATAGAGGGAAGATGACTTTGAACACATTGACATTTATTAGTCTCTAGAACCATTTGTGCGGGGAATGGAGCAAGAGTGGATTGAGCAGCTTGCTCCATAACGTTTTGACATGGTTGGAGACACCTTTGACTACATAGGAGAAATTAAGCCATATCAGCTCACTCATGAGGAATATGAAGTACTCGTGGCTTATAGACAAAAGAAGATTGAGGAGCTTGATAGAAAAATCGCCCTTCAATAGCATCTACTTAATATTCATGATTTTCTCTCTTTGGACGTTTCATGTGTAAGTTTGAAGATGTTGGAGGGCTGTCAAGACCTCCACTAGGGATGGGGCCATCTTATTGGAGAAGGAGATTCGGAGTATATATTCTATTTCCATCGTGTTCCATCCACTTTAGGGCAAGGTACACTAGACTCATCTTTTGTTCCTTCTTATTTTACTTCTATTGCTTTACAATATATTGGTACAAATCATGAGGAAGAAAAAATACATTCTATTGACTACGGAAAAGGATCTCTTGAGGACCAATTCCTATATGTTAACGCCATGGTGATTATAAGAAAAAGTTAGGTTTACATTACCTTCTACGAGACTTGCTACTTTGATCAGAGAGAAGACTTGGATCGTTCAGCACTCCTTCCCTTGGTTGCACTTCTTTGGTGGAGCTTTCAACTCTGTTCTAGCAAGGAGTCTTTTTTCTCCCAAGGGCTAGTCATTACCTTCCCCAAGGCTACCTTGGAGGCCATTCTTTTCATAGGTTTTCAGTTGGACATATATCTCACTCTTATTTTGTGGGTACTTCTCCTTTGTCTCATCGACATTGACATCTTAGGGAGAGAGGGGGTGCTTATTTCTCCTTCCACCGTCTGATGGTGAGAGGAGGTGGTATCCTAGCTTTTCCTTCCACGTTGAGAGGGGGCAACTTTATTCTCTTGATGGGGGACGGGAGTTTGGTTATGGTTTGATTTGGACATCGTGTATTATTTTGTAGTATGTATAATCATTTGCATCATTAGGATGATTATCTTGTATTGCCTCCTACATAACTCCAATGCATCGGCATTCTGTTTTTGTAAATATGCATATGTGCGCATTTATTCCTTTTGTCTTTGGAGTGGTCGACTTAGGATCCACCATATTCGTGGCATCTACCATTGCAATCTCCAAGGATAGTCTACCTTGCTTGTTTCGCTTGCTTCCACCTCTCTTTTTTGCCCCTACCACCTATTCTCCACATTTCACTCTTCCTCATCACATCGACACTTAGTAGTGGAAGGGTTAGTTTGTTTGTTTTATGAAGATCTTAGTGTTGACTATCCCTTCTTATTCTCCCCTTGGAGCATGGATACTCAATAGGACAAAAATTCATTGAAAACACTCATTTAATTCTAAATTTCGAAAAACAAAATAAAAGGCTTATTAAAAAAACAAAACACAAAATCCATTGTGCTTGCATCCACCTTTGTAGGGCTTAGTAGGTCATTGGGTAGCCAATGTGTACCCTTTGTTTAATGCTCTGGCCTCTTTGGGGTAAATACTTGGGCTCCCTTGGTAAGATTACCATTGCCTTTGTAGTCTTGGTATGTCAATGGGCAGCTGATGTGCACTCGTTGGGGTGGGATGCCTTGGGGTTAAAAGAAAAGAACAATGGCTTGGGCTTGTTTGTAGTCCCTTCTAGTACCAATTTTGGGCTTGAGAGGGGGTGTTAAGCTAAATTTGCATCAGCTTCTTTAAAACAGCCCCAAAACATACTTAATTAATGAATTTAACCAATCTTTATTAAAAGAAATGAGATCTTGGAGAGTTTTTGTGCCCAACCTTCAAATCCTAATTTGGGAGTCCCCAAACGCTCTATAAATAGATAGACTGCTCTCCATTCAACTCAATCCTTTTTTCGCAGATTGCAAGTGCTAGAGCTTTGTTTCCCATACCCTGTTTGTGGAGGAAATCTCAACTAGAGCTGCCTATCATTGCTGTCCATTAATTGGCACCTAGTGTCTAGCCTTCTCTTACCATTTCTCTCTCTTTCTAGCCATTCTCTTGGTATGGTACAATAGTGTGACTGCTGTCTACTACTGTATCAGCTGTTGTCTGCTACCTCTAGCACTAGAAGGCTGTGTTTATTGCTGTTTGCTCCTGTGCAGCTTGCATCTATTGTAGAGTAGCCTACGTTTGGTGTTGATGTCACTTGCCACCTTTGTGTTTTGCTGTTTTTGACACCGCTAGTGTTGCCAAGTCATCACCACATTTGTGTTTTGCTGATTCTTCCCTGATTCAGCCCATCTATCTTTGATCCAGCCACACTTGAGCTGTGTTTGCTGCTGCCAGTCAACTTTGGAGGCTGCCTGCTGTGTTTCATGATCCGTCAAGAGTATGAGATACTCTCTAGCTCATTATCTCTACCCCAATCCTTGAGATAGGAGAGTTCGAGGTTTGATATTTATCATTGCATGTTGTGTTTGCTGCATTGAGCATCATATTCTATTCATATTCATTCATTTCATTATTCACTATGTTCATTGTCTTTGAGTTGCCCTAGCCCTAATTGTGTTTTTGTATGATTGTGTTTATTTTCTTTTGTCGAGTATTTCTTTACAAGTGTCACTGGTAACACTAATGGCTAATTAAATGTTCTAGGTCGAGTTTTGACACCGGGTACCACCTAGTATCTATTAGGCATAACTTATTACATCTTCTGCCTTTGGCACCAATTGATATCTCAAGGTCCTAGGTCCCACCTTGCGAAATAATTAAATTGCACTTTTTGCACATTTGATTAAAAATGCCAAGCAAAGCATGAAAATTTCACGTCCTTGTCACCATGTACTTAGAATTAATCAAATCCAATTGCATGCATATAGAATCAATAAATGCAAATTGTAGAGTGACTTGAACAAGGTATACAAGGATTTGTTTGAGTATACATCTTAGTGCGAAAGCTGAACCTATGGATAGAGTATGTATACAGGAAGAGAGAATAAGAGAATAAGCTCAAAGTGAGAGCATGAATGTGATCAATAATGATGCCTTGCTGTGCATAGCCTTTCATTGTATAGGTCTTTGACCTCTAAGAAAACTTGTATTTGACTTTTCTCCAGAAACTTCTACTTTGATGCTTTGTGAATGCAAGTTGGTGTGAGCTTCCTTCATCTACAAGAATACATACTTTACATGTACAAAAATCTTGCTTTCTTCAAGCTATATCATGTGGATTGAAAGCAAACCCATTGTAGAGTCATGGCATGCTTTGACTCCATTCAAGCATAGTTGTCAGGTACAATAAAATACACTACTAAATGGTACCTTAAGATTTTATAAGGTACAATATGATATTAGTACGAAAAAAAAATCATTTTGGGTATTTTGGACTAAAGATGATAGAATAAGTAAGTAAAGTCTAAAGAGCAATGCTATTAGAGTATATAAGATGATTACATGAGAGTAACATGCCAAAACCTCTATGGTATATGCCTCATGTACAATATGCACTACAACATATAAGTTACAAGTAAATAGATGGGATTGGATACATCATACATAAATGATCATACAAATAAGAGAAGTGTAGGCTTTGGGGGGGGGGGGGGAGAGAGAGAGAGAGAGAGAGAGAGAGAGAGAGAGGCTTTTTTGGGGGAGAGAGAGAGAGGGTGTGTGTGTGTGTGTGGAAGATTGGTGCTTGAAATAAAAGAGGTCGGGGGGGGGGGGGGGCTGTGTGGCCAGAAGTACCCTATTTTTTCGTACGAAAGCGTACTAATATGTACTCTACCATACCATACGGATTGTACCGTACTACATACGGAGACAACTATGCTCCATTGTGATTAGGTTTTTGATTTAAAGAGAGAGAGAGGCGCGCACACACACACACACACACATGCATACATATATCTATATTTCTCTATATACATATGTAGGTACCTATATATTTGCATACTTTTTATATCCATGTTCACACACACACACACACACGCACATGCACGCACACACATGCATGTATGTATGTAATATGTATGTATGTATGGGTGTGTTTGTGGGGGGTGTGTGTGTATGCATGTGTGTATGCATGTTTGTATATGTCTCTCTCATGTTGCACGCAATAAACATGTTTGGGAGCCATTACAATTTTTCCATTGAAGGGAAAAGTCTGTGAAAAACATGTAAATGACCAGCATAGCCTCTCGGTATAGCCATCCATCCATATGTAGCTAGTTTTTTATGGTTAGGCACTTCAAAAGCAAAAAAGGAAAAGAGTTGACATGCATTCGTCATCCAAAAAAGTTCTAGAAAATATTTATGCTATATGCCCATATATGAGAACTTGGCACATGTATTCATGAAATCCCTCTCTCGTGAGAAGTTTAAGCCTTTTGCAAAGCTTTGGACACATTGCTTTTCCCAAACTGATCCGTCACATCCTTTTCCTGCTTCAGATCACCATCCTAGAGGGGAGTTACAGCATTTGTATGTTAGTGATGAGTGAACACACTTAGGAACACTTGGCTTTTCCCCTCCTCAAGAGGTCTTTTCCACCACCTTGTACACACCTTACTCATGTTCACCTTACATCCAATTTTTCATTGATAGTAGAGCAATGAGCTTTGCCTTGCTGCTCCATTGTTGCTTGTGTTCTTATTTTCGCCATCTTGCTGCCCTTATTTCCAACAGGAAATCAAAATTAGACCAAGTCCTCTTTGTACTCGAAGTTCTCTTTGGTGCATGGCACGGAAAATATGCAGGAGCATAACCTTGACCTTTTCCAAATTGACCACAATATCTTTTATGTGTGAGTCCTCTAGTGTCTTTAGAGCTGAATCTTATTTAATGACAATCTCACCTATGTGAATTATGATGAGGCTCAAAAATCTGGCTATTGGGGCTTCCATATGTCCTTGATATGTCAACAAAGGACAGGATCTCATTAAATAGGACAAGTCGAGTGTGTGAATGGGATCTTTGAATCATGCTGATGGTATTGTGTCTCTTGTAGTGCAGGCCTTCAAGGGATTTTGTTCTTCCAAACCTAAACCCTGAACTGGTTGGAAGGAATGCTTGTTAAAATGTAGTGTACCTCTATAGTCTGTGAGGCAAGGAGCCTTGCATATCACTATGCTCTGTCCTTGGAAATGGATGTAAAAGACCACATGATCAATCGATTAGTATCTCTAGTTTGTGCAACTGATTTGGATGTCAGTTACACGTTCCAAGAGGACATAGTGTAACATAAGTATTAAATCGAAATTTGCTTGAATTGTAGTCAAATATTTTGTTTATGTTTTGAATACTGTAAAACTCATTTGTCCCATGTTGGAAATTAGGGTAACGGTATAGGGAATAGAATTTTCTACCTATCTGTTCCACAACACATACTTCTGAAAGTTGCAACTTGCATGGCAAGAAATGCCCAAAGTAAGAATGGTTGGAATCGGGTCATAATTGAGAAGCCTTTTGGATATGATGGAAACTCATCAAGCTTATTGACACAAGGCCTTCTAGCACATCTAAACGAAGAACAAATTTACAGGTTGGGGTGTTAGAAAGTTGGCTTCTTCTTTAGATTTCAGCATTTTCGGAGATCTGTTGCTACTGAAGTTCCATTTCATTCCTGCACCAGGATTGACCATCGCCTTGGTAAAGACCTAATTGAGAACCTCACTGTATTACGCTTTTCTAACCTTGTGTTTGAGCCGCTTTGGAGTCGAACATACATTCGTAATGTTCAGGTGAGAATGCAGCTATAGTGTTGTTTTATTAAAGGGGAATCAATTAATAAATGCTTTATGCTAACAAATCCACTTTTTTCTTTAGGTTGTTTTGTCTGAAGATTGGGGGCTAGAGGGTCGAGGAAGGTACTTAGCCTTCTGACTTAGTATTTTGAACCAGCCAGTGAATGTACAATGGAAGCTTTAGTATGTCCAAGTAAATTATTAACTCCTCGTCTTTTATAACCATATAGACTTGTAATAGTGACATTTGATTTGTCTTTAATTATATGTCCTGCATCTAGAATTTTTGTATCCTTCTGATGTCATAACTAAGTATTTAACATGCCAGAATTCCAGAAATACCTCCCAAGATTTGATTATAAATTCGTTCTTATAATCGTATTGTGGTCCTAAGCCTCAAGGTTCAATTGCTGGATAAATAATCTTGATTCCTTGAGTGTCAGATTCTTCTTTATTTTTTCATCCCAAATAATGAATCCAGAGTTTAATAGTGATTTTTGACCCTGCGTTAGGATATGTGCAACTTGCTGTAATTGTAATGTTCACGTGTGTTGATGGAACAGTATTATTAGAGGAATAGGTTTTAAAAGCGCCATTTATATTCCTGTTTATGGATTTTGAGGATCTTCCAAAAGAAAATGTAACAATATTAGACCATTGGGTTGCATGTCAGATGGTCAGACCTAGCAATCATGTGGGGTACCTAGAATGTTTCTTGACAACTTGCCACAAATGAGTTCTTGAGAGGATCAGGAGAAAGTTGTACTACCGGCAATTGCCTTGTGGGTTTTGCATACAAGGTTCAGAATACAGCAGTGCACTGTCATGACATAGGGTTTGCATATAAGGTTGAGAATACTGCTGTATGCTCTCCTGAATTAAGTACACTTCTTTTCCCTCTACATACTGTCTAAGGGATTGAGCATTAGAACTTCGCATTATGCTTATTGAATGTCAGAGAATCCAAGGCAAAATATTCTGCTGGACCTCTATAGGGCTTAAGTGGGAGGCATGATGGATTTTTTGTGTATCGTTCATCTGCAGGCCATATATTGTGCTGTGGAAATGTCATTTAGTTCCTGCAACGATTGTGATAGATGCCAGAGTATGGAAAGTCTTGGCTTTGAGCTAGATAAGATTCAGCATTATCAGCCTAGGAAGAGCTCTATAAACCTCTGCTAGCATAGAGGAACACTTGGGTTTGTTGGTAATCTATGTCAGAAAGGTTGAGGCTTCAGTATGATGACCTTCTTTCCCCTATCTTAATGTTGTATGTATGACCCTCTCTTGCAAGAAGTAGCTAATAGGGATTCGGGAAGAGGATCTGGGTTAGTGTTAAGGTTAGTAGGGAGGAAGGTTAGTTGTATATAGAGAAGTCAATAGGTGCCCATTAGTAGAAAGAGAAGGAAGGTTAGTTCGACATAGAAAGTGAGTTGAGGAATTAACAGAGGAGAGTTAGAGTTATTAATTGGACAGGGCTGTTAGTACTAGGGAGAGAGGTATATAGTGAGGAGAGAGTAAAAGAGAGCGAGAGTATATGCTATCCTTCCGCCCTTTACATTATCATTATTGGTTTATCATCTTTGGAGGCTCTCTACTGTTCGATAGCTCATAACTATGGTCCACTAGTCTATGGTGAGAAATTGATGACAAGTAAACATAAGCATCCAAGATGAGGTATGTGGAAGCAACACCTAGTGTTGAGAGGATGATCCAACACAAGCTTGGAGCGAGTGGTGTCCACCATCTCCAAATACTATGGTCCACTAGTCTATGGTGAGAAATTGATGACAAGTCAACATAAGCATCCAAGATGAGGTACATGGAAGCAACACCTGGTGTTGAGAGGATGATCCAACACAAGCTTGGAGCGATTGGTGTCCACCATCTCCGAATACAATTGTTATAGACCATCTCCAAGCCATGGCTCCAAGTGCTATCTAACATATTATTGTCATCATATTATTTGTACCTTTAGTCAGCATAAATGAATTAGATGCTCTTATTGTGAGAAGGAAACAATGTGTTACATTACAAAATTGTTTAGGGAATGTAAATTGAAGAAGACGACGTCTCCTAGGGAGTTAGAGAGAAAGAAGTATACTAAATAAGTTAGTGAAATGATAGAGTGGGTCAGCTCTTCATAAATTAATAGGTAGAAGAAAAGTTGTTTCCTAAGGAACATTAACGCGGCTCACCAATGGTATAATAAGAAGAACAGAAGTTGCAGTTATATATCCCTTCAATGACCTTAGAAGATGACTATTTTCAGATCACCCTCAGGCAAAGTCTTGAAATCTCCTACAGTAGGGCATATACAAGGGAAGAGACTTAAGCTTGATGCTCTAGACCACAAGTAATTCGCATTGATGAAGTATTGCAAAGAAGATTGTTCATGAGTGTACGCAATAAGTGATAGTTTAGGAGCTGTGCTCAATCCTTTGCAATAAGCGATGGTTTAAGAGTTGTGCTCAATCCCCCAAGTAGATAGGGATAGTTGAGATAGAAAGTGTGCATAAGAAACGGTTGTTTTTCTTTGTCAGTACCTAGTGCTGCTATGGTTGTAGTTTATGCCAAGATAGGGATCATATAGTGGTATTGACTTCAAAAATGTTGAGATTATGCAAGTGGATTGCCAAAAGTGAATTCGATATTTGTGCCTTGGTATGATTGTTCTTGGTTGTGATTGGTAGGATAGAAAAGCCCAATTGGAATTATGATTGCCCAGAGTGATATTACCCCCTTTTTTTAAAAGTGATATGAAATTTGAATAGATCCCCCCTCCCAAACATTCATATCTTCATTACGAGAGAGAGAGAGAGAGAGAGAGAGAGAGAGAGAGAGAGAGAGTAAGTATATTAACGTCTCTAAAAGGCCAATGTGGCCTATGAGACCAAAGCAATACATACAATGATGGTGTGTTTCTCATCTGGAACGAGAAAAGATGAAAAACATGCCTATAAGACTGAAAAAATGAAATAGTGCCCTATAAAAGGGAAACATGTCAATGATCTAAAAGTGAAAGTAGAAAAAGGAAAACTCTCCATCAATGATATGTTTGTCCTCTAAGGAGGTGTATCTTTGCATGGCTGAGAGGTCTTGGCATCTGTCTCCTGTGGCGCTCAATGATGGCTTTAATTTGTCTGTGGTGTGGATGTCTAGACCTTCTTGTCGTGTATTAGTGAAAAAGTCAGTGACTGCTCTCTGTCTATGTGAGCTGAGCTGTGGGAGCCTCCTACTCCGTAGAATTGTTGTACTGCGCCTCTGGAGCTCCAAGATGAAGAATCCCAAGCATCTCTGATCCTCAAACTGCATGATCCGTCTCAGGGGTCCAAAACCCTCTCGAAACAGATAGTGGTATCTACCTCGTATATCATAATATACAGTGCATCTGCAGATGTAGTGTTCCTTTGTCTCTGGCTCTTTGTCGCATAGTGGGCATATGTGTTCCTCTGTCTGTATACCCTTCCATTTGCCTGTCTCAATCCTCAGGTGGTGGGATGAGGTGCGGATCTGACCAATAACTGTGCGTAGTTCGTGAGGCAGCTGTGTGTCCATGTAATTGTGTCGGGTTATGAAACCATCCTCAGATACTAGCCCAATCAGCATCAGTGTATCCATGCAACTGTATATGAACCCCAGTCTCATAAAATAGTCCATACTGCAATGTGGACTTCACATACATGAGTATGCGTCTAGCCGCATCCAAATGCGGTTTCCTTGGAGCCTGCATAAACTGACTTACCAATCCAAAGGAAATGGGTCTGGTAGTGTGCCATCCTCGTGCCATGGGGGGAGGGGGGTCGGATCCAGGTCTTCTCGGTATCTAACTTCAGTATGTCTGCTCTGATAACATGGTTTAGCTCTGATCGGCTTAGGTCAAGTGTAGGGCAATCCAGGCTATAGTCAAAGGGGGGTAGTCTGTCAATCTGCAGCCCATGTAGACTCATCCATGTACTCATCTGAGCATACCAACAATGTCTGTCACCATCTGCTGCTAGTTGTCTAGAAGAGGCCAGGGCTAGCCGTGGGTATCTATCTTGGGGGAGCTCCCATAGTCTATGTATGAAAGTCACTGCCTGGACCAAGGCCTCAGCCACCATGGGTGATCCTCCCAACTCATCTTTGATAATCTCATGTGGGGTCGAGCTCTTCGCTCGTATCATACGTGAGATCATCATGACTAGTGGTCTTTCCATATGCTCCCACCCCTCATAGTATTCCTTCTCTGGTCCATCCTGGTCTCCCAAAGGCCGTCTCCTCGTGTGAAAGAGACTCGGACCCCAAATAGCTGCCCCATGTAGGAGTGTGGGTGTAACCAGGGTGTCAAAAAGCCACAATTTGGTGCGTGGCTCATGAAATTGTACGTGAGCACATTTCCTCTCCAATGCACCTAAGGCTGCATATGGTTTTGCCAAACGAGCCTCTGATGTCTCTCTCCAAGAGAACTGTGGTCCCTTCAATGTGACCCCCAAATAGACATACTGCCTAACCATCTCCATTGGCTCTCCATCAAAAGTAAACTGGTGCTCAGCTCTTGTCACCCAAGCAGCTGAAGTGTTAAATACCATAACTTTAGCTTTCCCAAGGTTCACCTTAAGATCTCTATCTCTGCAAAAAGCTGATAATGCATCCAAGTGTCTATTTAGTCCCTCAGGTGAGTCAGATATAAGTACAATATCGTCGGCATAAAGCAGTAATGGTATCAGTACTCCAGCTAGGCTGGCTCCGGCTCCACCAGTTCTGTCCACATACTCTGAAATTTCATCTATGTACAACCCAAATAGTGTCAGTGAAAGTGGACAGCCTTGTTTCACCCCAATGGTGCTATTGACTGTATCTGAGATGCCCTTAGGTGTTCGTACTCTGCCCGTCACTGTCTCATACAAGGCATAGATACTCCACTGTATCTCTACAGGCACATCAATGTTTTGCATTCTTCTCATGAGTCTAGCACGTGGCACTGTGTCAAAGGCCTTGCGAAAGTCCACAAAACAGTAGTAGATCTTTTTCTTGAATGCCTTGCCTTCTTCGATGATTGCCCTCAATGTAAAGATATGGTCTAGAGTTGTATATCCCCTCCTGAAGCCAGCCTGGCCTTTTGATCTCAGGCCATGCATCTCAGCCCATTCACTCAATGCTTGTTCCACGATAGAGCCATATATTTTGGCTAGCATGTGTCCAATCATGATAGTTTGATAGTTACTAGGTAGCGCGGGGTCTCCACTCTTAAAGAGCGGCACAATAAACCATGTCCGCTTGATATCCAACTGGGTAAGATCCATCCTGATGATCTTGTGGATCTCTAACTTGCTTAGATCAAGAGATGGTGCATCAAGGGAGTACTGGAAGGGGGGTAACTTGTCCATGCTAAAGCCATGCAGCTCAAACGAGGCCGACATCTGTGCATACCAACATGAAGTATCACCCTCTCTGGCAAGCTGCCTGGAGGACTCAAGGGCCAACCATGCATATCTGTGTCTGGGTAAGTCCCATAGGCTATGTATGTATGTGACGGATTGGGTGATATCATGGACACTAGGGGTTTCTCCATCGGTCTCCATCCGTCATAAGTGTGCTCTGATTTGCTATGGTGGTCAAGATAGGGCCCTCATATCTGTACTCCATAAAGTAGTATGGATGTGACCGGTGTATCGAAGAGCCATAGCTTGGTGCAGGGTTCTTGAAATTGCACTTGTGAGCACATCCTCTCCAAACCACCTAGTGCTATGTATCCGCGAGTCAGTCTAGTGTGTGTTGCCTCTCGCATAGAAAAGATGGGCCCTGTGAATAAGACTCCTAGGTATGTATAAGAATCCACATACTCCAGCTTCTCAGATCCATATGTGAATTTAGGTGGTGATCTCTTGACCCACTGTGGTGTAGTATTAAATACCATCACCTTGGTTTTACCATGGTTCATTGAAAGCCCACTTTCCAAAGTATAGGAGTGTAGTGCATCCAAGTGTCTATATAGACCCTTTGGAGAGTCAGCTATCAATACAATGTCATCTGCATACAATAGGAGAGGTATCCAAGTGCTAGCTAGTGGAGCTCCTCTATCTTCTTCATGTAAAATGTAATTAGCAATCCCATCAATGTACAGGCCAAATAATGTTGGAGAGAGGGGGCATCCCTGCTTCACTCCAATGGTGGAGTAAATAGTTGCCGAAGGGCCCTTAGGTGTCCGTACTCTGCCCACAACTCTCTAATACAGTGCCAAAATACCCCAACTGAGCTCTTTCGGTTCTCCCATGGCATGCAATCTATTTATTAGCCTCTCTCTCGGTACTGTGTCGTCAAAGGCTTTGTGGAAGTCCACAAAGCAGCAGTAGGTCCGTCGGCCATGGGCCCTTTCCTCCTCAATGATCGCTATGAGTGTGAGGATGTGATCCAATGTGGAGAAGCCTCTCCTAAAGCCAGCCTGTCCCTGTGCTCTAAGACCCCACATCTCTGCCCACCTGCTTAACTCATGCTCAAGGATGGAAGCATATAACTTAGCCAATGTATGCCCAACCATGATAGTCCGATAGTTACTAGGTAGAGTAGGGTCCCCTGACTTGAGGATAGGCACAATAGTGTTCGTGCTCCAGCTTTCTGGTAGGCCTTCACACATGGCTTTGTTAAACATGTAAGCTAGGAATCTTGCCACCAAATCTCTAGCATGGATCAAGTGCTCGGCTACTAATCCATCATGATCTTGTGCCTTTCCTCTGCTAAGTCTGTCAATGGCCTCTCGGACCCTACTTTCTGTAAAGAAAGTGGTGGTCTCTGGACAAGGCTTAAGTGGGTCAGGAAGAGGTGGTTGACCCTCCACAGTATAAAGACTAGCTGCATACTCCTCCCATACAACAGTGGACGTAATAGGTGTGGTCGGGCAATGCTATTTGAAAAGCCTCCAAGTCTCTCTAGAGTCCTGGCTCAAGAATAACTGATATAGGTCTCGCTCCAGCTGGGCCAAGAATATTCTCTTCTTTCACCGTGTGAGGCATCTAAAGAGTATCTGTGCCTGTCTGTGGGTAGTGGACCCCAGTGCTATCTCTCTCTGTAGCCGTGCTCTAGTCTCACGGCACTCATCATCATACCACCTCTTCCGAGGCGTCACCTCGGTGGAGGCTCTCTGTGTGGGTCGTGAGTGTGGGAAGGCTACGCCTGCAGCGATGTGTAGAGCCTCACTGAACGGCTGAGTCAGCTCCTGTAATGGAACGTCGGGGTCTGCATCATGTAACAATCTAAGGATCTCCGCCTCATAGGTATCCTTTGTCTCTTTAGAAAAGAGGTATCTCGAGTGCCGGTGAGTTGCATGATGGGTCTGCGTGTCAATGAATTAGAGGTTGATGGTGAATGATAGGCAGGCATGATCCACTGCAACTCCGAGAAGGCGTGGGGATATTGAGAGGTCCTGGATGTGAGATATTAGCATTGGTGGGGCAAGAACATAGTCTACTATGCTAGCACTATGTCGGTGAGGATAACATGTGAAGGTGTCGGATAGGGGGTATCTAGCCAGGCCATTAAGAATGGCCAACCTGTGTGCTGTGCCCATCTCCACAAGGTATCTCCCATATTCGGTGACTTCCTCCATATCCTGAGATGTCCTCTCCAGCTGTAGCTCAGACACATCCTGATCCTGTAGTAGCATCTCCTCAGATGCATCAAAGAAAGACACCTGATGGGAGGCTGTCCTGGCATTAAAGTCTCCTAGTAAGATAACCTCTCCCTCCTTCGAGAACTCCCAAATATCCTCTTCCAAAGCCACATATGGTGATTGCCCCTTGGGTGGGGCGTATCGGGATGTCATAGGGGGAAAATAGCATATGGCTCATACAAAGTGCGTTCCTCACCACACACTCTCACCCACATGTATTTGGCCTGCTCATCTCTGCGGACTACCTGGATCATCTGCTGTAGCTTCTCCTTGAATAACACTGCCACTCCTCCCGACCTGCAATTACTGTGGTTTGTGCGTGTCTCCTTCCTGCAAGTTGACTTCCACCTATAGCCTGTCATCCGTGGAAGTGTAGTATATGGTCCCTGATGTGTAGAGAGAGAGAGAGAGAGAGAGAGAGAGAGAGAGAGAGAGAGAGAGAGAGAGAGAGAGAGAGAGAGAGAGAGAGAGAGAGAGAGAGAGAGAGAGAGAGAGAGAGAGAGAGAGAGAGAGAGAGAGAGAGAGAGAGAGAGAGAGAGAGAGAGAGAGAGAGAGAGAGAGAGAGAGAGAGAGAGAGAGAGAGAGATACTAGAGGTAATGTGATTACCCCATGGGATCATCGTTATCCCCGTTCCATCCCCAAGATAGTAGATATACCGTCCACCTCCAAATCTGGCCGTCAGAAACTCTTTTGTTGTGTTAGCTGATTTTTTGGATGAGGGAGTCCTTGACATTCTAGTAGAAAAGGTTAAATCACGGCAAGCTATGCCTCGTACCTGATTTTCCTTTTGAATACACATGAAGATAGCCACGTGGAATGTGCGGGGCATTTGCTCTCGCCATAAGCAACATGCCATGTGGACTGTATTGCATGAGAATCAGTGGGATGTCCTGTGTGCTGTTGAGCACAAGAGTCACGGTGAAGCAGGAAAAGTTGTGGATTGCCATGGGTTTAGTTTGTTTTATGCAGGGACACATGCCATGCATTATTCTGGGGTGCTTATGATTGTGCATGAAAAATACCAGCCTATTCTTATTAAAAATGATGTGCATGGCCGTTTTGTGGTGATTGAAATTGTATTTGAAGGAGAGATCTTATGGTTACTTGGCCTCTATGCTCCAAATGATCCTTTATCCCGCCGAGATCTTTGGAATACTTTGCGGACCTCCTTGTCACTTGGCAGAAGGGGTTTTTTGATGAGGGATTTTAATATGTGTGTTGATTCTTCACAGTCCACATCAGAGCATTCGGTAATGGACACTCCGGAAAGTCGTGTGTGGAATTTGTTGGCTCGTGACGTTCTTAAGCAAGACCTTTGGTCTTGGCTACAACCTTCTTCTACAGGGTTTACTTTCCACTTTGCGCAGTATGCGACTACATGGTCGCAGTTGGACCGCATGTACATCATGCAGACGGATGATTTTCTTCCTGAGATACTCGAAATGCAAGTGCTGCAGCAATATGCCTTGTCAGACCATTTCCCTCTACAGCTTGAGATGCTTGCACAACCCAATGCATCGTTTAAGCAATTTCTGGATAGACTCCCTTTGCATTTCAACTCGTCTTATTTGAAGCATTCAATCTTTCAGGGCTATATGCAGCAATTGATTGATAGATTCTTATTGGACTTCTCTTCGGAGGGAATGCTTCGTTTGGACGATTGCTCTCTAATGTGCAGCGGGTTGCTCGACAGTATGGGATCCATCATGCCTCTCTTTGTCGGTGGCGTCGACAGGTAGCGGAGGACTTACTGGCTTTGGTTCGTTCTCTGCTGGTGGACACTCGAGATGATGTTTTTCTGCTGTCACTGGTGATGCGTTTGGCTGCTCTTATTAAAGAGTTTCAGTTGAAATCTTATCAGTAGGCCAAATTGCAAAATCTGACGGAGAATTTGCAAGACAGTGCTTGTCAGACTCATAAGTTCTTTCGAGCTCTCCATGCCTCTTCTGCTCGAGAGAATATGACTAGACTCCAGGATGCTGAAGGTCAAATGGTCATTGATCCGCAGACGATTGTGAATATGTGTAGGAATTATTTTCTCGACCTTCTTGGTTTCACTTCTCCACCTTCAGACCATATTATTCATGCCCGCTTAGTTTCTATGATTTGGTCCGCAATCAGGTTCCACAAGACATGCAAGCTACTTTGGAGACCGACATTTGTGAGGCGGAGGTTATGGATGTTTTGTTACACTTGCCCAAGGATAAAAGTCGTGGGTGGGATGGTCTCACCAATGAGTTCTTTGAGGTCTTTGCTACCCAACTGGCGAAACCATTGACGGCTATGTTTCAGCAGGTGTGGGAAATGGGGTTCATGCCTTCCTCATGGAAAGAAAGACTTATTAAACTGCTTCCAAAAGTTCCTTCGCCGTCTATGTTGAATATTAGCGACCAATTTCTTTGATGGGTTCTATGTATAGAATCTTTTCCAAACTAATGGCGAATCGGCTCCATAAGCATCTTCCTGCCCTGGTGCATCCTCTCCAATATGGTTTCATTAAGGGCCGCAACATTCTGCACAATGTATTAAATGCGCAACTGGCTATTGACTATGCAAGGCATTCTAATCAGGAGGTGGTACTGATTCAATTGGACTTGGAAAAGGCTTTTGATTATCTGGACTGGTCTTTCATTGCAGAACTTATGTCTACTATGGGCTTTGGTGCTCGAATGTCTCGTTTGATCTACACCATTAGTGCTGCGGCGTCTTCACGAGTCATGCTGAATGGAGGTGTTACCGAGCCTTTTGTCCTTGCCCGCTCTGTGAGACAGGGTTACCCTTTGAGTCCTCTCTTTTTTGCCCTTGCGACTCATCTAGTTCTTTCGATGTTATCTCATCTGGCAGCTTCTTCGTAGTTGGCTGGATTGTCTCTTCCTTCTGGACAGCACTTCATTGGTCAATCCTTGGCTGATGACAACTTTATGATTCTGCATGCGGACAAGGATAATCTTCGTAAAGCATTAGATATTTGGGCTTTCTTTGGTCAGGCCTCTAGTCTTCGCATCAATGATTTGAAATCAGCTATTCTCAGCTGCATGGAGTCGGATTTGTAGTCATTGGACTGGCAAGGAATGGTTGTTCCTCGTGGTTCCATTGTCAGGCATCTTGGCTACCCTTTGGGTGTTGATGTTCCGCCAAAGCACCTGCTAGAGTGAATTTCACAGAAATTGGCGGCGAAATTTCTGTATTGGAAGTCACAGGCGTGGCCCTTTCATGTTCGCCTCAAAGTGGCTCAGACCATTATGTTGCCAATGCTCACATATTTCTTGCCATTGCTGCCTTGGACTACTACTACATTGAATGCTCTTACGCAATATATTCGTTTCATGTTATGGAAGAAGGATTCCTTGCATGCCGGCATTTCATGGATTTCTTGGTCGCATGCATGTACCCCGAAACGCATGGGTGGCGGGGCTATCTTAGATGCCAAAACTCATATGCTGTCACTCCGTTGGTCTCTTTTTCGTGCCATGTGCTTGTATCATCACCCGTGGGTTGTTATAGCTCGTTATATTCTTGAGGATCACGGGCTTCTGCATGGTAATACCCGAATTCGGAGCTCTTGGTGGCATGTTCTTAATGCAGACGCTCCGTTTTCTAGTCCTTCATCATCTCTGCTTGCCATTTGGTATGTTCCTGGAGACTGGTCCTCCAGAAGGCTCAGTGGCATCCAGCGGAGGACCGCTTAGCTACTAACTCCTTCCAACTGGAATTGTTGGCAGTCTCGCGGTTACTTTCTTGGGAAGGTAAACATGAGCTTAGACCTAAATTTAACCGCATGGCACGTTTGGGCTTGACTTCGGTCGCAGATGCCACCCTTGCCAGTTGCAATGTGTTGATAGCGTTTCGTACAGCCAGGAGACTTTTTAGGATCCCTCGTGGATACAGGGATTTATGGGGACAGCTTTTGATGATGCTCCAGAACAGACAACCCTTTCCTTCCCTTGCTTCGGATCGTCCCTGGCAGGACTGGGACCTTGCAGGCCGGCTGAATTTGGAAAAGGTTTCAGCTAACCAGGTCTATCATCTTCTGATTAAAGATCATCAATGGCTGGTTACTAAAGCTAATACTCTATGGGGATTGTGTAAATCCCGGGCATGGTGGAGGGTAACAGTGATGGAGGCCTGGTTGAACAAGACACCTTTCAAATATAAGGTCTTTCTTTGGAGGGTAATGATTGGTGGTCTTCCGCTGGCTTCAACCCTTTCCAAGCGTCGCATCCCCAATGGCAATTGTTTCTTTTGCACCACTAGTGTGGAATCAGCTCGTCATCGATTTATTTCTTGCCCTCTCGCTCAAAAAATCTGGTCCTTCTTGTCGGCAGTTTGGCGCGCGGTGGTCGGTCTCTCGCTACACCCGTTTGATTGGGTTTTTGGGCAGCCCAAATACCCCACACCGACACAGCCACATATGAAGATCTTGTTTCACTTTCTTAGATATTGGGGCTGCTGGCATAACTGGACCATTTGGAATGCTTTTATTTTTGATTCTGCCTCTAATGTTCAGGGGCATATTGCCAGGCTTAAAGGTCTCTTACTCTGGCAGATAGATCTTATTCAGCTCTCCGACTTGCTCCCTCGGGAGGACTTACTTCCCTGGCATAGGGCAATTTCCGTTGCGTCTTTGCCATGACTTTTTGTAACTCTTTGGTTGTTTACTTCTTGTAGCGAGAGAGAGTGTTTTGCACACGATGGCGTAGAGCCACCGTGTATCTTGTAATCATGTAAACTTGTACTTTTTCGTAATTAATACAATTACCTTTAACGGAGAGAGAGAGAGAGAGAGAGAGAGAGAGAGAGAGAGAGAGAGAGAGATGCTCTTGCCGCTTGTTTGATTTGCGTGGCCCTGCCATCGCTGGACCTGTGCTTGTCACCTGCCGTCGCTGGACCTGTGCCCACCGTCGCTTGCCTTTGTACGTGTCCTTGCCGTTGCTTGGACCTGCGCGTGCCCTGTCGGAACGGACCTTCCACGCTGTAGACGCCCACTGGTTTTGACCGCCTTGTTGGCCTGCAGTCCTCCTCATCGTATTTATCTTGATCTGCTCAGGCGCCGTGCTGCAGAAAACCCTAATTCGGCTGTTTTTCGTCAACGAAAAGAAGCGGCGACAGAGAGACAGAGCAAGGGAGTCGTGGACGCTGTTCCTGCGCTGGCCGCTGGCACCTTCCCTTGCGACCTGCACTCTGCTGACCTGGCCCGCCCTGTTTTTCGTGACCTGTGTACTGCCTACCGTTAATCGTGCTGTGCTGCAGCGTGGATGCCCTGACTAGCGTATCGCAGATTTGCCAGGTTCAATTGGGTGTGCTTGTAGAATATGTCCCTAGACAGCCTCTGTACGAGAGAGAGAGAGAGAGAGAGAGAGAGAGAGAGAGAGAGAGAGAGAGAGAGAGAGAGAGAGAGAGAGAGAGAGAGAGAGAGAGAGAGAGAGAGAGAGAGAGAGAGAGAGAGAGAGAGAGAGAGAGAGAGAGGCCTACGTTCGTTTCTACTGCCTGTGAGCTTCTGGCTCTGCATCTGACCTGCACAAGTGGTGATACAACATGGCTGGTCTGGATATGGCTTTTATCAACCAAATGGTGGCAGCCCTTGGTTTGGATTCTGATACAGAGGAACCAGAGGATATGGTTCCTTGCACAGAGGAGATGCCTCTTGGTCTTGACTTCCAGCCTACGGGCAAATGCACCAAGCATACTTCGGAAGAGACAATGGATCATTAGGAACGTTCTTATGCTCAGGTTGCTTCTGATTCTGTGGATTCTCAGGATGTTGACTGGGAGCATTTGCTGGAGTTTGCCAACACTCTGCTTGGCGATTATGTCCAACATAATCATGAAGCTTTTTCTGACTCTGGAACTGAAGATGTTCTGGAAGCCATGGTGGACCCGAAAAATGTATTGCGCTCTTTTTCGGTGTTTTATGACCGTGCTGTTATACTCTTCTTTATTGGCAGGATCCCAATGCTTTCCCATATTTGCCAGTGGTTGCACAATCTACTACAAGGGGAGTGTGTTGAGGATATTTTTGTTGGGCCCCGAGGCTTCTATGAGGTGCTGTTGAAATCTGAGAAGCACCGTGCTGACCTCCTGTCTAAACTGCCATTGTTCTTTGATCATCGTTTGGTCCATGTTGTGCCATGGCGCCCAATGGCAGATTTTCAGCGCCTGCTTCAATGTGAATGCCCGGTGTGGGTTGAAGTGGAAAATTGTCCGGCTGTCTATTGGCCACTGTTAAAGGATGCCATGGCCGTTGTGGGCACTGTTCTAGTCCCCCCGAGCCTAAGGGCCATGAATCGTAACCGTTTGTGTATGTTATGGGACACTGCTAGGAAAAGGCCTGCTTGGTTACGTCTTAATTGCTCTAGCATGTATCCTTTGCACTTTCGTTTGAAATGGGGCAACTTTGCAGGGCATTGCTTTTCGTATGGAAAATTGGGGCATTTTATGGCCGAATGCCCAGAGAAGTAATCGACTTCAGATGCTGAGCATGTTGTGCTGCCCATGGAAGATATGGTGCTTGATGCTCCATCGCAGGATGCAACCCAGCCACCTAAAGTTTTGGATAAAGGTAAAACATGTTTCGGGTTTGGATTCCCGTGGCAATGACTGGGTAGATGTACGTGCCAAAAAAGGTAAAGGGTTTGATGCTGGCCTGGCGGATACTGGGCCTAATGCTTCACAAGATTCCAAGCGCACTTTTATGCGCAGGAAAGAAATGTTGTCTTCAGAGCACGCTGCTTATACTATGGTTTCTTCTGCTCCCTGTAATCAGTCTATTAGGAAAGTATATATGGATGGTCCAAAGGGCCCACCTGCTAAGTTGGCTTTTGATACTAGAGATAATGTGATTACCCCATGGGATCGCCGTTATCCCCGTTCCATCCCCAGGACAGTGGATATTCCGTCTACCTCTAAAGCTGGCCGTCAAAACTCTTTTGCCGTATTAGCTGATTTTTTGGATGAGGGAGTCCTTGACATTCTAGCAGAAAAGGCTAAATCGAGGCAAGCTGTGTCTCGTTCCTGATTTTCTTTTGAATACACATGAAGATAGCCACGTGGAATGTGCGAGGCATTTGTTCTTGCCATAAGCAACATGCCATGTGGACTGTATTGCATGAGAATCAGTGGGATGTCTTGTGTGCTGTTGAGCACAAGAGTCACGGTGAAGCAGGAAAAGTTGTGGATTGCCATGGGTTTCGCTTGTTTTATGCAGGGACACATGCCATGCATTATTTTGGTGCGCTTATGATTGTACATGAGAAATATCAGCCTGTTCTTATTAAAAATGATGTACATGGCCGTTTTGTGGTGATTGAAGTTTTATTTGAAGGAGAGATCTTATGGTGGCTGGGCCTCTATGCTCCGAATGACCCTTTATCCCGTCCGGATCTTTGGAATACTTTGCAGACCTTCTTGTCACTTGGCAGACGGGGTTTTTTGATGGGGGATTTTAATATGTGTGTTGATTCTTCACAATCAACATCAGAGCATTCGGTGATGGACGCTCCGAAAAGTCGTGTGTGGAATGCGTTTGCTCTTGCTATACTTAAGCAAGATCTCTGGTCTTGGCTACACCCTTTTTCTACAGGGTTTACTTTCCATTCTGCGCAGTATGCAACTACATGGTCGCGGTTGGTGGACCGCATGTACATCATGCAGGATGATGATTTTCTTCCTGAGATGGTGGAAATGAAAGTGTTGTAGCAATATGCCTTGTCGGACCATTTCCCTCTATAGATTGAGATACTTGTATAATTTATTGCACCTTTTAAGCAATTTCTGGATAGACTCCCTTTGCGTTTCAACTCGTCTTATTTGAAGCATTCAATCTTTCAGGACTATATGCAGCAATTGATTGATAGATTTTTATTGGACTTCGCCTCTGAGGGCAATGCTTCTGTTGAACGACTCAATCTCCCTGTCCATGGGGATACTGTCTGCCTGATAGGTCCTGTCATAGCAGTGCTCTGCTGCATATCAACTGTAGAGACAGGAGTGGAAGGCATATCGGATGGCACTGTAACTGGTGATACATACCAAGAGCCCAACTCATCAAAGATGACATCCCTGCTTACCAAAGTCTCCCTGGTAGAGGGATCATAACATTTGTATGCCTTCTTCTCCTGCGAGTATCCAATGAACACACTCTTATGCGCTTTGGGATCCAGCTTTTTCCTTTTCTCATCTGGAATGTCCACATAAGCAAGACAGCCAAAGACCTTCATGTGTCTTACATCCGGCTTATAGCCATAGTATGGGATCCATCATGCCTCTGTTTGTCGGCGGCGTCGACAAGCAGTGGAGGACTTACTGGCTTTGGTTTTCTCTGCTGGTGGACACTCCAGATGATGTATTTCTGCTGTCATTGGCGATGCGTTTGGCTGATCTTATTAAAGAGTTTCAATTGAAATCTTATCAGCAGGCCAAATTGCAAAATTTGATTGAGAATTTGCAAGATAGTGTTTGTCAGACTCATAGGTTCTTTCGAGCTCTACATGCATCTTCTGCTCGAGAAAATATGACTAGACTTCAAGATCCAGAAGGTCGAATGGTCATTGATCCTCAGACTATTGAGAATATGTGCAGGAATTATTTTCTAGACCTTCTTGGTTCTTCTCCTTCACCTTCGGACCAAGTTACTCATGCACGCTCAGTCTTCTATGATCTGGTCCGCAATCCGGTTCCACTTGATATGCAAACTACTTTGGAGACAGATATTTGTGAGGCGGAGGTTATGGATGTTTTGTTACACCTGCCCAAGGATAAAAGTCCCGATTGGGATGGTCTCACCGATGAATTCTTTGAGATTTTTGCTACCCAGCTGGTGAAACCATTGATGACGATGTTTCAGCAGGTTTGGGAAACGGGGTTCATGGCTTCCTCATGGAAAGAAGGTCTTATCAAACTGCTTCCAAAAGTTCCTTCGCCGTCAATGTTGAAACATTGGAGACCAATTTCTTTGATGGGTTCGATGTATAAAATCTTTTCCAAAGTGATGGCGAATCGGCCCCACAAGCATCTTCTGGCCATTGTGCATCCTCTTCAATATGGTTTCATTAAGGGCCGAAACATTCTGCATAATATCTTAAATGTGCAAATGGTTATTGACTATGCAAGGCACTCTAATCAACAAGTGGTATTGATTCAATTGGATTTGGAAAAGGCTTTTGATTATTTAGATTGGTCTTTCATTGTAGAACTTATGTCTACTATGGGCTTTGGTACTCGGATGTCACGCTTGATCTACACCATTAGTGTTGCGGCTTCGTCGCGAGTTATACTAAATGGTGGTGTTATCGAGCCATTTGTCCTTGCACACTCTGTGAGACAGGGCTGCCCTTTGAGTCCTCTCTTCTTTGCCCTTGCGACTCATCCGGTTCTTTTCATGTTATCTTCTATGACAGCTTCTACTCAGTTGGCTGGATTGTCTCTTCCTTTTGGACATCACTTCATTACTCAATCTTTGGTTGATGACAGCTTTATGATTTTGCGTGCGGACAAGGACAATCTTCGCAAAGCATTAGATGTTTGGACGCTCTTTGGTCATGCTTCTGGTCTTCATATCAATGCTTTCAAATCAGCCATTCTCAGTTGCATGGAGTCTGATTTACAGTCATTGGGCTGGCAGCAGGGACATGTTGTTCCCCATGGTTCCATTGTCAGGCATCTTGGGTATCCTTTGGGTGTTGATGTTCGGCCAAAGCAACTACTAGAGTGGATTTCACAGAAACTGGCAGCTAAGTTTCTGTATTGGAAGTCACAGGCTTGGCCCTTCCATGTTCGCCTCAAAGTGGCTCAGACAATTATGTTACCAATGCTCACATATTTCTTGCCATTGCTGCCTTGGACTACTACTACTTTGAATGCTCTTACTCAGCACATTCGTTTCATGTTATGGAAGAAGGATTCCTTGCATGCAGGCATTTCATGGATTTCTTGGTCGCATACATGTACCCCCAAACGCATGGGTGGTGGGGCTATTTTGGATGCCGAAACTCATATGCTGGCACTTCGTTGGTCTCTTTTTCGTGCCATGTGCGTGGATCATCACCCGTGGGTCGTTATAGCCCGTTATTTTCTTGAGGATCACGGGCTTGTGCATGGTAATACACAAATTCGGAGCTCCTGGTGGCATGTTCTTAATGCAGACTCTCGGTTTTCTAGTCCTTCCTCATCCCTGCTTGTTCATTTGGTCTGCTCCTGGAAATTGGTTCTCCAGAAGGCACATTGGCATCCAGCGGAGGACCGCTTACATACTAACTCTTTTCAATCGGAATTGCTGGCAGCCTCGCGATTACTTTCTTGGGAAGGCAAACATGAGCTGAGCCCAAAGTTTAACCGCATGGCACGTTTGGGCTTGACTTCAGTTTTGCAGATGCCACCCTTGCCAGTCGTAATGTCTTGATATCGTTTCGTATAGCCAGGAGGCTTTTCAGAATCCCTCGTGGATATCGTGATGTATGGGAACAACTTTGGTTAGTTCTCCAGAGTAGGCAACCCTTTCCTGCCCTTGCTTTGGATCGTCCTTGGCAGGACTGGGACCTTGCAGGTCGATTGAATTTGGAGAAGGCCTCAGCTAACCAGGTGTATCATCTTCTGATTAAAGATCATCAATGGCTGGTTACTAAAGCTAATGCTGTATGGGGATTGCGGAAATCTCAGTCATGGTGGAAGGCAACGGTGATGGAGGGCTGGTTGAACAAGACACCTTTCAAATGCAAGGCCTTTCTTTGGAGGGTGATGATTGGTGGTCTTCCTCTTGCTTCAGCCCATTCTAAGCGTCGAATCTCTAACGGCAATTGTTTCTTTTGCACCACTACTGTGGAATCGGCCCGTCATCGATTTATTTCTTGCCCTCTCACTAAGAATATCTGGTGGCTCTTGTTAGCGGTTTGGCGAGCAGTGGTTGGTTTCTCGCTAAGCCCTTTTGATTGGGTTTTTGTACGGCCAAAATACCCCACACCGGCACAGTTGCATATGAAGATCTTGTTTCACTTTCTTAGATACTGGGGATGCTAGCACAATTGGACCACTCGGAATGCCTTTCTTTTTGATTCGGCCTCTAATGTTCCGGGACATATTGCGAGGCTTAAAGGTCTCTTGCATTGGCAGATAGATCTCATTCGGCACTCTGACTATTCCCTCGGGAGGACTTACTTCCCTGGTATATGGCAATTTCCTCCGCGTCTTTGCCATGACTTTTGTAACTCTTTTGTTGTTTAGTACTGAGATTTTACACACGATGGCTTAGAGCCATCGTGTATCTTGTAATCATGTAAACTTGTACCTTTTTTCGTAATTATTACAATTACCTTTTACGAGAGAGAGAGAGAGAGAGAGAGAGAGAGAGAGAGAGAGAGAGAGAGAGAGAAGATAAGATAAGGTAAGATCTATTAACGTCTCTAAAAGGCCAAAATGGCCTATGAGACCATAACCAATACAATTGGTATCATCATCTCTCATCAGAGAAGAAGAGATAAAATTTATGTGTAGGTCTACAGGGTAGATTGGAATGAGAAATATGGAGAAAGTGAAAAAGCTGGAAAAACTAAGTTTAAGAAGCTTAAAAATAGTGTAGAGTATATACCCCTCAGTCTATGGAATCCACCAAGACTTTGCAAGCTACCCCCGACCGAGTCAATGTGCCAATTTGCATCTGTAACGAGCAAGCATGATGTGAATGTGATGCATATGGGCATGCCTATGTTGCCGAGTAGGTACTCTAGGGCATTGTGCTCTACATAATGTTGTAGCTTTGTCAATGGTGATGCCGCCTGATGGTGTCCCTCGATGATCCTTATTAGTAGGAGATGTAGTGTCTGGGGTGGCAGCGGCTAGGGGTTCAGCTACATTGAAAAAGTCTGTAACTGCTCTCTGGAGGGGTGGATGAGCCGGGGGTCGCCTCCTATCCTGTAACAATATTGCTGTGCACCATTGGAGCTCCAATAAGAAAAGGTCCGAACATCTTGGGTCCTCTTGGTCCATCACCAGTCTTAGTGGTCCAAAGCCCTCCTTAAAGAGGCAATGATAGCGGCATTGGATATTGTAGTATATAGTATATCTGCAAATTAGTGCTCCGTTTCCAGCTCCCATCCACAAAGCTGGCACATCCTCTCATTGGCTGCAACATGGCTCCATCGATCTATCTCAATCATTTGCTGATGCGATGAGGTGTGAATTGAACTGATAGCAACTCGGAGTCCATGATAAAGTTGAGCATCCATATATCTTGGCCTCACTATGAAACCATCTTGAGAAAGGTGCAAGAAGTGACATTGGTATTGTGCCATTTTCGTGCCTAATGGGAAAGGGGGCTTGGAGCAAGTCCTTTCTGTCTCCACTTTAGTGATGTCTACTCTGATCACATTATTCAGCTCTGCACGACTGAGACTAAAGTAGGGCAGTCAAGGCTGCAATCGAACGGTGGCAGTTTGTCTGTACTCATGCCATGTAAGTTTAGCCACGTGCTCATATGTGCATACCAACACTGTCTATCTCCCTCGGCTGCAAGCTGTCTTGAAGACTCCTAAGCTAGTCTAGGATATCGGTCTTTAGGGAAGCAAAGTAATTGCTTGGAATAATGCCTCAACTACCATGGGTGCAACGCCCAATTGGATGATCTCTTGTGGTACTGAGGCTTTTGCCCTTATCATACGTGCTATCATCATGACCAACGGTCTTTCCATATGTTCTCAAACATCATAATGTTGCGCTTCCAGTCCATCACAATCAATTAGTGGCATGTCTAGTATGATAACGGCTTGGGTCCCAAATGGCTGCTCCATAGAGTAGTGTGGGCATAACTAAAGTGTCAAAAAGCCACAATTTGGTACAAGGCTTTTGAAACTATATGTGTGCACACTGCCACTCTAGAGTACCCAAAGCTGCGTATGCCCATGCAAGCCTAGCCTCTGAAGTCTCCTTTCATGAAAACTGTGTCCTTTGAAAGTGAACCCGAGGTATACATATTGTGTAACCATTTCCATAGACTGACCGTCATACATAAAGTGATGTTTTGAGCGTGTCACCCAAGTTGCGGAGGTGTTAAAGACCATACTTTTAGTCTTTCCAAGATTTTGCCTAGAGGCCGTTCTCTTCACAAAACACATGCAATGCAACCAGAGGTCGTTGTAGCCCCTCGGGTGAATTGGAGATGAGCACAATATCGTATGCATATAACAAAATTGGTATTAATACCCCAGCCAAGCTGGCTCCCATACCACCCCATCTTTGTATGTAATCTGAAATCTCGTCAATGCACAATCCAAACAGCAAAGGAGAGAGCGGACAACCTTGCTTTACACCAACTATGCTAGATACTGAGTCTGTTATTCCTCAAAGCACTCGTACTCTACGTGTCGCTGTCTCATATAATGTATAAATGCACCATTGCATATCGTCTAGGACACCAATGATTCACAACCTTTGCATGAGTCTTGAACGTGGTACTGTATCAAAAGCTTTGCGGAAATCCATGAAACAACAATAGATATTTTGCCTTCGTGATCGTCCCTCCTGAATCAAGGCCCTCTGTGTGAATATATGGTCTAATGTGATTGTCCCTCCTGAATCAAGGTCCTCTGTGAATAGATATTTTTCCTTCGTGATCGTCCCTCCTGAATCAAGGCCCTCTGTGTGAATATATGGTCTAATGTATTGTATCCTTGGCAGAAACTAGCTTGTCTTGCAGACCGTATCCCCTTTGTTTGAGCCCACCAACTCAACTCGTGCTCCACAATAGAGGCATATATCTTCGCTAGCATATGGCCAATCATAATAGTGCGGTAGTTGTTAGTAACCAATGGATCTCTGATCTTAAAAATCGGCACTTTTGTGTGGTCACACCAACTTGCTGGAAACCTCTCACATACAACTCTATTAAAATATTTGATAAGATAAGGGCCAATGCATAACATGCATGTGCAAAATGTTTTGCCACAAGGCCATCTTGATCATGTGCTCTTCCATTCTTTAACCTCCAAATGGCATACCTCACCATTTTTTCCGTAAAGAATCCACACTGTGTTGGCCTAGAGAGAGAGAGAAAGAGAGATTTCCTCTCCTACAATCAGTTGGAACCCATTGCCTCCCGTCCCACCATCTTAACCTTACATGCCGACTTTCTTGTGCAAGTAGTTAATAGGAAAGAAGAGCTGGGGTAGTGTTTAGGTTGGTTAGTACCATATTGAGAAGTTGGCGGGTGCTTGTTAGGAGAAAGAGAAGGGAAGTCAGAGATAGAAAGTGAGTGAGAGGAATTAAGAGAACAGAGCTAGTGTTATTAGTTGGAGAGAGGCCTGCTAGTACTTGGCAGAGAGGTCTATAGGGAGGATAGAGCAAAGAGAGAGAGAGAGAGAGAGAGAGAGAGAGAGAGAGAGAGAGAGAAGAGATTCTATGCTTGCCCTCTGTACATTATCGTTATTAGTTTATCATCTTTGGAGGCTCTGTACTCTTCAATAGCACATAGATAGTCTACTAGTCTATAGGGAGAAATTGATGATAACCAAATGTAAGTGTCCAAGATGAGGTACATGGAAACAACACTTAGTGCTAAGAGGATGATCTAGCACAAGCTAGGAGAGACCTATGTCCACCATCTCCAAATATAATTGTTATTGAGACCATCTCCAAGACATGGTTCTAGGTGCTATTAAACATATTATTATCATCGTATTATTTGGACCTTTAGTCAAATAGATAAGTTAGATGCTCTCATTGTGAGAAGGAAACAATGTCGTACATTATAGAAATGTGTAGGGAATAAAAATTAAAGAATTGAACATCTCTTGGGAAATCAAAAAGAAAGAATAAAAAAAGTTAGTGAAATGATAGAGTGGGCCAGCTCTTCATAAGTCAATAGATACAATAAAAGTTGTTTCGAGGAACAGTAACATGACTCACCAATGGTGCAATAAGAAGAATAGAAGTTGCATTTATATACCCCTAGGGCCTAAGATGACCTGAGAAGGTAGATTATTGTTTTCAAGTTACCCTAAGGCCCAAAGGCTTGAAATCGCCTAGACCAGTGCCAATACAAAGGTAAGAGACTTAAGCCTGATGCTGTAGGAAACCACAAGTAATTCACATTCATGAACTATTGCCTTGTCAAGAAAGAAGATTGTTTATAAGGGTGCAATAAATGATGGTTTAATAGCTGTGCTCAATTTCCCAAGTAGGTGGGATAGTTGAGATAGCAAGAGTGTATAGGAAATGGTTGTCTTTTTCTTAATGAGTACCTAGTGTTGGTATCATTGTATTTTATGCTAATATGGGGATCATCCAGTGGGATTAACTTCAGAATGTTTAAGATTATACAAGTGGATTGCCGAAAGTGAAATTGATGTTTGTGCCCTGAGTCCATAGAAGCCATCAAAAAGAAGCTATGAATGGCATGTATGGCCCTGAGAACAAGCCTGCAAATGTCGTCACAACCTGTGGGAGTTGGCCCTAGCCTAAAAGAGCAGCATCACTATCTCCTATTGGAGACTTTTGTAGAGCCTCTAGAGCTTGTGTCAATTGACACAAGTCCTATGGATTTTGGGTTTGCGACACTCAACAATCAGATTGGAGACTATATGAGAGTTCAGTTGGGTCCCGCGCAGCACATCTGTGAGGTAACTTGCTTGTAGGCATTGATGTTACTTTAGAGCAACAAGTAACACCCTTACTCTTAAGGATTAGATAGAAACTCTTGTATTGGAGTACGGAAGGACCCTTTCTAGTGAGGAGGATATTGGTGGCTAACCACGTTCTATTTGCCATCAAGTGGTATATTACTAATTGTTCGGTTTTCTCTAGGTCATATGTTGGTTAGGTGAAACGCCTCATGACAAATCCATTTGGTTTGGTGAAGATGGAAGTTGATCAAGCACTCAAGTAGCTTGGAATGCTATTATTCATGGTGGATCTAGGTGCAAAGAAATGCTCATCTATGGAATACAAACACACAGATTGATAGAGAAACATAGCTAGAGTTAGGGTTAACATAGAAACAATGAACATAGAAGGTAATGAAATCTGAATACTGAATGAATAGGTACAATGCTCAATGCAGCAAACGCACTATGCAAGATGAAAAGTGATCCCCAAACTCCCGTTTCTTGAGAACCGAGGCCAAGAGGATGAGCAGTGTTGAAAGGAAAAGCTAACAGATGTAAAGGCACTGAAAAGAAGGATTCTCAATTTAAGCAGGATCCTGGCAAGAAGAAGAAGAAGCAATTTCCAGAAAAGGCCAGCTTTACAAAGAAGTCTTTTTGGAAGAAAAGATTTCAGCAACAACCTCAGACTTCTTTTAAATAGGGTGTGAGTAAGGAAATCCATGTTAGGCTAGGCATCACAAAGCTTAGGCTAGCTATAAGCATATGCTAACTATAGGTCATGCTATCCCACTAGGATTGGCTACACTTGCCTATGTTAAGTGTGGGAAAGGAAAGCCATGTTAGGCTAGGCGTCACTTTCAGGTGGTTTAGATCTATGCTTGATGACAATTTTTCTATCATTGACAACCATTATGAAAGAATACCATTTGATTTGGGTGGTTTGGGCTAATTTCATGCAAAATAATTCCTTATATATTGAATGGAAAGTTTCAAAATATCATATGTGATATGTCTTCTTATCCTCAAGCTTAAGGAGAGCTGCCAATGTGACCATACTTATGGGATAGTGAAGATTTTTAAGCTATAAGGCAGTGGGTGGGTTATCAAAAACGACGAGATCTACAACTTTTGTGTTGGACATTTTTCCATCCGAGCAACGCATAGAGAGATATTCCAAAACTGGTGCTGTAGAGTGGGTCTTGGAACCGCCACATCTTGCATGAAGATCAACCTTTCCAATCTTGGGACTCAAGTTTTTCTCCAAGAAGAGAAGCTCTTGGAGCCTATAAAAGAGAGGCTCTCCTTGGGTGTGGAGGAGGTGAAGGAATCATCACTTTGCATGCATGCAAGAGGAGGAGAGAAGGCGGTTCGAGTCTCACAAAGTGCTGTGGAAGCTTTACTGAAATTAAGCACCAAGAAGAGAGCCTACACATATTGTGTAGGAGAGAAGAAAAGAAATCAAGAAGATCAAAGGAGCCAACTTCCGAGTTGTGCAAGTACTCACCGGTTGTATACCGTGCAAGGATTTATGTAAGTTCAAGCTCACCAACCCTCGAGTTGTGCAAGTGCTGCAGAAGCTCTGTTGAAATCAAGCTCCAAGAGGAGATCTCTATACATATTGTGTAGGAGAGAATGAGAGACTCAAGAAGGATCAAAAGGTGCAAACTTCCAAGTTATGCAAGTGTTAGCCGGTTGTATACCGTGCAAGGAACCGTGATCTTGTTCCCAAGATCTACAAGTTAAGAGTTGGTTTATGTGTAATGGAGGACCTTGCTCTTTGTCAATAATATAACTCCACAAGGGGGGGGGGGATTGGCCCATCTTCTAGTCCCTAGTATATTGTTAATCTCTCTATCTCTCTCTCTTTCTCTCTACATCTTTCTTTTCTCTCATCTGTTCTCTCTCTGTGCCAGTATAATATTCACCATATGTTTTTTAAGTATATAAGAAGGTCGAGCGTGTATCTCAGATCTTATAACAGTGGTATCAAAGCAGGTCTCTTTGCTTTTCTCAAAGTAAAGGCGATCCTTGCAAGAAGAATGTAAAGATGGCAATTGATGAAGTGCCTACAAGTGACTAGTTACAGGTTCAATTGATAGAGCATTGTAGCTTGTTGAAGATTCCCGAAGTACGCCAATTGATTGATAGCTTAAGGGCAAGGGAAAAAGCTACTTATGAAGGATCGGATCCTCCAAAAGATGGTGATACTGGAGGAAACACCATTGTAGCAATTGATGGTGAAGGTGCAAAGTATCCAATTGCTGAGAAGCTTCCTGGAAGGAAGAAGGACTCTCGGGTCAAGAAGAGTAGAAAGACCTCACCTCGAGTGAGGCAGATAAGGAGGAAGTCACCTCCCTCAGCAACCAGCTACTCAATTGATTACTGAAGTTCCTCCTCCTCCTCATCTTCTAGTTTCTACTCTCTTAGTTCTAAGTCTCGTGCAATCCGCAAACGGACAAAGAGGGACCATAAGAGGAGCAAGCTTAAGAAGACAAAGATTTTCAAGTCTGGGGATAAGGACATAAAGTTTGACTCTTACTCTGGTAAGAGAGATTTTGCTAAGGCATTAGCCTTTGTCAGACAATTTGAAGTTGCTTTTTCTGATGGTAATTTCTTAGAAAAGTCCAAGCTCAAGTATGTAGGCATGCACTTGAAAGACACCGCTAGCAATTCGTTGTTGACTCTCATTTTGGAGGAAAGGAAACCTACGACTTGGAAAAAGTTCAAGAAGAAGTTTTATGCTTAGTTCTTTTCTGTTGATTTTGAGAATGATGTCAAGGAGTGGGATTGGCTAGGCCAGAAAGAGCATGAGAAGGTCACTAGTTATGAGGACAAGTTTTGGTCTACTCTTGTCAAGGTTACTCCTTTCATGGAGATCAGTGATGAAGAGAAGAAAATGAAGTTTAAAGCTGGCCTATGTCCTTATTTACACAGAACCATAAAGGTGTATCCACATGAAACCTTATCTTGTATGATGGAGTCTGCCATCATAGTTGAAAGTTTGCATACACTTGCTACATCCCAAAAGTTGGAGATGAGTTCTTATAGAGCTAGACAAGAGTAGCTCTATGATCAACCAAGAGACACGACTAATCGAAGAAGGCCCACCTCTACTCATGACCAATATTCAAAGCTAGAGGGTAACAGGAAGAAGCACAAGTATCTCTCACACTCTGAGATACAAAAGTACAAAGAGGAAGGAAGGTGCTTCATGAAACCAGCCTTCCTCCTCGGATAGGGTGGTAAATCCCTGATTACAACTTAATTACAGCAGCAAACAATAAATGCAAATTTGAAAACACAAATTTACCTACTGATCTTGGATAATGCACACCCGATTGGCCCCAAAATTGACGCCCCTTTTGGTATTTCTTTAGCTTTATTGAAGAAAAAGTTGACTTACAATGGGATTCTCCCAATCCCTTTGGTATGGCACGTTTCCTAAGGCTGCTGCTAAATCCTAATTTCTGCTGTAAATTAGGGTTTACAGTAGAGAAATTTGCAATTTCTCAGCCTCCAAGGGTCCAAATATTGAGATCTTCAGAGCAAGGCTGTGAAATGATTGGGAGATGAGAGGGAAAGCTGTAGAGAGAGAAAATTCAGAGTTTTGTCGAGAAGAATGATTGAAAATCAGTCAAATGCAGTTGTTGCCCTACCACAACAGCTTGTAGATGCAAAGAACTGAAGAAAATCAATCATTTTCAGCTGCTGCCCTGTCTCAACAGCCTGTAGATGTTGCCTCTTGCTGTTGATTGGTCTTCTCCTATCCTTGGAGGCCTCAGAAGGTTCTCCAATGGCTGCAAATCAGACCAGTAGCCTCCCCTCCCTCTCTCTTGCAGGCTGAATTTATAAAAATGTCTCTCCCCTGCCTCTAAAGACGTTTTTCAGTCTGGCATGGGCATTTTTGACAAGTGGCAACCTTTTTAAATGGTTTTTCCAGCATTTTTCATAATTAAATATTAATTTTCAGCCTTAAAATACTGAATATTAATCTAATAATTATTTCGGTGCCCTGAAAAATAATCTGACTGGCCAATAATTAAATTGGCTAGGCAACTTTCATTCTCGAGTGTCTCTGCACCATCTTTGACCATCAGATTAGCGTTAGGTACCATTAAACGCCACTTCTCTAGTGTCACGAACTGATACTTATGGCCAAATGGATGGCCTAGGCTAACAACTGGCACCAGATAACACTAAGTACCTGTGCGGCATAACTTATAACAACTTTTGCCTTTGACATCCCGTGATTTCTTTGGGTCCCCGCAAGAGGCAGGAGTTTTGGGGCCAACAGGATGTTCATTGTCCAAGATTGTATGGTAAAGTGTGGATTTCAGTTTTGTGAATTTGTTAATTTCTGTAAATAGTGCTTAATCAAGTTTTTTACCATTGTATTCAAGAAGGAAGGTTAGTTAGAGATAATGTGTTGGATGAAGTGGAAATACTTTTTAAGAAGCTTGTTCAAAAAGAATTTATCCTAATTGTCTTTTGACTTTAGGGAGCTAGTAGTGATAAACTCAGTGAGTAACCTCCACATTTCGGCCAACTTGACTTTTAGATCATTCCCTCCCTTAATAAAAAACTCTTGAATCTCAAAGTTAAGATTGATATGCCAAGTGCAATCTTGTGTTGCATAGTGGTTAATGACGTGACTCCAATGCTTAGATGCAAGAGGAAAATGATGTAACTAGAAGTGGAACTCAGGAAACAACTCCTACATTTAGCTCAATATTGGCTATGGTATTGCTGGCTCTCCATTGACAGAAATTTACTTTAACCCCAGCTGTACCTCACATGTGTAACATTTACTTAATTATGTGATTAGAAATTAATCCACATGTTAAGTGAGGTTTGAAAAATACATGTCCTCATGAAAGCCCTCCCCCTTGAAATCCTTGCAATCATCCTCGATTGCATTGCCAAATGCATCAAAAGCAAAGTACTACATTGGAATTTACATAGGGCATCATAGTCAACATAACATTGCGCACTGCTGTTCAACCATTCCATATGCCCAACATATGCTGAAAATTACCAACCAACATAACATAACATAAGACTTACAAAGAATCTCAAAAACATTGCCAAATTATCATGTGACATGTCTATTTCTCATGAGCTCAACTCATCTGGCAAAACCAAACCATAGCATAGCATAACCAAGCATAAACCATGGCTAAAACATCAGTGGCATCATAACATATGCTGTTGTCCATGGAACTAGACGTAAACCATTGAAAACTAAGCATAGTTTGATCATAAACTGATCACCCGCTGATCTGAGAACTGATCACAAACTGCTGCAAATGTGACCTCAAACTAGTCATAAACTCATTGCAAAAACTTACCAGCAATCGGTGCAAAAACTGATGCACAATTGATCCAAAAAGTGACCATAAACGGCTCTCAAGCTGATAAAAAACTAAGCTGAATACCATTGAATATTAATGATCATACGCTGAAAACCAACATTCGATAATCAGCCCTTGATGATCATTAATTGATGCTACACCAAGCATAACCAATGCCATACCAAGCATAACTGATTACACCCCAAGCATAACGGATGCAAATGTACAATTTCAGAGCTGCAGTGAAAACCATACCGATTTGCATACCAAGTGTAGTGACTAGTACAATGAATAGTGATCTCCTGGCAAACATACTATTCAGCTACAGTACCGTGAATGTATGCTGAATACATCCGAGATCCACTACATACGAGAGCTGTCCATAACTAGAGGAGTGGAAGTGCTACCTCCCTCTTGAGCATTAGGCAATACTCTGGACCCTTGCTCTGCTGAACCTGACGGAGCCCGAACTAAAGTGGGCTCTTACTGAAAGGCATCTAGGTAAAGTTGCAACAATTGAGGATGGTCTGCCAAGTCATCCTCTTCCATCCATTTGACATCCATTGGTGAATAATTTTGAAACTTCACCAAGTATCTCTTGGAAACTTTACCTTTGACCTTTCTTTCCTTGTGTGCGAAAATCTTCTCAAGTACCAAAATCTCATCTAGCTCCTCAACCTCAAGCTGAATTTCAGCAAACATATCCTTTGGCACATCACCACAAAAAGGCCGCAATAAACTGACATGAAAGGCATTGTGTGTCCGCCAATGTGGAGGTAATTTCAGCCGATATGCCACATTGCTAATCTTCTCCAACACCTCGAACGGCCCATAGTATCTCATACTCAACATCGGATACAATTCATTTTTTTCAGCCTTGCCTTTTCAAAACGCAGCAATACATAATCACCCTCTGCAAACTGCAAAGCACGTCTGTGGCGATCAACTGCCCTCTTTTGCTTATCCTATGATCTTTGAAGTGTATACTCAACCTTCTGATAAGCTACATCCATGCTTTCCACATAGCGATCAAACTCAAAGATCGTATCTTTTATGTGCAAAATAGGGGGTACTTTCTTACCACCCTCTACTACCTCAAATGAAGCTTTGCCCATAGAACTATGCATTGTGTTGTTGTAAGCAAACTCAACCAAGGACAAATACTGCTCCCACTGTGTCTTGTGGTCTAAAACATAGCACCTCAAAAGATCTAACATTGTGGAATTTGCTTCCTGAGATTGACCATCTGTCTGCGGATGGAAGGATGATGAGAATTTCAGCATGGCACCCATATTCTCAAACTAAGCCCTTCCAAAATAAACTGGTCATCCGAGGGTCTCGATCACTAATGATCGACTCCGGCATACCATGATACTTAAATATGTGCTGCAAAAACAATCGTGCCATATGATCAGCCTTTATTTTCTTTCTCACTGGAATGAAATGGGCTTGTTTGCTAAACCTGCAAATGATAGTCCATATCCCATCATTCCGTGTAGGTGTCTTAGGAAGCTAAAAAATAAAGTCCATTGCAATGCTCTGCCAAGGCCGATCTAGAATAGGCAAGGGCTGTAACAAACCCGGCATCTTTTTCCTATTATGCTTTCCCTTTTGGCATACAATGCATGTCTTAATAAACTGTTCTACATTATACCTCAAAGCTGGCCAACAAAAGAAATGCTCCACTGCCTTGACCGTGGCATCAATATCTCTATGTCCTGCATATGGAGGAGCATGACTTTCAGTGATAACTCTAGGCCTTAACTGCTTTGTGACACATAGTCATCCATGCATCATCAGAAATCTCTCTTATACAAAGTGTCCATGCCTTGGCCATTGCAAAGCTGATCATAACATTAGCAAAGTTTTAATCAGCAACATATTGCTCTTTTATGGCTTCCAACTCAGTGTGATAAACCATATTGACGGCCGACAACTGAGGTTTATGTGATAGTGCATCACTTTTCCCACTCTTTCTCTGCGATTTATTTCTCTTTTCAACCCTATTTTTCAAATCTGCCCTGATTTTCAGCTTTATTTTCAGATTTACCCTTTTTCTCAGCCTTTGCCTCTTTGACATGTGACTTGGCATCATCATCATAGAATCCTGCATCCTCTCCATGCAACAATGTGTCGATTGTAGTAGCAGTTTCTGTAAGTTGAGGCATGTTGGAATCAGTGGACTTAATGCAAAAATCCTTGATTCCTTTGGTAAACCACAAATATACTTCTGCACTTGCTCATGGAGGGGTACTGTGCGATAAGAAGTAACTGGCAACAATGCATCCCAAAACTTCTTATTATACTGATCCAAGTTCTTGCAGTCTTTGGAATTCAATTGATTCCAAGCTGTCATAATGTCTACTTCAAAGGTACTTGTCAACCAATTTGAAGCAAACATTTACTTGAATTGGACCCAAGTGGTAGGTGATTTCCGTTGAATAAGAAGTGTAGACCACCACTGCAATGCATTTCCCTTAAAAAATGTGGCTGCCTTGTGTATCTTAGATGCCTCTGTGAAGTTGCCTCCAGAATAGGCTGCATCAAACTGCTGAATAAAAACAAGTGCTTTCAACCTATCTTGTGCACCATTGAAAGGCTCAAACTTCACGCTTTTGCCACCTTCATCATAGTCCTTCGACGGACCTATGGGAGTCAAGTTATCATAAATGGGATGCTGCAAAAAGGGTGCATTGGCTGTATTTGCATGAAAACCAACACTATCTGAAGCACCTACATGACCAACACCAAATCCTTGTGCTCCAACAGTCCCTAGGGGTGTTGATACATATCCATATGGCCCGCTTTGTGCCCCAAGCATCATACTTATGCTGCCATACATGGGGTTAGGCATTCCACTTGCATTACCCGGATCATTGGTTGTTCTGAGCCATGCATTGGTTGCTGCATACCATAGGGATTTGTGCCATACATTCCCGTATGCGGTGCTTGTCCAACCATAGCATGAAAATGGTACCACCACCAAAGTATCCTTGCTGTCCTATGCTTGAATGTGCATAATTGCCTTGCTGCCCATGTTCCCATGTATTGGCACTACCAAGTTGGCCATGCATTTGCACTTGCTGCCCCACGGATACCAACTGTTTGAGCTCATCAGGCATTTTGGGCTCTTCTAAAGAAGGCTTAGGCATTTCCTTCGGTTCTTGTGGCTGTCCCGAAGCTGTAGAAGGTGTCTCCTTCTCTTTGCCTTTTCTGTCCTTCTTTGGGGCATTCAAGAATCAAGTAAACTCGGGATCCTTTACCAATTCAGCAAAAAAATTTGCTGCTGTATGCATTCGATCCTTGAAGCTATCATCAAATTCTTCAGCCCCTTCCTGGTCATCAGCCTCTTAATGCATTGAACTGCCAACATTTGGGTCATTTCCCACGTTTTCAGCATGCTGTCCATGCTGAGAACCATACCCAACATTAGTCATTGCATTTTCCCCTTCACCATGTGATTGACCAAGGAGTGATGCATCCTCTCCACTTGATCCCATATCACCATGTGAAGACGTGCTTGCTGTAATTCACTGTTGAGAACAATTCAGCAATAATGCAATAGTTCCAAGTTGCAATCAAGTACCACGGGCCGACCAATTCAAAGGATTTGATGGTATCCCGGCAATGGAACCATGTAACCAGCCTTCTTTCTTAGATAGGGTGGTAAATACTTGATTAAAACTTAACTACAGCAGCACACAATAAATGCAAATCTGAAAATACAAATTTACCTACTGATCTTGGACAATGCACACCCGATTGGCCCCAAAATTGGCGCCCCTTTGGGTATTTCTTTAGCTTTATTGAAGAAAAAGTTGACTTACAATGGGATTCTCCCAATCCCTTTCGGTATTTCAACTCCCCTTGCTGTCCAAAGTGACCAGTAAGTCTTCAATCTATTTTGCCCCTTGATTCGTGCACTCAATTGGCCTTTACCCACTTCATAGACGATGGAAATGCCCCAAATTCAATGGCTAGTTGGTCCTCCACTTGAATTTAGCCGAAATTCACCTTCAGCCTTGTTGAATCCAAGTCTTGGAGATTCCAATATTTGACACGTTTCCCAAGGCTGCTGCTAAATCCTAATCTCTGCTGTAAATTAGGGTTTACAGTAGAGAAATTTGCAATTTCTCAGTCTCCAAGGGTCCAAATACTGAGATCTTTGGAGCAAGGCTGTGAAATGACTAGGAGATAAGAGGGAAAGCTGTAGAGAGAGAAAATTCAGAGTTTTGTCGAAGAATGATTGAAAATCAGTCGAATGCAGTTGCTGCCCTGCCATACAGCTTGTAGATGCAAAGAAGTGAAGAAAATTAGTCATTTACAGCTGCTGCCCTGTCTCAACAGCCTGTAGATGTTGCCTCCTACTGTTGATTGGTCTTCTCCTGCCCTTGGAGGCCTCAGAAGGTCCTCCAATGGCTGCAAATCAGACCAGCAGCCTCCCTTCCCTCTCTCTTGCAGGCTGAATTTATAAAAATGCCTCTCCCCAGCCTCTAAAGACGTTTTTCAGTCTGGCATGGGCATTTTTGACAAGTGGCAGCCTTCCCAAATGGTTTTTCCAGCATTTTTCATAATTCAATATTAATTTTCAGTCTTAAAATACTGAAAATTAATCTAATAATTATTTCGGTGCCATGAAAAATAATCTGACTGGCCAATAATTAAATTGGCTAGGCAACTTCCATTCTCGAGTGTCTCTGTGCCATCTTTGACCATCAGATTGGCATTAGGTACCATTAAACACCAGTTCTCTAGCGTTACTAATTGACACTTATGGCCTAGGCTAACAACTGGCACCGGATACCACCAAGTACATGTGCAGCATAACTCATAGCAACTTTTGCCTTTGATATCCCGTGATTTCTTTGGGTTCCGGGCTAGTAAATTTACTTTAACCCTAGTTGTACCTCACATGTGTAACATTTACTTAATCATGTGATTAGAAATTAATCCACATGTTAAAATACATGTCCTCATGAAAGCTTTCTTTGCGGCGAGTTAGGGTATATGAAGCTTGATTGTCCTTACAAAAGGAAGGAAGCAAATGCGATTAAAGATCCTTCTCCGCTATCCTCAAATTCTATTCCGGATGTGCAAGCTAACACTCATTCAAATGAGAAGAAGAGACAACTCTTAAAGGTTCGGGGGACACTCAACAATCAACGAGTTTTGAAACTCTTTGATCTAGTGTCCACAGATAATTTTTGTCAGCAAATACTGCTGAAAGGCTAAAATTCCATTGGATCGATTGGGAACACCAATTGGATCAAGTTCGACATTTGAAGGACTTACAACCAATTCTACTCCTATCCAAGGGAAGTTGAATCTTAGAATTGGGGATTACTGCGATCAAGAATCTTTTCTACTTGCACCCATTGGTAACTGTGATATTATCTTAGGTATGCCTTGGCATTACAAGATTAGACCTCTTCGTGATTTTGTTAAGAAGACCCTTGCATTTCAATTCAAGGATCGGAATATAGTATACATTGCCGATGCTGGAGATTGGCTTGTGCCAATGGTTAGTCATGTTAGTATTTCTAAAGAAATGAAGAAAGCTATTTCTGCGTACATGATTTTTGTGAGAGAGTCAAAAGAAGCTAATGATTCAAGGGTACTTGATGCCTCTAATCAACACATAATACCAACTAATGCTTCTAAGTTTCAGGCTTTAAAAGAACCCCTCTCTTTAATCGATCAAGCCAAACATGATTTTGTTGAACAATATGAAGATTGTTTTGGTGATTCACTCCCAAGAGAGCTACCTTCTAAGCACCCGGAAGATCACTCCCAATATGAAGATTGTTTGGGTGATTCACTCCCAAGAGAGTTACCTCCTAAGCACCCGGAAGATCACACAATTGATCTTATCTCAAGCAGTTCACCACCTAACCAACCGCCTTACCGAGTAAGTGCAAGTCAGCAAGAGGAGATTCTAAAATAAGTAAACAAACTGTTGGAAAAAGGGTTAGTTGAACCTAGCTCTTCTCCATACTGCTCTCCAGTCTTACTTGTTAAAAAAAACGATGGTTCTTTTTGTATGTGCATAGATTACAGATCTTTGAACAAGATCACAATCAAGAATCGTTTTCTTATCCCAAGGATAGATGATAACTTGGATAAGTTGCAAGGTGCTAGTATCTTTAGTCGCATTGATCTTAAGAGCGGCTATCACCAGATACATATAGCACCTAAAGATGTTCATAAGACAGCTTTCGGTACAATGTTTGGACTATACGAGTTTTTAGTCATGCCATTGGGTTTAACTAATGCACCCGCCACATTCAATCGAATGATGGAGAGAATTTTAAGACCTCACTCAAAGTTCACAGGTGTCTTCTTTGATGAATAGAAAGGAGACCAGATGGGATGAGTTAGCCCTTTTCCTAACATCTCATTAACTTGACTCATAATCTCCTGTTGCTAGGCTACACACCCTATATGGTGGCTTATTAGGAGGGGTACTTCCGGGAATCAAATATATGGCATGATCATGTGGCCTCTTGGACGGAAGCTATCATGGAAGTGACGTTGAGAAACAATCAGCATATATTTTCAGGAATGATATGCAATCTTTATCCAACTAGACAAGTTCCCAATAGTCTCAGCATTGCCTTTGCCCTTGACAAAAACAATGTATTGTAAAACATGCTTTTTCAGTACTTTAGACCTGGCTGAAGTGGATACAACTGGGATTGATTTCCCTTTTAGCTTTACATCTAATACATGTGCTTCATCCTTATGCTGAAAATTCACAACTTTGCTATAGGTATGGCATCCCCTGTAAGACATCATGAGCCTCAAGTGGTGCAATGAAGAACTCTTCCTTGTTCACATAGCTTTGTATATGCAAGAGAAGTTTCCCAGTGATGGGTGCGACGTGCTCTCCATGCCCATTACATGCCATGCCAATCTTTCCCATCGGCACCATCTCATCATCCTTGATGTGCAGATGGGCAGCCAAGTTTGTAGAGAGAAAGTTCCCTTGTGCACTAGGATCAAAGAATACCAAGGCATGCTGATCTTTGAGTTTTCCCCGTGCTTTGCAAAGCTCAATAGCATCCATATTAGGTTGATCACTAAGCACATTGGGACTCAACCTGCTGATGTTTTGGGTCTTTTACCCTTTGGATCTTCTTTGGTTTTAGTCACCCTATGCTCCTCCTGCTGGCAAATGAAACATTTAGTTGTAGCCACCAATTCTTTACGCTGGGACAGCATTCTTCCATGTCCTTGTTGTTTTTACGTCTTTTCATGCCTATTTATATGCCCTTTTACTTCTTTGAGTAATGTAGTCAAAGACACTTATTTATGTTGAGCAAATTGATTATGCTTCTTAGAGCTTAAGATTTCTTCTATGGAGAACCTTTGCAGGCTGACATTGAGCTGTTGAATTTTAAAGTATTGGAGGAGAATATTTTCGCCAGAATATTCTGTGTTCCTCTCTTTTGCATTGTTCACAATTTCAATAGAGCTGCTTGGTGTCTTGATGGAGAGATCCAAGAAAGATCTCTTCTTGCAATGGTGGGTGGGTTCGTCCCACTTTATTGCATTGCCCCTGCCTTTGGTTTCTAATTATTTTCCTTCGAGTCATTCTGTTTGAAATTCATTGAGTGTAACTAAGAGTTGTAAATCTCTGAAAAGATATATGTTCACTGTTTCCTTTTGGTCCTTTTGATTAGGTATTTTGACAAGTATGGCATTATTCGAGACATTGTTCAATCACATATTCTACAGACAATTGCTCTTGTTGCAATGGAGCCTCCTGCTAGCCTTGCAGGAGATGATATCCGCAATGAGAAGGTAACAAATTAAGTCAACTTAACTACTGAACTTTTTGATCACTTTAAATTTTCTTGAGCGACTCTTCAAATTTTGCTAAGGCTTTTGTGGGTCAATTCACTGTACATTGTTATATAATGCGTGGAATATTACTTGATTATTGCATACTATCTCAGCTCTCTAAACGTAACTATGTATTCATTCTGATTGCAAAGACTTGGGAAAACAAAATGTTTCTTTTCTCCTAAAGCCACCAATGAATTCAGTACCTTAGATTCCTCACTGCAAGTTTGTTGGGATGATTTATATGGTCTCTTGTCAAATGCTGCTTCTTAATCATGCCTTTACTTTTTGAACACTTTGTCATGCACATTCTGCATGTTACTTGCTTCTGATCCTGTTGTTGTCAATCATTATGACGTGGTGGTCTGTTTAATTGCATAGATCTTGAACTGATGTGAATGATGTCATTATGAGAACTCATTGCATGCAAAGACGCGTCTTTGTCTTCCTTATCAAAAATGAGAAATGCTTCCAAAGCATCTGAGGTGGGAAAGGCTTATCAATATGCTGGTACTAAATGTGTTGTAGAGGCACATAAAGAAAGGACGTTGTAGGCATTTTGTAGCTCCCAACCATCAGTATAATGACTTTTCTCCATACAGTTTTACATTCATTTTCAACCTTAAGTAAATGGACAAATCTCTCAAAACACATTGTTTTGCAAGTTTGAATGAATGGCCTCTAATAACCATGAGTCATTTAGAGAGTAACACTTACATACTTACCAGGGTTGTCCACGTTTGACAGATGGGTTGACTTGTCTGATCCTTCCCATCTAGCATAACCTGTCTGATCTCGTATGGAGTTGTCTGATGGCAGTCAATTGCGACCTGCCTGAGGTCAACAAGCTATCCGTTTGGTGACCATTACTTGCACCTTTCTGTCCTGTTTTCTGCAACGTCTCTCTCTTCTCTGCCACCTACTCTCCTCCAACAGCTCTATTCTATTCTCTCTCTTACAAAAGGTCTCCTTCTTCCCCCCTTTCCCTGCGTGCCCCCTTCCCCCCCTTAACCCCCCCCCCCCCCCCCCCCCCCCCCGCCCATTTGAAGGACACACTTTATGGTTTATCACAACCTTTGGAAATTCATGAAAATATATTGCACTAAAAAACCACCACAAAATACACAACCTACCCATGGGCCACACCTATTGCCCATACACTCATTCTCGCTCTCTCCTTCCCCCTTATCCTTGCTCACCAACTCTAAACCTTGAAAGAATATCCCTCTCTATAAAAATCTCTCCCTCTCCCCCATCTTATTCATTCTTTCTAGTATTTATTCACTTGATGCTTGAGCTTCCCACACTCTCTACTCCCTCAAGCACTCTTGCCATCTCAAGCTATCTACTTGCTCAAGCTATCTCTACTTCCTTAACTTCTCTGCCTTTTGTATTGCCTCAATCCCTCAAGTAATTTCTACTCCCTCAACCCCTCTACCCTTTCTACTCCCTCAATCACTCCACCCTTCACCTTTTTGAGTCTCCAAATCCACTTTCTCTAGTCTCTACCTTCTACTTTCAAGCTCTCCCTCTCACCTCTCTCTTTTTTTTTTTTCGTAAACTCTCACCTCTCTCTCTCTCTCTCTCCCCACACACACACACACACACACACACACACACACACACACACACACACACACACACACACACACACACACACACACACACACACAATGATCAATGGCACCTCCTCTTCATGAGGCCTTTTGCTTGCATTGTGTATACTTCAATCTAGTGAGGGACAAATGCAACATTTGCAAGTGGCAATGCAAGTTTTGTGTCGAGATCCCAACCTCATATGTCACTTGCCTCATCATTTACATATGCAAATTGGGAGGGGAGGGCATACTATGCCCCAGTGTTCTTGACAATTCTACGAAGAATTTCTTCAGAAATACTTGCAATTGAAGTGGTGCAAAGGTGTTTCAAGGGCAACTGAGGAGGTGGTGTCTCTCGAGCATAAGGCCTTAGATGCAGAAGAAGATCCTTCTCCAACCATCTCCGTTTCCTTCTCCAGGGCCTCCACAAAAGGAAACGGAGATGGTTGGAGAAGGATCTTCTTCTGCATCTAAGGCCTTATGCTCGAGAGACACCACCTCCTCATTTGCCCTTGAAACACCTTTGCACCACTTCAATTGCAAGTATTTCTGAAGAAATTCTTCGTAGAATTGTCAAGAACACTGGGGCATAGTATGCCCTCCCCTCCCAATTTGCATATGTAAATGATGAGGCAAGTGACATATGAGGTTGGGATCTCGACACAAAACTTGCATTGCCACTTGCAAATGTTGGATTTGTCCCTCACTAGATTGAAGTATACACAATGCAAGCAAAAGGCCTCATGAAGAGGAGGTGCCATTGATCATTGTGTGTGTGTGTGTGTGTGTGTGAGGCCCTCTATCTCATCGAGGAAAACCCATTCAAGTGGTGTACCTATACTGAAGAGGCAATCCACACTTGCCCAAGCAATGGGCCAAGTGACTGGTCCTCTCTCTTTTCTTAAAGAGAGGCAAAGGGAGGTCGAAATAGAGATTGCATACACCATAATTGAGTGTATCCTCTCTTTCCACATCCTTAAAGTGAATTGATGGAAGCAGATGGTGAAAGTTATTGCCACTGTCCGTCCGTATGTGTGATGGTATGGTGTCACATACCATGATATGCGTATGAAGAAACTTGATGAGAAGAGAGTAAGGATTGATAAGTTACTTGAGCTTGTGTGTGCCGGTGGTGATCTATCCTATTCAATGAATGGAGCAACCATAAGAAAGGCAAGATTATCAACATCCTTGTCTCTTGCCTACTTTATGTAGTTTCTACGAGCAGCAGATGACGACACAAGAGGAAGAAGAACCATGAGCTCCTTTATGTATATGGCAAGGCATCATTAAGGTAATTGATATGTTTGCTTGCAACTTTTCAAATTTATTGGTTCTAACTTCATTGTGTGTGATCTTCTAGGTTGGTCCGCAAAACGTTGTGCAAGTTGTCATGGACAACACCTCTAATTATGTCTCTATGGGAGGGTAACTTGAGTTTGAGTTTCCATCCATGGATACCATACACTACACATTGCCTAGATTTTCTTATGAAAGATATAGGCACATTGAAGTGGGTGAAGAGGATTGTGGATGATGCTTTCACAATCATTGGTTTCATCAACATGAAGGTCTGAGTTCTTGCAATTTATTGCATGTACTTGGCTTGGAGTTGAAGAAGCCTTTGAAGATACACTTTGCAGCCATGTGGCTTGTTCTCGAGTGCCTTTATGACGTTTGCAACAAGCTCGTGTCTAATGAATTAAAGAAGTAGCTTGAAGAAGAGTCCATATTGAGTCAAGTAGGAGTGAGGGCTTCAATAGCTTTGCTTAAACGAGGACTTTTGGATGGACATGAGGGGCATTGTCATTGTCATCGCTTCCATATACAAGGTAGTTCGCATGACATGGTTCTTTGACAATAGCAATGCTCTTGCTATGTCACAGGTAGAGTTACGACATGCTCGCGTGGGTTATGTAAACTATGGTAGCTTGATGCTTATGCAACGTACACAGATGCTTGATGGCATACCTCTCTTGGAGAGACCTCCTTAGCATATATGTGAGGGATGCATTTTGGAAAAAATGCGTCATTTTTCATTTCCTCGTGATGTTGCTTTTAGAGCAATTGCCAAATTACAGATTGTGCATTCGGATTTATGTGGCCCTATGCAGACAAAGTCATTGGGTGGTTGTTACTATTTTGTCACTGGAACCTTACAAGTTGAGTCATGTAGGTTCTAATTGTCTTTTGTATACATAGGACTAGCTTCTTTCCAATCAGGTCACAACACATTGTATTTTGTGTACTACACCACAAGGCTCCTTGGCCTTCAGCTCAACGGTATCCGAATAGTACCGTCCGACACTAGTATACTACTAATCGGACTAATAAATCTTAAACATATATCCAATGCTATGTCCGATGAAAAAAGATTTAAAGTCTATAATTAATGTTTAGACTTAAAGCATAAATTTAGAGACTACTCAAAAGTAAGCATCCTCAGTAGAGCTAAATGCTCTACCAGTCCAAGAAGAGTCATAACTGCATGTGTAGAAACAATAGTCACGGTCTGCAACAAAAGATGCAAACTCAGTAGCAATGGAAGGTGTATTAGAAACAAACATCCCTAACTCCTCCTTGGCTATGCGTTTCCTACATTTTGTGATGTAGTGACATAGCTTCTTGCAATAGTGGCACTTGCCCTTCTTGACTTGCATGTCCCTTGTTCCCTGTTGCTTTGTGAAGTACTTGAAGTCCCAAAGCTCTGCACAACATTCTTAGCTTGGCTACCCTTGCCCTGCTGCCTTGCCATAAAAGCCTACCTAGAGGCTATAACATCCACCCCACTGTTCTTTCTTGTTTGCACTTTCTCTAAGAGCAAACTAACCATCTAAAGGAAAGTAAGTGGCTATGGGAAAATTCTCATAGTGAGATTCAAGACTGTATGAAAGGCCAAATATGAGGGCGGCAATGAATTCAAAGTAGTAGAGATCAACTGCTTATCTGAGTAATACTCATCTACATTCATAAGCTGTTGACATAAGTCCTGAATTTTATCGATCCATCTTCACAATGTCAAGCTCTTTCTTCAAGAAAAAGATGCGTGTCTCATTTTTTCTAGCAAACATTTGCTCTAGGGATAGCCATGGTTCTCATGAAAAAGTTGCAAACCGAATGTAGGTGATGAAAGATTGCTGAACTGCCAATGCAATTAGCGACAATTCCTGAGCATCCGGTGTGTCCCATGCCTTTTGTGCTACTGATCTCTTGGGAAGTGGCTGAGTTGGATCAGGTGTTTGGTGTAAAGCCTCTTTGGATGTACACTCCCATTAATCTTGTGTGTATTAACTTACGGGTGTGAACACACCCTTTACTTGTATCCTAACATATAAATACATTTTTATTCTTTGTGTATCGTGCAACACACTGGTACACTCACCTTCAATTTTGTCACTCTTAGCTCTCAGGTCTGTCCCTGCTCATTCTTGTCTCTGACTCCATAGCACTTTTGCGCAACAAAGTGGTATCAGAGCATTGGTTACAACGTTCGCACTTCCCAATAGTGTGCTAGGTCACGGGACAAGTAGCAGTTGACAAGTGAGATAGTACAGTCCCAGCGTGCAGTAGATGGAGGTAGGGAAAAGACGACCAGTACAGGTCGTGTGTAGCGCGACATGCTAGGTTGACGGTGCAAGTCGTGTGTAGTGCGATAGGTTAGGTTGACGGGGCTGACTAGCAGGTGATGGGTCTGGTGGATGCGCGTGATAGGCTAGGCGGCTAATGGGCGATGGGCCAAGTGGACTGCAGGCGACGGGTTAGGTGGCTAACTGGGCAAACGGGGTCAACGATTTGAAAAGTTTTTTTAATCTCCAATTTTTCTCTCCTTTCTCCATTGGGTGTTTGCGTGCACAAGCACACAATCCCATTTTTGCTGAAAATTTTGGGGGTTTTCTTGGATTCAGGAACCGTGATCCAGAATAGGACAATCTGACTAGGAAATTGCAGAAATTGTGCACATTGCTCCGAAAATTTTGGGGCTTCTCACATAACAGTGAAATTTTGCTTAGCTGAGTCAAATTTGTTGACATTGGTGTACATTTTGACATGTGAACATTGGGGCTTTTGTAAGATTTTGGCAAATTTTACTAATTTTGCCCATTTTATGCTCTCGATTCATGTATTAATGCAATTGTGGCAGATTGGTTAGTAAAATTTTGGGGCTTTTGCTGAAATTTGAGAATTTTGGCAAAAATGATGTTTGAAATGTACATTGGGAACATTGTTGAAGTAATCTTGGTGCTATAAGTAGTGAGATTTATCTCCCAGTTGTGAGTTTTTTTATAAATTGCAGAGAATCTTGGTGTTTTTTGTGTATTAGAAGTTGACTTGGTCACATATGTATGCAGTACACATGTTAGGCAGCTCCCATTGAGTTGATGTATTGCTGAATAGTCATGTTGCAGCAGTCTTAGTGATCACTTGCAGATCTGGGATTGTTGCAGATGTACTTTTGGTGATATTGTTGAAGTGGGAGTCACTTGGCAGTCATGTATGCTATGTTTTTTTTTTTTTTTGCAAATAAAATGTGGCTAATTATATTACTTCAGAAAAAACCCCCGAATACAAGGAAGTGCTCATGCTCAACAGACTAGCTGGAGCTGATGCAGAGTCACAGATATATTAAGTGTACAAGCCTCTCAGGGCGGTCTAGGGGGGATGGGGGCAAGAAGCCATGGAGGGGGGGTGTATCGCCATCTAGGGCTGCCTGCCTGCATCGCAAAAAACAGGTCCTAGTCGCCCCAAGTGCGCATGAAATGACAATGGAGCTCTTGATGAGCCTTGGACTTGCCTTGCACCTAATCCCATCCGCCGCGGAGTGATGTACTAGGCCGTCGCTAGGAGGACCTGGTTAACTGCTTGGCCTGCTAGTGAGAGGCGAGCCGTGCTCCAGTAGATCAGCTTCCTTCAAATAGAATCGAGGACTGGAAGAAACTAATGGGCGAGAGTGATGTCGAGTCCCACCTGGAACCCTAGGTAACGGTCGGTCTGCCCTCTGCTCACCCATCTAAATCCCAGGTGGACGCCCCACTTTGTGCTAGAGTCCAGGTCTGTGACAAAACTAACAGACTTTCGCCAGTTGATTTTCGCTCCCGCTATAGAACAGAACACCTCAAGAGCCAGCCTCACTCTCTCCAGCATCAACTCATTGTCCTCTATGTAGAAGGTTGTATCATCTGCATACTCTGAGTCTAACAACTCAGTCTCCTCTCTCATTGGAAGTCGGAGGTTGCGTAATCCCCTCACACGTGACTTGAAGAAGTGAGACATTGCCTTTGCAAAGAGTAGGAATAGGTACGAGGCTAAGGGGCAGCTCTGCGAGACCGATCTCTCCAACCGAAAATCCTCCCCTCGCCTACGACCTATGAGAACCCTGCTGGTGGCCAATTTGTAAAGTGCGGAGACCCTCCGAATCCAAGCCCAGGGGAAGCCCAACCTCACCATAGGGCCCTCTAGGAAATCCTAGTCCACCCTGTCATAAGCTTTCTCGAAATCCAAGAGTAGTATAGCCAGTCTATGCCCACTGTGCTGAGCCCACTTTGTTGCTCAAATAAGGTGAATATATTGTCTAGGATGCTCCTATCCTAGACAAAGCCTGTCTGTGTGTCATGAATGATGTTTGGAAGCACGGGGCATAGTCGCCTACCAATCACCTTTGCCAGTGCTTATAGGCCATTGACAATAAGGTGATTGGTCTCTACTGGGAAAGCTCCAACCATTCTCCCCCTTTGGGGAGAAGACTGATAAGGCCTGCCAAAAGACTCCCTGGCATCTGTTCTGAAGTGAAAATCTCTTGGAAGGCCATCAATAGGGGGTCCTTCACCACCTCCTAGTAGGTAGTGAAGAAGGCCTTAGAAAGGCCATCCTCTCTCGGGCATTTCTGCCTGTCTTGTGTATGGAAAGCCTCCTCTAGTTTCTTCTCTGTGAAGGGGGCTACGAGGGAGCGTCCCATCTCCTCTATGAGGAGGGACAGGATGTGATCCCAAACTTGCTGTCTACATCGCTGTTCTCTAGTTGGGGCTATCTCCTGCTGGAAAAGGCGTGTGTAGTAGTCGGTGGCAATCTCTATCACCTCGTCTTGGCTAGAACGAGTCCTCCCATATTGATCTTGAAGGTTGCGTATCTGCTCTCCTGAGGTGCGAGGTTGGTGTACTTGGAAAAGCTCCCTGCACATCATGTCCCCCTTCCGCGCCCAAAAGGCTGTTGAGGTACTGAAAGAGAACTCCGAGCGTCTGTCTTCTAGTCCAGCAATGGCTGCTTACACATGCACCTCCTGTGCGTGGAGGGTGGGATCCCCTGGTGCCTTTTGTAATAATCTTTGCGTGGCCGCAATGTCTCCCCGGATTGCTCTCTCCTCCTCCTAGCTCTGCTGCCTGGCTTGTATGGCTGCCTCTTGGCAGATACTGCTCGACTCAGCTAGGACCTCTGCAACCTCCTCTACGATCCGGTCCCTTCTGGCCCACTCACTGGTCCAAATATGCTCAATCTATCTCTTCACCTCCTCCCTCCTATAGATCGAGTCAAGGATCTGACAGGATCGTGTGTCTAGGGTAGATGCTGGGGGATCAAGTGTCAGGAGAACCGGGCAATGATGGGCGGGGACAATGTGGTGCCCGCCAATCGTCCAGCGCCAATTGCCCAATCTGGCCTCCACGAGAGCCTCCCCACTCTCCCACATAGAACCTGTCAACTGCTCTAGTAGGACTCCACTAGCCGCCTGTATCCCCAAGAGAAGTCCAGTGACCTCTCCCTCTTGTGGAAGGCAGGGTCTCTCCAGGCATCGCGTGCTCCTATTGCTAGCAGAAAGACCTCCCATGCCTCTTGCTCCTCCCCAGGCATGCCCTGGTAGTTTCTGCCTCTGCCCTGCTGGTCCTCTAAAGCCGCCAAGTTGTTGATGTCTCCTCCAACGATCGAGGAGTCCACCTTTGGGAGTCCATCCATGATCTCCACCCCACCTGCTGCGTGCCTTAACCTTCGCAGGGGCATAGACATTGAGAACTCCAAGGCATGAGTCCCGAATATCCAATCTGATCCATAGAACCCTCCCTGCCACTATCGTCCCATGATCTCGTACACAAGCGGTGAGACTTGGGCCAATAGAGGTGCATACGCCGCCACTCTTGCCGTGGGCACCGATGACGTGCTCCGAGTAAGTGTGTGAGTTGCCCGGGAGTACCTTCCCTACCCGCTGGGCCTGGGTGGGAGTGAGTTATGTTCTTGTAGAAGTAAGATGTCGATCCGTCCGGCAAGGGCATGCTGCAGCTCTTGCCGAACAATCAACTTCCTGGAACCACGTGCCCCACTAAAGTGGAGGCTATTCATATTCTAGGATGCAAGGTGTAAACTCATAGGGAGACCTGTGATTGACCGAATAAGCATCTGTTCGGTGTGGAAGTTGCTGATGAAGAAGCGGAACTATGAGGCATACGTATACACTTCATTGCTGACCTGGATGGTGAACTCCATTCCCCCATGGTAGCCCTTGGGCGGACCATGGGGGTGATGGATGCGCTTGGTGGTACCCCCAGGGTATCTATCAACCAGGCGGAGAGGCGAGACTCCGTACATTGGTAGAAACGGGTCGCCTGTGCCAGGGGCTACTCGATCACATTCATCGGCGCTTTGCATTGCGGAGAGGCTCGAAAGATAATGCTTAGAGGAGGGACCTTGGCGCCAACCCACTAGTTGATGTTCATCATGCAACCCGGCCACTGCCGGGAAAAAAGTGCTAGTCCACCTTCTCCCATCGACTGGGAGATGTGGTCTGCCACCTGGCTCTTCACATCCTCCTCTATCTGAGTTATCGTCCAATCTTCTGTGTGAGAGGTCTGAAGGAAGAAAGCGTAGTTTGGTCCATCCGGTGGTGCTGGTAGATGGGCCTTCCCGCTCCTAGACTTGCGTAACACGAAGATTCCCACCTCCAGGGGTAGTGGCGCTCCGCAACTCTCAAGTAAGACCACGGCCCATTGCGAAAAAACTCTTGTGGTAGCAGTTGTGCCTGTCTCGAGAAAGTGTGACGGGTGGCATGGATGGATGAGCTGGTGGCTATGTGAGGTAGGGCTAGACTGTTGGTGGGTGGAGGATGTTTGCGTATGGGGCTTCTCACCTCCTGTGGGAGGGGGGGATGGGTGGGGGAATGGTCATATGTATTGGGTGGGGATCAAGGGGGGGTTTGGTCAGCGGGGGTGATGGTGGGTAGGGGGAGGATTAAGGGACAGTAGGGTGGTTGGAGGCACTTGGTGGGTGTGGGGGGGGGGGGGCCAGTAGCTCTGGGTGAAGGGGGATGTGGACTAGGATCGGGGGGGGAGCCGTGGGGAGGGGGTGGGGGCTATGGACCCTTGGGTGATACGGCTTGTGATGCCTCTGTGGGGGGTGGATGTGTAGACCTATGGACCTATCGGGTAGGGCGAGGTGGGGGGGGGGGGCGACGCTCGCCCTCCTGTTGCCTGCCACGGTTGTGTCTGAGGAGCTGCCTACGGCTCCCTTTGCTGTCTCCTTCTTTATTGTCTCTGTACTTGTGTGAAACCGGCCGCATCCACTTGTGGGCCTGTCAGCGAAACCGCCCTACCTCCGAAGCACGTGCACTCTGTTGCCTGGTGCTCAAAGTCATGGCGTCGCAGGCACTCCCTTGGCTGCCGAGTCGCAATGACCTGCTGCCTTAAGTAGTGTCCGTTTGCCTCAATCTCTAGGAACTGTGGAATATTGTTGGTCTCTTTCACTGCCACCCATACCTTTGGGACTCCTGCAGCTATCATTGTGTCCCCAAAAGAGGCGGGAAGGACAGTGCCGAAGAGGCGTCCAAAGTCTTTCACCAACTGGTGATACTCTATCGCCAGTTCGGGGAAGAGAAGGGTAACCGGGTGTCTAAGGAACTTATCGTGGAGTGCAAATGTCTCTATTTTGAAGCCACTGTACCAAGGGACCATGTGGATGACCCCCTTCGTGGAAGCATAGGGTGAACTGACCTGTAACTCACGGGCTGCGTCAGTCGAGGTGAGTTGAACCATGAAGATCCCTTAACCCATTAGAACCACCTCCACTATCTGCACTGTGCCGATGCGCAGCGAGGAGTGAAGCCAATCGTGAAGCTAGGCCCTAGATGGGAAGTGACCTACTACCTGACCAAAGATCGCTATTTCTTTAAGCTCTAGCTCTGTGGCCCGGATGGCTAGGAGTTGTTCCTCAGAGAGGACGACGTGCATGGTGTTTGACTGGGGGGCACTTGCAGAATGCACCGGCGTCTGACCAGAGGTTTGCATTGCACGTCCTTGCTGAGAACCTACCAAACATGTTGCTGCGTTGCCGGAGGGGGAGGGGAAGTTGTTGCAGAGGGAGGGAGCAACTGGAGTGAAGGGGGGGGGATTGCCTTTTTCCACGGTGGGGTAAGTTGGCTCGTAATGGCCACAGTGCGGGTGTTGGGCTTGTTGGACGGGACCGGGGCTGCAGTACGAAAGAGGTGGAGGACCAGGGCAGAGGAGGCGGAGGTTCAGGCCCTCACCTGGGGGGGGGGGAGGGGGGACAGGGCGAGTTCAAGTGGGGGCGAGTTGGCAGGGGGGGGAGGGGGGAGGAAACAGAAGGCGGGCATGGGATAGGTGGACACAGTGCTTGGGGAAGGTCGCGCCAGGGGACGGGTGGAGCAGTAGGCTCAAGGAGGCGGGGTCAGCGCTGTGGGGGGGGGGGGGGGTCGTGCCAGGGACAAGGCGAGAGGGAAGTGGAGAAGAAGGCGGGGGAGTAGGTGCAACAGAAGGCGAGAGAAGACAGGTGCAATGGGGGGGTGGAGCAGGAGCGCGGGCGTCCACAGGAGCTAAGTGAGCAGTGGCTCATAGGATATATGTATGCTATGATTATATGGTGAAATTTCAGTTATACTGTTGAAAGTCATCCGTTCTACTGGTGTACATGTACTTGGACTGAACCTTACTCTATTGACTGAAAATTTGGGCTGATATTAGCTCAATATTCGGCTCATTGTTTGCTCTCATAAATTGTAATATTTATTTTTGGGTGCATTTCTGAAAAATGGCTGCAAATGCTTCAAGCAGCAGTGACACTAAATCCCTTTTTGAAATCAAGAGGTTTGATGGCACTGGTTTCGACTTGTGGAAGAACAAGATGCAAGGCATTTTGTTTCTCAAAGATTGTGATGGTGCTCCTTTGGAAGTCAAGCGTGTAGCTATGATAGATGAGGATTGGGCTAGACTTAACAAGAAGGCCATTGCATACATTAAAATGGATGTATCTGATGATGTACTTATAGACATTAAGCGTCTTGATACAGCTTATGCCATATGGAAAAAGGTGATGGACACTTATGAAAATACAACTCCAGTAAATCAAGTGCATCTCATGTGCAAACTTGTAAACATGAAGTTGGATGAGTCTAAGCTAGCATCGGAGCACTTGAGTGCTTTCAGAAGGATTTTGAGCTAGTTACAGGAATGTGGTTTGCAGCTCTTCAATGATAAATTGAAGGCTATTTTCTTGTTGATGACTTTGCTTGATAGCCGGGAGTCTTTGTTTGTTTCATTGAGTAACAACCCTGCTTTAACCTTCGATGGTGTTAGGGGCTCTATTCTCAATGAGGAGATTAGAAGAATGTCCAGTGGAGAAAGCAATCGTCAGCCTATCATCTTAGAGGTAGGTCAAAAAAGAGGGATAATGCAAGAAATAAAGACAAAAGCAGGACTAAAAGCAAGGGCAAATAGCAGGATGTTACTTGCTATCAATGTGGATGTAAAGGGCTTAAAAAGCCCAATTGTTGCTACTATAAGAAAGAGCAAGAAAGAAAGAAACAACAAGGAAAGAAAAAGAAGGATGACAAGAAAGATTATGTAAGCTCTCCCTCAAAAGAAGTTGCAAAGGCAAATGTTGCATCTAGTGTGGGCATTGAAGAGCTCTTTGACATTGGAGAGATACTTGTTGCAACCTCATGTAATGATGTAGATGTTATGGCAGCGATAGGTGATTTGCACATCAATAAAAAGGAGGTAATTGATGCCTTACTTTCAACTCATGATGGACTGTCTCAACCATGGATAGTGGAGAACGGTGCCTCTTTTCATGTTACTCCCTCTTTGGAGTCATTTTTTGAATACAATGCAGTTTGCCTAGGCAAGGTTTACTTGGGCAACGATTATGCATGTGAAATCGAGGGTGTAGGTACCATTCACTTGGCCTTTGAAAATGGTCAAGAGCTGATTTTGCAAGATGTTAGATATGTACTTGGCATAAAGAAAAGTCTATTATCAGTTGGGCAGCTTGATGCAAGAGGATATTTTACTACCTTTGGTGGTGGATCTTGGAAGGTCCATAAGGGCTTCATGCTGATTGTTAGAAGCAGCAAAAGGGGGACTTTGTATTATTTGCGTTGTAAAGCCTTACTTGGCAAGTTTTTGGCTGTGGCTGAAGTTCATTCACAGATGTAACTTTGGCACAAAAAACTTGGCCATAAGAGCCAGAAAGGCCTTCAAGTTCTCTCCTCTTTAGGGAGATTTGATGTAAAAGGCTCTGGTCTTGTTTTTTGAATGATTGCATATATGGAAAACATGTGAATTCTCCTTATTACTCTGGTGTCGTTAAGAAGTCCAATGCTCTTGACTTGGTGTATTTTGATGTGTGCACTATGTTTGTTAATTCACATGGGGGTGCACGGTACTTTGTCACTTTTATTGATGATTTTAGTAGAAAGTCATGGGTATATATATTAAAGAGAAAAAAGGAAGCGTTGGACGCTTTTAAAAGGTTTCATGCCTTTGTTACCCCACAGAAAGGGCTTAAGATGAAAGCTATAAGAACAGTTAATGGGGGCGAGTATGTTTCAAATGAATTCAAAAATTTTTGTTAGATGCATGGCATTAAGAGGGAGTTGACAGCTCCTTAAAATCTTGTATCAAATGATGTGGCTGAAAGATATAATTGCACACTTTGTGAGAGAGTCAGATGCATGCTGTCCACGACTAATCTCCCGCAACAGTTTTGGGGAGAGGCTCTTAAAATTGCAATTCATGTGTGCAATTGCTCTCCCAATCGTGTATTGAAAAATGGAATTCTTGAAGAGGTGTGGTCTGGCAAACTTGCTTCATATGATCATTTGCATGTCTTTGGTTGTGATGTCTTTATGCATATCCTTGTAAATTAGAGGACTAAACTAGACATAAAATCCATCAAGGGCATCTTCATGGGATATGGAGATGAGGGAGAGATGGGATATAGAGTTTGGCTTCCTCAGGATAGGAAGATAGTATGCAACGGAGACGTAGTATTTAATGAGGCAAAGTTGCTGAAAAATGCTACACATGGTGACCTTGACAAAAAGAAGGTCAAATTTCAGTATGAATAGCCAACCATTCAGCAACCATTAGTTGAAGATTCTGTCCCTTTTGATGCTAAAAATGAGTAGCAACCTATTGTGCTATAGCCAAAAGATAATGGACAACAAATTGATGCACATGATGGAATAGCACAGCAAGAAGAACATGCTGAAAACAGGTTACAACAGCAAGAAAATGCTGAAAATCAGCCACCAAGTGATGGTGTACACATACCTGAGGATGTAGGCCCATTGCTTATCAATACAAATCATTAGGTAAGAAGGTCTACACATGTCAAAAGGCAGCCATAGAGGTTTCAACCATCTTTGGATTGCATTTTATTGACTAATAAAGGTGAGCCTCTGACATTTAGAGAGGCATAGTCATGTGAAAACAAAAGAAAGTGGGAGCTTGCTATGTAGGAAGAGATGAAGTCTCTGTATGCGAATAACACATGGAAGCTTGTACCTTTGCCTAAGGATATGAAAGTGATTCCTAATAAATGGGTTTATAAGATGAAATGTATTGATGGGAAGCCTAAATACAAGGCATGTTTGGTTGCTAAGGACTATACACAGAAGGAAGGCATAGACTTTCAAGAGGTTTTTTCACCGGTAGTGAATATGACTCTGCACCGTGTTTTGTTTGCTCTCATTGCATCCTTGGACTTAGAGTTGGATCGGATGGATGTGAAGATTGCATTTCTTCATGGTGACTTGGATGAAGAGTTGTACATGAAAAAACCTGAAGGTTTTGTTATTTTGTGTATGGAGATTGAGCTGATCCAAAGGTTTTTTAATGAATGGTAGTCGGTCTAGATAAGAAACCGGGCAATGTACAAATAATGATACCAAATTTTAAGTAGATGGATGACTGCCAATAGTTCTTGGTTTTGAGTGGTGTAATATGTTTGGATATCTATGAGCTTATGGCTCTCAAATAGCAGAGGTTGGTGGTTTTGATAAAGAACACCAACTATAGCATAATCGCTCACATCCATATGAACTTGATACAATTTATTCAGATTGATAATTTGCAACATTAGACAAGTAGTAACTAACCATTTGAATGCCTAAAAACATTGACTGAGCTGACTAGTCCAAACAATAGGCAAACTAATGTGCTTCTTCTTGCATTAGATATCCTTAAATAATCGTGTCAATGATTTAATATTTTTAGCATAGTCCTTGATGAACTTTCGAAAGAAGCGAAAAAAACTCAAGAACGATTTTACTTGCCTAATGGTCCTTAGAATATGCCAGCAAAGTACCACCCATACCTTTTTAGAATCAATTTGGATTCCATCAATTGAGATGACATGTCTAAGATGCAAAAGTTCCATGTGAGAAAAATTTACACTTTGGCATTTTTGCAAACAATCATTTTCACCTCAAGAGATATAAGATGAGATAGAAATGATTTGTGTGCTCCTCCAACCACTAACTATAAACAAGCATGTTTTCGAGGAGAACAACTATTCACTTTTTAAGACATGGACAAAATAAGTTGCTCATATTCTGTTGGAAAGTGATGGGAACATTTGTCGAGCCAAAAGATAAGACCAATCATTGATAGTGTTCATATCATGTGTAAAACATAGTTTTTGGGACATCCTTAGGGGCTCTTTGTATTTGATGGTATCTAGACGTAAGATCGATCTTGGTAAAGTAATGTACTAGAGTTGATCAATAAGATGATCCATTTGAGATAACAAATATTTTTGATGGTCACTTTATTGACGTTATCATGCCATCCCTTTTGTGAGAAGGATAGGCATACCCGACAAAGACTTACTAGGTTTAATAAAGCCTTTTGCAAGATAGTTATATGGTTGCATAGGACTGGCTAAATCAAGTCTATGCATCTAGGAGATAATTCTCTTGATACCAGGCATGAAAATGCGGATGTAAGGTGAATGACTTTGAGTGCACAAACAAGTAAACTTATAAATCAATTAGTGTGAATGTGCACAAATAGCCCTTTCATGATTTCACTCTAGCATATTGCTTTGTTGCTAAGGTAGCACTAGAAGAACCTGTGCTACTACCCTTTTAAGACTTAAATGAAACAAATCCTATATGTTGGAATATGCATAAAATCAATATTCAAATCATATTTAACTTCCACAATCCCCTGTCCCCTACCATTTAAGATTTTACATTCGATTGGGTAGGTTAAAAGGATATTTCATGTATGTTTCTTTATATAGATAGCAATAAACGTGCACTAAAACATACAAACAGGGATAAACTGACGCCAATCCTCATGCTTTACCTCCATTATACTTGCATAAACATTATTATAATTTTCCGGACACAAAAAGATGTCATTCTTGGCATGCTATTGTTTTTTCAAAGATCTTTCTCATATTTTTGTAGATTACAAATATCATGTAATCTCTTTTGAGTTTGATGGTTGCTTTTATGTGATCCAGGGTTGCCGACCTCCAGGATCATAGAATTGAATATAAATATGACATCAGCCTTGGAATTTAATAAATCTTTTAAAAATCCAAACCCTATTGCTTATATTTATTTCATTGAAAAAGTTCAATCATCCACATTGCAGTGTCATTCCTATTCTTTTATTAATAATATTGGTAATAATGTTGACATTAATAAGTATCTAGATCTGTAATTACATGAATTTGTTGGTTGAAATTACTAGATGAACTTCCACTACCTCATGATACACTAGATCATAAGATAGAGACATGTGATCCATCTTATCTCTCGACAATAGTATATCCTAAGGATTCACAACTAGGCTTTTTGCGTAATGGCCGTTATACTCTCAGTTAGCAAGTCCTATGTGGACTCAAAGTCCCTACACCAATCATGAAGAAAAAAAATTGTGAGTAGAGTCGTTATCAAATAACACCATAACCGATTGAACATTTAGAGTAGCGGTGGCCTTTAAAACGTTGTGCGGACCAAAAACAGTCTCATTTACCAAACAACTCTGACAACTACTCAATTCTGAAAGCAACTATGTGTTGAAAAATCAAAAGACGTATTTGGATCTTGAATAATATTTTACCAATGCTTTGGAAGTTGATTTTACTTTTTTATTACCCCATGGAAGTGTCCAAACTGGTGACATACAAAGCAACAACCCTTAGAATGGTCTTTACTATGAATAGTGTTGTGTATTGCTTTTCTTTTCTTCCGTGCCACCAAAGGCTCCTAATGAGAAGTTGCTATGGTAGGGGGCTTCTTTGACTTAGAGGTAGAGGCAGCATGATGGGACACACCCATCGACAGGCTACCCTTACTCATAGCCAAAATGTTATTAAAATTCTTTGCATATTTGTAGGCGTCCTCTTAAAAATGCAAAGGATTGTGTAGTACCTCATTTTGGTGCTCCAATGATAGCCCAAAGAGATAAGGCATGTAGGCAATGCTTGTTGGTCATCCGAGGCCTTTGTATTATGGATAACATCCTTGAACTCTTGGGAGTATGCGTCCAAGGTTTTCTTCCTAATGTACAATTTGAATAACTTATAGAAAATTTCAATCCGATCATTGGTCACAAACCGCTTCCAAAAAATAGATTGAAATTCAGCCTATGTCTTGGGCTTTGAATCTAGCCCCACCCACCAAGCATGTGTCTTCCTTTGTACCGTGATCCTTATCTTTCCAATGTGTTGTGCATTGTTGAACTGGTATAAATGGAAACAAGCTATCCATTTGGCCAATCACGAGTTGATATTTGTCTAGTCACGTTCCTTCTTTGCCTCTTTGAAGGAATCATGTTGGAATTGAAGAGGTAAAGTTCTCATATTTGTGAGTACAAATGGAAAATGAAGAGTGCATAGCTCGACAAGTTGCTGTCGTATTTTCTTTAGTAGGCTTGTAGAGCCGCCATGAGAGACAAATTTGCATTTGACAAGGGGAGTAAGAACCTTCGGGACAATGCCTATGCATATGTTTTAGATGAGAAGTTGAATAAATGTCCTCCATGTGTTGAGGTTTCCTTACGATTGGTGCATTAAAGCAAGGCACGTTGTGAGAGGCCATACGATTGAAAGAGAATAGTGGTGTAGTTTGTCATGAGAGAGGATAGAGAGAGAGAAGGTTATTTTATTTTTACTTTTTTTTTGGTGCTTAATATGTGGGCATGAGATGGTCAGAGAGAGGATGAGGGCTTTCTAATTGCTAGCATAATAGAGTGGTGGTAGAGCAGTCTCATTAAATGCACATCTAGGGGGTGCTATATCGCCCTTTGGGTTGTTATTTTATGGTTAATTTCAAACTTGAAGGAAAGGTAGGTTTGAATTGGAGATGAGTAAAAACTAGTATATCCATAAGATGAATGGTGGCTCCCCCTCCCCCTATTGACTCCACTTGTGATATTGCCATAAAGGTGGTTAAATATATTGCACATGATGAGGGCTTGGTCTACCATACTAACAACAAACGTCTTTCACAAACATTGCCACAACTCATAAAGCATAGAATATGCCATGTGGGCTGTTGATGCCAAAACCAACAAGTGGCTTGTCTTGCCGTATTGTCTTGTCGCCACCACACCGCCCTATGATTGCCACCCCTCTTCGGCTATGCAAATGAATTGTTGCCTATGTCAAAGTACTGTCACACTAGCTCGCTTGGCTACATTTGTTACAATGACTTGGTCTGCACACTGTGCCACACCTTCTCTCCTTCCCTGTCTCTCTCAAATGCCACAGAATCTCTCACCTTCTTCCCATCACTATCTCCCCGATACTAAAAGCATATGTTTGTTTCTCTCCTTGTTTGAGAACCAGCATTAGAGCACTAATATCAAAGAACATTAACTATTGCATTGACATTAAATATTAATATCAATGTCAATGTAAAGAACGAATTTTTGATGCCTACTACAACAAAATCCTCCCTTGCCAATGATGATTTGCCATGTCCTTGAAGTGGTGGCTCCCAAGGTCCCAATTGCTAGTATCATCGAGTAGTTTGTGCAAAAGCATCACCCCAGTGCTATCTTGAATGCAAGTGCAATACAAGAAATGTACATTGTCATACCCACCAACTACAATACATGCCTCACATCCATGCCCCACTCACTAGTAGAATCCCATGCCACCCTATATGAGATAAAAGCATACTTGCTAGGGGGGCATGTCATTGGTATCAAAGCATCAACATGCTATTTGGCACAAAATACGATGGCATGCAAAAAACTACCATTCACTCATGGGACCGTGATGGTCCACACCTAGGATCCAACTTGCACATGTGACATGACACAAGCCGCACCCATGGCAAAGAACATAAGAGGAATGTTGAGAGCCTTGAGCTCGTTGAACTGTGTCCAACTGTGGGCTTGGTTAGTTGTGATGCTGTTGAGAACTAGGCTATAGGATAGTTTGGTATGTACATGGAGGGTTGTGGACAAGGATTATAGGACTCTTGTTCTGGAGGGTTGGAAGCTAAGGTGCAGTTATGCAGCTAATTACAAGCTTGGGGTTGAGATGTAGAGGCTCTATGGTTGGGGTGTGAATGTGAGCTGTTTTTTTTGTTTTTCAGGGATGGGTCTTGCAAGAGCTGACCGAATAGCAGTATCAGAGCCACAACTTGTAGTAGAGATGGACCACAATGTGACTAAGTGAGATAAGGGATTAGTAAGTCTTTGGCATGCTGCTGAATCTTTAAAATTATGTCCTCTTTCCATAGTGGGTAAAATGGCAGGGAATGATATGATTGTGAGTAGATAGACGTGGGAGATGGTGGGTGCTTTATAGAATTATAGCATGCTCAATGCTTGGTGAATAGTTTTCCTTGAGGTTTTCTAGACCATACCTCCTCCGCAACCTAATAGTCAAGAGCAGTACATGGGGACTGATTTATCAAGTGTACGGTAGTAGTAAGTGCCTCAGCCCAAAAATGTTGTGGCAACCCTCCTTGGCTAAGCATATTGTGAACTCGCTCCTAAACTGTCCTATTCATGCGCTCAGCCATACCATTCTTGGGTGGGGTGTATGGGGCAGTCAATTGACCCTTAATACCTCTCTCGTCACAAAATTTCTCTAAGGATTTAGAGACATACTCACCCCCATTATTGAACCTTAGGCATTTCAGCCTATATCCAGATTGGTTCTTAACCAAAGCAAGCCAATGCTGAAATGTAGCCAGGACATCCGATTTCTGCTTGGAGTAGTCTATCTGCTATTTATGTAATTTGAATGGTGGCAAGGAAAAGTTGCTAAAGGAAATTAATTTGCATTGAAACACCTAAAAGAAGTGATTTGCAGGGGAGAGACAGAATGTGGAGATCAGCTCGGTTACTTGCATAGGAATATAACAGGGATGATTTGTATGAAAAAAGGAGGGCATGCCTACCTCGGAATTGGGAAAGGTAGTTGAGATTAAGCCTAGTGTGCCCGCATCTAAGGTGGCTAAACCAGCCCAAAGGCAGCTAGGAAGTGCAATACCCAAGGCAGTTAGGAAGGGCAGTTATTACGCTCTGAATGCAGCCATGCACACCAGTCTGAAAGGCAGCTATGCTTGGGGCAGTTTGACAGTGCCTAGTGGTGGTGAAGATCATGTCAAGGGCAAGCAGCTTTGGGCAGGTTAAACATGCCCAAGGGTAGCTGTGATCAGTTCCAGTCTGATTAAGCTAGATCCCTTCTCAATAGTTTCTCTCCTAAGATTAACTGAGAAGTTAGGAGTTTCTTTTTGAGAATTAGAAACTTACATTTTTTCAACATTGGAAATTTGTCTTTGAAAATCTTCTTCTTGAGATTTAGCAGTTGTGGAGACTAGAAACCTTCTTTTTAGAAATTGGAAATTTGTACCTGCTAATATTGCTAAAGCTGCTTAGTAGTTGCAAAGGTGGTTGAACAAGGTTAAGGAGGGAAGATGGTTAAGAGTTTTGGAGGTTGTCAAAGGAGGTTAACAAAGCCGGCCTTTGGAAATAACCTAAAGGGCAGTAAACATAAATTGACTTGCACTTATGAAATGCATCAACAAATAAACAAAAGACTCATGGAATAGGAGAGTTGGATTGCTCTTGCATAGTAGATGACACATGATAGGCCCCAAAGGTTGGGTCCCTTTACAATATTTCTTTATTATGGAAGCTTCCATGAATCACAAGTGATTGATTGTCTTAGAAAAGCACACTCTCATTGGAAGTGATTCCCATGTGCCTTGCTCTTGAATCAGCCTAGACTTGTTTCCAACACAGTATCCTCAATTGCTCTTGCTAGCTTTGACCAAATGCATGACAAATGTGTCCATTCACACTCTAACAAGTAAACTGCATGTGAATGCATGGTGTGCTCAGTCCACTTGACCTGTAAAAGTGACATTGGAGGTGCAAACCTAGTTCCACATTGTTGCGCATTGCTAACAATGTGTAATATATGCAAATCTCAGTTTCAAATGGATCCGATCTGCTTTAGGAAGCCTCAACCCTATTCATGCATCAATCCTAGTGCTTTGTCCTCACCTTTGTACATCCAATTCACTTTCAAATTGAATAAATTCAAACCTCCACTGCTGCCATAATAGACCAGCATTCAATTTATGTCCAAAACTAAAGGGAAATCGCCCTCATCTTTGCTATATCTCAGCGCCAAAACTGATCCGATTTGCCTTAACAAGCCTCAGCCTTGTTCATGCATCAATCCTAGTGCTTTGACCTCACCTTTGGACATCCAATTCACTCTGAAATTGAATACGTGTACTTTAGACCCACATTGCTTCCACAACAGACCAGCATTCAATTCATGCGCAAAACTAAAGGGAAATTTCTCTCATCCTTGCTATATGCATTCCATTAGGTGCCCCTTGCATTTTTCTAATTTTCCATGCATTTCGTGTGACATATGGGCTACAAGCTTATTTCTATTTGCTTGAAGCTATATTTTCTGTGATTCCTCATAGCATGACTAATCCATTGGTGCACAATGACCTTGTCACCTTGAGTGTTGGTTTGCATAGAACTGTAGAGTGTTCCAAAATGCAAATGGACATAGCATGCTAAATGTGAGAAAGAGAAGAAGATTTCCTGTGTGTCTTACTCATCTCCCAACCAAATATACCCTCTTCCCACCTTCTAATCGGGTCTCTAGGGCTTGTTTCATGGTGCACCCGACCGGTGTTCCCAAATAGACAAGTCCTGCCCAATTTAGCAAGAAATCTGAGGGTATCCCCCGAGCTTCGGACCTTGGCACTTCTTGCCCTTGTCCGGGACACACTAATTAATGGCCGTCTTGGGCTACTTGCCTGGTTGAAGGTTATTATGTCTGACATTCTCTCTTTCTTTCAAAAATCATTGTTCTCAATGATTAGTGATGGGAAGTGTCGTCGAATCAGAGTTTCTGATTCCCATGTAGCATCAATAACTGGTAGACCCTTCCAGGCAACTAGATACTCATGGAGAGTACGACTTACGCAACCGTTTCTCTTTCCGATCTAGTATCTTGTCTGGTCCATGGTCAATAAGTGAATCCTGTTCCTGGAAAGGTACCATACCATCAATTAGATTATCATCATGTGAGATATACTTTCTTAATTTGCTAACATGAAACACTGGATGAACACGGCATCCAGGAGGAAGTTCCAATCGGTAAGCTACATCACTTAGCTTTTGAATAATTTTCCACTGTCCACAATATCTTGGAGATAACTTTGGACATTTACCAGCCGATAAACTAGACGACTTGGCTGGTACTTGGAGAAAAACTTTTTCTCCTAATTCAAAGATCCTACTTGACCTTTTCTTATCTGCAAAATGCTTAGTCCTATCAGCAGCTTGCTGTAACTTGGCTTGAGCAATTTTAATATTAGCCTGTATGTCAGTAAGAAATTCTGCTGCAGCTGGGCATTTCTCATCTGATCTTACTGTACTGGGAAAACTTGGATTCATTCCATAATTTATTTGAAAAGGAGACAAACTTGTTGCCTTATGAGGTCTGTTGTTATACGCAAATTCTAACAAAGACAAATGCGTATCCCAATCTGTTTGTTTATCAGATACATATGCTCTCAGCATGTCTTCTAGTATCTGATTGACTCTTTCTGTTTGACCATCTGTTTTTGGGTGATCACCACTTGACATGTTTAAAGACACTTTTAAACGACCAAAGACATGACACCAAAAATGACCAGTAAACCTAACATCCCTATCAGATACAATGGACGTAGGTAGACCATGTAACCTAAACACATGATCAATAAACAAATCTGCAACTTGTGGAGCTTCCACACTTTCGCGAGTAGCTATAAAATGAGCCAGTTTACTGAAGCGATCCACTATCACTAGGATAGTGTCTTTTTGTCTCTAGGTTCTAGGTAAGCTGACAATGAAATCCATGGAAATACTTTTCCAAATAGATTCTGGAATTTGTAATGGCATTAGCAGATTTGGTGGCTTCACCCTTTCTGCTTTATTAACTTGACATTGAAAGCATTGTTGGACATATTGGCAGACATCCTTGGCCAACTTTGGCCACCAAAATGTCCTTCTAACAAGTTGTATGGTCTTATCAATATCAGGATGTCCTGCACAAGGCACATCATGGTTATCAAACAAAACTTTCTTTCGTAGTTCCCGTGCACTAGGAACACAGATCTTGCCTTTTCGTTTAAGAAACCCATTCTCAATTGAAAAGTTCTTAAATGAACTTGCCTTATCAGAAACAACAGTAGGTAATGAAACAGAATTATCTGGTCCATCCCTAATCAAAGAGTCTCGTTCTATGGCCTGATAAATTTTTGCCATATAAGAGTCCTCTAACTGTGCTTCCTTTATTTCTAGAAGCAATGAGCTTTCTAAAATTGTAAAGCTCATTTGATACATTATACGAGATAATGCATCAGCAACAACATTATCCTTACCCTTCTTGCATCATTTCAGCCCATCGAGCTTGACGCCCTCGAAGATCTGGTTGACTACAAAAATACTTAAGGGTATGGTGATCTGTATAAACTTTAAAATCTGCACCATATAAATTGTGTTGCCAAACTTTAAGCCAATGAATAATAGCATAAAGCTCCGGTTCATGAACTGGCCAATTTTGTTGGCTTGGGGAAAGCTTCTTGCTTTCAAAAGCTATAGGCATAGGATATCTATGCTTGACAGTTATTTTATTTAAAGCCTTGTAGTCTACACATTCAAAAAAAAACAATCTTTCTTTTTTACAAGTAAAACAGGGGCTGCAAAGGGTGAAAAGCTAGGTCTAATCAATCCTTTGCTTAAGTACTCATCCACCACCTTACGAACTTCATTCTCCTCCTGTAGACTCATCCTGAACGGGGGTCTAGCAAGTGAATTAGCTCCTGGGATGAGCTCAATCCTATGCTCCACGTTCCTACGAGGAGGTAAACCAAGAGGTAGATCGGATATACATCAAAAAATGGGGATCTTATTTTACTTGATAAGGCCGAAGGGATACTTGTGGAACTTCCATCTTTATCCGTGTCATCCTTTGATAGACATTTAGAAATATTTAAAATATAACAAAAGTAAAGAGATTTACAGTCTTTCTTGAGCGCCTTGGTCATCGAGAGAATCTTCGCTTCTTGGAGATCCGGTTCTCCGCGAATTAACAATCGTCGGCCCTCGTGCTCAAATTGATAAATATGAGAAGAGAAGTCAATGATAGGTCTCTTCTTTGCGTGCCACTGCTTGCTGAACACTAGGTTGAATCTTGCAAGCCGTGTAATTTCAAAATCCAATATGTCCTCGTAGGACTGGATTTGTATAGGGAGGTCAACAACTCGTTGATCCCATGTCTATGTACCCATCCCGTCAGCTAGCTGTACCGAATAAGTATATTCTGAAGGGATAGTCTTGAGCTTCAGCTTCTTGACGAGATTAGAGCTAATAACATTATGTGGAGAGCCCTATCAAATAAAATACGCACAGGGCATCCTGCCACTATGCCTTTCATTACAATGAGCTCAGTGTCAGCAAACTGGTACCCCTTTTGTGCCTCAGGCGATAACACTGCATCTGGCATAGTTGGTACTTTCTTTGTTATTGTGACGGCTAGGATCTGTTCATGATAACCAGAGTCATGTGGAGGTGACTCATCTAGGTCATCTCTCGCCTTATCCACATCCTGCATTGGATTAAGCACCATTTGAGCACTAACTCTTGCCTTCTTGGGGCAAGCCTTAAATTTATGCTCCCCAAGGCATCCGTAACAGAGTCCTTCTCTCATTGCTTTCTCCCTTTTCTGTGGAGTGAGCTGTAAAAATATTACACGGCGCAGCGAACAGAATCTGAGAAAGAGATAGAGAGTACACAACAGATAAGAGGAGAATCAGTAAAATTCTTTAACTCCAAACAACTGATACAAAGATGGCTCTGTCCACCTGTGCGCTTCCAATGAATGAAGCTTAGATGGCGATCTAGACAGAAGATAGGTGAAGAGCTTAAGGCTAGCTGGAACAACAACTCTGACTGGGTGAAAGATGAGTGTAAGATGGCTGCGAAGGGGTTTAGCTTTTATAGCCCGCGAAGGTCGTTAGGTCGGCCTGCTGACCGACCTACCATATGAGCCTCCACTAGTCGGCCAGGGAATATTCCAGGGAATATTCCCTTTACCATCGGGCCGGGGGCGCTGCCCCCGGACCCCCGCCAGGGGGGCCGCTGGCCCCCCTGGGACCCCCCAGCCAGGGGCCGCTTCCGCGGCCCCCGGACCCCACAATAGGGGCCCCTTTTAACTCCCTTACCACGCAACTCAATGCAATGTGCCTCGAGTTGCTACCAGCTTAACCACTCCGTCTAACCCAAAGATTAGACCCACAACAGTCACCTTTTTTTTGCCATCCGGTCACATAGACCTCATCTGATATACAAGTCAGGACTCAACCAATGTCCGGGCTCACATTTGGCTTCTCCTCATAATGGGGGCCTTACAACTTTGAGCACCATGGATCATTGGTAGCACCTAATGAGGGTGGGGCATTGATCATATCTAACATGAGCATGGATTTATTGTAGGCTCTCTCAGCCATAGTAGATACCTTCCTCTTGGTACTTGTTAGAGTCTTGATCATATACACTTCTCTAGTGTCCTTTGCACGAGGAGCACTAGGTGCAACTGTAGGAGTAAAGACAGGGCGTGCACCTCTAGTTCAAGGAAATCTCTGGGCCTTCCCATCTTCGAGGACTAATGCAAGCTCCACTGCCTCATTCAAGGTTTTACATCTCTCCTTCTTGACAAGTGGCCTTAAGGTTTCTTTTAAGTCCATGACAAATTTATGCACTTGCAAAAAGTTAGGAATATGTTCAAGGACCTTTAACAGAATCTCTCTATACTTGTCCGCATCTTCCTGGACAGAGTAGCTCTTCTGAGCTATGAAGAACCATGCATCTAGAGCCCTTGTTCGCTCATCTGGAGGGACAAAATTATTATAAAACAATGTCTTATATGCAATCCAAGTAGACGGCTCTGCATGATCTTGCTCAATTTTCTTCCACCAATGGTTAGCGGCATCCATGAGATTATATGTAGCTTGCTGTATCTTTAAAGCATCCTCATGAATATGGCATAACTTTAAACACTGCTTCCATTTAGAGAGCCACTGTTCCATCGCATCTGCAGTTCTTTGTGCCGTCGTGCCATTGAACTTAGGTGGCTGAAGGTCTTTAAGCTGCCACTTAGCTTCTGGCAACGGAGGAACGACTACGGAGGAGTCATGTATAACTTGTGTGTCATGCATACATGCATCAGGTAAACTCTCATCTAAAGGTCTCTTGCCTTTATCCAAAGCATTTCGAGTTAAAATTTGCATTTGTTCAAGCAAAACTTGCATAGTGCCTTCCAAACTAGAAAGATAATTACACACATCATTAGATGAAGAGGGCAATTCATCATCATGCATAAGAGGTTCTTCCTCTACATCAATATCATTCAAAGGCATATCTGCAGTGCCTGACATGATTGATTAATTGATGTTTTGTTTTTGTTTTTGTTTTTTTTGGATTGATAATTCAAACCAACAAAAGCAAGGCAAGCGTAAATACAATGTACTTTCAGAAAACTGCTATGTTTCGGCACAAGTACTATCCACAAGAAGCATACATGTCAAAAGCAAGCCTCTTTGTACTTTTTGAACAAAAGTGCAAAGCTGAATAGGTCAGCAAATCCTCTTTGAAACCATGCATAAACATCCAAATACACAGAATCCACACTCTCAAGCATACATAGATGCACTCAAAGTAGTGAATTTTAAGCCCCAAAAGGTAGAGATAAAGCGTATCTGGTACCACGAAAGCAATTTGAAATGTCCTCGCCAGTCAAATCTAGAAGTCAAATATGCTGAAATTCGATACTCATCAATGCAAGAAAACCATAGGAACTAACAGCACTTGAATTGGAGTCCGTTGGAGCCCAAAAATCCCAATTTTTGCCCGCCTTAAGAGGTCACTTTGGCGCGAAATTTCGGAAGTGCTCCCAAGCTCAATTAGCAATGATAATACTTCAGAAGCTTGTCTTTAAATCATTCTTGAAGCTCGTGAAATCGGTTATCAATTTGGATGTCGTACCAAGAAGTTATAGATCTCGGAAAATGTGCTAAAAAAGAGGAGAAAAACACCCTCTTTTTTTTTTTTTACAAGGGGATGGAGGGCTCACAAGCTTGGTAAAAATGGGATTTTGTCCCACATGCAGAGTGCCACAAGGAATTTACTAAGGATAAAAGGTAAAAGGGAGATAGTCATTCGCTCAAGTAAAAGAGAGAGAGCTCTCTTCTGTGATGGAGTGTGCCTTGGCCTTGATGGTGCTATTGGCATGATTTTGGGCTGCCGCTGGGCCTTGTGGTGGGTGTCTCCAGAAAGAGGCGTTGCGCTGTTTTCTATGGTGTGTTGCAGAGATGCCTTCACGCTGCCCACTCCTGTGTGTTCTCACGACTGCCGCACGATCTCAGCTGTGTGGTCGTAACAAAAACCCCCAAATCTTTTTTTTGGAAACTCGCGTGCTCTGATACCAAATGTGAGAAAGAGAAGAAGATTTCCTATGTGTCTTACTCACCTCCCAACCAAATATACCCTCTTCCCACCTTCTAATCGGGTCTCTAGGGCCTGTTTTCATGGTGCACCCGACCGGTGTTCCCAAATAGACAAGTCCTGCCCAATTTAGCTAGAAATCTGAGGGTATCCCCCGAACTTCGGACCTTGGCACTTCTTGCCCTTGTCCGAGACACACAAATTAATGGCCGTCTTGGGCTACTTGCCCGGTCGAAGGTTATTATGTCTGACACTAAACTCTAAAAATGATAGCTAGCATTTGAGCCCTATTTCATGGAGCATTTGTTGTGACAATTGCCTTGCATAGTCCTCAAGAAATCCCACACTGTTCTTCTAAAAAGTAGAGGGATTTCTCGTAAAGAAATAGTGAAAACATCACTTTTCTTACGAGAAAGTTGTTTAGAAGATCTTAGAGGAGAAGAGTAGAACTAAACTCTCTTGTACTATAATTAACCGTTTTTATGACATTTAGATTGAAAAGAAGAATGATTGTCTTCAAACTTGTGTTTCTCCAATAAGAGAGAAATAAATCCCAAATAACCAAGATTAGCTTTCTAAATGAGTAATCAGATGCTTCTTAATAAAAATTTGAATTTGTTTAGGAACTAATCAATACTTAGGTTCTTAATAATAAGTGAGCTACTCATTGGACCAAACTTATGGTCAGAGCTTGCTTTATAATTTAAGTGAGGTACTTACTGGGTGAAACTTTTAATGTAGTAAACTCTAAGGTGTAAACTTTCAATTCATAGTGCACTTCCTTTCTTTTGGATTGTCCTTGTACCACATAGCTTGTGTTGCATGCTTTGGTGGCAAATCCTTTACTGCTATTGCAATGGTTACCGTGTGAAGAGATCCAGGTACTAGAATTTGAGTTCATTTTAATTAAATCACTAAGTCGATTTGTCATAAATTAAATCATCAAATCCTTTTCTCATTTTGGTGACAGTTAAAGAGGGTTACCAAAGGTGTGGCCTTGCGATCGGAGCTTGGACTTATAATTGTGAGGTTTTGGATTCAAGGTTTGCTGGGTGCATGACTTGGTTGGAAACCTATGATCACATCGTGTTTTTGTGAAAGTTCGAGCACTTAGACACTTCGTTGGTTCTCCCTTAAGTAGGGTCATGGAGTAGGAGTGTCCTAGTACAATCAAGCTCTATTGTTCATTGAACTTGTGAGGTACCCTATTTATGCATAGGAGCAATGCCACAATGGCTCTTGCTTGCTCTCTTGATTGATATTCGGAGGGGAGGGACCTCCCTTTGTGGGTGTTTGGGTTTGTCTCACATCTCACAAGAGAAAAGGGAATGTTAAAGAGAGAGGTGATGCTTTACTCTTGAAAAATATGGTAACACACGTGACCTTGCTCACATTCTTTGATTAACAGCACTAGCATGCACACCTTGAAGAAACAAGAGTATCCAGTTACCTAACTAAGAACGATAAAGGGTGAAATTTGATGGAGGGAAAAGATGTATGTACAATCTCATTTACAACTTTCTATTAATAATATGTATGATAGAATTGAGTTCTATATGTACATAATGATGAGGCACCACTAGGGGTGCATCAATGTGCCATAAGTGGATAAAATAGTGGGGTTTCCATGACAAAAGATGGGTGTGCCCAAGATGGATTTGAACACTATTTCAATACCCCCTATCATAAACATTCTAGAAACCAAAATTGAGGTTGAGCACCTAAATGAAGCTTGAGATGCATGTTAATGACCAAAAGTGAATGAGGAGTGAAAGAACACGAATTGTCTCTCAATGAGGAAAGTGAGGAATTCCATGAAGATGCTTTGGAAAAGGGAAGATGGAAGGAGAGAGGGTAAGCATTCTCCTCTTAAAAGGGGTAGTAGATATGTGGAGGCAATGACTTGGAAGTGAAGAATCTTTGTATTGATTTAGGGTTGTTAGTTGGAACTCTAGCTCAATCTTGTTTTGAATATAAATGTTCTTGAACCTTGAGTGGTATTGCATGGAAGAAGTAATGGTTCTCACAATCTTAGAATTATTGTAGTTAGAAAATGGCCCTCTAGAACTGTGGAAGCCCCTTATGGACTAATATTGTAGGGGCTACGTTGGCAACTCCAAGGGGACTAGGAGCAGGAGAGATCTTTGATGAGGGCATGCGGATGTGGTGCCTTCTTTCATTTAGCGCTTCAAAAGATTTGGCATCATGGCCGTCCAGATTGGTTGTTTAGTCAGCTGTTGTATTTATGATGTACTTAGTAGTCCTTCACATAACTTTTTGCACTTGTAGTTTACTTGAGGTTTTTTTCAGAGTTGTTACTAATAGAATTTTCTTTCTAAGGTAGAAAGAGGGGACTAAGTTGGTCCCATTAAGGATGTGGATGACTCCCTTAACTTGGATGTGGATGACCCCTATTAGAGGGGATGGCAGCTCCTTAAAGAAACCTAGAGTTGGATGCTCCCTCTGTGATTGGAAGGATCCCCTTTGGAGTTAGAATGTGTTGTTGTGAGGTTGGAAAATCATCAAAATAATGAATATCATATTCAAATATAATAACTAAAAATATTATTTATGTAAAGGATTGACTTATTATATATTATAAATTAAATTTTTTTAGTGTTAGTGGTAATAGCAGGGAGCTACTAGTAGGACTTGATGGTTGGAATGCATAAATTAATAACAATACAGTTGGTATAGGCCGTCTCGTGGGCTATGCATTGATGCCATTTGATCCATGATCCGAGCTCCCTAGGCATTTAAAATGTCATTGAATGTAGTTGTTGCCCCTAGTGTCCTAGGCACTAAGTGACACTAATCCTAGGCACTAAGTGACACTAGGGTTAGGGTTTATTTTAGGGTTCCCTATGACGGTTAAGACGTTAGGGTTTCATTTTATTATAAGCAGACATTTTGTGTCATTAGAACATAAGTATGGTATTATTTAGTGTGATCGGAGCATTGTACACTCTCTCACTCATTAATACATAGTCTCTCATTTGTGATTGAGTATCATTGTGCACCGGTTTATTCTTTCGCTCTCATTCATTTTAATTGTACAATTGCTCCACGCTTGGGCCAACAGTGGTATCAGATCCGCTTTTCTTCCTTGCCATCACTTGCAATCATTTGCCACCATCCATTGCCATTGCCATTAAGCCCTCGCTCGGTTGGCTGCCCCATGATGCATTGCCATTGCATTGGCTCAAGCCTTATTGGCGATTGCACATGGTGCCGCCATCTTCACCCATTCACCTTCAATCGTCGACATTGCCCTGTGTGCTAGTTACATGCTGACTACTTTTGTGTGCACCTTGCATGTTGCTCGAGATCGAACTTGCTGCCCTTGAAGGCTCGATAGTCTCCATTCTGTACTTGTGTTCCTGTAGAATCATCACCCCCCTTCAATCTAGACATTGCCGCTGCCAAGAGCTTGATGCCAATTGGCAGATAAGAGTACCACCTAACTGTTGTTTGACAATTGACTTGCAGCTTGCCGATTTTCCTACTAGTTGCTGCACATGTCGCTTTCCATGCTTGTTGTCACCGACTTGTTGACATGACCTGCTGCTGCCTTTTTCAACATGTCGCTGTTGTGTGTTCGCTGTCTTCACGCGCCTGCTGCCTGTCATGCATCGTCCCCAAGTTGTTGCTTAGATTGCCTAATAGTCCTTGCGTCAATTTTGTGACGCATCTTGGTTTCATGTTGCAGAACAAGTTCCTTGTTTTTTTTCGAAGGGTTTAGAAATCTTCAATTTAACAAAACATTATTCAATAATGTTGGCAAGTTCCTTTTTTTCTTTGAAGGCTTTTGAAATCTTTAATTTAAAAAAAAACATTATTCAATAACTTCTATTACTTCAGCCAAAGCCCCTATTCTCATGTGCTCCCCCACCTAAGAAAAATTGTGAAAAATTTGACGATTTTCAAAAAATCTCCCAATTTAGCTCCAATCTAGGGTGAGAATTTTTCGCTTTCCATCAATCACCCCAAATTTATCATGGAATTTAAGAAAATTGCTATTGGTCATCACAAATTTGGGGCTTTTCACCACATTGGTCACATTTTGCCCAAATTTCATAGAAAAGTATTGGGCTTCTCAAGAACTTGACATTCTTCATTGACATTGAGGTCCAATTCATCATTGGGTGCGACATTTAACATCTTTCAAGTGAAAATTTCACAAAAATGGTCAAATTTCTCTTCAATTTCTTGATTAAATTTGGGGCTTCTCATCATTTGAGCTTGATTTCACCCCAATTTCTTTGGAAAATTTGGGGCTTTTCCAAAATTCATCAAATTTCATCAAGATTGAGGCTCAATTCACCTTGAGATGCGGCATTGGGCATTAATTGGGTAAAAGTTTTATCCAATTTATTCAATTTCTCTTTAGTTTTTGGGTCCAATTTGGGGCTTTTGCCCAATCGCACCATTGAGACGCCTGAAATTTGGGGCTTTTTCCTCAATTCATTTTCTTGGCCCTCGATGTGCTCCAAAATCATATTATTTGGTTGCTCACCTTGTTTTTTCTTGACATTGGAGACAAATTTTATTATTTCTATCGTCTTGATCAAGTAATATTTGATTTCTGAAAATAATTATTTTTTGCATATTTTTCTCTCTTCTCAGCAAGAAAATAGCAAGAAAAAGTTATTATTCTTCATACCATTCAAGTTCATCGAGGTGGACAACCTCTCTTCTATTAGCAGCTTATTATCATTTGGGCATCTATTTTCTCTCTTTTTACTTGGAAAATATCATTTTATTGCTGTTTTTAATCATTGTTAGCAATAATAATGATTTGTTGGGCATGCTTGGCAGTGAGGACAAGGTTGACAACACCAATTGCCCAATGTGGGCATACATGATGTGACATGTTCTTGTCATGAAGAATCTATGGCATATTGCGAATGGCACCGAGCAAAGGCCGATTTCTCCAACAGTGACACCACCTCTCACCTTCACTTTGCTAGGTGGCTCTCATGATGCTAAATCATCTTCTTCTTTGATAAACCCTCCTACTCAAGTCTAAATTTGATGGGATGGTTGTGACGCCCAAGCGCATGCCCTAATTGGTTTATCTGTTTAGAGAGGTATCATTCCACACATTAGATCATGCGAGACAGCCAAGGATGCATGGCAAAAGCTTGCATCATTATATCAAGTGTACAATGAAGTGCGTGTTGCTTAGTTATGTAAGCAACTAGAAGATGTTCGCATGGAAGGAGGAGGTAACATGGATACCTATCTCCCCGGCATCAAAGATCTTATTGAACAATTATTAAATATTGATGAAGTAGTTCCATATAATCAGCTTGTTTCCATCACTCTTAATGGCTCAAAAATTTTATTACCATGGTGGAAAATCAAAGTGGATTTCGCATTCCGACCCTTCCTAGTGATAGGGGGAGTGAATTTCTTTCTAAACAATTTTCAGAGTATCTTGCATCTTGAGGTATTCATAATCAATGCAGTGTTCCTTACTCCTTGCAACAAAATGGAGTAGTGGAATGGAATAATAGGTCACTCATGGAGATGGCAAGAAACATGCTAAAGGGTAAGAATTTGCCTAATTCTTTTTGGTTCGATGACATTCTATGTGCCACTTATATCTTGAATAGGTGTCCCACAAGAGATTTAGGCACCATCTCTCCTTATGAGGCATGGACTAGCTCCAAGCCTTCTCTCTTGTATGAGGATTTCGGGAACATTGGCATATGCTCATGTGCCTTCTCAAAAAAGGCGTAAGCTGGATGATAAGGCTATCTTCTGCATATTTACTAGATATAGTGTTGAAAGTAAATGGTATGGTCTTTATAGACCCTCTACAAGAAAGGTTATTGTCAGCAGAGATGCTATCTTTGTTGGAAATGCTTCTCACCCCTTGTTGGATGGTCAAAAATAGCCTCCTATAGATGCTTTAGACATCTTTGATAGCCTATTACCGCTTTTCCATAATGGTTCCATGGCTAATCCTTCTTCTCAACCTACATTTCCACCATCTATAGATACATTACAGTAGTCTATTCAGCCTTATCTATAGCCACAACAGCATCATGATACCTTGTCTGAAGAGCAGCCCCATATTCTTGATTAGTTGGAGTATACAAGGGCTGAAGTTCAGCAGCCTAAAAGAGTCTCTCATTGGCTATGAGACACTCTTTGAGACGGAAAGCAGCCTCTTCCTTTGGCTTCCCGCACAGAAGCCTCTCCTCGTAAGGATCAAGGTACTCTTCTTGCATGTGCATTGGTGGCTATAGCATGCAATGAAGAACCTCTATGCTATACAAATGCTTTTTCAGATGATGGTTGGGTGGAAGCAATTAAAGTAGAGATTGATTCCATTCATCAGAATGACACTTGGGAGCTATGCGACTTGCCTCACAGCAAGCGTGCATTAGGTACCAAATGGGTTTATAAATTAAAAGAAATTAAGATGCTTTGTTAATAGGTATAAGGCCCACCTTGTTGCCAAGGGCTATGTCCAACAGCAAGGAATTGACCTTCTCATTACTACCATCAAGAGTATTATTGCCCTTGATGCCCACTTTCATCGGGAGGTGCATCATCTGGACATCAAGACGGCATTTCTCTATGGATACCTCCCTAAAGAGATACATATATCTTAGCCTCTAGGATTTGCAGTTAAAGGCTCTGAATAGAAAGTATGTTGTCTCAAGAAGGCTTTGTATGGTTTAAAGCAAGCTCCAAGGGCTTGGTATGCCAGCATACATTTTGATCCATTGCATCTTGGATTTTAGACTGGCCCTACCGAGGCTACTATTTGCATTCGACGTCTGGGATTTGATTTTATTATCCTTGTGCTTTATGTTGATGCCATGCTTGTCATTGGGACCAATGCTGGTCAAATTGCAACATTTTAAGGCTGATTTACAGCAAACATTTTCCATGACAGATCTTGTTCTCCTTCACTATTATTTGGGTATTCAATTTGCCATCATTGAGGGGGGCATCATTATGACACAGTCCAAGTATATTGAACAGCTTCTTCAATGCTTTCAGTTTGAGGATTGCAAGCCCGTGTCTACTTCCTTGGAGCCTGGTTTTAGATTCATTTTTGATGATGGTAGCAGATCCTTTGATACGACTTTATATCAGTAGATTGTTGGATGCTTGATTTATCTATGTCACATGAGGCCCGATCTTCAGTTTCTTTTCTCCTAGTTAAGCAAACATATGCACATCCCTTCAGTACTTCATTGGCGAAGTGAAGTGTCTTTCGGTATCTTAAAGGCACCCAGGATCTTGGTGTTCTCTACAAGGTTGATTCTTTACTCTCTTTGCATGGATATTTTGACAATGATTGGGCTAGATGCTCATATTCTCATGTCTCTCATAGTGGAAATTTATTCTTCTTGGATACATCTCTTGTTTCTTAGTTTAGTAAAGAAACAAACTATAGCTGCTACTTCCAGTTGTGAAGTTGAGTACAAAGCAACGTTCATAGCCACAATAGAGTGTGTTTGACCATGTGTAGATCTTTATGTGCAACGAATGGCTCTGACACTAATCCACATTGATGATGAGAGTGCTTTGACCATTGCTTGGAACCTAGTGTTTCATGCCCGCACAAAGCATATAGAAGTTCATTGCCACTATGTTCGTAAGCAGATGTCAGCTGGAGGAATACAGTTGTCTTACATATCCACTGAACACAACTTGGTAGATCTTTTCATGAAGGCTCTTCCTCAACGAAAGTTCCATGGTTTTTGGCAAGTCTTGAATTTGATTCCATCTGCTCCATGATTTGTCATACTATATACAACCTTGACCTTATAATTCTCTTTATTTTTTAGGATTTTGTCATTTTCCTAGATTGAATCCGCCCATTTCATGGAGGGGGTTTGTAGGCCATGTGGTGGGTGATGTGTTTGTGAAGAAGACTGTGGAGGCATCGCTAGGGTTTGAACTAAGGGAACAGAGAGTGTACGATCACGACAGAAGAAAAATGAGACAAACATAGACATAGAAAGAAAAACTCAAATTGTAACTGGCCTTCCTTCCATGGATGGGTGGTATATTCTTGGTTACAACTTAAGTACAGCAACAAACAATTAATGCAAATTTGAAAATACAAATTTATCTACTGATCTTGGACAATGCACACCCGATTGGTCCCAAAATTGATGCCCTTTTCGGTATTTCTTTAGCTTTATTGAAGAAAAAGTTGATTTACAATGGGATTCTCCCGATCCCCTTCGCAATCCAAACTCCCCTTCCTGTTCAAAGTGACCAGCAAGTCTTCAATCTGATTTGCTCCTTGATTTGGGCACTTAATTGACCTTCACCCACTTCATGGACAATGGAAATGCCCCAAATTCAATGGCTACCAAGTCCTCCACCTAAATTTAGCTGAAAATTACCTTCAGCCTTGAAAAATCCAAGTCTTGGAGCTTCCAATTTCTAGCATGCTTCACGAGGTTGTTGCTAAACCCTAATTTCTGCTGTAAATTAGGGTTTAGAGCAAATAAATTTGCAATTTCTCATCCTCCAATGGTCCAAATGCTGAGATCTTCGGAGCAAGGCTATGATATGGCTGGGAGATGAGAGAGAAAGTTGTAGAGAGAGAAAATTCAAAGTTTTGTCATGAAGAATGATTGAGAATCAGTCGAATGCAGTTGCTGCCCTGCCACAACAACTTGTAGATGCAAAGAATTGAAGAAAATCAATCATTTACTACTGCTGCCCTGTCTCAACAGCTTGTAGATGTTGTCACCTGTTGTTGATTGGTCTTCTCTTGCCCTTGGCTGTCTCAGAAGGTCCTCCAATGGCTGCAAATCAGACCAGCAACATCTCCTCCCTCTCTCTTGCAGGCTGAATACACTCAAATGCCTTTCTCCAGCCTCTAAAGACGTTTTTCAGTCTTGTATGGGTATTTTTGACAAGTGGCAGCCTTCCCAGATGGTTTTTTCAGTATTATCCATAATTAAATATTAATTTTCAGTCTTTAAATACTAAAAATTAATCTAATAATTATTTCAGTGCCCCAAAAAATAAAGTGACTAGCCAATAATTAAATTGGCTAGGCAACTTTCATTCCCTAGTGTCTGTATGCCATCTTTGACCATCAGATTGGTGTTAGGTACCGTTAAACGCTACTTCTTTACTGTCACCAATTGACACTTATGGCCAAATGAATGACCTAGGCCAACAACTGGTACCAGATACCACCAAGTACCTGTGCAGCATAACTTATAGCAACTTTTGCCTTTGACATCCCATGATTTCCTCGGATCCCGAGCTTGTAAATTTACTCTAACCCAAGTTACACCTTACATGTGCAACATTTACTTAACCATGTGATTGAAAAATAATCCACATGTTAAGTGAGTTTTCAAAAATATATGTCCTCATGACACACCCTAAACACAAAACTCAAAACACAAATATAGAAACTCAAACACAAACAGAAGAAGGGATAGAAAGAAAACAACTTTGAAGTGAATGAATGTTGTAAATGAATGTAAGAGTATACAATGTGCCCAAGGATAGAAGAGTGTGTCGGAGAGTGACGTTCACCGGAGACGGATCCCAAGTCTGTGACCACCAATTGGAGTCTAGGATGAAGAGGATGCAGCAAACACAAGTGTCAGAAGGGCCTAGAGCACCAAATGTAAGCAGGATAGGTATGAAAGAGGGTTGGCAGTTGTTGCTTGACGCGGAGGAAGCTGTTGCCTTATGCAGAAAGCTATTGGCCAACATGGAGGAGCTGTCGCTTGATGTCGAGACACCAAACGTAAGCTGAAGATGTGGTGGCTAAGGTCAGGGAGCTCCAAATGCAAGTACAGGAGCATCAGAAAACTATTGCCAATGCTAATGGAGGAGCGCTAGATGCAGAGAAAGGTGTGGCAACAGCTGCTGAGGCTGGACAGCCACGTGTATGTGGATTGATGACTGAAATCTGCACTCAAGGGGGAGAAACCTGCACAGAAAAGATTAATGCTGAATGGGGGCAGCCTGTCTATTTTAGTTAGGGTCTCACTGAACTCTCTCAAACCACTCTCCGTTTTAGGGTTTCCATGAAATTGACCTTCTTTTGGGGTTATGTAAGTGGCTAATCAGCATGGAATGTATTTCTTAGCTCAATATCCCCTCTCAGGCTGAAAACAGGGTAAGAAAGGAAGAAGGGATGTCTTTTGGTCTATACTTGTTGTGTAGGTACTCCTCAAACTCCTCCTTTGTGAGATTAATGAAATTTGGAATAGCTGGCATAGGTGTAGATATAGAGGGTGATGGTGAGGGTGAATGCGGAACGTCATCTTCCTTGTTGAGTCCATAATGCCTCCTTAGGGCCTCTAGTGATGTAGAAGCTTGATAAGTCATCATGGGGTCTCGAGAAGGTGTCTGTGACATTGTGATTTGGTTATGAGTCGTGTTGTGTGCATTGTGTAAAGACTAGCACTCCACAATATGCGTAGGATACTCTTTATAAAAGCACGAGCTCTGATACTATGTGAAGAAGACTATGAAGGCATTGCTAGGGTTTGCACTGAGGAAACACAATGTAAGACCACGACAGAAGCACAGCCAGACAAACACAGACATAGAAAGCAAACTCAAACTTGAAACACAAAACTCAAAACTCAAACATAAATAAAAGAAGGGATAGAAATAAAACAACAATGCTGTAAATGAATGTAAGAGTATACAGTGCACCCAAGGACAAAGCAATGTGTTAGAAAGTGATGTCCACCGGAGATGCATCCGAAGTCTGTGACCATCAGTCGGAGTGTAGGATGAAGAAGATGCAGCAAACACAAGTGTCAGAAGGGCCTAGAGCACCAAATGCAAGCAGGACATGTGGAAGAGGACTGGCAGTTGTCGCCTGACATGGAGGAAGCTATTGCCTAATGGAGGAAGCTATTGGTTGATGTGGAGAAGTTGTCACTTGATATGGAGACACCAAATGCAAGTTGAAGATGCAGTCGCTAAGGTTAGGCAGCTCCAAACGCAACTAGAGGAGTCTCAAAAAACTGTCGCCAATGCTGATGGAGCGCTAGATGTAGAGGAAGGTGTGGCAGCGGTCGTTGAGGCTGGACAGCCATGTGTGTGTGGATTGATGGCTGAAATCTGCACTTAAGGGTGAGAAACCTGTAGAGACGAGATTAAGGCTGAATGGGGTCAGCCTGTCTATTTATAGATGAGGATGGACCCTCCTAGATTAGGGTCTCACTGAACTCTCTTGAACTGCTTCCTGTTTTAGGGTTTTCATGACACTAAGATTGTTTTGGGGCTGTTTAAGTGGCTAATGAGTATAGAATGCATTTCTTAGCTCAATAGTGTTGATGCCCTTTGATCCATGATCTTGGCTCCCTAGGCATTTAAACTAGCTTTAAATGCAATTGTTGCCCCTAACATCCTAGGTACTAAGTGACACTAGGGTTAGGGTTTAATTTAGGGTTTCCTATGATGGTTAAGCTGTTAGGGTTTCATTTTATTGTGGCCTGGCATTATTCAGTGTGATCACCTTGAGCATTGTACTCTCTGTGTCTCTCTCTCACTCATTAATACACAGTCTCTCATTTGTGATTGAGTATTGTTGTGCATCGATTAATTCTTTCATTCTCATTCATTTTCTATTAAATTAATTGCTGTTGTGCATCCATGCTTGGGCCAATAGTTGGAAGGATTGGAAAGATACACAATTGTACTTAAATGCACTGTTGAGCAAAAAGGAAAGAATACACCATAGACTCAGAACCAGAATGCATTACTCAGAACTTCCATACAAGATATGGATACAGAATCAGTTGAGGATGTGATGTCCTTCTGTAGAACAAGAAGATAGACTGATAGTCATCCTTTCAAGAAGGTTGCAAGAGAGGAAGTGCAGGCATTTAAGATAATATGGCATATGAGAGATTGTGTGGAGAAGATTTTGGGTAGGAAGCATGTATGAATAAGGAGTAGACAGATGACCTCAAGTGATGGACTGGGAGCTGGCAACTTGAGAAAGCACTGGGTGGGGGCAGCAGCCTGTACATTCTTCTGTATTGTGGTTTCGATTCAGAGCAAGCCTTCCAAACTGTAGCCTCTATACACTTTGCATTGTGATTTTTAATATACGAAGTCCTTCAACCATAGCAAGTCATTGTTACATAATGCATCTAGAGGATTACTTTTTTGTTATGTCCACTTGTAGGTCTTTGTAGTTCTTCTATGTGGCATACCACTGTATTTCTCCTCTTCAGACCTATTCACATTTACATTCAACTAAAAGGGAAACTGATCACACACCCAACATTCAGGGCTGTTGTCAAAATTTCAATTCTTACGTCTTTATGCAACACAGTGTCAGCTTAGATTATGGTCTACATGCTAAATTCTAATATCTAACGGATCCCAAGATGGATCAAGTTTCAACCTCACATTTTTACATCATTTTCCATATTAGTGAGCACTGAAATGTTAATTTTCCTTCTTTTGTTCCACATCAATGAGTGCTATAAATGCTTGAGCTAAATGCAGTTTTATTTGTAATTTTTTTGGTTCAGTAAATATAGATGCTAATCTTTACAATCTCCGTTCAAAAACTGCATTCTTGCTACTAAAAAGGCCATCATCAGTTAGGATTTGGTGCATCAGCTCAATGCATTTTTTCTTTTCCATTGTAGATGTGTTGGGCTAAATTAAGTGTTGACATCTTCCTTTAGATGCTTGTTTGAACTTTACCTGATGTAAGACCGTGATCAGTTTCTGAAAGCTGTTTTTATCAAAACAACTTTCAATGAGATTCATTTAGCAAAAATAGGATTAACTGACTAGAAAGCATGAATGCATGTTTCACCAGTTCTCTTTTTTTTTTTCCTGGGGGAGGCCCGGGGGGGCGGGGGGGGGGGGGTTTCGGGTCCTGCTTATTGTGAGATGTTTCATACCTCTTATATCCCACAGATTTGATTTCCGACAATTGTAGGATCACAAATATAAATGCACATCAAGAGCACAAGAAGGCATTGCCATATGGTGTAAGCATGTTGTTTTTGAAACAAAGCTTAGGCTAAGGGAGAATTATGCCTTGGCACGAAAATCCTTAGTTATGTAATTTTGGTTGATGGAAGTGCTATCGTTTTCTGACAGTCTCCATGTAACAGGTTAAAGTTCTCAGGTCAATGCGGCAGCCCACATTTCAAGATGTTGTTCTTGGGCAGTACAAATCAAGCATTGCTAAGGATGGGAAATGTAGAGTTGCTGGATATTTAGATGAACCTAATGTCTCTCCTGAGAGTATAACTCCAACGTTTGTAGCTTCAGTTTTCTATATTGATAATGCACGCTGGGATGGTGTCCCTTTCCTAATAAAGGCAGGGATGGGCATGATCAAACACAGGTTTGTTACTTTTTTCCTCAAACCATGGCAACATGAGATCAGAATTTCAAACAGTATTGCATGTCATATTCAATAATACGAAAGAAATTAGCCATGTGTGCATGTGGGCATGTGTGTGTTTGTGTGCTATATGTATCTTAGAAATCCAAAATGAAAGAAAAGAAGATATATTAACATCCCCTACAGGTTGGAATATGAAACAAATGAGTTACGATAAGTCCATGTCTTGAGCATCTTGAGAATGAAGTGAGATTACCTATTGCATGGTTTGAGGATGGACACACAACTAGGGATCTAGATGAGTGTTTGCATGAGGTCGGCACTTTTTTTGGGAAGGATACAGAGAGGAGGAAAGATGTGCTGGAGAGGGAGCACCTAGAGCCTCCTTGGCTGCCCTTCATAGGTAGGAGGAAAGAGGACTTGGATTAGATGTATGGGTGAGATGTTACACACAGCAAGGACAGAGATTGAGGCCATGGAGGAGGCTAGAGAAGGGTATGGATATCATGTGAGAGCTTCTTGTGGACTCAGGTAGGAGATGGAGTCACCATGGATTTCTTCCTACGATAAGCCATAGACACTCTAGGAAAGGGGTGAGATGCTTGAGGAAGTTTGATGGACACACTGCACCGACACCTGAAGAGGTGAGACATCTTGCCATTGACTACCATCTCCTTGCTAGGTTCTACAGCCATGCCCCTAGGAGATACTTTGCACACCATAGGAGCCCCTGCAGCCTCAGTGGGTGGGGAGCAAGTGTCTTGGCAAGGATGGCCTACTAAAAGACCTTTCAGGCCTAGTACCTAGTAGGATATTATTAGTAGGGGACTGATGTGTCTATCTAAGGATTTTTTTTAATCTCATTCCCAAGGAGAGTGGAGATTGCTGAGTGGAGACCTATCCCTTTGTTGGAGCTTGCTTATATTACTTTAGTGAAACTCTCTCCATTGATCTTAGATGTCATTTATACAAGTGATGGAGGAGAAGCCAAGCTGCAAAAACGCAGGTCCCAACAGCCCCTTTGATAGACGAGTGATGAAATCACTAACGCTCTGTGATGTAAAGTGTTGCTAGAGGCTAGGATGCTGACACCAAGCTAGAGATGATGATGCCAGGCAAGGAGATCTCCACACCAAAAAACGTAGGTGAAGGTGAAGCCTGATGGAAAGGGTCCTAATGCCAAGCAGATGATGGTGATGCCAAGTGGAAGATGCTCCAAACGTAAGGCTTAATGATGGAATAGGGTGCTTGAAGTAGAAGAGGAAGGGTAAAGGCAGCCACAAGCCACGAATTGCAATGTCCTCTTGAAGGGGTGTGAGGACAGTGGAAGGGGTTGATGAGAGAAGAGAACGGTGTTTGATGACAGAGGAAGAGGGGTGAAGAATGGTTGAAGAGTGATAGGAGTGATAGAAGTGAATGAAGTGACTGCTTATTTATAGGCACAAGTTGTCTAGGGGAGTGCAAAGTGGTGCGCCCATTGAAATAGTGGCCAAAATGTGGACACAAGCCCTTTTTGGGGCTGTCACTGCGAAACCCTAAATAAAGTGTGTAAATTGAAGAAGTGGTTTCTCAACACCTCCTCTTAGGCCCAAAAATGAATGAAGAAAGAGGAGCGAAGAGAGATATGAAGATGTAGAGGATCTCGGAGATCCAAGATTTCCACCTAAAAGGTAACTAGTAGTAAGGAACATCAGATGGGATGAAGTGGAGAACCTGACTCCACCTCGAGAGAGAAGCCACTAGCTCCGTAACTCCATGTTGGAAGGAATTCAAAGGCCTTGTCACCAAGTCATGGTTGAGCCTCAAAGGCCCCGATCTAGGCGGTCTCTCAAGATCTTGGGTATCAATAGGAGAAATGATTGCTCAAGGACAGCCAACCTAAAAGAGTAAATGAAGGGTGACAAACTTCAGGATGAGTAGGTGCCCCCTTAGAGGGTGGAGATGTAGGGGCCCCCTCCGAAGTCAAAGAAGTAGAAGCCCCCTCTAAGGGAAAAGAGAGTACATCCCCTTGTGAAGCCCCCTCTATGAGAGAGAGAATATACTTGGGCCCAAAAGGGAGAGGTGGCACAAAAGGGAGAGGTGGCACAATGAGTGCCTCAGGATAGACGCATATACTTGGGCAGGGTAGGGAGCAAAGATCCATGTCGGCAAGCATCGGTGGAGGTTTTTGTGATACCTAAAGAGAGGAGCATCCAATGATCTATTCATTTGCTTGTGGAGAAGTCATAGCATTGGAGTGTCAACCTAGAAAAGGGAGGGTGGGTCAGAGAGAAAGAGAAAGGTACTCCCATCTCCTGGGGATGCAGTGGAAATGAAGGGGAAAATTACTAGATGATGCCGAACCCACAACCCGTCTGTGCCTTCTATGATGAACGGGGTCTTTAGCTCTATGAGCTCTTGTACTCTGATACCATGTCAAAAATAACAAGTATGCTCTGATACCATGTCAAAATAAGGGACGGTGCGGAGAGACAGTAGGGTTTGTGGAAAGTAACACAGAGTGTGTATGACAAATACTGAGAGAGACGAGAAACTCAAAAACACAAGAAGAACACGGTGATGATGCATTGCATCATGCTATGAGAAGAAAAGCTGATACAGTGGAGCTGAAGCTTAAAAGATAATTGCATTGTCCTGTCTGAATCAAGCGGCAATACCTATGGGAATTTGCATAGTAAAGGGAGTGAAACACATTCCTCAAGCAGTGGGCTATTGAAGTAATCAATGGAAGGTGAAGGACAAATGTCGAGGGAGTGGACTGCAGTTCTTTGATGTCATTGGAGATGTGGAAGATTATCACCAGTTGTTAAGGGAGTGAACCGCAGTCTTGTGATACCGGGGAGTGACATGAGCAGCAAAATGCAAATCCCGAAATGTTTGAGCCGTCAAACGTAGGGAGAGCAGCCTAGATGTTGATGCTAGGTGAATAATGATGACACCTAATGATGGAGGTTGAGCGAGATTGCAAAAACGTAGGTCCCAGTAGTCTCTGTGATAGACGGGTAATGCCAAGTGATGGAGGAGGAGCCATGCTGCAAAAACGTAGGTGCTAGCAGCCCCTGTCATAGGTGAGTGATGCTAGGTGATGGAGAAGTTAGGTTGTAAAAATGTAGGTCCCAATAGCCCTTGTGATAGATGAGTAATGAAATCATTGACGCTCAGTGATGTAGATTGTTGCCAGAGGCTAGGATGTTGATGCCAAGCTAGAGATGATGACGCCAACCAAGGAGAAGATCTCCACAGTTAAAAACGCAGGTGAAGGTGGAACCTAATGGAAAAGGGTGCTGATGCCAAGCAAATGATGGTGATGCCATGTGGAAGATGCTTGAAATGCAAGGCCTAATGATGGAATAGGGCACTTGAAGCAGAAGAGGAAGGGTGAAGGCAGCTATGAGCCATGAACCGCAATGAAGGGGTGTGAGGGTAGTGGAAGGGGTTGATGAGAGAAGAGAAGGGTGTCTAATGATGCAGGAAGAGGGGTGAAGAATCACTCAAGAGTGGTTAGGAGTGGTAGAAGTGAAGGAAATGACGACCTATTCATAGGCATAAGTTGTCTAGGGGGGCACACCACTTTGTGGGTGCCCACTAAAAAAGTGGCCAAAATGCGGACACCAGCCTTTTTTGGGGCTGTCAGTGTGAAACCCTAAATAAAGTGTGTAAAATGAAGAAGTGGTTTCTCAACAAGTTTGTGCATCTAGAGTAGCCCCACCACCCACACTTTTAGGAGTGCAAGCATGGTTCCAAGAGATCCACGAGATACCTGTATGCAAAATGCTCTTTTTCCATATCATAAAACGAATGTGTCTAGTAAGAACCCTCAAGGTGGGGGCAGTCCAAGGCAAGAGTAGCAAAAACCAAGTGAGCATGGGGAGCACGATGGACTGCACCACGTTAAGGTGGACGTGGAAAGGCCAAGCGAGTGCAATTTGTAGTAGAGAAACTTGGCCTCCAATTTCTAAGAAATCCATTGCGACAGCTTGGGCTGAACATCAATGCCTAGTAAGTAAACTAGATATCGTGTGACATTTCTAGGAGGGATCACCATACCTTGCCATTGTTAAGACTGCAAATTGATGAGAGAGGATGTCGTTGCATTGGTATGAAGATTAGAGGCTTGTCCAGAAGCTTCCATACAACCAATGCCTTGTGGAGGTTCTCTTGTTCTACTTTCAGAATCATGAACGTGTCATCTGCTAATGCTTGACTTAAAAAATGTTCCCCAAAGAGAAGAGAGAGATCAGCTAGTTGTCTAGTGTCTACTAGATGAGAGAGCGTGAAGAGAACCGGATGGGTTACCGGGGCAAAGAACAAGGGGCTCAAAGAGCAACCTTGTCTAGCTGAGTGTGCAAAAGTGAATGGCTCAACGACTCCACCATTCATCATGACCGGTAAAGATACATGCGTGTTGACTGTGTGTATTAGATGGGACACATAGGGACCAAAACCCACAACACCCACAACATGCATGAGCTCTACCACAAAGGACCAATTCAAATAACCAAAAGCCTTTTCGAGATTCAATTGAACCAACACAACTTCCTACTTAGAGTTCTTTGCATAGTCAATGGCCAATTGAGCATTCCATACGCTGTGTAAAATATTCTAGCCCTTGATAAATCCATACTAATCAGGGTGCACAAGGCCGAGGAGTTGCTTGTGGAGACAATTAACCATGACTTTAGAAAAGATTTTATAAATAGATTCCATCAAAGGAATTGGCCACCAATGCTTCAACATCGAGGGCGATGACACTTTCAGAATAAGGTTAATTACTCCCACCTTCCATGAGACAAGCATAATTCGAGTCTCCCAAACTTGTTGGCATATGGCTCTCGAGGGGTTCACTAGGCTAGTAGCATAGGCAAAGCTCATTAGTTAAGCTATCCCGTCTTAGACTTTTGTCCTTTGGCAAATGCAGTAAAACATCCATGGCCTCTCCCTTGGAGATATCTCTTTCCAAATCATGAATATCTAATGATGCCTAATCCCTAACTAGGGTATAGAAAGTTGAGCGAACCTGGGTGGTCTACTAAGTAGAAGGAGATGAAAAACCAAGAAGGTGAAGGAATTTTTTTTTGCACATATGCAGAATGGAGTGTGGATCCGTAGCCATTGAACACTGTGCATGTTAATGATGCACCATATTCTCTCAAGTAGGAGAGGCATGCAAGCCTCAAAAAAACTTATGTGATTGATATGAGGCATCTTCTAAAATCTCAATCAAGCTTTGCAACTTGGCTTGTTGGGATGATCTCAAATAAAATTGCTGAATGAGATTTGTCAGCCTTGTGGCCAATGGTAGCAAGAAGGGATCATTTGGAGAATCAATTGGCAAGGAGTGGACCAATGCCGGCATTGGTTCAACTATGTGTTCATGTTGCCTACAAAGAGAAGCATGCTGAACACCATAATGCTGGGTAACCCTTTGCACTTATGGAGTAATTGCTCAAAGGAGTCATTGCCCCCAAAGTGGAAATCAATCAAAAATTTGTGATGAGCAAGCTCCCAGCCAGTCCCATAGATCTCATTAGAGGAAGAGTCATTTGGTGCATAGAGGCGTACCAGCCATAATACCTCCCCTTTGAATAGAATTTCAACAACTAGAAAGTGGCCCTTGATGTCATTCTTGGCAAGGACTGACCGAAATTCAGCATTCACAACAATAAGCACACCTAAATATTGTCAAGTTGAGCCCCTTGCATAGAACAAACAGAACCCATGGCAATCCATGATTTTATGGGCTTCACCATGACTTTTGTGCTTAAGAGCACATAACACATCCCATTGATTATCATGTAGAATGCGCCAAATATCATGTTGCTTGCCATGTGAATAAATTCTAGGCACATTCCAAGTAGTGAGCCTTATATGCCATGACAAAAGATTTTAGTGTCGAGGCTGATTTTGCCTTGATCGCACTCTTGCAACTAAAATATCAAGAGTGCTCTTGTCCAAAAAGTAAGCTAATATTGCAAATGAGTCCCTATGCTCCACTTTGTAGGTGAAGGGATCATTTTCTTGTTTTGGAGCAGCCCTTGGGTATTGACGATCCCAAGGGGTGATCATTTTACCATGGGATCAAAAGCAAGCCATGCTAGAGGGTTTTGCGAATGGTTAGCAGAGGCCTTTGGGACAGAAGATGTTTGAGAGCCCACCATTAACAATAGATACAAACATGTGAATTGCTAGGCAGTTGCTTTTGAGCTTCCATCAGACCTTTATCTCTTATCTCACAGACATCACCCGAATCGTGGTTAGGGGTATCCAAAGGCTGCATAGGTTGTTTCCCTTTATCTGCACCGGTGCCTCATTTTCTTGAGGGGCATCATTGACTAGTGAAGCCAGACCCCCATCCATAGCAGTGGTCTCCTTTGGACATTTAGCCATGAAATGTCCTGATTTCCCATAAGAAAAATAATGCCCTACAGAGGTTTCCCACTTCAAATGATAGCGCAACAAAGGCATTCCACAATAGTTCAAGCACAACTAGTTGGGCCTTTTGCACAAGGTATCCCACAACATGCACGTGGTTGCAGTTGGTAGCCTGCAAGCTAGGGGTTACCAAGACCGTGCCTTGGTAATTTTCATGTTCATATAAATGGTTAGTTAAACTGCTTCGATCTACAATTTTCATGTGCTGTTTCACACGACTGTAAATGCAGTTATTTTCCATTGCCCTATGTTTGACTATGGCTCTCACATGGTCACCTATGTGTTTAAAAAAATTGAAATACTTGAATTTGGGATTGGTAGTCAGTAGAAAGTGATAAGGATATCTCTATGCATACACATACGCATGCATATAGGCTATGCATACACACAAGTGTGCCTATGTATACGATATGCATACGTGTGCACACTCTAGTGTTGGGTACATATATACCTATAGATGTATGTGTGTGTGGCCTATACATATGCCACAGGACATCATTCAACTTCAACCCATACGGGGCATTCCTATTGAAGCAACCACTTGAAGTCCGCCAATGGTCTCCAAGCCAATATATGCACTAGGCGTCTATCAAAGAATAGTGGAACTTTGTGGAGTTTAACCATTGGTGGATATAGGAGAGCACCGGAATCTTGTTGACAAAAAAATAAGAATGACCCTTCATAGAAGGCTGAAAAAGAATGTAGTGCAATCTTGGTATCCATGGTAGCATTCAAAGTATCCTCTTTTCTTGGTCTGGAAAGGATTCCTGGTTGCGTTGAGCATATCCACCCAAGAATGTACCGTAAAATTCCAAGAGATGTTCCTAGTCCAAGTCTTGGGTCTCCTTAACAGCTGAGGTTACTTGTGCATATGAACGAGCATAATGCTTGGATCGAGGGGGTGCTTGAGAATCTGCCATTACATCATCAGGGGTGTACTCACTACATTCCATCACTACATCAGAGACATGTTTATTGCGTTTAACAGGGGGTTTCTCATTAGGACCGGGATGAACTTCAGAACAGGGGGCAACTGTCTCCATACAAGGAACCATTTCTTCACGCTCTTCATCATCCAAATTAGACCCAAGGCATCCACCACATGGTCTATGAAGGCTGTGTTCATTCTGGCATGGTGCGATGCCTAGGTATCTAGCTGCCCCTAAATCTGCTCTCTGAAGTTGATTGCAATCTGTCTTGAAAGTGGCTGTGCTTGAACTTGCACCCTGAAATCGGTAGAGACCTGCCCTGAAAGTACGTCTGATATCAGATCGTGTGAGTTGCCTAGAATCAGGTTGTGACTACTCCTAAAAGGTTAGCCTTCAATCTGCTAGTAGAGGTGACGTGTGCTTGGGTTTTGATCCTGACCTGCTCGGAGCACTTTGCCTCTCTCTCTCTCTCTCTCTCTCTCTCCTGCAAAAGATAATTGTATTACTTCCAAAAAAAAGTACAAGATTACAAGATACAAGATGGCTCTAGACCATCATGCATAAAATCAGAGACATCACAGTGAAGGTACAAAGGAAGTAGTGTGACTAAAGGGGGGCAGAAGAAACTGCAGTGTGCCAAGAAAGCAAATCCTGTCTAAGGAGAATATTTGTTAACTCCATTAAGTCTAGTTGCCGATGGAAAAACCCTTTCAATCGGGCTTTACAGCTTTGCAACTTGACGAAGCATCAAAGATGAATGTATTCCTCGTGGTCCATATATGCCAACAACCCGAGAAGCACGAGAAAGGAAAGAGCACTTTCATATCCACCTACAGGGGGTCCAAAAACTTGGGATGTCCAAAGATCCAGTCTTTTGGAAGCATCTGTAGGCCAATCACTTCTAACCAAATAGCCAATACTAGTGACCAAACCTTCCTCATGACCAGGTGAGCAAGGAACTGATGGCAGGAGGCTTCAGCTGGTGTTTGACAAGAAAAGAAAACAGCAACCATTGAAAATTCTTTACTTGAAGAGTGAGAGGCAAGGCAAAGCACACCAATCAACATTTGCCAAATGAAAACCTTGGATCTGAAAGAATGGTGTTCCACAAATTGTGGTAGCCTCGAGGGACATGTAAGTAGTGTCGGGCCGAACTGAAGGACATAACAGCCCCACTAACAGGTAGAAGAGCACCAGCAATAGTAACAAGTCCTAGGCATGCTATCCCATTCAACATTGGCCTTTATTCCTCTTTGCCTTGCCAGGAGAGCAGCTTTGAAACTGCCAGCACTTTCGCTCTCGGGGAGTTAGTCGCCTCTCGTTCTGGAGGTGGGTGTCAAGAAGATTTAGCAAGCACCAATCTCCAAGAGTGGACCAAATGATTCAACAGCATAGAAGACTTCAGATGGATAGGCTGTTCCGTATTAAGCACATGCCACCATGAGGCAGAAATCCTGGTGTTCCCACACTCTGCGCGCGCGCGCGCGTGTGTGTGTGTGGCTTTGCAGAAACAGGGCAACACGATGTATATCAAAGGCACGGGACTGCAGTCCCCAGATATGTGCGATCTCAGGGGTCTAATGAATCACAGGATGGATGGCGCCAGGCAGGCAGATAGCTGCCTCTCTCTTTGTCTCGCACTGTCAGAACTTCACTGCAGGGCCAGTGTGCAGTCAGAAAGGCAGGTTGAGCACACAGTTGCAAAGGCAGGGCAAGTGTGCAGTTTTGGGTTCACTTCAGGGCAGCGCTGCTGCAGGTCGGTCGAAAACAGGTAACGGTTAGTCATGATGGCAGGGCAGTAATGAGGTTAGGAGGGCAGGGTAGTCATGGAGGCTCAATCTTCCCCTCAAAAAACACACACACACACACACACACACACACACACACACACACACACACAAAAACACAAAAGGTCTATGTGACCTCAGGGGTCTGATGAATCACAGGATGGATGGCTGTTACAATATAGGCATGGGAATTCACCTTAAGCAAGGGTATATGAGCTCTGATGGATGTAAATGGCCTTAAGGGGCAGGGGAAACCCTAACCCTAGCTAGGCAAAGGCTATATAAACAGCCTATGTAAACAAGATTTTGTTCTTGTACTTTGAGCTCCTATCTCCCTCTTGTGCACACTTTTCTTGCTGCAACTCTGGTTTTTTACATGGTATCAGAGCCTCCTCTGAGCCTTTCAGCTTCCTCAAATTTCAGCCAGCCTAAGTGCACAAGAAAATCTTCATTTCTCTCATCTTGGACCTTCAAACTCCATAGCCAGCTTGACCCCTTGACTTTGGAGGACCTGGGGAAGCCAAAGGAGAGCATTTCAGCTCTTGGGTTCAACTGAGAACTTCTTCCCTGACACAAGGCGACCAGTCGTGGCACATCAAAGGGCAACGTTGGGCAGTGTGGAAGACAACATTGAGCAAATCGTCAAATTGGCACAGATCTGCAGACGTCGTCTTCCAGAGAGCAGGGCAGCTTGTAGATGCAGCAATCCCTCCAACAACCATAGGGCTTACAAAGCCCCCCCAGTGAGCTATCTCCCTCTAAGAGGGTTTATTGAAATTCTTCCTGTATTGGCTGAAATAAACCAAACCCTAATTGTTAGTTTCCTAGCAGCCATAGCCAAGAAGCTTCAAGCTTTTTCATCCTTCAAAATATTCAATGTTTGAGCACTAACAGTGATTCTAATCATTGATTAATCCTCTCCAAAGTTAGTTGAAGGTCTGAAAGCTCTATTTCAATGCTCTTATACTCGGTGGATCCCTTTAATTCAGCAAACACTTCACATCTTACATCTCAAGTGGCATAAAACTTGAGATGAGTGCTTGTAAGCACTAATGGTGCATTGTACAATCATGTTTCTTGCTGGATGTTGACTTAATCTAGTTTTTATTAGAAAATTAAATCTATCAAAGTGCTCTGTAACATTTATCCCTTTTTTGCTTGGTTGTAAGGCTATGTGTACAACTATAAACACATAGACCATATCCCAACATTAGTCTGTTGGTACATCAGAGATATGAGTGTTATTGTACTCTCCTCTGATTCATCCAAGAGCATAGAATTAATCGATAAGCCGTGCTCCACCAAAAGCTCCACTAATAGGCCACATTATCGGTAAGAGCCTGAAGTCCAATCAAAGCTCACCTCGTTGAAACCTAGAAAAACAGTAAAGGCTAAATCCGGGATTGTTCGAAAAACAAGACCTCCTAAATCCTATCTTGAGATATTGCATATGTATAATTTCCAACCGTTCTCAACTCTAAAATTTTAAAACTTGTCTATCAGTTCTGTTATTCGGTTGTACTTGGCCAGTTGTAAAGGATTAGGCACTGCCATTGCTTAAGGCAATTGGTAAGACCTTCCTATAATGGCCATGGCCTATGCACATGTAAGGCATCAAATTCACAAATTTAATGGAAAAGATTTCCATCCTTGGCAAGTCTTGGTAAAATACAAAATGATGGAAAGAGGCTACTGGCCCTTCGTAAAAGGGACCAAAGTAATTGACCCATCCAATCTCCTTGATGTAGAAAATGATGAACGGGCTCAAGCTATCATCATACTTCATTTAGATGAATCTTTAATTTATCACATTGACCAACTCTCAACTGCCAAAGAAAAGTGGGATGAGCTTGAAAGGCTCTACGGTGCTACAGGGAAGAACTCCAAGATATTTCTCAAGATTGAGTTCTTCAGCTTGGAATACAAATAGGGAGAAGATCTAAGCAAGTTTATTTCACATATGAAGGGGCTTATGGCACAGCTTGCCTCCGTTCAAGCATCCATCCATGATGAAGATGCTATTGCCATCTTGCTAAAGTCTATGAAGAAGGTTTTTCCAACCCTTGTGACTACCCTAACTAATATCCCAAACTCGACTTTGGCAAGTACCATCCAATCTTGCTTGGATGAAGAGAAGAGAAACCATACTGAAGGAACGTCAGCAGTCACTTCCCGTGAGCAAGTATTAGTCCATACCGCTTCTACTAAGTGCTCCTTTTGTGACAAAAAATAGCATATTGTAAGCAATTGCTGGAAGAAATATCCTGACAAAATGAAGTGCAACAAATGCAATAAGACAGGGCATATCACCAGCAAGTGTCCCAATGTTCCACCAGTATCTAAGGAATTGGAGGCCAACATGAAAGAAGATGGGTCACCAGTCATCCCAAATGTCATATGTTCTCCACGATCAGAGAGGTGGCAGTCTCACCAACCACTTTGAATGGAGTAGCAAAGCTGATAGGGGGGGTGTATGCTTGACTACACATAATGCACAAATACTATTCAAACTCCTCCGTCAAGAGACCAAAATCTGAAATGGGAGAAGGTTGAGGATGAGAGAGAGAATGATGGCCTAGGTAGAGGTCTTCTTTGGACTTTCTCCTACCCCACTTGAGCTATATGAGTATATGACTATCCCTCAACCTTTGCCATTGCAAATGGCTGTATACTCCCCAATAACTCTATAGTATTTGTTGTCTTTCCAATGTACAAGTGCTCCACAGTCCCCACAACATGAACTGTCCTGTGAGTGGTACCAATAGCAACCATGGGTATAAGTACCATGGCAGAGGTTCTTTTGGTACTGATAGAGGCCGAACAGTATGAAGACTGAGCAATATGAAGAGAGAGAGAGAGGCAAAAGGTGAAGGTTGGTGGGGTGTTGTCTTCCTCGATGAATCCATAATGTTTGCTTAGGGCCTCCGATGATGAAGCAGCCTCATAAGACATCATGGGATCCGTAGAAACTATTTGATACATTATGAATTAGTTATATGTCATTTGTATACCTCCCACAAAACCAAGCCTCCATAATATCCCTAGGATACTCTTTACAAGAGCACTAACTACTCTGATACCATGTGAAGATATGCTAGGGTTTGCATTGGGGTAACACAAACAATACGGTTACGATCGAAACATAGACTTAGACTGCAACGTGCAAAACTCAAACCCTAAACGCAAAATACAAAACTCGAAATGCTAAATGCAAAACACAAAACTCAAAATGCAAAAACACAAATATAAACAAAGAAGAAAGAGAAATTTGGAGTGAATGAATCAATGTTGTAAATGAAGGAGAGAATGTCTAAGATACTCAAGGGTAGAATTGTCAAATAGTGAATGGCTCTCTTGGGAGTGTATTGAGGGAGGTGTCGATGTGTATCGTCCACCGTAGATGGATCCCGAGTGGAGTAACCACCAGTTGAAGCAAATGTTGACGAAGAAAAAGTGCTGAAAACACAAAAACGACTTGATGTAGATGATGGAAGTTGATCACTGGCAGCAGTGGAAGGCTAGGCGACTGTTGTATACCATGCAGCAATAGTCATTGGGGATTGGATAGCTAGTGGAAGAGGGCTGATGCCTAAAACCTACAAGACAAGGATAAGGCTGAATGATGGGCAACCTATCTATTTATAGACGTGGAAGGATCCTCCTAAATTAGAGTTTTCTATGTGGAAGGAGACATAAACTCTCTAAAATCACTCCCTGTTTAATATAAATCTTGGTAATTTGTTGTTTTGGGGCTGTTTTAAAGAGCTAATTAATGAGTAATTTGCAGAGTTAAGATCCTTATTAATAGATTGGAGTGTTTGTTCTATCATTGCATTGGTTGGATCAATGGCAGATCAATTACTTCTATCTTCAGCTATACTTTACTCCCTTTGCAAGTATCCATATTGAAGCCTTATATCAAAACTACCAGAGTGATACCATGCATGTTTTCCTACTGGTTTGAAGCAAAAAAATTGCTAGATTATGAAGTTTAATGACCAATAAGATTGATTCACAATTGAAAAATAGCCTATGTATTCTTAAATAATTTCTTATTTAAACTATTGAATCAAAGTTTGTTCTCAAAGCCGGCTTTGGAAAGATTGCCTCATTTCTTTGTGTTTTCATTTTCTAGTCTTGTTTATACAGACTATGTTTCATTGGCCCGCTCGCATTGCGCTCGAATGGCCCGCTCGCATTGCGGCCGGCTTTGCGCCCGCGTTGCTCGCTCCCTGCTCGCGGCTCTGCCAAATTGCTCCGTTCATGGTCCACCCCACTCACGGCTCCGCTCGCGCGCCCAGCTCGGCCCTGCTTATGCTTGCGTGCTCGCACTTGCTCTGCTCGTGACCGTTTGATTGTGCTTGCGCCATCACGTTTTTGTCCCACCACACTCCACCCTCTGGGTCAACAATCATTGACCTGTTGTGGTGGCTCCGCCCTCTGCCTCACGCATGAAAAGACCTCCCCAGTCGACTTGCTTTGGTACCTCCATCCTATGCTGCACGTTTGTTTTCTCCGTTGATTGGTTCTCCTCTACAAGCTCAACAGGAGTTGCTTGCATCTGTAGAGACGTGATAACACTAGCAATTGTTGCGCCCTCCATCTACAACAACATTCCCCTTGGTATCATAGTAGCTAGCTTGGTAGTCCTCAATAGTGACACACAATGGAAACCTTTGGTCAGACGTTGGTGCCCCCTCAGTCAAACACCTTGCGTGTCTTTCTTTCTGAGGAACAACTCCTTTCTATTGGTGCCACAGAGTTGGAACTGAAAGAAACAACAATCTTTGGACAGGTCGTAGGGCATTCTCCATCCAGGGCCCAGCTTCGAGGTTGGCTTCACTTCACCCTACGCATTGGCATAGCGCAGATTGTGGAGGCAGTTCTGATGGGTCAGGGAATCTTCATGGTTCAACTCACCTCCGCGGATGCAACTTGTGAGCTAGTTAATAGCTCACCTTATGCCTCTACGAAGGGGGTCATCTATATGGTTCCTTGGTAAAGTGGCTTCACAGTGGAGAAGTTCATGCTCCACAACAGGTTTCCTAGACACCCGGTCACCCTTCTTTTCCCCGGACTGGCGGTAGAGTATTGTCAGTTAGTGGAGGACTTTGGACGGCTTTTCGACGCAATTCTTTCTCCCTCCTTTGTAGATGTAGTGGCAACCCAGGAGTCCCGAAGGTACGGTTGGTTGTGAAAGATACAAAGAACATACCTAAGTTTCTTGAGATTGAGACAAGCAGACATTCTTTCAGGTAGCAGGTTATTGTGATAGGACAGGCTGGGCAATGCCTGCGATGCCATGACTTAATAGATTGCACGCGTTTTGGAGCCAAGGCGGCTTAGCAGGTAGACCCGCAGGTAGATGCTAACGATTTTACACGGGTCCACAGCAACGATAGAGAAGGAGACGGCAGGGGGAGACGCAGCCAGTCCTTGAGACACAGCCACGGCAGCAGAGAGCAGGAGGGCGGGCGACAGGCCCCCGTTAGAGCACCCCACAACAACCCTCCTACTCGTCCCACCCAGTAAGATACAGGCCTCCACCCCCACCACCCACTGAGATGTCAGAGCCCACCCCACCTGAGATCCCCTGGTCCCCATGTCCACCCCCTCCTCATGGATTGCCCCTCGACCCTATCCCATAGTCCTGCTTTTGGGCCCACCCCCCCACACCCGCCTCATACTTCCAATCACCCCACCACCCCTCACTCTTCCTCTTCCCCACCATCTCCCCCATCGATCAGCCCCCCTGATCCTCACCCAGTACATGTGTCCCCTCCCCCCCCTCCCTCTCCTATCACACACACACACACACACACACACACACACACACACACACACACACACACACACACGCACACACACACACAGAGCCACTAGCTTATTTGGCCCCCAGTCTTTCATCATTCTTTCCCTCGATAGATGCAATAGCTCACAGGAGTTTTTCCACAGTGGTCCTTGGTCCTATTTGAGAGTTGCGGAGCGCAGAGAGTTTCCACTACCTCTGGAGGTGGGGATCTTTGTGGTCCGCAAGTCAAGGAGCGGCAAGGTCCATTTACTAGCACCATCGGATGGACCAAACTATGCTTTTTTCTTTCAAACCTCTCATTCAAGAGTCTGAACGATGTTTTCCTACCAGTCCTCGATTTTATTCGGAGGAAGCTGTCCTATTGAAGTATTGCTCACCTCTTCCTAGCGGCAGAGCCCTAGTGGTCAACAAGGTCCTCCTAGCAATGGCTTGGTACATCGCCTCATGTTGGTGCTTCTCCTTGTCCTGTGCTGCTTAGCTTCACCGCCTAGTGCGGAATTTTCTTTGGGTTGCTGGACGGTTCCAAGGACTCTTGAGCAAAGGTGGCGTAGGTGACCATCATCTAGCATTGGTCAGAGGGAGAACTTGGGATCATTGACCCAAAGTATCAAAGTATGGCCCTTTTGAACAAGCTTGTAGTCCGTGGTCTCACACCAAGAGGGCGGACCTGGAAGGTCCTACTGCAAGAGGGTCTCCAAGAGTGCAGACCGAGGCTTGGTGGGGATTGGAGACCGTCCTTACGATGGATCTTCACGACGGCCCAGATCACGCCCCCCAGATCCCCCTTCCTACGTAGCTTACTTCGTGTGTGGCAGGGCTTTTGTAAGGCCTTAATTCAGAGCCCTCCAAGTTACGAGGAGGAGGTAGACCGTCAACCGGTGATCTGGAATCCCCAGGTTAGAGATCAAGAGGGGGTGCAGATTGGCGAGCGACCCCACATCTAGTGGGGTGGTTGGGAGGCCGGCCCGACTCGTACTATCAGGATCTAGCAGGTGTATAGGTTGGTGGACGAGGTGTTGTAGCGGGCATCGGGTTGCCAGAGAGGAGTCGAGTTGAGGAGAAGGGAGATTGAAGCAACAATACCTCAGGAGTGGCTTGCTCCCCCGATACGAGAGCGGATAGAGGCCAGGGAGGTATGGGCCGTTAGGTTCTTACCAGCAGGTATGCCCCTATAGGTGGCAGGTAGGATGGGCGGCGCTCCACCGGAGACTTTCTCTTCACCGTGCAGGAGGGGGGGTGTCTGGCCCTTGACAAAGGGCAACAGTATGAGGGGATAGTTGTCCTTTCATGGAGGAGGATTCGAGTGATTGGCCTTTAGGGGAAGACATGGCAGTTGGACCCTTACGTCTTCTGGAAGGAGCTTAGGAAGTGGTGCCTTTGGATCTGGGAGGGCAGGCCACTTGATGAGTTGGAGTGGGATCTGGGAGAGTGGCTATGGCCGGCCATTGTAGTCGTCAAGGAGCCATCGAGGTTCCTGGAGTACACTGCCAGGATTGGTAGACACGCCTCTGGAAACCCCAAAGCATTGCCTTTGGTTGTGTGAGGCGGCACAGCTCGTGTGGAGAGGAGCATGCCGTATCATTTTCCGTATAGCACCCAGCCTTGGATGTATCTCATGGGGAGCCTTCTGCTGGCAGGCAGTTAGCCAGGGCTGTCACCTTCTGTATGAGGCCAGGATACAGGACACGATATTCATTATTGAGGCAAGGTCGTGCGCAGTGGTCGGTATGGAGGCTCTACTCATCTGTGAGGTACGAGTGCCCACATCAAACCGCTCTGAGGTATGGAAGATCTTAGGGAGTCTTACTGGATGGCATATCTGGAAGGCACGGTGTTAGGAGGATTTTGGTGGAGAGAGACTTTCAATACAGGCGACCTTAGCAGAGCTCTGGACCTCCATCATCCACTTTCTCCGCGGCCGATGGGACCAGGTGCAGGGCGAGTCCAGGGCTCATCAGGAGCTCCGTTGTCATTTCATGCGCACTTTGGGCGGCCAGGACTTGTTTTTCGTGATGCAAGAGGTAGGCAGCCCCAGATGGTGATTCACCCCCCCTCCATGGCTTCTTGCCCCCATTCCCCCTAGACCTCCTTGAGAGACTTGTATACTTGATATATCTGTGATTTTGCATCAGCTCCAGCTAGTCTGTTGAGCATGAGCACTTCTTTGCATTCAGATTTTTTTTGAAGTAATATAACTAGCCACACTTTATTTGCAAAAAAAGAAAAGGAGACTGGACGATGACATAGATAGAGGAGAAAGTGAGGGGTCAGGTTGCAGACCACATCTCCTAGTGGGTGGGTGAAGGACTAGTACTTTTTTCCCAGCAATGGCCAAGGTGCATGATGGATATTAACTGGGGGCTGGAGCTGAGGTCCCATATCTGATAATTAACTTTCGACCCCCTCTGCAATGGAGCTCACCGATGGATGTGATCGAGTGGCCCATCGCTAGGCTGCCCACTTCTACCAGTGCAGAGAGTCACGCCTCTCAGCCTGGCTGATAGATACCCTGGTGGTACCATATGGAGCATCTATTACCCCCATGGTCCGCACGAGAGCCACCATGGGGGAATGGAGTTCACCCTTCAGGCCTGCGGCCAAGCACATTCGCATGCTCCATAGCTCTTCTTCTTCATCAGTACCTTCCATACAAAACAGATGCTTGTTCAATCAGTCACAGGTCTCCCCATGAGTCTATACCTAGCATGCTAGAATGTGAACAACCTCCACTACAGTGGGGCATGTGGTTCCAGGATATTGATTTTTTGGCAGGAGCTATAGCCTGTCCTTGCCAGATAGATCGACATCTTACTTCTTTAGGAGCACAAGCTCACCCCCTTTCAAGCCCATCAAGTGGGGAAGGTACTTCCAAGCAGCTCACACACCTACTGGGAGTACTCCATCAGTGCCCACGGCAGGAGTGGAGACGTATGCATCTCTATTGGCTCGAGCCTTACCGCCTGTGCACGAGACCACGGGACCATTGTGGTAGGGAGGGTCCTATGGATCAGACTGGATTCAGGGGACTCATGCCTTGGAGTCCTCAATGTTTATGCTCCTACTGAGGTTAGGGCACATAGCAGGTTCTGGATGGAGATTGTAGTAGGACTTCCAGAGGTGGACTCTTCTATTGTTGGAGGAGACTTCAACAACCTAGAGGCCTTAGAGGACTAGCAAGGCAGAGGGAGAGATTACCAGGGTATGGCAGGGGAGGAGCAGGAGGCACAGGAGGTCTTCCTCCTTGCAATAGGAGCACATGATGCTGGGTGGGACCCAGCTTTTCATTGGATGGAGAGGCCGTTGGACTTCTCTTGGGGATACAGGCAGCTGGGCGGAGCTCTTTTGGAGTGGTTGGACTGGTTCTATGTGGGAGAGTGGGGTGCTCTCATGGAGGCCAAGTAGGGCAATTGGCTGGCATCACTTTGTCTGATCACTGCCCGGTTCTCCTCACACTTGATACTCCCGCTTCATCCCTTGGCACGCGATCCTGTTGGATCCCGAACTCGATCTACAGGAGGGAGGAGGTGAGGAGGCAGATTGAGTAGCTTTGGACTAGGGAGTGGGCAAGGGTGGACCGGATCATCGCAGAGGAGGTTACAAAGGCCTTAGCCGAGTCGAGCAGGAACTCCTAGGAGGCAGCCTTATAGGCTAGGTAGTAGAGTTGGAAGGAGGAGAGAGCACTTTGACAAGACCTAGTAGCCACTTAGAGACTACTCTAGGAGGCACCAGGAGATCCCACTCTCCACATGCAGGAGGTGCGCGCAGGGGCAGCCCTCACCGGTCTTGAGGACAGACGCTCTGAGTTCTCCTTTCGTACCTCAGCAGTCTTTTGGGCGGGGAAGGGGGACACGATGTGTAAGGAGTTTTTTTAGGTGCATCTGCCTTGCACCTCAGGAGATCAGATTCGCAGCCTCCGTGATCAATATGGGAGGATTCGCTTTAGCCAAGATGAGGTGATTGAGATTGCCACTAGCTTTTTCAGCAAGAGGCAGTCTCAGCTAGAGCACAATATTGTAGACAACAAGTTTGGGATTGCATTCCGTCCCTTGTCACAAAGGAGATGGGACGCTCCCTCCTAGACCCCTTCATAGAGGAGCTAGCTAAGGCCTTCAATGCACAGGATGGGCAGAAATGCTCGAGAGAGGATGGCCTTTCTAAGGCCTTCTTCACTACCTTTTGGGAGGCCGTGAAGAACCCCCTACTATTGGCCTTTCAGGAGATTTTCAACTCAGGACGAATGCCATGGAGTTTATCGGCAAGTCTTGTCAGTCTCCTCCCCAAAGAAAGAGATCGGTTGGAGTTGTCCCAATGCAGACCGATCACCTTGTTGTCAGTGGCCTATAAGGCACTGGCCAAGATGATTGGGATTCGACTCTGCCCCTACTTCCAGTTATCATTCATGACATCCAGACAGGTTTTGTCCAGGATAGGAGCATCCTAGACAATGTCTTCACTTTTTTCGAGGCGACCGAGTGGACTCAGCACAGTGGTCAAGGATTGGCAGTACTCCTGGATTTCGAGAAGGCCTACGACAGGGTTGATTGGGACTTCTTAGAGGGCACCTATGGCGAGGTTGGGCTCTTCCCAGGCATGGATTTGTGGGGTTTTGGCACTTTACAGATCGGCCACTAGCAGGGTTCTCATTGGTGGCAGGAGAGGGGCAGAGTTTCAACTAGAGAGATCTATTTGGCAATGCTGCCCTCCTGCCTCGTATCTGTTCCTACTCTTTGCGGAGGTGATGTCCTACTTCCCCCACTCGCGTTTGAGCGGGCTACGTTGCCTTCGACTTCCAATGAGGGAGGAGACTGAGCTGCTGGACTCAGAGTATGCAGATGATACTGCTATTTATGTAGAGGATAATGAGCTAATGTTGGAGAGAGTGAGACTAGCTCTGGAGGTATTTGGCATTGTAGCTAGAGTGAGAATCAACTTGTGAAAGTTGGTTGGTTTTCTTTTAGATCCTGACTCTAGCATGGAGTGGGGTGTCCACTTGGGGTTCAGATGGGTGAGCAGGGGACAAACCATCCGATATCTAGGGTTCCAGGTGGGACTCGACATCACTCCTACCTAGCAGTTTCTTCGAGTTATCGACTTTATTAGGCGGAAGCCAACCTTCTGAAGCACCGTCTGCCTTTCCTTAACGGGCCGAGCCCTAGTGGTCAACCAAGTCCTCCTAGTGATGGCTTGGTACATTGCCTCTTGTTGGTGCTTCTCCTCGTCTTATGTGGTTCAGCTTCACCGCCTAGTGTGGAATTTTCTCTGGGCTGGCTCAGATAGTTCCAAGGATTCAAGGGCCAAGGTGGTGTGGGCGACCATCATCCGGCATCGGTCTGAGGGAGGGCTTGGGATCATTGACCCAGAGTTCTAGAGCCTGGCCCTTTTGGGCAAGCTAGTGGTTAGTGGTCTCATACCAAGTGGGTAGACCTGGAAGGTCCTTCTGCAGGAGGGTCTCCAGGAGTGCAGACCGAGGCTTGGCGGTGGTTGGAGGCCATCCTTGAGGATCTTTAGGATTGCCCAGATCACACCACCCAGATCTTTCTTTCTTCGCAGCTTACTTCGAGTGTGGTAGGCCTTTCGCAAGACCCTAGTTGAGAGGCCTTCAAGATGTCAGCAGGAGATAGACCGCGAGCCGGTGGTTTGGAACCCTCAGGTCAGAGATCGGGACGGGATACAGATTGGTGAGGGCCCCCACATTTAGTGGGCTGGCCAAGAGGCTGGCCCTGCTCGTACTATCAGGACGTGGCGGGAGGCGTATAGGATGGTGGATCAAGAGGTGTTGCAGCGAGCATCAGGTTGCCAGCGAGTAGCTGAGGTGAGGAGGAGGGAGATTGACTCAGCGATCCCTTAGGATTGGCCAGACCCCCTGATCTGAAAGCTGGTGGAGCTTGGTGAGGTGTAGCTTCTAGATTCTCATCGGCAGGTATCCCCTTACAGGTAGCAGGTAGAGCGGGCATTGCCCCCTTCGGGACTTTCTTCACTGTGCAGGATGGGGGGTGTTTGGTTCTTGACAGAGGGCAGCTGGATGAGGAGATTGTTGTCCTTCCTTTGAGGAGGATTTGTGTGGTTGGACTCCAGGGAAAGACCTGGCGACTGGACCCTTATGTGCCCTGGGAGGAGTTTCGGGATTGGCGCCTTTGGATATGGGAGAGTAGGCCACTTGATGAGCTGGAGTGGGACCCTGGAGAGTGGCTATGGCTGGCCATTGCGGTCGCCAAGAAGCCACTGAGGTTGTTGGAGTACATAGCCAGAATTGGTAGACATGTACTGATGTAGGAGGACATGGATTGGGCGCCTTCACGTAGCAGACATTGGGCGGAGCACAACATCACGAATGCCTTCCGTCGGAGTTTTTGGCGTCGCTTGTGGGACAGCTGGAGGCCGAGAAGGGTGCGTATTTCCTTTGGCTTTTGGCACATGGGGGTTTGGTTGTTGGGAGTTGGTTGGCTCAGATGCAGTAGATGGAGGTTGTAAGTGCTGCCCACAGCAGCACTAGGAAATTCCAAAGCATTGCCTTTGGTCTTGCCAAGCGGCACAGCTAGTGTGGAGAGGAGCTTGTTGTATTCTCTGCCGTGTGGCACTCAGCCTTGGCTGTATCTCGTGGGGGGCTTTTTGCTAGCAGGCAGTTAGCCAAGGCATCACCTTTTGTATGAGGCCGGGATGTAGGACATGATGTTTCTCATCGAGGCTGGGTCTTGTGTAGCAGTCGCGCTTGGAGGCTCTACCCAGCCCCCATGTATTGGAGCCCAGGGTAGAGCGCTCAGAGGTATGGGAGGCCATAGGGAGTCTTATAGGATGGCACATTTGGAAGGCACGCTGTCAAGTGGTTTTTGGCGGGGAGTGCCTTTCACTGTATGCGACTTTGGTAGAGCTTTGGACCTCCATCATCCACTCCCTTTGCGGCCGTTGGGACCAAGTGCAGGATGAGTCTCGAGCTCATCAAGAGATCTATCTTCACTTTCTGCTCACTTGGGGCGGCCATGACCTGTTCTCACGATGCAGGCGGGCAGCCCCAGATGGTGATACACCCCCCCCTTCCATGGCTTCTTGCCCCCATCCACCCCAAACCGCCTTGAGGGGCTTGTATACATGATGGACTTGTGATTTGCATCAGCTCTAGCTAGTCTGTTAAGCACGTACACTTCGTTGTAATCAGCCTTCTGAGTAATATAATGAGCCACATTTTACTTGCAAAAAAAAATACAGACTATGTTTCTGATTACTTGTGTAATATGCTTCTAACCCTTTTTTTTTCCCATTTTACTGTGGATTGGCTTTACAGTCTTGAATTTTTAAAGCATGTAGCTGTTGAATCTTATTATGTTAAAAACAACTCAAACCTAGTCCTTTTTCGTTTTTGGGAGAATTAACAATTCTTGTAGGCTTTTGCAATGCCATTTCTCCTTCACTACTGTGCATAGTCTTATTAGACAACTTTGTACCTTTGTTGGTTGTGTTAATTAGTTAGCATATGCACTCATAGCTCTCGATGAATAGGGTGGAGGTCCGCATCCAATTTCGACATGTTCCAGGCAACCTGTACCGTGATTGTTTTGGTTACAATCTTAATCAGGCTACAAATGAGCTTGTCCTTCAAATACAACCGGAGGGATCTATTGTTTTGAAGATTAATAACAAGGTCCCAGGGCTGGGCTTACAGTTGGATTCATCTGAACTAAATTTATTTTACAAGGACAGGTGTACTCTCTCTCTCTCTCTCTCTCTCTCTCTCACACACACACACACACACACACACACACACACACACACACACACACACATGTAATGTTTGATGTAAACACCATGGAGTTTGCAACAGGCCTTCAGGGTTATATGAAGGTACATGTGAATAGCATTGCTGAGAACCTGAAAACAAAGATATTGTGCCATTCTGGTAATTGTACTACCTGAATTCAATTTACCACCTTTTTGAGTCAGATGTACTACCTGAATCCACTGTACCACCTTTTTTGGTTGAAGACCCTAATTTATTCCAAGGAGAATCCTTGAAGCCTTGCTACCTGTAAGAAAATGCGAGATGCAGAATCAAAACCAAAGGCACTCTATGGAGCAAGACATAAACCCCAATAACAAGAAATGAAAGAGACAGTGGTGCTTCTCTAACACACGTTGAGTGATACATCCAAACATCCAATCATTAAGCTTTGAATCTTCTTGTGCTATGGCCAGCAAGACTGGGATTATCGTACCATGCGTTGCTGGGGAAAACTTGAATAGATGCAAACTAGTCTCCATCCATGTCATAAGAACGCACTATGCTTGTGACTTTCTTTTACTCAGTTGATCCCCAAGTGGTAGTCCTTCCATAAGCATCCACAGGAATATATTTCATTGAAACATACAGTAATGTGGTCTTTTCTGCCGATAAGGGAGAATTTTATCAACGGGTGCCTCAGTAAAAGTTAACACCAAGTAAAATACAATTGGAGTCTCCCTGTGGTCTCTCCCATCTACTGCTGAATGATTTCTGTTCAGATACAAGAAAGGGTCTCTAAATTAGAAACACGTTATTGCTCTATAGCCTCACTGCATCTCACTGACCAAATTCACCAAACAATCATGCTACCAATGAGCTTTGACATGTGACATAATGCAATGTTTATTCTGCACCACAATCTGTTTAGCAACATTTGCAGTCTAACAATGAGATCCTTAAGAGTATTTGGTTTTCCAATTGTCCCAAAGTGTGCATGTCTTGAGTCAAGGAGTCCCAAAATGATCTGTAGCCTCGGCCCTCTATGCAGCTTGTATCTCTGATTGGCCTCCTTGAAAGAAAAAGGTTTGCCTTGTGAGACAGAAGAACCATTGTGGACATAATCTCCAGAGGCCAGGCATACTATTCTGTTACTTTATTCTAGTACCTATTCTGCCTTGCTATCCACTAACTCAAAATATTGCTGATGTGTCATTTGAAAAGTTTGCTGTTGCATAATGGAGGTTTCTATCTTGTGCAACAACATCTCCTGCCATAAAACCAAGATATGCAATAACAACACTGATGAGGAGATGGTCACTCTCTCTAAATATCATGCAACTCCTGCCTAGTCAACCAACCAATAATGATTCCAACTCTGAGAATGCAACCTTGGCCTGACTCATATCCTGCAAACCATCTGATAAAGATTGCAAATATTGCAACTGCGACCATGTGTTGCAAGTCCTGTACTAACATGCTTGCCTTTGCATTTTATGCTTGGACGCCTCATAAGAACCTAGCCTTGAAGAGAAGCAACATCACAGGCACATGTCACCAATCGCAGTATATAATGAAACACCTCATGATCCAAAAGTGAAGGGTCAGTATATGCAGAAAATTCATGGAGGAGTGTTTCCTTGTGAATGTGGTTCACAAATACTAAAATCCCCCTCAACATGTGGTGGTCTAGCATAACACCACAATTGCAGATCCAATGACAACGCTGACAATGGGGCCTAACTCCATTAGATGCATATACATTATGACCCATAGAGGTTCATCCTTATGCATCACTTCTACATCAAAAAAGCATCTATGTCTTATGTATCTAATGAAGGGTGAAACTACAACTCAAAACAGAATTATTACCCTTGACTAAGTGGTAGAATGATCACTGTACATCACATGACTGTTGTTTGCCTTTTACTGCACAAAAGGGCTTCTGCAATACTTTTTACAAGAACATATGGCCTAGATCGCCTCACAAACACTGTTTTCCGAGTTTGTGTGACATCAGTTTGCATGTCAAATGCAGGTAGTTTACAAATAATTATTGCAAATGACATATGCCAAAACCAAGGGAAAAATCATGTGCTAAAAGCTGAACTGCTTGACTTGCAAGGTTTTGGTCAACATTGAAGTGTCTCTAATCAAGAAAAGTTACAATTATTTGCAGCAAAATTGTATAATCAAACAACAGAGTGCAAGCAAAGGGCAGAATGGCAGATGAGAGCAAGGTCGAAGCCCAATCCAAGAGAGAGGCTAGTCCAAAGCTTGAGTTTGTACCCGTTTTGGATTTCAAACTAGTAGATTAAATGTTTTCCTCTGCCAAAAAGAACGAGGGTTGGCACTCACTGCCATTTTGTGCATGTATGTTAGCAATGAGGTGTATAGAACCTTGTAAAACAAGTAGTAACACAGAGATTATACATCATTTTTAGTGTGAGATCTGCACAGTCGTTCTGCTAGTTGGTTTCCTGGTTATCAAAAGGATACAACAGGGGCTGGCAGTCATCCTTTGTTAGAGCCTGCTTGATGAAGGTTATCAGCATTGGGTCATTCACTAGTGTCATGAATTTCGGATTCCAATATAATGGTGTGTGAGAACTACTTAGGAGTGATAGGATCCCCTGAATAAAAAAGATGATGTTCCCAATCCCAGCAAAAGAATTCATGTTTTTTAAGTATGCAGTCTAAAAGTCTAGGCTTGAGATTTCAGACTTGTGTAGCAACTCTGTTGTACCCTCCTTGAATGAGACCTCAATGAGAAATCTTGGGCCATATTCAAAATGCATGAGTGTCCTTGGCATCTGGAGGCTATGGTTTTAAAGTGCCTGTCCTGCAGGGTTGAATTTCTGGCTGGGACCAGGATGGATAGTTCTCTCTTTCTGATAAAGATTGTTCATGTGATTCTTTTAAAGAGAAATGGAGTCGGGTGCATTAGGCCTTTCTTGGAATAAAAACTGTAATAAGAGCCATGAAATCTTACTTTGGCCTCTGTTTTTTCTTTACAATGAAGGTACAATACTGATGTTCGAGATTCCTATGAGCATTTGATAATGGATGTTATTGATGGAGACAATCATTTGTTTATAAGGAGCGATGAGCTTGCAGCAACTTGGAATCTCCTGGATCCCTTGCTTGAAGAGATTGAAAGGCAGAATCTTACACCTGAGTTGTATCAATTTGGTGGTAGAGGACCAGTGGGAGCATATTACCTTGGAGCTAAACATGGAGTGAGGTGGGCAGATGATTAAGTGGTGATGGCACCAAACATCATCTGAACTGTAGCCTAGTGTCAACAATAATGCTCATTTTGGAAAGCTTTTAAAGATAAGCCCAACAATTATTTGAGCTAGAGCCTAGTGCTTAAATAATACTCAATTTGGAAAGGTTTCATCAAAAGAGCAAGCCCAAAAAACACTAAGGTGTATAGATTTATAAACATGTATATTTTACATGGTTAGCCTAGTATGTATGGAGAAAAGTTTTAAGTGTTGGATTGTATGAAAGCCCTTCAGAATTCATTTGATTTTCTTTTTGGTTTTTGGGGGAAAATTTTCCATTTTTACAAAAAACTTGGCCACCAAAATCTGGAAGTTCTGCTGGTAGCCTAAGCTTCCTAGCTTTTGAGTGAAAAATTCCGAAGTAATTTCATCACAAACTCTAGAACATGGCCTTGGGTTGCATGCCAATATTCATATATTATAGGTCGTTATAATTTTTCATAAGTGTCTTTATACACTACTAGTGTAGATGTGGATCCTCCTTGAAACAATTTATTTTTCCTAGGTAAGAGCCAATTTGTTTTTACTTATCTAGAAGCCAAACAAGTAGAATATTTCCATGTATGATGATTCGAGCCTAAACTCAAGAAGATCCTTGTAATTTAGGGAGTCTTGAAAGATATTAGCCCTACCTTAAGTGATGTAGCTAAAAAACTTAGTCAAGCTTGAATGACCAACGATTTTGAGAGTTTGCGCTTTGCAGTACCCTAAATGAGGGTTTGAGAATATCTTTTCTTAATTTTATTACTGAGTAATAAAGTCCATGGAAGGATACATTGTGAGAAACCCTAAATAACTTATGTAATGGATTACACTAGGATCTCAATGCCCCATGGCAACACTTGAGACATTGAGAACTTGGATGATTCTTTGGACCTAAGGAAATAATAAAAAGATAAGGGAAACAAGAAGTTTATAATCAAGTGCCTGAGCTTTTTGTTTCTTTGCATGGGCTCAAAACTTGGATGATTATTATTATACAAAACCAATAGGGAAACACAATGTGTGAAGTTGAGTCTTTTTGAGAGCATTGATGCTACCTCCACTTTGTCATACTTAGGGGGACCTTGTTGATAGTGCAAACATCTCTCTGAGTGTGGACATCTTCTCTCACATGCTGATGCATTACACGCCACAAAAGAGGGAACATATAGTTGTGTTTGGCCTTATGCACCTGCCCAAAGTATCCACTAGCCCTCCAATGAAGACGTAACTTGACCTTAACAACCACTAAATACTAATTGGCTCATATGAAGATTTACCTATTTTTTTCTTTTATTTGTACATGGTTGGATAAACACAAAAAGCAATGCCCCTCGTTTTTAAGGATATTTGATAACCAATCTATAACAGGCTTGAAACTAGGGAGCACAAGATAATCCTTGCCTCATCAAATAACAGTAAGAGATTTTAAATGACTTAGATACAAGCATTCTACTCGAGAAAAGTTTTACTCATACATGGTAGATAAAATCTTGTAATGTTTGTAACCTATCATTATTAGTTTAGCATGCATTTGTATATGTGATGGTAGTGTGGATGCTTGGATGTTCTCAAACACAACAATGTTGGCATCAATGAAACAAAGTTCCCTAATTTTATGTAGCTCTATCGCTATGTCAATGGTCGCCTTTGGCAGTTCTCTACTAGCAAGTGGTGCTATGTGTACTTATGATGGAGCCTATGCTAGTGGCGAAGCCCTAAACTAAATCTATCAGTGCATGTTATATGCTTATGTATACTAATTGCTCTAGGCAAAGGGGCGGCCAACAAACCCCATTGTTTGTGGAGTTTGTGAAGATAGATCCAAAGAATTTTTTAGTTATGAAAGGCAATAGTCCACCAAAGAGGATAGATTCTCTCATGGAAAAGATAGTCACTATGAAACTATCTATTTAGTAGCTAGGGTATTTGTGGATGATGTTTTGCTTTGTCTTCATCCTTGACAAGCATGTCTCTCAACTCAAAGCTAGTGTGAGAAGATCTGTAGTTGGCCTATGGCACTTCACATCCCAAATAATAAGCACCTCCATGTTGTTTGGTTTGATAATAAAGCCCGTCTAGGAGGTAAGATTTCCAATCTTGATCACATGGTTTAGGCCAAGTTGTATAGTGGATACATCTTAGATTGTAATATCATGGCGATTCAACACCCAACTAAAGACCATGATCCTAATCCATGTAGTAACCTATGCAAATGAACATTGTAGGTCTCCTTGTGAAGGTTGTCAAAAGAATAGCAAGGAATAGGGGCACATGTATGTAGTCAACTCTCAATACTCTATGGATATATATGATTGCATGGAAGAAAGCCTTAACTACCATGGGAGCAGGGACTACTTATAGTTTCCATGACCTCATTTGGTTCTAATTTTTTAATGTATAAAACTTTCGGAATCATCAAAATCAATGCCCTCCATGTCTTTTACATCCATAATAGAGATTAAGTCTCGAGCAACATTGGTATACATGAATGTTAGGGTGATTAATGTATCAAAGGTACAACTCTCGTGTTGGGTTGAGAGAGAGGGAGGGAGGGAGGGAGGGAGGGAGGGAGGGAGGGAGGGAGGTTAATGTTTGTTGAGGCCTAAAATAGCCTATGAGACAACACCATGTAGAATGATGATCATCATTAGATATCGAAGTGTGACATGCTAAAAGATAATTAGTGATACATTGTGCAAAAAAGCTAAAGTGATGTACAATAAAATGCCTATGTAGGCATACAACAAGATAATGGGGTGAATGTATGAAGGAGTACATGTCTAGCTAGATGGTTGGATATAATACATGGATAGCTAGCTCCACTTGGTCAGGATCCCATGTTTGGTTGGATATGATCCTTGATGAGATAATATGGGTGTAGCACTTGGAATGATCCCTTAAATTAGATATTTCTCATGTCGTTGGTGGATCTCCCTCATCTCTCTCTAGTATAGCTTGTGTTTGGTGCTCTTGCACGTGTTCAATGTGCTGCTCTAAAATTTTGGCTCTCCCCACTCGCACCCTTTGTGTAGGTTTTGTGTGTGGTCATTATTCAGAAGAAATCATTGGTTGCGATTGCCACCCCCTCTCTACAGAGTGCTTGCATGGAGTAATGATGTGTAGATTTTCTAAATCTCCACTAGGAACTAGCCCAAGTGGCACTAAATTGTGGACTACATGACAAGTTTGAGGGAGGCGTCTCCTCTAAATAGTGTGGGCTACCTAGCTTGGAGTGTATTGTAGGCCTTGCATTTGTCAATGTAATGCCTTTTTTCTCCACCTCCTCCTAGCATGGTTTGTAGATTTGAATGTTGGTTCCAAGGATGTGTACTACTCTTCTAGTCTCAGTCTTGAGATGATGAGACGAGACGCTCAGTTGGCCAATAGCTACCTGCATCTCTTTTAGCATGTATATGTTTAGTTATTTCAAATCTCTCTATGAAGTTGTATGCTATGGTCCTCACAAAGTGGTCCTTGTAGTATCATATTTGTAAAGATTTTATCTCATGGCAATGTTCCTCAATGTGAGAGGTGTATGAAGGGGGAGTCAAGATCATAACAAAATGGGGAATAGTGGTTCATGTTGATACCATATCTTATGAGCCACTCCTTGACGCGTGCTTACCATGAAGTCTTGTGCCATTATATATAGCCTAAGCTAGTTGTCTAAAGGGCTCAAAGGCTCTCCTAGGTGTTTATGCATGTCATGTGCTCTATGTATAAAGATGGCTTGAAAAGGGGCGTCCAACATCATGGGGATGCAACCAATTATGCTCTATTGATCTCATGGTACTGATGATTTGTTGTGGACCATTTGTGGGAGCATATGTTCATAAATATGTAGCAAGGCTGGGGGTCCAAGCATGTGAGTTGTGATGAATGTGTCGAATAGCCATCTCCATGTGTGGGGGTCATGGAAGTGCACATGATGGTACTCTCTCTAGCATGGCCAATGTTGCATATCTTCATATAAGGCAATCTCTAGCTACCTATGCCATTGTGAATCTCAAAGCATATGTAATGAATGCAAGACTTAATTAGAGACGAGTCAACAATCTCCACTTGTTCAAGGCTCCTAAAGTGAAGACTGGTCTCCTCCTCACTAGAGATGATGTCTGGGAGATGAGGATTTTAGTTTTCCTAGGATTAATTATCAATCCATGCTATGTGTAGAATTCATGAAGGTTATGGAGATGTTACAGATCCTCCTATGAGTCAAAGACCAAAACAATGTCAATATAAAGCATTATAAATATGCATGTACTTGTTATGTCCACCTTCTCTACTTCATGTGTGATGTGGTTTTCTATCTTGATTTAGAGTCCAAAAAGTGTAGGGGAGAGAGGGCATCCCTGTTTCACTTTGGTGGTGCTAGCGACCATGCCTCGAAGTCCTCTTGGGTATCTCACTCAGCCTATTACCCTTAGTAGTCTATGTTGTGGAACTATATTAAAGTCTTTGTGGAAATCCACAAAAGCAGCATTCTAGTCTTTTGCTTCTTGCTCTTGCTTGCTCAATCAGGCCCCATGTGAGTATGTGGTCAAGTGTAGGGAACCCCTATTTAAATCTAGCCTATCCTGCTCTTCTCAAGTTCCCTCTCTTTGCATACTAGTATCTCTATATATCCTATATAATGGGCCACCCACCATGATGACCATGTAGTTATCAAGATCTAGGGGATCTGCAAACTTGTGGATAGGCACAATGATATGCGTGGTCCACTTGCTTGGGAACCCTTCCACTAGGGACCTGTTAAACATGAAAGCAAGGAGAAAAGCCAAAATGTCCACTGTGTAAATGAAGTGCTCCACATATATATGTGTGATCCATTATTCGTCCATGTTGTGTATGATTTATTGCTCTCCTTATCATGTCATAGTGAGTGTGGTAAGGGCAGTGGTTGAACTTGTGGGTGCAGTTGGTGGTTGGAACCTCTGGGTGTGGGGAGGTGGATATCGATGAGAGATAGGTAGGTATGATCCGCTCCAATTGGGTGGGGGTTTGAAAATTTTGACTAGTTCCATTGTGTCAATGGAGCCTAGTAGATAATCCATTGTGTTGGATCTAGTAGATTGAAAGTAGATCAATGCTCATGATCTAGGCCACTTCATCATTCCGTTGTAGACCATGAGATGATGTTGCAATGCTAGCTCTAGTAGGTACTAGGCATATTGATTACTATCTCCTCTAGTATCAACCGTACTTGTGCGTGCATCCTGTGCATCCATCACATGTAGTCACCTTGGATCCTCAAAAGCATGTGTCACACTATTTGCCCTGTCTTATAGCATGAAAATATCCTAGCAAAAGAATCTCTCCCAATTCAAAATATGTACACTGAGAGGTCTATGTAAGGTAACTCTCCCTGTACTCTCTTATTGTAGAGGCCCCTTCGTAGCATTTCAATGCCCTCACAAGAAAGTACATGAGGGAAATATATAGCATTTCGTATTGACATACCTCCACTGAGATCCACATGTACCACATGTTAGGATCCCATGCCATTGTATCACGAGCGGTGATCGAGAATAAGCCTCTCACACAATCCAAGACAAGAAAGCAAAGGAGCGTTGGTAGCTGTTTGTGGCTTGGTGTTAGCCTCTCATACTGCAAACTCTGATCACAACAATCTTGCTAAATACCTTTAAGCTTCAAAATATAAGATTAATAGACTTTTACAATCCCAATAACACCAACCGACCACTCAACAACCACTTATAGATTTACCTTTGTAACTCGGAATAGACCTTATTCCAAAATTCAATGTAAACAAAGCAATGCCCATTGAAAGATTCGGGTCCATAAGAAAATAACAAATTCTTGTAGTTGAGCATAATTCGATACTAAACAAAAACTACACTTAGTAGCTTGAATTTGTGTAAAATTGAGTGGTGAATAAGCAATTTGCCGGTCTGATGAGGAATATGGCCAATTTCGAATTTCTTGGAACACGCTGGTAGCTCTCTCTATCTTTATTACCTATCGTCGGATCGCTTATACGGCGCTCCAAGCAATCCTTGAGCTCCTGCATGGTCACGGCTATTTCCTGCAATTAGCATGCAAGTCATGCTATATTCCTCCTGTCACGGTTCTCTCCACGTAAACTCCTCTCCTTCATACACCTCAGGCCCTTCGTTACATCAAATTCTAGATGCTTATATAACTCGATGGAGGCCCCTGTTGTCTTGACTCATTATTGATCTGAAGCACCGGTCCCTCTCCTCAGCGCAAAGCTGGAATAATCCCTATACGTGTGTCATCGCCCATACTCGTAGAGAACAATCCTTGTACAAGATTCGCCACCATTCAAAAGTAAAGGGAAACAAATCAAAAGTAGTTCATGATTAAGAAAAAGGGTCATAAATTTTGGAATGTATGGATTGCTCGAGGGAGAAGTTTAATCCTATAATGAAGCATTTCAATTCTACAAGAATGTGATCTTTTTCCTATGCAAATAATTGTTTTGAAAAGCACTAATGTTGAACATGGCTTCATGACAGGCACCCAACATGGCAGAGAAAGTTAGCAAGTTGTCATTTTCAAAAGAAGAGCAAGCAAATTATGGCCTTCCTATGGAAACAAGGGCCTTTAGTGAGTTCAAGTTCAATCACGTCTTGAACTTGGAGAATGTTGCCATGGAGGAACAAGTAGTGAAGTAGATTGTCGAACAATGCTATCTACAAAAGTACATGCAAGTGGTCGGCCAAGCTGTTGACTATAAAAGAAGATAAGTGAGCTGAAGGAGCAGCTATGAGCCAAGGACGAAGCAGAAACCGAGTGGCAAGCAAGGCTACATGACGAGACTCAAGCCCTAGTGAGCCTGTGATGCCATAATGACAAGCTCATAGGGATCTATGAAGACATGCAAGGGGAAATGGAAAAGGTCCATAAAGCCATAAAAGAGTTAGAGGTGGTAAGGGAGGAAAAGGTGCATAGATACGGTGAGGAGATCAAGAACTTGAAGCAAGAGGCAACCTCGAAGGAGGAGCAACACAAGCTACAAAGAGAGATCAAAGAACAAGAGCAGAGATTGATGATATTGGCTCAAAGGCAAGGAGAAAGCCTTGAGGAAATGAAGAAGAGAGCAGAGGACTGGGCGAGAAATAATGAGAGAAAAGTCAAAGCTTTGGCACGCCGTCACGCGCAGGTGGAAAAGGACAAAGTGCTAGCTGAGAGCAGAGCAGAGACCGCCCAAGTGAGTTTTGAAGCCAAGCAACACGCCTCCTTGAATACACTACTAGATGTCACTCAAACAGAGGAAGAGGAGGCCATTGACTCCATAAAGAAGAAGCTAGGGATTGCATACAGGGCCCTGGGAGCAAGCCTGCAGATGCCAGCACAACCCCTAGGTTTTAGAGCCACTCTACTTCCTTGATTTTGCTTAGCCCTCTTGGAAGATATGAATGATAGCCGCTTCACATGCTGCAACCATCCATTTCTTTCCACCACCACTCTCCAAGTATGCCTGAACCTCAAAGGGTACATGCAGAGCTGGCAATTCCTTAGTAAATCTTGTAAGCCTCCAACTCCACCCTCTCCTAACAGATGAAGAAGATTAGTTCTCATCATGACTATGTAATTTCCAAACAAAAAAAAGGAAAAAAAAGAGAAATAAGAGACAAAAATGAATGAGAAGGAAATCATAAGAAAAAGTAGTTAACTCCATATTGGCCACAGTCACTGCACTTAGGGGTTCTTAAGTTAGGCACGTCCAATGGCCTCAATTGCGGCCAACTCCGTCCCTAAACCCCTAGCCCATTTTGCTTTTCCACTCCACATTTGGGCACCTCAATGGTAGGACTTTCAAAACACGTCCCCTAAGCTACGTCCACCACACCTCCCTTATGCAAAAATTAGGTCCTCAAGTGTGGGACAACACCCAACTCTCGGTTCCACTAGCACAAGCACAATGCACCACATGGTATGGTAGACATGCCCCCGGATAGTGCACCTTCTTTTATTTTTAGGTAAATACAAATGCTACAACCCATCAACTTTGGAGGCCCCATCATCCACTCAATTCACTCTCGGTTCCCAAGACTGATCCCCATGAAACCCTATCATCATCAACTTCCACGACCATTGTCGCCCAATGTATCACCATGCAGCCAAAACAATGCAAAGGAAGACCAAGGAATCCCAAGTCAAAAAGTGAATGAAGAAACTCATTCTGCTCAGGTAGGAAAAGTGCAGGAGATGGAAACCTCCAAAAAAACATGGGGGAGCTTCGAATATTTTGAGAATGTCCTCTCAAGGATGAGGGAGGTCCTATCAAGGATGAAGGATTCTGTCTCAAGGACGAAAGAAAGCACAAGATATTCTAGCAAGTCTCTCTCAAGGATGAGGGAGAGTCTCGAAAGGATCTTGCAAGGAAAGCATGAGGTGTAATGTAATTCATTTTATAAGAATGCTAGGTTTCCTCCTATGCAAGTGGTAAAGTCTGCATAGACATAGGAAGAGATAAGGCAACTTGAAGGGAATAAGAAGAAGCCATGTTAAGTGCACACCATAGTAACCTCGGAGGGTGTGAGGAGGCATCTGTCCAACACCATTGTCAATTTCAAAAAAGAATCCACCCATCTGTTATTCTCCAAGAAGGACCCGTCCAACAGGATCTTCAATTTCAAGGGGATAGATCCACTCAAGGTCAGTGTCAGGGAGGGACTTGCACCAACTATATCTTCAATTTCAAGGGCCGATCCATTCAACACCATCCCCCGCAAGGGCTTATATACAAACTCAAAAAATCCATCTAGCTACACCCATCTCACCTTTCAACTACTACCCATTAGTGCCATGGTGTTGGCACTAGGCTAAGAGGGGTTTAATGTTAACCTCAACACAAGAAAAAGTAAAAAAAGTGGAAAGGCACAAGATGGGAGCCAAAAGAGGCGGCCCAAAAGGAAATTGGACACAACCGAAGAAGCGGGAAGGGAAACAACCGAAAGCAAAAGGGCGGCCTTAAAAGCTAAGGCAAAGGGGCAAAATTGCATTTTTAAATGCGAGGCACCCCCAAATTTTTTTGTAAAAGAGTGCCAAGCTCCCTCCTGTGCAAATTGTAAAAGTAGATGGGTGGTAGGAAGGAAGCCAGGAAGATAGGAGGACAATGGAAAAGAGGGCCTAAGCCATGGCCATGTAAAAAAGGGGATAAGGGGATGATTGCCCAAAAGGAATCTAGGGTTTTGTATATAAAGTCAAAAAATGAATGAGGAGCTCATTCTTTGGTGTGTGGTAAAGTAGACTAACCTTCTTCTCTTATTCTCTTCTCTTATTGCTTACTTGTGTGTGCTTGAGAGAGGGAGTGTGAGAGTGTGAGGGAGTGAGTGTGTGAGGGTGAGGGATCAAGGAGAAGAAGCTCTCCATCATGTCCTCTCTTTTTCTATTATCTTGTCTTGTGTAGGGATATGGAGGATGGAGCTTGAAGGTGGCTTGGGGTTGTTTGAGCTGGCATCTCGAATCATGGAGCTATCGGTGTGCTGAGGCAACTCGTTTGGGCATCAAGGTAAGCTCATTATACCCCGATAGGAATGAACACACATCAACTAGGTGAGAGATAGCCATAGGTGTTTGCTTTAAATGCTTGAACAATAAGCGATTTGTGGGCCTTGGCGGTTGAGTGTGAGCTCCCTCGACTCTACAGGGATACTCCCCAATCTTAGCATTCTCCTTTTCTACCATCTTAGGAGCATATGTTTTTGCTTTTGCATCTGTGACTTGCTTCCCCTTGGATAATGTGGTGGCACTATCTGTCTTAAGTGTAACCTTCATCTCAATCCTCTTTCTCCTTCTTCTACAACTCTTCTTCCCTATTGAAGCTGCGTCAAGGTTTCTAGCTCCAGGTAATGAGATATTGGTTGCTTTATTTGTGCTTGGGACATGATGTTCAACGGAATGAGGGTGGCCTCACCATCAAGTGTCTTGATTCCAAATAGTCCAAAAGGTATAGATGGCACGATTATTGAACTAGTCAAATATTTTTGCCTAGGGCACTTAGCGTACAAGTGTATGATCCCACACTCTAGATATCTCAAGTCAGCTTTGTCTTGATTGGCTTGCTCCTTTTTGGGGTAGTGAGATGAGATATGCCCTTGGCGACCACAAGTCTAACATGCGATGGATTCTTGGTTCTATCCTCCTAGACCTCTACCTCTTCGCTTACCTAACGCCATCATCGGCACTAGTCTAAAATCCATCAAGATGGAGTTATCCTCTTTGTCGTATGAGACGTAAGGGTTCACATATGCTTTATCCTTGTTTGACTCCTCTATGTAATGTATCAGAGTGTCACTCAATGGATGGGTCACAATGGATCTAGATGGTCTAGATATCATTGTAGGGTTGATATCCATCCTAGGGACAAATTTCTTTGAGTCATTGGGTGTTGGGAGAGCTAATGGAGCTCCGGTTCCAAAGTTTGATGGCCTATTCCCTAGGTAGTATGGCTAAAAATATGGTTGCGAGTATGAAAATCATCTTGGAAATTTTCAATGCATCATGTTGTGGCCCAAACCTATTGCATTTAGCACATGGACTTGACCTAGGATCCAAGCACTTTGCATTGCATGTGAGGTCATGTGGGCCTTCTCATTATCTCTTAAAGCTTAGCCAACACTAGCTTCATGTCCACCAACTTAGTCAACACCCTTTCCGTTGTCTTGTGTGCTCTAGCTAGATCTCTTACTAATGGTCATAGCTCTCTCTGAGGATTTAGATGTATACCATCTCGGGTCATGGTTCTCGAGCTTCTCTCCTTGAGCAAGTCATCCATGCATATGGCTTCTTTAAAGACCCTAGCTAGCATGTCCCTTTGCAGGTTCGAGTTGCTCACCAAGGCCTTGTAGAGCTCTTCACTTCAAATTCCATTTATAAATATAGTGGAGACAACTCATTCATTAGGTCATTCTGGTGCCACACTAGGATTCTCCTAAAGAGACTTTGCACATGGGTGATGTAGTCTTGGATATTCTCCTTATCCCTTTTGGGTTGACATCCATCAATGTGACAATGAGGTTGTCAGAGTATCCCGCTTCTGAGAACCTATTGATGAAGAGACTCTGTCCTTTGTCTTCTAGGCAAAGTCTAGAAGCTTGTGCTCATTGAGCAAGGTCCGTAAGGCCATTCGCCTAGCATACTTTCTCTAACTGCTTCACAAAGTTGTACATGTCATTGCCATGTTGTTTACTTGTTGAGTTGCTTTAGCAACCGTAGGTATTTTAGTTTGGCTCTTAGAATTTGGTGTGATTCCTAGTCCAGCTATCAATGTAGTCGCTAAGCTACTCTGCTTTGCTTTACAGTAGCAGTTGTATTACCTAAGAATCACTTGGTGAAAAGCTCGCTTAGTGTAAGATGAGCTTGTAGCACTCTCTCCCTCTTAGCATTTGGCCCTGCCCTAGTTCTATTTAGCAAGAGCTAAGATGCACTAGACCTCCCACATTTCTATGTCTTGTCTTAATTTTTGAGCTTGTTTCTCTTGGTTGTAGGTGGCTATGCTTTGTAGCGCTTTCGTTGCCAACTTTCTCTCTTCCTCAAAATTGGCTATGATGTCCTTGGTTGGTCTACCATGATGCACCATTTTGGTTCATAGATCGTGCTAGTTTACGATTTGTTGAATGTCAGCTGAGAATTCTCCCAGGTTGAGCTTGTCATTTCTAGGGTTGGTGCTAGCTCTCGACATGTTGGTGGTTTCTTGAGTAATAGTGTGTCGATTAGGTTGATTAGATTAAGTAAAGCTACATCCTTAATCATGTAAGTTCTCTTTCCCTTTTTTTTCACTTGACATTTCACAATCATTTATTTTAGGTTCTCGTTCTAAGGTTGTATTCGTCTTCTTGGGGATTGCTCCTATTAGTGGGTTCGTTTCTTACTTAGAGTCCATTACTGTGTTCCTTATCATACAAATTAGTTTACAATATTGCATGAACTGGACATATGAGCAGTAGAGTGGACTTGTTCCAGATTAGGCTTTCTATATTTTCTTGTGCACTTCAAGTGTCTATGTGACGAAGTGTGTGAATCCAATCATAATTAATGTAGATTACACTCCCTTCAATCAATTTTGGCTAGTTGCACCTCCTGTACAAGCGGTGGCCATTGTATTGGTCCACTCTAGGCCCCTACTGCACTCTTGATGTGTGATCTGAAGGATAGCAGCTTCAAGTTGTCAGTTTAGACCTTTATTGGGGTATGGTCAGTGACCCAATTGCTCCTAGACTATCGGGCCTTAATCCACGAGCTAGTCGATTCTATTACCCTATCTACTTGCCCGGGGATCTATTGGGATGTTCTAAAGCTAGGGTGTCTCTGAAAGGTAAAAAATGGCTAGAAATCAATGCTCTATCCTCTTGTCTGATTTGCAGGTTTTAGATTGATTCCAAGAATCGAATGTCCAATTATAGGCTATCCAATTCTATGTTTCATTTTGGACTATCCAATTTTGGTCCAAATGTGCTATTTGAGTATGATTGTCCAAATTAGATGGTCAGAGCTGTCCGATATTGGCATGCCAAGTGTTGTCCAATTGGAGATCCAGTTATGATGTGTCTGAATATTAAAATTGGATGACATTTGACAATCAAACGGTCCAATTTTGGAAATCAAACTATTCGACTATGATAGCAAAAATGTGCACAGACTTGAACATGTCACTCTTGATGCTTCCTCCTAGTATTTGACAAGCTCCAAAATAAAAAAAACAAGGGGTCAACAATCAAAACAACTCACCTATAGCTTCAAAATGCACCTCATCATAAAATCGAAGCTCTCTTGCCTCCTTGCTGCCCTGCAACAAACCTATCCAGCTGTCTCTCTCTCTCACTTAAACCTTGAGTGTAGAAGTGAGCTCCTCTTACTCTCTCTACCTTTTAAACCTCTTCTCTTTTAGTCTTCCAATCCCCCCCTCTCTCTTTTCTCTCTTAATGCATTGAAGCCTCTTTTTCTTCCTGTTTTACCCTGTTTTATAGTAGTAACCCTATTGTTTGTTTTCCTTCTTTTCCTTAGTTTTCCCTATCTAAATGCATTCAAATCACAAGCAAACACTTAAGCTAATCCAACCTACTTGCCTAAACCTTAAAAAAAAACTTGCAAAAGAGATCAAATGCCTTGCGACTTCCTCACTTCCTATATATCTCAAGCATCGCTTTAGGGAAAACCCTACTCCAATGCTCGATTCGAAGCATGCAAGCACTCAAAGCTTGAATCTCTTAGACTTGGAAACATAACCAAAATGTGTAAGCTCTCACTCAACTTCCAAGAGCCAAGGATTACTTATTATTCAAGTGTTTCAAGCCAAGTACAATGGCTACCTCTAACATAGCCATGCCCACTCTCACACATGCGAGTGTAGTGAGCTTACCTTTATGCCCGATCTAATTGTCTCCTCCCATGAGCTTTTTGGTGGCTCCATGATCCAAGGTACAAGCTCAAGAAAGCTCTATCCTCAAGCTCCAATCTCCAACTCTCACTTTTCATGTTGGAGACAATAGAAGAGAAGATAAGAGAAGAAGAAGAAAGGAGAAGATGGAGAGCTTCTCAACCACGGTTCCTCACCCTCACATACTCACTCTCTCACACACTCTCTCAAGCACAAGTACAAGCAATAAGAAAAAGAAGAAGAGAGCCAGTTTTGGCCACACGCAAGAATGAGCTTCTTCATTCACTTTTTGCCTTTTATACATGCCCTACCTCCTTCTTGGGTGCCCATCCCTTTTTTTACATGACTAGCCATTTTAACCTAGGTCGTCTTTCCCTATTTCCTTCCTATTTACATTGTTCCTTCACCCGTGCCCGTGAATTTACAAATTGCAAAGGAGGGAGCTTGGCACTCTTTTACAAGGATTTAGGGTGCACTTTTTAAATTTAAGATGCACTTTTTTTCTTTTGCACTAATGTTGAACTTGTAAATTTACTCCTTGTGCTTTTGGATCTTTTTCTCTTGTTTTTCCTTTGGATTGCCTTTTTCCACTTTTTCCTTTAGCTTTTTGATTTTCTTTTGCTTTCTTTACTGCTTTCTTTGCATTGGGGTTAACATTACCCCCTTCCTAGTTGAGTGCAAGTCCCATGGCACTTATTGGTGAGGGCTCGGGTGGTTGAAGGTTTGCCATATGGGTCAATGATGGGGCTCTAGGGAGATTGGTTATGGAGAAAAAGCATAACAAAATTGATGAGAGAATCTCGCAAGGCCAACGATAGATTGAGTGGGTGATAGGGGCCTCCAAGATTGGTGGTTGATTGTGGGTTATCAAATGTACCTGAAAAGGAAAAGAAAAAGGATGCGCACTACCTAGGGATGTATCTACCTCACCGTGTAGTACATGGTGTCCATGCTAGTTGAGCTAGGAGTTGGATTAGGCAAGCCACTGGTGTTATCCCACACTAGAGGACCTAGTTCATGTACAAGGGGAGGTGTTGTGGGTGTGACTTAGGGAGATACGTCTAACTGTAGGCGAGTGTAAACTCCCTAGGTGTGTATTGCTCTTCATGTTCCCTTGATGTGAAATAGGGGAAGGGGCTAGGGATATAATTGTTTGCCTTCTTTCTTTCTTTTTCTCTTCTCTTTTTTTGTTTGTTTAAAAAATATATATATATATTTAGTACATTAGGAGAGAGCACGCTAGACATCATCTTGATGCTCTTTAGAAGCTACATTGTGAGGAGGCCTAAGAGACTTGGTAAGGAAGGGCCTACTTTGCAAGTAGCCCTTTATGCTAATGTGTATATTTAGGGGTGTTTTTGATAAAAAGAGGTGGCTGCACTTGGTGATATTACTTAAAAGATAATAAAGCTTTTGATTTGTGTTGCAAGAGAAAAACTATGGTGTATCTTGAGAAGTCATCAATAAAAGTCATGAAATACGGATATTGAGATTTTGATGGAGGAAAAGGTCCACAAATATCAATGTGAATAAGATCAAGCAAATCTCTTGAATGAGTTGTGGTGGAAATAGAAAAGGTTTGCAAAAATGCTTGCCAAGTGCACACTATTTACAAATACTCATATGAGAATGAGCTTTGAATTCCATGCCTTAAACATGGCCATACAAAAGGACGACAAGAGTGAGGCCCTCATCATGAGGTGGGCCATTGTGCAGCTATAGATCCTTGCACTGAGATTAAAAAATAGTGGTGATAGCCATCTGGGCCTCCTTAGCAGTGGGCATCTCCTTAAGCAAAATCCTGATGAGTACCCTAAGATAATTATAGGTAGTAATAAAGGTGGGGTTGTGGTAGGATGAAAACTCATCGAGGAGAAATGTGATGGATGGTGGATGTCTCATTCAATGAAGATTAGGCACTTCTCTAGACACCCTATATTCATATTGTAGATCCTTGGGAAATCATACCTACCATGCACATATGGGTTACTATAATCTACTCCTATTCTTTGCGGATATGGCATGTAGATGGAATCATTACACTCCTCTAGTATGGTGCTACAGAAGGCCATCTAAGAATCAAGGTTGGAGTCCCAGACACATCACTGCCATTTTGGTTGGGATTTTTACCCATTGAAGGTCTTTGGAATCTCCCAAACCTTGTCTTGCCAATAGTTTATAGGCTCTCTCTACCACCTTCTTGTAGAGTGTCTTGCTCTTTCCTTAGTCCATCTATTCCCCTTTCATTGGGAGAGCCTGAACACCTACTCCACCACTCTTAGAGAGAAGAACTTCTCTAAGGAGTGAGTGTAAAGCAATGATAATTACAATGGTTGGCATTTGTCCTCCCACTACTCCTAGAAAGCTAGTTCCTATACCCAATTTACAAGATAGCATTCTTCTCTTTATGGGATCTAGACCTTAGGAACTTGCTATGGCTTTGCTTGGAGTCTCCTTTGTGCTAGCTCCACCTGCTCTCTCTGCTTGTGCTTCCTTTCCATAACTCTATCAGGGATACCTTCCTCACCCTACTCTTCTATTTCTGCTTACATCTGCTGCTTGTGGGTTCAACTCATGTGGTTGCTCTTCTTCATCTTGGCCTTGCTTAAAGTCTGGCCCTTCTTTTGTTGGTGGTTCTGTTGGGATTGCAATGGATGGTGGATCTTGTTGTTCTAGCTCTCCAAATCCTAATTCCTCTATCTACTTTGTCAAGAGCCCATCCTACCTCATTTACCATCATTGTTGCTCCATGCTTAGGCTAGTGCTCTCTTTTGGTGCTTTTTCATAGAGACTGTATCTTAGTGCTCTTCTTGTAACTTCTAGCTTCCTTCTTAGCCCTTATACTATATCCTCTTCCTCAGTCTGGGTGACATGCAACATCATATTCAAGAAGGCTTGCAGCTACTAGACCTCCATACCTACCCCCATTGGTTTTGCCCCTTACCAATGCCATGATTCATTCACTTTCCACCAAGGCAAGTCATTCGACAAGGTCACTGAGTCTTCTAGTAGTCTTTTCCTCCCAAGTCCTAGCCTTCACCTCCATTTGTTCTACGCCTTGATTCTAGCATTGAGACAACATCATTAAAATATGTCTCTGCTCCTCCTAGATCTCAAGCATCTCCTCTTTTTGTTGTTTGAGATGGTTCAACTGCTCTGCCAGTCATTCTTGCTCTAGAAGGGCCACATGGATTTGGTTTTCCACCTCTATTAGGATTTTGGCCAGATTTTGGCTGACATCTCATCTTTCTATGCCTTGGCCTCATGTAGTTGCTTAAGTAGCCATTCCTTTTGTTGTTTCTCCTTACTGAACTTTGCATAGGTTTGGGTTCTTACTCATTTTAGCTCCTCAGTGAGCTCATCTCCAATTTTTTTCAATTGTTTGAGGTATTCTTGCATCTCCATGTTCTATTGCAAGAGGACTGAAAACTCCTCCTCTAGTATCATTTGTTCTCCTCTATTCTCATTTTGGAGCTCTTTTACCTCCTTCTCCTCCATCCCTTCCAGTCCCTTTTTTGTTTCCAAGTCCTTCCTCAGGTCACTTATCTACCTTTGTTGGGTGGCTATTTGTGAGTTTTTTTGAGTTGGTAAGCCAATAATGCATCTCTTTCTATTTTTAGCTTTGGCACCACTGCCTTCCTCTCTTCTTTCACTCTTTCCATTTGGACTAGTAGCTCTTGGACATATTCATCATACTTTGCCAACCTTAGCATGGCCGAGGGTATGGACATGTTGAGGCTTCTACTCTAGCCTTCTTTGGGTCTTTTCTTGACTCTACATAGTAGCAAGCCTCTTTGTCCCTGGTACCAGGGCTCCTTCACTCCAAGCTATTGCACTGTGTTGACTAGGTACTATACCCAAGCCATCACATTGCTTTGGTTCACCATTGTGTTTGTGGTTTCTTGTATGGTGGTGGTGGCAGCCATGATGAGCAGTGGTGGGTCTAATGGAGCATTCCCTTTGCCTATAAGTTCTTGAGCAGCTTCTTCCACTACAACGCTAGTGCTAGGTGTATCTTCTAGGCTTGTCCTAGCCAGCTCTTCTATTCAAGAGGGTTACTGAACTCATAACGTAATGGCAATAGCTATATGCTCATTGTCTTCTCTCTTTAATCTTTCCTTTTCTTGTTGCTTCTTCCTTCTTTCTTCTTCCGACCTTCTAGACTCTCCTTCTGCCTTTCACATGCGTTCCTCCTCTAAATTTCTTGATTTTTATGTGTGGCTTCTAAGGTTTTTTCCTCTTCTATTGTAGTTTCCTTCTTCTTCCCTGGGATTTTCAACATGATGTTTTTCTTCTCTCCTTGGCTTGATGGGGCAGAACCCTTCTCACCTTACTCAATAATGGTCCTTTCACTTGAACCCTTTTGTTGCTGTTGTGCTTGGATTTGAGCTCCTTTTTTCCTTGTAGATCACTCTACTTTTTCTTTCTATAGCCTGAAAGGTTCTTTGTCTTCCACATTTCCTATTTTTGGAGACATTAATGGGCTTTTTGTGACTAGGGAGAGGTGCTGCTCTTGAATAGGAGATCTCTCCGGTGTCTCCCCTACTTCTTCTTCCCTTCCATCTCTCCCATGGCTTCTTGGGTGATGGCCATCAACACCCCTCCAAACCCTATCATGGATGTTTTCGATGCATGCATTTTTCAGTCCCGTTCAGTTGTGGTGGCTCACTGATTCACCTCCTATAGGTTTTTGGCTTGATGACAATGCCTTGGCTGATGATTGAATCATTTTATGGATGTAGCATTCAAATTTAATTTTTCTAGGGCCCTTGTCATGATTCTTTCAAGCATTGGCACTAGTATCTGGGTCATGAGTGTGTTGAATCGGTGACTAGAGAAAAGGGCATGCACCATCTTTAACTGTAACTAGATGGCAAGGTCAGGGATGTCTACTAAACTAATCCCATCATTGGTGTGCACCTTTTTCTTTGATATCTTTAGTATGTCCTAGAAATCCCTCTTTGATATCTTTCCCTATGTGTTTGCCAAACCTAATGCCTTCTCCAGTATTTCAAGGCTAAGTGCAACTTCTATCCTTTTGGGTGATCCTCCTTGCCTAATTGTTACTACGCCACTATTCTTTTTTGCATCAAAAGATCTCAGGAACTCAGTGCATCTATCATGGTTGATTTTTTGGCCAACCTTCTCTACATATTTGTGGAGATTTCATTGATCAACTATTTGTTTTGCCACATCTTCCTTGGTCACCTACTCTTCCAAATTGCTAACACTGCGGTATTTTAGCTAGTTGTAGACTTGTGTCTTGATGGCCAATCAATAGCTATTGTGCTCTTCCTCCAAGAACGGAAGTTGTCCTATCATCTTGAGTTCCCCATATGGCACTAAAACTTACAGTTAGCTTATTTGAGAGTACCTTTTGCACAAAGAGAAAAATGCTATGAACAAATACTATGAAAATGTGTGATATTCTAGTATGGAATGGAAAAATGTTTTTACTTCAAGTAGTCCACACATTCCACACATGAATTTCAAAAATTTTTCCCTCAAGTACAAGTTCACTTTTGTTAGAAGATAGGCATAGGAACCCACTGTAAGCAAGGGTGTATGAGGGCAGATGGGTGTGAATAGCGTAAGGGGCAAGGGAAACCCTAACCCTAGCTTGGCAAAGGCCATATAAATAGCCTATGGGTCATTATCATGTGTGGGAGAGTGTACCCAAGTTGTACTTGTAAGCAACTTAGTAAACAAGATATTATTATTGTACTTTGAGCTCTCTTCTCCCTCTTGTGCACACATTCCAATGCTGTAATTTTGCTTTCTCACAACTTTATCCTTCCTTTTTTGCTTTTCAAGTTCGGTTTGAAGTTTTGAAGTTCAAGTTATATTTTCTTTTCCACCTTACCTTCTCCCCTTGGGAATGATGAAGATCCTTTCTAGGATTGATGGTCGAACACTTAAGGGCATTAAGCACCTGCTTGTTATGCTTTATTTTTTTATCAGCCAAGCATATAACCTGTGGGTTATACTCTAAGTGGGCGGTGTGATTGTCTATGTTTTGAGGCCTAATGTCTACATGTGTAATGTAGGTTAGGACATCGGTTAGAAAGTCGCTAGAGTTTATCTTGTTAGCGATGTGCAGTTCTATCTCAGTTAGGAGTCAATCCAAATAGGGATGGGCCATAACATGCTCTTCTAAAAGTTTGTTGCACATGATTTCATTCAGAGTAGGAGCCACATAGGTTGGATTGTACTTAGAGATTTTGATTGCATATCTTTGCTTGGCATTGGTCATAATTTGGCAGCCCTCATGTTCGCATTTGGAGATAGAGAGAATACCATTTTCACTAAAAGAAAGAGTTAGAGTTGGCTAATTGTTTGAGCTGTTCTAGTTTCTATTGTTATAGAGACTTTGCTCTTGCTATAGGAGGTGAGCAACCCCTATTTGAGACTTTACTCATTTGAGCTGCTACTCAGTGCCTTTGGGTGCATTTGCTGTGGGGGTTGTGGCTCGTTTGTTGTGATGGGTTGGGATAAGTCACAACCCCTATCCTTAGGCTTGGTATTAAATTCCTCTATCAGTGGAACTTGTTGAGAATCAGCAATCACACTCAAACAGCCTCTTTGTATGGAGTCTCAGGGTCAAGGATATGCAGGCTAACTTATCCCATATGCACAATGGTGCCTACTGCAGTTTCCTACTTTCCTATAAAGCATTGTACTTGCTTCCTTTCTTAATGCAATGATAGTACTCTTTTCTTTTCAGTGAAGTGTCAATGTCTTTGTCCACATACACAAGATTGTGTTTATGAGTCCAAGTCTCAATCTTGGAACCTAATTCACTTGTGTAACAAACAGTGTCCTTTCCATCATGAGTCTACACTTCTTTTTCCATCCTCCATAGCTTTCAGTTTTGCCATGCTCTAGATCCCGTATTTCTCACATGGTATCAGAGCCCAGTTGGGCATGGAATTGCTTGTCTAGCCTCTCTTGATTCCTTTCAACCTCAGTCTAGCTCAATGTCAGCTCATGACTTCATCTCCCAACTCTACTCTCACTGAAGCTTCCATGGCAGCCATAGCCAGCAGCACCCTGTCAGATTGAGCTGCTTATATCTCACTCCACAGGTCAAATCTCTTGGAGCTTCCTTCTGGAAAAGTATTCCCCAACTCACAAAGCTTCCCTATATCACATCAATCCAGGACATTGGACCATCTGGAGCTCAGCATTGTGAAAATCCTCAATCTCTGCTCTGTGTCTGCCATAGCCAGACAGGACCTACCTCACTTGGAGCTTCCATAACTCTTCAATCAGGCCATTTCAGCCCACGATTTCTTCTAGGGAGTTGTTCCTCTGCTCAAGGCGCTTCATCCTGGCACAACAAACAACCACATTGGCAAGCTACAGCTATGGCATTGCACAAATTCAACGTCGCTGCCCCAGACTGTGCCAATTCTGTTCGCGCCCCCTGCGTGCTGCATACTGTCCACGATTTTGACGATTATGATAGGGCTTTTGTAGCCCATGAAATCAGCTTCCTAGGCATATAAAAATTTTTGAAAATGATCCACTGTAGCTCCTGCAATCAGCAAAAAACCAGGCCCCTGTCTCAGAAACCCTAATTCCACCATAGCCAAAGCTTCAAAATCTTGACATTTTTCACTGTTTCTCTCACTGAAGTTATCAACAGTGATTTTAATCACTGAGCAATACTCTCTGAAGTTCATTAAAGTACTGTCACTCAGATCTGAAGGCATCAGCATCAAATCAAGAAGGGGAAGATCACTTGGATTTTAAAAGAGTAAAAGACTTTTGCAGATTTGTTGATTTGCTACTGTTCCCGTAAATCTAACATGGGAAAAGACTCTCCAAATGCTCGATTCAAAGGAGTCGGGTTCCACACTTGGCAAACCTGCATCAAGCTCATCCTGATGAAGAAGGGTCTCTGGGCCATCACAAATGGCAAAGAGAAGAAACCTCGGGACGCGGACCTTGCAACTACTTGGCAAAAGAATGATGACAGAGCTCAGGCCATTATCAAATTGGAGCTAGACGACAGTTATATCCATCATGTGGATAACTGTGAGACCTCATAGGATACATGGAAAAGACTTGACATCCTGTTCGGTGCACAATCTAAATCATCAAAGTATGGTCTCCTGATTGAGTTCTTCAGGCTTGAAATGAAGTCCAGCACATCACTTGCTACACATCTTAATTACATGGAAGGACTCCTAACCCAACTTGCAGGAATCAACATTAAAATGGATGAAGATGTTTGCATCGGTGTTCTACTTAAAAGCTTGCCTCCTGAATATAATAATGTATCAACAACTTTAATCAACATGCCAAATCCTGAACTTGTTGATATCCAGGCATCATTGTTAGAAGAAGAAAAGAAGCTAAAAACTAAAGAAAAACCAAGTACCTCTAGAGATGAGCATGCATTATATGTTGGCAACAGGTACAAAGGCAAGAAGGATCAGCTCTTTTGTGACTTCTGCAAAAGGACCGGACACACCGAGAAGTTCTGCCACGCAAGAAAGAGATCCCAAAAGGCATATCTAGTCGCAGTCAAAGAAGAAGAAGAAAATGGAGCAAAGGAAGAAGAAGATGAAGATGAAGACCACCAGGATCGGAAGGACAAGACTCATCAGTCCTTGTACTCTCATAATTCTGATAGACTGTTTTAAAAGCCTTGTACTTCCTTACCCTAATGCTTCCTACCATAAGCTTTGTAAACTCCTTATGTAACTTGGCATTACAGTCCCTGTACACTTTGTGAGGCCCCTGTTACAGCCTCTGGATGTCCACCATGTTTATGGTACCCACACTTAGCTTTTTCTGCAACAGCCTCTGGTGTTTTGCCATGTCTGTGGTATGCCCACACTTTGCAGGTGGTTCTCATTACAGCCTCTACACACTCTGTGCCTTTCCTAGTTGTGATTGAGGAGGGGTGTTGAGAATCAGCAATCACACTCAAACAGCCTCTTTGTATGGAGTCTCAGGGTCAAGGATATGCAAGCTAACTTATCCCATATGCACAATGGTGCCTACTGCAGTTTCCTACTTTCCTATAAAGCATTGTACTTGCTTCCTTTCTTAATGCAATGATAGTACTCTTTTCTTTTCAGTGAAGTGTCAATGTCATTGTCCACATACACAAGATTGTGTTTATGAGTCCAAGTCTCAATCTTGGAACCTAATTCACTTGTGTAACAAACAGTGTCCTTTCCATCATGAGTCTACACTTCTTTTTCCATCCTCCATAGCTTTCGGTTTTGCCATGCTCTAGATCCCGCATTTCTCACAGAACTTTGATCTTAGATGGATTCGTGTTGCCCTTAACTGAAAGCCACATTTATTTAAACATTGCTAATGGTAAGGTGAATAAGCTATGAGTCATAGTCGACATTGTAGTGTGTTTGTTTCTTGAATGCACATCCTAGCAGTGATTCCTTACTAGTGGCCTTGGTGTCAGGAAACACATAGAAGATCATTGGTAGGCTTTCAGTCTCAATGCAGAGACTACTACCTTGCACTTTCCTAGTAGTGAATAAGATTGCCCCCCATAGAGGCTGAGTTTAGTGTTAGTAGGTTGCAAATAGGGCTAATCAATGAGGGTCCAATGATCGTATGTAAGGATATTATAGTCAGATCCCTCGTTAATGAGCACATCAAAGGCATGTGTCCTCTTGGCCAGTGACTGATAAGCACATGCATGCAGGTGCCATTGCTTCCTCATCCTTGTCATCCATCTCGGTGATGGTGGCTACTCTTATGTTCACAAGTGGGTCCAATTTCTTGCACTCCTAAATGTGCATGCAAAGTGTAGGTGGAGCGATGTGAGTGTGACTGAGTTGTTCATGTACATTCTACGCTTTGTTGATTTTGACTCCATTATAAAAAATTCTTTTTGTGCCCTTCAAGGATACTTCATTCTTTTTTTTAAAGCTTGTTAACATATCACATATTACCACTTGAAAACATGATGTTTGAGTCTTGTGATGATGCATGATTGGTGTTATGAAAGCTTGGTATGGACTACAACAGTATTCATACATATGTGAACAATTGTGTGTTGTTTTAAAGAGACTACAAGACTATGGAAACATGTCCAAAGTATGGTGCTCATAGGTATGGATAGGACTTGTAAGGGCAAACTATCCCTCGGAAGGTTCTTAGAGACTTTCCACTTATATTGCATACACATCAATATTTCTTACGTCAGGCATGGCAAGGTTGACAATGTGGCATGTGTAGAATAGATCTATAAATGGAGTCCAATGAATATTAGAAGATTCACATGCATGGAGCCACATTGACTCCACCTTTCTAGGCTGCTTTGCATGAGAGCCAAGGAAGCTTTGGCTTGGTCTTGCTATGGATGGTGTTAATCCATTTGGTCTTTGCTCAACGTCTTACAGTGTATGGCCTGTAGTCCTTGTAAACTACAACATCCCGCCATGGCTTTCTACAAAGACAGGACACTTGAGCTTTAGCTTGCTCATTATTGGGTGTTATAAAGTCAAGAACATGGATGCCTACCTTTGTCCATTAGTTGATGAGCTCAAGATTTTGTGGAAGGAGGAGGCTGCTATGGAAGACATGACCAAACACAATGGTCGATGGTTTGCTAATATAGGAGCCATTCTCGTGTGGATCATGCATGACTTTTTAGGATTCAGGGAGCGCTCAGGTAAGTGGGATTCCATTCTCATTGTTGATATCTAACATGGCTTGTTCAACTTTGTGTTGAACAGATAAGGGCATTGTGATAAGTTTGGTTACCTCACGTTATCATGCATGTCCATTGTGTGGGCCACAGTTAGACTCCCGAAGGCCATGGACGATAAAAAAGATGGTATATTAGGGACACACTATTTTTTTATTGGAGAGTCATGAATTGAGGGAAGATTTTCTTGAATGGCCTCCAACACGAATGAATATCCAAAGCTAGTAAGTGTTGAAAATGGTCCACAAGGAGCGACATCCAAGTGGAATGTGATTGTTCTCAGTTTTCTATGAAATGTCATACCAAACCCACTTACAAATCAACCATTTATTGGATCCCATGCATATTTTCAAGAATGTGGACAACTTGTTATGAGACCATATCACAGGAAAGAGAGACAATGTAGGGGTATGAATAGATTTGAAGGAGGTAGGCAAGATGGAGGCACTTTGGCCACAACTAAGCTCTAGTGGTCGCTTGCAACTATCTCATGCTCCTAGGGTCATGCCTACTAAAGAAGAGCACATGGTAAAGCAAATTATCAGGTCTATCCACACCTCGATAGGTATGATGCGTTCTCTTAGGTTTACTTTTTCTAAATATGACCAACTTTCAAGATTAAAATCCCATGATTAGCACAAGATATGCTAGCTTTTTCCTAATCTTGATAGCAAACAGCCTCAGTATTTCACTATTGAGTGTCTATTCAATGTTTGTAATGCTTCAAAATTTTGACAATTCGTACTATGGATCATAGTTGTGGGGCATTAGAGAATTTTAGTGGTCAAAAGGAGGGCAAATAAGAGGAGAGAGAAGGAGTAATGCATCCAATAGGATGGAGGCCAACGTTACGTTGGATTTTCTCAAACATTACTCACAAAATAGTGAAAAATACCCAAAAACCTTTTTTTTAAAAGGAGAATACCCTCTAAATGTCATTATATATGGACACGAAGAAGATTTGGAAAGATTTTGGAGGGAGGTTTGGGGAGGTTTTGGGAGGGAGTTTTTTCAAAAACTCCATGCCTTCTCCTAGCTACAAAGACCTTCTTCTTCTTCTTCTATAGCTCTCTGCACTCTTTCTTTGTTGTTAATCTCTAATGGCTTCCCACCCTCATCATCTAAGTTCTCGATGTTCTACAGTGGTTGCAAACAATGCTACTCCCTTGCCCCACAGACCTTCAACTTCTGTCTTCTCTATCTTGGTTTCCATCATCCTTGATGGAAATACATGGACAGAAGCTCTCATCTCTAAGGGATCTTGGGTGCTCATGTAGCTACGATGAGAAAATCACAAGCATGACGGAAGTGTCTATCAATGGGACATGGAAGGGACGTGTGGTGGACTTTAAAATTCCATAGGGCAAAACAACTGTGAAGGAGGTGCTCATGCAACACGTCTATATACACCATTAGATTGTAATGGCACCTGGATATGAGACAAGGCTTCCACCTCACAAATCAAACTTTAGTTTTGGCTTATGCTCTTGATTTTTATGTATCGTTATTGTCATTGCTTCAAACATTTATTGTATTCTGTGTGAGAATATCGTGTGTCACTACTTCAGACATTTATCCTTCATACTATGAGGAGTGGCAGTCCATTGAGTGCAATGTAGGAGTTATCCATGTGCTTAATGGACATGTTGGAGAATTATAGTACGAGGGAAGGACTGAGGGGAGCCTTATAGATGAAGGCCTCTTCTTTTATGATCATTTTTACCAACTTCAAGACTGGTCTCACTCGAAACATTACCTCCAAGCACTCTCTTTAGATGTAGACAAGAATAGATTGGCATGCTAGTGCTTGATTGATTTGGAGTATTGTCTACATGAAGCAAGATATGCAAAGATGTGCAACAATCATTACGGGTTACGATTCCAATGAAATTAGTGAAGATCATGCTATCTATGCCTGTCAACATTTTTGTGGAACTGTTCCGGGAGTTTGATGTTAACGTTACCAAGACAATGCTAGTTTGCACGTGAATGGACAATGACTTATTGGCAAAGATACTATGGAGCCAATGGTTCATGAAATAGATGGGACATGTACACTATTGCATTTTCCTTGATACAGTTGTGGCAAAGTACATGATTACAACCCAGACTTTTATACTATCGTTTTGGTATTGTCGAGAGCACCAGATGAAGCCTCATCTCTATTGACCATTATAAGCATAAGAGAGGAATGCACTTTGGTCAAGCTTTGCAAAGACACCAACGATGAGGCACCCAATATGCTACCAGAAGATTTCTACTTTGTACACAATAGAAAGTGTGTACTGAAAAGAAGGGAATCACAGATGATGTGCAAGGACCTTCAAGGTAGAGTTCAGGAAAAAGCTTAGTACTACCAACCTGAGCCACTCTTGCAACACACAACCTTGTAACCTGAGCTTCTCTTGCAAGATGTACCTTGTAACACACAACCCTTCTGTTAAGGGATCTCTGTTAACACACCTTTTGTTATAGAATGGATATTTTGTAACACAAAGCCTTTGATAATTTATGGATCATTCCTGTCAATTTCCTCTCTACAATTAGTTGCATTATTATTTTGGTGTATTTTGGAGTGCAGAGATGGTGTAATTGACATGATGTAATTGACACAACAAGTTGTACCTTGTAACACACAACCCTTCTTAAGGGATGGGTCTTTTATAACACACAACCTTTTTGTTAAGAATTGGTTATTTGTGTCATTCTTCTTTTACTATTGGTAATGCTATTGTTTTGGTGTGTTTAACAGTGCTTGCCTCTCTAAGGAATACAAAGATGATGTAATTTAGGCATTTTCTTAAATTCACAAGATATCAAAGAAGGTACAAAAAAATACATTTTCCAAATGTCTTTAACAATCAAAGAATAATGTGTTTTTACATTATATTATTTGACCATACATATTTAGTATCACATCATGGAAACCAATACAAGCGCAAAAGATATGGCTTCAATCTCTCAAAAAAATAATCATCCTCATTGGCCTCAAAGCCAAGAGCCTTAATGAGGCTTCCAACAGGATTGTACCTTTCTTTTTCTGGTGTTTCCTCAATAAACATTGTATTATTAGGGTCAATTTCAATGTCTATATGTGCAAAAGGTTTTGTAAATAGTCCATGACTTGGCTCATAGGGATGCTCAATTTTCGGGTCCTCATAGCACCGCGCCCATCACAAAAGAATTGAAGATTCTTCTCAAGATCAATTTGTATATTATGTGATAGCAACCAAAGTATAGGAGTCAAATACCAATTCGACATTGATGACCATATGCCTACCCAAAATCCCTTCAGCAAAAAGTCTACTATAAACTGTTGAATTCCTGGCCACAACATAACATAGTGTCCCATGATAAACGATGACCACAGATGTGTATTTTGAAAAGAGCTTCACCTTCTTTTCAAGAACAACCCATTGACATCTAATATTATCAATCTCTGTATCCAAAGCAAGAAAGCATGTCACCAATTCAAACATCCAAGATACTTAATGGAGAAGGTTAGATGACCAAGACCACTCAAACACAAACAAAACATTAATACTCAAAACTCAAATTGGAAATTCTACCAAACAGATTGTTTACATGAATGGATAGTGAGAAATAAAGTCTTGTACATTCAAGTAACCCTACTAGAGTTACATGAATGGTCATATAGAAGAGTAATTCACAGAGCACAATAGGAGATTGTAAAGAATTCTACAATTACAAGAAAATTAAAAATGATATCTAAGGAAAGGCACCAAAATGCCTTGAATCAATCAAGAGCAAGGGAATGCCATGAGCTATGGTGTCAATCAAGAGTCAGAGTCGGGAGAAGGTGGACTTGGTGACGGCTTCATCCTCTTTGGGGAGCACTCTTGGTCATTCTCCTCTTCCACCTCCAGCATCAATATCACCATGGAGGGGCCTTCATCACATTGCAGCAATGCACCTCCCTGCATAGCCTTGTTTTCTTTTCCCTCATGAACCTTCTCTTCCCATATGGATACATGTCCTAAACTTGTGTCATCCCTGCTGTAATAGCTTGATCCGCATATGATAAATAATATGGCATTTGAAGTGCCTAGCATCCATATCCTATACCAAAAACTCGCAAAGAGAATTTCTTTGCTACCAATATCACCTTCTCAACATTGGTTTGCCACATGATGGCCACCCAAATACCTCAAAACTACCTTCATTGCAAAAAGAGGTAGCACCGCATTGTTTGGAGAGAAATCCTTGTGAAATATTATGATATGTCAAGAAACAACAAAAGAAAATATGCTTGTAAGGAAACATTGCCAAGTAATATGTATATAGATATTTGTCTCTCAGTTGTGTATATGTACATGTGTATATACTACTTGTTACCTTTTTATGATTGAAACGTCCCACATAGTGGGCCAACCCAAAATCCTTTCTGGTCTCTTTTAAATTGGAGGAAGATGAGGATGCACTACCTATCAACCTACTTCCTCCGGATTTTTTAATGAACTCATCTTCGCAAACGAGAAGCTAGAAATCAAACATATGAAAATTGAAAAACGCCATAGCAATAGCAACCACTTAACACTAAGATTAAAAGGAACACGCACTACTAGATGATTCTCATCATTTTCTAGCATTCTTCCTGGCCAATGTCTAGCATTGCTTCTCTCTTTTGGATCCTACGTATGTCCAACACTCCTAAACGCTCTGCGGCTTGAGTAGTCTCTATCTCGAGGGGAAAGTGGCTCTTTTGTGACTTAGCCTTCTCAAAAAATGTGTGAGCAGGTTGTTTTCCTATCCTGTAATCCCCCTCCTTGATTCTAAGTCAAACAATAAATATTTATCTTCTTTATCCACAATGAAACCAATGTCAGCATCGTTGAATTTAGCTAATGCCGTAAGACAGTAGTCCTCGCGCATATTTAGTTGTTGCATAATGTCCACTAAAAGAATAAACTCTTTATTTTTTGGGTCCATCTTGAAGCTCGAAAGACATGATAAGGGAAGGCCTTGAGGCTTGTCCTCCATCTCTTTACCCTTCCCTAGGGCATCCACACAGAATCACGACATCACAGGGTCACTACCTGCCAAGGCTTGATCTTCCTCTAAGTCGATGGGTATCTCTTCATCATAATTGTAAAGGACTAACCTAACAATGGAAATGAGTAGGAAATCAAATTATTCTAAGCTACACACAGCAAGAAATGTAACAAACTAAATTACAAACATGGCCATACCATGGAACATCTTCCATTACCACACCACAAGGTAGCCATGAGTTGTTAACCAAGTACAAGAATATGAAAGACAAGAAGGATAAAATTGTGATAATGCCAAAGAATGATGCTACATTAGCACTTCTTGCCCTTTTTATACTAAACCCTAAGTCCTCTTTTTTATTGGCTAAAGTATTTACAAAGTTTATACTTGGAATAGGCTTCAACTCTCATGTTGATAATTTGATTTATTACAAATCATCCCCTCCTAAAGATGTTTTGTCCTCAAAATTGAAGATAATGAGGTAGTAGGCAAGTTGATAATGAAGCAAATTATGTCGATGTAGATCCATAAGCATGTGGAAGTACTTTGTGTGAAGAAACATCATAATGAACTTGAAACAGTGAACTGACTACTTGCTATCCAAACAGGGCTGCATCAGTAGAATTGCCATAATTTTTGTGACTAGAGTGTCCAAATCCAGTGTTTGAAGTGTAGAAATGAAATACACATCTTGAGGCATCATCCCATACCATCAAGTTCACTTTTTAATGTCATTAAGAAAATTTAATCAATAATAGTATTTTAAAATAGCAAGTTGTCCCTGCACAGACTATGATCATTCATCTTGCAAAAGCCATGGAAAAGCGTCTAAATAAGAAGAGGGTTGCCAAGTGAACTCTTCCATAGGTAGTCCCTTCCATTTGATCAGTAAATTTAGTGAGAGTTTGGTTCCTAAGAACCTTTTCATGTTTCCCAATAATCTTATTTGGTTCATAGACAATCAACCCATCTTCATCAAGTGGTGGAAGCTCTTCAATAACTTGTACATCCTACCCAATATACTTATTCAATTGTGACACATAAAAAACATCATGTATGTGAGTAGTTGAAGGTAATTGGAGATTATATGCAAGCTCTCCAATCTTGTCCAATACCAAATATGGGCCATAAAATCTGTGAGCCAACTTGTTACTTCCACCCTTAAAGGATGCATAATGAGTCTTGGTCACCTTCAAGAAGATCCAATCTCCAACATCAAACTCCATGTGCCTATGCCTATCATCAGCATAGGACTTCATGACATCTTGCGCATTTCATATGTTTTCTTTACATTGCTTCATAAGCATCTCCATTCTTTCTAATTCATCCTTCGCTTGTGGATTCACGTCTTCATGAAACATGGTTGAAGGAATTTGAACCTTGTATTCATAGAGTGCCTCAAAAGGAGCCATCCCAATACTCATATGATATGTATTGCTGTAGCAAAATTTAGCTAGATGTAGCCAATTATCCCAAGGTGATTGTGTGTCATGACAATAGTGTCTTAAGTATACTTCCACCTATTGGTTAACCCTTTCGGTTTGACCATCAATTTGAGGGTGGTAAGCCATACTAGGGGTAAAAGTAGTGCCCATGGAAGTAAACAAACCCTTCCAAAAAATTCCCATGAATCTAGTGTCTCTATCCGGCACTATCCCCAAGGGCATACCATGTAACTTGAACACTCCTTCCATGAATTGACCAGCTACTTGCTTTGTTGAAAATTGTGTCTTGGTTGGAATAAAATGGGCTGATTTGGTAGTTCTATCCACCACAATAAAAATGCTATTCCAACCATGCCTTGTGGTAGGGAGGCCCATAATGAAGTCCATTGAAATGTCGGTCCATTTTCCTTGTGGGATAGGCGAGGGTTGCAGGAGACCGGTTGGTAATAAAGAAGAATCTTTATTTTGTTGACATTCCAAGCAATGAGAAACATACTCCTTCACATCCCACTATAGGCCTTTCCAATAGAAACTCTTGTGCACTTTGTCAAAAGTCTAAAGAACCTTCAGCCTAAAGATGCTTTGAGAGATCAAGTAGACCTTTCCCTTGTACCATAAAAGTCCATTATGCCATTTGAAGTTTGGATATTATTTATTTATCCCTTGCTATAATTTTTGCATTGTTGTGGCAGCATGCTCCTCCATCATATATTCCTATTGTATGTCATTTATCCAATCTTAATATATAGTGGAGACGGTAGATACATTACAAGCCCACATCATAGAGAGCGTGCGTCTGCCACTACATTGTCTTTTCCAGTCACGTATGCTATCTCAAAATCATATGATTGAAGAGTTGCCAACCACCTTCTTTGCTTAGGAGACAAGTTGGGCTGTGAGAGGAAGTACTTCAACACCCTATGATCACTTTTCACTTTAAAGTGACTTTCATAGAGGTAATGATGCCATTTTTTGATTGCATGTAGTATGACTAGCATATCTTGCTCATACACATGCATTTGCCTCTCGTTTTCATCAAATCTTGTGCTCTCGTATGGAATGACACCATGTTCTTGGGCTAAAATAGCCCCCAATCCTCTCCCACTAGTATTCGCATAGATCACAAAGACCTTAGAAAAGTCGGGACAAACCAATATGGGTACTGAAATGAGGAGTTGCTTTAGCTAATTGAAGCTTTTGTCTGCTATTTCATTCCAAAAGAAAGTTTCTTTCTTTAACCTATCGGTTAATGGTAGAGCCACATGAGCATAATTTTTGATAAATCTTTGGTAGAAAGAAGATAAACCAAGAAAACCTCGCAATGAAGTGGTATTTGTTGGAGTAGGCCAATCTTTCACACATTAGACTTTTTTTGGATAAACCTTGATGCCATTTTCTCTAACAATATGTCCCAAGTATTCTCCTTCTTTGGCCATGAATGTACATTTGGTTGCTTTAGCAAACAACTTGTGACCCCTCAATATGTCAAAAACTTCTCTAACATGCTATAAATGCTCTTTTTTGTCCTTGCTATATATCAATATGTTATCATGTTATCAAAGAACACCAAAACCATCTTGAGCAAAAGTGGTTGAAGTATCTTGTTCATTAAAGCTTGGAATGTGGCCGGAGAATTTGAAAGACCAAAGGGCAAACCATGAAATGATACAATCCCCTCTCGGTTCTAAATGCAGTCTTGTATTCATCCCCCTCCTTCATGCGTATTTGGTGGTATCCTGACTGCAAATTGATCTTTGAAAAGACCTTGGCATCCTTCAATTCATCCAAGAGATCATCAATCCTTGCTATCGGATATCTATTTTTGATAGAGGCCTTGTTCAAGTCCTGATAATCTATGCACATGCAAAATGAACCAAGAAATGAACCATCCTTCTTCTTGACTAAAAGAACGGGAGAAGCAAAGGGAGATTGACTTGGTTGTATAAGACCCATTTCAAGTAGCTCCTTTACTTGGCGCTCAACTTCTTCTCTTTCCACCTTTGAAAGGCAATATGGAGGTTTATTGATAGGCTTGGTATTTGGAAGCAAGTCGATGGGGTGATCCACTTCACACTTTGGAGGAAGAGATGAAGGTGGCTGAAATAAATCATCATACTCTTCCAAAAATTTACAAAAACAAGGATCCATATCTTTTGAAAGAGTAGAGGGCTGATTTGAAGAGGGCTGATCCTCATCAAACTTTTGACAAGAGAAGGGTAAACATACATGCCTTTGCATTGATCTCTCTCTTAATCTTCTTGGTGTTGATCACCTCTAGCTTCTTCTTCTCAATCCCTTGAAGAGTAATTTGTTGTCCATGCCATTGAAATTCCATTTGCAGCCTATTCAAATCCATGGTAAACCTTCCAATACTTTTCAACCAATTGTAGCCAAGTATGACATTAATGGGACCCATCTCCAAGGCAATAAGATTCAATGAAGTGGTACAAGATCATGATAAAGTGATGGGAACATTGGAACAAATTTGATTGCTGCTCTCATAAGCTCCATTTTCCACTTGGATTCTTAGTGATGAAGGCATTTCTTGTGTATACAACTTCAACCCATCAAGAGAGTGTGTATTAATGAAGCTATGTGTACTCCCAGTATTGATAAGAATATGAGCAAATCTTCCATTAATGTAGTCTTTAAGGTGTAATATATTGTTCCCTTTGGAACCATTCCATGCATCACTGAAGATAGAACAAAGCTTCAATGAATCCAAATTTGTCCAAGGATCATCCATGTAGTAACCACTCGGGTTGAATGGAAAATCATCCATAGGGTCATAGAATTCTTCATGGCAATCATCATCATGGTCATGTGTCTCCTCAAGAGTAGGTAAGCTCTCAAGCCAAGATAGACTACTTTCATTTGTCTCAACATTTGTCTCAACATCCAATTCCTCTTCAAAGATCATGCTCACTTTGGCATTCTTGGCTTTGCATTTTGTCTTGTGGTCAGGAGACCATTTCTTCCCACATTTGAAGCATAGACCTTTTCATACAAGTCCTTCAGCTTATCATTAGACACATGGTTTCCTTGCACCATAGGAGCTGAGTTTTTGCTCCCTATTTTAACTGATCTATTTTCAACATTAAATCTGAAATTACTGCCTTGTTTTGATCCATAAACAGAAGGAAATGTAGGAATCTTGCTGTAGGCATTTGTTGGCTTTTCTCCTTGCTAAAATTCAATCTTTGTTTGCCCAAAATTTGTAGTGCTCTAGTGGATTGGTTTGGCTAAAAATATTTCCCTGTTCTTTGCTGAAAACTCTTATATTTTTGACCATACCTTTCAACCAATTGTATGGCAGCTTGTAAAGAGGATAGTTTCATTACTCCCACTTCTAAAGATAGATAAGATTTAAGCCCAAATATATACTTATTCAGCTTGGCATTGACAGATACTCCATCCACATATATGGAGAGGTTAAGAAATTGGTTAGAATAATCTCTAACCGTTAATCCCCTTTACTCAAGAGCATGCCACTTCTTCTCCAACTTCTCTTTCTGAATAGGAGACACAAAAACTTTGATCATTTCCCTCTTTAATGCATCCCATGTCAAGAGTTCATTACCAATCCTTGACATGTACCGCCACCATGTGTGTGCATATCCCTCCAAATGTAGGGCTGCGAATTCAATCTTGGCATTCTCCGATCTAGGATACAAAGAAAAATACATCTCAAGCTTGTCACACCATTCTTCTAATTTAGTAGGGGATGGATTTTCACCCTTGAAATTGGAAATGGTTATTTTCTCCTTGTATTCCCGCTCATATTGATGAGATTGACCATTCTTGTGTTGCTGTCCATTAAAGTTTGAACCAAAAGAATTTGACTTTTGAACATCATTACTCCAAGCTCCATGAAGATATGGTTGTTGCTGTCCATGAGTATGTACAAACCCATTTGACTGATTAAATTGTCCTTGTGGTAGAAAGATAGAGTTTCCAACAACATGAGGATGTCCATAGACTTGATGTCCATACATTGGAGAATGTATATTTGTTGTGGCATTCATTGGTGGTTGATGTCCACTCATTTGATAAGGACAAAATTGATTTAAATAAGGACATTTTCTAGAGGTGTTAGGACCTGAAATGGGCCTGACACTGTCTCTCTGGCACTAGCCGTACCTCTAAGACACACAAGACACCCCACACGGCCTCACGGATAGGAGCGTCTAGAACTCACTCTACACTGAACTCTAATATTGATTTTGCATTTGTAATAGGACATAGTCCAACGTTTACCTTCCCTTCTCCTCAGAGGGAGATGCCATAACATATAGGTATAACACCTCATATCACAAACATAGGGAAGCACCTTTCGGCTAACTGATGTAGCTCCACTACAGCTCTCCCACATCTCAAGGATTGGCCCCAAGATGCACTGCCTGACATATAAAACATAACGCACAAACTTCACTTTTTTCTTATTTTGTTCGATCCAGGAATATATAGATCCTCACCAAACAGTCCCAAGGAAATTGTACAACTAACCTATAATTTAGGCTCGTTTTCACTCCACGTATAAGTCATGTCCTAGGAAGACAATTGCTATGCATTCCAGGACAAATTCCATGTCATGTGTCATGCATAGTGCATATGATCCTAGTGCACAAACAATATTTATCAAATCAGCATTTTGTGATGTGCAAAAAGCAATCCTTTCATGATCTTTACTAAACGTATGCTTCAATGTATAGAGACTAGCGATTTCTCATGCTACTAGCCCCTTAAACTGAAATATCACAATTCTAAATAAAATGCACAGTCAAATATTTCAAAGTTTCACACCTTCTCAGCCCTCTTAATCTCTTAACATCACCCTTTCCCTCTAACGTTTAGGTTGTGCTGCGTTGCATAGGTATAATGCCTTATTTCGTATGTATTTTTCTCTAAAAGGGAAAAACCCATAAACTATGATAGATAAACAAAGCCAAACTTCATGCCTCATCTTTGTTATACAGCCACAACCATGAAACATAATTTTCTAGATTTTTATAACATGAAAATCCTATTTTTCCCCATTTTTAGCTATTTTCTCTATTTATTTATGCATAAAAATAGGTTATTTTGTGATCTATGATTGGTGATCGGTTATGAAAGCTAAGAAATGGCTTTTATCAGAGTTTTATCCCATGCGCATCTCTTTTCTCCACTCGAAACCAACAAGCTCTTCATTTTTTCTCTAAAAATACAATTTTCAGATTATAATTTAATTATTACGACTATTTATTATTACGATTCTACATTCCTTTTATGCATAGCCCTTAGTCATAATACAAAAAAGATCCAAACAAATTTTTGTTTCATATGAATTTCATTTGACCATCAAACATAAAAAAGAAGCAATTTTCCTTTGTAAAAATGAGGCATACCGCTTATACACGTGTTGTGGGTTTTTTAAAATCTGATTCGGGAGAGCAAAACAATCTGACATTGATGATCAACCCTTCTCTACTCATCCATCTTCAGTCCCACTCTATTTGGAAGCAATCCAGTGTACCACGCTGGACAAGCATTCATCAATCGGGCTTCTTCCATATGAATTGCCTCTTACAGGAGAGAGAGGGAGGAGAGAGAAATACCAAATTTGGTTCTTCTGATTTGGGTAGCCATTGGAGGAGCGAAGGGCAGCGATTGGAAGCAAAGGAGGAGTGTAGATCATTATTGCAATGAGTTTATGGGGTTACATTGAGGCTCTATAGCAGCTCCCTCCCCCCCCCCCCCCCCCCCCCCCCCCCCCACCCCCACCCCCCCAAATCGTCAAATTTTGGGGGGCCGTTGGGTCACACCCCTTTAATTCTCCCTATTGGCTCTCTTTTTCGGCCTATCTCCCACGTCCAATGCCCGTTTTGCACATTGAAAATTTCTGCACACTTGTCTCAAAGTCCCCCACTATCGGGCACCTCCTGAAGTCCAATCCAACAGTTGAAAAATTTATGAAAAAAATCTACAACCGTCAGTTGATGTATCTTGAAGCACTTTCAAAACCCGTCTCTGACTTGCTGCTTAAAATCGACTCGCCTTCAACAAAGTTTATTTTCCCCTTGAAATTTGAAATTTTTGGCAAATTTTAAGCACTTCTCAGGCTCAAAAATCAGCTCTCAAGAGGACTGATTATTTACATGATTATTGTTGACTTGATGTTGTTGTCCAAAAGAATTTTGAACTGAATCTACATGACCATGTCCATGTAAGGGTGTTGCCCATGAGGATTATTACCTCTGCTTGCTTGACCATGATAATACCTTTGTTCTTCAGCTTTGTCTTCATGTGTAGACTTATGAATAGTAGATGGCTATCCATAAAAAGACTTGTAAAATGGATGGCATCCATGTGTGTCATCATCAAGCCTTGAGTTAGCTTGAGCCTTATCTTCCAAACCCTATTGATGAGGGTTAGTGTAGGTCTTGGGTTGATTTAGGGATTAAAATTAAGGCTAAAAATGAGAGGACTGAGGTCTTGATGGCTCTCCAACTTCATAGTGCGCAACAACCTTGGGAGTTGTGGTTTTTGATTGCTCTTAAAAAATGGGAAGACTTGGAGCATTTGGAATAAGTGTAGGTAATATCCTCTCACTCAAGAGAGCCACAAGCTTATCAATGCCCGATTTCATATCTTAATGTCGTTGGAGAGTTGTCAAAAATGTTAGAATCAGTAGAGACATGAGTAGTGCTAACCCCATTCACTTGTTTATTTACTGTTGTATGTGTTGAACTTATCTCTAGCTCCTCATTATCATGGTTCTCAAGGTAAATAGCATCTTGTGAAGCTTCACACTCTTTATCCAGTTGATAGTCCCTTAAACCTTCACTGATGGTATCCATAATGGGCTCCTTTCTTTTATTTTTAGCCATCACGTCTTGTCCTGGGTATACAACATAAGAAAAAATCAAATATCTTGAGCTCTAATGATCCAAATGACCCACTTCTTGGATCTCTTTAAAGCTTAGGATTTCCCCTTTTAGATGAGCTATTAAGTATTGAAAATGGTTGAGTACAAAAAATTACGTAAGCAATTTACTGTAGTTGTCTGGAATTTCTTGCAACCTGTGAATGCTTTGTTCTGGTCATTTAATGACTTGTACTATCAATTTCATGCATGTACCAACTATGTAGACTTGCAAAGGAACTCCATACATCTACCAACACTGAGAATAACCTCTGCAAGTTACCAAAGGATTGAATAATCCCACTGTAAGTTGCAAAATAGGGATCCAATCAATGGAACCTTGCTTGAAAACCCTGTTCCAATTCTTTATCGCTAACCCAAGTTACAAATGCCACAAGTAGCTAGCCTTTCAATTGGCCACAAACACTTGCTTCCTCTTAAGCTTCTCTATATGTGGCTTCCTCAATAGTTTCATCAGTCTCCTAGCCTCTCTTTTTTGTTTATGATCGCCGACTTAAAGAACATCGCTTCCTCTTATTAATTCTCTAACAGGTTGATTTAGGCCTGCTACTCATAGGGATTAAAATCTCTTTTTCCTTGCAAGTACTACACTTTCATGATCATTTATTTTCAATTCTGACATCTTCCTCCTTGAAGCTCAGATGCTGCAAAATAACTACAGTTGAGATTGAGAGAGAGGCAGAGACAGAGTGAAGAGCAAGCATGCTCTCTTCTTCTTCCATTCATTCATTCATTATCTCATAACCACACACACAGAATAAGTGTATACAATAGTAGTAAGGTTCATAGGACCACTCACGCTGGGTCTAAGACCACCGACTTATTTAATGTCCCACACTTGCTGATACAATTGGACAAGGCTAATGTCGGGTCATACATACTAACAGGAGAACAATATGAGCTTGATATTCTAACACTCCCCCTCAAGCTCAAATCATCTGATGAACTCCAAGTAGCTGTCTAAAACTACTAAACTTATATTTACCCAAAGACTTGGTAAAGATATCTACAACCTGTTCATCAGTCTTCACATGCATAAGATCTACTCTCCCTACAAGAACCATCTCTCTAATAAAATGGTAGTGTACCTCTATGTGTCTTGTCCTGGCATGGTATACTGGATTCGTTGCCAGGAGTACACTACTGAGATTGTTACATAATAAGGTCACTGGAGCATCCACCTGAATATCCAAATCAACCATAAGCTTGAGCAGCCATGAAATCTCACATGCTGCCAATGCAGCACCCTTGTACTTTGCCTCAGTACTAGACAATGCAACCGTTGGTTGCTTCTTGCTGCTCCAGCTGATCATGCCACTTCCAAATCCAAAAGCATAACCACTCGTAGATCTGTGATCATACAAGCATCCTGCCCAATCCGCATCTGTGTATCCAACTAGTTTCAAGGGCTTATCTCTCATATAGAACAGCCCATAATCTACAGTGGACTTAACATATCTCATAATCCGCCTAACAGCATCCAAATGTGGCTTCCTAGGCTTCTGCATAAACTGACTTATGATCCCAACTGCATAACTCAAATCTGGCCTAGTGATGGTTAAGTAGATCAGACTTCCAACCATCTACATGTACATAGTCACATCCTGAATTTCAGCTCCAATGCTAATGTCCAACTTAACATTCTAATCAAGGGGTGTATCCAATGGTTTGCATTCAACAATGCCATGCTTTTTCAGCATTTCCATGGCATAATGTTTTTGCATGAGCCATAAACCATTTTTAGCCTTAATTACCTCAATACCCAAAAAATACTTCAATTCACCTAGATCTTTCATGTCAAATTCAGATTTCAACATCTTCATTACATGTTGTATGCCCAAGTCATCATTACCAGTGATTATCAAATCATCAACATATATGACCAGCACTACCAAGCCACTGTCAGTCTTCTTTGTAAATAGGCTGTGATCAGCCCTACCAACAGTAAATCCCAACCTCTGCAAGTAGTTACTAATCCTAGCATGCCAAGCTCTCGGAGCCTGCTTTAGCCTGTACAGTGCTTTTTATAGCTTGCATACATAATGCTGAAAATCAGGGTGAACATACCCTTCTAGTTGAACCATATAGACATCCTCTGCTAAGTCACCATTAAGAAAGGCATTCTTCACATCCATCTGCTGTAATTTCCAGCCTCTAGCAGTAGCCAAAGCAATCACAGTGCATATGGTTGCAATCTTGGCAACAGGCTTGAATGTTTCCTCATAATCAAGTCCATACTGTTGGGCATACCCCTTAGCAACCAACCTGGCTTTGTACCTTTCCACAATGCCATCCGACTTGCATTTGATTTTGTAAACCCATTTGCAGCCAATGGTCTTTTTTCCTTCAGGTAGTGGCACAAGATCCCATGTCTTATTTTCAGCCAAGGCATTCATTTCTTCATCCATGGTTGCACACCAGTTCTCATCTTCCACTGCTTCAGCATATATACCTGGTTCTTTGATCTCCATCACTTTTGTCATGTAAGCATAATGCTTTACAGTGTAGCCACTATATGTCAACCTGCGAATAGGGTATCTGACCCTCTATGAGTGTCTAGGCTGTGGTGCACTACTCAATTCCCCTCTCTCATGAGGTGGAATGTACCTTCTCTACCTTGCGCCAGGCGTATAGACAGTCGGAATACCCAGTTCACTGTCTAAAGTGTCAGCAGACTCATATCCAAAAGTCATTCTACCAGGTGTCATCATCCCAGATACATCCTTAGTAACTTTCTCTTTTCCTTTGCTGTCCACGACATCATATCTCCCCCTCACTGACATACTGGTGTCAGTGGTGGATGGTGAGCTCCTCAATCTCCCTGACCATGGGGATACTGTCTGACTACTAGGTCTTCTCATAGCAGTGCTCTGCTGCATATCAACTGTGGATACATGAGTAGAAGGCATATCTGATGGCACTATAGCCGGTGATACATACCAAGACCCCATCTCATAAAAAATAACATCCCTGCTCACCAAGGTCTCCCTGGTAGAGGGATCATAACATTTGTATGTCTTTTTCTCCTGCAAATATCCAATGAAAACACACTTATGTGCTTTTGGATCTAGCTTCTTCCTTTTTTCATCTGGAATATGCACATAAGCAAGACAACCAAAGACTTTCATGTGACTTACATCCGACTTATAGGCATACAACTTCTCAAACGGTGTCATCTCATGAATACCTGCAGTGGGAGTCCGATTCAAGATATACATGGCTGTCATAACAGCCTCAGCCCAATAATAGAGCGGCATCTTCTTCTCATTCATGATGGCACGAGCAGCTTCCATCAAGACCCTGTTCTTTCTTTCAGCTACCCCATTCTGCTCAGGAGTGTAGCTACACATAAGCTGCCTACGTATGCCATTTTTAGCCAGAAAGTTGTCAAACTCATTTGACACATACTTCCCACCGCTATCTGATCTCAAGCAAGAGATATAGCAGTCAAATTCCTTTTCAACCTGCTTTTTAAACTGCTGAAAAATAGCAAACACCTCATCCTTTGTCTTTAGAATGTAAACCTAAGTATATCGACTGTAATCATCAATGAATGTCACATTATACTTCGAGCCTCCCATGGATGCATTATGGGCTGGCCCCCAAACATCAGAGTGCACTAACTGCAACAAACGTGTACTCTGCCTTACATGCTTGACAAATGCCAACCTTGACTGCTGACCAAATTGGCAAGCATCACATACATGATGAATATCTAAATATTGGAACTTGGGTAAACCTGTACAAGCTTTTTTTTTTTGCATAATTTGTAGCCTTTGCAAATTTACATGCTCTACTCTCTTGTGCCAAATTACCAAGTCTCTAATAGTGCCAGAACCATGGGCAAACATAGCTGAATTCAGCTTTGGCAAGGTAGCATCAAGAGTAAACATTCTGCCATTCTTGTGGCCACAAGCTATCAACTTGCATCCATTGCCAAACTCTTCAATAAAGCAACCATGCTGGTTGAATCTTACCTGCAAGTTCTGCTCCATCATCTGACCAACAGAGAGTAGGTTCTTCATAATTGAAGGAACATGCAATACATCATGCAAGTTTTTCTTTTTGCCATCATGAACAACAAGAGGCACTTTGCCAATTCTATGCTGTGTGTCATCACCTGTACAGACATAGCCATGTTTTTCAACCACCATATCAGTGAACCAATCACTGTGAGGAGTCATGTGGTTCGATGCCCCTAAATCAATGTACCAAATTGCATCATCAGTGCATTTTTCAGCAGCTCTGTCTTTTACATACTGCATGGCAAACAATCTATCTCCTGAAGTATCATCTGCCTGACTAGATGTAGCAAAATGTCCATGTTGTTTGCCTTTTTGATTGCCCTGCTTCTTCCAGCAGTCCTTGTCAATATGCCCATACTTCCGCAGTAATGACAATCCTTATCCTTATTTGGATTGTCAGATGAATGCTACTGTTGCCAGGAGCCTCTACCTCTAGGGCTAGATCTCCCCCTGCCTCTAAAGTTTCCACCACCTCTTGCATTCGATACCTGCTGGTTGTTATTGCCATAGGATGCATTTTGCTAGCCTCCCAATCCATAGCCTCTACCACGGTTTCCACGGCCGCGTTGATTGGAATAGAAAACTGCATCCTTGTTTTTAGAACTGCTAGATCCTGTAGCCAAGTCAAGATGAACCTCTTCATGGATAAGTAATGCAACCAGCTCATTGAAATCATGCATTTCAGCCCGCACAGACACAGAAGTGTCAAAAGACTTATAGTCAGGCTCCAAGCCACTCAAAGTCACAGCAACCATGTCTTCATCTTCAACTTGTGAACCAACAGATGCCAACTGATCCACAATGGTCTTAACCTCCGTGACATAATCCTGTATAGATCTGCTCTTCCTCTCCATGTTGTTGAACTTCTGCTTCAACTGTATCTTCCTGGCACTTGTGGTTGTGCCATAATACTTGACCAAAATGTCCCATGCATTCTTAGGAGAGCTTCAGTTCATTATCTGCATTACCATGGCATCTGAGATACATAAAGAGAGCCAGTGCAAGACTCTACAAGCTCTTTCTATCCAAGCTCGGTGTAATCGTCTCTGATCATCCGTAGGTTGATTTGGGAGCTGAGGTTCAGCTTTCACTCTAGTCACCAACTCCCAATAGCCTTTCCGTATTAAGAAGTTCTCCATGCGGAACTTCCATATGGCATAATTGTTACTGTCAAGCTTTTCCCCCATTATTTGGGTTATGGTGTCTGTCCTCTCTGCATTAGCCATGTCGTATACTCTGTCTGAGTACCTGCAAGCCAACAAGTGTCCCTGACTCACTGCAGTTCTTGACTATTTTTGACAGTTTTATGCAACAAATTTATTGTCAAAAACAGGGTATTTCAGCCCTTTTACTGCTCAAAAACATCCACAAACATGTGGTCCCACCTATAGATACATTTGTTAATACATATGCTATGTAGTTGCTTCAAGTTTGTAACATGCAGCCTTTCTGCCAGGGTTCATACATGCAATCTGAAAATTGTAAACTGTCTCTGACCAGCAGCTTATTCAAAGCCAAAACTGAGTCATATACATGTCCCAAACCTTCATAGATAGCTGCTAGTACATGTAGCAGTCCAAACATAACCATACGGGCACAAATCAGTGGATAGACAACAAGTATAGGTGTCAAACTTCCTTCTCATAGATTGCAGTAAGCAAATGCTCAGTAAAACCTTGTCTATCCAGCTCCAAAACAGCCTCAAATCATGTCATACATTCACTTTGAAGTGTTAGGTTCAATACATGAGCATTCGGGTAACCATAAACATCCTGTCTTCACAAATCCAAGTCATAGATTGCATTTACAGTTTGTACCCAGCCAAGACAATGTAACTGCATTAATTTCCAACTCTAGACTTCAGTTTTTAGTAGTATTTAATGCTTGTCTTAGTCCTCCAGACATTCATAGACATATCCCAAGTCATACATTTGACATGAACCAAGCAATGTCATGTAATGCTTCAAGTGTAAACAATGCTTGCTGTCTACAGATTCATGATAGTTTTCCAACCAAGCAAATGTTTCAGATCTGAGAATACTTGATCAGTAATCTTCAGCTTACAGGCAAAACATCCAAGACATATGTGTGCATTAGCATGTATGTACTTCAGTAGACCCTTTTAGGGCATCTCTATGAGCTCAAGGCTCTTTCCAAAGTCATGTACCTACTGAATACTCTCTATCTACAGCAGTTTGGGACAGATTTCAGATCTACAGTCAACTCTCACAGCTCATATCTCATTCCCAGTCAAGCATTAGCATTCCACAAGTCTTTAGCAACCTTGCCAAGGCTTGTTTATAAGCCATAGATCAGTTTGTGACCAAGCATTAGCATGGAGTACAACAGACGCATTCAGCCTGCAAACAGGCGTAGTTCACATAGCCTGTCAGGCTCTTCCAGCAGCACGTGGTGAAGGTAATAATGATTATCAAGCACTCAAATGTGGTCAATGATGCTCCCAAATAGTCCCAGACAAGTCTTCACCACTGCCATGAATCATAGAATCTCACATGAACAAATGCATACCTTGGAGAAACAGATCTTCAACTCCTGCAAGTCTTCTTGACTTCCTCTTGCTCTAGAGAGCCCGCCTAGCATGGCTCTGATACCATGTTGAGATTGAGAGAGAGGCAGAGACAAAGTGAAGAGCAAGCATGCTCTCTTCTTCTTCCATTCATTCATTCATTATCTCATAACCACACACATAGAATAAGTGTATACAATAGTACTAAGGTCCGTAGGACCATTCACACTAGGTCTAAGACCACCGACTTATTTAATGTCCCACACTTGCTAATACAGCTGGACAAGGCTAATGTCAGTCATACATACTAACAGGAGAATAATATGAGCTTGATATTCTAACAACTACACCCACTGGCATGATATGCAACCTTCAAGGAATATATGGGGCATGTTATAGTTTTAAAAATTCCCTATTTGGAATGGAGCAACACTCCATGTCTCCCTCTTGCACCAATAATACATCTCCCTTTAGTTAAGTCCCTTCCATGATGCCAAACTTCTCTTGCCCTCATGATTGCACCACCCAGAATTGACCACACTTTCTACATGCCTTGAATCATCTATACGTCATTGTAGTAGTCGACAAATATATGCCACCCTCTCATGAGTAGTGTGATCATTGAGTATAGCCCCTCAAATCATGGTGACTAGATTCCTATAAATGACGACTTTCTCCCCGTTAAATTGCAGCATGATGAACATGGGAATCAGCAAAACATACTTCCCACTCAATGAAAAAGCAGCGTCTAATCCGTCTCCCAAAAGATTGTATTCCCTTGGCTTCTTCAACAGTATTCCACCCCAAAATCACGTGATAGCTCTCTATCCATGTAGTAGTCCTTCAATGAATTCATGTCCATCACAGTCTTCTCCCTTTTCTCTTGCATACTTGAGTGCCCCAAAAAAGCACGTAGCTTTCCCAATTTAGCATTTCTTTTCCAAAACTTTGCAATCCCATCTCCAATCTTGGCAAAACACTGCTTTGCTTAGCTTTTGTTCTGCATATGAATGATATTAGTGTAGACACCATTCAAAAAATCCTGAGAATGAGATACTACAACAAGAATGTGCTCAAAGTTCTTCAGAGTTTCTTCCAACCAAACACATGCTTCAAGATCCAAATGATTGGTTGATTTATCAAGCGGTAAAATCGTGGGGTTCATAAACAAGGCCCAAGTAAGCACTATTCTCATGCTCCAGCCATTGAAAAAGTCATGAGTCTTCTTGGCTTGCATACTTTTTGTAAAACCCAGTCCATGGAGAATCTTAGCTTCCCTCTTCTCTGTAGTTGCTGTATTCATTGCCTCTAGTTGCTCTTAAATTCTACCTAAAGCCTCACCCAAAATATGACGATCAAGGTGACAACTTCGAACTAGATCCTCAACAATAGAACAAACAAGCACTGGTATGAGCTAGCACACACAAATGTGGTTATTTATGCCTAAGTACTACTCAGTGAATACAAAAAAATTAGGATGGAACCAAGCAATCAAATTTTTGAATTGAATGACAAACAAAAAGACGCACAATGGAAAAAAAAATCCTAATGACACTGACTAATGATTTCAAAATATTGGCAAAAAACTCTGCCCTTAGGTTTGCAATGGTGGATGTGCAACATCACAACAACGCATCTGAGTGAGGGTATGTAATTGGTTTCTTAATACTCAATATAAATTTACCTCTTTCACCTGCATAAACGTAGCCCATGGCATAAGGGACATGTTCAACCCTTAGCTCATGGGCCTCCAGAATATGATGGGATCTTTTCACCTTTCCCTGACGGTACAGCCATATAAATTTCCTATCTAGCCATGCCCACATGTCTTCATTCCATTGCACTCAAGGATAGAGTCAAGCTTCTACCATTTATTTCCTTTCTACCTTTTTTCCAATAGCCTCTCAAACCGACTTGCCAAATTTTCCTGATAATAGAAAGGCTCCACCTAAAGAGCTACGTAAGCCACACAATTGGGATGTTGCTAATAGTTTCTACTAGACAGCTTTTCACAAAAGCCGGTGTCTTCTCAAGTAAGGTCCTTAGTGAAACACTATAAGATAGGTAGTTTATTTGGGGTGAATGCCTTCTAAAAAGTAACAGAGGTGTGCAAAGGTAAGCTCAAACCATTTGAGTTTAGTCTTTTTCTATTATGGTCATATGTGCTAGAAACTCCATCCATTTTGTTTCCCTTCTCACCCTCATTTCTTGCAACAGTTCTGGCAGTCAGAATATGTGGGATCTAGAGCATGGCAAATGCGAAAGCTATGGAGGTTGAAAGAGAAAGAAGAAAACCATGAAGACATTGACCATGACAAAGAAAAATTGTCACACAAGTGAATTAGGTTCCAAGATTGAAACTTGGACTCATAAACACAATCTTGTGTATTGACAGTGGGACAAGATACTTTACTGGAAAGAAAAGAGTACTATCATTGCATTAGAAAAAGAGTGCAAGTACAATGCTTTATAGGAATTGAGTGGTGGTACTTTCTCCTACTGTACATATGGGATTCTAGTCTTGAGCCCTCACTGCTCCTTAGAAAGGGACTGAAGTAGGTGTGATTGTAAATATCTCAACACCCCTCCTCAATCACAACCAGAAGTACAAAGTGCGTAGAGGATTTAATGAAAGCAACGCCTGCAAAGTGTGGGCACACCATAAACATGACAAAATTCGAGAGGCTATTTCGAAGTGTGGGTACCACAAACATGATGGACATCCAGAGGCTGTAGTAGGGGATCACAAAGTGTACAGAGGTTGTAGTACAAGGCTTATTTGAGGAGTTTATAAGGTTTTGTTTGAAGCACTAGGGCTAGGAACTACAAAGCTAAAAAAGTCTATTTGAGTAGAAGGACTAATGAGGTTTGTCCTTCTCCTAGTGGTCTTCTTCTTCTTCTTCTTCCTTTGCTCTGTTTTCTTCTTCTTCTTTGATTGCAACTAGATAGGCCTTTTGGGACCTCTTTCTGGCATGGTAGAACTTTTAATGTGTCCAATCCTTTTGCAAAAGTCACAGAAGAGTTGATCCCTCTTGCCTTTGTACATGTTGCCAACATATAATGCATGTTCATCTCTAGAGGTGCTTGGTTCTTCCTTAGTTTTTAGCTTCTTTTCCTCCTCTAACAATGATGCCTGGATATCAACAAGTTTAGGATTTGGCATGTTGATAAAAGTTGTTGATCCATTATTATATTCAGGAGGCAAACTCTTAAGTAGAACACTGATGCAAACATCTTCTTCCATTTTAATGTTGATTCTTGCAAGTTGGGTTAGAAGCCCTTCCATGTAATCTAGATGTGTGGAAAGTGATGTGATGGAATTCATTTCAAGCCTGAAAAACTCAATCAAGAGACCATTCTTTGATGATTTAGACTGTGCACTAAACAAGGTGTCAAGTCTCTTCCATGTATCCTGTGAAGTCTCACAGTTATCCACATGGTGGATATAGCTGTCGTCTAGTTCCAGTTTGATAATGGCATGAGCCTTATCATTGTTCTTTTGCCAAGTGACAGTAAGGTCCACATCATGAGGCTTCTTTTCTTTTTCGGTGGTAATGGCCTAAAGGCCTTTCTTCATCAGGATGAGTTTGATGTGGGTCTGCCAGAGGTATGAAACCCGACTCCTTTGAAACGGGAAGTTAGAGAATCTTTGCCCATGTTAGACTTGCAAGAACAACAACAAATCAACTTCAGAACTATCACATTTAAGCAACAGAAGAGTTGGTTGAGATGTGTCAAAAGACACAAGTTCTAAGAGCACTAAATGAGTGTCAATGGACACTATGTTTCTTCCTTGAGTCTTCCAAATCTGCAAAATCGTTCAAGTTCTTTCAGATTCCAAATTTTCCCCTTCTTGATTTGATGATGGGACCTTCAGATATGAGTCATAGTGGGTTGTTCCAAGTGGGAAGAGAGAGAAAATGATGAGATTTTTGAGCTTGGTGAAGTTTGGCTATGGAGTTACATTTAGGGTTTCTGAGGGCAGCCTGGTTTTTCTAACATTGCAGGAGCTACACTTGATCATTTTGAAAACTTTTTTAATGGAAAAGAAGCTCTCTCCATGCTCTACCAAATCCCCATGATGATGGTCATGATTGATGCCAAATTTAAGTGCCCAAGGCGGATGACAACAGCATGCACATTTTTCGTCAGTTTTCCACGTTTTCTACAATGCTGGTCTCAATGTGCATCAATCTTGAGAGTTTTCATGATAGGATGGAGCACTTGATGTTGAAGAAGATTTCCTTAGAAGATGTCATGATCAATGGTGGCATGTAGTGTTAGATCCATAAGCTCTAAGATGCGTAGGTACTGCTTGGCTATGGAGGCCACATAACAGAACCTGAGAAAATTGATAATGCTGAGTAGTGGATGAGGCAATGTCAAGTTTTGAGATGATATAGAGAAGCATCAATAGAGGGGGAACATTATCTAGAAGGAAGCTTGGTAAGATTTGGCCTATGGAGTGAGATACAAGAGCTTCAATCTGACAGGATGGTGTTGGCTATGGTAGCCATGAAGGCAAGCTTGAAGGTGGAGATAGAAAGTGAGCTCATAAGCTGAGCTGGGTAGAGATGGACTAGAGGTGAAGAGTTACTAAAATGAGCTAAGGCATGCTCAGTTGCACTTTGATACCATGTCAAAATATGCGGGATCTAGAGCATGGCAAATGTAGAAGCTATGGCGGTTGAAAGAGAAAGAAGAAACTCATGAAGACATTGACCCTGATAAAGACAAATTGTTACATGAGTGAATTAGGTTCCAAGATTGAGACTTGGACTCATAAACACAATCTTGTGTATTGATAGTGACAAGACACTTTACTAGAAAGAAAAGAGTACTATCATTACATTAGAAAAAGAGTGCAAGTACAATGCTTTATAGGAATTGAGTGGTGGTACTTTCTCCTACTATGCATATGGGATTCTCGTCTTGAGCCCTCAATGCTCCTTATAAAGGGAGTGAAGTAGGTGTGATTGTAAATATCTCAACATTGGCACACTATTTGTGTTAGGTCTTGAGTCCTTTGCTATGATATTTTCGATAGTTTATATAGGTGCTATTGCCATATTATATTTATTTCTAGACATAGTGATGATGTTAGACATAAAAATAACAAAAATTCATGAAAATACATTATGAATATTGAAATTTATCAATAAATATATATAGCACACTACAAACAAGGAAATCATGATTAAATAATCCTTTTAAAGATTGCTAAGTTGAGTAAGCTATTGCAACTAACTTCATATTTAAGCAGAAATAAGAAATTATGCTGGGAATGTGGAAAAAAATTATGAGGATGTGTACTTCTTAGCATTTTAAGATTTTAGAAGTAGGCTATATTGTACTAGAATATTCAACTTACATGAGTGTGATCTTTATAGAAGTTTGAGCTTAACATGTCGACAAGCCATTATGATGTCTTTTAGTCATCTCCTATATACATGGATATATAGAGAAGCTACTTTTTATGATCATCCTAAGACGAATTACCTTTTTTTTGCGTCATTGTTTAGTTGATAAAAGTGTATCAGAATACATGGAATAATTTGCAATTGAAATAAAAAACAAAAATGGATTTTTTAAAATGCACAACTATCATTAGTAGTTAAGCAAATGTTTTTCTTTTCGTCCTTCCTAGTGCAGAGCAGGGCAATCAATTTGCTTCTGTTCGGTTAGACACATAATCCAAGCATACATTTTTGCTAGACAAAACAAATTGCCATAGATATCAGGAGGTGATAAAAGGAATTCATCAAATAGAAATGATTGGTTTCATTATTGACTGAAAACATTCCAAATTTCCCTTTAAATGCTTCAACTACGTTATGGGTGAAAGAAGGCATACCCATTGGATAGTAACAATTTTAGGGAATTTAAAGAGAGAAAGAAGAAGATGAAGAAATACTAAAATATGAGAGAGAAAGATAGGAAAGAGGAGAGAAAGAGGGAGAAAACCATGAAAGCTTGAGAGAAGAAGGTGAAGAGTTAGTTCTTGATTATGTTTTGATGCCCTAAACTAGGTCTCTTACAACTTATCTATCCTAGTCAATGTGACTAGGTGTCTAACCCCCCTAGTTCCCATGTATCCCACTTGTTACACTCCATCCCTACCCTGAGATTTTTTCCCTAACTAATAGAATATAACTATAGGAAATATAGGGGCTGAGGAGTGGGGATGTAGACATGAGAACGGTGGGTGAAGACTATGGTGAGCATGCTATCCACTATAGGCATATTGAGATAAAGTCCCCATAGCTTTTGATAGGCTACTCCAAATGGGGTGTGCCATATGGGGAAACAAAGCTTATGACACTTATTTAGAGCCTATGTAGGAAGCACGTAGCTTTATCTTAGGAAAGAATACAACTATTCTAAAATATTGTACAATTTACATATAGTGTGGTCAAAAGGGGACATAACTAGCTAGTCTTTAGCCACCATTGAGCTTGTTGGAGGTGAAGAAACTCATTCACAATAGTGGTTGGGTATCAGGAGACTTATTTCAGGGGTAGGACTTGCCATTTAATGAGATATTATATGATGGATCAACATCTCCAATGTCTATCTCATTACCCAATTATTTTCTCATGGATACACTGAATGATACCTTCTTTCTTTATGGGGGATAACTCTTCCACATAGTCCCGCTAAGGTCCCAATGAAAGGCTTCAGCTTTGCTAGCTGACAAGAAACACATTGTGAATCTTGGTGGTGATGGGGAGCTCTAAGTAGTAAGGCAAGTCACCAAATCTCTTGAGGTTTAGGTAGAGGCCATAGAAATGGTGGGTTAGCTTATTACTATTGCCTTCTTTGAGAGTGGAGTAGTGGGACTTAGGCACTTTCAAGAGGACCAACTCTCCCTCTTGTAATTCCAAATAACATCTTTTCTCATTGGTATAAAGCTTCATATGGTCTTGTGCCTTCTGAAGATTCACTTTGCATTGTGGAAGTAGGCCTACATGTGCTCCAACTTGGCTTTACTCAAGGGGTTGATCTTCTAATTGAACAAGACCATAGGGAGGTGAACCTTATACCCGTGTAATGCCTCAAAAAGAGAAACCCCAATGCCAAAGTGGATTGATTTGTTCAACGGCTGCATGTCGGCCGTTTCTCCCCCCTCCCGCCAGCGACAGCCACCTGCGGGGCCATCCCCCCCGCCCCCCCCTCGAGTGCCGCCTTGACAGGAGGCATGGCCCGTGATCAGCCTGCAACACCACCGCCTTTGAAAATAGAAAACCCCCCTCCCCCCCCTTCTTCCACCTTCCCCTCTAGTTTCTCCCTCCCCTTGTAGCAACTCCCCATTCAGCAGCATAGCAGCGCAATAGGTAGGTTCTCCTAGAAGGGACGGGCAATGGAAACCTTTGGTCAGACGCCAGCGTACTCACCGAGTGCCCGCCAGTCGAACACCTTGCGCGTATTCCTCTCTGAGGAGCAGCTCTTAGCTGTCTGAGCTAAGGAGCTGGAGTTAATGAAAACAACAATCTATGGTCAGGTAGTAGGACATTCCCTAGCTAGGGCCGAGTTTTGGGACTGGCTCCACTCCACGGTGAGCATCGGCTCGGCGTAGATCATGGAGGCGGTCCTGTTGGGCCAAGGGATCTTCATGGTCTGCCTCAGTTTGGCAGATGCAGCTCGCGAGCTACTTGCCAGTTCACCTTATGCATCCACGAAGGGGGTCATATACATGGTCCCTTGGTATAATGGCTTCATGGTGGAAGCGTTTGCACTCCACAACAAGTTTCTTCGGCACCCGGTCACCCTCCTCTTCCCTGGGCCTGGCGATTGAGTATCGCTAGTTAGTGGAAGACTTCAGGAGGCTCTTCGGCACTATCCTTCCCGCGTCCTTTGTGGATGCAGTGACAGTGGCAGGGGTCCCAAAGGTACGTGTGGTAGTGAAGGAGGTCAAGGATATCCCATAGTTCCTAGAGATTGAGGCAGGCGGGCATTCCTTTAGGCAGCAGGTCATTGTGATTGTGCAACCAGGGCAGTTCTTGAGCTGCCACAAATTTGGGCATCAGGCAGCAGTTTGCACATGGTTTGGAGCTAAGGTGGATTCGCCCATAGGTCGGCAAGTGGATGCTGACAGTTTCACAAGGGTCCAGAGCCAAGGCGGATCCGCCCATAGGTCCGCAGGTGGACGCTGACAGTTTCACAAGGGTCCAGAGGCGACAGAGAGGGAGACGGTAAGGGGGGGCGCAGCCAGCCCCTCAGGCCTAGCCTCATCAACAAGGTGATGGCGGATGAGCCCCCCCTTTTGACAGAGCACCACACAGCCCCCCCGTGCATGCCCCACCCGGTAGGACTGATCCCCCCCATTTTCTCCACAAGAGCCACAGACTGACTCGCCGAAGCCCCCACACGCCCCTCACCCACCCTCCCCCCCCTCCCTCCACTGACCATAGCCCACAGCCCCCCCTTTACAGGGATACCACCCCCTCCCCACACCCACCATGCATCTCTAGCCATCCCACCATAGCGCAATCCACTCCACCCCCATCACCCCTCCTATCGAGTACTCCCCCTGACCCGCACTCAGGCCAGGTGAGCCCCCCCAGACCCACTCTCCCTCCTCCCACAGGAGGTGATGAGCCACACACACCTACCTCCTCTGCACACTAGCAGTCCTTCCCCATCCACACAGTTACCAGCTCATCTATCCTTGCCACCCGCCATACTTTCCCGAGACAGGCACAGCTGCTGCCATAAGAGTTTTTTTGCAGTGGCCCGTGGTCTTACTTGCAAGTTGTAGAGCGCGGAGAGTTTCCACTACCTCCAGAGGTGGGGATCTTTGTGGTTCGTAAGTCAAGGAGGGGCAAGGTCCACCTACTAGCACCACTGGATGGACCAAACTAGGCTTTCTTTTTTTAGTCTTCCTTCTTAGAGGAGTGGATGACTACACAGATTGAGGAGGAATTGAAGAGTTAGGTGGCAGATCACATCTCTCAGTGGATGGGAGATGAAGGACTAGCACTGTTTGCACAACAGTGGCCAGGTTGCATGATGGACATTAACTGGTGGGTTGGCGCCAATGTTTCGCATTTGAGCATTATCTTTCGAGCCCCCCCAGAGTGGGGAGCACCGAGGGATGTGATTGAGTGGCCCCCGGCACAAGTGGCCCCTTTCTACCAGTGTACAAGGTTGCGATTTTCAGCATGGCTAATAGATGCATTGATAGTACCACCTAGAGCATCTATTACCCCTATGGTCGTCGACCGAGGGCCACCATGGGGGACTAGAGCTCACCATCCAGACCGATGACAAAACATACCTGCATGCTTCACAGTCTCTCTTCCTCGTAGCTTCCACGCCGAATAGATGCCTGTTCAGTCAGTCACAGGTTTCCCAATGAGTCTACACCTTGCATCCTGGAATGTGAACAGTCTCCACTACAGTGGGGCGCATGGCTCGAGGAAGTTGATTGTCCGACAGGAGCTACAGCCTGCCCTCGCCGGACGGATAGACATCTTGTTACTGTAGGAGCACAAGCTCACCCTCGCCTAGGCCCAGCAGGTTGGGAAGGTATTGCCGGGCAGCTCGCATACTTATTGGGAGCAAGCCATAGGTGCCCACGGCAGGAGCGGAGGCGTATGCACATCTATTGGTTCGAGTCTCACCACCTGTGTATGAGACCACAGGATGATAGTGGCAAGAAGGGCTCTATGGATCAGACTGGATATTGGGGACTCGTGTATTAGAGTCCTTAATGTCTATGCCCCTATGGAGGTTAGGGCACGTAGTAGGTTTTGGGTGGAAATTGTAGATGGACTCCCAGAGGTGGACTCCTGGATTGTTGGAGGAGATTTCAACAATCTGGAGGCCTTGGAGGACCAGCAGGGCAGGGGAAGAAACTACCAGGGGGGGAGGAGTAGGAGGCATGGGAGGTCTTTTTTCTTGTAGTCGGAGCACGGGATGCCTAGAAAGACCCTGCCTTCCACAGGAGGGAGAGGTCATTGGACTTTTCTTGGGGTTACAAGCAGCTAGGAGGAGCCTTGTTGGAGCGGTTGGACAGTTTTTATGTGGGAGAGTGGGGAGGCTCTCACGGAGGCCAGATTGAGCAGTTGGTAGGTACCACACTATCCGATCACTGCCCAGTTGTCCTGGCACTTGATCCCCTAGCATCCGCCCTAGATACATGATCCTGTCGGATCGTGGATTCAATCTATAGGAGGGAGGAGGTGTCGAGACAGATAGAGCAGATCTGGACTAGAGAGTGGGTGAGGAGGGACAGGATAGCAGAGGTCCTAGCCAAGTCAAGTAGAATTTTCCAAGAGGTAGCCCTACAGGCCAGGCAACAGTGCTGTGAGGAGGAGAGAGCACTCCGGTGAGACCTAGTAGCTACGCAGAGATTGTTGTAGGAGGCACCAGGGGACCCCATCCTCCACGCACAGGAGGTGCATGCGCGTGCAGCCATTACCGACCTAGAGGACAAGCGCTCAGAGTTCTCTTTCCGCAATTCAGCAACCTTTTGGGCATGGAAGGGAGACACGATGTGCAAGGAGTTCTTCCAGGTGCACCAGCCCCGCACCGCGGGAGAGTAGATACGTAGCCTTAGGGACCAGTATGGGAGGACCCGTTCTAGCCCTGATGAGGTGATGGAGATTGCCACCGATTATTACACACGCCTCTTCCAGTAGGAGATAGCTTCAATTAGAGGACAGAGATGCAGACAATAGGTATGGGATCACATCCCATCCCTCGTCACAAAGGAGATAGGACACGCCCTCCTAGTCCCCTTAACAGAGAAGGAACTAGAGGAGGCCTTCCATACACAGGATGGGCATAAATTCCCGAGGCAGAATGGCCTCTCTAAGGCCTTCTTCACGACCTACTGGGAGGTGGTGAAGGACCCCCTACTGAGGGCTTTCCAGGAGATATTCACTTCAGGACAGATGCCAGGGAGGCTCTCGACATGCTTTATCAGCCTCCTCCCCAAGGGGGAGACCGGTTGGAGCTATCCCAGTGGAGACCGATCACCTTATTGTCAGTGGCCTATAAGGTTTTGGAAAAGATGATTGGTAGATGATTACACCATGTGCTTTCACACATCATTCATGACACAAGACATGCTTTGTCCAGGATAGGAGCATCCTAGACAATGTATTTACATTCTTTGAGGCGACAGAGTGGGCTCAGCATAGTGGGCAAAGATTGGCAGTACTACTATTGGACTTCGAGAAAGCCTACAACAAGGTGGATTGGGATTTCCTAGAGGGTTTGGGGTCGACAGGGCTGCCCCCTGGCCCCATACCTATTCCTACTCTTTGTAGAGGCAATGTCCCACTTCCTCAGGTCACATGTGAGTGGACTATGCGGCCTCCGACTTCCAATGAGAGAGGAGACTGAGTTGTTGGATTCAGAGTACGCAGATGACACATGACTCTACATAGAGGACGATGAGGTGATGCTGGAAAAAATGAGGCTGGCTCTTAAGGTGTTCTGTGTTACAGGGGTGCAAAAATCAACTGGCGAAAGTCGGTTGGTTTTCTCACAGACTTGGACTCCAGCACGGAGTGGGGAGTCCACTTGGGATTTAGATGGGTGAGCAGAGGGTAGACCGTTCGATACCTAGGGTTCTAGGTGGGACTTGATATCACTCCTGCCGAGCAGTTTCTTCCTGTTCTAGAGTAGGAGGAAATTGACCTACTGAAGCACGGCTCGCCTCTCACTAGCCGGTTGAGCCCTGGTGGTTAACCAGGTCCTCCTAGCAACGGCTTGGTACATCGCCTCGTGTTGGTGTTTCTCCTCATTATGCGTAGGGTAGCTTCGCCGCCTCGTGTGAAATTTCCTTTGGTCGGGGTTTGATGGCTCCAGAGACTCTAGGGCCAAGGTGGCATAGGCGACCATCATAGGGCATTGATTAGAGTGAGGGCTTGGGATCACAGACCCAAAATATCAGAGTAGGGCCCTCTTGGGCAAGTTAGTTGTCCGCGATCTCACACCAAGTGGGCAGACCTGGAAGGTCTTACTGCAGGAGGGCCTTCAGGACTATAAACCGAGGCTTGGTGGGGAGTGGAGGCCATCCCTGAGATGGATCTTCACTTCAGCCTAGATTACCCTGCCCAGATCACCTTTCCTGCAGAGCCTACTCTGTGTGTGGCAAGGCCTCCGTAAGGCCCTAATCCAGAGCCCCCTAGGCTGCCAGGAGGAAATAGACCATCTGCCGGTGATTTGGAACCGCTAGGTCAAAGATAGGAAAAGGGCACAGATAGGTGAGCGCCCCCACATCCAGTGGGCTGGGTGGAAGGGAGGCCGGCCTAGCTCGTTCCATCAGGACATGGTAGGAGGTGTATAGGATGGCAGACAAGGAGGTGCTACAATGAGTATCAGGCTGCACGAGAGGAGTGGAGTTGAGGAGAAGAGAGATAGACGCAGCAATACCTCCAGAGTGGCTTGCCTCCATGATACGAGAACCGATAGAGGTCGGGGAGGCATGGGCATCCAGGTTCTCTCCAGCAGGCATCCCTCTTCAGGTGGCAGGTAGAGTGGGCGGTGCCCCCCAGGGGAACTTCTTTACTCTTCAGGGGGGGACGTCTAGCACTTGATAGAGGGCAACAAGATGAGGGGATTGCCACCCTTTCATGGAGGAGGATTCGGGTGGTGGGTCTTCAGGGGAAGGCTTGGCGACTGGACCCCTATGTTTTCTAGATGGAGCTCAAGGAGTGGCACCTTTGGATCTGGGAGGGTAGACCACTTGATGAGCTGGAGTGGGACCCAGGAGAGTGGCTATGGCCGGCCTCTGCAGTTGCAAAAAAGCCACCCAGGGTCCTAGAATACACTGCCAGGATTGGCAGACATGTAATGATGCAGGAGGATATGGACTGGGCGCCGTCATGTAGTAGGCACTGGGTGGAGCAGAGCATCATGGAGCCCTTCTGTCGGACCTTCTAGCGCCGCCTATGGGATAGCTGGAGGCCGAGGAGGGTGTCGTATTTTTTATGGTTGGTGGCACATGGAGGATTGGCAGTGGGAAGCTAGCTTGCCTAGATGCACAAGGAGGGAGGGTGTAAGTGCTACACACAACAGTTTCTAGAAACCCCAAAGCACTGCCTTTGGTCTTGTGAGGAGGCGCATCTAGTGTGGAGAGGAGCATGTCATATCCTTCGGCGTATAGCCCCCAGCCTCGGGTGTATTTCATGGGGAGCTTTTTGGTGGCAGGCAGTTAGCCAAGGCTGTCACCTTCTATATGAGGCTGGGATGGAGGACACGATTTTCATGATCGAGGCAGGGTCATGCGCAGTGGTTGGTTTGGAATCTCTACCTATTCGACAGGTACTGGAGCCCACAACAGACCGCTCAGAGATATGGGAGATCATAGGGAGTCTTACTGGATAGCATATCCGGAAGGCGCAATGCCAGGTGGCCTTCGGAGGTGGGAGACTCTCAACACGTGCGACCTTAGCAAAGCTATGGACCTCCATCACTCACTTCCTCTGCGGCCGGCCGATGGGATCAAGTGCAGGGCGAGTCTAGGGCTCATCAGGAGCTCCGTGGTCACTTCATGCGTACCTAGGGTGGCCAGGGCCTATTTTTCATGATGTAAGTAGGCAGTCCCGTTTGGCGATATACCCCTCCCCCATGGCTTCTTGCCCCCATCCCCCCCTAGACCGCCTTGAGAGGCTTGTATACATGATGTAGTGGTGACTTTGCATCAGCTCTAGTCTACTCTGTTGAGCATGAGCACTGTGTTGTAATTAGTTTTTTGAGTAATATAATCAGCCACATTCTACTGGAAAAAAAAATAAAGTGGATTGAGTTGTTATATGAAAATTTAGCCAAGTGGAGCCACATATCCCAATAGTGTTGTATATTATGGTGGCAAAAGTGTCGTAGGTATGTCTCAAGCCATTTATTGACCCTTTCGGTCTGGCCATCTATTTGTGGGTGGTATGTAGTGGATGGAGCAAGCTTGGTTCCAATAGATGCGAGCCTGCAAAAATTTGCTCATAAACATCTCAATCATGCACTATGTGACTTGTGCCAATCCATACAACTTGAATACATACTCCTTAAATTGAGTGGCCACCTGAGAGGTAGTTTCTTTTGTCTTAGTTGGGATAAAGTGGGAAGCCTTGGTGAGGTGGTTGACTACCACATATAAAATGGTCCATCCTTTCTTGGTAACAAGAAGGCTAGTAATGAAGTCCATAGTGATATGTGTCCATTTTCCTTTAGGAATAGGCAGAGGGCTACAAGAGGTGAGTAGTTCTAAGGGTGTTGTCCTTGTTCTATTGGCATGGAACATATTTGATCACAAAATCCTTGACATCCCTCCATAAGCCTTTCTAGTGAAGGCTCTTGGAAATCCTATTGTAGGATTAAAAAAACACCCAAATGACTAGAAATGGGGCAATCATGCATTTCTTTCATGATCTTCTGTGTGAAGAGAGAAGTATGGAGAGTGACAATCTTGCCATGGGACCAAATAAGGCCATGTTTGAGCTAATATTAGGAGGTTTTAGCCATTATCACATGCTATAATTTCTGAAATATGTGACTAAAATCCTTAACCAACAAATAAGATTCTTGAAGTTTCTTAATCCAACAACACTCTTTTCATGCCCACATCCATGAGAGTGAATTAGTTACGATGCTATCTTTCAAAGGTGTTGCAATGGTGGCATAATGCTTAATGAAGTATTTATAAAATGAAGAGAGACTAAGAAAACCACGTGATGAAGTGGTGGTGGATTCTATGGGCTCGTAGTCTTTTGTATATTGCATCTTTTTACATCACTCTCTATGTCATTCTTGCTAACAATGTGCCCCAAGTACTTCTCCAATGTCTCCATGAAGATACACTTACTTTTGGTGGTAAAGATTTGATGCTCTCTCAAGATATCAAACAGCTTTTGACATGTACCAAGTACTCTTGATGTAAATAAGAATGCCATCAAAGATAGTGAGTACAATCTTGAACAAGAAGGGGTGGAAGATTTTATTCATGAGACTTTGGAATGTGGCGAAGGCATTAGTTAAACCAAAAGGCATCATTAGAAAATGATAAAGCCTAGGATCAGTCTTGAAAGTTATTTTGATCCCATCCTACTTCCTATTGCATATCTTATGGTATCAAAGCGTAGAGATTAATCGTAGTGAATAATCATGCCCCTTTTAACTCATTGAACAAGTCATCAATCCATGGGATGGGATATGGGTTCCTAACTATGATTTTGTTCAAGTCCTTGTAGTCAATATATATGTGGAAATAGCCATATTTTTTCTTGACTAGTAGAAGTGGAGATGCATAAGGGGAAGAACTTGGTTCAATAAATCCCATCTCAAGTAACTCCTTGACTTACTTTGCAAAATCTTCACATTCACACTTGGAGAGTCGATTAGGTGGCTTGATTTGAATTTTCCTAAGATACTTTGGAGGCCTGATTTAAATTTTTCTTATTCAAGTGCTAGACAAGGATCTGTGAGCATTTCTTAAACTCCGTTTTTAGTTGCTTTACTATGATTAGCTGAAAATTAATATTTTTATGAACTCCATCTAAGTGGATGAGTTATCCATGCATCATAAAGTCCATGTAGAGCTTAGAGAAGTCCATAGCAATTTTACCCAAATGTTTCAACCAATCATCACAACCCAAGGCAATATCAGTGGGGCCCATGTCTAACCAATGCCACATAATTCTTAGTCAATAGCATAGGGATACTTTGAAGTGATACATGTTTATTGATTTTTTCTTCACCATTTGCTACTTGAACTTTCAGGGGGTGGGGTAATTCCATGGTGGTTCATTTCAACCAATGGATGGTTGATTTATTGACAAAACTATGTGTACTACCTTCATCCATAAGGATAAACACATGGTTTCCATTAATATTGCCTTGAATCCATAGAGTGCTAGGGCTCCTAGAATCAATCCTAGCATCCAAGGGGATGGAGCAAATGGAAGTGGTAGTCAAGTGGGATGTAGTAGGGATAGTCAAATCAAGAGCATGGGATGGAAAACCACCTAGGTCCAAGGAAAATCAATCCTTCAGATCATAGAACTACTCCTGGTCCAAATCCTCAACATTCTCCTCAATTTCAATAGCTAATTCCTCCACATAATTGTTCCAATCTTTCATCACATACATGCTATGGACTTTAACCTTGCATGTCTTGTAAGGACATTTTGAGGCATGGTCGACTATGTACTTCTTACCATAAAGCATAGGAACTATTCTTTCCATTCTTTCACAACATCTAGGGGAATGAACTTTTGAGCGCTTGGACCATTTGAGGTTGATGTAGTGAAGGGTCTATTTTTAGCATATTTTCTCTCACCGTTAGAGCCAAGTGCTATCCAAAAAGTGCCATGTTTTCTTTTACCATGGAAGGGAGAGTAAGTGGGTATTTTGAGGCTACTACTAGATATGGGGTTTCCTCTAAAAGCACTCCCATATGAGGCTAATGGAATGTGCGATTGTCCATAATCTTGCTGAAAATTCTCATTTTTATGGTACTTTCCTGCATATATTTTAGCAAATTCAATTGCATCAAATAGGGTAGTAGGCTTTGAGCCATGACATCATGGGTGGGCTTGGTTCCAACCATAGATGTACTTGTGAAATTTTGTATCATCACTAATACTCTCCATATACATGGTAAAGTTCATAAGCTAATTTGTGTACTCCTGTATAGTGATATTGTGTTGGTCAAGAGTGTACCATTGTCATGCCAACCGCTGTTTTTCCAAGGAGGATACAAATACTTAAACCATGTGTATCTTAGAGTCTTCCCAATCAATAAAATAATGATTCTCTCAATTAGTATAGTGCCACCATGTGTGGGCAAACCCTTCCAAGGAGAGAGATATTAAGGAATTTGGGAATTTTTATATAGTTTGGAAATTCTCAATATAGTTAAGATTTGGCCATATGATCAAATCTTGTCATTTTACTTGAAAGTGGAGTCTACCCTAATTACTATATAGATTGTCTTTCCAAGTCCCACTTTGAATCATGGGTTAAGATTTAGCCACATGGCCAAATCTTTACCCCTTATTTGAATGTGGGACTTGGGAGATTTTTAATTTCTGTAATATGGTGTTAGATACAAATATAATTTTTTGATCATCCATGCTAGGGTAGATATTGAAATAGAACTCTAATTTCTTGAAAGCTCAGATAAGTTACTCATGAATATATGGGTGCATCACGTGGGTTCAAAATAAGGTATTTTTAAAATACTATTTTCATACATTTTTTACATATAAAAGGGTGTAATATAAATGGCTTATTTATAGATTTAATAGAAAAGGATTATGTTTTATTCAAAAAAAAATCACGGATAAGGATATCTATAAATAGGCATTGAATGCATGTGATGTAGAGGATATATATATATAGTAACTTCCTCGAGGTTGAAAGTCCAATCTTTAAAATTTGATGGGCATGGGGACTCCCCATTATACTTATTGAGAAGGATCTTGTCATGGAGATCATTGGGGCCTTGCCACCCATGAAAGCCTTGCTATCCATACATACCATGATGTGTGTACATACCATGTTGTGCATACATACCAACTTGTGCATTTATCACATGCTACCCATTATAGCCCTACTACCCATTATTGCCATGCTTCCCATTAACACATGTTGTCCATGATTGGATTGAGCCATATAAGTGCCATTGGGGCTCCTAGGAAGAGTGGGTGAGCTTCTACCAATGGTGGATGATGGGGGACTCATTGCAGGGTTGATTACATCGATGATAGGGGAGCTCAAGTGAGGCTCGTCATTAACATGAGAGGACTCAATGACATCATGAGCAGAAGGGGGCATACCCTTGTATCTAAGAATTCCCTATGGACCATGCACTGGCTCGAGTGGTGGTGGAGGCCGTCAAGACTCACGCTTGGACTCATTTTCCTTTTCTTATGCCCGAGTGATGGCTAACTGGCCTACAAGAGCGATGAGCTGTTGTAGGGTTTGTTAAGTCTCAAAATCTAAGAGAGCCATTTTCTCAATTTCCACATTGATTTTAGATAGCATTTGGTGATGGTTGGCAACCATGTCATTATGCCTCTCCATGTGATAAAGCTCATGCCGATATAAAGTGTGATTGAGCATGTTGTAGGGGTCCATATCAAGCACGTCCTGCATATCACCATGATAATCTTATGCCAAGCTAGTTTCATCATTCATTGAGGTCCTAGAGTCCCTAATCTCCCTCTAGACCTCCTCATGGGCCTTACTTTTACCTTTTTGACCTACCATTTAAGTGAAGTCTATAGGACCCATTGTCAATAAATGGGGTGTAACTTCTAGTAAGAAACTCCAATTAGTGAGATCTTTTATTCAAATTGAAGGGGAGAAAGTCCTCTTTGAGAAAAAAAATGATCAAAGAATTTTGTAATTGGATTTATGTACTGGAGTGGTCTACACCCTATCCACAATGACTCAGTGCACAAAAATGGCCATAACTTTTAGACCATAGCTTTGATTGGGGATATTTTTAATTCAAATCAAACAAGACAAAGCTCTCTTCAAGAGGAGCCATAGGATTCACTCCCAGATGCAATATATAATTTACCACAACTATCTTTTTATGATTTTTCCTGACTGCATGCGACTAAAATAGTCTCTATCCCAATTTCCACATGCATTATATGAACGGCTCATGGACTAAGGGACCTAAGCATCATCATAAGCAAACATCCTGAGCATAGAGTTTCTAAATTTTATTATCTTTTTAAAAAAAGAAACGTTAAGTTGAATTAGACAAAAGAAGAAAAGTTTACATATGAAAACATTAATGGCCACTTACATAAAAAGGAGGGGACATATTCTTGAAGATTTGCTATTGTGGCATAATTACTAGTAGCTATGTTTCAATAGTAAAGCTCTTCTTTGTATTTTTTCCATTACATTGTTAGTGTTGGTGGAGTAAACTTATTTCCTAAAGGATTCTTGTCTCACAAGCTCATTCTTGTGCTCTTCATGGACTTGGAACTTTTGTAGCTCCTAGCTCTTATGTTCATTCTCTGTATATTCCTCTCGCCTTTCTTCTTCTACCATTTTTAATGTTATTTCTCTATCTTCAGTTTCAATGTCAAGACATGCAGTAAAAAATTAGGGTGAGAACCAAAGAGATTATCATCAGATACATGTTCAAATAAATTTTCATTCCTACTCAACCATATATGCCATAGATATACTTGTCTAATCCAACTCTTGTAATCTAATTTCAAATAGCTCTTTTTTTGGGATAGCTCTTAAGGAAAACTCATTCATTGGCCATGACCTTTATTGAGGATCCATCCATTATCAACATTGAAGATTCATCCCACCTTTGAGAGACTTGGGGGGTTTTTTGTGCTTTAATGTACTTTCTTGTTCCACTCCTAATACCCAATATCTTTTCTTCTAACTTTTGAGTGAACTTTATGCTTGTCTCCTGTTCACTATGATTCTCACCAACTTTTGGTTGTATATAAATATGCTTGTTCTGGTTGTTGGATTGTAATTTTTGAATGGTCTTATACAAGTTAGGAAGTGTAAATGGATTGACATGGGTTTGATGTAGTCACCAACACTGCAGTTAGCTACTATGAGTTTCTTGGTAGTATAGTATTCCTCAACTAAGTTCTCGGGATTTCTCAAGACTCAGAGTGGTAAATGGCCCATTCCCCACATGTTTGCTTCCAAATTCAGTTCTTGTCTCTATTGGATAAGGAACACTAGCTTATCCTCATTTAGTGGATCTCTAATAAGTATGGGCTATGATGTGGATGAGAGGAACGAGGATTTTGTGGTTGCCATCTGCAAAAAGAGAGAACACTAATTAGACTCATTTGTCAAGAAAATATCAAACCCTTAATCCTCTTCTTTTATTTATTTTAACCTTTACCACAAACAATTATTACTTCGATTCATGATCAAGCTTAACATGATCATTATTTTTCTCATGTGGAGGAGTTGAAGGAATCGAAGATCATTGAGGAAAAAAATGCAAGCTTTAAAAGTTGGAAACTCGATTAGAAAGTGTATGGGATTTTTGAGATGTAATATATTAATAATGATAATTTTATTGATATTTTGCAACAAATTCTAAGTCTCTAGGTTGAACCATTAGGATGTACAAGTACGACAAAATGTCGTTGAGTAGCAAGGGTCCATTGGAGTGACTAGCAAAGTGGAGTTCCTCTTCAATCAGTGTCTTGTCCAATAGCACGTGATATAGCAACTCTTTTAGCATAATCACAAGTATGTTTAGATATCCACTTGCTTTTCCATCATTGTATAAATAGTCTTTAGCATCATACATCTTATATAAACTATATACATATCAAGTGTTCTACATGGATGCCTTGATCACTGAGAGTGTGTCCAATTAGGGAGGTATCTCATCAGAAATGGGGTGACCATGGAGTATACTTGCACCTACATACAAGTATTAGCATCTGGATCACCAAGACATGGGAAAAATCCCCCCTAGACTGGGTTGTGCAGCACTTTAGGCTCTTAAATGGTAAGGGAGGGTCACATCTCTTTTGATTTACCACCTCACCTAGCATTGGTCTTTTTCCTTAGCCAGAGAATACATGGCAGACATTTTTAATTAAGCAACCAACATTGGGTGCTTTGGAAAATAAGCATTGGGTCTTTCCATGAGATGCAAGGATTGAACAAGGGCTTGGGTGGGGCTTATTGTGGCAGTCTAGTGACTCATTGGCTCCCACTTATCCTTTTACAATGGGCTTTTTCTAATCCACTTGGGGTTAAGACAAGATACATATAGCATTAGTGTCAAAAGAAAAATGATGGAGAGTTAACATGATGCATTGGAAGGTAAATGGGACCATCTCCAAATATAGCTTGTGCATGGAAGGTTAAGTGACCTCACCTCATAATGCTTGGATTGAATGCGATCTTTTATTTCTTGTTGTAAATCAATCTTATGTTACATATATTTATACTTTTCCTCTACGTCTTTTACCTACCATCTTCTAGTAGCTTGATTTGCTATGATGTCCCTGTGAAAGCTATGCATGAATATGGGCTTATAAGGGGGGAAACTTTAAGGTTACAAAACATTTAGAGTAAATGTATTAAGCATGTAAAATCAGAGACAAACTAGCCATTGAATGATTGCATTGTCACCACCTTCTCTTACTTCATCGCATCTCATGCTATTGAATTGTGTGATTGACAACAAACCACCTAATCATCACTACATCTTGTCATCTCTCTCCCACTTCTTGATAGCTTCAAATACACCATGATTGTCCATATGATGTCCCTGTGAAAGATATGCATGAATATGGGATTATAAGGGGGGAAAGTTTAAGGTTTAAAACCATTTAGAGTAAAAATTTTAAGCATGTAAAATAAAAAACAAACTAGCCGCCGCTGAATGATTGCACCGTCACTACCTTCTTCGATTTCATCACATCTCCTGCTATCAAATTGTGTGATTGACAACAAACCTCGTAATCATCATTGCATCTCGTCATCTCTCTCCCACTCCTTGATAGCTTCGAAGAAGACATAATGACTACCCATCTGACATGGGTTCAACTATGAAAAAGAAGAGATAATTAGTCTTTGAAAATAAGGCTATAAAGCCTTAGCCTAAGCCTCAGAGCTAGCACTTTTTTGCATTTCACCCACCAATTTGTGTGTGTGTGTGTGTGAGAGAGAGAGAGAGAGAGAGAGAGAGAGAGAGAGAGAGAGAGAGAGAGAGAGAGAGAGAGAGAGAGAGAGAGAGAGAGAGAGAGAGAGAGAGAGAGAGAGAGAGAGAGAGAGAGAGAGAGAGAGAGAGAGAGAGAAGAGAAGAGGTAGAGAAGAAGAGGAGAAGAGAAGATGTGGAAAAAAATAGAAGAAAAGGAGAAGAGAAGAAGAGAAGATGTGGAGAAGCAATCACTGAAGAGAAGAGGTGGAGAAGCAATCATTGAAGAGAAGGAGGAAAAGAAGAGAAGAGAAGAAGAGGAAAAAAAAGAGGATAGGGAAAGAGAAGAGAAGAAGGAAGATAGAGGCAGATAAAGAGAAGAGATAAATAGAGAGTAAGAGAATGAAAGACGAAGATAGAGGAGGAGAATGGTAGAAGAGAGAGTGAAAGAAGGAGAGAGTGAGTGAGTGAGAAGAAGAAGAGCCAGAGGAAGTCATCATCAACCATTGCAAGATATACTCCTTCAGCTTAGAATAATTCCACCCTATTACATTTCCCAACTTACGAGGAATCCCCTGGCCATTCAAGACTCTTGATCAAGACCAAAGGCTACCACATGAGGATTCCCTACTTGCAATGGCCTTGAAGAGACGATACTTTGGAGTGGGGAGTGTGGGATTTACGCGAATACAATTGCGAACATGACACACCATTACATGCAACACAAAACCAAGTTCTTTTGTAAATTAATGATCACTTATTAATACATGAATATGAACCTAAGTAAAAGAGTTTTATTATTAGGTGAAGAAGTTATAGCTTAATGGAAATTCAACATGAAGAATTATTTATTTAGCTATAGGAAAAGTGAAAATTGCATCAAGAATATTTCTTTAGTATTTTAAAAAAATAAATATAAATAATTAATTTTTCATAATTATAAATCATATAAACATTAAAAAATAATTTTTCTTAGCATTTATAAATCATATAAAGTAAATTAAGATAAATAAAGTAGGTGATTAAAAGTGTTGATTAGGAATAATCTATTTAGAGAAAAAATTCACCACTATTAATTAGATCAAAATTTTTAAATGGTGTACATAGCTCACAGAAATGATTAAATTGAGTATGTAATTGTTTTGAATCTAGGATATTCAAACCAATTCACTTTGCCACAAGGTGAAATACGTATCCTAAGTCATGACGTAACTAAAAAAGCAATATAATTCTCCTTTGAGAAAAATAAAATTTCAAAAATTCATATGAAAAATACTCACCTTATTGACTCATGTAATTTTTGAGGAAAAATAACGATTCCAAGTTTCAACTTAGATTCTACAAATTAGGGTAAACTTTAACCATTTTTTGACATATAGAAGTCTTGAAAAATAGTCAAGACTCATAATAAGGTCAAGCGATCAAACTTTAATAAGGGTTACGAGTAAGATTGCGAACAAAGACTAATAATAACCAAGAAAAGATCTAATGAAGGAAGGGTAATCAAAGTTTAGATCTCAAAAAAAGGAACTTAGAAAAGAAAAGAAATCCAAAGGGAAACTAGGAGAAATCCAAGAAGCTAGAAATAGGGCCAAGATGGAAAGAATTGTTGCAAAGTTAAGGACTTGCATTGATTGCCTCTCTATTTGTATAGAAATATTGCTCGAGGAAGGATTACTTGTGCTTGTAATAATGCATACAATTTAACTTGATGCACTTAGTAGGTTGATTGAATTGAATCAAAATCCTAATGTACTAAGTTTGCAATAGGATAAAAAGGAAAGCGTGCTAGATCTCCCCTAAAGCTAGTTGTGAATCTCTTTTCCAAGGGGGGATTAGCTTTGCTATCGAAGATTTTGGACCGACCCCAATGGCGAGAGGTTACTTTGTAGGAGAAGCCTTCGGTAGGAGGAGTTGAGGGTGCCAAGGGGGGTCTAGACATTAAAGTCTTAGATTCCTAGGACCCCTACATGACTCAACATGAAGTTTCTCAAAGGCGCATGTACTAGTTAGGGAAAAAATTCTAGAAAAATAAAGGCCTTCATACCATTCTTCCATATGGGTAGAAGGTGAGAACTTATATAAGAATCTCTATTAAATATAGAAGTTATTTTTCAAAGGTTTGTTTTCATTGTTTGTGAATTATGATTTAAATTACATGAACAAACACTCTGACTAAAAGGATTAATTAAGGAAGCTGACTATATATATATATATATATATATATAATGTAAATGTGTTATATAAGTAGACAACTAAAACTATCCAACTGAGGAAAGCAGAAGGGTGTGACTCGTGATTAATCCATCCTAAGGCAAGGTGGTCTTAGTAAGCTGAGATTTTTTTTACAAACTCAAAGCATTAGAGTATAGAAAATATTAATCCATAGAATCAATTAATACCTTGACTCTATATCATTTTAGGAAAACATATGAGACTTTGTCTTACGCAGGCAGAGGGTTTGACATACTCATACTCCCCGTCATTTCTCACTCTCCTTGAACCAAGTGCAATATGAGTTGGCATGCATTTGAGTAATCTAGCAAAAGCATTTTCTCGAAGACCAATGCTAGTAAACCTAGATTGGTGACCTTAGTTTACTTAGAATCTAAAAAGTTAGGTTGATTCTCGTGGTGATGGCCAAGACGTTATGTTACGAAGAAGTGGACTTTAGAGTGTCTAGGAAAAAAATCTTGTGTTATTCAAAAGAGTACCAAGCAATGTTGCCTAGAAAATCATCTTGATGGATCACTAAATCATGTCATTGAGGATGTCTTAAGCATACACGTCACATATGGTATTAGAGCAAAATAGAATCCTTATAATCAAGTGCTTTGTATTCTCCCAATCGAGTGCATTGTCATTTTAGGGTGCTCATACTACCACAATTATTATAAAGTTAGTTTCCCAAATCTTCTCCAAAAATATAAAATTCTAAATATATTTTATGAGCCTCCAATCTACAAAATTATTGATGTATCTAAATTTCACCATTAGAACAATTGTAACCCAAAAATCTTCGTAGTTTAATTCCAATTATCTACTTGATGTAATAAGGAAATCCAATTAGCCCTATTGCAAGTCATGAATAATAAATTAGTCTCAAATTTTTGCATGATTATGTACTTTGTACTAACCTTATGTTGTAAATTTAAAATTTGTGGATCTGAGTATTGAAAACCTTAAAGAGAGGAAAATATTGTAAGCATACAAGACATGCAACTAATCTTACAAATGTTAACAAAACCAACATATTATGCATTTTATGCCTATGCTTACCTTGGCTAAAGCCCAAGAGAAGAAAATCATTTTCAAGTAGGAAAGGATGTCAAGTTTGAAGTAGAAATATGGATTAAATCTATGGAGGAATGCTTCACTACTATAGGTATTGCTCCTCCAAATCAAGCACTAATAGCTAAGCTAATATTGACAAGAGAAGCTCAACTTTGCTTAAAACAATGGTACAAAGGCCAAGGGGTTGTGGAAGAAACCAATACTTGGGAAAATCTAAAGGAAGCTATACATGGGCAATATCTCCCACCGGCATACCGCACACTAAAAATGAATGAATTCTTCAAATTGAAGCAATCCAAATTAAGTTTGGAGCCTACTATTCTAGATTTGTGTCCCTTTTGAAGTATGTCCTGCCCATGGACATTACCTAGTAGGTGTCAAATTTTGTCACGATGTCATAAAGCTACGCGTCCACCACTGCGAACGTGAGGGTAGATTTTTTGCCAAGAATTTGAACTCATTAGTCAACATTATTAGAAATTTGTTTTCTGTTGTGTGTTTTTTTTGTTTGCAGTTTAGTTTGGACTATTAGTTTGAAATTTTGATTGCTTAATTCCATCCCAAATTTTTTGTATTCATTGAGTAGTACTCAAACGCAAATAAACCGCTTGTATGTCTATGTGTGTGGTAACTCATATGAGTGCTTGCTCTAGTGTTGAAGATCTTGCAGTTGAGCTTGAGTCAATTGAAAGGAGAGTTCATATCTTGATAAAGTCAACTCGTGATCTTGCTAAGTACCTCAAAGCTTCTTTTTGAAAGCAAGATAAAAGGCATTTCTTGGAGGTTTCAAGGATGAAGGGGGCTATAGAGAAGGCTTGAAAATGATAGAGACAGAGATAAGGAGAGACTGCAGCATTACAAGCATGGCTTCATGCAAACTGAAGTTAAACAAGAGCACAGGTTATAAGGGCCACAAGCCACAATATTGCTAAATCTCATGATTTTCCCATAGTAAGGCTCGTATTTAATGGGCCCAATGTTTTTGACGGAGGATACTTATTCATTACCTACTTCCTTACAAGCTAGGAGATCCTTTGGATTGATATTTGTAGAAAGTTGAAGCAATCACACTTTTCTTAAAGTGCACTCATGATGTAAAAAAATATGTGTTGTGGGCTATCAAGTTGGGATGAGCACAACATTTATAGCATTGTATCTGGGATGGCTATACATGTTATAAATTTAGCCAAGTTATATTTTAAATGAGAAAGTCATGGGAGGAGCCTTTTGGTATGGTGCTAATGGAAGGAAGAGAGCTTCATGGATTGGAACCCTGCTCAAGGAGGACACCAACAACAAATAACAAGGTTCCTTCTTGTCCATCTTATCGCGCATGCGAACTTCCTGGTTTGCTTGCCACAACATCATCTGTGTGTACCATGGCAATGCACCATTGCTGAGCATATGCATGAAATTTTGGAAAAGGTTTTGGCTCATGGTGAAACTCGATGTGACGTGTGGCCGATAGAAAAATTCTATTTATTTAATTATTTAATTTTGCATAAAGATAACACTACAACAAAAAGGCTCCATAGACGCGCTTATAGACGCAATATTTGAATTGTGAAAAAAAATGTCGGGCGTGTTTATTAACGTGTCTATTTTTGCGTCTACAAAATCGTGTCTAAAAGCGCGCTTATGATCAGAGTTACACGCACACTTAGACGCGTCTATAGACGCGCATATAAACGTGCTACGTAAATATATAATCATATTTATAAAAAAGTGGATATATTCATATTGTGTGTCTATACACGCGTATATCTACGCGTCTAAAACCGCGTTTACTCTGAAAGTTTTTGACGAGAATAGCATTTATCCTGCAATTTAGACGCACTGATAGATGCGCAAAACAGAGGTATGAAAGAAAAACCAGAGAGCATGTGGCTTACATCAAATTGTATACTTCGGGAAAACAGAGAAAGATTATTTCGAAGATTGGATACTGAAAACAAAACAATGTATGTAGCACATGAAATTTCATATATATAGATGAAATGTTTTTACATTATGAGTTCTAGTGCTTGTGACGTCATGGTCGCAAGCACTAGTTGAAAGTAATACATATCAAAAATGAAAATTACAAGCCAAGGGGAGGCATGCATGCATGGGGCTCCTCTATATCTCCTCAGAAGAGGCATCATCATCGCCGCCACCACCGCTGCCTGTGCCGCTGCCGTTGCTGCCACCGCTACTACTAGTCCCCCCTTCGCTATCCTCAATTGCATTAGGGTTCGCCTACACAAAGGATTAAAGTATATAAATACCATTACAAATAATAAATTAGAGTTATCTATACTTTTCATGTAAAAAATAAAACATACCTCTTCTGGTGGTGGAATCCTCATGGCGCGATTATATTGCTCCTCCGTGATAAGTCCCTCCTCATAGAAATACTGCCAAGTGGACGCCCGGTTATGACCTCGATGGTAGCCTACCTCTCTAGGAGTAGGCATCCTACCAACGATATGGAACTACAAAACAATTTGAACATACAACGTATTAAAACACACAACATAATGAAGTGAAACAAATTACAAAATTTAATTTAAAAAAAGAAATCAAATAATACTTACAAACTCAGCCTCCTATGACTCCCTGCCACTCGATCCATAATGCGACGATCCCATGGTTGCCATTTGGATACGTCATGGCTCTGCATGCTGGCGATTTGTCATTTTCTCCGTTGCTCTCTTCTTGGCCTCTTTCCACTCCTTGCGGTGGCAATTGGGTGGTTGGCCATATCTAGGGTGCCCTTGCTCTTGTCTCCGCAATGACTCCTTGGCGTGCGTCATAAGGTGAGACCTCTTATTATGAAGCGTGTCTCTCACCTTTGACCGTCCCCAATCATCTGAGAATCGTGAATTCTTGGGATTAGGGTACCTTTTATGTACTGCCCGCAACATCTCTTGCCACAAACCATTTTTTTGGTGCTTGAAGGGAATCATGCAATCTTTGTATGTGGCATGCACGACACTTCTCAAGTAGGCTATCACTTCCCTCCCCTCAAAGTCACGCAAGATACCACCAACATTAGTGATAGAGTAGTACATTTGTGGAGGCTCACCTCTCTCATTTTCCAGTGAGGGTGATCGAGAGCCACCACCTAGGCAACCCCCACAAAGCCCTCGACCTCCTCGTCCTCCCGCACTACTCTCCCTCCTCCCTCGACGTGCACTACCCTCTACCTCACTCGATACACATGCCTCTGCAGATGTATGTGCTTCGGCCGATCCATGTACCTCAGCTGATCCCTGTGTAGGCAAAGATGTGATAGGTGTCCTAGACATCACACTGAAAACCTCATCTACAGTGGGAGGGTGATCAAGATAATTGGTCATCTCCCCCATGAATTGCTCCTTGATGAATGGGGTGCTGGAGGATCCAGGATTCCACATCTACACAAGAAAAATCATATTACCCTGTGTAGATAAAACATATTACATACAGCGTCTACACTTGTGTCTCTGTGCGCGTCTATACCTGCGTCTCTGTGGGCGTCTGTCAGCGCGTGTATCCTCGCGTGTACACTGCAAAGCACACGCGCCCGCACACGCGCTCAAAGACACGCCCCTAGAGAAACGTTTTTTGCGTCTATATCTGCGTCTACACTGAGATGTAGACGCGCTATCAGACGCGCTTGGTTGGCTCATTTTAGCAGACGACTGTCATTATTGATTTACAAAATGCAATACATAATGGAATCACAAATCCTAAATACACAGACAGAGCAGAGAGAGGAAGATAGAAAGAAAGAGAGAGAGAGAGAGAGAGAAAGAGACTCACCTTGGGTGTTTGGTGTGGCCGGTGGTGGCGCTTCTTCCTTCTCCTTCTTCCTCTCCTTGGTAAGTTACCCTCCCTTGATGCTTGCTTACTTGCTTGCTGCTTCTTCTTGTTCTCCTCTCTCTTGTTCTCTCTTTCTTCCTCTCCTTGGCTTTCCTTTTTCCCTTCTTGTGTGTTTGAAATGAAAGAAGAGGTGAGGCATGAAGAGACTGCATGTCGGCTAAACACAAGCTTCAGAACTGCAAAAAACGTAGGAAAGGAAAGGCGTAGTCTAAAAAGAAATGATTTAAGTATGATTTTTGCGTGTATAAGCGCGTCTATTTGCATGGATATATAGACGCAAAAGTCGCGTTCTATTTACACGCACGTTTACATGCGCTTATAGACACTGTGATAGACGTGCTTGACTTTGTGCGTCTAACATGCGCGTCTATGCCTCGTTTCTGTTGTAGTGTAAACTCCTTAAGGTTTCATGGAAAATAGTGTTGCATGCAGTGTTTAGGAGGCTCGATTAGATTGCAAAACCCTAGCTGAGAACGAGGATGAAGACGTGGTCATCTTCAAATGTGACACCCTTATAGATTGGGGCTTTGGCGACTTCCATTGCGATTCTCTAGCGGCTGAGTTTGCTCATGGCCAAGCATAACAAAAGGTGTTTGGGCATTGTCAGGACCTAAAATGGGCCCGACACTGGCTCTTTAGCACTAGCCAGACCTTTAAGACATACAAGACACCCCACACAGCCTCGTGGCTAGGAGCGTCTAAGGCTCACACTGCACTAAACTCTGATATCGATTTTGCGTTTATAATAGGACACATTCGAATGTTTACATTTCCCTACTCCAGAGAGGGAGATCCCATAACATACAAGTATAATACCTCGTGTCACATACAAACACTAAAAATATACATATAAAGCAATAAAACCACACTAAAATATACAAACAAGGATGGCCTTTGTCTATGCATCATTTCTCAACCTTGCTAAAGATTCACAAATATTAATCATATTTTTTTAAATGTTTAAAGCACAAAAGCCTATTTTTATCTCATTTTTCGTATTTTTCCTATTGATTTATTCATAAAAATAGGATATTTTCTAATCTATGATTATTGACTGATTATGAAAACTCAAAGATGTCTTTAATTATGATTTTATTCCATATGAATCTCTTTTTCCCAACAGAAACCAACAAAATCTTCATTTTTACTCTAAAAATGCACTTTTCGGATTGAAATTTAATTATTGCGACTATTTATCATTACGGTTCTATATTTCCTTTATGCACAGCCCTCAATCATGATGCAAAAAAGATCCAAACAAATTTTTGTTCCATATGAGTTTCATTTAGACCATCAAACATAAAAAAGAAGCAAATTTCCTTGTAAAAATGAGGCATACCGCTTATGCGCGTGTTGCGGGTTTTTTGATAATTAATACGGACAGCCCACAGACTAGCCATTGATCATTTTCCAGTGTTGAACACTTCCCTTAGCCTCCTTTTGATCTTGGAGCAATCCGATCACCGCCAGACAAGCATCCTTAAGCCACTCTTCCTCTTGATCTCCTTCGTGTGAATCCCCATTTGGAAGAGAGAGAGGAGGAGAGAGAAAGACTAGATTTGGATCTCACCAACCGGGCAGCCGATTCTGAAGGTGAGAGTGGTGATGGAGAGGGTAGAGATCCTTCATGTTGCTATGATCAATTCATGGGGTTGTATTGAGGTGCCATGACCCTCTCTCCCTCTCCCTCATGCAATCATCGCCTGCGCCCCCTCCATTTTTTTCTGCTATTAAAACAACACTCCCCTCCCCCCTCCCCCCGGTTGCATTTCATTTTGGGGGGTGGGAGGCCCCAAGGGTCACCCCCCTTCCCTTTAAGTCCATTCTCATTGCTTCCATACTTTGGCCTTTGTCTCGGGCACCACCATTTCCACGTTCGGCCTCCAATAGATGATCCGGAAATTTCTACTTGATCGACTCGAAGTCCCCCATTGCTGACCACTTCTAGAAGTCCAATCGAATACTCAAAAAAACTATGAAAATTCCTGAACCATCGCTTGGACTTTTGGAAGTGGTCAGCAATGGGGGATTTCGGATACTCCCCAAAAGTCCAATCGGATACTCAAAAAAACTATGAAATTTCAAAACAGCTATCGAGTAGAAGAAAATGGGAGCTCTTCTCATGAAGAAGCTGTAAACCTCCACCACTATGAAACAGAGCCTAATAATTTCAGCTGAGGGTAGAATTCTTGCAAATAAGTTGTCATTCACATGCAAGTCATGTGAAAGCATAAGAGAAGTAGAACACACTGGCCTTGCTTTTATGACCGAATCGGTGGCTGTTTTTGAATCGCAGGCATTACAAATGGCATTGAAGATCATGTTGCAAAGATTATTTGATGGCTTATTCCATTGACGAGGAAGTGATGACAGGTGCCATAAAAGACATCCAACACAAGAAGATTTGACAACATTATGAACTATGATGGCAAGTAGTGATGGCATCCCTTGATGATGCAGAATGACAAAAAGATCATCGCAAGGTGGCAATCCAAACACGATGATGATGTCCAAGGCAGTGGCTTCCTGAAACGGAGGATGGTAATATTTTTGTTCAGAGATTCGAATTTTGGTGTAGTTTTAAGACATTCGCAAGAAAAATGGCATATTCTGTTGATCACAGACTAGATGGCTTGAAATTTTTGAAGCACAATAGGCAGATGAGCATGCCATGGCAACCTTAATCATAGGCTAGTTGCTGGTGTAATAATGGTCTATGCAATGATGATGACATCTCAGGGTGGCAGTGTTTACGAATGCAAGATGGCACATCAACGCATTCATAAGGCGTAAAGGTTTTTAATTTCTTGCCTTAATGTTATGTTTTTTTCCTTAAAAGAAAGCTAACGCATTAAAAAGCCTTAGGTTTTATGAAAAGCCAAAAGCAAACTCAACGTATGGGTATGCGAAAAACCTATATAAGGAGGAGGGTATAAGAGGTTTTGTGGTACCCTATTCCTTGAAAAGCTTCTTGTATCTTGATAAGAGACCCTTGCTCTACTCCTTGAATTCAAATTGAAACTTATGCAAGGAAAGTGGAGGGTTGCATGTAAGAGTGTGGAGTCTTGTCGTGTTAATCGAAGTGATCAAGAACTTGGATGCTAAAGTGTCAAGTGTTGTAACAAGGTTTTACGAGGTATGAGAATATAGTACAATTGATTTTTTTCCGAAAAGACTCTACTCCTTGTAAAGATTCTTGTATCTTTAGAAGAGAGTGAAGGGCTTGCATCTCGCAAAGGGTCCCTATGAAACGAGCGACTTTCGTGAACCTCTGTGCATATTCCGTGTGACATCTAGTGAACCCGATGTAAAAGTGTCACTTCTAATCATTGAGATGGGAGATCCACCTTCTACATTGAGTGATTCTTCCTTTTCGACCGATAAGATAAAGACTTTGTTACAAACTCTATCTTCAGCCATTATGATGCAAAATCAGCGGATGCAATTACCTATGTAGCAACATCAGCAGTTGGATCAACAATGTTTGTTGCATCAAGAACAGGAGCATACACATGGTGCAATCGAGGCGATCGAAGCTGTGATTAGTGAGTGAAAATTATTTTATGGTTGAAATGTTTCAACCTATATTAAAGCCTTTGAAAGCCAAATGCACTTCTTTTCAGAGTTTCGACCAATTAGAGCAATTATTTCTTACGGCTTGTGACACATGCTTAGTGGGTTAGAGTGATAGATCTGTTTATATAGGAATCTACTTGGGATGGTTTCAAGAAAGTGCTCAAAGATGAATATCTTTTGGAAGATTATGGTATTGCTATGTGAAAGACATTTAGAGAGTGGGTTTATCAGTCCAACAAAGGACTTGTTGCTTCTGAATTGGTGCGGGAGTTTGAAGATCAATACAACTAGTTGGATGCACTAAAGCAAAGAGCTCTAAACTCAGAGAAAGTGGATTTATTCTTGCAGGTAGCTGATCGTGTGCTTCAGGATGAGTTGGGAGAGCTCCTACAAGACTGTATGCAGCCTATGGGATTGAAGACGGGTTGGTAAGATGTTGTTGAGGCGGTTTCTACATTGACAAAGAGGCGGAGATGAAAGGCTCACTTGTAGAACAGGATGTAATCAACACTAGCGATGTCTTCTCCTACCACGACTTCTCCTATTTCTCAGCGTGTATCTATGCCTATGCCTAATCTTGTTGCAGTTGTCAGACCATCTATAAAAGCGACTATTGAAGATATGGGGAAGGAGATATCAAATAATTTAAAAGGCCTACAAATCAAGAGTACTAGAATGGAGCAACACCCGCTTTGTCCAACTCCAGTTTTAACCCCAACTTCTTCTACTCCTGCAAATCCTTCCAGGGATGATCGTATCTGTCGTTCCATGTGGTCTGATAGTCCAGATCATGAGCGGAAGGACTATCAAGATTTTGAAGAGGTGAAAATGCTAAAGTTGGTAGCCTGGAAAGACAAGATGATCTGTTTTGGAGATATAGGGCAGCCGATCAAACCAAATTTTAGCAAGGGTAGTCTCTTTTGCTCTCTTCTTAAGTGATGCAAGAGGTGGCAAGAGAAGATGTTGCCTATGGCCTTCAGTTAGAGTAGTTGTTGTTGAAGGACAAATCTCCTTTATGGTCCTATACACTGCATGCAGAGAAAAAGGAAAAATCTTCTTTCAACCATAGGTGATGAGATCAGGAAAGAGAATGGATGGGATGATCGAGTCTTTTCTATCTATGCTTATATAATGAAATCTCAAGGATTTGAAGCGCTTGTTGAGGAGAAGTAGAAAAGAGATTATGATCAGCATGAAGGTTCAAAGAGGGTGACTAAGAGGAGTGATCTATCTTCTCAGCCTTCTTCAAATTGAGAGCAAAGTATGGTTGATGTTTAGAAGCCAAAAGAACAAGAAGATCAGAAAGCCCCGAAGACGAAGGTTTTGAAGCTGAAAAAGCAACTTGGTTTCAAGTTGCTTTCTGACATTGAGATGACTACGAACTTGAAGAAGGTGCTTGAGGATATGATTCTTAATTGAAAGATTAAATTCACTCTTGGAGAAGTCTTGGGGATTGCCAAAAGACAATTTCATGACGTTGTTATTGACATCATTAAAAGAAAACGATAGATTATTGAAGAACTGACACAAGATATGATCTATTGAGAGGCTTTAGCATTGTTGAGGCTATTATCTATGGCTTGTGAATTGAGAAGATTGATTCTGATGATGAGATTATTGAGGAATCTACAGATGGAGCTTTATGTATACAATCCAAGAAGACTCTTCAACCTTTAGTTCAGCCCATACAATATGGAGAGAGTGATGACACACCTAGATTGGTACCTCGTAGCCATTTTTCTCACAGTCACTGGGCTAATGCGACTACTGAGACAATAGTCAAGCTTGGTGAGACAGAGACCCCTTGTATTGCTCTTTTGGATCATTGCTCTGAGATTAATGTCACAGTATGTAGATTATATGATACTGGTAAATGGCCAACTGATGTGGATCATGGTTGGCATGTGCGTGCGGCCAACAACACTATAGAAGATTTGTATGTTGCTTGTCATCCGAACTTGAAGATTTCTATTGGAGATGTGGATGAGACTTATCATTTCTTCGTGCAAAACTCTTGTTCCTATCCTATTATTTTGGGACACCATTCATTGGATGGAGACTAAGATTCTAGACGATGGGTCTGCCTATGCGTGGATCCGAAGAAGCAAGGATGGAAAGAGGGCTATCTAATTCATGACAGTTTGTGTCAACCATCAGTGGAATAAGGATTCTTTGAGGGATTCCCCTCTTCTAGCAAGAGAGCTGGTAGATACCATTGTCTTGTGAGACGACGGTGGTAGTTCTCGCGTCCTGGCAATAGTAGTTTTCCCTCAGGTATTTATGGTGTGTCTTCTGAAAGTACTTTGTGCTTTCAACATATTATGGGCATGCCTAAAGCTACTAGGCAGTACTTGAAGAGGAAAGAAAAAGAATTGAAGCTTTAGGTCTTTTACAAGATGAAGACAAGGTAGATGGTCTCTATGATGAGAGCTATCATGCTCGGATACTATGGAGGATCTTTCACATTGCTAAAAACTAAAAATCAAGAGTTGTTATATGTCTTAAAGGTCCATTCTCTGGCAATGTAGTGCAAATTTTTTGATTTCATGCTGCAAGAAAATTTGGGTGGTGAGAATTCTCAGCAAAAACTGTTATTTACTGAAATATTTCAGCAAAAAGATTTACAAGGTGATGTTTATACACAAAAAAATTTGTGTTTACCAGGGTATTTACAAAAAGGCTAAAATTTGCAGGTTGTAGTAAAGAAGCCAAAGTACAAATAAAATATAAGACAATTGATAAGAAGATCAAACCAATTGTAGGATTGCTACCTTTGGACAATGATGAGATGATTAGGAGGGTAGTTATACAGCCTCCTTTACAAGATCTTGTTGGTATTGGACACAAATTTTCTATCAAGACATTGAAAGAGATGAAGATTGAGACTAAATATTTTTTACTTCCAATAGAGATAAAATGTTTTGAGTAGATGTTGAGAAAATATGGGAGAGCCTTTGCTTTTTTCCTGCATGAGATAGGTTGTGTTGATCCTAGAGTTGTGATGCCTATGGTTGTTTTCACCATTCCACATGTCCCTTGGAATCTACGACCTATTCCTGTACCTAGAGCTCACTTGCCTAAATTGGTGGAGCTTTTGAATGAGCGGATCAAGATGAGGATTCTAGAACCATCTTTAGCTCCATATTCTAATAAATGGTTCACAGTTTCCAAGAAGAATAGGACATTTAGATTCATATAGGACTTACAACCAATGAACAACACGGTCACTATACAGAATGTTGGTGCAAGACCTATTGTGGATGAGTTTGTAGAGGCTTTTGCTATAGACGTGCTATCTATTCACTTGGTGATCTTTATTCTGGCTATGACTAGTTCCAGCTTGCCCTTGAGAGTAGAGATTTAACTACGATGAAGACACCTTTAGACCTTGTCTGGATGCGTATGCTTGCGCATGGAGCTACTAATTCGGTAGTGCATATGATGAATGGAATGAAAAAAGTCTTATAGGATTTTATTCACTACAACAAAAAGGCCTCATATACGCACTTTTAGATGCGATTTTTGAATATAGAGAAAATCTTACGGGTGCATCTATCCACCCGTCTATTTGCGCGTCTACCGTGTCGCGTCTCTAATCGCATGTATGAACGAATTTACACGCAAAAATAGACACGCAATAGACGCACATATACACACGTGAATACATGCGCATAATAAACCAAAATTGCTATTTATTTAATTCATTTTGTGCATCTATTAGCGCGTCTATTTGGCAGTTAGATGGGCATATAGACATGCTTATAGACGTGCTTTTACAAGCACTTGTAGACACAAATGGAAAACAAAAAATCTCATTTTTTTAAACAAGATATTTAATTTCTTTTTTAAATTTGAATTATCTAGTGCGTGTATAAGCGCGTGTACTCTGCACTGTAGACGCGCGTATAAACGCGCATTTTTTGCAATTTAGACGTGCGGATAGATGCGAAAAACAGAACTAGAAAAAAAAAACTAGAGAGCATGTGGTTGCAAAACTAGGAGGTATGGTGCTCCTCTACGAATCTGAAGAAGAAACATCTTCGCTAGTACCACCATGGCTACTAGCGTCGCTATCCCCCTCCTCGCTATGCTCCACATCCGGGTTCGCCTACACACGCAAAAGATCAAGGTTGCTTATGTAGACATGGTGGAGAAAAAGTTATAATTAGCTATACTTTTAATAGGAAAGTAAAAAAAACATACCTCCTCTGGCTGTTGAATCCTCATAGTCCGGTTGTATTGGTCCTTAGTGACGAGACCCTCCTCATAGAAGTGAAGCCATGTGGCTGTGCGGTTATGGCCTCGATGGTAACCTACCTCTCTAGGAGTAGGTATCCTACCAACGATACTAGTCTGCAAAACAATTATGATATATACAAAAAATTATAAGTCACAATATATTAGAACAAATTATATAAAGAATTGAAAGAAATATAAATTTTAAAAAACTAGAAATCAAAATATACTTACAAACTCTGCCTCCCACGACTCTCTGCCGCCTGATCTGTAATGCGACGATCCCATTGTTTCCATTTGGATCCGTCACGCCTCTGTGTGCTGGCGACTCTTCACTTTCTCTGCTGCTTTCTTCTTGGCTTTCTTCCACTCTATGTGGTGGCACATAGGTGGTTGGCTATAGGCTCCGCGCCCCTTCTCCTGCCTCCGCAGTGAGTCCCTGGCGCGTGTCATGAGGTGGGATCTTTTGTTGTGAAGAATATCCCTCACTTTTGTGCGTCCCCAATCATCCAAGAGTTGCTGACCCTCAGGATTTGGGTACCTCCTACGGACTGCCCTCAACACCTCCTGCCACAAGCTGCTTTTCTGATTTTTGAAGACAATGAAACAATCTTTATACATCGCATGCACAACACTCCTCATGTACGCCATTACATCCCTTCCTTCATCATCATGGAAGATACCACCAGCATCTGTAACTCTATAATACTGACGTACAAGCTCCTCTACGTGATCTAGTGGTGAGGGTGATCGCTCACCACCTCCTAGGCAACCCCCACACAAGCCTTGTCCTCCCCCTCGACTCTCCCTCCTCCCTCTCTGTCGACTACCCTCTGCCTCGCTGGATGCACATGCTTCTGCAGATGCTTGTGCTTCAACTGATGCATGTATAGGTGTTGCACGTGGAGTACCTGCATATGGAGTACCTGCATGTGGAGTTTGGGAAGTAGTGCCAGGCAAAGACGTTAGAGGCGTTCCAGACATGACACTGAACACCTTGTCCACTGTGGGAGAGCAGCCAAGGTGTCTGGTCATCTCTCCCATAAAGTCTTCCCTACTAGGAAAACCTCCAAAAAATGCATTGATCCCCTGCTAAACGAGGCCAATGTATCATTCATGCAATCCAAATCCGGGTCATTGCTAGATGAACCAGGATACGACATCTGCAAAAAAAACACAGGAAAAAGAAAAATTTGTTTGCATACAAAAAATCATATATTACCTACATTTTCAAAGAGCTTTCTTTAAACATTGAGCATAAAACTTAAGTGCTAATGCTTCTCATAAACAAGAAAACTGATAAACACAAACATGGGATTGGTCACATTCATCATTGCAAAAATATATTGTTTTTTATCAGAGCTGGGAGAGTTGGCGCGTGTATAACCGTGTCAAAATTGCAGGTTATACGTGCTCTCAGACGCGCTCCTAAAGTCAACCTTCTATTCAGCACGTCTATATTAGTATCTGAGATGCAGTATAGACGCGTTGTCAGACGCATATTCCAGGTCAATCTGCAGGCGCGTGTATCATCGCATGTAGATTGACCTGCATACGTGCCAGCACAAGCGCTCTAAGACACGCCCTCAGACGCAATGAGAGGAAACATTTTTTCATGTCTATACTTGCATCTACACTGAAATGTAGACGCGCTAGCAAACGTGCTCAGTCGGCTGATTTTAGTCCGACGACCGCCATTGATGATTTACAAAATGCAATACATAATGGAATCAGAAATCCTAATACACAGACAGAGCAGAGAGAGAAAGAGAGAAATAAAAAGAGAGAGAGAGAGAGAGAGAGAGAGAGAGAGAGAGAGAGACTCACCTTGGGTGTTTGGTGTGGCGGGTGGTGGCGCTTCTTCCTTCTCCTTCTTCCTCTCCTTGGTAAGTTACCCTCCCTTGATGCTTGCTTGCTTGCTTGCTGCTTCTTCTTGTTCTCCTCTCTCTTGTTCTCTCTTTCTTCCTCTCCTTGGCTTTCCTTTTTCCCCTCTTGTGTGTTTGAAATGAAAGAAGAGGTGAGTCATGAGGAGGTGAGGCATGAAGAGACTAGGTGAGGCATGAAGAGACTGCATGTCGGCTAAACTCAAGCTTCAGAACCGCAAAAAACGCAGGAAAGGAAAGGCGCAGTTTGAAAAGAAATGATTTAAGTATGGTTTGAATTTTGACATGTGCGTCTATTTTTGGGTGTATATGTGTGTCTATTGTTCATGTAGACGCGAGTATAGATGCGAACATAGACGCGCAAATAGACGCTAATATAGACGCGTACGTAAACGCAGATATAGACGCGCATTTAGGCTTTATCATAATTTTTTGTTTTTAAGATAAGTTTTGATAGTGAATTCTTATCATAAGTTTTAATATATTTATGATGATTTTTGTGTATTTAAAATTGAGATCTTAGAATAATTGATACGCTAGCTTTAAGTTTTTATGTAAACATATGAATGACAAATATTTTGATGTTGTCATGAATTAGGTTTGATCATGTCGTCGTCATCACCTAGTGCGGTGCATGCTGATGAGTCAATGAGCACATCCTCAAGTGAGGATGAAACATTGCTTCTTCATAATCGAGATGCATGGCTACGACGAAAAATTAAATGCATGTGTGATCGTTGTCGAGGTTGTATTTTTCAAGCACGTCGAATTGCAATGTCACACCTCAGCTTGTATGGAGAATGGGACCAAGAAAAATCACTGGTATTCATTGTTTTTTTTTACCACTAAGATTGCTTGTCTATGTTACGGGAATTATATATCAACGTACATGAAACTCCCTTTTGTGGTTGAGCAGGATGCGGTGCCACATCCTCAGATGCTCCCTCCCAGGCGTCGAGAGGCTGCAAAACGCTGACGCGAGGAGGCAGAGTCTTCAAGAAGAGTAGAGACTCACGACCATGATAGTAGCCCTCATGAAATGCCCCATCAAGTTGTAGAGGATGAGATTTTGGACAACATGGTACACCATCTATTTTCGCAACCGGTTCAGGGAGAAGGTCACTCTACGAAGCCAGATGATCCACTATATGTAGCATCATCTACTCCATTGTATGAAGGTTGTACGTACTCCGTTCTTCATGCGTCCCGCGAGATACTTAACTTGCAAACAATTTATGGATGGAGTAATGTCAGTTTGGATGCGTTATTGAAGTAGGTATCAATTCAGTTTGGCTTATGAATTATAAGATTAATTGTTCTATTTTGAAATCAGGCAAAAATATATGTTGGTGGTTTTTTAACTCACTTTTAAAAATATATGTAGGTTATTATCACAAATTCTTCCAAAAGGAAACAAATTGCCAACTAAGAGAGAGCAAGCAATACATTACTTGACATCTCTAGGAGGCCTCGATTATGTCAAGATCCATGCATATGTCAATGATTGTGTCTTATTTCGTGGGATTCATGAGTTCGCACGAGAGTGTCCTGTTTGTGGCAAATCAAGATACAAAGTGGAGATGAAGTCAATGGATGTGCCTCGTAAGGTTTTGCGATATTTTCCGATTGTTCCACGTATAAAACTTATGTTTAAGTGTAAGTCTATTGGAAAGCTCATGTCATGGCATGCTAGTCATCGTTCAAGTGATGGAAAATGGAGGATCCCTACAGACACACCGGCATGGCAACATATAGATAATTTGTGGCCCGTTTTCAAAGAAGAGCCAAGAAATTTGAGATTTGGTTTAGGTATGGATGGAATCAATCCATTTGGCATCAAAAGCACATCATACAGTGTATGGCCAGTGGTATTGGTGAACTATAATATTCCTCCATCCATGGCAATTAAAAAGGGACATGTAATGTTATCCCTTCTGATTCCTGGAAAGCAAAAGGTAAAAAACATGGACATTTACTTAGTGCCTTTGATTGAAGAGTTAGAAATGTTATGGGAAGGTATTGAGGTGCAAGATACAAGTGCATCTGCATCCTCTAGAGATTTCACATTGAAGGCCATGTTGTTGTGACCATGCATGACTTTCCAGGATACGGAGAGTGTTCAGGTACATGTATATAACTCTATATTTGAAATTCAAGACTTGAATCAATTGCATTTTATTCATTCACTTGTTTTTTCAGGTTTAACCACATCAGGATATCATGCATGTCCTATTTGCGGTCCCTCTCTAGTTTCCTCTAGGCCGGCACGTTTAAAGAAGGTTATCTATGACAATCATCATCGATTTCTTCCTATTGACCATCCCAAATATGTTCTCCCTACTAATGGAATGACTCCACAATCTCTAACCATTCGAGATTGGAAGGAGAGATGGATTAATGCCGATAGCCACCCTCCACTCGGCATGAGTCGGTAAGAAGTGCATTTCTCTCGATTGACTTTAAAGTATTTAGCACGATGACTTGTTTACATAATATACTGTTTATTTGTTAGGTTCTCTATATTTTTTCGTCTTCCGTACTGGACTGAACTCAAGATCAATCACCTGTTGGGCCCCATGCACATATTCAAAAATGTTGTATCTACATTATGGGATCACTTGATAGAGGCTCGTGATTCAGTTAATGTAAGGGAGGATTTACGTAACATTGGTCGCATGAGATGAGCTTGGCCACGCATTGGACCTAGAGGAAAGATTGAGCTACCCCATGCACCTTGGATGTTGTCAAAGAATGAGGAAAAAATAGTGAAGGAACAAATATATAGCTTTCGAACACCCACAGGATGTATGAGATGTCTCAAGGGAGCCTTCATAAAGAAAAAGAAAAGAGGTGTGGAGCAACTATCTGGTTTGAAGTCCCACGATTGGCACAAAATGATTCAAGTAAGGGTATCTCTAACCATGAATATAGTAATTAGTGGAGTAACTATGTGTAAACTTTGGGATATGATGAGTTTTTTGTCAACTAATCATTTGATCTATGAATAGTGTTTACATTCAGTTCGTACTTCCTACTAGCATATCCCATTGTGTATCCAAAGATGTACGTGATATCATTTACAAGATGGGAGAGCTTGTGAGGTGTGTATACATTGTATTTTTTCATTATATATCTTTGAATTTCTACATAAAAATAAAAAATTCTCAAATACATCCTGACAGATACGTGAGCTCGAAGGAAATTGATCCAAACACATTGCAAGATGCTCGGGTATTATCTGTTGAGGTGGTTTGTTTGGTGGAGGAAATTTTTCCGCGATCCATTTTGACTACTCAATTACATTTGTACATTTGATTGATGAGATCGCACTTTGTGGGGCAGTTCATGTAAGGTGGATGTTTTTTCTTGAGCGCTTCATGAAAACCTTGAAAGATTTTGTGAGGCAAAAAGCACGGCCTGAGGAAAGCATGGCTGAGGGTTGGTTAGTGCAATCATCCCTTGTTTATATCTCTGAATATCTTGCTGAAGTGAATCCCTCTCAACCATGACTATGGAAAGATGATGAAGACTTGAGGATGACCTCTATAGTACCTCAAGGAAAAGGAATGAGTAAAGTGCTAACAAAAGAAGAACTTGGTAAGCTAAATAGTTTTTGTGTGCTCAATAGTGATGTAATGAGCAAATGGGTGACACTATATAATGAAGCAAGGGCAAGAAGAAAAAGCAAAAGACAAGAATTTCGCACTAGATATGGACGTAATGTCTCATTTTCAGATCATCTAAATGCACTCCCATGTCATATTGATATAGATTGGTTACATGAGGAAATGGAGAGAATGGAAAAAGAGGAGGAAATTAATATATCTCAAGAAGAGTGGGAATACGCACAAGGTTGCTTATCAAAGGTGAGACATACTATCAATTAATTTGTTTCTATAAGGTTTATTTTATATAAATAATTGACATGTTTGATCTTTTATCTTTTACTACTAGTGCATATTATTCAATGCACTTTGGTGTGAGGGTAAACATCTTCGAACTCAACGTATAGATGAAAAGAGAAATACCCAAGATTGTGGTGTCCTTGCTCACTTCGAGGATGTCAATGGTACCATGGAAGGTTATTGTGGCTTGATCCAAGATATTCTGAAGCTTGACTTCAGACGATTCTTTATATATGTACTGGATGTGAAGTGGTTTAAAGAAGTGGTAACAAATGGTGAGCATTGCACAATCAGACGTCATCCAAGTGGTTTTATAATCATTGACTCTACAAAATTTCACCAAAACAAGAATGACACATTAGTACTACCTCAACAATGCGAGCAGGTATATATGCAAAGGCTAATTTTTTTATATGCATACATGTGATACATATACACAATATAATAAGTACTTAAGTTTAATTTTGCTTTTGTTTTTCAAATACAGGTTGTGTATCATCCAATGGTAAACAATAACCGATGGTGGTATGTCATCCCTATATCTAATCGTTCAAAACCAATGTATGGTAATACTACCGACATGGAGATAGCAGATGACAATCCAACAATTAATGATGATGTGCATGATGACACCATAATGGATGATATGCGTGATATAGTACAAGATGAACCTCGCGAGGATGTTCAAGGAAACGCAGAAGAAGACAATAATGTGATTGTCGATGATATTGATAAAGTTATTGAGCAATATAGCAACACATTTGATAGTGAGATAGACTTATTTGTTTCGTTACCTCTTGGTAACATAGACCTAGAAGTAGATAGTTTAGCAAGGGCTGATCTCATTGAAGATGAGATGGATCATTCACTGTAACATACTTAATTTGCTTAATGATTCAATGTGTATTCTTAATTCTATGGTTTTTATCATGCACACACGTGCATACTCAAGAATCAATAGTCAAGTTTAAAGCTAAATTGAATTTTTCATAATAAAAAGGAAGTATTTTTTATCATCTTCAAGTAGAGAAATTACGAGATACATATTGCAATGCTTGCTACTAATTGTAAGGTTTCTGTCGCTTGCCGCTAATTACTTATATCAGGCTTGTCAACTGGAGGAACTACCATTCATTAGAGAGCAATGAAAAAGTAATTATTAACTCTATTTTTTAAATTCAATGATTCAATGTGTATTCTTACTTCTATGGTTTTTATCATGCGCACATGTGCATGCTCAAGAATCAATTTTAGATGGTTAAATAATTATTAACTTTGGTTTTTTAATTATATTAATTCTAATTTTAGGTGGTTAAATAATTGCGCATCTGCTGGCGCGTCTATATTGGCGTCTATTTGTGCGAATATATAGACGCAAAATTCGCGTCTATTTACACGCACTTTTACACGCACATATAGATGCAATGATAGACGCGCCCGACTTTGCGTGTCTAACATGCACGTCTATGCCTCGTTTCTATTGTAGTGATTCTAGAGCTTACCATGCCTTTCATCGATGATCTGTCTATCAAGGGTTGTTTGGAGAAAGAGAAGGAAGAAAATTTAGATAATCATGGATGCATGTACTTTGTGGCCGCTCATATCAGAGATGTTGAGAGGATTATTTGCATGCTAGAGGAAGTGAATTTGACCTTGTTAGGGCTTAAGTCTATTTTTGGTGCCAGAGAGGTTTTGATTGTTGGATATGTGTGTGGTTATTATGGCAGGAGGCCTTTCCCTGCGAAGGTTAATGCCACAGAGAAGATTGTAGAGACTTTCTCTTCTACTTCAGAGATTTGCAGGTTTCTTAGAGCTTGTGCATTTTATCTTATTTGGATTCCTCATTTCACTCATATTGTAGATGATCTCTACTAGCTCTTGAGGAAAGAGCAACATTTTTCTTGGGACATGAGACACACTAGAGCTATGCAGAAGTTGAAAAGATTATTGAGAGCTACACCAACTTTTTGGAAAGCAAATTATGAGTGTGAGAGACCTATTGTACTCACTATTGCTACTAGTCCTATCGGCATTGGATGGGTTGTTGGCTCGGTTGTTGGCTAGGATGATGCATATGGGAATACACATGCCATTCGGTTTGGGTCAAAAGTCCTAAATGAGCAATAGTGTAAGTATCCATAGATTAAGAGGGAGCTCTTGGGAGTTGTCACGGCTCTCAAGAATGATGAAGAGTACTTCATTGGTACTATTATGGTGGTCGAGACTGATTGCTTGCCTCTTCCAAGTATGATCACGAGTTGTTCTACTCTAGATATTTCCATGCTTAGGTGGATTGGGTACATAGAATCCATGAATCTTGAGTTCAAGCACATAGCAAGAAAAGACATCCCAGTAGCCGATATGCTTTCATGAGTGAGGTATGATGATATGGATTCTTCTTGCACTGATGATGTTGATGATGGGGATGATCTTTCAGCCATGCATGCTAATCATACTTGTCATGTATCTGCTTTGGAGAGATTTGATGAGTCTTTGTATATAGGGGAGTATTTAGAGATTGGCCATTATTTGAGTACCATGTCTAGACAGGGTGGATAGAGTAATGCAAACTTCGAGAAGATTAGGAGGAAAACTTATGGTTTCTTCTTGCAAAGTGGGCTACTTTGAAAGCATCCACAGAAGCAGGGAGGATAGCCATTGAGAGTTGTATGTGACAGAGCTTCACAGGTGTGAATCATGAGAGAGTTTCATGAGAGTCTTTGGGAAGGACATAGAGCTGTTTGGGTGACCTATGAGAAGATTAGAAAGCGCTACTGGTGGAGAGGCATGTACAGAGATATCTCACAGTTTGTTGAGACATGCACTGATTATCAATTGTTTTCTTTAACGAGGCATAGAGATGAGCTTCATCCTACTTACCCGCTATGTATTCATTACAAGTGGATTCTTTATTTGATTACTTTGCCTGTTAGATGTGGCAGATGCATTACATTGTTTTGGCAGGAGAGGATCTCACAAATCAGGTGGAAGGAAGAGCATTGAGGACGAAGACTACTTCAGTGGTCTGTAAATTTCTATTGGAGGATGTTATTTGTAGGTATGGTTGCATTGAGAAAATTACAGCAAATAGAGGTGAGTTGGATGATGATGATGCTAGGGATTTTTTCTCTCACCTTGGCATTAAATTTACTTTGCTTCAGCATATAATCCAGAATGCAATAAGAAGAGCGAAAGAGGCCATCCGCGGATTATGAAAGCTTTGGCCAAAGCATGCACTGGATGGGTCAAGGAGTGGCCTAGATTATTTTCTTACGCCTTATAGTCTAATTGCACTACCCACAATGTGACCACATGTTATATGCCAGCTGAGTTGATGTATGGATAGAAACCAGCCATGCCTACAGAGGCTTGTACACTTACATGGAGTGCTTTACCATGACAGCAAGATGAGATGTCTAGAGAGGATCTTTTGGCTCTTTGTATTCGTTCCTTGGACATGAGATCTGACTCGGATATTGAGAGATCTATCTAGAAGCTCAAAGAGGCTAGAGTTTGCAGCAAAGATTAATTTGATAGCATACATAGATTGAGACCTAGAGAGATTGAGGAGGGAGATCAGGTGTTGGTCTACGACAGCATTCTAGACAACTAGTATAGTACTATCCGCAAGGTTTCAAGACGATGGTTTAGGCCTTATTTGGTGTAGCATGTCCATGACAATGCTACATATTCCTTATTAGAAGAGCTTGATGGTATGACCTTGTGGATACCGATTGCAGGTAAGAGAATCAAACTATTCAAGAGAAGAGATGATATGTGCTATGCAATTGAGGAGTTGGATGATGAGTTTTATGATGGACTTGAGACAGGAGATGATGTAGATGACCATTTGGATATTACAGATGATTTTGTAGAACATGAGGAGATTGCATTGACCATTGAGCTTTGCGATGATGAGGATGGATAGCTATGGCCCATCCAGAGGATCTGCACGTTTGGAGGGGGCCAATGTCGTGACGGTATGCGTCCACCACTGCGAACCCGAGGACAGTGTTTTTTGCCAGGAATTTGAACTCATTAGTTAGCATCATTAAGAATTTGTTTTCCATTGTGTGTATTTTTTTTGTTTGTAGTTTAGTTTGGACTGTTAGTTTGAAAATTTGATTGCTTGGTTCCATCCTAATTTTTTGTATTCATTGAGTAGTACTCAAGCACAAATAAAGTGCGTGTATGTCTATGTGTGTGGTAACTCATATGAGTGGTTATTCAAGTGTTGAAGATCTTGTGGCTGATCTTGGGTCAATTGGAAGGAGAGTTCCTCTCTTGATAAAGTCAACTCATGATCTTGCTAAGTAGCTCGATGCTTCTTTTTGAAAGTAAGATAAAAGGCATTTCTCGGAGGTTTCAAGGATTAAGGGGGCTATAGAGAAGGCTTGAAAATGAAAGATAGGACACCAACAATAGACAGCAAGGTTCCTTCTTGTCCATCTCATTAGGCGTGCGGACTTCGTGGTTTGCTTGCCACAACATCATTTGTGTGTACCATGGCAATGCACCATTGCTTAGCATAGGAAAAGGTTTTGGCTCATGGTGGAACTTGATGTGACTTGTAGCAAAATTCCGTCTATTTACTTATTGGATTTGTTTTGGCCAAAAAAGCAAACTCCTTATGGTGGCCATGGAAAATGGTGCTGCACTCAAGTGTTGAGGAGGCTCGATTGGACTACGAAACCCTAGTCGAGAATGAGGATGAAGATGCGGTCATCTTCAAATGTGACACAGCACAGCAGAAGGTGATTCTCTAGCTTTGGCGACTTCCATTGTGATTCTCTAGCAGTCGAGTTTTCTCATGGCCAAGCACAGCAGAAGGTGTTTGGGCATGGAGTTCCAGAGGCTGAAAATTTTTGTGTGGGGGGCAAACAGCTGAAAGCAAGCTCGATATGAAAATTGCTGGCAATGGGACATCCAACAAATATCGAGTAGCAGAAAATAGGATTTCTTCTCATGAAGAAGCTGTAAACCTCCACCATTGTGAAACAGAGCCTAAGAATTTCAGCCATGATAGTGGAATTCTTGCAAATAAGCTGTCATTCACAGGCAAGCCATATGAAAGCATGCATAAGAGAAGTAGAATCAGTGGGCTGTTTTTGAATCGCTTGCATTACAAATGGCATTGAAGGTCATGTTGCAGAGATGATTCGATGGCTTATTCCATTGACAAGGAAGTGATGATAGGTGCTGTAAAAGACAGCCAATGCAAGAAGATTCGACAGCATTACGGACTATGATGGCGAGTAGTGACGGCATCCATTGATGATGCAGAATGACAAACAGATCATCGCAAGATGGCGATCCAAACACGATGATGATGGCCAAGATGGCGGCTTCCTGAAATGGAGGATGGTGATATTTCTATTCAGAGATTCAAATTTCGGTGTAGTTTTAAGGCATTCGCAAGCAAAACTGCATATTCTGTTGATCACAAACTAGATGGCTTGAAATTCAGAAACATAGTGGACAGATGACGATCAGGTGACGAATGCCATGTAGACCTTAATCACAGGTTAGTTTGCCAGTGTAATGATGGTCTATGCAATGATGGCGACATCTCAGGGTGGCAGCGTTTATGAATGCAAGGTGGCAACATCAAAGCATTCTCATAAGGCTTAAATCTTTTTAGGCTTTTGCCTTAATGTTATGGCTTTTTACCTTAAAAGAAAGCTAACGCATTAAAAAGCCTTAGGCTTTATGAAAAACCAAAAGAAAACTCAACGTATATAAGGAATGTATAAGAGGTCTTGTGGTACCCTATTCCTTGAAAAGCTTCTTATATCTTGATAAGAGGCCCTTGCCTTACTCCTTGAATTCAGATTGAAACTTCTTCGAGGAATGTGGAGGGTCACATGTAAGAGTGTGGAGTCTTGTCATGCTGATCGAAGTGATTGAGAACTTGGATGCTGAAGTGTCAAGTGTTGTAACAAGGTTTTATGAGGTACGAGAATATAGTACAATCGATGTTTTTTTCAAAATTTAGACTCTACTCCTTGTAAAGATTCTTGTATCTTAAGAGGAGAGTGAAGGGCTTCCATCTCGCAAAGCGTCTGTGCAACGAGTGACTTTTGCAAACTTCCGTGCGTATTCCGTGCGACAACGGGCTAAACCCTCCACTAGATACTTGTTTCAAAGCAATGCGCATATACGATCTACAATACACATTAATTTGAGCTAGAACCATTGTCTAGGAACTTCAATCAACATGTAAGAGTGACAAATTTTGGAAACAAAGCCCTCCATGCAAATGAGTGTGAGGATACGTCGAGAGGATCGAAGGACAATACCAGAGCGGTCAAAGGAAGAAGGCCAAAACAAGTGTAGTTGGAAATTTCTTATCGGCAATCGACAACAAGGAGGTACCAAGATGTTTCCATTGCAATGAACCGAGCCACTTTAAAAGACAATTCCCAATGTTAGGTCAACCAAACCACCATGAACAATTTGGTGGTCACAATCAAACAATTTCAACCACAAAAGAAAAAGTAGCTAGAATAATCTTCAAAGGGAGGAATAAAGAAAGAGATAAAGGTGAAGATCCCACTTTAGAAGTGGGTATGGAAAGAGCAATGGTACATGCCACTCTTAACAAGAAGGGTCCCAATTACTAGTTCTTAGTAATCTAGAGCCTAGTAGCCTATCAAGGTAAAAGCTTTAAGATTTTGATGAAAGTTACTAATAGAATTGAAAAATGGGAGATAGGAAAATTTTGCTCAACAGACTAGAAATGTGGAATTTAACCTAGGAAGTAATCTTTCTAACATGGGGTTTAGAGTTATGGATCTAGGAGCTTACAAGTGTTTGCTAGGGATGGATAGGCTAATTCGCAATGATGCTCACATTCATTGCAAAAAAGATCAAATTATGTTTCTAGATAAAAAAGGAAAGTTAGTAACTACTCAAGGTGAAGCTCGAAACCCTAGAGTCCAACTAGTAAAAGCTTTTCAGATAATGAAGGGACTAAGAAAAGGATAGCCTATCTACCTAATTGAACTTAATAAGATTGAGCAAGGAAAGGAAGTTGATGAAGAACCATATTGGCTCAAGGAATATGCAAATGTGTTAGCTAAAGAGCTCATAGAACTTCCTCCATCACAAGAAGTTGATCATGAGATTAAGCTAAGACTAGTAGCTACGTCAATAGTAACAAATTGACTATATGTCCATTTCAAAAGCCATTAAGTTGAAATAACAACTCAAGAAACTTTTGAACCCAGAATACATCACGCAAGTAATTCATCATCATGGGGATCCCTAATGCTATTCCAAAAGAAGAAGGATGCAACCCTTCATCTTTGCATCGACTATTGTGGATTAAACTAGGTCACAATCAAGAACAAATATCCAGTTCCAATGATAGATAAACTACTTAACCATCTTCAAGATACAAATATATTCTCAAATATTAATCTAAGATCAAGCTATTATCAAATAAGGATCAAAGAAGAAGACATTCCAAAAAATTGCATTTAACAAAAGGTACAGCCATTATGGATTCATTGTGATGCCTTTTGGATTAACCAATGTCCCTGCAACTTTTAATAGGCTAACGTAAGACATGTTTTGGTCCTATCTTGATGACTTTGTTCTTATCTTATTTAATGACCTCTTGACCTACTCAAAGAGGGATGAAAATCATGAATTTCAACTTTGAGTTATCCTTGAAACAATGAGGATGCAAAAGATTTTATGCCAATAAGAAGAAATGTGTCTTCTTTAAGTGGCAGATTGAGTACCTTGGATTTATAATCTCTAACAAAGGGATTGTGGTAGACCCTATCAAGATTAAAGATATACAAGAATGGACACCCCGAATAGCAATTAAGGAAGTCTAAAGTTTTTTGGCCTTGATAGGATGATACATGATTTTTATTAAGGACCATGCCTTGATTGTTGCACCCTTGAGTAATTTACACAATAAGCAAACTGCCATTATATGGATTCCCATCGAACAATCTAGCTTTGAGAAGCTTAAACAGAGCTTGATCATAGCTCCTATTCTAAAACTACTTCACTTGGACCAAGAATTTGATGTTGTTACTAACACAAGCTCTCTTGCATTAGGTTGCGTACCCATGCAAGAAGGCTATCCAATAGCCTACTCTTCTAGGAAGTTGAAGATTCATGAGAAAAACTATGCTACCCATGAATTGGAGCTATTTACTATAATTCATGTTCTCAAATTATAGACACTATTTACTTGGAAACAAGTTTATCTTAGTCGTACAGACCATAAAATTCTCAAATCTATACTCAGCCAAATGTAAACATAAGGAAATGACGATGGATTAAAGTCTTACAGGAGTATGACTTCAAGATCAAGTACAAGCTAGATAATAAAAATGTTGTTGTGGGTTCCCTAAGACACAATGCATTTCTCAATACCCTTAGAAGAAACCTTCAAGGCAAGATCTCTAATAGCAATGGTGTTAATGCCTAGTAATCCAATCATATAAATGGCTAAGTGAGGAAGTAGGTAAGGATCCAAGGTATCACCAGATAATAAAAGAAGTCCTATCTAAGGAGATAAACCCTAAGTTCAAGTTCAAGTGTTTGAACTTCTCTACAGAAGGAGGACTAATCTACCTCAACATGAGGTTGTGCATCCCAAGAAGCCAAGACCTAAAAAAGAACATACTTTGGGAAGCCCACAAAGACATCTAAGCTATGAAAAGACTCTTAACATTGTAAGAAGAAACCTTCATTGGGAAAAGATCGAAGAAGATGTGCTCAAATGAATGCTTGAGTTGCCAACATGTAAAGATTGAGTATACTAGGAAAGCTGCAATTGCTTGACATCTTACAAATGAAGTAAAAGTCTATAAGCATGGATTTTAAAGTAGGATTACCAAGTTTCTGAGAGGGATACGATTCAATCATAGTCATTATGGATATGCTAGCTAAGGTTTCGCACCTTATGCTAGTCAAAACCAACTACAAGGCTTCGAATATTGCAAGGATATTTGCGAAGAAGATCTTTAGGCTACATGGATTGTCTAAAAGGGTCATCAATGAATTGTAATTATCTTTTAACTTCTCATTTTTAGAAGAGTTTATTTGAGGCCATTGGTACCTAGCTTTGTTTCATTATTGCATATCATCCTCACACTGACGGGCAAACTGAAGGAGTCAGCCAAGTCATCGAAGACATACTTAGAGCTTACTGCTGTAGGAGGGAACCTAAGCAGTGGATAAAGTAGCTATATTTGATGGATTTTCTTTACAATGCATCCTATCATCAAAGCATCTAGATGATCCTATTCAAAGCTTTGTATAGATAAGAATGCCTAAGCTCATATTGAGGGCTCAATTGACTTGTTTCTTGGGCTAATTTTTGTTATTTTTATGAGCTGAATGGTTGATTTTATGATGGAATGATTAGTTTTTGTTGATTTTCAAAGTGTTTTGGAGTGCATTGGGATGGATTGAGTAGGTTTAAGGAACTCATGATTGTTTTTAGTTGAGATATGATGTGTTGATAGGTTTTGTAATGTGTCTCTTTGATTTTAATAAGGTCTATTTTCCCTTTGTTTTGATCTATTTTCTTTCTATTTGTGAGGTTGATATTGTAAATGAGTCTTTTGAGAAATGATTGAGAGTGTATAAAAAATTTTTAAATGGTTTAAAGTGGTATTAGTTTGAGCTATATGGTTTTTAAGCCTTCTGTTGACCTTTTGTAGTATTCTATATAGCTTTTATATGTAGTCTATAAGCCTGAGTCTGCTTCTGTGAGTGTTTTGATGGATGAATGTTTAGAATGATAAATTTTTTTAAGTATTGGAAGAGGAATAATATAGGCTTGAAATATCTCGAAGAAGTAGCCTATAAAGACTTGAACTAAAGACTAAAGTGACAGTGATAGTGATGAGCTTCCAAGGGACATTGTACTGGCTCTAGTGACTCTTCATACTAGGCTTACCTCTTGGGAGGGATATCCACGATCAAGAGAGAATTATTGAGGGTCATTCTTGGTTATTCTAATGTACTATTGAGAGACATAATGTATGAGAGATAGCTAATTTTCTATGAAAAACAATGTATCTATGAGTGAGACCAAATCTAAAAGTACCTAAAAGAGGTGAGACATTCTATGTATTTTTCATAGCAATGATGTATAGTATCAACTATTTCTTGACTCAGATGATACATGATGAGAAATGGTACCACTTGTTTGTATTCACTAGTTGTAAGTTGAGTGTATCCAAAATAAATTATATATATATGAAAAAAATGTGCATATGGATGGTCTTTGCCATGGAGAAATTTAGGCACTATATTCTATATGATCAAAAGATAGTATTTTAAATGAAAATAGAAGGGCTGAGATTATTATTGAACAAGTTGCAGCCACCCAATTGGCTGGGGTCTCTTATCTAAATATGCTTTATATGGCAAGCGGTCGCTAGTTTGGGTAATGCACAAAGTAGCGCAAACCCATCAACCATTATTATCTTGGATCCATAGGCTCATTAGATAATATGTTATGCATACATCTCTTGCTATATATGCAGGAGCTATGGGTCATAATTTGATGCATCTAGTTTAGGGCTAGCATCCCTATTTTCTTCTTAGAATGGAGCATCTTAGTGTTGCCTCACAAGAGTTTGATAGGTTCTTGGATATCAAGATTGAACTTAAGGTTGATGCCCTATTCTCCTTAGGTCATGATACACTCATCTCCCTCTTTTTTACACATAATTACTAAATAATGGCGAATAGAAAATGGAAAAATATATAAATTCAAGTGAACTTGGCTATAAGAGTACTCACCTAGTAGAAGTTCCTAGTATAGTTGCCCTAAGTAGATATATGGGTTAGACCAATACTTAGAATGGCCTCTTTGATAGTTTTTGTTAGCTAATTTATGTTGAAATTGTTGGTTAATAACTCGTTAATAATGAGCTCTCGATCTCTTTGCTAGATTATGCTTGGCCTATACCTTGTGGAATTCATGGATTGATCTTTATCAGGGGGTAGAGTGAGAGTTGTATTTTTTGTTATGTTGTGTATTTTATTTGAAGCAACTTAATGTTGTTTTTATTTTATTTATGTATAAATGAATTTGTGGATTTGATGGGACCTAAATCGCCTTATGAGAGGTGTGACTAGGTGCCAAAACTGAAAAAACAATGAAGCATTTGTAAAAGAGGCGTCAAAGTTTTCTAAGCAAAAGAGGATGGCTTGAAAATCGTTTGGAAGCATTTGTTTGCCAATCCAAGTTTGTTAGACACTTCATTTAAAGGGGTACAACTTTCATGTTATAAAACAACTAGATCTAGAAGTCAGAAATAGCATTCAAGAGGCCAAATTAGTAGAAAATGATGCCAGGAATGCGACATGTTTTCAGATCTTGAATCCCAATCTATTTGGGCCTCCAATTTTAGACAAACCAATTGCCAATAATGTGAACACACACATGATGAACTAGATAATTGTTAAAGACTTGATTAAAGAGAGCTTAACTCTCAAAATTTATCATGATGGGGGGTTATATTTTTCAATGCACCCCTTGATCCCTCAAAAAATGCAAATCTACAACCGACTGATCAAGAGAAATGCTCTTGGCCATGGATTCCTTGAATTCTTTGTTTCAAATCACCACAAAAATCATTGAGAATGATGCATTTGATCAAAAGTTTATTTTTAGTCTTTCTCTCTCACCATAATTACTATTCATATGGGCTGAGAGGGGGAGGGACTCGGGGAGGGAAAACGGGTATTAGAACATGGTATGATACGAGCAATGGAGTGAAGGAGAGTAAAGGTGGTTGTTAGCAACTATGTGGAGCATCAGTGGGCTGGCTTAAGCGATTACAAAATCATAACAAATAAAGAGATTTAATGGAGTATTTTTCTATAAGTCTTAGTTTCAAGGAAATTTTTATTCTATTTCTGTTTTCATCATGGAATTTAGGTGTATATGGATTGAAATTTGATATGAAAGTAATGTGTATTATGTCCAAGTGCTAGAATTCTGAAATTTTAGAATTGTGATTATTATAATACAAAAATTAATTATTAAAGTCATCAAAACTCGTAAAATTAAGAAATATGATGATAGTCGATAAAATTGATGGTGCATATGGAGCAAAATAATGCATGCCGGTTACCATGACTATGTTTCTTGGTTTTATGATTAGAAATTTTAGAATTATTAGTAATTAGTATGATAATAATTATAGAAATAATAAATTTAGAAAAAAAATTGAGCTTAGAAAATTAGAAAAAATAAAGAGCCTTGATGAATGTGTAGTAAGTAGTATGGGGTTTAGCCTCAATCTACACTTGCTCTTGTGAAAGAGGTAAGATAAGGGTAGGTTCCATGTAAAATGATGTATAAAATATAAAAATCAATAGACATAAGGCATACATATCAAATGAATATTGAAATTTTATATCTTTTTAATGAAAAATAAAACTTTTATGCATCCTAATAAGGCGTTTAGGATTTTAGTAAATATTTAAAGAAGTTAAAGCATAGGTTAGCCATGTTTCATCTCTTCAGCACTGCACTATGCTAGAATAAATCATGAAAGAAATAGTTTCACACGTCACATGACTATTTTAGAATTGTTTGAGCACCATATACCATGACACCTTGCATATGTATATAAGCATGGTATTAGCATGAATCTCATGGATGCAATTATCTACAAACCTATTGGTCCACGTGGAGTAAAAGAGGATCCCTAGCCATAGATTAGCATATTTATTTATTGGAAAAAATTATGTGAGCTTATAAACAATTCCTTGGAAAGAGAGGAGCATGTTATGATGTATCATCCATTTGAGATAGGCCAATCTTAGGGTGTAGGAGCACCACATAGGGGCCACAAAAGTCCGCTAGGGGTTTCCTTTATATATGTGATTCGAGGTGAGATAGTCACCTACGTGTGGGAAACTCTTTTGCTTGGAATCAAGAGGGGTAATTAGTTGGACTACAATCCAAAATTGTATCTACAAATCTAGTAGTTAGAATAAATATTTATAGTACCTAGATGCTCTTGGCTGCAAGGCTATGTGGGGTTGTTTGGTATGTTTAGAAGTCCTTATTAGAGCCGTTAGAGCTAGTGTCGGGCCCGTCTTGTTAAGAAGTGGATTGGAGAGAGGGAAAGAGGAGAGAGAGAAGACTGCAAAAGAGAGAGGAGTGTAGAAGAGAGAGAAAGAGAGTGATGAGGAGAGAGAAATACTAAAAAAGGAGAGAGAAAGACAGAAAGAGGTGAGAAGCCATAGAAGTTGTGAGCAAGGTAATGAGGAAAGAGTCTGTAATGTATTAATACTTCAAAAGATGTGAAAATTTACATGTCTCTCCCTTTAACACTATTATAGGGAATTTGGAAATTTCCATGCAGCTTGGGAACCCCCAATACCTTTATTATTTGACCACATGGTCAAATCTTGTTGTCTCACTTAAAGGTGGATTCTATTCTAAATACTATACAAGCTACCTTTCCAAATCCCACTTTCAAATATAGATCAAGATTTAGCCACGTGGTCAAATATTTAACACTTATTTAAAATTGGGACTTGAAAATTTTCCAAATTCTCTAATATATTGTTATTTTATACCTATGGTAGTATGACATGGTATTACTATTATTTCTACACTAAACATCTCTTCTTCCCAGCTTCTTACAATCCATCCCAAAGGTTTTTGCCCTTTAAAAAAAACTTACAAAAATTGGAAAGGATGGATGAAATAGAGGACTACTCTCTTTTTAGCTATACAAGTAGGAAAATGAATAAAAGATTAAAGACATATGGATTGAAATGAGGGAATGAGAGTAAGCCTCAACTATATACATGATCAAGAGTGCTTCAAAAGTATTTGGGGCCTTAGAGTCTTCAAGAGATAGACTCAAAATGAAGAAGACAGTTTGCTATAAGAATAGACCCTACTCAACCAAATTTGCTATAACTTCTGGTAGAAGTATCCAAACAAAACATGCCACATGTCAAAATGTAGCTTTTGAAGAGAGTACTTTGACCCTATATGTAGGTGGCGTAATTCTAAAAATTAGGCAAAATAAAAACTATTCTAAAATAACAAGCTATTATGACCCTGTTTGCATCATTACTGGCTCCATAGTTAGTATGCTTTAGCCAACATCAATGTGTTCCATTTGTAAGGAAACTCATCTAGTATAGAATCAGGCCTCCAAAATTTTCATGAGATGGAAAACCTCTCCATTTAATAAAATATTCAATGATAGAGCAAGGGAAAAGCTTCTTCTCACGCTAACCTATGACAGCCTCAAGGATGTATTGAATAAGACCTCCTTCATCAATAGGTGGCAGCTCATCAACTGTATCACTAGGAGCAACATAGAAAGACTTGAGCTGACTAACATGAAATACATTATGAATCTTAGTGGAAGAGGATAGTTCCAATCTATATGCCAAGTCTCCAATGTGCTTTAAGATCCTATAGGGTCCATAAAACTTGTGAGTAAGCTTATTATTGGATCTAGCCTTCAAGGTAGAATAATGAGACTTGGGTACTTTCAGCAAAACCAATTCTCCTTCCTGGAATTCTAAGGGTCACCTCTTCTCATCTACATACATCTTCATCTGGTCTTGAGCTTTCCTAAGATTCATCTTACACTGATGAAGAAGATTCTGCATTCTTTTCGATTCTTCTTTCCCATCAGGATTGATTTTCTCATTGAAAATGACTATGGGTAAGGGCACCTTATAACCATACATAGTTTCAAAGAGTGAAACTCCAATGCTAGCATGAGTGGAGTTATTGTAGGCAAACTCAGCCAACTGCAACCAAGAATCCCATGAATTATGCACATCATGACAAAAATGGCAAAGATAGGTCTTCAATCACTTATTTACCATTTTTATCTGTCCATCAGTTTGTGGGTAATAAGCTATAGAAGGAGCCAATTAGTGTCCATGGATGTGAATATTTCCTGTCAAAAGTTACTCATGAACTTTGAATCTCTATCATGAACAATCATATGTGGTAATCCATGTAATCTAAAATTGTGCTCCATAAATTGACTTGCCAATTGAGAAGTAGTAAACTGGGTCTTGGTTGCAATGAAATGGCTACCTTGGTAGTCTATCCACCACTACATATATACTATTTCATCCCTTTTTGGTAGTAGGTAAGCCAATATAGTAGTCCATGGTAATGTGCATCCATTTTGCCCATAGGAATAAGTCTTTTTCAATAAAAGATTTTACTCATCTTATTATAGGTTTTAAGAACTCCAAGGTGTCCAGCTAAAGGTGGAGAATGCAACTCCTCCGTAATTTTCTGTGTGAAAGAAGAAGTAGAGGGAATAACAATCTTGCAATTTGACTAAATTAGGCCATTTTAAAGCTAATAATGTGAGTTATCTTTCATGAGACCTTGCTACAATTTCTTAAAAACATGGTTGAGCTCTTCATCCAAAACATAGGCTTCTTGTAATTCTTCAATCTAATCACTATGTAGTTTAGTCATAAGAGCTAAAAATTTACATGCCATTAAGAGTGGATTTTAGACACCATTTTTTGAAGCAAAAAAGAACCCAAGAGGCCATAAAAGACCAAATTTTCTTGCAAAATGAAACGGTTGTAAATTGATGAGCTAGATTTTTCCTAGATATAGTTTCATGCCACGAACCCAATGCAAGTCTCGGTTAATCGATCGGAGTCCGTTTGACCCCCCATTTAATCCCTGCAAGGTTTCGCATTATAAAGCAGCTATGTGATTTGGGAGGTAGAAAGTGCATGAAGGAGGCTAAGTTTATAGATTTCAACATCACGAAGTTGGCCATCCAAATGGATCTCGAATCTAAGCTCATATGCCCCACCAAAAAATGAAAAAAAAAAAATTGCCAAAGCGTGCACACACAAAAGTTGAACTATTTTTTTTAGTTTAAAGCTTAAGCTTTCTTAAGCTTACAAGAATTGAAGAGACACAAATCTTATGAAACATGGGGGGAGGGGGTGTTGTTTTTCTTTGCACCCCTTTGATGTTTTTTAATGATTTTACTACTATTGATCATCAAGAAAATGCTCAGGGTAGCAAGAAGAAGAATTTCCTCATGCTCCATCACCACAGAAATAAGAAAAAATGATGCATTGAATCAAAAGATTTGATTTTAGTGTTTCTCTCTTCTCTCTCCTCTCTTCTCTTGTTGTTTGTTCTTATAGATTAGTGTATGAGAGAAGGGGATTTGGACTAAGAGAAAAGATTTCGATCATGCAATGATGTGGGAGTGAAAAGGGACATAAATCAAGGTTGTATTGATTGTAAGTGACCATTGAAGAGTGCTAGCGGGCCTCCAATTTTGAAATATGTATATCATAAGGTATGATTTCATGAGAGTAAGTCATCAATTTCATCATTTTATGATAAATTTTGATTGGAAATGGTTAGAAATGATTGTACTTGATTGCCAATATTTTGACTTATCAGCTATGTTGAAGAAATCACAAAAAATAGGCATATAATAATTTAATGCTAAACACACAAAACCCAAGATTATGCGGTTTAAGAGGAATTATGCAGTTTTTGAGTTTTTATTGTACATATGCTGTTTCTATGGGTTAAAACGTAATAAGACAATCATTATCAGTAAGATCAATCAATCAAAACTAGTAAATTAATAAATATATGTAACTTTCTATAAATCATTAGTAGAAAAAAATTAAAAAAATAGAAAAAGTAAGTTCTTCGCATCCAAAAAATAAGAAAAAATAAGATTTATGTTTGTGAATGTATGGTAGAGTTGAAGCATGAGGTTTAGCCTCAATTCATCCCTATCTCTTTGTTAAAGTGGGTTTCTATTGTTTTCATAAAATAAAAATATATGGAAAACACGCCTTAAACCTACCAATAAATGCATAGCTCTAAATGGTAAGGAGAAGGGGGTTGTTGAGTGGTTAAAGTACGTTGAATTCTAATGTTTTATGATGCATAGAATATAGGGTTCATTATTCTCTAAAATTAAAAGGGTCTAGTAGCAAGAGAAAGCTCGGTACTAGCCCTAAGTAATGAAACAATCACGTATTAGAAGAAAAGCATGAAAAGAATTGTCTTTGCACTTTCATATTGTTGATTGTTAATGAATAAACTTGTTTGAGCATGGTAGCTATACACAATTTCATTGCACGCACCATATGGTATCATATCGTAGATGTATAGCACATGTTTGTATATGAGCGATAACCTACACTAAGAGTGCAAGGTATCCCAAGCTATAGGGTTAGAGATTCAGTTCTTTGGGGAATACTCAGTGAGGATTATTCATTATATCCTAGATTTATTAATTAAAAGAGTGGAGTTTATTTCGAATGTGTTCTATGTGTTCACAGTGCATCTTGGGGCCAATCCCTGAGGTGTAGGAGAGTCATAATGGAGCCGTAGTGATCAGTCAAGGGGCACTCCCTTTGTACGTGCTTACATGGTGTATAACACCAATATGTTTAGGGAATCCATCTAAGAAGTGGGAAAAGAATCTTTTGTTGGACTACAAATCATACAAATGCAAAGTTCTTAGACGCTCTTGGCTGTGAGGTCATTTAGGGTGGTTTGAGGTGAATAATAGAGGCTCGGCTAGTGCGAATGTCATGCCCATTTTAGGTTCTGACACCCACATAAGGGAAAGAGATTTAGGGTGGTTTGAGGTGAATAGTAGAGGCTCGGCTAGTGCGAATGTCATGCCCATTTTAGGTTCTGACACCCACATAAGGGAAAGAGATTTAGCCACTACATTGTCTTTGCTCCTCGTATAAGTGATGTCAAAATCATAATTTTGCAGTGTAGCTATCCACCTACACTATTGCTTAGGAGTAAGATTGGACTAAGGAAATACTGTAGGACCATGTGATCACTTTGAACTCTAAATCAGATGCATACAAATAACGGTGCTATTTCTTTATCATCACATGTAAGATAGCCAATATCTCTTGGTCATAGACATTCATAGCCATTTCCTTATTTGTAAGCTTGTGGCTTTCAAAGGTAATCACTCCATGCTCCTATAACAAAACAACCCCTATACCTTGACCAATGGCATCACACTGTATGGTAAACTCCTTCGAAAAAATCTAGACATACTAGAATAGGAGCAGAAGTAAGGAGTTCCTTTAGCTCGTTGAAGCTACTATCTACAAGTACATCGCAAAAGAAAGATTCCTTCTTCAACTTGTCAGTAAAAGGAGCTGCAATAACTGCATAATGCTGAATGAATCAATGATAAAATGAGGATAGACTAAGAAACCCTCTAATTGAAGTAGTGGTAATAGGTGTTGGCCAATCTTTAACACATGGCACCTTCTTGGGGTTAGCTTGAATCCCTTTTTCACTAACGGTATGTCCCAACTACTCCACCACCTCAAGGTGCATGAAAGAGCATTTCTTCTCCTTAAGCAAAGAGTCTATGATGCCTCAATACATCAAAAACCTTTCTTATGTGTGATAAATGGTCTTGAAGTATCTTATTGTAAATAAAAATGTCATCAAAGAAGACTAGGACAAATTGAAAGAGGAAAGGCTACAAGATCTTGCTCATCAGATTCTAGAAGGTAGCTAGAGCATTAGTAAGCCCAATGGCATCATAGAAAATGGTAGAGCCTTTAATCAGTCCTAAAGGAAGTCTTGATTTCATCACCCTCTCACATACAGATCTAATGATACCTTAAGCTCAAGTCAATCTTTGTAAAGAATCTATCCCCCTTGAGGTCATCAAGAAAATCATCAATTCTAGGTATTGGGTACATGTTGTTCGTTGTGATCTTGTTTAGATCCATGTAATCAATACACATCCTGAAAGATCCATATTTCTTTTTAACTAACAAGACTGAAGATGCCTAAGGTGAAAAACTAGGTTCCATGAATCCCATTTCAAGAAGCTCCTTGATTTTCTTGGCTACTTATTCACGATTGCACTTGGAAAATCTATATGGTCACTTATTAATTGGCTTTGAGTTGGTCTTCAAATCAATTGGGTAATCTACTACTCTCTTAGGCAATGAAGTAGATACTTCTGTACTCCTCAAGAAGAGCTTTCAAAGCTAGATGATTTACTGAATTTTTTGAGTAATCTTTAACCTCTTTATTCAAGTTCAAAACAAAAATCTGTGGGTTTCTCTTGTACTCCTTTTTGAGTTGTTGAATGGTGATAAGCTGAAATTCTAATTTATAGGGAGTCCTTGTAAATGGATGAGTTGTCCATCAAGGATAAACTCCATATATAGCTGTGTGAAATATATAGTAATTTTGCCTTAGCCAATCACACCTGAGTGCAATATCTATGGGCCCCATTTCCTGTTGAGATATTGGCAATCACACTTAGCTTAGACTCTTTGTACGGAGCAATGTGGGCTCAGGATCCAAAATCCCATATGCACAGTGATTGAAAGTGCAACCGAGTCTGTTCTTATAAAGCATTGTACTTGCTCTCATTTTGAATGCAATGGCATAATACTTTTGTACTTCTAGCAAAGTATCTATGCCATTGTCAGTCCACTACACAAGATTGTGTTTATGAGTCCAAGCTTCCATCTTGCAACCTAATTCACTTGTGTGACATTTGGTCTTGATGTCTCTTGCCTCATGAACTTACTCTTCCTCTTTCAACCTCCATAGCCATGCTCTAGATCCAACATTTTCTACATGGTATCAAAGCATAGTCAGAGCTCTACAAATCACTCCTTTAGCTCCTCTCAATCTTTGACATAAACCCTTCATCTTCCACCTCCATCTTCACTCTATCTCTCTTGGTTGCCATAGACAACACCTACCAACCTCTCTTGGAGCAGCCATATCTCTTTAAGCATGCCATATCTCTTCAAGCTACCTTCTTGAGACTTGTTCCTTAGGTCGAGATGCATCTTTCTAGCCTAGAATTTCTTGAATTTGCAACATATAACCCAACATTATTGAAAAACACATATCTGGTGCAATTTCATTGATGTAAATTAGACTTGTTCTCTCTTCCTACTATGAGCATTATTCCACAAGTTATCACTCGGAATTTGCTGGGCATATAGATGAATTAATTTAGCTAAGAGGCCTTGAGAAAATTCCACTCTAGTAGAGAGATATTTGAAGATTACTCAAAGGTGATACTGTACGAAGCCATAGCCAGCATGTTACTGTTCAACTAATGGCACCATCATCACGCCTCACAATGTTAAGGGCTACCATAATGCTTTTGAATTTTATCATTCGGGCTACCTCCTAACAAAATTTTAACTCGAATGGTCCACTGGGTGAGCTACTACAGCCAAAATATCAGGCTCCTATCTTGACTAGCAGCCATAGACACTTACCTTCAAGCTCATTTTTTCTTTCATTTTCTCTCTCTTACCACTTAAACCAAACCTCTGCCACTCTAATCCATTGCGAATTGAAGTTTTTAGCAAGATTTTAGTATCCAAAAAGAAAGCCTTAGAAAGCTTTTGAAGTTTTGAATCTCTCATTGAAGTACAAGCATGAAGCATAGTGAAATTTTATGCTACCATTTCTTGTGTTTTTCAACACACTACAAGTCAACTTGGTTAACTAATCAACCTCAATCAAGTGAAGCCATTTTAAAGTTTTTTCCAACAAGAATTTCCCATCACATGAGCAAGGGGGGGGGGGGGGAATCCAAGCATCAAACTCAAGTGCCTAAAAGCACAGTATCTATTGATACTTATGAAGTTTTATTTGACACTACATTCCTTGTGTCTCTTGACACAACAAAATCTTCTTTTGCTCAAATCTGAGTTTTTTTGTGCTGATTTGCCACTCCAACATGGGCAAAGACTCTCCAACTATTTGATTCAAAGGGGTTGGGTTTCACACCTGGCAAACTCGCATTAAGCTCATTCTGATGAAGAAGGGTCTTTGGGCCATTACCAATGGCAAGGAGAAGAAGGAGAGAAGAAGCCTCTGGATGCAGACCTTGCAATTACTTAGTAAAAGAATGATGACAAATCACATGCCATCATTAAGTTGGAATTGGATGATAATTACATTCACCATGTGGATACCTGTGAAACCTCTAATGATACATGGAAGAGATTAGATACTTTGTTTGGTGCACAATCAAAGTCATCTAAGTATGGATTACTGATTGAATTTTTCAAGCTAGATATGAGATCAAACACATCTCTTGCAACTTACTTAAACTACATGGAAAGTCTCTTAACTTAGCTTGTAGGAATTGATCTCAAGATGGATGAAGATATTTGTATTGGTGTGTTGTTAAAAATCCTGCCTCTTGTCTATAATAATGTGTCAACTACATTGATCAACATGCCTACTCCTAAACTGGTTTACATTAAGACCTCCTTGCTAGAAGAAGAAAAGAATGTAAAATCCAAAGAAGAAACAAGCACCTCTAAAGCTGAACAAAAGTTATATGTAGGTTCCAAGTACTAGGGCAAGAAAGATCAATTGGTATGTGACTTCTACAAAAGGATCAGGCACACGAAGAAATTCTATCATGCCAAGAAGAGGTCCCAAAAGGCCTATCTAGTTGATGTTAAAGAAGAAGAAGACCATGAAGCAAAAGAAGAAGAAGAAGATGAAGAAGAAGAAGACCACCATGAGAAGGACAAACCTCATCAGTCCTTCTATTCTAATAGACTTTTTAGCCTTGTATTGCCTAGCCCTAATGCTTCTGACATAAGCTTGTAAACTCCTCATATAACCTTGTACTACAACCTCTGTACACTTTGTGAGGCCCCTGTTACAGCTTTTGGATGTCCACCACATCTTTGGTACCCACACCTAGCCTTTTCTACAATAGCCTCTAATGTTTACCATGTTTGTGGTGTGCCCACACTTTTTAGGTGGTTGCTCACTAAAGCCTCTACACACCTTGTACTTCTCTGGTTGTGATTGAGGAGGGGTGTTGAGATATTGGAAATCACACTCAACTTAGCCTCTTTGTATGGAGCAGTGTGGGCTCAAGATACAGAATAAATGCACAGTGGTGGAAAGTGCAACCTAGTCTATTCCTATAAAGCATTGTGCTTGCTCTCATTTTCAATGCAATGGCATAGTACTTTTGTACTTCCGGCAAAGTGTCTGTGTCATTGTCATTCCACTACACAAGATTGTGTTTATGATTCCAAGCTTCCATCTTGGAACCTAATTCACTTGCATGACATTTGCTCTTGATGTCTGTTACCTCATGAGCTCACTCTTCCTCTTTCACCCTCCATAGCCATACTCTAGATCTGACATTTTCTACATTTCCAAGGCTATCAAGTTTACTTTTGCTTCATAATTTTCAACTTGCTATAAAGAAACCTATGGGAACATTTGAGTGTTGATATATTCTTCACCATTGGCTACTTGAACTCTTATGGGTTGTTGTAAGTCAGTGGGAAGCTATTAGGATAGACACATCCTTCCCATGAATATTACCATTTATACGAAGTGTATTAGGGCTCTTAGAACCCATCCAAGCATCCATAGAAATGGAACAATTAGTGGCAGGAATAGACTTTGGATTCATATTGGTTGATGTAGATTTAAACTTGATGTCCCCTTGTTTAAAATCCACTCTTGGACCATTTGCTATCTTGAAACTTCTTTGAGGACTTGAAGCATGGAATGATGATAAGTTGGCACTCTTAGACAAATAGTTGGTGCATGATTGCTACCATAAACATTACCAACTTGTCCCAATTTTAAAATAGTCCTTGGTTGTCCATAACTAGGCTGAAATGAAGACTCTCTTCTATACTTTCTTCCATAATGCTCCGCAAGCTCAATAGATTTGAAAATATTTGTAGGGTTTTGTGCTATAACATCAGCTGATTGATAAAGAAGGTTCTAAATCATACATTAAGTTTTGGAGTCTAGCTTCATTACTAATGCTCTCTACATATATGATAAGGTTGAGGAATTGGTTTGTATAATCATGCATACTTAGGTCTCTTTGCTCTAATCCATACCATCTCCATGCCAATTTTTGTTTTTCAAGAGGTAAGACAAAGACTTCAGCCATAAGTGTCTTGAATGCATTCAAATTCTCTACAAGTATGTTCTCTTTCTTAATGTATCTCCACCAAGTATGCACAAACCCTTCCAAATACAAAGATGCAAAATGAATCTTCATATCATCAATTCTAGGGAATATATCAAAGTAAGATTCCAAATTTGAAATCTATTCCTCTAGATTGGATAGTGAAAATGATTGCCCATTGTACTTTGCCAAATTGATCTTATCCTTCAACTCTCTTTCATGAAAGGATTTCTATCCCAAAATAGACTACTAATGGTTAGACATTAAAACTCCAAAATAAGATATTACTCTTTTAATAGATGGCTGAGAACTAGTATGAAACCTTCCTGTTGGTAGAGGACCTCTAGAAGGTTGGGAATTCAACCTATAAGCTTGTGAATTAGCACCATTCAAATTGCCCAAATAGTTATCATGCCTTTGTGAAGTCTCACCTACTTCATATTAACTATTGGGAATGCCCCTTCATCCAATGATACCATGACCTTGACCATTTTGGTTAGGTGACTGAAGTGAAACTAAAGGTTCACTATTTGAATGAGAATTCTTCTTAGCTTCCTTGGTTCCCATTTGCATTTGCATCCATTAGGAGAATTGAGCCATTATTTGAGCATTGGATTCTACTAATTTGTCAATTTAAGCCTTTCTTTGGTAGTGAAATCCACCAACTTCTCAATGGAAGACTTGGTTTGATTAGTAGATAATACCATATGCTCCAATCTAGATAACAGGTCCATATGCCTTTGAGCATGTGTATTATCATGTTCATACATGGTATTATTGAGTGCATTGATTTGTCCTTGCATTTCAAGCTCTTAAAGACCCTTTTGAGGTGTATTTTCTAGCACGGAATCTCTGATTTGCTATGCATACTCATCCTGGGCCACCTTACTCTTTCCCTTATGACCTCCCATAGTAGTGCAGTCCTACAACAACCCCCTGTCAGAAAATTGGCTATAACTTATGCTAGGAAACTTTTATTCCCAAAATTGTTTATTGAAATCAAAGCCAACAGTGTGTCTTCAAGATGAGCTATAGTATGACATAACAGGTTCAGGACATAAAATTTTGCAATTCAACCTCTGAGACTGAACTGCCCAGGCATGTACCCTATTTTAACATGTAAGTACCATGTTTCCACCTGTGAGAGAAAAATGGCAGTCCCTAATGGCTACCAAACCTTTTAAGAAGATAGATAGGATATGTGGGCACCTGGTAGTACCTTCATCTATACTTCAATGATGAAGATGATACCTATAATGACCTGTATATACCCTGTAGTGTATTGTAAATCCCCTATTTTATCTTGTTTTGATCTTGAAGGTACTTGAGTCTTTGAAAGTGTTTCAATCTTCAATTCTCCACTCATTGTACTTGTATGAGGGATAAAATGGTAGGACAATCTCACTACATGGGCTTCGAATCAGCGAGAGAGGTGAACAAAGTTCCACTGGGGGTCAGTTGGTTACACCCCTTCAGGATCTTTAATAGTGGGGGAGGGTCACCTCTCTATTATCCCACTATCTCCCTTGGCATCCACCTTTTTCCTCAATGGGAATATCAACATGGAAGTGGCATGCTACTCTAATCAATCAACATGATATGCATTATTGAAATTTTCATTCATCTCTTTCCATGAAATGCAAGAGAATTGAAATTTGGCAAAATGAATGGGAAGAGGGTCTTACCATGCATTGACTCACTATTGACTTACCCTTTTACAATGGATTATGATATATTTTTCCATAAATGAACAATCATTAGCAAGTCAATGGGTTAGAGTAGGCAATCTTATCAATCAGTAGGCTTAATCAATTGGATTGAATGTAATGCTAGAATTTTAGTTAGAAGCTTCTAATTCACTGAGATTGGATCCAATATGCATCAAATAAACATTGCATTCCATGAATTGTCTGATTTAAGTAATGATTGACTGAAATTTGATGGAATTTTACAATTCTCTAATCTCTCAATAAATTGGATGAAACTCAACAATTGGATGAATGAGAGAGATTAAGAATCAAAGAGGAATATCTTTTGTATGTTTGACAAAGACTTGAATGATCCCCAAATGCTTGATGAAACCTCTGGTTTCCCAATGTTGCTAAAATAATCTTCAATCCTTGTGCATTTAATACTTAGAAGCAATTTTGAAGATTTAGATGCTTAAGATTAAACCATTAAATCCATTTCCCCCAAATTTTGACTCCATAGAAGTTCTTGAGCTTCAATCCTTGGCCATTCTTAGTCAATCCTTGTAATTTCTTCAAGAATCCTTACTAAAATTAATCCCCAAGCTAAAATGATGAAGAATATTCAAGAAATTGAAGAGCAATGGAAGCTTGAGCTGAAGCTTTCATGGCTATCCATGATCTGCAATGTTAGGGTTTGGAGAAGAAGAAGAAGGTTGAAATAGTGTAAAAGAATGCTCCAATCTAAAGTATGCAAGCCCTAATGACCAATAATGATCACTAGGAACGATCCCGAGACAAGATAGAAGTAGGCATGAGCTGTGTAGAAGCTCCAAAAAGTAGCACAATTTTTGGGCTGCATACTGTACAACGTGGCATCCTTACTACTACTAATCATAATGGTATTCAATCTGTAGATTTTGGCCCCTAGAAGCTTCCTATATCATCCATTCTTTAAGAGAAGCAAGATTCATGGAGAAAAATGAGGTTCAAGGGCTGAAGGTTTCATGGAGATCTAAAACATGAAGAAGAAGAAGCTCTTTCCTAAAAAGTAGCCATAGTTTGTTTCTTTTCCAAGCCCAACTAGCTCTTATTTGACCATGTTTTCTTTGCTTTCTTAAACCTATTGCCTACTTTGTCTATGAACCTCTACAAATCTTTTCTTCTTTTAGTTCAAGGACAGGAAGATCCAAGATTGCAAGGTATTAAGGTAGTGTATGATAAAGATAAACTTGTTGAAACTCAATTTACTAATGTTTGAAATGTAACTACTGATGGCAAAAAATTAGTTGATATAGAGGCAAAGAAAGATAATGAAGATGAAGCTAAAGATTTAAATCATGATGAACATTGAGCAATGTTGCAAATGTTAAAGGATGTGTAGATTGACAAGGAATGGATATTATGTGATTCTATATCGAGTAGTTGAGAATTCACAGGAAGTCTAATAGTAACCATAAGTTACCTATGTACCTATAGGATTGATTTACTTGTGTTTATGCTGAATGTATACTATTTTTATATATTTTCCAAGAAGTTGATGTGGATTTTTAAACCTATATTTTTATACAAAGTGTTAAGACCTTGTTATGGATAGTAAAGTGGCCAATCTAGTGGACCTAGGACAAGTTAGAGAGGAGGTTTTACAACTTCAAAGGCTCCAGAATACACCCCCTCTTTTTGCACTACAAATTGTGGGTAGATTCATGGGACTTACAATGGGGAAAAAATGTCTAGAAAAGACATGTTACATACATGCTCAAGTAAGAGAAAGCAAGGGAAAAGTCTAGATGAGAATAGCCTAAAGCTCTTGTGGTGTATCAAAGGTGGATTGATCTACAATTTTTTGGACTATGGTAGACTATTGTAAGTAGGGCAAATAGGTTATTTTACTATTGCTTTCATATGGAGAATACTTTGCTCTACCTTGAATCTCAATGAGATTACTCTTGACTATCCTGAATACAGAGGGATTTTATGGATTTTTTTGGGTTTTCTTGATCTATTACTATAGTATTTTGAAAGATTAGATTTTTGGGTTGAAAGAAGGGTTCTTTAGATGCTTCAAAATAGAGTACTATTTGTCTATGCACGTTTCATAAATATTGAAATATTTTCGTGCATGTTCGAGTCTATTTTTGGACCTTAGACATATTGTTTGATGCTTGACCTTATGTATGGCAAACATTGATGCATATATATTGGGGTTTACTAGGCCATAATCTTAGAATTATGGTCTTTATGTGGATGTATATGTTGTACAAGGATAAAACTCAAGATCTTTTTATGGTAAATATATTCTATAGTTGGGTTTACTCTCTCTCTCTCTCTCTCTCTCTCTCTCTCTCTCTCTCTCTCTCTCTCTCTCTCTCTCTCTCTCTCTCTCTCTCTCTCTCTCTCCCTCTCCCTCTCCCTCTCCCTCTCCCTCTCCCTCTCTCTCTCCCTCTCTCTCTCTCTCTCTCTCTCTCTCTCTAATTTCTATTGCCTCATACCTTCCACTTCTATATATTTTCTTTTCTCTGTGTTGTGAACTCTTCTTTCATACTAGAGTGTTGGTCGATTTTGGCCATACATGACAAATGCTTCGACTATGTGTATCCAAGGGTTAATTTGAAAGCCTATTATTTGCAAATTTATCAAGAATAAATTAGTCATTTTCCATCCCACTTGTTAGTATCCCCATTTGATGATAACCTTGTACATATAAAAAAAGGTGTAAAATAGGGATTTTAATATTTCCTTCTATCAAATCCATATGATAAAATTACATAATTATGAGTGATATCTCCAAAGTGAATAGTTTGAGCACCATCTTTAGCAATACATGTACCCTTCTTAGCCAACATTTTATCCATGTCATCTTTAACTTCTCTCTTCAAGCTATAATAGCTATGAGGTCTACTCCAATTTTCATTTACCTTACAACAAATTCTTACTAAAATCTTTAACAAAATTACTTTCCGAAATTTCATAGAGTCACTATAAGCAAGTGGGAGATAATATTACTTTAGGCATTTGACACCTCTTGGACTACGATCTTCTTCATTTCTTGAACTTTCACATCCATTATAATTGCTCATTTTATTTCAATATCCATAGCAAGTAGTACCTATATTTTAATTCATACAATGAAAAAGACAATATTTTTGCTAGATTTTTATTTTTTACCCTCAAAATTATTAATTTGTCCAAAAGTCCCATCTAGCTTTTTCTCAATCAAATCCTTAGTTCATATTCTTTTACTTAGAAGCTATTTTGGTAAGCCCTACATGACCTCAAGTTTGACACAACCTTGTTGTTCAATCCCACCCAAAAAAATTCTACAATATTTTCAACATCTCTTAGTCTTGCTCAAATTTTGGCATCTCATGATGGTTTTCACTCTCAACCTTCAAATACTCTTTCACATTAATCTCATTAGAAGCTTTAGTCTTCGAGCTCTCAAACACACTAGTTTTACTTCCAAAACTTATCTCTCTAGTTTTGATTTTCTTTCCCGTATGGGTATCATCCTAATTGACCAACTTCTTCCAAGTGTCCTAAAAGGACAAATTGAGCATTTCTTTGTTGTTCTCTTATGGCTTTTTCACTTGCAAAGCTTCTTACATGATGGTGATGGGATCTTTTTGCTAGCCTAAAAGAAGCTCTTATATGTAATGTACAATATGTTTCCACAAGGAATAGAGTGCACAAGTAGCTAGAAGCACAATGATAAGCACTATAAAGAGCACAAAAAAAATTGTAGCACTTGATGCTAGTTTCAAGTCTTACTTATTTTCATCATTAATTTAAAATTAATTATCACCTAAAGCTCTAATTACAAGAAGTGATGAGGCATGAGCACTTGGCCCCTTTGAGTGGATTAGTATAACTATAGACTCCTTCAACTCTACATATAGTGAAATTAGGAGGAAGAGGAAGAACAATGCTTGGCAATGATTGGAGAAGAGAGACACTTCGAATATTAGCACAATACCTCGTGGAAGTAAAGATAAGAAGTCATAGTGATTAATGTGATGGCAATGCAAACCAAACTCTTGATAATACCACTATGAGAACTCATCCTTATAACCAAAATAGTGGCAATTTTTTGGTAACATGAGAATCAAGGCCTAGGAAGAGATAAATTGTAAATACTAAAAATTTCAAACAAAAGGCTATTGGTTCCTATTCATCACAATTGACAATGCATTTTGAGAAGAATATTGGAGGGCGATAGTGCTGAAAATAGGAAGAACATGAGGGACAATGGCTACTTTGAGTATAGTATGGTTGAGGGGGCTCTCAAAACAATCAATGGTAGGTAGCACATGGGATTACTAAATGATATTTTTAAGGTGTTTTGGAAGCATCTATATAAGCAAATACGATTGGGAGCATGAAGGGACAACTCTAAGAAATAAGAGGGATGATTGGGATGAATAGAAACATTTCACAATGCCACTTCCAACTCAACTGTCCTCATTTCCATTTGTGAACAAAAAGGGTGTGTGTGTGTGTGTGTGTGTGTGTGTGAAGGTGCTATTTCTTAGCATAACTAAGAATAATGGAGGGTGCACTGAAGGCTATCAATCATTTTGATAGGAGTCAGCAAGATGGAAAAAATAAACAGAGATAGTGATAGTAGGTGGCTAACTAATAGAGGTAGTCATCATTTGACTTGTTTTGGTATTTGAAGATGGACCTTGCTGCTACTAAGGAAATAATGAATTGTGTTTACTAGCCTAAATACAATGCTTTTTTGAGTAGAGAGGGTGGTGGGGTCCATGTCACACATAAATGTGATATGACCTAATTAGAAACCTAAATATATTAAGGGAAGTGGGTGGATGGAACTCTCGACAGGTCTGTCCTATGGCAGGGTGGTCCTAGAGAGTTGGAAGGCTTCTCATAAGGTTCTATAATCGTACGACCTTTAGGTATTATTAGGTTAGAACCCGATTTATGCAGTTTTAGGGGACCACAATGGGACTATGCCTTACGAGCAAAAAGGTTGAGCAATGCATCCCTCTCGTTTCCCATTCTCTTTGAACCAAGTGTGGCATGGATCTGCTTCAGCTTGGGTATCTCTATGGGAAGTAGGATGTCTAAAACCCAATGCTAGAATGTTGTTAGGAGACCTTGACCACTAGCAACCAAAATTTCAGGTCGATCCTAGTGGGTTCGACCGTGAACGTTCCATTGCGGGGTAGACTTGGGAAACCCAAGGCAACAAACCCCGTGACATTCCATGGGAGTGCCGGGCAGCATCGCTTAGATTTACCACTAAAAACGTGCTTGGATAACCGATAGGTAGGCATATTACAAATAGTCAAGTCTAGGTATAAATATTTTGAAAGGTTAAAGGTGGGTCTTTGCTTGGGTAGTTCACTATATATATATCCTCTATATCACATGCATTCAAGTCCTATTTATAAATATCCTTATCTGTGAATTTTCCCTTAATAAAACATAACCCTTTTCTATTCAATCTATGAGTAACCCCTCTATATGGGACCCTTCTATATATATAAAATGTGTAAAAATGATATTTTAAAAATCCCTTATGTTGAACCCACATGATACATACATATATTTATGACTGACCTCCCCTAGGGTCTTTGATGGTGGGTAAAGTGTAATCAATGCCTTACAAGTTTGGTTGATTATACATCTAAAGAGCTCATGACAATGGCAAAGGTATTAGAAGTTATGATGTACTAGTAAAAGCTTTCATCAACAATGGAAAGCCTTGCATTTGTTCTAATATTGTGGGAGCAACATTTCAATGTACTTATTGTATGTTTTTGTGTCTAATATAAACTTTTTTTGTGTCTTATTTAGACAACTTAACTATTGGTTAGACTACGTGGAGCCTTAGATCCAATCAATTAAAGTAGAGGTCTTTTTTGGGAAATCATTCATGTAGTCAACACCCTATATGAGCACTTTATTGTAATCAAAGTAATGCAACCAACTGTTCATATCTCATTCCATACTCCTTGCCCAAATGGACTATAGACATAGTAACATACTAGGGATGGGTGCATGGATGTTTGATTCATTCATCTTATAGAGTTGTGGCATGTGTATTTGCAATGAGATATGGTCATCTATCCTATTTTAGTCTTGGCTTGAATGAGAATAGAAGTGAATCATAGGGACCTTATAAATAGATGACTTGGAAATTTCTTAAAAACTTGTGTACTTAAATCACTGTATAGGTCTTACATTTCAAGAGAAAGAATAAGTGTAATAAGAGGGTAGATAGTTACACAAGTGATATTTCAAGTGCATTGCCAAGTCTAGTCAACACTTCAAGTTAGTGTGATTAGTAAGTTATCTATAGGTAATTATCATTATGGCTAAAACTTTTCTTTTATTTCATGGATCTCTTGTTGGTGAAGATGCTATCAAGTTCATTTTGAACAACTAGAAATTACCTCTTTCATAAAAGAATCTGGGCAAGATCCCTAGTTTATACTAGAATCTTCTCATAATATGTCCAATAAAAAGACAAAAAGTGGTTGCAATGCTCAATGGATGCACCTGTGATAAATCATTTATATAATGTGTATTCAAAGGGTATTAAGAAATGTTGAGATGTATAGAGAGAAGATATGTAGAGAGACAGAGAGGGAGAGAAGAGACACACCATGTACACTCCAAAATACTATATCATATTAATCACAATCTATATACATATAGGTGAGACCTAGTCTAGATAGGGTGAGCTATATATAGCTCCAACATGCCCACTCAAACAAAGGTCTCTAGTTTTGGATGAAAAAACCCTTGGGAAGAAAAAGGGAAAAACCCAAGCTCCTATACACAAATGTACAAACATGATCAAGAAGGATTATTGTGTGCATGTAAAGTGAATCCACGCATGTGAAGTGAAAGTGAATATGTATGTATAAAGTTGACCAAGAAGTTTGAGGTGTATGTGCATGTGTTAAGTGTATGGTGCCTACAAGGAGTATGTAAAGTGGCACTACAATATCATAATAGATCGATTCCCAAATATTGAAGTTGAGAGAGCTCCAAGCTCCAAGCATAGCAGAGTGAAGCATGCTTCATTGAGTCCTTTGGTGAATATAATTGCAATCCTCTGATCACTTGGACAATGTTCAATCATGATCATGCCTTTCTTTACTTCATATTGAACATAATGATAATGCACTACAATATGTTTAGACTTTTTATGTTGAGCATAGTCTTGATCAAGACTAATAGCACTTTGGTTATCACATTGAAGTGGTGTGCCGGAGAGAGACGGATGGCCAATATCTAAGAGAACTTGTCAAAGCCATAGTAACTCTTGAGGTGCTAAAGATGCGACTACCTATTCAGCCTCTGTAGTAGTGGAAACAACAACATCATGTTGTTTCTTGCTAGTCCAAGAAGTAAGACAACCATTGATAAATAAACAATTTCCACTTGTAGAATGCATAGATAAGTGAGAGCTTGCCTGATTTGCATCTACATAATCCAAAGGTTGAAGTGAATGCAAAGAATTAGAGTTTTATTGGCACCAATAAACCAACCCAAAATATTTAGTGCCTTGCAGACGAATGTTTAAGGCATGTAGAACTAGGATGTTGTCCAAGAAAATTTGCAACAAAAGGAATGTCAAGGCAAGAATTTATGCCAAAATTTTGAAGATATCCAACAAGATTAGCGTAAAGTTGATGTAATTCTAATTGTCCATCATTTTGCAAAAAGTGAGAGTTTTTGGTAGAGCTCACAAGACAAGTAGTAGTAGTAGGATATGCAAAACCCTAACCAAACTTCTGAATAATATCTTCAATGAACTTTGTTTGATGCAGTAATAAAACACCCTTTTCTTGATATTGTTCAATCTGAATACCAAGACATGAGTGTATATCTTGAAGATCCACCATGTCAAATGTAGAAGACAAAACCTTCTTGAGTTGTTGAAGGAAGTTGAGATCGTTGGAAATAAGTATAATATCATCCACATATAGAGTAAGAATACCAAAACTATCATTACAGTGCTTGATATATAAGTTAGGATTTAAAGAACAAGAGATAAAACCTTGTTTTTTTAAAGAAAGAGATCAATCTTTTGATACCAAGCTCATGAAGATTGTTTGAGACCATAGAGTATCGAATGAAGTTTGCAAGAAATATTTTCCTTATGTTTGACTACAAATCCCTCTAGTTGCTCCATGTATATATATTCCTTTAAATTTCCATTAAGAAATGCAGTTCTCACATTCATTTGGTGAACCTCCAAATCAAACTCAACAGTAAAAACTAATAAGACCCGAATACTAGTAGTACAAACAATAGGTGAGAAAGCTTCTTGACAATCAAATCTTGCAATTTGTGAGAAACCTTTGGCAAATAGCCTTGTTATGAATTTTTCAAATGTTCCATGTGCTTTTGTTTTAGTCTTATAAACCCACTTGCATTTAATAGTAGTATGTTTAGGTGGTAACTCAGTTCGAACCTATATACCTTTGAAGAGAAGAGATTCATACTCAACTTCTCTAGCATCTTGCCATTATTCCTTTTGTGGGGATGACATGGCATTACTATAAGAGACAACGTCTTCACAAATATTGAGAGCATTCTCAAGGATATCAACATCATAAACATGGCAAGTACCATGCTCATTATCAATTGGAAGATTAACATAAAGATCAATACGAATGTCATCATTAGTAATAATAGGTGCAAGTAGTGAATCTTGATTTGAAGAGTCAATATTATCTTGTAAAGGAGGTTCATCATCATATAGAAAAGCAAAAGCAGTGAGTTATGACTTTGTATCATCAATGTCCTCTAGTGACCATGTCCTCTGAGTATCCTCTTGAGACCATGTGTAGCCCATAAGTTGCTCATTGAAAATAACATCAGGACTTATAATTACCTTCTTCGATAATGGATCATAAAACTTATATCCCTTAGAGAAATTTGAATATCCAATCAAAATAACTTTCAAACCAAGAAGATCAAGTTTTCTGCGAGTCTCTATGGGTACATGAATATAAGCAATGCATGTAAATGTTTGAAAATATGAAACAGAAGGAGTTTCACCTGTCCAAGCACTAATTGATATTTTAACAAAACAAGCAGTGATAAGAAGTTGATTTTGCATAAATACTATTGTTAAGACTACTTCAACCCAAAAACATTGAGATAAGCTAGAATGAATGAGCATACATTGCATGGCATTGAGGATAGTCATGGTTTTACATTCAACAATACCATTCTGTTGAGGAGAGTAGGGAATAGTATATTCATGATGAATACCCAGATTATTTCAATAATCATCAAAACCATTGAAAATATATTCTCCACCATTATCACTATGAAGTTTTTTTATGTGACAACCAGTATGAAGTTCTACGATAAAGATCAACAAGCTTAGAAAAATCATATGAACAAAGCAATGATTCCATATTCTTCTATTAGATCACCAGGGGCTGTAACAATATTTGCAACATTTTCATTTAAAGATAACTCCAAAAAATACCATTTCGAGGAACAAAAACTATGGTTTGGTTGTCTCTCTCAATGCGACACTAGGTATGGTCAAAACTGACAAAGAGACTAAGATCTACAAGTCTTGCAACTAAAAGAAGATTCCTTTGTAGATTTGGGACATATAAAACTCCACACAGAATTCTTGTTGAAGAAAGAGTACCGAGATATAAATCACCAATACCTTTGGCTTGACAAGTTGTATCATCAACAAGATAAACCGATTTCTTAACAGGAATAGAATGATAAATATGTAACCATTGAGACTAGTATGTCATGTTTTTTGTAGCACCAAAATCAATAATAAAAAGAGATCCATCACAGACACAAAGTATTCTTTCTGGAGAGATATAATAACTCACACAATTTGCTTCTCCAATAGTGTTGTCATGTGTAGTAGCATATGTACTATTATGATCTGAATCAAAATGCCTCTTGAAACATAGATGGGTTGGATGATCACTCTTTTTACAGTAGTCACAAGGAGAATAATGTCTAGATAGACATGGTTGTTTATTTGTAATATCATGTTCTTCATCATATTATTTTGCCCAACAATCATCTATGTTGTGACTATTTCTATTGCAATAAGAACAATATCTATTAGGAAACTTGAGACAAGAGAAGCTACCACCATGATAACTCCTACATGTAAAGTATGGAAAAGGATGTCTTTAAGCAAGCATTAGGAAAAAAATGAACTCACAAATGGGCCTTTTAGCCCCCGCTCTCTCCTCCTTGAAACAAGGAAAAGAGAAAAGAAGAATAGTAAAATAATCCTCCTCTCTCTCCACTTTTGCAATCTCGTTTTGCCTTTGCAAAATGATTAATAGATACGAGGTAATTAATTTTTTAATCGAGAAGAAGGAAAATGAAATTTTGGAAGTTCCTTTTAAGATATTTTGGGGATTTTTTATATCCTAGCTTTTGGTTTTAAAAAAAACCAACTGGTCAAATTTCATGTTTTTTGGAGATGTTTTTGGAGGCAAAATAGAAATATCTAAAATAGAAAAAGTCTTGGACATCCCTACCCTCTGAGCTATTTCCCCCCATATCTATACTCTCTCATGGCTCTATTGTGACCTCTTCTCTGTGTTTATGCAACCTTCATTAACAGATTGAATTACTTACACCCTCCTTTCCCTTGGCACATTTATGTGCCTCTCTGTGCATCTCCACTCTACCTCTTGTTACAACCAAGTAGGCTCCCCGTTTCTATTAATAGTAAAATGAATTCAGGAAAGAAGGAGCTATATATTGAGGTAGAGATTGAATATGCCCCATTATTCAAAAGAACCCAGTGTACCAGTGTCAACCCTCAGGTTTGGTAGAGTTACAGGCAAATGGGATTGAAACATGTGGATTCGTTGGTTGATGGGGGAATCTACCCAATTGACCTCTTAAACAATAGACCTCCAACTTTCTCAGGAATCACAAATTTGCTGAAGTATGTGTGCGAGGGTGAAAACGGGTTACTTGGTTATACTAGGCGGCTCAATGATCAGGCATTCAAAGTATTTACAACTTGCCAAGCAACCATAAAAAATTGCCATGATGTGATCGCTGCACATCAACTTCATATACAACAGCTCATAGGACAAGTGGTACAACTGAATGACACTATAATTCAACAAAACAATCAAATTATTTCACTGCAAGATACTATCCATGACATTGGTATCTCATATGAGCAAGCAAAGCAATTGGAAGACTTGAGAAAGATCAACAGCAAGCTAACACAGGAGCATAAACAAAAGAAGAAGCCAATCAATGAGTTAATTGTGAAATAGTGGCTAGTGGAAGCGATGTATCAAGGCATGTAAGGTTGCTCAAAAAGAGAACCTAGGTGAGGGTGAGGTTGGATTGTGTATTAGTAGATTGCTGAAGGCAAGTACATTGGAAAATGCTTTGAGCAATCCTAAGTTTAAGGTTGTGAAGGAAAAGGTGATTGAGTGCACATTGAAAGATGTGTCAAATGAGTTCTCAGCTATGGATGCACAATCTATTTATGACAGGGCCAGCATTAGCACAACGACTTACTCAAAGATATTCAAAGGTGTGAAGGCTGGGTTTGGTCGTGTGCTGAAGAGAAATAGAATCATGCCTCTTCCTCAACCTTCAAAGTTACTAGAGACCCAACGTCAACTTAATACAAAGATTTTGGAGTTGATAGGAGATCCCATGCATGTTCAATGTGTGGAAACACTAAAGGTTGGGACCAAAAATTCATATGAGGTGAAGTTCACCGAACTCAACAATTACTATTTAGATTTGAACAAGGTGTAGTCGGCAATGGTAATGTACTACAATATGTCTATTGAGGAATGTAACAGTAAATTGCAGTTTGTTATAAAATTAGATGAAAGTGAGGTCATCAAAGGAGTAAAGCTTGAAAGAGTTAGTGTAACTCTGATGAATAGAGCTTTACAATTCGACAAGAACAACCCAGGGAACTTTAGTGTTCAATCTGAGTGCCATGTGTGGTGGCTCACTGCATTTGAAGTTTCTAAGGAAACATTTGAGGTGTTGCAGCTATTCTTTATGCACACAAGCATTCCAAGCATCATCGATTGTCAGGAACACGGTGAGATGCTCTCGGTTGAAGGGTATGGTCAATACTTGGTTGAATAGCATCTTGTAGGAGACTTGAAAACTTTAAAATGCATGTGTGGAATCTCCAATGGTGCAAATACAAAGAACCCATGCCTATATTTCTTGACAAAGAGGGTGGAAGGAAAGGACGGGAAGAAGAACTAGCGAAAGGTGACAAGTGCTGCACCGATGCGCAATAGAGAAGATCCCACTTGGAAGCCCATCTTCAACATTCCCTTGGATCGTATTCACATTTATTCATTGCATGCTTTTGTCAGAATCATGGAGAAACTTGTATATGAATACATTTTCTTTGCTTATAGGATGCAACCAGAAAAAGAAGCCATTGCAACATGTAGGAATGTGGAGTTAGTGCTATCAGAAATTGGGCTACACAAGCATCAAGTGACGATTGAAAAAGATGAGAAGAGATCAGGAAAATCTGGTAACTTGCCAAAAAATCCTTGCTTTGGAGGCAAAGGTTAGGAAGTTTCTCTTAGTACCCATCAGTGAGGAAGGGAATGTTATGGTTCGTAGGCCACAGGACTACGATGGGTGGAAAAAGTTACATTTTGCAGTTCTTGATCGAAGTAATGGAGGAAAAACAAGATTAGCCAAAGCTAAGGTTTGGATAAGTCTTAATAAATTGGCTCCCTTACTTCGCAAGATGGTGTTTAACAATGAAGATAAGCAAGAATTTATCAATGTTGTGCATACCTTCTACGAAAACATGGTGGAAGCATGAGGCAAAAGCTCTATCACACATTACATGGTGCGTACTAAGTTAATATTTTAAAATTGTATGAATTGTATAAACTATTGAGTATAGTTTTACTCATGTGTGATATGTGTCTTTGTAGCATATCCTTGAGGCACATGGACCATACTTTGCAGAAAAGGGAAGCATCGGAATTTGGTCCACACAAGGGATGGAAAATGATCACATTGGATAGCACGTGGTGCATACCAAAGAAAAACTAATCATGGTGGAGGGGTGAATGGTAGCAATACAATGATTCAATTGCTATCTTGGTGGTATAGGATTATAGTAGTGGATAAAGCTAAACTCTCACAAAAGAGAGCAAATGAAAGTGCTGATGAATCGGTTGCAGACATGATGGAATCACGTCGTGTCACTAAAAGAGTGCGTTATGAAGCCTCAAGTGCCAAAGAAAACCATGCCAAGTGGCTAGAAACAAGGCTTCGACAAGGTAGCAAATGGGTTCGAAAAGAGCTAAGATAGTAAGATGAACAATGTGAGTCATTGTGAATGCAATTCATAGTTTAAGAGAGAAAGAGAGAGTGTGCATCTATGTGAATGAGTCTCACAGTTTAGGGTTATATAAAATAGGGTCTCATTTTCTATCTTATTCATTGAGTTCTCACATCTCTTGTGTAGGAAAGATGGCTAGGTCTAAGGTAGTTGCAAATAAGCTTCCGCTCAGAGCCCCATATCATGTTCAGACCCTTGGAGCATCTACTAGCTCAGATGCACCCCCTTCTCAACCTAATCCACCTTCCTCAAGTCATCCTCACAAGGGTCCTCCTCAGCATCCCCACAATAAACGCAAGTGAAAGCCAGGTACAATGGCCTTGAGAGAAATTAGAAGGTATCAACGCTCTTTTGATCTCACCATTCGGAAAGTGAGCTTCTCGAGACTTGTTTGCAAGATTGTGCAAGACCTCTACAGCACAGAAAGCAGGAGGTGGTTTTTGGCACAAGGTCAAGATAGACTTGATCGCTTCACAAAAGAATGTTTTCATGCTCTACAGTTTGCTGCAGAGGCCTTTTTAGTTGACTTGATGATTGATGCTCAACGTTGTGCAATACATGCGAAGCGCATCACTGTAACTCCCAAGGACTTCCAACTTGTAAGAAATCTTCAAGCAGTGAAGGATGCATTCGTTCCAATGGAATGAACACAGTTTGCAATGTTATCTTTTTTGGCAGTGTTATCCTCGTGCATTGGACATATGACTATGTCCCAATGTAAAACTATTATATGCACCCTTAAAATATGAATTAAAATTTTACACTTGTCCTTCGCTCTCAACTTTGACTGTGCATCTTCGTTGTATTTTCCATTCTTACTTACAGTTTTTATTAGCACTGTCAATTTCAATAGGAATAACATGCAAAAATTTGCCATTTCTTGTTGTAGACTTTACTCCTAATGCCTCTATATAGTCTATGTGGTGCGAAGTTTCTAAGGGCCAGTAGTTGCGATGTTGATTTCTCAATTATCAATCCATCCATAATTTTGGTGTGGGATAATTTTTAAAATACTAAACTTTATCGAAATGCAATGAAACTTCACAGACGCACTCATTAGGTGGCCAAGAGCCCAATTTTTTTTTTTTGAAAAAAATGTGCTTGCAGACCCCTGGTCCGAAGTCTGATGTCTGGAGCCACTTTCTTGCGAACCAGGGGTCTGCATGCACTTTTTTTCAAAAAAATAATTTGGGCTCTTGGCCACCTAACGAGTGCGTGTGTGAAGTTTCGTTGCATTTCGATAAAAGGTATGGATTTACGATCACACGATGGACAGTACGTATGAAGCTGTATTAACCCGATTTTGGGGTTTAAATGGATTAAAAGTTCATTCTTCTTCTTATTTTCACATCTTGATTTCTTTGCTTCCTCCATTTTCACATCCCCAACCTCTGTCTCTTCTCTGTCTTTCCCTCCCTGAGCTTGCATGGCATGCACCAAGCAAGTATGTCGCCGTTTTGGCCCGGGAAGACATCACGCCAAGGCCCGCCACCTGGAGCACAAGGTGGAGCTGCCTCTAGTGCAGCAACAGGTGCTCCCTGTAGAGCACAAGGACCACCATAGAAGAAGAGGAGATGGAAACCGAGCACTGTCGCCCTTCAGGAGATAAGGAGAATCCAATGCGGATACGAGCTTCTCATCCCGAAAAGTTCTTTTCATAAGGTTATTCGAGAAGTCATGTAAAACTTGGAGCTGAAAGGGATGGGAAGATTTTGGGCATGAGTGCGGGATGGCTTACCAGCAGGAAGGTGGACTGCTGCAGCTATGGAGGCCCTACAAACAGCTGTAGAGGGGTTTCTCATCGACTTATTTGATGATACACAGCTTGCGGCCATCCATGCAAAGTGTGTCACAATCACATATAAAGACATGAACTTTATCATTCAGCTTCGACATGACAAGGGGACTCTGCCATAGTTTACTAGATTAATGATGCAAGGTTTGTAATGAGTGTTACAGTGCCATAACATCTTGGAAGCCCAAAAATTTTTTTATACTCTGTCACATTGGAATATTTATTTATATATACATAATATCTCATGCGATGTGTATTGAATTAAAATAATTGAGTAAAGTTTTTTTTTTGTTTCTTAAAACACATGACTCTTAATTTTTGTTTAACGTACGAATGCATCAAAAGTAGTAATACGTATGGATACAAGTTACGTTATTGCTTATGCACAATCACAAGTGCAATACTACGCGTTGAATTATGTTAATATATGCGGATGCCATACATTAGCGTCACACTTACACAATCTCAAGTGCAGTACTACACGTTGAATTATGTTAATGTATGCGAATGCGTCATTCACGTACCACACATTATCATCACACTTATACGAATCACACATTTATTTAATAAATATTTATTTGTAGGGACAAAGTAAATTATCTTATATCATCAAGAAAAATGCATGTGATCATGGGTGTTAGTGATGGTAGATACAAAAAGCCGATTAGCCAACAAGAACTCTCAATCGTTCCTTGGCTTTTTCATCAGTGGAGAGGAGGGGCTAGCTTTCGATGAAAATATAAGTTCCTTCTTTGCTTCAAAAATGATGCGCTCCTCCTTCAGCTCTTTCTCTAGGAGAAGCGGATTAGACACTTTAGCGAGGTCGCCTAATGTAGCAAGCACACACATTGCTCCACCACACGTTTGATTAAACAAGTAAAGAAGCTTTGACCGCTTGATTAGCACCACCTTCTCCAAGCTAGATGTCATAGGTATCGCTCGAAAAGGTCCAAACTTGGTCAAAGCTTGAATTTTTCATGATTATTTCTTGCCCTCCTGGTGAGCACTTCCTATGGAAGACCAGTAAATCTGCAATAAGGTTACCAATACACTCCTTTAGAGCTAAATCCTTATGTCAATCGACATGTCGAGCTCCTCCTTGCCTTGATGCAAACTCATCTATATACAGTGTCCTGAATGACAAAGTCAAATCAAACAATATATTTAGCGACTAACCTAGATTTTTCAAAAAGTGATGAAAACTTGATGGTAGGATGCGTCGGGTCCCCAGGAGTCCACCGGTGAAATCTTGGCAAAAAATGATGCCTGCAGTTTGGAAAGTGGCCCCAGATGCCGGACTTCGGACAGGGCAGCTGTAGGTATCATTTTTTGCCAAGATTTCACTGGTGGACTTCGGGGCCCAAAAGTTGCCCCAGACGCCAGACTTCGGACAGGGCAGCTGCAGGCATCATTTTCGGCCAAGATTTCACCAGTGGACTCCGGGGACCCAACGCACCCTACCATCATGTTTCATTGCATAAAAATAAATGGTAGTTAGAAATCTCACCTTCTCTAGATCATCTTGTATCTTCATTTCCTTGTGTGTCATGGAGACACCTCTTTCGGCAGAGGGATCCACAAACTCCTTGGTAGGAAGCTAGAGCCTTGGTCCGAACATGCTGTAGTGCTTAAAATTCAGCATTTGGCACAAGGTAATCTTCTTCAACCGAGGTAATATGCTCCTATGCTTCTATGATTGCGCTCACAGTATCTAAGCTTGTGCCATCATATCTTCCAATCTCTGCCATGGTTGGATGCACATCCATGTAATCATAATTGATCAGGTCTTCCATTGAATCCCTAACTAGGATAGAAAACAACTCTTCTTCCTTCATTTCCAAGTATTGCAATACATCTGATAGAAGCAAGTATTGTACACCATCTACTTCAATGGGTGTTAAGGAGGCAAGGTTGGGTTTGTCGACTTATGGCTGTTCTGAAGAAGATGGCACCATGAGAGCCAACCCTTGCTCTGCCACCACTCCATGTTCCTCTTCAACATTTATGAGCTCTTCAATCACTTCTTCTCCCATGTATGTGATAGAAACAACCTGTGGAGTTGTATCTTCATAGCTCTCCTCCTCTAGGCGTGTATCCAATGCAAGGAGATAAATTGCCAATGCGCAATCACACTCCACAAGATCCAAAGGTGATGTACCTTGTGCACTTCCCATGGGAGCAGTGCATACTCTATGTGAAGGATCCACATGGGCCAGACACCTATTCACCACTTTTTGGTGATTCTTCCCTGCTTGAAATACCATGAGTTGTTCCAGAGGCACCCAAGTCATGTCGGATCCCTCGATGGAGTATGTGCATGTATCAATGGTGGTCACAAAATCTTCCAAAATCTGAAAGGGGGGACCCAACAATGAGAGCACACTTTCAAGGTTGAAGTTCTTAGAGAAAACCTGGAATATCTTGTCACCCTGGTTGGCAAAGATAGTCTCGTGGATCCACTCATCAAAGTGTGCACGAGCATCCATCGTAGCAAGTAGGAGGGATGTGGTGGATATAAAGAGATGAAGAGAGAAAGTGTGAAATGAAACAATGAAACAAGAACTAAACTAGTTTTACCTTAAAAACCTTAAGTTTTAAACCATTAAGGGTTGTTCGCATATGATATTTAGTTATGGTTTTACTTACACCTTTGTAAAGTTTACATGCATATGTAAATGTATTGATGTGAAAAGTGTATAACAAGTGTATGATTTTGCATAAATACCATCATTTTTAAATATTGCAAGTTTGTAAGCGACAATATTCTATTGGCCCAAAAAATCCAAAAATTTATAGGTGTTGAATATTACAACTTGTGGTGTTGGGATTTTTAGGGAGACTCTATAATTTCTAAAATATGTGGAGCCACACACTTTCCACTGGTAACAGTATCCTCAGCTCGGCTTCGAATTTTTCTACCATCTAGTTTAAAATAGAAGCTAACAGGTGGATTTTGCATTAACATTGTAATTTCCTAGGGCATTATACTCAAGGGCCAATCATCCTCCATTTGCAACACTTGGGGCTCGCGGCCCTCACAAATGACAATAACATCCATAGCTGCACTTTCACGCATGTCTTGATCAAGGCACAACCATTTACCCTTGAGCATCCTCCATCTATGATACTTGAACACTAGGCATAAAGTTTGTCGTGCGACAAAGTACCTGTAATTGGAAATGAAAGTTAGCCGATTCATCCCAAAGTAAGATAATAGTCAACTAAGAGAGAAATTTTTTACCTAAAAGCCATGTCTCTTGTTGTGACTCAACACTCCACTGTGTCAGGACTGTGAGTTATTTTTTATGTCCAAGTTTTGCCTAGAATCCTTGTTCCATAATCCTCTCATGTATTTTTTATAACGTACGTGCTTTTGGTACGTCTCAAACCCTTACATTCCTTGAACATGTATGCAAAAATTGCAATTGGTATGAACTCACTTAGATGTACATTCTTTGAGCTAGTGCTTGGCTTCATAGAATATAATATGTCTGTTGAAATTTTTGTGCTACACATGTGCAAAATGTCGTTATTACACAATGGCCATTCTATGCTATTGAGATTCGATATGTGCATAGACTCAAGGGTTCCATATTCTCAACTCCCCTTGGGCAATATGTACTTGGAGTCATAGAAAAAAATAAGGTCCTCTGCGAGTTGCTTAGTTGTATGCCCCTCAAAGAGCAATCTATCAATTTCGAGGTGGTAACACTTAAAAGAACCAGTGAAACTCTCAACATTTTGCCACTCACAGCAATCTGAAGGGTATACTTCTATAAATACGAGACAAGTTGTTACATAGGTATCATGAAATTTCTCATTCTCAATGAGTTGCAAATACTTACTGTTTGCAATGTTTCGTTGAAAGGGCACAGTGGGTGCAATATGTATTTGTTTTTGCATGAATACATGTTGTACAAACACCTCTGTTACAAGGTGAGAATTAACATTCCTTTGTCTGAGAGCTAAAATTTTACCCTTCCAGTGCTTTGATACATCTACAATTGCAGTTGCTTTCACCCTGAAAGCTCCCTTCATACTTGGACGCATATGTATCCAAGACGAGCAATGATACGTATTAGTGATTCAATTCCCTTCTTCATCTTTTCTGTTATGTACTTCTATCGAGAGAATGCTTGTTCTTCTCTCAGGAATTATAACCTACGCATTAGATGTAAAGAAGTATGTATTAACCCCTAAATAATAAGCATGTTAAGTATGTCCAGTAATCACCAATATGCCATACAAATCAACATGGCGTTAAGAGATGTTTACACTTTTGTAAACATACATAAATATCGATATCGAAACGCCAGTGGATATATACATCAACATAAAGTATAGATTTAATTTCAAGACATCACTTCAATCATACCATTTACATAAAATATAATGAAAAGAATAGCACAATAATACTCAGAGAATTTCGCCAAAATAAATTTTATTATAATGAAGAGCAGTTTGATTTGACTCAATATATTGTATGAAATGTGGGTATTATAGAGTAGTTGTTACAAGGATAGCAGCCACATGGCATGCAAATATTAATAGGCACATTGGATTGACACTTGAGATATTCTAAGACTCAAGATATTGTGTATTATATGGATGATATGATACAAGAGTTTCATGGATCATTGCCAATTGGCATGGAGATCCAAATGGACACATAGGACCAATAAAGCAGAGGATTTTTGAACCATCGACTTCCAGCAAATCCATATCATCCAACACAAAGGAATCACTCACCACATCAAAATAGTTGATCAAGAATTATATGATTCACTTTTAACAAAAATACTTGCATGAATCCCTTTTAGCAGAAAATATCTAGATAACTGCATGAGTAGAAGCAATACAAAATAGGGCCAATTTACCTATAAGCTGATCAGCTGAAGATAAGATTGAATCATTGCTAATCAAAACCCATTGCAAATGATGGACATAAGAAAACATCAATCCCATCAAACATAAAAGTCACTAATTAAATGAATAAATTTTGGCACTACAAAATATGGCAGATTTACGTATAAATTGAGCTACAGAATCTCTGCTCTACCTTGTGTTAAGTGCTACAACAACAATTGATCCTTAAGTTAGAACTAGCATGAAACCCTATTGTAAAGAGAGTAGAAAAGGGATAATGCAGAGAGGAAGAAAGAGAGACTATGTGAGTACGCAGGAGAGAGAAAGAAATGAGCACTTATCCAATCTTGCCCAAATTGATCTTTGCAAAAGACAATTTTGCAAGAGTTAGTATTTACATGAAGGTATACTGAAAAAACAATAGAAAAGAGGAAACATAGAGAGAGAAAGAGAGAGGGAGAGAGAGATAAGCACTTATGCAATGTCACCCAAAATGATCTCTACAATAAAACAACAACAAGGGTTAGAACTAACATTGTGTTGTATTGAAAAGATATCAGCAAAAAAAAAAACCAAATAGAGAGAGATTAACACTTTTGCCTCTTACTCCAAATAAACTTTGCAAGAAAACAACAATTAGAGCCAACATCAAATTCTATTGAAAACACAATATAAAAGAGAAACAATAGATAGAGAGAGGGAGAAAAGAAAGGAGAGAGAGATGAGTGCCTCTGTCTCCTGCCCTAAACAACCTCTTCAATAAAACAACAACAACAATAAGAAACTACATCAAACCCTATTGAAAAAATAGCAAACAAGAGAAAATGCAAAGAGAGATGGGCACCTGTGTTTTGCCCAAAATCTGGAGCTGCGTGGAGAAGAAAGTGCAGAGGTAAGCAGAATGCTCAAAACCAAAAGGCCCTCTATGGATGTCAACATCTAGCCTTCCTATTGGACAATCCAAAAGGCCCACATCTTAAACTATATTATTTTTTAAGGGCCCATTTGTGAGTTTATTTTTTTCCTAATGTAAAGCTTGGTCAATTTATTCCGATTGTGTGTCCTCTTGTGAGATAATTGATGTTTCTTGATTTTTCTGTTGTCATTCATGTCATTGTGAATATTCAATCGAAGATATACAAGCTTAATCAAAATTGATCCCATCTTTGTTAGATAAATATGGCAACAATATTATCATATGTAAGATTCTTTACAATGTCAAGAAGTTATGTTACCAACTGCTTTCATGGAATGGCATCACTAGCAACAACAAGCTGATTAATAATGTTCCTGAATGATTCAATATGTGTTGTCATAGAAGTTTTGATGTTGTATTGTAACTTAGTGAGTTGACTATATGAAGATAAAGTATTTTTGTAATAGATTTCTTCTCAAAATTTGCTATCAATACTCCAATATAGCTTGTGATGTTAAAAGATTACATACATCAAGCATAAGAGATTCTTGAAGAGTATAAAGAATATACCAACGAGTTTCTTTATCGCATCTAACCCACTCATTATAAGTAGTTTTCCAATCTTCAAAGCTAAATCCTTTAGTTACAAGGGTACTATCATAAGCCTGATCAATTGGTTGAGGTAGATATTTACCAAGAACAATATCATGCAAGTCATTACCTTTAAGAATTATCAACATCTTTACTTTCCATCCAAGGAATCCTTGTCCTTGAAAGTGAGGGAGAGAACATTGTCTAGAAGGAAATCCATTGATGATTATAGAATTTTGCATATCTAACTAAGAGAATACATACAATATGAGATCACAAAATCGCTATGTTGTAAAGAAAAACGTTTAATTCAAAAAGCATAGGCCAAAATAAAGTAGCCCAAGATAGATGAAACATGGGCAAGAATAAAGTGGCCTAAAATAGACAAAATGTGGGTGAGAATAAAGTAGCCCAAAATAGATGAAACATGTGCGAGAAGAAAAACCTCAAACGTGAGTAATCATGATGAAACTTGTATCATAGAAGTCTACACAAAAATTTGTTATCTTATTTATTTCCCTGTTTCAAGTCCAATTTACCTGAATTAACATAACTTTTGACACATAACTCAAAATTGAAAATGGATTTTCTAGGAAGAAAGCTTGCAAGTCCTAGCACATTGAAAAAACTAGTTTTTTTGAGAAAGGCATTTCCTTAAGGAATTTCTAAATAGAAACTTTTAGGGTGTCCAAGTAAGCATATCAACAATTCAACATATGTGCAATCTAAACAATGATCGAGTGAACTTCTTCTATGCTTAACATTCATAACATAAGATGCTTATAAGATACACAATATATCAATTTTAAGCATGAAAAGAACATGAATCATGAATTCAAGAGATACTACATGGGCTTATTTCTTGATTGTCTTATTCAAGGAATTGGTTACAATCAATCGTGATAGCTCTGACCATGTTGAGATGTAGAGAGAGAAGATATGTAGAGACATCAAGGAGAGAGAGAGAGAGAGAGAGAGAGAGAGAGAGAGAGAGAAGAGACACACCATATACACTCCTAAAGACTATATCATATCGATCACAATCTACATATATATAGGTGAGATCTAGGGTAGATAGGGTAAGCTATATATATAGCTCCAATAATAAATACCCTTTATTACGTGCTATAAGGCCATAAAATGACCGCTTTTACTTTACTAAGCTTATAGAATTTTTTCATATTGCAGTAGAAAAACCCCTTTTGTAAATATAATCTCGTAAATTTTACTTAATTGAATAACATTTATTTTGAACTCATGTGGTATCTTAAATGTTCATAAGGTGCACCCTGGGGTTGCAATGGCTATCAAGCTACCCACCAATAGAGTCACAATCTTCCTTATGAGGTGACATGTGAAGGAGCAAGAGTAGAATTTTTGCAACACTATAAGAAGGTGGAAAACCCTAATAAATTTTGGTATGAGATTTTAAACCTTGTGCAACATGATATCTTGTAGGTCTATATTCATCATTTCAACTTGACTTTCAAGAACTATTGGTATCAATCATGAAGAAGGAAACAACCTCCTAAAATACTAAAAAAATATAGGTTTATTGCACGTCTCTAAGGGCCTCCTTGAACAAAGTTTGGATCGAGACTAGTTGTTACCTATAAAGAAGCAATTGAACTAGGAAAAGAAAAAGATTCAAAAGTCATTTGCTTTGGGAAGCTTACAAGAGGGAGGTGTAACAAGGAAATCTAGAGAAAGGATAATGGTGGAAATTTCTTCTAGTACTAAACAACCCACTTAAGAACCTAGCTAGCGGACCCTTTTAAGAAAGAGATACATGAAGGCATTGATATTTTTAAGAACCTAAGTTTAATATCTTGGATAGAGGGAGAGGGTGGTAACCAACTTACCCCAATCAAACTCAAGGGTAGAAAAACAAAGGACATGATGACATTCAAACACAAGGGAATGAGAGGTGAGGATCTCATTGTTGGTGTGAGTCATTCCATGGTTAATTTTAATAAAGAAAAGGGAAATTACTTGAGATATGAAGACAATGAGCACCAAAAGATGTTTAGAAAATATCTTACCTAGTTTTATGTATCCTCTTCTTCATAATACCCTATTGTCGCAACTTCATATACTACTTATCTTGAAGTTTTTTGTTATATTGGAAAACCCTAATATTTATTTAGAAAACGTGCAATTTGCCATATTTTTGTTAATGTGTATATTTTTTCATGTTGATAGGTTCGTCATCAATGGTTCCTCTCTTAAATATATTATAAAAAAATAAAACATGTTTTTAGAGTCAATCTCTATTGAATAGCTTGACACGTATACTTGTTTTTATTCAACGATATGTGACATTTGAATAAGCACATTACAAGTCTCAATTTGATAAGTTGGTGTTTAACGCGCAAACTATAGCATAACTGTAGTAGATATTTTTTATTTTTAAAATTTATTTTTAATTAATTTATTAATTATCATTTTCTAAATTTCTTTTTTATTTATTATGCGCTTGTAGGGTATAGCATTTGTCTGATTCAGTTCCTAAAGAAAATGCCAAATGGCATCATCATCAAGTAATCAAAGATATCGATATCTACATTCAATTTTATGTTTGATTTAGCATTTTTATTATCATGGTTTATTAGAACAATAGTATAATATATACTAAGATATGACTAAGTCTTCTTTAACTCCAAAGAGGAGATTTGCCAATGACTATGAATGATACTTAACTTAGGAAAGAAATGGAGACTTTACTTAATCTATATCCATGCCCATGTCTTAGAAGAAAAATAGGATTGATTGAAGTGTATGCTACAATTATGTATATGCACAAGCACATGTGTACACATGTGCCTTTACCTATATATGTGCATACATATATGTATCTAAATGCTAATGTGTATCCATATGGTATGTGGTGCCACTAATCCTATTATATTGTGTTTTTATAGATTTTTCATGAAAGTGGTAGTAGTAGTAGTAGTAATAGCAGCCATGGGCATAAACGTGGAGGTAGAGGTTATTTTGGTGAACGTCGCAGTCCCTCTTCATAGAAAAATAGAGGGAGACTCAAATAGAATGAAGTCAAGGAATCAAAACCCTAGCTAGTTTTATACTACCAACTAGATCCTTTGGGTGGGGTCTTCTAAAGTCTTGTAGCAAAGGAGGTCTTGAGCTACTTGCATGTCATAGTGTAAGAAAGCTAAAAAGATTGCCTTTTAGCCTTCCACAACCATGACTCAAACGTAGTGCAAGAAACCATTGATATAGTGCATGAAAAGTACCCTAATTCTCCACATTTGAGATTTACATACCATTAGGCTCAAGAAAAGATTAAAAACTTCATATAATAAGAGAGTCATGATCAAACATGGGTAACTTTTGGTAATAGGGTGTCATCACAAAGTAACGAGGATGACATGAAATCATGGTACAGTGAATTTGTTCAGCCATTTTTTTTAAAAGTGCATTCAATGTTCTAAGTTTTCCAAAGGTTGAATTTTTCTTTACCCATAGATATAACACAACAAAGTGGCTAGAGAGAGAGTGAGTGTAATAAAATAATTTTTGTATCCTTTAACTTAGGAAAAATTAGCTTAATTGGGATAGGGGTATAAAAGGCAAGGGTGCGCTATTGTAAAGATATCTTTTAGCACATTTTTAAAATTCTCAATTTCTTAGAGTTTGAGGGTTCTTTCCTTCACCACCAACAATGAGGATGAATACTCAATGCCCACCATAGCAAGAAGTGGATTTCTTGCACCAGTTGCTCATCCATGATTCTCAATGCACCTTTGGTATGATCTAGCCATGGCTTCATTGTGTTGTAGATTTAATACATTTTCATCTATGTCATGGCTATGGACATTTGATTCAATTGTTGTTTCTTGAATTTCTTGTTACTGTAATTCAGTCTAGGGTAAGTTCATTTCAATTTCTCATTCTCCCTTCTTAAAAGGGTGGAAGTTAAAAAAGTAGTTTAAGTTGACATAAACATAATATTTTAATATTATATTTTACCCAAAGACACCTTTTTACTCAAGATTTTCCTTGTAAATTTTAATCTCTTTTGGACAAGAATATGTCCATTTTGGGCATTTTTTCCTTCCCTTTGAAAGCTCCACTTTTATCCCAGATTTTATGTACTCTTTTGTTTCCCTCCAGAATATGGTTTCTTGCATATGAATTGTTCAAAAGTAGCATTGAGAAGTGGTTTTGATGGCATTTGCTAAAATCCAATAATCTCAATCTACAACACTCTCTACATGACTACAAGCAATCTCCCTCTTCAACATTATACTATAAGAAATCTTTCTCTTCAATAGTCTATACTACAAGAAATCAAGTGACAATGGAGGTATCTTTATTTTTTAATCTATGTGATGTTATTATTCTTCACAATTGTTGTTTAATCCTTAAGCAACAATTCATGGAGAGAGAGAGAGAGAGAGAGAGAGAGAGAAAGAGAGGCAAACTATCTGAATGTATGAGATGAACTAAGAAAATAAGTGATAGAGTGACAAAGAGTAAACTTGGGTAGAAGATAAGATGATGTTATTGTTCTCGTCACTATCCAAGCTTTTATATAAATGTGTTTAATCATATTTGACCAATTCTTATTGAGAGACAGTGAGAGAGTCTCACTTAGCCACATCACAACAATGCACCATAGTTTAGTTTTGAGGACAAAGGTATTTTGATTTGAGATGGCTTGTCATGTAGGAATTAACCTAAGCCTTGAGAATAGGTAATTAATCCTAGCCTTAAGAATTAGGGTTTGGGTATAAAAGGTAGAGAATAAGCAATGTGCACATCTTACACATGTATCATTTGTATCTTTCACCTTGAGTATCTCCTCTTAGACCTCACATCTTTCATAGAAGTGTGTTTCCATGATCACCATTGCATGATGTGTCTTTCATGTAGATTTCTATTCTATCTTTTAATTTGATTCCTTGCTCTATGGCTACATTGTGTTATGAGTATTCATGTGAGTAGCATTACCATGACACTCAGGTAAGTTACTCATGAATATATGTGTGTATCACGTGGATTCAAAATAAGGTATTTTTAAAATACTATTTTTATACATTTTTTACATAGAAAAATTCACAGATATGGATATTTATAAATAGGGCTTAAATGCACGTGCTGTAGAGGATATAGATATAGTAACTTCCCCAAGCCATGACATGGCTATGGCAAGATCATTTCTTGTGTTTCTTGGAATATTGTGTATGTTCTTTGTTTTGACGTATGCATTTCAGTAAAGCATAATCAATTCCTTGAAAGTTTGGTTGATTGTATATCTATAGAGCTCATGATAATGATAGAGGTCTTGGAGTTTATGGTTTATTAGTAAGAGCTATGATTAACAATGACAAGCTTATACCCGCTCTAATCTTATGTGAGAAAATTTTTAATAAACTTATTGTGTGCTTCTGTGTTTGATATAGTGTCCAAACCTAAAATGGGCCCAACACTGGCTCTAAGGCTCTAGCCATGCCTCTATGCTCAACTAAAACACTGCACAACCTCACTCTTAGGAGTATCTAGAGGCTACACACTAATCTAACTAAGTGAGTGTTTGTATAGCTCATAGTCCAACACATAACCCTTCCCAAACTCCTCACAAGGAGTCATGTTATACGCCTTGTAAGACAAGCACAAGGAGGACCCCTCGGTTAATTGCCACAACCCCTCTACATCTCTCCTACACCTCAAGGATTGGCCCCAAGATGCACTGTGAACACATAAAGCATGTACAATACATAATTCTCTCTTCTAAACAAACAATCTTTCCATGAGACAAAAGATAATCCTCATAGCACACTCCCCAAAGGAAACGAATAACTAACCCTATGGCTTGGGATATCTCATTCTCAGTGTGGGTTAATGTTTATGCAAACAATATCCATGCGTCCAAGATGATACCATGTGTTGAATGCAATGCAATCATGAATGATTCATAGTGCTCAACCAATTTTATTCATTTAACACAACATTGTGACCATGGAAAACCATTTCTTTTCATACTTTCATTCTAAACATGATTGTTGTGTTGTATAGGGTTAGCAGTGAGCATGCTCATGCTACTAGACCCTTTAATTCTCAAACCACGCATATCCTATATGCAAAGTGCATTTAAAAAATCAACTTTAATATTTAATCAACACTTGTTACCCCCTCCTCTCCCTAGCATTTAAGGTTATGTATTTGGTGGTAGGTTTAGAGAGTGTTTTGATGTATTTTTCTTCATAAAGAGTGATAAATACTCATTTAACATAAATGTAGGGCTAAAATGAGGCTAAAACTCATGATTCAACCATACCATACATCCACGAACACATTTATTATTTTTTCCTATTTTTAAAGTTAATTTTTTTTATTTTTTCTCAAATTTCTCTATTTTTCCCTGTTCATTTATCAATAAATACTGATATTTCCTTATTTTTTGATGCGGATTGATTAAACTTATTGAGAATTATTTTCATTCTTTATTTCATCCCATGCGAACACTATTGACACACAAAAACCCCCAAAATCCATGATTCACCTTAAAACTGCAATTTTTATGGGTTTTGCGTATTTATACAAAAAATAATAAAATACTAATTCTTGTGGATTTTCTTAATGTTTCTCATAAAATAGACCATTGACAATCAAGAACAATCATTTCTAACCATTTGCAACTAAGATTTATCATAAAACAATGAAATTTATTACTTACTCATAAAACTGCACTTTATCTCAAATGTATTTCTCATTTGGAAGGCCGCTGACACTCATTAATAATCGTTAACACTCCTCCAAATAGTGATCTATGCTCCATTGTGTCTCAACATCATCTCCCAATCCAAATCTCTCAAATAAGCCCACCCCATTCTCTCATAGATTAAGACATAGAAACATGCATCAAGAGGAGAAAGAGGGAGGAGAGAGAAATACCAATTTCTGAAATTTCCATTTAGGTAGCCATTTCACGCGTGGAAGGTAGTGACGAAGAGTGAAAAAATAAGAGATTACATTGCAATGATCAGTTTGGTGGCTTGCTTTCAGGTCCCCCAACACCAAATCGTCATAAAGAAAAGGATGCACCATTTGCTGATCATTGCCATTTAAAAAAAAGCCCCCCCCCCCAAAATTTCATCAAGTTTTTTGGGGCCCAAGGTTCCCTCAAAGCCAAAAGTCCATGCCCATTACAATTTTGCTCACTTTTGACCTCCAAAGTGGGCTTTCCACTTTGTCCCGTTCGGCACTCAATTTGCAATCCAAAAAATCCTACACGTCCAGCTTGAGGTTCCAAACAACAAGAAGTTGTCTTACTTCAATCCAGTAGTTCGAAAAATTATGAAAAATCCACAACCATCGCATAGGTCAAAATTTGCATTCTCGTCTTCCACGATCACTTAAAATCATCAAATCTGTGTCTTTTGCTTTCGTCGACCTTTGATCAACTCACATGTAGTGACCACATTTACTGAAGATGTCTTGGATAAAAACTAGTGTAAAGCCATGTTTGAAGAAATGGCTGCATTGGCTAAAAATCGAACTTGGGAGCTTGTTCCATTGCCTAAAGGCAAGAAGACTATAGGCTGTAAATGGGTATATAAATTAAAATGCAAGTTTGATGGCAACCAAGTTGGTCACCAAAGGATATGCTCAACAATTTGATTTAGATTATGAAGAAACTTTCAGCCATGTTTCCAAGATGGCAACCATCAACACTGTGATTGCACTAGCTGTAGCAAAGGGCTGGAAATTACAACACATCGATGTAAAGAATGCATTCTTGAATGGTGACCTGGAATAGGATGTATTGATGGATCAGCTAAAGGGGTATGTAAACCTGCAATTTTCTAATTATGCCTACAAGAAGAAGAAAGATCTTTATGGACTGAAATAGGCTCCAAGCACACATTAGTAGTTACTTGTAGAGTCTTGGTTTTACACTTGGTAGGGTTGATCATAGTTTGTTTACAAAAAAGAAAAATACATGCGGGTTGTGCTAGTCATCTATGTGGATGATCCCATTATTGCATGTGATGATAACATTGGAATATAGACTGTGATGACTATGTTGAAATCAAAGTTTGACATGAAAGATTTAGGTGAGCTGAAATATTTTTTGGGCATGGAAGTGGTAATTTTGGCCAATCATGGACTTTGGTTGATGCAAAGACAATATGCATTGGAAATGCTAAAAAAGTATGGCATGAAAGAGTGTAAATCACTTGATACTCCTTTGGATTAGAAGATTGAATTGGATGTAGACATTGGAGCCAAGATCATGGAGGTTACTATGTACATTGCAAATGGTCGAAAGTTTGATATACTTGACTATCACTAGGCTTGATCTTAGCTATGCAGTTCGACTTATCAATCAATCTATGCAAAAGCCCAGGAAACATCATTTGGATGCAATAAGAAGGATCATACGATATGTTAAGGCAATGACAGACTGTGGGTTGTTTTATAAGAAAGATTAGGACTTGAAGCTCATTGGATACACTAATGTAGATTGGGCATGATGCCCCTATGATTGCCAGCCTACTAATGGCTATGCATTCAACCTTGGCAGTGGGATGGTTAGGTTGAGTAGCAAGAAGAAAACAATTGTTGCATTATCTAGTACCTAAGGTAGAGTACAGAGGTGTTGCTTCAGGCGCATGTGAGATTGCATGGTTTCTTAAGTTGAGGGTTGATTTGGATATGCAGGTAGTGACTCCAATGACATTATACTGTGATAACCTTAGTAGTGTAAATTTGGCAACAAATCCTAATTACCATGCTAGAACAAAGCATATAGAGATACACTATTATTTCATATGTGAGATGGTACTTATAGAAAAAGTGGATCTCCTGCATGTGAAGACAAGTGATCAACTAGCATATATCTTTACCAAGTCACTAGATAAAGATAAGTTCAGATACTTCAGATAGCTACTTGGAATACAATTGAGATAGTCAAGCTCCCACCGACATGATAGCCTAGTGTGTGTAGCTATCAATCATGTGTGTGTTCTTAATAAGTTGGTACATGAATTAACCATAGTTAGTTAGTTAGTTAGTTAGTTAGTTAGTTAGTTAGTGGTTAGTCAGTGTGGTCACTTAGACCTAGTTCATGTTGTGTGTTATTCAAACACAATAAGAGTAAGATGAATAATGAAGAACAATGAGAGCAGTTAGCTCACTGCTGCCCCTATCTCTCTCCCATTCTTCTAACAATAGTAGATCAAGAACACCCAAAAAACTCCACAAAATCCTCTATTGGAGATAGCCTAGAGCAATAATCTTCTACAAAATCAAGATAGATCAAAGTATTCTCCTCATGAATAGTAGTAGATTGCCTTTCCTTGCTTAGCATAGTCCACCATAGCTTTAAAAATCTAGGTTAGCCCTTTGATACACCATAAGAACTTTAGCATGTTCTCATCCAATATTTTCCCATGCTTTTTCTTTCTTAAGTATGCACACAATATGCCTTTTCTGAACCTTTCTTCCATTGCTATAGGTGCTAGGAATATACTCACAATTTGCAGTGCAAAAAGCAAGGGTGCAATGTGGAGCCATGCAAATTATAAACCTCCTCTCCAACTTGTATTTGGTCTATTAGATTGACCACTTTGTTGCCTATAACAAGTTCTTGACACTTTGCATTCAATTAGAGGTTTAAAAGTCCACTTTGACTTCCTAACAAATGTATATAGATAGTGCATATTCAACATGAACACTAATAGATCAATCCCTTAGGCACATAGGTAAAGTATGATCACTATCAAACTTCTCATAAGTAATCAACTACTAGACATAGAACCACATGACAACGTGCTAGTAAGGGGTTACATCTACTAAAGCCACCCTCTCTCCCTTCCTCAATGAGGCTAAGATGATATGCTAGGTTATAGAAAATAAGGTTATGAAGGGATTAGGTCTATCAGGCATGCAGGTAATGCAAGATTCAAGAGTCCAAGTATTAAGAGTTCAAGAATTAAAGCATGTAAGTATCCTATTAATGTAGGACAATGCTAGTGTTTATAAAGGTGTGGCTTAGTTGAAATGGGTGCCTTTAATGCTATAAAAATACCCATTTTTCCCTCAATGAAATATGTCTACTTGTAGTTTCATCATTTTGCATAGCATTATAGGTCCCATTTGTTTTTATACAAGTCTTGGTACTATATGTAGGCTCTACTTTTGATGCTTGATAATTATGTACTCTTGACATTGTATGCAGGATTTACTTTTGATTGCTCAATATTAAGTACCCTTGGTACTATATGTAGACTTTACTTTTGATTGTTCAATATTGTCCATTTTGGGTCACAAGGTCCAAGGTAAAGTCTAGTAGATTTCTTGAGCCTTAGTTTATATATGAAGTAAATCAAGGGAGTTAGTGTCTTTGGTCTTAGCTTTCACATAGCCAAAGCACTAGGTAGTGCCAACTATTAAACTCTCAATCACTATACTCATATAGCCGAATATTAGGTAGGAAGTACCATATAGATGTATTTTCATATCAGGACTACAACTTTGTGTGATGATATATTTTGGAAAGTGAAGATCCTGTTATGTCATTCTAATTTCTGCAATGAGATGCTATGCTTTTTGTCACATATTTCTACATTGATTGAAAACCAGGATTTCATGCTTATAGTTCTTGATAGCATGTAATACTTTTCTATGTAGTATTTTCTATTAGTTATGTTGGGAAAATATGCATTCAATGGTCATGTGTTCTCAAAAGTGCTGGATCAAGATTGAATGCATAGATTAGCTCCTAACCCACCACTTTTTGGATAGTATGACTTGTGTCAATTACAAGCACATATGACTTGAGCCTCATAAGAAATAATGATCTTTTCTTTAAGAACTAAATACATTGCATACTTGATTTGTGGTAGATAGTTTTGACATGACCATCTTAAAAAACAAAGGCCTTTCTTAGGATTAACATGTTTAGTATAATTTAAGAATTAAAATCTTATTGATAAACCCCTTTCCCCAACTTCTTTTTCAAAGCTAAAATCCACTTTATAAAGGTCAGATGTTAAAATTCTTTTTAACATACATTATGTTGAATTCAAACTAGGTGTATCTGCATTATTGAAGTAAGTGGTGCCCTTACTATTGTATTATATATATAACATTATGATTGATAAGTTAATCTCTATAATTGTAAATGGATCATGTATGTCAATCCTTAGTCTCAAATTGGCACTTTATTAGTTGTATTGCCCAAGTATAAAGGTACCTCCTCTCTCTGCTAAAAGAATTAAAAATGCTTCAGTAGGATAGCTTTTATCTATCTCTAGAATTGCATTATAACTAGGATAATGACTTAAGTAGCTTTTTGGCATGATTGCTCTCAAGACATCTTGGCACTTAGTATAGCATCAATAGCATAATATATAGATGAACTGCAGTGCATATTTTATTTTGGGAAATCAATAAATAATCCATAATTTTTTAAGAATTTAAAGGTTATGATCTTTTTGCACTTCAAGTTGTCTTAATAATTTGTGCACCATCAACAATAAGTTACAAGCCCAAGCTATAGCTGCCCTATGAATAATGTGGCATGTTGATTAGATGAAATACCTTTGAGAAGTAGGGCCCTAGCTCACTAAAGGCCCTTTCAACTATATGTCACCTTGGTCTAATGGCATGTTATAGGAAGATTCAAGGAAAAAACTATTGAAATGCGTTTATAGTACTTTATGATGATTAATAAATTTGTTTTGTTTAGTTAGTCTTAGCTAGGAGTTTGATATGTTGACTATATTACTAAGACTAAAGTATTGGTTTTGTATCCCTTTTTTAGCAAACCAAACTATTTGACAACTCGTCTCATGACCTTTTATCCAGATTGGAAAAGATGGCAAGCTACACTTAGCCTAAGTATAAGTCTCATAAAAGGACATATTGAAATAAAAAACTCTAATAGAGAGTGGGGAAAAGAGGTAGTGAATTATCCAAGACTATTATCCACATTTCCAAGCTTTCTAATTCATAATTTGGCTACTAGGAGATTCATTCGACTAAATCTACTTGTTGATGCAGCTATACCTATTTAATTGCCTCAACTAGGAGATAAAAAGTTCACCCTTAATAACAACTCACTAATGTTGATCCTTGTCAATTTGGGTGTACTGTTTTAAATCATGACTAGATTTACTTCTTGAGAAACATTACAAGTATCTAATTGCGCGCTCAACTGTAGGTTTGTAATAATTGATATTGACTAAATTTACTTAAGGTGCAGCTACAAAAGTGTAGCTCTCGATGTGTTTCTTGGTTATATTATTATCAAGATCAAGAATGTGCTTGAAAAAGGATTCAAATCTCAAACAAGGATTACTCTGATTATAGATATGGAGAACTATCCCAAGTCTTCAAAAGATTGAAAGCCTCAAATATCTAAAGAGTTTAGCACTTTCTGTACCTATCTAAATAATGAAGATGTTGATCTAGTTTTATGGTACTCTAAGAGTATTTTATATTTCTTAAATAAAAGTATAGGTTTTTGTAATTTTTATTTTTTCTTGAGAATTATAAGATTCTTTTTATAAGGAAAGTTTTACATTCAAAAAAGAAAGCACGCACACACACACACACACACACACACACAAAATTTAATATAAATATATACCACATTGTTGCAAATGTATATCAATCACAATACTGAATTTGATAATAGAGTCATAATCTATGTGCAAATTATTGATTTGATTATCATATATACATGAATGATTCTATATATACTTTAAGAATAACATAAGAAATACATACCAATAGAAAAACAAGAACACAAAAAATACACGTTAGAGTTTCTCTTTCTGATCCTTTTTTTTCCACGTTTGAGGTGGAAAGGGATCCCAAGAAATTGAAATCCAAACTATTATTGCAAGAGAAAATACTAGAATTGTTCTTCTAGAAATGTTATACATAAATGGCACTTACAAAGTGTGGAGGGCTGCATAGTTAAGAACACTAAAGTGTCATTAGAGTAAAATAATAGCATTCAATAAGTACGAAACAAGGCAGAAGTGTTTAGAATTACTATTTTGTTTTAGTTTTCAAATCTATCTCTCTCTCACACACACATTAAAAAAATAATTCTACTTCATTTGTTTTAGTTTTCAAGAATCTTATCAAGAGAGTCTTAATAAATTTTTGGATTGCAACTTGCACTTGCCTTCTCATCACTATGGTCCTAATAGCATGATTGAAAATTTCCACGGACTCTCCAAACATGAGCTTCTATCGTCATGGTTCTAATCCTAAGACCAAAATCATCACTATGGTCCTAATAGCATGATTGAAAATTTCCACTCACTCCAAACATGAACTTCTATCATTGTGGTTCTAATCATAAGACCAAAATCATCATGATCCCAATCTTTTGAACAAGAAATTCAATTCTTTTAAACATGACTAGTTTTTCAAGTGAGTAGATAGGAAAGGATCTTCACTGTTGACATTTATCTAAGAACACATAAGTTCAAACTTTGACTAGTAAACCTAAATGAGGTCACCTCTTCTTGACATGTTCTCCTTGGGGGGGTTCAATTTGAAACAACAACAATGCGATATTCTGAGTGGAAACCATAACCTCTCTCTCTCTCTCTCTCTCTCTCTCTCTCTCTTTCTCTCTCTCCATCACAAAGGAGCATACTTCAGCGTATGGATAGTATTTTTTATTAAATTGGAAATGTGAAGACTTCTTAGTTTGACCTCCTTCCCAAAAACCAAAACCGCCTTGCCTGTGAAAACCGTTTTGTGTAGGAAACCCTCTCGAGTGGCCGGCTCAAGTGGATTGCTCGTCAACTGGGTGTTTCCAGCTGAAGAGTCACGATCGACGCGGCTAAAGAGTCACGATCGATTACTCTTATACAATTTTCGCCTTCGATGCTCTTTCCAAGCCAATCAGCTAATTAGAGCATGACGATAACACTACAGGACGACTCGAGAGGTTAGGTTATATAAGAGCCAATTTAAGCTACAGAGGCAGGCGTATTAACACACACACACACACTCTCTCTCTCTCTCTCTCTCTCTCTCTCTCTCTCTCTGAGAGGTGCTCAAGCGCAATGGCTGCCGCCTGCCAGAGAAATCCCATGTTTCTCGCCTGCTTGATTCTATTTTCGCTTCTGCCGCTGTCGCCTCTCGTTCACGCGAAGAAGTCTTGCAGTAAGACGTCCACCCTGAGCTACTACCTGCAGCAGAGCTTTGGCGTGAACGAATTCCTCATGGTTCCGGCGGCACTTCCGGCAGCTCCTGGCACACTGACGGGGTTCGGGGAGGAGCTGGTGCACGAGTTCGTGATGACTGAAACGGCGGCCGCCAACTCCTCCGTCATGGGGTACGTCCGGGGGACGGCCATCTGCGTCAACAACACCACCCCTGTCACTACGTTCTTCGTGAGCAACGTTATCCACTACGACTACGGGGGCGTCTCCGGCACCCTCTACGAGCAGGGCGAGGTCATCTTCACCAGCCCGTCGTGGGAATCAGCCATCGTCGGTGGCACTGGCGCCTTCCGGTTCGCCCGTGGCTACAACGTGGGCACCCGGGTCTCCACCGTCACCTCCAACACCACAAACCACGTCGTCAGCCACTATGATGCTTTCTTCTGCACGTGCCCTTGTTACTAGCCTGTACCTGATCGTACACACGGCATCTCGCGCTCCTTGAAATTCACATAGGCAAGTCCAAAACCACGAACACTAAGGCATTCTTGAGATTATATCCCCACAACTCTCTCTCTCTCTCTCTCTCTCTCTCAGTACTCGAATTTGAAGGGGTAAAGTTAAAAGGCCTAAGACAATTATGTCTTGAAGAAGCCTCTCAGTAGGCTATGCAAATACCTTTTATTCATAATATTGATATTCTCCGCACATTATTTAAAACAAACTCTCTCTCTCTCTCTCTCTCTTTCTCTCTCTCTCTCTCTCTCCTCGAATTTGAAGGGTAACCTTGTTTTCTATTTTGCAAGGCAAAATTTTATATGATTATTCTAAGAGGAAGGGTAAATATAACTATTACCTTTTTTTTAAAGGCCTCCTATCTCTATGTCCTTGAAGGGTCAATATAACTTTTACTTTTTTTTTAAAGGCCTCCTATCTCTATGTCCTGCCTAGCATGAAGGATAACTCTTAACCTTACCCTTAAATTGAAGGGTCAACATTAACATAGCTTTTTTAAAGATGTTATTGTTGTAAAGCAAGGTCACAAACATTACCAACTTATAAGACACGAATCATGATGATTGGCCAAGAAAAAGTATATTAATAATCTCATTACAAAGCATGAAGTTATTGAGGTCTTCTCTCTTTCTTGTGTTTCCACACACCAAAAATTCCGTTCCAATTTATATCATTCAAGTTGTTGGGTGTTGACAAAGAAACAAACATTAGAGTGTCAATTGTAGATCGGTCTAAAAAAATTCTTCCGATGATTTTCATTTGATTTTTCTTAGAGAAACCTCTTTTGCATATGGCAGAGCTAGCCTGCAATGTGACAACAATTTGCCACACTTTGATTGAATAGCTCTGAGGACATTTGCTCCCATTCTATCTTGTCACCACATTGATTCCAAACATTAATGAGACCTAAAAATGGATAGTACGAAGAATACATTGTTGTAGCAATTCTGAATAATTGTAGCTCACATTGCATCTTGTCAATAATGAACATCGGTCATGCACCCAATTTAGTTGTTAATCAATCTTAGAATTCCTTTGCTTATTGATGACGAGTCTCATCATCCCAATGATAGTTCTTGGGAGAGAAAATTTTGGCAACATAAAAAAGGGAGAAATCATTGAAACGTGATTCCAAGTTGGACATAAGTCTCCCCATGCAATAACTTCCTAGAATGACAGATTCCTCTAGGCTTCCATCAATATCATTTGTGAGAAGAGATGTGTAGATAAGATGTGATGTTCTTGCCTTCCTTCTTTGTTGGTATACACAACAGCTCCTTGTTTGATACACTACAACAGAAACGAGGCATAGACGCGCATGTTAGATGTGCAAAGTCGGGCGCGTCTATAAGTGCGTGTAAACGTGCGTGTAAATAGACACAAATTTTGTGTCTATATATCCGCGCAAATAGACGCTAATATAGACGCGCCAGCAGACGCACAATTATTTAACCACCTAAAATTGCAATTCACATAATTAAAAAACCAAAGTTAATAATTATTTAACCACCTGAAATTGATTCTTGAGCATGCACATGTGCGCATGATAAAAACCATAGAATTAAGAATACACATTGAATCATTGAATTAAAAAAATAGAGTTAATAATTACTTTTTCATTGCTCTCTAATGAATGGCAGTTCCTCCAGTTGACAAGCCTGATATAAGTAATTAGTAGCAAGCAACAGAAACCTTACAATTAGTAGCAAGCATTGCAATATGTATCTCGTAATCTCTCTACGTACTTCAAGATGATAAAAGATACTTCCTTTTTATTATGGAAAATTCAATTTAGCTTTAAACTTGACTATTAATTCTTGAGTATGCATGTGTGTGCATGATAAAAACCATAGAATTAGGAATACACATTGAATCAATAAGAAAATTAAGTATGTTACAGTGAATGATCCATCTCATCTTCAATGAGATCAGCCCTTGCTAAACTATCTACTTCTAGGTCTATGTTACCAAGAGGTAACGAAACAAATAAGTCTATCCCACTATCAGATGTGTTGCTATATTACTCAATAACTTCATCAATATCATCAACAATCACATTATTGTCTTCTTCTGTGTTTCCTTGAACATCCTCGCGAGGTTCATCTTGTACTATATCACGCATATCATCCATTATGGTGTCATCATGCACATCATCATTAATTGTTGGATTGTCATCTGCTATCTCTATGTCAGTAATATTACCATATATTGGTTTTGAACGATTAGATATAGGGATGACATAACACTATCGGTTATTATTTACCATTGGATGATACACAACCTGTATTTGAAAAACAAAAGCAAAATTAAACTTAAGTACTTATTATATTGTGTATATGTATCACATGTATACATATAAAAAAATTAGCCTTTGCATATATATCTGCTCGCATTGTTGAGGTAGTACTAATGTGTCATTCTTGTTTTGGTGAAATTTTGTAGAGTCAATGATTATAAAACCACTTGGATGAGGTCTGATTGTGCAATGCTCACCATTTGTTACCACTTCTTTAAACCACTTCACATCCAGTACATATATAAAGAATCGTCTAAAGTCAAGCTTCAGAATATCTTGGATCAAGCCACAATAACCTTCCATGGTACCATTGGCATCCTCAAAGTGAGCAAGGACACCACAATCTTGGGTATTTCTCTTTTCATCTATACGTTGAGTTCGAAGATGTTTACCCTTACACCAAAGTGCATTGAATAATGTGCACTAGTAGTAAAAGATAAAAGATCAAACATGTCAATTATTTATATAAAATAAAACTTATAGAAACAAATTAATTGATAGTATATCTCACCTTTGATAAGCAACCTTGTGCGTATTCCCACTCTTCTTGAGATATATTAATTTCCTCCTCTTTTTCCATTCTCTCCATTTCCTCATGTAACCAATCTATATCAATATGACGTGGGAGCGCATTTAGATGATCTGGAAATGAGACATTATGTCCATATCTAGTGCGAAATTCTTGTCTTTCGCTTTTTCTTCTTGCCCTTGCTTCATTATATAGTGTCACCCATTTGCTCATTACATCACTATTGAGCACACAAAAACTATTTAACTTACGAAGTTCTTCTTTTGTTAGCACTTTACTCATTCCTTTTCCTTGAGGTACTATAGAGGTCATCCTCAAGTCTTCATCATCTTTCCATAGTCATGGTTGAGAGGGATCCACTTCAGCAAGATATTCAGAGATATAAACAAGGGATGATTGCACTAACCAACCCTCAGCCATGCTTCCCTCAGGCCGTGCTTTTTGCCTCACAAAATCTTTCAAGGTTTTCATGAAGCGCTCAAGCAAAAACATCCACCTTACATGAACTGCCCCACAAAGTGTGATCTCATCAATCAAATGTACGAGTAAATGTAATTGAGTAGTTAAAATGGATCGAGGAAAAATTTCCTCCACCAAACAAACCACCTCAACAGATAATACTCGAGCATCTTGCAATGTGTTTGGATCAATTTCCTTCGAGCTCACGTATCTCTCAAGATGTATGATGTGCTTGTTTATTTTTGTGTAGAAATTCAAAGATATATAATGAAAAAATACAATGTATACACACCTCACAAGCTCTCCCATCTTGTAAATGATATCACGTACATCTTTGGATACAAAATGGGATATGCTAGTAGGAAGTACGAACTGAATGTAAACAATATTCATAGATCAAATGATTAGTTGAGGAAAAAGTCATCATATCCCAAAGTTTACACATAGTTACTCCACTAATTACTATATTCATGGTTAGAGATACCCTTGAATCATTTTGTGCCAATCGTGGGACTTCAAACCAGATAGTTGCTCCACACCTCTTTTCTTTTTCTTTATGAAGGCTCCCTTGAGACATCTCATACATCCTGTGGGTGTTCGAAAGCTATATATTTGTTCATTCACTATTTTTTCCTCGTCCTTTGACAACATCCAAGGTGCATGGGGTAGCTCAATCTTTCCTCTGGGTCCAATGCGTGGCCAGGCTCGTCTCATGCGACCAATATTACGTAAATCCTCCCTTACATTAACTGAATCACAAGCCCCTATCAAGTGATCCCATAATGTAGATACAACATTTTTTAATATGTGCATGGGGTCCAACAGGTGATTGATCTTGAGTTCAGTCCAGTACTGAAGACGAAAAATATAGAGAACCTAACAAACAAATAATATATTATGTAAACAATTCATCATGCTAAATACTTTAAAGTCAATCGAGAGAAATGCACTTCTTACCAACTCATGCCAAGTGGAGGGTGGCTGTCGGCATTAATCCATCTTTCCTTCCAATCTCGAATGGTTAGAGATTGTGGAGTCATTCCATTAGTAGGGAGAACATATTTGGGATGGTCAATAGAAAGAAATCGATGATGATTGTCGTAGATAACCTTCTTTAAACGTGCCGGCCTAGAGGAAACTAGAGAGGGACTGCAAATAGGACATGCATAATATCCTGACATGGTTAAACCTAAAAAAACAAGTGAATTAATAAAATGCAATTGATTCAAGTCTTGAATTTCAAATATAGAGTTATATACATGTACCTGAACTCTCTCCGTATCCTGGAAAGTCGTGCATGGTCCACAACAACATGGCCTTCAATGTGAAATCTCTAGAGGATGCAGATGCACTTGTATCTTGCACCTCAATACCTTCCCATAACATTTCTAACTCTTCAATCAAAGGCTCTAAGTAAATGTCCATGTTTTTTACCTTGTGCTTTTCAGGAATCAGAAGGGACAACATTACATGTCCCTTTTTAATTGCCATGGATGGAGGAATATTATAGTTCACCAATACCACTAGCCATACACTGTATGATGTGCTTTTGATGCCAAATGGATTGATTCCATCCATACCTAAACCAAATCTCAAATTTCTTGGCTCTTCTTTGAAAACAGGCCACAAATTATCTATATGTTGCCATGCCGGTGTGTTTGCAGGGATCCTCCATTTTCCATCACTTGAACCATGACTAGCATGCCATGACATGAGCTTTCCAATGGACTTACACTTGAACATAAGTTTTATACGTGGAACAATCAGAAAATGTTGCAAAACCTTACGAGGCACATCCATTGACTTCAAGTCTACATGCGATTATACACGTGCATTGACCTAGAATGCGTGTCTGATAGCACGTCTATGCTGCATCTTAGATGCGAAGATAAACGCGCTGGACAGAAGGTTCCCTTTGGAACGCGTTTGAGGGCTCGTCTAACCTGTAATTTAGACGCGGGGATACACGCGCTAGGTCTCCCAGTTCTGATAGTAAACAATATATTTTTGCAATGATGAATGTGACCAATCCCATGTTTGTGTTTATCAATTTTCTTATTTATGAGAAGCATTAGCACTTAAGTTTTATGCTCAATGTCTAAAGAAAGCTCTTTGAAAATGTAGTTAGGTAATATATGATTTTTTGTATGCAAATAAATTTGTCTTTTTCCTGTGTTTTTTTTGCAGATGTCGTATCCTGGTTCATCTAGCAATGACCCGGATTTGGATCGCATGAATGATACATTGGCCTCCTTTGGCAGGGGGGTCAATGCATTTTTTGGAGCTTTTCCTGCAAAAGCAGACGAGGTGTTTAGTGTCATGTCTGGGACGCCTCTGACGTCTTTGCCTGGCACTACTTCCCAGACTCCATATGCAGGTGCTCCACATGCAGGTACTCCATATGCAGGTACTCCACGTGCTCCACGTGCATCAGCTAAAGCACAAGCATCTGCAGAAGCACGTACATCTGCAGAAGCTCGTGTGTCCAGCGAGGCAGAGGGTAGTCGACAGAGAGGGAGGAGGGAGAGTCGAGGGGGAGGACGAGGCTTGTGTGGGGGTTGCCTAGGAGGTGGCGAGTGATCACCCTCACCAGTAGATCACGTAGAGGAGGTTGTACGCCAGTACTATAGAGTTACAGATGCTGGTGGCATCTTTCATGATGATGAGGGAAGGGATGTAATGGCATACAGGCATTGACGGTATAGATGGGCCTTGCGAGTGGTCAATTGGCTCCTGCAATCCATCCATCGCATGTCCACAAACTCTTCTAATTGGCCGCAAAGGGTGCACTCCCCCTTGGGTCAAGACATCACCCCCCTGGATAGAAAATTTGCCAACAAGACCCAATCTTATTGTGTATGGTTTTCAATTAGCTTGAGAGTACAATGCATGAAAAATGCTAACTTCAAATTACCGTTTGCTGAAAATCCGCAATCGCCTGATCAATGATCTCAGATTGAAACTCGCCAAATCATCGTACGTGTTCTATAGACAATCGGCGTTTTCGTCTAATTGCCAACTTGCATTGAGAGCAAGGACATGGGACACGTTGATTAAGATACGTCTCGCGGTCTTGAACAATAAGACCTTCTTCGTTTGCCATCTTATCTACATTACAGCAAACGAGGCTTAAATGGATAGCTTTATGGAGATGTACGTCAAGTTGCAAGTTGACCATAAATCTTGCATTGTATATAGTAGTTGAGAGATTTTCCGATGTTATATCTCAGCCTTGTATCATGCTCAACGATTTGTTTGTCCCGATAGATAATTATTTGTTATATCTCGGCTTTGAGTATAAGTAATCCATTTTAAAATTAATGCGCGCCATCTATGAAATTTTATAACTATAGTAATAAAATTTATTTCAATCATCTCTACTCATAGTCATAAGACCTGAGAGATTATCCTATACTCAATTTAAGGGTTTCTTCTTCTATAACAATACTTTTGGGTTCATTTTGATGAAGTACGTGGCCCATGGCAAAGCACATTGCATACCATTATCGATAAGTCTATTATCTTAAATTTCCTTCCCCTCCCTCTCCCTCTCTCTCCCTCTCCCTCTCTTTCTCTCTTTCTCTCACCCTCTCCCTCTCCCTCTCGTTCTCTTTCTCTCCCTCTCTCATTTCCTTCCCCTCCCTCTCCCTCTCCCTCTCCCTCTCTTTCTCTTTTTCTCCCTCTCCCTCTCTATCTCTCTTTCTCTCTCATTTCCTAAACAAGCAAAAAATAAAGTGATTTAAACATCCTCCAAGCAAAAGGGAGAGGGAGAGATACAATGCACTCTCCCTCTCTTTCTCTTTCTATCCCTCTCTCATTTCCTTCCCCTCCCTCTCCCTCTCGCTCTCTTTCTCTCTCATTTCCTCTCCTAAACAAGCAAAAAATAAAGTGATTTAAACATTAAACAAGAAAAAGGGAGAGGGAGAGAGAGAATGCACTCTCCCTCCTTCTCCCTCTCTTTCTCTTTCTCTCCCTCTCTCATTTCCTCCCCCTCCCCCTTCCTCTCCCTCTCCCTCTATTTCTCTTTCTCTTTCTCTTTCTCTCCCTCTCCCTCTCCCTCTCCCTCTCCCTCTCCCTCTCCCTCTCTTTCTCTCTTACTCTCTCGTTTCCTCTCCTCAACAAGCAAAAAAGAAAGTAATTTAAACATTAAACAAGCAAAAGGGAGAGAGAGAGAGAGAATGCACTCTCCCTCTCTTTCTCTCCCTCTCCCTCTCACTCTCCCTCTCTTTCTCTCCCTCTCTCTCCCTCTCCCTCTCCTTCTCTTTCATTTCCTCTCCTAAACAAGCAAAAGAGAACGATTTAAACCTTCAACAAGCAAAAGAAAGAGAGAAGGAGACTCACCAATGAGATATGGCGAGCGTGGGCGGCTTCTCTTTGCAAGGAGGGCTCCTCCTCTCCTTCGCGAACAATGGCGATGGCGGCGGCGGTGGTGGCAAGTCTCTTCCTCTTCTTCTCTCACAAAGCCTTCGCTCTCTCCCTCGCTCTCGCTCTCAAAAGGCGAAACAAAAGAAATGAAAACGGCGCTCGAGTTTCGGCTGCGTTTTTTTTCCTGCGGCGTCGCTATTGGCTTCGCTATTTGCGTCGCCAATAGCGACGCTGATATCCACCGTCGCTAATTGGCGTCGCTAATTGCCCAATTCCTTGTAGTGGTATTTAGTGAGTGTAGAACCTATAGGCTATTACCTAAGATTAGTGTATGCAACTTCAATGTATTTACATTATATTGTATTATGTATTTTAATGTTCAATATTATTATAAATATTTCTACTATATATTGTGCAATTAAGGATATACTTGAAGAACTAGCATTATTTTTAAAAAAATCATTCCAAAAATGTGTTTTTTAATAAGTTTGATAATAGCTATCTTTAAGAAATGCAATGTAAGAAGTTAGCTAGAACTTGAAAGTGTGGTGTATAATTTGTTCTTATCATAAATTAAAAATTTTTGTTTTTTTAAAGGGATTTGAAATGGCTCATCCTAAGAAGGATAAAAGGTACTTGAAGATGCATGCAATGTTAAACTCAAAAAAAGGAAATCCTCAACATGAAGCTAGCTCTAGTGGGTCAAATAATATTGTAAATGTTATTGAAAAAATATATATAAGCATAAGTTTTTTCCACTTTTGAAGTTATAATTTAAATGGTATTGTCTTCATCATGAGGATAATGAGGGACATGAGAGAGTAAAATGTAAGATATGTATTACTTATCAAATGAAAAATGTGCTTGTTAATGAGGGTAGTATGACTATTCATAGGCAAGCTTTCTAAATACAGGAAGCTTTAGAAGAACATAAGCAAGAAATTCTAAAAGAAGTGTTTGGAAAGTCAATCAAAAATAATTGAAAAAAACCTAGATTTAATGATAGATGAAGAAAAGAATGACATCATAAGTGTAATCCAAGTCTTATATCATGTAGCTAGAAAAGATATGTTCATAGAAAGTTTTGAAGAAGAATGTAAGTTTCACATGTATATGAAAACACCTCACATACTGCTATCTAAATAATATTCATCGTAAAATTTCTCTAAAAGTGGATTTTTTTTGAAGTTATATATATTTTATATTGGGAGAAAATTTAAAATGAGGTGAATGCAAGTCCTGTATTCTCCATCTTATTATATATAAGCATAGATAGAAGATATGAAAGGCATTTAATCCTTTATATCTCAAATCTAACCAATGCAAGAAAGGGAAAATGTGTAACTAAATTTGTAAAATTGATTGAAATAGAGAGGACAGAAAAGTTAAAAACACTACTTAGGGGGAATTCAGGTAGTATTGATAACTATGCAACTTCTAGTCAACAAAATGGTTGAGTTTGCATTTGATGGTGTATCAACCATGGTGGGGTTAAGAATTGGTCTCTTTGTAAGATTGCAAGCTAAGGTTCCTCATCTCTTTGGTATACATTGTATAGCACACATCGAGAAGCTTTGGCAATCGAAGACATATGTGAGCAATGTTTGAGTTACACTTTCTAATCCACTTCTCAATAGATATATTAAAGGAGGCAAATTTACTAAGCATCAAATTTTGGTATGATAATATTGGCATAACAACTATAGGTAGAGATGTGTATGCATTGATATCTTTATTGAAAGTCGAGTATTGTGATGGTAGGAAAGAGTTTGGTTGTGACTCGTAACTTTTTTCATCATGGCTCCTTTGTATCACTACAACAAAAAGGCCTCATAGACACCCATTTAGATGTGATTTTTGAATATAGAGAAATTCTTACGGGCGCGTCTATCCACCCATCTATTTGCGCATCTACCATTTCACGTCTATAATCACATGTATCAACGAATTTACATGCACAAATAGACGCGCAATAGACGCACATATACACGCGCATATAGACACGCTAGTAGATGCATTTTTACAAGCACTGGTAGACGCGAACGGAAAACAAAAAATGTCATTTTAAAAAAAAGATATTTAATTTATTTTTTAAATTTGAATTATGAAGCGCGTGTAGTCTGCACTATAGACGCGCGTATAAACGTGAATTATCTGCAATTTAGATGTGCGGATAGACGCGCAAAACAGAATGCTCCCTGGTTTTTTTTCCCCCCCCCCCCCCCCCCCTCCCATACATCAGATTGTGCATTTGGAAAAAAGACAATGTATCTTATGGGCACGAGAATTAAAAATAAAAGTCCATGTATTCATTATATATCAAAAGCATTTACAAGGGAAGTTTAAGTACTTGCAACCTAAAGCGTGGCCGCAAGCAGTAGGCTCAAAGATGGATCATACATATACAAGAAGAGAAGGCCTCATGAGGAGATATGGTGCTCCTCTACGAATCTGAAGAGGAAACATCTTCGCTAGTACCACCATGGCTACTAGCATCGTTATCCCCCTCCTCGCTATGCTCCACATCTGGATTCACCTACACACACAAAAGATCAGGGTTGCTTACATAGACAAGGTGGAGAAAAAGTTATAATTAGCTATACTTTTAATAGGAAAGTAAGAAAAACATACCTCCTCTGGATGTCGAATCCTCATGGCCCGGTTGTATTGGTCCTCAGTGATGAGACCCTCCTCATAGAAGTGAAGCCATGTGGCTGCGCGGTTATGGCCTCGATGGTAACCTACCTCTCTAGGAGTAGGTGTCCTACCAAGATGGTAGTCTGCAAAACATTTAGATATATACAAACAATTATGAGTCACAATATATTAGAATAAAATATATAAAGAATTGAAAGAAATATAAATTTAAAAAAACTAGAAATCAAAATATACTTACAAACTTTGCCTCCCACGACTCTCTGCCGCCCGATCCGTAATGCGATCCCATTGTTTCCATTTGGATCCGTCGCGCCTCTGCGTGCTGGCGACTCTTCACTTTCTCTGCTGCTTTCTTCTTGGCTTTCTTCCACTCCATGCGGTGGCATATAGGTGGTTGGCTATAGGCTCCATGCCCCTCCTCCTGCCTCCGCAGTGAGTCCCTGGCCCGTGTCATGAGGTGGGATCTTTTGTTGTGAAGCATATCCCTCACTTTTGTGCGTCCCCAATCATCCGAGAATCGTTGACCCTCAAGATTTGGGTACCTCCTATGGATTGCCCTCAACACCTCCTGCCACAAGCCACTTTTCTGATTTTTGAAGGCAATGAAACAATCTTTATACGTCGCATGCACGACGCTCCTCAGGAGACAGACAACCTTCCCGACCTGCCTACAATCTTGGAGCCTGAGATGGAGGCAATGATCGATGCATTGATTCCCATGGATGTTGAGACATCTGACCCGCTTAGAGAGGAAGCATCCATACCATTATATGATGGGTGCCGAGTATCTCAGTTGAAGACATTTCTTGCACTCTTAAGTGTGCAAGCAAAATACGGTTGGAGCGATACGAGTGTGATTGAGTTATTCAGGTACCTTGCACACAGGCTTCATTTTTTTTTTAAACAGTATTATTGCAAACATTTGTGTTTTTTCAAAGTGTTTTCTGATTTTTTTCAGGTTATTGAAATATCATATATTGCCACCTGCAAATACCATGCCTGAGTCTCGTGATGATGCACGACATGTTTTACGGAAGCTTGGCATTGACTACAATAACATCCATGCATGTATCAACGACTGCATATTGTTTCGAGATGAATACAAGACTATGGAGACATGTCCAAAGTGTGGTGCTCACAGGTATCGACAGGACTTGCAAGGGCAAACCATCCCTCAAAAAGTTCTCAGACACTTTCCGCTCATCCCCCGCATAAACCACATGTTTCGCACGTCTGCCATGGCAAGCTTGACAACGTGGCATGTGCAGAATAGGTCCACGGATGGAGTTCAACGAATATCAGCAGATTCGCACGCATGGAGCCACATTGACTCTACCTTCCCAAGCTTTGCGCGAGAGCCAAGGAATCTTCGGCTCGGTCTCGCCATGGATGGTGTGAACCCATTTGGTCTGCGCTCGACTTCTTACAGTGTGTGGCCTATAGTGCTTGTCAACTACAATATCCCTCCATGGCTTTCTACGAAGAAAGGACATCTCATCCTTAGCTTGCTCGTCCCGGGCCACCACAAAGTAAAAAATATGGACGTGTATCTTCGTCCATTAGTCGATGAGCTTAAGATTTTGTGGGAGGAGGGGGTCACGGTGCAAGATATGAGCAGGCGCGATGGTCGGCGGTCAGCCAACATTCGAGCCATTCTCATGTGGACGATGCATGACTTTCCGGGATTGGGAGAGTGCTCAGGTGAGCAGACCTTTGTTCTCGTTGGTAATATCTATATTTTATTTCATTAAATCAAGTATTCACTAGGTCGTGGATCACCTTGCAGGTCTGGTTACCTCAGGTTATCATGCATGTCCATTGTGTGGGCCACAGTTAGACTCCCGAAGGTCACGAACCATGAAGAAGATGGTATATCAAGGACATGCCGCTTTCTTGCCGGAGGATCATGAACTCAGGGAAGGTTTTCTTGGACAACCTCCAGCACGTATGAACGCTGCAAGCTGGTACGAGTTGAAAATGGTAAACCCGGAATCACATCCAAATGGAATGCGACGGTTCTCAGTTTTCTACAAGTTGCCATATTGGACCCACTTACAGGTCAACCACTTGTTGGATCCCATGCATATTTTCAAAAATGTGGGCAGCTTGCTATGGGACCACATCACAGGAAAGAGAGACACTATAGGGTCACAAATGGATTTAAAGGAGGTAGGTAAGATGGAGGTGCTTTGGTCGCAGTCGAGTGCTGAAGGGGGAGTGCAGCTTCCTCGCGCTCCCTAGGTTTTTTCTACCAAAGAAGAGCGCATTGTGAAGCAAGTAATCAAGTCTATCCGCACTCTGACGGGTATGATGCATTCTCTCAGGTCCGCATTTTCTAAAGATGACCAAATGTCTGGGCTAAAATCCCATCATTGGCATAAGATTTGTCAGGTTTGTGAACAGAATGGATTTTAATTAGCGTGGACATTTTGAAATTTGAAAAGTGACCATTATTCTTAATGCTTTCTCATTTGTGGCAGTTTGTCCTACCGATCGCGATCGCGGGATGCCTAACTCCAGAAATTCGCGGGGCCATTTACAAGTTGTCGACTTTGGTGCAATGGATCTCACAGAAAGAGATTAAGACATCCTCTATTGAATCCGCAAGGCGGGGAGCAGTTGAGACGGTCTGTCTCTTTGAGAAATACCTGCCCACTAGCATGCTCACGATACAAGTTCACCTTCTTGTGCATCTTGTGGATGAAGTGGAGATTGCTGGACCTGTCCATACGCGATGGATGTTCTTCCTGGAGTGCTTCATGAAAACCTTGAAAGGCTTTGTGCGACAACGAACTCGTCCAGAAGGTAGCATGGCGGAAGGTTGGTTGGTGTCAGAGGCGTTAGTGCATATCTCACAATGGCTACCAATGGTGGAACCAGACAATGAAATGCTATGGACGCTGAAGGACGATGATAGGCTGACTGGAGATGTGGTGGTTGGAAATGGGGTAGAAAAAAGAATGGATGCCTCAATGGAAGAGAATGTGAATCGCTTTTGTATGTTGCACCATGCCTCCATGGAGACGTGGCTCGCCAAGTACCAGATTGCAAGGCAAGATCGAGAGGAAGCGCGAGCTGAATTCCGACGCAGTATGCGTCACCCACCGATTCGATATCCCGAAGGCATGGAGGAGATGCCATGGTTTATGTCAACACGATGGTTGCATGGAGCCTTGACTGTAGCATCCAGCGAAGGGACAGAGATCTCAATGGAGGAGTGGGAGTTCTCGAGGGGATGTAGTCCAAAGGTAATGAGGGGTTTAGAATGTGTCGTATCTAAATTTGCTTGCTACATCTAATTTGAGTGTTTCAATGTGCAGTACAAAATATATAGTGCAGCGTGGTCGCGCGGACGGCATTTTCGGGTGGAGCGTATTGACAAAATGCACTCCACAATGGACTGTGGTGTCATGGCAAGGTTTGAGCAAGAGAGCCGGCGACGAGCAATGGATCCGAACACGGTTGTGGATGAGATGGACTATTTTGGAAACTTGCAAAGTATTATTATGGTGGATTACCGTAGCTTCTCCATGATACTATTCGATGTGCAGTGGTTCAAAATGGTACTTGGAGGAGCTGGAGCAATAGTTCGACGAGGTCCATCTGGACTTCTCGAAATAGATTCCGAAAAAAAACGGACGGATTTGCGCGACACCTTTGTGTTGCCGGCCCATTGTGAACAGGTGCAAATAGTCATTTGCTTGCTAATTGTAATACGACATGGTTTATGTCACAATGGTTTAAACTCGCTTTGTAAGTGTTTGTGAACAGGTAATCTTCCATCCAAACCCCCGACAACCTCGATGGTGGTATGTTATACCTTCAACTCCTCGAGGTGCGAGAGTATATGATCAAAGCGATGTTCCAGGCATAGATGAAGAAAATATGCAAATAGAGGGGTCGATATTACAAGGGGTGGAGGCCACCGCAAGCTTGGAGCCCGCATCGGCTAACAATGATGGAAATACAGAAGTCGTAGAATTTTTTGAGAACGAGGCAGACTCGTTCTTTTGTGGTGACATGTCTATCGACCTTCCAGTGTATGCAGAGTTGTGTCAGGAGATTAACATGGGACCATAGAATACTTCATTCTTGGAGAATTGTATTACTCAATTCGTTGTTTAGATCTTCCATAAAGGTAGACAAGATATGCATTTTAAGAGAGATTTTTCAAAAATGATTTATATTAATGTGCTTTGTATAGTTTAAATTGATTATTCTAACATCATTTTTTATCTGTCCAAGTATCGACATTTTCTGGATGAGTCGAGGGATGAGCGATGAGGAGTTTCAAGACATGATGGCACGCATGTCTCCAGATCAGCTCGCGAGATTCAGAGAGATGGCAGACCAGGAGCTGTCTCGTTCTTCGTCAGAGCGCTCTGCTAGATCAACTTCAGCGCAATCAGATGCTTCAGCTTTGAGCAGACGATCTCGATGCTCACGACTTGGGCCAGAGGGAGGGACTGCGACAGCAGGAGGATCAGGGGGGTGCTGCTGTGGAGACATGGACGTGGTGTCTCCGTCTCGTCGTTCAGCTGGAGCTGCGTCACCTCCAGGATTTGTCACACCTGTGGGGACGTCCACTCTAGTTACTCCGGCTTTTGCGCAGCCGTCGGCAGATGGCACTCCTTTTAGTGGCACCCCCTTTGGTGGCACCCCTTTGAGTGGCACTCCGGGAGAGGGTACCCCCGTCAGTACACCGGATGTACAGGGGTTTCTTGGATATGCCCAGGAGCGTGGACGGAGATGGGAGAGGGCTCATCTTAGGCAGACTCCTAGGGGTTATGGATACCTAGTGGATAGTAGGTCAGGAGCCATCATCATGAATGATGAGGGGAGGAGGGTGATGGCTCGCATGAGGGAGTTGTGCCAACAAGTTTTTCGGCACAACGTCCTGGATCATTGGAGGAACATACCGGAGGGGAGCAAGGACTACATAGTAGCATCCTTGCACGAGGAGTTTTCGGTGCCAGCCGCAGTAGATAGATTCTCTACGGGCTGGATGATGGATTGCATGCGTGCATACATGTCACATAGACGATCCGACGCATGCAAGGCAATCAAGAGTGGGGCTCCAAAGCCTGAGTGGTTAGATGCAGACGACTGGCGCCGACTGAGGGAGGAGGCTACAAATTTGCCAGGACGTTGGAGTCAGCAGCGGGAGGCGGCGAGGGCACGAATCGAGGCCGGATCAGTGCATCATCTTGGGAGTGGCGGCCACAGGACATATTTGGAGGACTTTGTAAGTTTCTCTTTTGTTTTGCTTATTTGTTTTTTTGAGATATTCTTTGTACTGACAATCATGTTTCTAACAGTTAGCATTTTGTTTTCTTTGCAGCACTCCGTTACAAATCGCGATCCGCAAGGCCTTGAGACTCGATATGCAGAGAGGCACGGTTTCAGGGCATTGATCGACCGATTGTATAGACGCGGCGGCCCTATAAGTCACTCATCTTTCTTGTCCGTAGTTACCATGAGATATTTGAATGCATTATTGTATGGTGGATTGATATGCTGTTTCTTTTTCTGCAGAATCCGTTTGATGCTCCTTTGCAGCGGGACAAGCTTTCGGGGGACGAGGATTTGTAGCTCGCCCTTGGATCCTTAGAGCTCACACACCTTTAGTTTTTAGTTGCCCGATCTATGTAGACATTTTCTCTGTATTAGTGATATCATTTCATGATTGTACCAATCGCATTTTATGCGATCATGTATTTATTTCATGTATCAGTTTTATGATTTCAGTATACATTCTTTTTGTTTGCAAACACTTTGTATGCAGCAGTGCAGAAACTATTTTGTATGGCTCTCATATAGCACACAGTGCTATATGTGGCAACCACAAATTTTTTTTTCTCTGTTACCGTCGCTATTTGCGTCGCAAATTTACTACACGCGTCGCTATTGGCGTCGCTATGAGCATCGCAAATTGTCTGCAACCGTCGCTATATACGATGCATATAGCGACGATTCTATGGCGTCGTCAATAACGACGCTTTTTGCGACGACGGAGGCAAATTTTGTTGTTTGTATTTTCGTCGCTTTAAACGTCGCTATAAGGTCTATATCTTGTAGTGTACAATTATCAATATAATGTACATTCACTAATCACTAACCTTAATGCTCTAGCACTAACGAACACCATCCCTAGCAACCATGTGGGCACCCCATAGATTTGAGAATACACACACTAGGCATTGGGCCACTCGATGGCGACGAAGGCACTAGTCAGGTTGTAGCTTGCACATAGTAGCTAGAAAGCACACATAACAACATGATACTGGTCAACATGGAGCTTGTCACAATGGCATTAGAAAATGGGTAGTTGTTTGCAAGTGGTTAAGGAGTGCTAGAAAGCATACAATCACAAGGTCATCATACTAGAAAGCACATGTGTCATGAATTAGGAGTTTTAGTTCTCCTAAGTTAACACTAAGGAGCAAAAAATGGTAGTGGATAGTAGTCACATTGTGCATAATCATAGTAGCTAGTAGTAGTCATAGCAACATTAGGTAGTAGCCAATAATCACCACCAACCCCATTAATCTTGAATCCTGCCGCAGCTTACTAGCCAATAGTTGGCACCAACTAAGCTACTAACACTAGCAGTGTGCAACTATGGCAATATATAACTTGTGGCAACACATAACTACCTAGTACCGCTAGTGTGTTAATAGTATTTTATGAAGTTTAAAGTCAAAGAATGTCAAAGAAAAGTCAAAGAAGGTCAAAGAAAATTCAAAGCACAAGTGTTGGATTTATTTGATGGTGGATTGTTATTTTTCAAATGCTTCAATGATTATTTTGGACACTTGTATATATAACTTGTGGCAACACGCAGCTACCTAGTACCACCAATGTTAATAGTATTTTCTAAAAGCTAAAGTCAAAGAAGGACAAAGAAAAGTCAAAGCACAATGTTGGATTTATTTGATGGTGGATTATTATTTTTTGTGCACTTCAATGATTGTTTTCTCATGGACTCTAGATTATCATGGATGTATTTTTTTGTGAGATTGAAACTCACTCCCACCATGCATATTGTATTTATCATCTGCAATTTTATTTGTCACACCTGCAAACTATTGCATGGATTGCACACATGTATTTGTATTTAGATTAGCATAAGCTTGGTCTATTTAGACTAAGGTATAAGCATGCTATGAGGATCAATCGGCCTAGATCCCACAAAGGGAGTAAGATGCCCAAAAGGGGGGCAAATCCTTATTCATAATGGCGGAAACCCTAAAATACAAAGAGGATGCAAACCATAGTTCACTAGGACACAAACTCTAAAGCATAAAGTGGAGCACAAACCCTAACCCTAAAATAGTGCACTATCCTCTAAGGATGAGATGCTCTTAGAAACGCCTCTAACATGGTCAAACAATCATAAATTTGTTGGTGTTATCTAGAGGTGGTGGGAGAAGTTATGAAGAAAATAACCAAGGTAGAGCAAGAGAAGAACCACTTGATTCCTAATGTTCCACCCTAAGCAACATATGGCAAGTAAGGAATACATTGTAGCATTAGCCACGAAAGACAAAGATCAAAGTGAGTTTGAAAGGAAATAGTATTCTCATTGAGGTTTAGTTACAAGGTATGGTAGCCATCTAATGACTATTGTTGAGCAAAGAATGGCACTTTGGACTTCCATACATGATCCAACATATGTAGCACCTACATCTTTGAGAGTACTTGGGACTATCTTCATAGTCAACATTTCTAAGCTTTGTGAAATAGATCCCTTACATGACAAACTCCTTTTTGAGGAAGAGCTCCACATTGCAAGTTGATTGGGACAAAGCAACATGATGATTGATATCATTAGATATATTTTCTACTTCACATATGACCCACAACTTCTTGATGGCCATGCTTCGTTATAGTACAATTACAATTTCTTTGATTGTTTTATCCCAAGGCTAATGACACAACACATTATCTTTCCTTTGCTTCTAAGATCACACAACATGACTTTTTCATCCCATGATGTGAAGCTGAGTGATATATATATATATATATATATATATACTTCTAGTAACATTGAAATAGTGACTAAAAGCAATGTTCTTGAAATTTCAACCTTAATACTGTAACTATTAACATCCCTACTGACCCACACCACTAGTTTATTCAAGTTGAGCCAGCTGAATCCCAAGATGTTCCAAAGAAGGCTACTCAAACTCACCTCCAAATTAGTCACTCTCCCTTGCACATTGTCAGTTGCTTTGTAGGACCGTCTTTGCTTGACGATGTGATTACTTACATTTTTGGACTACCTATAAAACCAACTGACTTAGATGCTTCTGCTGAGTTGGAATATAATCCAAATTTCTATGACTAGTGGATCCTAAAAACTACAAAATATTGACCCTTGTATATAAGTAACCTTTGTTTTCACTCACACACACGCACACACACACACACACACACACACACACACACACACACACACACACACACACACACACACACACACACACACACACACACACACACACACACACACACACACACACACACACACACACACACACACACACACACGTTGTTTCACTGACAAGAGCCAAAGACCCTCTGACTTTTGAAACAACCCTACATTTTATGTTAAGGTAGAATCAAGGTATGAGATGCCAACTTTTGCTCAAGGTATAATAGTGAAATGTTTTTTTTTTTAAAAACATTTATGTCTTCTGACTTTGCATCTACTACATGGTACTCTCACATTTTAACAAAGTGAATGCAAGAAAACCATACATGGACAAGCAAAGACCTGCACATTCAAGACTTGATAACAACCTCATGGATAATAGAAGATGTTTGGAGGTTCAAGTCTATGCCCAAGGCTATGGACTCATGAAGGTGCCATCATCAACAATGGCAACTTCCTTGAATATCCTAAGCTATAGAAACATCAACAACAACAATTTTCTCTTGGAGCTTCAATGACGTAACAAAGACAACAAAGAACCATCCTCAATGGTATCAGAATTTCTTCAACAACAGCATCCGTTGATGAGAGCTACATTTTAGGAGCCGACTTTAAGTTGATCTAGAAGCGGTTCGAGTTTTTTTTAAAGCCAAAATATGGCTGCGATGAGTCAACGAACCAATTTTCATGAAAAATCAAACGGTGGAGGATGGCCAAGCTAGAGTTTTCCTAGATGCATTTCGACATCAGGAATCCAACGCTAGTCTTGGTTCGTCAATTGGAGGTCGTTTGACCCCCCATTTAATCTCCTCAAGGTTCAGTATTATAAACTAGCTATTGCATTATGAAGCCATTAAGTGCGTGGGAGAGGCTAGGTTAATGGAGTTCAACGCTCCGAAGCCACTTTTCCAATCAGATTGCAAATCGGAGTTCGTTTGGGCCTTCAAAATTGAAAAATCCACTTGCAAGACAGTGTGAATACAAAAAGATGAACCAGTTATTTTAATGTTTTAAACCTTAGGCTTAATAAAAGCCTTGAAACTATTGCAAAAATTATCGAATAGAGGGAAGTGTCAATGCGCCTTCTCATTTTTGCTCGATGCCTCTCCGATTCAAACCCGTTTGAGAGGGAGATTCTCGATCACGGCAAAGAGAGGAACAAGATGGCTGTAAGCTTGCCTGTTTTAATGGAGGATTTAAAAATCTCATTTTTTATTCTTTCTCTCCTCCCTCTCTCTCCCCTCTATGGGTTGTTCATGCGCATTATCTTGAAGGAAGAATCAGGAAGGAGATTGAAGCAAATGATGATGGAGATTAATGGAGATGCTGAAGCTTGATGTGGAGTATGGAATTGAGAGTAATGGAGGCTTGGTCCACTGGTCACACAGTCATTTAATGCGTCTCGCATTTCATAGAAACACGGTATGACTATTTCTTATGAAGAAAATGAAGCTTTTTTCTCATGTGATGAAAAATTATTTGAGTGCTGATTGCATCATATTTAATTATTTTTTATCAAAAAATCTTATTTCATAATGATTTACATAGGCTATATAAATCCCGCAAAACCCGAAATGCGGTTTTTAAGAATAAAATGATGGTTTTGTCGTTTCGGGTGGGTGAAATGTGTCCTTATAGGGGGGAATGGAACATAAAATTGAATTTCAATATGTTGAAATGATTGGTATAAGGAAAATAAAAATAATAATAGTGATTATTATTAAATAAATATTAGAAAATAAGAAAAAATAGGGAAAAATAAAAATAAAATTCATAAAAATAAGGAAAAATATAATGTGTTTGTGAATGTATGGTAGTGGCGAACCATGAGTTTTAGCCTTAGTTTGCCCTATTTCTTTGTCAAAGGTTGTGATTTATCACTTTTCATACATCGAAACATGACAAAATGAACCCCTACACCTATGTAAGGGAAGCACTACCTAAAAGTAGGGGGTGGGGTGTTTGAATGATGCAATTTGGGTGCTATTTATTATTGTTTTTGCTTATGTATAGCATGATATAGGGTTCATTATATTTTAATTCAGAGGATAGTAGCATGAGTGTTTTCTCAATGCTATCCTTACATCACCGCAACGAGTTACTGAATGAGCATTGGAAAGCTTGGTTGTGCACGACACGTTGATAATTGAAAATTATGTTTGAGCACATTAGGATCATCCAATTTTACATATGCATATCAACCATGGTATTGGAATATGAAGAACTGAATGCATAGCACCTATTTTCTATTATGATGACCTACGCTTGAGTGTGTGAGACAACCTAGTTTGTAGGTTAGTCATTCGTTTTTGGAAATTGTTTGGTAAGGACACATGGTATCTCCTGGAATATGTTCAAAATGAAAGAGTGGAGCTTATATCGTGTGTACTTTATGTTGGAGCGACGCATCTTGGGGCTAATCCCCGAGGTGTAGTAGAGTCTCAGTGGAGCCATGACAGTCAACCGAGAGGTGCTTCCCTATGTTTGTGCTACAAGGTACTATGCATATATGTTTTGGGATCTCCCTCTGAGGAGAAGGGATGTTAAACGTTGGATTATGACCTAATATAAACACAGAATCGACATTAGCATTTAGTGTAGAGTGAATCTTAAATACTCTTGGCCGCGAGGCCGTGTGGTGGGATTGTCTGGTGTGTGTATGAGGTCTAGCTAGTGCCATAGCTAGTGCCGGCCCATTTTAGTTCCCATCAATGGTGCATTTGCCAAGAGCTACCTATAAGTGGCGGTTTTCGAATACAATGGAGTGCAGTTATGGTTGAAACATCCTATGTGGTGGGGCATCATGCCAAAATTTTAGGTGTCAGTACAAGGATGTTAGAAGCCCTAGCTGTGAAGGAAAAACCGTTGCTTAAAAGGCATGGTCCCCATGTCCTAAGTGCTAAGGATAAGTTTGCTTGTGATGAGGGGTCGAAGATCCTAGATAAAGGCATCATGGAATTGCCTAGGAAGGGGCAAGATATGGAAGATCCTCTAAGAAAGGATTGGAATGACATGCTAAGAGCTATAGGACTCCCTAGACCACTTTGTGAGTTGGCAAAAAGGGATGGCAAGGATAATACTAACCTCCCTACACCAGTAAAAGTGGAAATAAAAGAGGTTGGAGACCCCAAGACACTAGAGTTAGGTCATGAATATGAAGATTTTAATGGCCTAGTGCTAATCCCAATGGAGAGGACTAAATTCCCTCCTCCTTATAGGGATCTCCTAGTATTTTATGGGTTGGTAAATGAGGACCCAATGTTGCAGTTAAAAGAATATGTCCTAACTTGCCTTGCAAGTGGGTTCAATGATATTCATTGGATGGTTGTATTTTCTAGCACCGTAAAGGGAGTAGCTAGAAAATGGTACTGGAGTCTCCCAAGGGGGCCTATTGAATCCTTTGAGGACTTGAGTGATTGATTTTTAGATGAATATGAAAAGAAGGTGCCTATGACCCAAGTTTTAGGGTAATTGATGCAAAGTAGGCAGCACAAGTCCTATCCTTTTGTTAAAGAATATGATAGAGCCTTTAATGATATTCTGAGGCTTTGGCCAAGAAGAGTTACTGCATTGCCAGGTGATGTGCTATGTGAGCTCTTTTTGAGTGGCTTAGAGATTAACATGCAAATCCAAGTGGGAATGTAGAATCCTAAGTCGTTACGAGAAGCAAAGATGCATGCCATTGATTATGAGAGACATATTCAGAGATGTTGGAAAAAAATTTGGAGTTTTCCCTACTCAGTATAAGTGCATCCCAGCTTCCAACCATTTCTATACGGAGATAGCTCACTTGTTGATACCAAGGTAGTCTATGAGGGGAACCTTGATAGCCAAAATATCCAAGCATAAAATGGCAATAGTAGGGATACTATACCCCCTGGGGATCAAAAGATTCCAAGCCCAGTAAGTCCCATCAAGGCTTGCAATGCTTCCATGAGAGGTAATTGTGACAGTAACATTGATAGAACCATTGGGCCTATGAGTGTGGATAAGTATTTTATGGGAGGTTCTCGTTTTGCCAGTGGAAAGGCTCTAAAGAGACCTTTGCCATCTTTAAATGAGTCATGCTTTTGAGTAGATGTTGTTCCTATTAGTAAGAGCATGGTTCCTATATAAATAGGCAATTGCAGAGTGGACAAAGGCAAGCAAAGACATCTCGCGTACAGAAGATGCGGCATGCCAAAGGGCCACTTATACTAAATAGAAGCCATAAGGCTGTGAGGCCATCTGGTAATAGTGATAAATCCATAGTGAATCCATTGGACCAATCTGAGCAGTCCGGGCAGCCTAAGAATGAAAGAAGGGATGTGAGATGGGGTTGGAAATCCAAGATCTCTCAAAATGTGGCTGGTGCGTTCGATATAAGGTCAATTACACCATGTGGATATATTGTGATCAATTCCCACATAGGTATGATAAAATGCCATAATGATATATCTGACAATATGCACCACTCTTGGATACAGTGTGGTGATGGGTGTCAGATTGAAACCCTACCTAGTTTGGGTTGCAACACTAACTTATGGGAAAACCCAAATAGGGAAGGTTCGAATGAGCACCAAGCTATGATTCTTTCTGCCGAAGGAGTCTCTAAGCCGCTTGAATGACCAGTTCATTTGGATGACAATAAATGTGGGATATGTGAGCCCAATGATGTCATTCACCTAGCCAATGGTACCCAAGGAAGGATAGGCCATATCAAGGTTATATCGGTAGAAAGGCTGGGCTAGTGGATTTACAAGAGCCCAAGATCAAACGTTGAGCTACATGGCACGAGTAGCATAGGGCTAGCCATCCTATTGTATAGTATCCTTGGTATCCTCGTTAGTTTGATAGGATGTGGTGTGTATGCCAAGAAGGCCATGTATTGCATGGATTAGAATGGCCTATCCATTTTAGGCCAAGAGAGCCATTTGTCTATGTGGTGTGGGTGTATTTTACGGTTTTCTATTTTAATGTTGTGCCAAACAGATTACGTGGAACCAAGGGGAGCCTTTGCTGTGCCAAAGCTTCTTGTAGCCCAACCCAGGTGATATCTTTCCTTTTACGAGTACCATTATTTTATGTTACATGTGTCTGTGTACTTGTGAGGGATTTTGTTTTCTTGTTGGGAACCAGAAATCAAGGCATAAAGTCCGATGTATAGGTTAGTATGTCTGTGGGAGGTCTGAGTAGTCGTTGCCTCCTGTAAAGGCATTGTCAAGAATTAAAAGACTTGTTTTAGAAGGAAATCCTATTGACCCTGTTCTGCTGACCTGCTAGGCGGCCATTCTAGGAGTTTCTGCTAGTTGTGAGGTAGTTAGAAAAGCTTGCTAGACAAAATGATGATGCAAAGAAGAAAAATCTTGAATAGATGAAAATATATGGATACACAGAGGTGTGTAAAAAGGGGTTCTAACCCCTATAAAAATAGAAAAGGAAAGAAATAAAAATCATTGAGTAGTTGTTCATTGCCTTGTGAAGGCTTGGTAGGTTCTTGGGGACAAGTGAGACTTGGGGCCGATGCCTTGTCTTCATGGGGGTGGCAGCTAGCTATAAAAATAAGAATAAGAATACGAGATGGTTGGAGCGAAAATAAAAGTGAGCATTAGAAAAGGATTAAGTGTCACCTTGCGAGGGCTTGGTAGGTTCTTGGGTACTGAGACAGGACCTAATGCCGATGCCTTGTTCTCCTTGGGTCACTACGCTCAGCTCCCTCTTTTTTACACGCCCGAGTATGGAAAATAAAAGGATAAATGGACAATGTGCTAAAGGACAATTTTCTTCATCAGGTTATAGGAGTCCTTGCCTAGTAGGAGCTCATGGTTGAGTTGTCCTTACTTAGGATGGTAGTTCGAACCACCACTTAGGATGACCTCTTTGATAGTTCTTTTTAGCTTGGCCATGTTGGAGCAGTTAGTTAGTGACTAGCTTTGGGCTTTCTGTCAGATTGTGCTGGGCCTACTTCTCATGGATTTCATGCCTTGGTATTTTGTATCAACTTGATGCTCTTTCTGGTTGTGTTGATGTGCATATTTGTTCGTGGCATTCGACAGGCTGAGTCGCCCTATCCCATGGTCGCTAGTGAGAGCTACATTTTAGGAGCCAACTTTAAGCTGATCTAGAAGCGATTCGAGCTCATTTTAAAGCGAAAACATTGCCAGGACGAGTCAAAGAGCCAATTTTCATGAAAAATCAAATGGTGGAGGATGGCCAAGCTAGAGTTTTCCTAGATGCATTCCAACATTAGGAATCCAACGCTAGTCTTGGTTTGTCAATCGGAGGTCGTTTGACCCCCCATTTAATCCCCGCAAGGTTCAGTATTATAAACTAGCTATTGCATTGTGAAGCCATTAAGTGCGTGGGAGAGGCCAGGTTGATGGAGTTCAATGCCACGAAGCCACTTGTCCAATCAGATTGCAAATCGGAGTTCGTTTGGGCCTTCAAAATTGAAAAATCCACTTACGAAACTGTGTGAACACAAAAAGATGAACCAGTTATTTTAATGTTTTAAATCTTAGGCTTAATAAAATCCTTGAAACTAATGCAAAAATTGTCGAATAGAGGGAAGTGTCAATGCGCCTTCTCATTTTTGCTCGATGCCTCTCTAATTAAAACCCGTTTGGAGAGAGAGAGGGAGATTCTCGATTAGGGCAGAGAGAGGAACAAGATGGCTATATGCTTGCCTGTTTTAATGGAGGATTTAAAAATCTCATTTTTTATTCTTTCTCTCTCCTCCCTCTCTCTCCCCTCTATGGGTTGTTAATGCGCATTATCTTGAAGGAAGAATCAAAAGGAAGGAGATTGAAGCAAATGATGATGGAGATTCATTGAGATGATGAAGCTTGATGTAGAGTATGGAATTGAGAGCAATGGAGGCTCAGTCCACTAGTCACGCAGTCATTTAATGCATCTTGCGTTTCATAGAAACACGGTATGACTATTTCTTATGAAGGAAATGAAGCTTTTTTGATATTTTATGATGGAAATGATGTTTTCATGTGATGAAAAATTATTTGAGTGCTGGATGCATCATGTTTAATTATTTTTTATCAAAAAATTCTTATTTCATAATGATTTACATACGCTATATAAATCCCGCAAAATCGAAAATGCGGTTTTTAAGGATAAAATGATGGTTTTGTCGTTTCAGGTGGGTGAAATTATGTTCTTATGGGGGGTGAAATGGAACATAAAATTGAATTTCAATATGTTAAAATGTTTGGTATAAGGAAAATAAAAAAATAATAGTGATTATTGTCAAATAAATATTAGAAAATAAGGGAAAAAAATAAAAAATAAAAATAATTTTCATAAAAATAAGGAAAAATATAATCTATTTGTGAATGTATGGTAGTGGCGAACCATGAGTTTTAGCGTTAGTTTGCTCTATTTCTTTGTCAAAGGTTATGATTTATCGCTTTTCATACATTGAAACATGACAAAATGAACCCCTACACCTATGTAAGGGAAGCACTACCTAAAAGTAGGGGGTGGAGTGTTTGAATGATGTGATTTGGGTGTTGTTTATTGTTGTTTTTGCTTATGTATAGCATGATATAGGGTTCGTTATATTTTAATTCAGAGGATAGTACCATGAGTGTTGTCTCAATGCTATCCTTACATCACCGCAACGAGTTACTGAATGAGCATTGGAGGGCTTAGTTGTGCACGACACATTTATGATTGAAATTTATGTTTGAGCACATTAGGATCATCCACTTTTGCATATGCATATCAACCATGGTATTGGAATATGAAGAATTGAATACATAGCACTTGTTTTCTGTTATGATGACCAACGCTTGAGTGTGTGAGACAACCAAATCTGTAGGCTAGTCGATCGTTTTTGGGAATTGTTTGGTAAGGACACATGGTATCTCCTGGAATACGTTCAAAATGAAAGAGTGGAGCTTGTATCTGGAGCCCCAAGAGAGACATCAAGGAAAAGGGGATTCTACTGCAAGAAAATCTATCTTGTAACATCAACAAGCTTTTATTTCATTCTTTTGATGACCAAAACAAAGAAAACAGCAAATCTTCACGCAGAATCATATTAGATATCTCCCAGGATTCGATAGAATCAACCATAATCTTCAACATCTTCATAGAATCCATCAATAGAACAATGAACACAAAAGAATACACATTTTTTGAATGGAAATCAATCACATAGTATTCATCTTCAATATCTTCATAGTTTTCTCTCTCAATCTCTCATATACATATACATTGTTTTGATAGAACTTGGCTATCTCTGGCTCTCTCTCTCTCTCTCTCTCTCTCTCTCTCTCTCTCTCTCTCTCAATAGTACATCATCTCCTCACTACAATACTCTCATAATGACTCTCAATAATCCTTCTTAGGTCGTGGATGCATCTCCCAAGAGGTATGTTTGATGTGAAGAGGCACCAGAGCCACTACAGTGTCTCTTCATAGCTCACTGCTGTCACTGTCACTCCAGCCTTCTCTTCAGTCTTCTTGGAAATATTTTTGAGTTTTAATCCATTTTTAATTAATTTTGATCATTTTGCATGTATTTTTGAAAGAATTTAGAATTTTTGAATTTTTTACAATTTATTTTCTTAAATTCCCTCTTTTTAAATTAGTGTAAATGATTTCAAAAATATTGGAGAATTTTAAAGATTTTTTTGCAATTTATTTGGATTTTAAATAAAATTTTGAAGTTATTTTTATATTTTATGTTTATTTTTATGTGTTTTTATTGTGTTTTTCGAGTTTTGAAATTAAAAGTCGATACCCTAGCTACATGTGAACAATTGAAAATGATTGCGTGTGAACGGCTAACTACAACACACCACCGCATGGACAAGTCAGAGGCGTGTCCTCGCGCGTGAACGCCCGCTGGAAAAGTCCCACAAAGTCGTGTACAAACCAGGCACCCAACACGAGAGGGGCTCCTATGTGACGTCACGCGAACATGCATCCACACAAAGACACGAGCACATGAACACGGGGTACGGGTGGGTGGGGTAAATAGAGGGAAGTGGGGTAAAATGGGGGGGTAGGGTAAAGTGGTGGAGGGGGGTTAAATATGGTGGGGGGGATAAATGTGGGGGAGGGGGGGGTAAAAGTGGTAGGGGGTGAAATTAGGTGGGGGGGGGGGGGGGGGTAAAGTGGTAGGGGGTGAAATTAGGTTGCGGGGGGGGGGGGGGGGAGGTAAAAGTGGTAGGGGGCAAAATAGTGGGGGGGGCCCAAAAAGGAGATGGGCAGGTAGAAGGGTAGGGGGGCCCAAAGAGGAGATGGGCAGGCAGGAATGGGGGGAGCCCAAAGAGGAGATGGGCAGGCAAGAGGGTGGGGGGGCCCAAAGAGGAGATGGGTAGGTGCAGGAATGGGGGGGCCCCAAAGAGGGGTGGCTGGGGGGGGGGGGGGGGGGGTGAAGGAAGGGGACGGACGGGGTGCCCAATGGAGGGTGGTGAGCAAGGAGGCCCAAGGGAGGGTGGGCAGAAGGGGGTGAAGGAAGGGGATGGGCGGGGTGGAAGAAGGAGGTGGTGGTGGAGAGGAGGGCTAAGGCACGTGGAAGAAAGAGGAGGTGGTCGTGGTGGACGTGGCGGGTGGAAGAAGGAGGAGGTGGTCGTGGCGGATGTGGCGAGGAGGGCCGAGGTGGGTGGAAGAAGGAGGAGGCACCCACGCGAGGGAGAGGGAGGCATGGGAGGACAGGGGGAAGGAGGGGGCGTAGGCGCACAGAAGGGGAGGAGGAGGAGTAGGGAGATGCGAAGCCGGTGCGAAGGAGGGGGAGGTCGCGGGAGAGAGGCAAAAGAGGAGCCCGCGAAGCCCGTCAGGTAAGGTAGTTTTAGTTTTAGTTTTTTTTTTTTTTGGTAAAGGCATACTCATGTTCACATGAAAATGTAGGAAATGAAGGCTTATGAGCTTGGAGGTCATTCCGTGGGATAAGGGCCGTCAAGATCATAAGGAGCTTTGATGGCTTTTTAGTGAGTGAAAGCTAGAGGTGTTAGGACTTTCAGGAGCGTTATGAACCCACAATTTTAAGTCATTGTAGAGCTTGGAGATTTTCCCATGGCTAATTAGATTTGGAAGTGTTCTCCCGTGTTTCTTGGACAATTGTCTCAGGTACGATCGTGAATGACGCGAAGCATGAAGTTTGTGCTTAGGGATAGCACCGTGCAAGAGTGGGGTCATAACAACAAATGTGTGGTGAGAGAGAGAGAGTGTGTGTGTGTGGGTGTATTGGTGTATTTGTTAGTTTTTTGGTGTTTTGTTTTAAAAGGTGTTTGTGGTTTTTATGTTGTTGGGTTTTTAATTTTTTTAATTGTTATGCTTTTTTTTTTGTACTTTTTTGTGTGTATGTTGATTATGGTTAGGAAAAATGAGCACAGCCCCATCCCGCGCACAAGCGCAGGGCGGGGGTAAAAAAAATTTGCATCGGTGGGATCAGACAAGGCGGGGACGGTGACACACGAGGCCAGGTCACACGGCATCCCGAGGTGCATAAAACCAAAAACAGGCGCGTTCACGCGCGACATGAGAAACGCGACCACACGGCAAAAAGGAAGAAAAATTAATAAAACTCAAACCGCACGTCGAATCAAAAAGCTATAAAAAGGAAAAATGGGCTGGGAGATGAGGAGAAGATGATTAAAAAAATGTGACACGGGTTCCGGGGAAAAAGCAGGATGTTCACATGAGAAAAACGTAGAAAATAGACCTCAAAACACATACGTGTGTTAATATTGGAAAATCTGCTCGTCGAAACTAAGTGAAAAAAGAAGGAAAAATGTGTCAAATAATGTGTCCAACAACCATATCATAGCAAAACACAGTTCCGAACAAGATAGGATGGGTTCACATGGGAAAAACCTTAAAAACAGACTCGAAAATGAACTCGAAAATGAATATGGGAAGAACCAATTGCCGGAACAAGGTGCGATAAACAGGAAAAATGTTCAAGAGAAAGGGATTCACAGGGCTGGTACATTGAAACTCATTTTTGGGGAAGTTGGAAGGGGTTCTCATGGAAAAAACACAAAAAACACACCCAAAAACACTCAGAAAAATTAATAACTAAAAATCTAGTAGTTAGAATAGGGGGGAGAGAAAAGGAAAAAGTGGGAGAAAGGCTGGCAGGACACATCTGTCAAGTTAAACTGAAATTTTGATGAAAATAGAGCATGTTCACATAGAAAAATGTGAAAAATAGGTACGAAAAGGGTCCGAAAACCCGCAAAAATTAATAAGTGGACCAACCGTGCATCAGAATGACACAAAGTAAAAAGGAAAAATATCAAGGGGAATGGGTAGGGTAGGGCTAGCACATCATATCAGTGTTTCGAAGAAATAAAGATGCGTTCACATGGAAAACCTTCCAATTTACGAGAATTGCTTCAAAAATTTTAACTTTAGAACCATCCGTCGTAACAAGGTTGGTAAAAAGGAAAAATGGCCAGTTCGAAGGGACGAATAAGGCTATAAGGTTGGATGTGATTCTCAGTGAACGTAGGGTGCATTCGCATGAAAAAATCACAAAAAATAAAGAATAAAAGCAAATGGTCAAGGAACAGCTCCGAGGACAGAGTTAAATAGAGTGGAAGAGTGGAGAAGGGACCCCATCAGGGTAAAATGAAGTCATGGTGTAGATGCATGATCATAGCTGGGTATATGCATGGAGGTATGCAACATAGACGCACATGGACGTGTCCCCACACTTAAAACCTTAGCAGGAAGGGTAAACCGACCAACAAGGACCTAGTACCACACATCAGACCAATCACGAATGTCCCCACACTTAAGACATGACCGTCACTGAGAAACAAAAGGTGTAGGATTAGAAAAACTTGGCCCATATTGTCGAGGAGAAATATCGACTATCGAGGTTGCGTCTTGTATCGTTGTCGACTGCAAGAGGTACCCAGATGTCTTCATAACACAAGTCTTTCATGGCAAGGACCATGGGGTAGCACCCAGGGAGGTAGTTGGTTAAAGAAATCACAAGAAATTCGTCGATGACGAGGGATATTGCACTCAACTCACGATCACTCAAATGGAATGAAAGAGCAGTCACTCGCCCCATTACTAACATCACTCAAGGAAATAATGATGGAAACCTAGAGCTCATACTCGGTTTAGGAATCGAAAAAGGAATGGTGCAGAGGGAGTAGGCTAGGATGCACAATTAATGATGCATTAGTGCGTCCAACCCCGTCTTGCATAGGTGCAAGGAGAAAGGCTAGGGAGCCTTGTAGTGCAATGTACAGAACAGAGTGATGTGTCTTGCACTAATGGCAGAGACCCATCCCGTGGGTGCAGAGGGAAACATGATTCCAATGGTCGTAACGTTCCTCAATCCTTACCTCTCGATAATTGATTTAAAAAACATTCCTCACACTTAGCCCACCCTCTGTCTCACTCTCTATTGAAAGATACAGAGGGTAGCCCATTCCTGAAACCCATTGATGTAATCCTCACTGTCACTTGTGCAGAGCTTGTATGCCTTATGCGCAATTGATGGTGCAACTGTGCATCCTGCCCTATACCGGCATACAGTGCAAGAAGAAAGGCCATGGAGCCTTATGGTGCAGTGTACAAAAATAAATTGTGCATTGTGCATTGAGAGGCCCATCCCGTGCGTACAACACTCTGTTCACACATCTCACCGCTCATTTGATTTGAAGGGAAAGACTGGTCACTTGGCCCACCCTCTGTCTCACTCTCTGATGAAAGATATAGAGGGCAGCCCATACTCACATCCCCATCTTGTTAGGATGAAAGCTCATATCACTCAAGGGGTTGGTGATGAAAATCATGTCGGTTGTTGTTGTCATTAGGATCTTGAAGACAAGCTGTACCTAGGGAGGCAGCCTACAAATCTCATACTTCAATGATTTGTAAGAAGGGTCGTCTGTTAAGAAGGACAGACAGACTGATATTGCAGAAACAGCGCAGTAAGGGAAGTGGCTTCAAATTACTTGCTGGAAAGGTTCTGCTAGTGAGTCAGCTATCCTGAACTGTGGGGTGTTACCACCTTTTCCATAGTTAGCTTCCCACCCAAGGGTATTTCCACCTTTTCTTGGAACGAGGCATGTTATGACAGGGAATTTCTTCCTTTTCTCCCATAATAGTTTTGTTTGTTTTTCTTTTTTTCTTTATTATTATTATTATTATTATTATAATGAAGAGAATGGTATAAATACCATGTGTCAAGACCATCCTCACCACCATTGTTAGATCAAATAAGAAGAGAACAAGGTTGGGTTGAGATGTATCTGTGAGGGGCTAGCAGAACAAGACCACCTCATGAGGAGAATCATAAGGGCTATCAAAAGCACGACGAGAAGGACAGTGCGACATCCAAAAGGGAAAGGGTAGGTCAATTATGATTATTAAGATCCCAAGGGAGGGAAGTACTTCTTCAGACGATAGCCATTGATCAGGAAAGGATGACCAGAGGCATCAACGGTCTGCACCTGAACAGAGCCGTTAGGATTGACAGCAAGTACCTTGTACGAGCCTATCCATCGTTGTTGAAGCTTGCCAGGAAACTTGCCAAATCTCAAAACATAGGCTAGGACAAGATCAGCTTCTTTGAACTCCTTGTGCTTGATGAAACTGTCATGATAGGCTGTGTGTCACTCTTGAGTGGTTTCCATACACTATAGGGCCATCCGCCATATCTCATCCAAGCATTCTAAGTGCAGGAGATGGCGCATCTTCCAAGCATTCTTTAACTGCCACTCGCGAGGGCGATTCTGGCTCAACAGGGAAGACGGCTTCTGTATCATACACTAGCTCGAAAGGGGTCTGTCCTGTAGCTACCTTATGGGAGGTTCTGTATGCCCAGAGGGCCTCTATAAGTCAATCGTCCCAGTCGTGATGATGTGCAGCAATCGTTCTTGTCAGGATCGAGTAGAGGATGCGATTGGTGACTTCAACTTGACCATTGGCTCTAGGTAATAGGGAGTGGACTTGCGATGGTAGATCTTATACAGCTCCATCAGCTCCTCCATGATTTTGTTAAGGAAATGAGTACCTCTGTCACTTACCAGCTCGAGAGGACTGCCAAATCGGGTGATAATATTCTCCTACATGAATAGGGCTACACTGTTACCATCGTCCCATTTCAGGGCTTTAGCTTCACACCACTTTGTGACATAATCCGTACATACTAAGATGTATCCGTTCTGCTTCTGTCTGGTAGGTGGATCAATGGGACCCAGAAAATCAATCCCCCACTTCTCAAACAACTTGAGGGGAAGAATGGGTTGGAGTGGCATGGCACTTTTTTTGGTGGGTTTCCCCATTTGGTGACAAGCATCACATCTCTTGCAGTAGTCATATGCATCCTTGTGGAGGGTCAGCCACCAGTATCCTACTAACAAAGCCTTCTTGGCTGTCACTTCTCCTGCGAAGTGTCCACCACATGGTTCATCATGGCATGCTTTCAATACTATGCCAATTTTATCCCCTACAACACATCTTCGCAGCACTTCATCCTTGCCTCTCTTATACAGTGCACCACCTAGCAAGGTGTAGGGGGCTGATTCTAATAGAAGCTTCTTCTTCTCACGGCTTGAGATACTAAGAGGATACTGTTGAGTTTCCAGGAGGTTGGCTATGTCTGCATACCAGGGAGTAACTGTTTCAACTAGAAACAAGGAAGCATCAGGAAGGTCTGGATCGTCATGTTCCTCTTCTACAGTTTGAGAGATCCGTGATAGATGATCGGCTAGGACATGGGAATGGCCAGGCTTAGTGACCACTTCAAAATCAAACTCCTAGAATAGGAGAAATCGTCTCATTAGTCATCCTTTAACATCTGCTTTGTTCATCAGGAAGGACAGGGCTTGATCATCCACGTAGAACTTGAAATGCATTGACAATAAATAGTGTCAAAACTTCTCCAATGCAAACAGCATTGCCAAGCACTCAAGCTTTGTCTCACTGTGTAGTTCTGTTCCCTATCAGTGACCTTTCAGCTTGCATAATAAATGGGTTCATCTAATTTAGAGGGGCCTTTTTGACATAGAACAACACCTATCCCTTCAACTGATGCATCTGTGTGCATATGAAACTCCTTCGTCCAGTCAGGAGGTTGTAAGATAGATGCTTGGATAAGGCACTGTTTCAGGGTATTAAAGGCTTCTTCACAGTCATCAGTCCAAAGGAAATATGCATCTTTCCTTAGGAGCTTGTGCAAAGGGGCCACCTTGGTTGCAGAATGTGTAATAAATCTTCTGTAGTAGTAGCCTACATGGCCAAGAAATCCTCTTACCAGTTGCTTGAGGTTTGTTAGTGCTGTTAAGGCGGCAATCTTGTCAATCTTTGCTAGGTCTATTGAAATCCCTTGTGCAGAGACAATATGACCCACAAGAACTCCTGATGAGATGCCAAAGACACATTTGTTGGGGTTGAGAGAAATCCCATACTCTCGGCATCTGTCAAAACATTGCTCTAGGTGTCCCCAATGCTCACAAACTAAGCTATAGACACAGAAGTCATCAAGATACACCTCAATGAGATCATGAAGACGATTCTGGAAGGCATTTATCATTACTCGTTGGAAGGTGGCAGGAGCATTACAGAGCCCAAATGGCATCACTCTATAGGCATATGTTCCCCATTCTGTGGTGAAGGTTGTTTTGGATTGGTCCTCTTCTGCGATTTGGACTTGGTTATATCCGTTGAATCCATCCAAGAGGGAATATAGCTCATGGCCTGCCACTGTGTTCAACATTTGATCTGTAAAAGGGATAGGGAAATGATCCTTCTTTGTCTTCAAATTAAGCTTTCAAAAGTCGACACATATTTGAAGTCTCTCGTTCTTCTTGGGTACAACCATAATGGGTGAAATCCATTCACTGTTAGCCACTGGATAAATGAACTCGTCTTCAAGAAGTTTCAATAATTCAGCCTTCACCAGAGCATAATAATTAGGATTCATACGTCTAAGTTCTCTTTGAGTAGGTCTTGCAGGACCACTAGTTCTTTTGTTGGAAGATTGAGACCCACTTTCAGGTGACGTTTAGTACCGTCAGTATCTAGGAATGTCACTTGTCTTTCACCTTCCACCCTTTTTTACATGCCGGTCATAGCTTAGGCCCTTTTTCCCATTTCCCACCATTCTAATTTATCATATTCCCAACTAATGCATACACTTTGCACAGGAGCAAACCTGGCACTCTTTTACAAGGGTTCGGGGACGCTTCCACGTTTTAATGGTGTGCCTTTTACTCTTTTGTTGTCTCGGGGCGACATTGAGACTTTTTGAGGGTCGTGCCCGAACATTTAAATTTTTCAGGGTCTGGTTACTGGTCAAGGTGCCTTTTTCTGCTTTTATCCTGCGCCTTTTTTTGCTATTTTCTTTTTTCCATTTTCCGCTCCTTTGTGCTGCGAGAAACACGATAGCATTATCCCCCTCCTAGCCAAGTGCCAGTCCCATGGCACTGCGGTGGGAAGTAGTGGCTAGTTAGGTCTGCTGCTAGGTGGATGACACTGCTTTCAAGGCGGTGGTGTGAATGAGTGGTGATGGAGTTTAACAACGATGACCAGGAGAGATTCCGGCTTGCTTTAGGCTTCATGAAGATGATCGGCATCTTTCACACAGTTGTGGTGTCCATTATGTAGCCGGTCGTCTCGTGAGCACCAGAAACTCTTGAAGCAATAAGCAATCCCTTAGGAGGATGGTATTGGAGGGATTTATCCTGGAGAAGCCCCCTCAAATGCTGCCTTGACAATGATATGGTTTGTCTTCACATTGAAAATCTGTGTCTTTGATTTGAAGAGCTTTGTCTTTGAGTTGAAGGTCTTTAGTGCTTCGTTGAAGATCTTTAACCTTGCATTGAAATTCTTCAGGCTTGTGGAATCAATAAGCGATCCGTAGATCTTGAGGTGTTGGGCATGCGTATTTGGAAGATGAGGTTCCAAGAGCTATGCCAATGGCCAGTCTATTACTGAGTACTCCTTTTGCTTGATTTGGTTCAGTCATGGTAGCCATCAGCAGGCAAAGGGTTGGCAGCATGAAGCACGTTGGTCCGTCCACTCCAATGCAGAAAAGCTCTTGAAATAGCAGCAATGGTACCATGTGCGACGTATGGAACATATGTTGGTCATTCAAGGATGCCGTGGGTGATCTTGTTCAGCTGAGTAGCCAGTTGTTGAAACTCGAACATAACCTGCAAGAAAAGTTGTGCACTCACTAAGGGGTGTGTTTGCCTCTCTGTGTAGTGTGTGGTGCACGTGGGACTGGAACTGGGAGATGGGTCTAACCTTGGGCAAGCCCTTGGGAATGTCCACACTTGAGGACCCAGTTTGTGTGTCGTTGGAGGTGCGGTGCAAGTCTTAGGGTGACAGGTCTGAAAGTACTGCCCTTGATGTGCCCTAAGCGTGAAGTGGGGAAGGGGCTAGGGAGAACCCTAGGTGCAATGACGGCGGTGCACGATGAGGCGAAGGGGAGTTGCAAGCGGATCTTGCAAAGGTCTCTCTCGCTTATCTTGGCTTAATAGTATATGCATCCCTTGGCTTTGCTATGCTTTGTTGTTGTCTCTTCTTTCCAGTTCACCGTGCTCTTTTGTTGCCTTGTGGCTTTCTTCTCTTTTTTTAAATTTTTTTTAAAAAAAGGAGGCTTATACATGGATACATGTGATACAAGGGCACGACGGGAGTTTACTCCTCGTCATCCAAATGGCGGATAGGGAATGGTGGAGGGTGGGGAGCCTTGTTAAGGAATCTGTGACTCAACAAGTAGCCCTTGAGATTGAGGCGGGTTTTGAGAGTGGTGGTGGAAAGGAAGGGGTGGTTGCACTGGGTGAATTTGCTATCGCTCATATCTTCGAGTAGTGCAACACAGAAGGATGGCAAAAGAGTAGCGCGCATCATGAGGCGAGTCATGATGCTACTATCTAGGGCATTGGGGTCAAAGTACAGGGGTAGGAGGTGGCGTTCTTGAGGTGCAGGCTCTTGGTGGAGTAGGACCCTAATTAGTTTAAGATAATTACAAGTGGTTATGAAGGCGGGGTCAGGACAGGAGGTGAACTCCCTCAGAAATCTATCTATAGAGCTGTACAAATCAGGGAGGGTAAAGAGAAGGGCATCCTTATGGGAGGTGCTATTGGCGTTATAGATAATGGGAAAGTTGAACCTGCCGTGGATGGACGGATTAAAGTCCACACCTACCCTTTGAGGATACAGCATGAAAGTGGGGTCGTTTCTCTCGGAAGGGAGGGTGTTACAAAACGCCATCCAAGCGTCAAGGTTGATGTAAAAAATGTGTCTTCTACAGGTGGGTTGGAAATTATAGCCTTCCACCAATCTAGGCACCTGGAGGACTTTATCCTACCAAAATTCGCAGTCCTCGGCTCCCCAAGCAGTTGGGTTGGCCTCTCGCTCCGCTAGCCACTTGTCCTTGAGCCTTGCACCCATAGCCATTATGTCGTTTACAAGTTGAATGGGCATTACTCTGTTTAATGTAGTGGGAAACTCAAAGCTCAAGTCAAAGGGATCGCGGGCACATTCCTGTTCTTCCCAGATAATCAACTCTATATGGAATTCAGCGGGGAGATTCTCAGGGCACGGTAGGAGAGGGGTAGGTTGTCTTGGAACAGGTCTAACGTTCAGCTTTTTCCTTGCCTTCTCTACCATTTCTCTCTTGCGGTTAGCCTGGGATTCTTTCCTCTCAGCAGATGTGTCAAGGGGTTGCACTTCGTCTTGTTGTGG